>NW_023416346.1:118896008-120279758 GCF_014108235.1 Myotis myotis | reverse complement strand
TTGTAAAGGAGCTAGGTAGTCGGAGTTTGTCATAAGAAATTTTATAAAAAAGATAAATGAAAATGAAAGAAAAGTAGTAAGCATGGTGATTTTTGAATTACCCTGTTTACTTTGGTAATAAGTTAGCTTTTATTGCATTCTTTCACCTCCTACCAAAGTTCCATTGGTTTAAAGGAAGTTTAAATTAAGAGTTTTATAAAAACCATACTGTCACACCCATGCAAGTGGGTGTTTTGTTTGTTCTGCTTTGGTTTGTTTTGCTTTTAATAGGTCTCTCTTCCCTTAGGGTGGGTAAACTGAACAAATGTGATATTCTTTATCACTCACATCCATTCTTTCCTATAAGGATGAGTAAGAAGGTGAATCTTGCCAAAACTAGGCTAACATCCATGAGATGGATTTTTTTTTATTATATAATAACTAGAGGCCTGATGCACAAAATTCATGCAAGAGTAGGCCTTCCTACCTCTGGAAGCCGGGACCTGGGCTTCCCCCTGGCACCCAGAACCAGGCTTCCCTCACATCCCCTGCTTTGTCCGGAAGGACATCCAGTCTAATTAGCATATTACACTTTTATTATTATAGATAAAGGTAGTTATCTTCTATATTCTGTTCACCTGATTAAAAAGTGTATTGTTTCTAAATGTAACCCAAGGGAGAGCTCTTCGTTAAATCTTCAGAAAGAAAACATATACAATTAATATTAAGGAGACAGAGAAAATGGACACCTACAAAAGGTCTGCTTCCAGTTACAAGACAGAAAAAAAACAAAACAAAACAAAAAAACAAGAAGCTGGCTGGAGAACATCTTACCTATAGATAAATTTTCCAAGAGTACATTCAATTAATGATATTTTAGAAAATAGATATCTTGGAAATTGGCATTAATAATTTAATTCAGAATATATATTATTAAAGATCTTTAAGCAGCTTTAATTTTTATGTGGTGTTTCTTCTTTAATTAAATATATATGCATACAACTCTTTCAGAGGGCAAACCCTTCATTGGCCACCAGTGATTTTTCAGTTTGAAGCCTTCTCTTCTATAGAGTGACTTTTCTTCTGATATTTGGAAATTTACTTTTGGATAACCATAGTTCCTCAGGCTTCTGTGGCTTTTATTGATACTTTCCTGGGATGACAGAAAGCAGCATATCAAACATAGTCAGCAATCATGTCATCATAGTAACCTATAAGTGTTATATCTAACTTCAATTAATTTTAAGAGCTTATTTGGAACATGTATACACATATTTGAAGTAATATTTATGATTTTAAATTTTTACTATTCCTTTTAGTCCAGTTTTGTTTAAAGCATCTTTCAACCTATAGTATAAAAATTTTTCTTTCTACAACTCCCTTTTCAGTTGTTATGAAGGAAGAGAACCTGTCTAAACATGATTTGTAGAGTGGGAAATTATGAACTAACTAGGGCCGTGGTCGGCAAACTGCGGCTCGCGAGTCACATGCAGCTCTTTGGCCCCTTGAGTGTGGCTCTTCCTAAGCCTTAGGAGTACCCTAATTAAGTTAATAACAATGTACCTACCTATATAGTTTAAGTTTAAAAAATTTGGCTCTCAAAAGAAATTTCAATCATTGTACTGTTGATATTTGGCTCTGTTGACTAATGAGTTTGCTGACCACTGAACTAGGGGCGCAGTGCATGAATTCGTGCACTTTGAAAAGAACTGTGGGCAAAGAGGCTGCGGTGGGCACAGGGGCAGGTTTCAGCCCATCCTCTGCACCCCTGCTTGGCTCCTCCCACCACAGCCCCCGGTTCCCTATCTGCCCGCAGCCCCGCTCCCGCCGCCACCGCTCCCATGCACTGACGGTACCGGCCTGCTCACAGCTGCTGACCGCACGGGGCCAGCACCAGTAGCAGGTGCAAGCGGCAGCTTCTGCCCTGATCACCCCTCAGGAGCAGGGGGAGGTGGAGAAGCCCGCAGGGGCGATCAGGGCCAGCAGCCACTTGCACCCACTGATGGCGTCAAGTGATCAGGACCAGCACCAGGCATTGCCGGCAGTGGGTGCAAGCAGCAGCTCTGGCACCAGCAGCAGGTGTGAGCACCCGGTGGTACCATGGCATGCAGGAGCAAAGAATTTTCAGTAACCAGCAGAGACTCACCCCGATGACAGCAACGAGCACCTTGCCTTGATCTGGCACCCCTACTCACCTGCTCCACCATCCTGCTACAGTAGATGCCCACTATGTTCCACACTCTGCCACCTGCTGCCGACGCCTGCCATGTTCCATGTGCCCACTGGTGGTCAGCACACATCATAGCGCTCGGTTGTTTGGTTGTTCTGCCGTTTGTTCTATTTGCATATTAGGGTTTTATGTAGAGAGATTATTATGTTAGACTGGGAATCAGGAGGCATGAATACAAATCACTTCAATAAATATTTCTGTGAGTGTGATCTGGGAGATGTGGAGGAGTAGATTTAACTTCCTTGGCCTTGATCTATTCATCTGTAGAATTTTGGGAGCAGGAAGGGTAAACTAGATCATCTTTAAAGCTCTCTCTAGTTCTATGAGCCTGCAGTTCTAAGGATGGTATTGTTCTGAGAACAGAGCCTGATTATTTTCCTCTAATTTCTACTGAAATCATGGGGAATGGGGGAGAATAGGTACGTGAAGTGAGTCAACAGGATGCTAATTAATGGACTTTAGGAAATCTTGACTTTTTAAAATGAAGTTATAGCTCTGGACAGGCTTTTTATTTTTTAAATTTGAAAGAGGTAAATCTAGATCTGCTTTTGGGAATAGTCATAAACATAAAAGGCCAAGAAATGGATTCAGTTAAATTGTCTGGGAAAGAGCTAGAAGATAGAAAAGAAGAAATGTGTTTAACATTTACCAGGTATTTTCCTCACAACTCTATACAGTAGGTATTAATCTTCTCATTTAGCAAATGAGAAAATGGAATCACAGATATTCTCAACTTTGCCCTGTGTCACATATAGGTAATGTACAATAGAGGCAGGGTTTCCATCCAAGTAAATTTAAATGAAGTGCATCTGAATAAAGCTTATTCCATTATCCCATATATAAACTGGGAATTGCTAAAGGGGGGTGTGAAGAGTTTAGGAGGATGACAGCAGCACTTCATTGGGAAGATATTTCAGATGGAAAAAAAGAAAATAAAATGTTGAATATTCATAAGCGTTAACTATAAAACTATTTCCTATTGTTGATGTTAAAGGGGAGATGACTAAATATTTCACATGACTTCATTTTTTAAATTAGCAACTTTTAATTAAGTTTACTCAGTCACATTTGAAGAAATAGATTTGAGGGTTTTGGTAACATTTAGCTTGTGCTTAGCTATAGGAAGTGTATAAATGGTAAATGAAGGAAAGAAATAGAAAGTGGTGGGAGAATACCAAGCTTTAATGAAGTTTAAATAGCTTAGAAACAGCTGCTGAAGGTCTTCTGCCAGTTTCAAAACAAAGGCAGAAGGTAGCTGCTTTGTTCTTTCACTGATAAACTGGATAGATCTTTTATCATCTCTCTACCTAATTAGTCAAATCTCCTAGGATTTCTTAGATTTGAGAGTCCTGAGCATTATAAGGAATGGTGGGAAACATGTTTATTTATGATTTAAAAATATGGAACTAGTTTCTAAAATGCTTTTAACAACAATCAGCAGGAAATTAAAGAAGGAAATGGCACCTAAACTTATCTAAACTAGATTAGAGCCAACAGCTAGATTGAAGAGAAAATAAAGGGTGTTATGGGCTGGGGTCATCTTTTGGGGAAGCCTTGACCTTAGAGAGTTCTTTTGCTACTTAGGCACTTGGACTTTCTCCATATATCTCTTATTTCATTGACTTGATTGTGAGGTTTGTTTGGCTTCCATTGGTTAACCTACGTTTGGGGTTTGGGGATATAGTGAACCAAATGTCACTTTGGCAAGCTGAGCAGGAGACAGGGAGCTGTTCAAGTAAGCTCCAGAATTAATTATTTTTTGGGGGGGAGGGAATGAAAGTTTTTTCATTAAATGAAAACAGATTTGTCTCAGTTCCAGAAAAGAGCCATTTGAATTATGTTTTCTTGCTGTTTCACCTTTTCTCAGAGGTGAACAAGTGATCATAAGTAGTTTTGGAATCTACATTATTCAGAAGTTGATTAGTTCAAAGTTCACCCAAGCAACTTGTTTCTTCTCTTTCTTTTGGTGCCTCATTTTTGGCCATTTTTTCTCATTGGTACTCCCAGAGGGAGATCAAAAGGATGAAGAAGTTAGTTTCAATTTTTAAAAGCAGTTACAAAAAATGGTTTATTGAAGTTAGAAGTGAAAGTATTACATAAAACCAAATATCTTCATTATTTGCAGCATTTTAAAAATGTGCTTTAGTTCCATTCTATTTCTTATAACTATGAAGTTTCTAGAATTGAACTCTGTATACATAGTTAGATCTTTATTTAAGCTTTTAAACGTTTTTATCCATCTGAAAAAATTAATTTTAGTATAAATTACATAACACTTAATTATGCATAAATAATGATGAAAGCCTCTTCCTATAACTAATAGATACTTGCTTTAGCTTACAATTGCCATTTTTAAGTTTCTGATATGCACAATAATTACACATAGATTTTATCTCCAGAATCATAACTAGATTATCTCCATGAATTTTTATTATCCCAATAACTATAATGACTTTTTCTAAACATTTATCATAGGGTACTAGACTTTCTCTATGATCTAATTATTTATGAGATTATTTAGAGCTCTTGTCAAACACACTAAATCATAATCAATAATGCACAGTGTTGAAAGAAGTGTGGAGAGAAATATATTCAACTTGAGCTTACAGTTGTCATAAGAGATTTGTGATTAAAGTAAATTGTAAAATATCATATTCAGTTACTCTTTATAACTGCATTGCACATAATACATGTTTGCTGATCATATATGCATAAAGCATAGACACAGACAACAGTGAGGTGATGGCCAGTGGGAAATGGGGGCGGGAGCTGGGTGGAGGTGGGCAAAGGGATAGGAGGGAATGGGTACATCTGTAACAGTGTCAATAGTAAAAGTAAAGTTTAAAAAGGGTTCTTAGTGTTTAAAAATAAATGTTGAACAGTTCATGTTTCACTTTAATATCTATAGTTGCCAAATCGTATATTATATAAGAAAAGTGAAGGAGTACAACTGCCCTAACTATTAATCAATAAATCAGGAGCCTAGTGTTGAAAATATAGTACGGAGTCAGAATGCCTTGGCTTAAAAACTGACTTCACCACCTTGGGCAGATTCCTCAGCCTCAAAGGCTGCTGTGAAATGAATATCAAATACTTAAAACAGTCCCTGGCACATTTTAACAAGATATTTAACAAATAATGAGTGATGATTGTTTTGTATGTCCAAACAATATATATTGGGGGTTTTTGCTGTCTTTTTCTACTTTATCTTCTCACACTTCCTCTATTTAAAAAAACTAAAACCAAATTTAGTGTTTAGCTCTTACAAATATACTTTAAGATCCTTTATTAAATATGTAATTTTGTTAATCCTCAGGGCAGGGGCAATAACTGTAAAAATCTTGTCCTCTCCTCTGCTGAGTTCTATAATAGCATCCTTATATTTACCTTCCAATATATAATGGAATAAATAACTTCAAAAGTATGTTTTACACTTGTTACCAATGTAAGCATGAATATTACCATATGGTCATTGCCAAGGACTACTAGCCAATTTCTTAATTAATTTCTATTTGTACTTGTGTTGAGGTTAGTAATTTATTTTATATAGTGAAGAACTTTCACTTAAGAAACTAGAGTTCATAGGTAAGTAAACATCTTTTAAACTTACATTCATTTTGTTTCACATTGGAGAGCCAGGCTCAACCATTTTTGGAACCGTTACTAACATTTTGAACACAATGAGATTATTGAAATGACTTTTCAGAAATAAAATCTACGTGGTGACTTTTTAATAATTCCATACCATCAACTTTACTGCTTCTTGTTGTTTTTTTATTTCTTACATATTATCAATGAAAACACATGTATATTTAGGTCTTTAGATATATAACTAACATAAAGGTATGGAAAATTAACATTATATTTCAGACTTTAAGTTTATTAAAATTGGTATTTTTTTAAAATCAGTATTTTGAAATGCAAAGCACTTTTATATGTAATGCTTAGGCAGTTTTTCCCCAAAGAGAAATTAAAGTAACGGAATCTTCCTTAGAAAGGAAAAAAAGCCATTCACAAAAAATAATCTATTTTTTCTGATTTACTTAAATAAAAATATTTAAAATTTTTAAATATGAATACTTTCTTGTGATATTTTTTCCTTTAAAGTCCTATCACTGTCCATAATTTAAAGTTTTTGTTTGCTCTAAAAGTTTACACAATTTCAGGATTTCTGAGTATTCTTTAATTTTAATGAAGCTTTTTCAAAAATGACTTTATTTAAATGGAAAATGGAATCCCATCCTCTTTATTGGGAGAAGTGGTTGCCACACATTACCTCTTAATTACTGATATAGAGATGACTGGATGTAATTATTAAAATGGCATCAATAAGAAATAAAGGCAGAAAATGCAGGATACCACAAAAGAGCAGGAGAAAAAAAGTTGATCTTACCAGTATTTTATCACTCTTCTGTCTCTTTAGTTGTAGTTGAAGTGGCTCTGTAGAAGCCTACTTTGTATTGTGTAATATGTATCAATTACAATAAGCTTAATAACATACCAATGTTTGAATTTTTCATTGTAACTTTTCTTTTCCCACAGAACATATAATACAGATTTGGGGGCAGTGAGGTGTGTTCTTTCGTCAGGGTATTGCATTATGATACTGCATTTCATAGGCAATTCACTTACCAAGTAGTTATTTGATTAAGCTGTGTATAGCTTTTTGCGGGGCAAACATTAGAAGTCAGCACATTCATATAGGAGTTTCTTACCAGTTTAAAGACATCATTATTGAATCATAGATTCATTCCTGGGGCATATGGCAATTTTAATTTAATAAGGTAGTCAACAGGATTGTAATAACTATGTATAGTATCAGGTGTGTACTGAAAATATCAGGGGGAACACTTTATAAGATATATCATTGTCTAACTGCTATGCTGTACACCTGAAACTAATACGAAATAATATTGAATATAAATTGTAATTGAAAAATAATTTTTTAAAAATTTTCAACGAAATAATAATTTGATAGAGTAATTTTTGTAAATGAGTTATGATATACTTGGAAACATTCCAGTTGCTTCACTTTTTTTTCTGATGCTGTTTTTTTCTTAGGGTATGTATATTAAATCAACGTATGATGGCCTCCATGTAATTACTGGAACTACAGAAAATGTAAGTATTGTAACATTTCAAAGGTTTGGTTTTTCCTTGTATTGTTAAACAACTTATATGTCTTACATAATTACATTTGACTTTTGAGGGCATGAACTAATTAGGAGACAAAACTAAAAAGACATTGAGTTAGTAATGTCTTTGGGAGAAATTCAGTCAGTTTATTTAGTTTAGAATAGCTATTTACTTAAAGTGAATCAGATGTTTTCTGTTTGCAGCCAGAGATTTGTCCTTGTTAATACGTATTTTCTGTTTCATGACAAGTTATTGCAACATCCAAAAGAATCCATTTCCATCTGTCAAATAGTTTATTTATATTAAGAAACTTAGCTCACATAAGAAAGAAACATCAGATAAATCATGCTTTCTGAATACTTGGTGTATATTTCAGCTTAATTTAGTGGATGGAGCATGGCATAGCTCAATGGTTTTCACAGTGAGGACCTCCCTGGACAAGCAGTATCAGCCTCCCTTGGGAACTTGTTAGAAATGCAAATTCTCAGACCCAGCCAGTAAGAACTACTGCTGGCAGTGGGTCAGAGTGCTAGGTCCTACAAGCAGTTCTGCAGCTTAATGGCAGTGTAATTTTTGGCAAATCACTTACCCTCTCATTAAGTTGTTTCCCTAATCTATAAATTAGAAATAATATCATATATACTACATACCTCACTAAATTGTTCTGAAAATCAAATAAGCTAATAAACATGAAAGACTATACTGTAAGAGCTACAGAAATGTGAAATCACTGTGTTGGGCATTAACACGATCAGTATAATAGACTTGAATTGCATAATAAATCATTATTCCTGCATTGGATTGTCCCAGATATCCACCCTACTCTTTTAAGAAGGTGCAAAGCTTTGAATTTGTTTCCTTTTAGAAATTCTGACAAATTGCATCCTTATGCTGTGTTCCTTCAAAGAAGACCAAGGTGGAATTAGTTAATCTCAACTTTTATTGATCTCAACATTTTACTAGCATTTTCTTTTTAAAAATCAACATGGTCACCTAATTCTCCTATTACTTTATTTACTGATCCCCTCACCCCCGCTTCTCTGTGAATGATGAAATATATAATAATAAGTTAGAGTTAGACTGCTGTGCTGACTTCAATTCTAGTATTAAATGAGAGTTAAATGGGGTCAAGAATATAATTTAAATGCATGTTGTGAACTATTTAAATGTTTTAATGCAGAGAGTTGCTGTAAACTATATGCTTTTCATTGATTGATCATTCTCGTATACTTGTGTATTTATTTGTTCGTTTTAACAAACTTTTGTTATGTTTCAAGCACTGGCCTAGGTATAGAAAGAATTTAAAAATTAAACTAGCTTTGTCGTTAAGGAGTGCAAGTAGGGGGTTATCTATGAACAAGCTATAAAATTTGCATAGATGGACAAAGGAAAGAATAGTAAATACTGCCAAGTAAAATCAGAGGACGAATCACAACTTAAGATTTTGAACTGTATCTTGAAGAATTGGTAGGAACATCATCCCTATATTGTCTGTTGTCTAAAAAATAAAAGTTGAGTACTATGCATTGATCATATTAATTACTTAGAAATATTTGATAAGTGGACAAGTTATCAAAGAAAGATGGATTCTGTGAGTGGTTCAGATATGAACCAAATATTAATAGTCCGTCACTTAATTCTTTTTTCTTTAAAATATTTTACTGTTTTTGGTACCCTTAGTCACTTATGATTAGGGGTCATTTATCATTAGCTGCTCACTAAAGTGACTAAGTTATTTTGCTTTGCTGTGCCCTACTTTCTTATTTTCTCATATAGAAAATGAGGGATTTAAACAAAATGATCTTTAGGATCCCTTTTAAAACTGGAAGTCTATAATTTATAGGACTTAGTCCCTTTTTCACTTATCTGTGAAAAAGTCGTTTTCGTTTCCTTAAATTTTGTCTATCAACTATCATTTTCTCTTATATCATGATTAGAGTCATTAGCTTGATATTTTTCTTTAATACTGTCCTCTAAAAAGATCAATTGTTAGCCAGATAGCACAAGGACTGACTCTATAGTTACAGCTCTATTACAGTAATGATTTACAAACTTTTCAGAATTGTTACTTGCTATTTGTCTGAATTGGTAATATACCCACCTCCTAAAGATACTGTAAAATAAGTACAATATTTTTCTTATGACACTATTCTTAGGGTTGGGTTAACATCCTAGATGAACTACTCTCTTAATAGTAGACTTGTGTTATTACTTTGTTCAAACTAGAATTTTCTATGATCTTACCTTGTCTTGAATTCTAGCCTAGGGCAAATAATTTTGTGAATTTTAAAATTTGTTGAACTAAGGTTAATATTGTTTTGACTTCTTTGTTTTTTAAATAATTGGAAATGAATTTTTAAAAAGGAACTAGAAATAATTTTAAAGTAAATCCTTCCCAGGGTCTCAAAGGTAGCATTTTACTTTGCAATTCTATCATCATATCATTCTTCATTAGCTTTCAATATATTCTAATAAATAAATACTACATTGTCTATAGTTGTATTTGTATGTAAATTATGTATGTAATTTGTATTATGTATGTAAATTAATACATAAACATGCACAAATATATTTTTCATTAAAACACTTTTTCTGTATATTCAAAAGTTCATACATATTGCAATATGTATAATCAATGATTAGTAGTCAGAGAAAAATAAAGAATAGTATTTTAAATTGATTACCCATACCTATATTATAAATTTTCTATCTTAAATCTCATTTTAGTTTTCTAAAGATTTCATAAGCTTGTCATTATTAGTTTACCAAAGTTGTTTTTTGCTTTTCTGTTTGCTTTTGTTTATCATCTTTTATTAGAATTTTTAACAAATGATGGAATTGTTACCTCTTGTGGAAATGTAGGCATTTTAGTTTATTTAGTATGGTTTTGTTTGCCAATGTATTGTACTGTATGAAAAATATGAAATGGAATCCTATATAACAAAAGGGTAATATGCAAATTGACCCTAACAGCAGAGTGACTGGGAATCACTGGTTACTATGACACACACTGACCACCAGGGGGCAGATGCTCAATGCAGGAGCTGCCCCTTGGTGGTCACTGTGCTTTCACAGGGGGAGCTCTGCTCAGCCACAAGCCTGGCTGACGGCTGCCAGTACAGTGGTGGTGGTGGGAGCCTCTCCCGCCTCCTCAGCAGCACTAAGGATGTCCGACTGCAGCTAGGCCTGCTCCCTGCTTGCAAGTGGACATCCCCTGAGGGCTCCCAGGCTTCCAGAGGGGTGTCTGACTGCCAGCTTAGGCCCAATCCCCTGGGGACCAGGCCTAAGCCAGCAGGTGGTCATTCCCCGAGGGGTCCCAGACTGTGAGAGGGCACAGGCCGGGCTGAGGGACCCCCCCAAGTGCACAAAATTTTGTGCACCGGGCCTCTAGTGTTCTTATAATTAGACATTTAGATAGAGAATCCTATCTAATAAAAGAGTAATATGCAAATTAACCATCACACCCTCACTCTGTCAGTCCCTCACAAAGATGGCTGCGGCCACGGAGCTGGAGCGAGCAGGAGGCTTGGTTGCCCCGGCGATGGAGGAATCCAAGCTTCCCGCCTGCCTTGGCCAGCCCTGAGCTCTGCTCAAGGCTACAAAGTTTTAATTATAGAAGATAAATAAATCCCAGATACCTGCTTCCAGCCTGCGGCGATGGCCAGCCTGAAAACTGCCATCAGCCCCTCACCCAGGCTGGCCACACCCCCATGGGGCAAGGGTCCCCACTGGGGCACTTGACCAGCGTGCAAACAGCCATCAGCCCCTCACCCAGGCTGGCCAGGCACCCCAGTGGGGACCCCCACCCTGAAGGGGCTGTGGCAAGCCTGAAAATGGCCCTCAGCCCCTCACCCAGGCTGGCCAGGCACCACAGCAGGACCTCCACCCTGATCTGGGACACCCTTCAGGGCAAACCAGCCAGCCCCCACCCATGCACCAAGCCTCTAACCTATATAATAAAAGGATAATGTGCAAATTGACTCTAAGAGCAGAACGACTGGGAATGACTGCTCACTATGACACACACTGACCACCAGGGGGCAGACAATGCAGGAGCTGCCCCCTGGTGGTCACTGCACTCCCACAGGGGGAGCTCTGCTCAGTCACAAGCCAGGCTGATGGCTGCCAGTACAGTGGTGGTGGCGGGAGCCTCTCCCACCTCTTCAGCAGCGCTAAGGATGTCCGACTGCAGCTTAGGCCTGCTCCCCGCTGGCAAGTGGACATCCCCCGAGGGCTCCCTGGCTGCCAGAGGGATGTCTGTCTCCCAGCTTAGGCCCGGTCCCCCGGGGAGCGGGCCTAAGCCAGCAGGTGGACATCCCCCAAGGGGTCCCAGACTGCAGGAGGGCACAGGCTGGGCTGAGGGACCCCCCCCCCCCCGAGTTCACAAAGTTTTTGTGCACTGGGCCTCTAGTGTTATATAATGTAACTGAACTAATGGCTGTTCATCTATTAATTTGCTTTTCTAAGTTATTTGGAATTGATAGTATTAATGATGAAATAAATTAGTAATCTAATCATCAGTTGACAGAGCTTTGATGCTGATCATAGCATATACTTGAAAATGCTTATTTGCTAAAGTTAATGTGAATTATTTGTATTAAATAGAAAGGATCACATTTTAAAACATAATGTTTTGAATTGTATTTTTGAACCAGTTGCCCAGTAGAGCCTAGTAGAATTTGTCTATAAAGTTTGTACTGGGTACTACCAGTTATTATTTTCCCTTAATGCTCTCAGAAACATATTGGTCTTTTATAACAAATATCTATATATTTATTTGCATTTCTACTTCCTACTATTAGTTAGACATAGAATGCAAATAGTATATTAAATATTAGTAATCTTTTGCTTGCTTAGTTCCTTGAAGATTATAATTAAATTATTGATCTAATATAAAGAGATGAACTTATTGTACTGTTTCAGAGAGAGGAGATGACTGATAAAAGTTATGTTCTGTATTGTTTCTTTTATGTTAAATTTAGTCACCTGCAGATCGGTGCAAAAAAATCCATGCTGGCGATGAAGTGATTCAAGTTAATCATCAGACTGTGGTATGTATAATTACGTTATGAGTCAGTGGGAGGAACTAATATAAAGTTTTGTTAAAGCTTTAAAGTAATATCAATGAAATGAAATACCTGTTTGTGTATAAAATAATTCAAAAACCTTTTTAAAAAATAACTGAATGACTATTCCTCTTAATTATTTGATGAAATGTTAAGGCACAGTTTTTAAAGAACATGAGGAATGTGGGTGGTCACGGCTGAGGTTAGATATACATTGCTATATAGACAGCTATAGGATAACATTATACACCCCATGGACTGGGGTAATAATTTTGGAATAGAAATTAAAGTCACAATGCATACAAATTCATCCTTTTCTTGATACAATTTTTAAGTCTTATTTTACAAAGTATTTAATGTCCTAGTTGATATGTTTTATAATAGCATGCCTTCCTTCATCTACTTTAGCATTGATTTGTTCATTAAATTGCCTGGTTATTGATTTATTTTAAATGTCAATTTTTTTAAAAAAAATATTTAAACATTAATAGCTGAAATAGCTCTTCAATTCCCAAAAGAGAACTACAGTGTTAGTTTTATTTTTAAAGAAATATGTTTTTATTGATTTTAGGGAGAGGGATAGAGAGAGAGAAACATTGGTGAGAGAGAAACATCATCTATCAGCTGCCTCTGCACGCCCCTACTGGTGATCAAGCCCGCAACTCGGGCATATGCCCTGATCAAACCAGTGAGCCCTTGGTTCAACCAATGAGCCACACGGGCTGGGCTACAATGTTAGTTTTAAAACTATTGCACTTAATTAAATAAATTCATAAAATTTTCTTGCTTTATGAACCTCACGGATGCTTTTCTAGGCTAAGAATGACAGTGACATTCTGTGTCTATGGTAGATTTTCAAGGGGTATTTTTTTAAATCTCAGATTTAGAAAATGAACATTATATGATTTTTATTTTAGACTATTTTGTGTCTAGGTTGGTTCACTTTGTTATCCTATCTCTGCCAAAATAAAATGATTTGTTTAAAAATGTAGATAAAATAATCTGATTATTAATATAATTATCATTTGAGAAAAAATTGTTTTATTCTGGTAAATATTCTTATAGGTCACTAACTCTTCAAAGCGAGTAGTAATTTCCTGTTGTACCTTTAATTAAATTTGCTTTTGCATGTTCTAGTCATAGGAGAAGTTTTAAAAAGAAAGGCTATTGGGGGGGAGATTAGAAGACTTGTGTGACAAATCTGATCTTTCTCAGTGATTCTGATCTTAAGGCAGAAGCCATTTTAATTCTGTCTTTGAATAAACTGAAAAGTTTGTGATATTTTAGAGAGACCCCTGAAAACTGATAATTAAAGTTATGATGTTTATTTAATGAGTTCATTATTTAAGGGAATAGAAGTTAATGAAAGTTTAAAAATTAAACACATGGGTGTGAGATTAATAGGAAATAATGCAGAATGTTGGTAATTAAAAAAGCCTCTTTACACGATGGCAATTTTGATGATGAGAAAATTCTCATTACTAGAAACTATACAACGTGGTTTTCCTGACTAAAGTTACTTGTCCCCTTGGATGAGGATTTGGGTAGTGGGATAAAGCAGCTGCTTTATTAGACAGGCAGCTTCTCCTTCTAGGTTCATGTTGCCTCTCTTTCTCCAAACTGACCTTAACAAACATGACATCCATTGGATAGTTGGACCAATTTCCAGTTAGCCAATTCTAAGAGAGTAGAAATTATTCTCCAATGAAAAATAAATTGTTTAAAGAGTACTGTTTGTGCAGCAAAGAATCTGATATTTATCAAGTGAATATGAAAGTCTTTAAGTGTTACAAGTAAACTAATAAAATCTATATGGATTGATGATATTTAAATACTGTGAGAACATGTAAATGTATCTTTGCATCACAGGAATATTATAAAATATTTAAAACTGCACAGAATAAGAGTTGGGGGAACTTGCTTCCAGTTTTTACTCTGAAATTGATATATGGTTTTAAGAATCATTTTTCCTTTTTATAACAATAATAATCAAAGCCAAAACTTGGTGAGTTGTGGTAGTGTGCCAAGCATAATATTAAGTATTTTACTTATTTTATCATTTATTCTTTACACAGATCCTACAGAGAAGGTGTATGTGAAAATTGAAACTCAGAATGATTATTTAACTTACCCACAACTAAAAACTCTGAATCTAAGGCCCATGCTCTTATTTTATTTTTATTATACTCCCTCCCCAAACTCAAATTATAAAATTACCAAACAAAAGGGAAAGAATTCTAACAATCATCTAAGTAAATCTCAGTATTCAGTGAGCAATTAAGTGGGACCAAGGATAAGAAGAGGAAAGTAAGTGAAAATTTACATAACTGGGGTAGAATCAACTGAACTGAAATTAGAAATGGTGTTGAAATTTAAGTTTCTCACTTCTTTCCTGCAGATAGATATGTAAAACATCACAACACCAGGCACATGTTAGTGGCTTAATAAAAATTAACTTTTGTCCTCCCTCTCCTCCTTTTACCTGATACAACAGTTGGGCCAATTGGAGTCCAGTTTCTTGGCAGAACCTACTAATTGATTTTGGATAACAATGAAGACATTCTCTGACAAGAAAAATATGTTCATTCCATTAATCTAGTCTTCTTTAATAATGTGATCAATTACCAGATCTTTGTGTTCAAATGAGAGGCATATTTGTGGAATAATGGTACATTTCATAAAATACAGCCTTCTCTGCCCTCTTTTTCTTCCTGTAGCCTGCATTGTGGTCTATATAGTGCTTTGAATTTTTTATTAGACAATATTCAGAGGTGGTGAAATGGAAATTTTCTGGATTTTCTTACTATGAAAAATTTGGTAGGTAGACAAATTAGTTGAAAAAGTATAAATTATTTGTAGTCTGCAATTACCCCTTCTATCCCTATCAGGGACATTAGCGGTTGGTTATGATATAGTAATTACATTAAAGTATTGCTTAATACATTTGAAATATATATTTAGTATTTTAATCCAGTAATTAATTGGACAAAATAGTGAGATATTGTTAGTATGATTCTATAACAATTTCGACTCGATAATGAAAAGAATAATGTTCAGTCTTATATTTTAAATGTTATTAGCTCAGTTAGTAGTTGGTATTTACCTGTAATTCCAAAATTTCTTACTATAGTTAGTAATGTACAATATAAACTCTGATAACTATTCTTATTTTAAAATATATAGAAAAGCAATTTGAATTTTTTCCCTAAGACTCTGAGAAAGTTGAATGAATCACAGATGCATTCAAATACTATTTTTTTTAAAAATTGTTAGTATGGTATATCTTCAAGATGTCCAATTAGATGTGTGTTTAGAGTTCCTTTTTTTTAAAAAAAAAAAAAGTATATTATTTGAAATGAAACTGGAAGTTTTATGTTCTTTTTCATGTTGCTATATTTTTATTGTAAGTGGCTTTTAAGCTTTTCAAATGAACATACTTCTGTGGCTGAGAAACTGTGGCTGCCAGGTAGGAAGAAGAAAAAAATCATGAACATCCAAGCAAAGCAGACTGAGTCCTATTGCATGTCTTCCCCGCCAGTGAAGATCCAACTCCTCAAAGGCTGCTGGATTTTTTCCACTTCATCTGCCACTACATCCCTCTTTCTGGGAGATACCTCGGCATAGCTTGAATCAGCAACTCTGCCCTCATGATGCACTTTTAACACGTTTTTTAGCTGATGAGACTACTTAATACTTATAGTTATCTATTTGGGCATGTTCCTTAATGAATTTGTTAAATTTCTTGTTAATCCTCTTTTTGGTGTGTAAGTGTTCTACAGCTTCTATCCATCCTAAAAACAGATATTTTCTTCTTAGAAATATAATTGAAAAGAGTGAGATATGTGATGGTTGAGTCCAACATTTGGGAAAAAAATCATTTTATTTTGTGTAAATATTAAAACATATTCCTATTATTTTGAAAGGTCTTCTGGAACCTGGTGACTACATTCCATCAAGAAATGGTTTAATAGATGTGGCTATAAAGGCTACTGGAATGGAAAATAACCAGTTTGGGATAGTCAAGAAGAAGATAGGCTGCAGCAAATAGTCAGGATGTTGGGTATTGACTAGGGAGAGATGGAAGATGGAAGCTAGTGGTTCTTACGACCCCCAACTGGTGAACATTGTTGAGCAAGATTTAAACTGGTAATGGCAGAGGGTGGAGGGGATGGGAAGGAACAAATTAAAGGACGATTGTGTCATCTGTAAAGTTCATTCTGACTTCATTTTTACAATTCTCAAAGGTGTCTCCGTTACTCTCTTATTCTCATTCTAGTCTTCCATTTTTCTCGCTATTCTCTTCCTCTTTTCCTTGAACCCAGAACAACAGTATTGATTAAAGGGAAAGCCAACATAGAATGGATGGAGAGTGTACTGACCCATTAAAGCCCAGATCTCCTTAACCTTCCCTCTCACCCTACCACCCTGCTCCTGGACTTCAGCAGGAGGAGTGGCTCTTTTATTGCAATCAATACCATGGTATCGGCTAACCCCAGATGTGCTTTTCTCTCTATATATATTTTTAATTTACTAAACTGTTGTCTTTATTTTTTAGACTTTTCTTCTAATTTCATTTTCTTCCTTTTTCTTTTACCATCTCCATCTCTTCTCACTTAACTATTTATCTTAAATGTTTTTATTCTTGCCTATTTTCTTCTGTTCTCCTTTGTCAAAGGAGAAAGTATTTTTCTTATAATTCTTTATACTGAAAATACTGAAAACTGAGACCTCAAATAGCAGTATTTCTGATGCACCTCACATCTTATTCTGGTAAACACAAGATGCTGCTGGAGTGCAGAGATTAACTATATTAGCATGGTGTTTAACATATTGCTTAATAAGCAGTTATGATAATACACTAAAATACTGCGTTAGGATTCTAAGAAATTGGTATTCTAAAGCAGCAAGTGAATTGTTCTCTTTAAGAAGGGACATTTACCAAATATTAAAGGAAACACTGCATCATAGATTTCAGTTACTCATAGTAATGTTTTATTTCAGATTCTACCTTTTATAGTATATAGTTTATATGATCATATTTCTTTCTTTTATTTTACTTGAGCATTGTGGATTTGATGAGAATGTGTGGAAATAGGCTTTAAGTACCACATACTGATATGACTATAGATTTATTTTCCCTAGAGGGATCAATTAATTAATTATCTAATATAATATTCTATGATTTTTCTGTTATCAAACTAAAATTTATTATCTTAAGTTTTCATATAAAGGAGACTAAGTTGTATGATGTCTTAATAATAGTAACTTTCTGTTAACTGATTTATTTTCTCTGCAGATCTCTGCATCCTGATTTGTTTCTTTCCTATTTATTGAATTCTTACTAGCTTCCCCAGGAAAAGAGTAATTGCTTTTAAAAATGGTTACTCCAATTTATTTTTATTATTAGACTACATCTTTCAGTGTAGAATATATTTAATATGATCTAGTTATTTTACATGGAATTTTAAAAAAGATTTCCTTATAAATGATTATTGCGTATGTTTAAAATGTATCTATTGGCTGATATTCTTACCTACTTATAAAGTGTGCAACTCACTTGCAAGTCAGTATTAATACTGCAGTCCTTTTCTTACCCCTATCAAAAAGGCAAATATTGACCAGTCATAATTGCCTAATCCAATTTCAGTCTGGGGGGAAGAGTGTTAATTAATAGATAACATTTAACTGCCTGATGAAAATAAAACATTATTACATGATAGGTAAACACCTTAGAACACCATAATATAGGAAATTCAAGCAAAATCTTAAATCCTTCATCTAAAATTCATTTTATGTTATTTAGCCATCAGATTCAAATATATGCCTCATCCACTAAATTAACATTCTGATCAGCATGATGGAAGTTCATTAACTAAATTTTTTCATTTTAGAAGATTTAGAATGTTGCTTATTTAGCTATATATATGCATATATACACATGCTTTGCTTTGGTTTTGATAAATACAGGCTTCTATTGCAATATTTATGAGTATTTTCAAATAAACATATCTTTGTTAAATGTCTACCACTAAGTGACATTATAAAGATTATTCATAGCAAAGTTATAAATTTTTAAACATATTCCTTTATGAATACTAGGGTTTTGGTTCCATTCTCATTTGGATTTCTAAATTCAATTTAACCATGATTTTTTTAGAAGTATAAATGTTTTCTTTGTTTTTCTCATAATTCTTATTAATAGGAACTGTAGATTTTTATATAACAATGCTTTCTTTTATCTCTTAGCTTTGGTAACTAGGACTCTACTTTTTATTTGAAAATACACACATTTCTAATATCTTTGCAAGAAGAACAGAAATGACATATAGGAAGGAATGGCTGAAATGTAATGATTTTCAAATATATGCAAACCCAAAATTGTCTTAAAATTTAACCCATGTAAATATCTTCACAAAATTTTTAGTGGAAAAAAAAAACTGTATTCTTATGGTTCTTTCAAAATATATCATTGGTTTTCTTTGGTGGGGGAATGAGGTTCTGTAGTATAATCAAAGATTTGCTCCTGCAGTCTTTCACTCTGATATGATTATCTTCCTACTAGCTGAGGCTGTCAGACTCACTCAGTTTTATGTTTTGGAAAAGTTAAAGGACACATGAATGATAATGAAAGAAAAATAAAATTGGCTTCTATTTAGTTTTCTATAGCATATACGAATGTGAACCATGAATCCCTGAAATAAACCTTTAGTCTTCAGAGATTGCAACATTACCCATGTCTTACTGAAATGAAAGGAGGGAAAGAAGGTTTGTGTTGGAGATGCTAAACTATACCCACATATTTTTTATCAGTTTGATACAGATGTATAAACATCAGTGATACAAAGGCTGCAATTACTGTAAGTTATAGGTAAGAGGAGATGAGAGTAAAAGGATATGGAAATGTATCACCTTTGGCAACAAGGATGTGGGTGATTCATAAAACATAAAGAAAAAATATAATTACGATTCTTTCCTTCCTTGAGCTTTCTCATAAGTCCATACAGAATTCTGATTTAACCTTCATAACTTCTTGGTTATGCAGAAAAGGACTCCAAGAAGATGGTATGCAATAGGTGAAAAAATAAAATTACTAGCTTCTTGTAGTGCTCAACTTTCCTTTCTCTCTTGGGCTCTCTATCCATTTTTACCAGTGAGAAATTATGTTCTCTGTGCTTTCTCTTTAAATAAAATACACACATGTATATTATATACATGACTGTGAAATTCACATAGAAGTATTAATTATTAAAACATGTAAATTCAAATTGTGAGTAGCTCAACCTGATCCAGGTTGAACTGTAAAATTAAACCACATTAAAAATGCCTTAAAAATGCCTTGATGTAGTCTTATTTCACTGGGTAAGTGACTTTTAAAGTTAAGAAGGAGGATGTGAGATGAACTACTAATAATAGTGCCTCAATGAATAAAGATGTAAAATTATGGAATTTTTTCTTGATGAAAATAAAACTTAATTTCCATATTTCTTCTTGTCAAATGCATATTGCTTTTATTATTTCCCAAGGTAATCTCTTCTAGTCATATTTGTAAAAAATATCGATACTAAGGTTTTATTTAAAATAGAGACACCTTGGCACAACTCTGAATACTCTTGAATTACCTATTTAAATTATTTTGCTGAAATTTAAATCAATTTTTGCATATATTCACTTAAGTAAATACATACTTTTCAACTTATTTTCCTTTATATTTGAACCATGGGTAATTCTCTATTTCTTTTCAGTAAGTGAAAGATCGTGGAATAGTAAAATTAGGAGATCTCAAAATAAACTATAGGGTAATATAAGACTTTCTCATTCATATTTTGTGGGAGGAAAATAATTTAGGTATAGGTGAAGTCTGTAGATTGGTACTCAAGATTTAGTAGTTCTAATGCATCTTTGAAAGATATTGTGTATCAAAATTTATTACTTCTGAAATATTTATAACTGTATGACATTTCTTCCACGTAGTTTGTTATGCTAAAGAAAGGCAGTCATCAGCATAAAATGTTGAATTCATTAGATACTTCAATAACTTTTTAGTATTTCAAAGGAACAGAACACTAATAAATACCTCAGCACCAAAAAAATGTGGCAAACATAGTGTCATTAGTCATGGTGCGATGGGTTGTATATTGAATTAAGTCTCCTCAGTGATTTTAAAAAGAGCAGAAGGACGTTTGTATATAGCGTGACTCATCATCAGACATTCATACAGGCACACCTCATGCATCTGAAATTTCTTTTGTGGAGAGGTATCATTTATAAATTACAGCCTATGAGTAAGAGCATGTGAATACATAAAAGCATGTGTAAATGTTAATGAATCTGGTACTTTGTCTTGTGAAGGATAATACCTCTGAAAATATTTTAAGAAATGTGCTATCTCTTGTGTTTAGGTATATAGATGCTTTCTTGTATCTCCAAATGCAACTGTGACAGGAAGGTTGATAGGCTTAAATTCTTACCTTTATGCCTATTTATAACTTTGACTACCAGGGACCATAGGGTAGAGATTATTTATTTTATATTGGTCAAATAATTCACCAGCTGTTGTTTGGAAATCTGATAGGCTAGGGCAAATCCTAAAGGAGTCAGGGAAACCTTCTTCCCTCTATGTAGTACCAAGAGAAAAGGAGGTCTCTCATCTCTTCAGCATCAACCCCAAAGCCTCTTCTGCTCCTAATCAAGTAACCCATTGTCCAAGGACCTGCCCACTTATGTTACCCTTCACCTGGGAATCTCTGGTGTTTGCTTCAGCCTGATAAAAACAATTACAAGCCCCATGCACAAGAAAGCAGAACTACTCTGGCTTTTAACACTTGGGATTACCTTAAAGATTTTCTTAAGAAATTTTAATCCTGTTATGTTGTATGTAAAATACATTTCAATGTACAAGTTGGGGATAACATGTAAACTAGTAAATGATAAACTAATAACTGCTTAGAAACACTGGCATTTGCTACCTCAGACAAGGGAGATAGTAGTAGTAGTTTAGCATATGTGAAAAACATTACCTGTAGCTGATAATAAGACATATTTTGGGTAAGATGCATATGGTGGTTTTTAAAAAGTTCATTCTAGCCCATTAATGTAATGTGAGTAACATATTCCATTAACATATTGAGGAAGAGAAACTTGGACTATTTATAACCACTACAAAATATTTTTTCTGGGGGAAAACTTCAACAGTGTTTACATAATGTGTATGATTAGGCAGAATCTTTCATTGACAAATAGAAACTATATCCATTTTTATATTCCTTGTCATAATCACATCACTGTGAGAGTATTCAAGATATAAATACTATTTTTAAAAATATTAATGTATAAGAAAGTTTGGTAATTTGGAATAAAGAATGACTGTTATAGTTTTAGTATCAATTATATATATTAGAGAAAAATTTAATACTACATCTTCGTTTTACACACAAAACTAAACTCCCTTTCCATTTCAAGGCATTTTATTGTCTCTGAAACATGTGTTCTCATTCCTCCATATCATCTCAGTAGTCAAGTTATAAACAAATAATGTGTCTTTCATTTTAAGGCACATTATCGATTGCAGGTTTATCCAGATAAATAAGAATAAGTTTTTCCAAAAAAAAGTAAAAAGGACACTCAAAATCCAGTTTATGAGGATGGGTGGAGAGGACTGGGGTGTGAGGAAACATACAATTTTAATGTGAAAAAATGTCACTAGAAATATACAGTGTGCTATAAGATTCACATGAGAAAAATATGGTTTTAGCTGTAAGAGGCTTTATGATGAATATTGCATTTACTATGAGCCATTATGGATAAGTCAGATTTTTTTATTTTTTTACTTTTAATTTATTTATTGATTACGGTATTACATATGTGTCCTTATTCCCCCATTACCCCCTCACTCATGCCCTCACAGATAAGTCAGTTTTTAAAGGTGGGAGAAAATTTTCTAGAAAAAGGAAGAGTGATTCTGCAAAGACATGGCCATGATTAAATGCAGTGTTTGAGAACATGTACTTGGTCCACCAACATTTACACCCATATGGAACTACTGAAATTTGCTCAAACTAGTGATACTTTGTCTCATGGCTTTGTTTACTCCTTCATCCTCCACATCCCCTTCACCTTTCCAGCTCCTAAGAAATTCAGCTTAGACTATTATGAAACCTCTGAATCCTCAAGGACTGATAAGATGCCCTTGATGGGGGATCCAATTGCACCCAGTATTCACCCTATTAAGGTACTTCTCTTACTTGATTTTAAAGGTTTATTTACCTGCTCATCTCTTTTCCCTGCTCAATAGTGAGGCACAGACTGTGCTGCATGCACCATATTATCCATGATGCATGGAAGGCACACAAGATTTACTGATTTTATAAATTATAATACCTAATCTTTGCATATTAAACACCTAAATATTCTAGACATGAAAGAGTCAGTGCCTTCAAGAAGCTCTTCATATGGTACAGTGGTTCTCAAAATGTGGTTCTAGACCAGTAGCATCAGCACCACTTAATAACTTGTAAAAAAAAAAAAACATGAAAATTATAGGGCCCCACTTCAGACCTACTAGATCAAAAATTCTGGAAGTTTAAATAGCAATCTGTGTTTTAACAAGCCTTCTATGTGAATTTAACACATGCTAAAGTTTGAGAATAACATTAAAGAGAAATAATAGGAGACAGCTATGGCCATATTGACAAAGGACCTGTTTGAGTAATTTATTTTTTTAGCTGGCTTGAAGGGAAGAATACTTACACTGTAGTGGTATTTTGGAGCTACAAAGGAGTAGAAGCAGAGCGACCAGTTAGGACTCTTGTAAGTCTAGCAATTGGGTACCCAAACCAGAACTAAGGCAGTGAGAAGAAGCATTAGTTGCTAGGATCTATTCTTTAGGACACATGTACTTAAAAGGGGAGGCTATCATAAGTGAGACCACACTCCAAACTTGAAAGGGTAGTGGGGAACTTTTGTTGTTGCTGTTGAATGAGAGCAGGGATAATGAATTTTATTTTAAAGTGTTGAATGTAACATTCATTTGAACTACCAATGGGATATTTAGAGGGGGATGCTTGCTCTTATAGTGCCTTGTGCTTTAGAATCAAACAGATTTGAGTGAGAATTCTGGCTTTACCACTTAACTATATTTTTAATCTTGACCAAGAAAACTTAATTTATTTTTGCTTCAGTTTCTTCACATGTAAAATTGGTTTCATAGTTGACCTCATAGGGCTGTTGTAAGAATGAAAATACATATATATAAAAGGAATGCAATGTAGATGTCAAGAATCTAGCACAGTGAATTATTGGTACTGATTATTCAGTAGCCATTAGTATGGATGAACTGAACTGTTGGAAATATGTCAGTAGAGTTCTGAATAGGAAGCAGGGATGGTTAGAAAGATTTGAGAACCATTTGCAGAAAGTTGTTATTAGAAGCTCTGGGAAGAGAAGTGTTTATTGTAAGAAGACCACATGAAATATTAGAAAGGGTCTAATACTTAGCCTAGAGGAAATACCTACATTTATTGATTGTGAAGTAACAGAAAAGATGGAAGACATTAATCAGAGATGTACCAGGACCACATTCCTTTACTTAAGTTAATCTGTTGTCATAGCATCTACTTGCATTTTCCAATCCATTCTGTTTATAAGAGTCAGAATGTGTTGTGACTTTGGAAATCTAATCATTTAGCCTGTGCAAGAATACTGAAATATCCTTTTTGGTGTTGAGTTCACTATTTCACAAATTAGCCAATTCCCTTTTGGGTATCTTTGATTATTAAAATGTTTCTCATATATCCATAACCATGGTCTCTTAAGGCTTTTTACATTATTCAATTTCTTCCCATATTATTGGATTGTACCCCTAAATTAGTGTCCACTAGGATCCCTTCTTCCTTCTGTCAAAACTCCCTCTACCTCCTAGGAAAGA
The DNA here is from genome assembly GCF_014108235.1 of Myotis myotis. Classification (NCBI taxonomy): domain Eukaryota; kingdom Metazoa; phylum Chordata; class Mammalia; order Chiroptera; family Vespertilionidae; genus Myotis; species Myotis myotis. The sequence goes on along the minus strand of NW_023416346.1, from coordinate 120,255,424 downwards.
AAGATTTTCCTTACAGCCAATGTATGTAAAGAATACTTTTAAATCATTTTTCATATTACTATTATATCTTCACATGGTTTCTAATTAATGTCTTTCATGACTAATATTTTATTTATTTTAAAATATATATTTTTATTGACTTCAAAAAGGAAGGGAGAGAGAGATAGAAACATCAATGATGAGAGAGAATCATCGATCGGCTGCATCCTGCATGACCCACACTGGAGATCAGGCCTGCAATCTGGATATGTGCCCTGACCAGGAATCAAACTGTGACCTCCTGGTTCATAGGTTGATGCTCAACCACTGAGCCACGATGCCTGGGCCATGCCTAATATTTTAAAACTATAGTCAGAAACTTAAATGAGAAAATGGAAAGCTAATCTTGAAAGATGGTTAACATGTATTTATATATATTACCTATTTTGAAATGTGTATACCATTACATTTAGTTCCTAACATGGGGGCTCCCAAATTTCTTGAAGTTGTAACACATACATCCCTCACTTTGTCATACCATCTATGATATCATGTCCCCTTATAATCTGACAACCATAAGTATCTCGATAACAGTTAAAGAGAAATAAATTAATTTCAAGTATTCACTACACTTCATTGTATGGCTGAAGATATGTTAGGATATCACAGAGCTGGGAATCATTTGTTCTGGAGCTCTAGGACCATGTCCTATTTGCTCTTGAATAGAACATGGTACAATCCAATAAATGGGGACAATTGTTAACAATTTTATGTAGTAGAGAAGATGGAAAGTAATGAAGTAATGATCCAAATGAGGGAATTTGAGAAAGTACTAAGTAAAGGGGGCTATTCAAATAAGAGGCATGAGGTTTGTTTGCCATTTATGTGTATACAAATACTGGAATGGGAATGATAGGACTAAAACTTCCCTCTGTTATCGAAAATAATGTTATACAAAGTCTGAATTATTCAACCAGCGTTATTGTCACTCAGTAATTTTTACGTGAACCTGGCCTAACACTTCAGTATCTACTGAAATCATTTATTGAATCAATAATCAACAAATAATATAGCTCTTGACTTACTGAGCACAACTGAATAATAAATTTGTTTTTTTCTAATCACCTAGAATTATAATGACTAGAGTAGATATGATTTCCCCATCACTGTCTTTTACTGTTTTAAATAATTTTGCCTTTCTGGTTCTGACATTTTATGAAAATTGTCCATCCATAACAAACAGTCCTAATTAGGTAACTCATAAAATTCATTATTTTTAATTGGAATATTAGTATTCATGGACTATATCCACTTATATTGCTCATTTTGTTGTTTCTAAAAATAACTCATGTTTATTGCCAAGAGTTCAGGAATAAAGTTATTTAAAAATACATATTCTGTTCTTTGCTCTCCTTTAACCACTGTTGTATATCTTTCTATTATATATATATATATATATATATATATATATATATATATATATATATAAAGTAAAATTTAATTTTCTATTTTGGAACTTAATTTTTCACACAATTTTTATATCCCTTACTAATGGAGATTTACATAATGTATAATTCTTGATTGGTTTAAACAGTCAGTATGCAACACATATGTTGCACATTTATCTCTACTTTTATCCAATCATTTCATTATGGTGGTAGTGGAAGTAGAATTTGGGAGCCTAAGATATATGCTTCATATGTATCTTGATGTATATCTGTTTACTTTGTTTAAAATGTTGCTAATGTTATCTCAGTGAGAGTTGGAAGGCTGATTAAAAAGTAGTAAATTTATATAATTTTCTGTTGCCATTAAATAATATTCAGCTATAAAATTAAAATTGAACCAAATTCTTACTTTCTCATCCAAAAAAACAATTCCATTTTCTCATAAAAATACAATTCTATTATTTGGAATTATGTGTTTTAAAAAATAGCATAGAAAAGTATGAAGGAACAGGATAAACCAAATTGCACTGAAAATTAAACAGGAAAACGCTATCTAGCCTTAAAAATTTTTTAACTAGTCACAATGATTATAACAGAATTAATGGAAGAAACTGGTAGATAGAAATCAATGTGTAATTTGCCAATAATAAGAATACTGAAAGAAAAATACAGTCATATTATTGAGTGCTTTAATGTAGTTAGCAATTATTTAAATAAATAAATGATAAAAACGTGGTTATCATTAATAAGTTGTTCATAAACTCTTTGTATAAACAGTATGTTTTCTCCCTTCAAATCTGGAACTCAAAATCTGCTTCACATATTTTTTTGGCAAGCAAAATGATCACTTGGATTTGAACTCACTTTGCTTTAACTCTTGGCTTACAGAAGTGGCTGTAGGGACACTACTTAGCTATCAGAGTAATCAAAACCAATGTATTATACCTTCAGACACATAATAATTTCACTTATATATAATGGGAGACATTTGACCAATTCCAGTACTTTAGTTAATCTGTATTAATGTGACTTTTTTTAAAAAAAAATTAGTAGCTTCTTGTTCAGATTAGGCAGGTATTCTAAATCATCATTTTGATTCATATCTGAGAAACCCAGAGGTTTTAAGCATTATAGCATATTGCTTCTTTTTTGTCCTAACTTTTTCTCTTTACCATCACTCAATTCAGCTATAATAGAAGTTATAATTTAAATGAATGCTCATCCATTATAAAAACCAAAGTCTCCCATTATTCTGCAGTGGCTGCGGTTCAGAGTATCTTTTCATCATAGTCTCTGGAGATCTGTGCTTCTTTTGGTGGAAGTGCTCATTCTTTCCAGCGTGAACATTGTCTTCCAGGCAAAAACATGAGTAACAGACAAAGGCACACATTCCCTTTCACTTGAGTGCCTAGGAAGAAACTAGATCACTGTTATGACCATTTGCTAAATCCTTCTTGCAAACTAGGATAAATTTTGACCCAATGTATTTCTATAACACATACTGGAAAATTCGAATACATTAGAGTTGTGATAAACGTTTTTTTCTTTATAATGTTAAATGTATTTTTAATCTTTGAAATAATAGACATTTTTAATGTGTTTCTTTAAAGCATAGTTCTGGGATTTCAGTTATCTGATAATTGTGTAACTAGTCCACCTTAAAAGCAAAAAAAAAATTATTCTATGTTCAAAATATTAAAAGGATGATGAGTGAAATAATTTAATGGATAACAGCTGAGCCACATTTTAGGACATTTATCAAGGACTTCAGTTTAATTATTCAGTATTTTTTTAGGTGATATTCAAATAGAATGGCTTCATTATTTTTAATATATTTTTATTGATTTCAGAGAGGAAGGGAGAGGGAGAGAGAGATAGAAACATCAGTGATGAGAGAGAATCATTGATTGGCTGCTTCCTGCATGCCCCTCACTGGGGGTCACGCCTGCAACCCAGGCATGTGCCCTGACCAGTAATTGAACTGTGACCTCCTGGTTCATAGGTTGATGCTCAACCACTGAGCCATGCCAGTCGGGTTAGAATGGCTTCATTAAATATAGCACATTATATTTTAAATTTACAGAATCATTTGGAACACATTTTCAATAGGTGCTTCATTGGAGTAGTATTAACTTGTAATTTTTTATTCTATCTTATACCATAGTGAAAGGTCTATTCTATTGATGCTGTCTTCCATGCATCAGAATGTTGTCTTGGTGTGTCATTACCAGCTATTGGTAATATAATATCAGTCTAATTTATAGACACTTGTACCACATATCTCTAAAAGATGGTGATGAGAAAGCATGTGTGCTTTGTAAACTCAGGACATTGTCAAATCCGTGTTTTCAGGCATGCATATTTTAAAATTGTACTTTAGAACAGAGCTTGGATCTAGACCTTGCACAGCATTAATGATGATTTAATTTCTTCAAATTCTAAATTACTCCATTGGTAGGATACCGTTTTACTCTCTGCTTTGACATGGTAAATGTCCATTAGCTTATCAGAATGATATGGACTCTAATGCAATAACATGGTTAATCAACTCAAAGATAAAATTTCTTTCTTAAGTATATATCTCCTGAAAATTGGTACGATGGTACACCAATTATGTGATTTTCATTTTTAACTAATCTTATTAAAGGGGGAGAACATTAAATCTTTGAATGCTGTACCTCAATTTTATTGTAATGATTTTGCTGGTTACCAGGTGGGGTGGCAGTTGAAAAATTTGGTGAATGCACTACGAGAGGACCCGAGTGGTGTTATCTTAACTTTGAAAAAGCGACCTCAGAGCATGCTTACCTCAGCACCAGCTTTACTGAAAAATATGAGATGGAAGCCCCTTGCTCTGCAGGTAATGAAGCTTAATCATAAGTCATACACCATCATTTTAGCCATAGACTATCTCAGTAATGCTTCTTTATTGTGCCTCATCTCAGCAGCATATGGATTAATCTTGTATGCTTTTGAAAATTTGTTTGTGAAATGATCTCTTCACAGCTTATCCTAATAGGCTTAATTGTGATGAAATATTAAAGTTTATAGACTAAAGCCCAAATAATAAAGAACTTGGCCTTAATTTGTAAACATTTAAAAGCATAATTCCAAACAAACCACAAGATATTTCAAGCCAAATATAGATAGAAATTTAAAATGAGAGGTTTCATGTTTGATATAATCTTCTATTTAAAAGTTATCCCCATATTCACTTCTTGAAGAAATTAGCTGATAGTTTATAAAATTCTTGTGAATCAGGTCATAAGAAGTAATAGCTATTTATGAATAGTATGTAAAGGAAGTTTTAGATAGTAATTAAAATGTACCAACTGCATTCCACCTGACTGATCATTTTTCTCTTTTCCACCCTTTAGGGTGGCAAAAATAGAGAAACTATTGCATTAGAATTTCTGCATTTTTCTTCAGCATGAAACATCACTCTAAGTATTACTCTGGATGTTGATAAATTATATTTATTAAGAAGCTGACTTATCTAGGAATTTATAAATATATAATTCTAGTTGACTAAAGAAAGAAGCAATAGATATTCTCCAATTTCAGTCAGTATATAATCTTTAAACACATCATAGAAGAAATTTTTGTCCTTTTTGTAAGAAGGACAAAAATTTGGTCAGAGTAATCAGAACCAATGTATTATACCTTCAGACACATAATAATTCCACTTATATATAATGGGAGACATTTGACCAATTCCAGTACTTTATCTCTACTTTTTCTGTTCATAAAACCTGCATTTTAAAAATAGGAGACTATTACCTTTCTTGGAAGTACAATTTTTAAAAATTTAAATTGCCAATTGAAATAGAAGACTGCCCATTCAGATTTAAAAGAAAAGCAATATATGAAAATAACATTATCACTATGTAAATTGGTATTACGTTCTATATTAGTACCTTATACCATTCTTAGATATTTTTTCCTAAAATCCTAAATTTTACATTACACACGAATGGCCTTATAGACTATAATAATGTCTAATTATTTAAAAGTGTACTATTTATTTGCCTCAAATTTGCATTATACTTAAATAACAGAAACATATAAAATTTTCTAACATTAAGGTCTCTACATTTTTAAAGTGAAATTTTCTAATTTTCAAATGAATACATGTAAAGCTGTATTAATATGTCCAAGTACATTTGACTTGCAGTATGTTTATTATTAAATATTTTTGATATTCATTAAAGTTCAGAGTTCAGTGTTTGACTCATTAAGGCGTAGATTAATAGATCAGACTTTACCATCACATCATTTTATTTTCTTGCTGCATTATAAATTGCTTTGTTGTTACATTCTATAGTTTTCTATTGACATGTCTTCCCTTAAGAACCTTCTTCAAAGTCTGAGGTGGAAACCCTGAAGAAGAAGCCCATGCTTTCAGCTTTTAGGTTTTCTTCTCTATGTACGTGTAGTTAATTTAAATTTTTCTTTCTAGTCTCTTCTATTTCACATTGAACACCAAAAAGACATTAGTTTCTTGTTGATCCATGAACTTTGAGGGAATATCTCTAGAAAATAAATGGATAATTTGGTCCCCTTTTAGATTCTTTTGCACAAACTCAAAGTGGAGAATTAAGATAATGGCAGATAAGAATCAATTTTATGTAAAATGCTAAAATGATTGAAAAACCAATGTTCGTTTTCTGCTACATATACATTTGGTACGTGTATTCAAAGCAGGATAATAAAGACTTTAATTTTTTAAATGATTTCACACCCCTTAATTATAATTTAATAGAGTTTTAAGGCACTTTTTATAGGTCCATTCCCAAATGCTAAGAAATGTGCCTCACCAGATCACTAATTATATTTACTCCTCATTGCCTGTTCAGTTACTCTGAGTATATTTGTAGGTTTACTTTTTCAGAATGCTGAAATCAGATAAAAGAAAGTCAGCATTTATATAAGTGCTTATATGTATTGACATTTTTGTGTTTGTTATTTCAACTGAATTTAGTTCACCTGAATTATATAGTCTAAGTTCAGACCTTACAGATAAATAATACTGTTGGGGCGGGGGAGAGAGACCTGCTTTCAACTTCTTTGCAAATTGCTTCAGAGATTGACTTTTTACACAGCAAACTGGAGAGTATTCATTTTTTATTGTTATTGAATTTATTGGGGTGACGTTTTAACTAAATACTTCCTAGTGGTTGTAAAACAAGATCTTAGGACTAAGGGCAATGGTTAAGTCCTCTAGCATATATCAGCACCACCAGATCTCCCCAGAATCTATTTTGAAGACCCGAAATTACCAAGACACTGGGAGAGTAATGGAAATTATTTGATCAGAATTTTTATAAAATGTAGATTTTGATACAATTAAAAGTGGACAAAACCTGAGGGTAGCAGGATCTGGAGATTGAAGATAGACTTCCTCCAGAGGGGGAAAAGTCAAAGAAATAGTGGGATGAAAGTCTTAAGGTGTTCTTGGATTCTTTTTTCCTAGTAGCTAAGAAAGGACCTCAGATGTGGAACAAATGCATAATACTCTGGGCAGACACAGTATCATTCCTATTGTATTCTTGCTTCTGATATGTGTACGTACATGTTAGGGCTAAAATGCCAATTAACTCATCTAAATATAAATATTCAAACCTGAAGAATTAGAGATTAGGTCGTTTCTTTTTACATAGGATATACCAGTAGCCTAGTAAGAATTACTTAAAGTAGAGGTTACCAAAAAACAATCTGTGGCGTTTATTTAGCTCAATACATTCATTTCATCTTTTTTTGTATACCAGGTTTCATTTACCTACTAGCATTTTTAGATAAAATATGGAAAAGTTTGTGTAGCATGTAGATAAACTAATACATACATCTTAAAATAAAGAACTGTATTCTAACGTAAGGAATAATTATTTTCTAAATTAACAAGTAAATAATCTGTGCCTAGACAAATAAAACGTAACCTTATCTACCCTAAGGTAGATGATTAAGGAATATCACATTTTTAATAAAACAATCTTTATTTCTAAAAATATTTTAAAAGTATAGTAAATTCTATTATTAATCAACCACAATGATGAATTTTGATTTGGAATTTCTTTGAAAAAAACATTCACGGAATTTAGCCAAATAAACAAAAGCATACAATTCAGCTTCATACTCACAGAGCAATTTCATTAGTACATTTCATGAAATTTGGCAGCTCTTTGTTTAAATTCTTGCTTTCTCAAACATTTTACAATAGAATAAAAGATACCTTAGTCAAATACTACAAGCAAATTTAATCTGGAATTGAATTGCATTGTCATCTGCATTCATTTACAAATAGTAGATGTGTTTTACTTAAGATAGAATATGTTATTCTAAGAAAGCAAACCAGGGATTCCCTGTTTTCTGAGAGATGTTTTTAAAAACACGTCCTTAATAGCACCTTCAACTAATGTCCTGGATTTTGGTAAGCAGGGTGATTGCTTATGTTCAAGTTCTTCCAGTGCAATGAAAACATTTCTGGCAACTGTGGATAAACATCAAGGTATATATTTTTTTTATGTTTGTGATTTTAAATTAGTGTGTGTAGGTCCTAAAAATCCATGTCATTTTCTTCTTAAAAGAGATTGTATGGCTGGACATTGACAAGAATGTTGATTGAAATCATCACTGGGGACAAACAATTTTCTTAAGCATTAAGAACCCAGCATTTTTGGTTAGAATACATTTCAGAAATGACCACTAAAATCAATGCTGGATTCAACATACTGATACAGGTTTCATTAAACACATTTTTATATGAAATAACATCAAACTGTATAATTAGACTTATGTTCTTAAACTGTATTCTAGTCCATAAATCCTGTAACTTGTGATAGTTTCTTGTGTGATTTTGTGTTTTTCATTTAAAATATTACTGCTAGGCATTTTTACAGGATATTAACTTTGAGAAGAAAATGAAATGGAAAGCAAATAGTCATAGCAGTTTATTCCATCTGTCAACTGGTATAACAATTGAAGAGCATTGATTTTGTTGTATTTCAAATACAGATATGAATGGTTGTAAAAAAAACATAAGCGATAATAAAATTTATTTTAATTCAAAGTCATGGTCAGGGTGACCTTTAGTTAACAAAGTTTATGTTTCTGAGAGTTTTGTTTTAAAAGCATGTTTTAAAGAGGAAGATAACTAATATTAGTTAAGATACTAGAAAAAGAAAATAAATTTAAACTAAAAATGTAATTATGCTGACTGGGAGGCAAAAAACAATCACATTTTTTACATGCTCAAATTGGTAAATAGCTGCAAGCCATTGTCACATCAATTTCTTATTCACTAAGGTTTAAGCAAATTAATTAATCACATTTGTATTATCAGCCAAATACTTCTAAAATGTTAACACTGACAACAAAAATTCTTTTATAATTTCTTTTTTTCTTTAGTTTCCCATTTCTTTAGTTACTATTCTAAAAATGAAGTTGACTGTAATTTGAAATAATTGGAAGTCCAGTTTGAATGTTGCAGTACTAATTATGCCAATACGACTGGAGAGCACAAGAATAAACATACTAGTGGTAGTCTCAGTATAATGTGCAAAATGTGATGATTCCGCGGAAAAAGCCATTTTGTCATGTGACTCTCAAGTCTATATTAGTTGTATGTTGTGTAACTATATTCATACTTATGCACATATGTCTGTATTTTTTAATTGTATACATGACAGATACGGTGTCCTGATCAAATCCATGATCAGAAAAAGCAATGTGCGTTTTCTTGGTAGTCTGATAAGTAAGGGAAGATTACATGCTTATAAAAGAAGACTCTTTGTATTTATAAATTTGTATTCTAGAAAAATCTGTGAAAGAACAGAGTGGGAGAATTTTGAATAGGTGTGTTTCTCTTAGGTTCTTTTCAAATTATTTACTACTTAAAACTTGCCCATGAGAAAGCATTCCCAATAATTTTCCAAATTAAATCTAACATTCTTTATATGGTCAAGAAACTTACAAGATTGTATGCAACATCGTGCCTCCCAAAATCCAGATTAAATTTTCCCTGAAGCATTTGTTTAAATGACTAAGAAGAGAATCACTAACATAAAACAATATCCTGGTACTTGTGTTGGGAATTACAATAAAAATGTGTTTGAACTGAGTAAGGACGTGTGTAAATGCTCTGTGCTAGAATAATGGGGTATTGTGATGCCTTTGAGTCTGTGCTTATTCTTCAGTTTGAATAAAATAAATGGCCAGGTGTTATACATGATGTAATCATTCGTATTTTAATGAATATTTAGCCCTGAAAGACAAAGCAGTTCTTTGTGATCTTTACATTAGTGACTTTCTGAGACTTATCCACGTGGCATGTAACACACTGTCTTAATTTTTAACTTTGGGGCAGTCTTTATGTCATTGGTTTCATCAAGACTCCATGGCTCTATGAAAGCTGGGTCACTCACCAGACAGAGGGACGACTAAATTAAGATATGCTTGCCAAGAGTTGTTAAAATGTTAAACTGTTTCAAGTAAAACCTCAACATCAAATGTGGTTTCTTTCGTAGGGAAGTTCTTTTCCTATAGTCCTTAAAACCTATGGGTTTCAGAGGTACATTGATATCTTCCAGATGTGCTCAATTACCTTAGAGATGTTAGAATTGGGGACATAAGAAAAAGACCTGAGCCATGAGATGATCTAAAGTGAGATTTCAGTGATGCCTTACAAAAGCTGAAAGTTTTATTTTATAATGATCACAATCTTCCAGTGATGTTTAATCTGGATGAGTAGGATATTATTACTAAAGCATCGTTCATGATTCAGAAGATTTGAGTCCTTTTGGCAGTCGTAATTGACCTAGTATTATAAATGTACATTTGAAGAGATACATATGATCGTTTTATTTGGGATTTGAGTATTTTAAAAGATGCACGCCAATGCCCCTAGAAATAAATGCATCATAGACTTGTTTTAGAAGAGTAACAACATATATGCAAATGTACCTTCCTTGTTGGAGTCTCACTGAATCTGGAAGGATAACTTTATATCAGTAGGTTCATTTTGGTCTGAAAACTAAATGTTATGACAAGTTCCTTTCAGAAAATAAACCCCTTTGGATAAAATGCAAAACTGGATCCTTGTCATACTTGATTGCATACCGTAGTGGATCAAATTATACTGAAGCTTTATGCTTACTTCAGTAACAGATAAAGTCTTTAAAAACCTTTGTATTTTATCCATAAGTGATGTTAGTTCCTAATTCTCTTCCCATATAGATTTTACCAATAGAAAAAGTGGCACGATAAAAAAAATACCCTTTATTTCTATGGCATAATGCTTTTCTTACACTATGTTAACAAATGATTGAAAGTAAGGAATATGCCTATTAAAATTTGAATTGAATGCTGAGAAAACACCTTTTTTTATTTAATGGAAGCTTTCTTTGTCACTAGGTGTATTTGCACTCCCTTAAATGGTTATTGGTGGTAGATGTAATTTTAATGCCACTTGTTGCAGCTAGAAATTTCTCACTGGTAATTTTAGCTAATAGCATCACTTACACTGTGCTTGATTTAGTCAAAATTTGTCTATCTTTCTAATGTTTTCAAATGCCTTTTTCATTCCTTTAGTGATTTTGTACTCTTTCAATTCTTGTCCAAAGTTAAGAGGTTATACTTTCAGGTTATCACAAAGACCTCCATTTGGGATAAGTAGCTATTTCCATTTTCCCATAAAGCTTCTACTTTATGCTGATTTTTCTATTGCGCATTTTTTAAGTTCTTTATTGTTTAATGTATTACATAAGTCTCCTTTTCCCCCCATTGACCTCTCTATTGCGTATTGTCTTTTTAAACTGAGACTCTCAAGAAGAATGTTTACTTTTTTAGCTTGGATTAGCTTGACAAAGTAGTACAAACAGTCGATAAAAATATATTGAATATATTTAATATTTTCCATGGATTTTACTTGTTACAGGGCATACTGATTAGCCAGATGATGTGTGTATGTTAAACCCATTGAAATGTTTTGTATGATTTAACAGTTAATAAAATAACTAGCCAGTTTAATTAAACAACAGGATTAACTATTTTTTTTCTCTGAAAGAACAAGTTTTTTAAAACCAATTCAACTTATTGAACCAGCTGGCACAATCAAACTTGTTATCTGTTTAAGCATATTTAAGAGTCTTTTTCTTCCACATACTTGCTAATTTAGCTAATAACATTAACCAATGACATAAATAGCAATTCCTTGCTGAAAGTAGATATCTAGAAAAAATAACAATTTAAAGAAATAGCTAATATTTAAATTTCCTGGGAGGGGAAAGGCATAAGTACCCTGTGTAGACAATCCTGGTAATAGTCCAGGCAGAGTAAAATACTCTTCATCATTACCTTACATGTCTGGGGTATTTAAATATACTGTAAGCATTGACTCCTATTTCTTTTTTCTTTCTTTCTCCCCTCTTTGTCTAGGGAGGTCAAGGGTAGGTATGAACAACAACAACAGAATTATCTTTAGTTCTACAGATAATAAACTAAAAGGAGAGAAGTCTTCAAAATAGAAATAGTGACCCTAAAACCAAAGAAAGAGAATAAAATTTTAAATTATATTATTTTCTTCTAGTGCTTATGTTTTTAGAACTTTTAAAAAATTCACTTATCCTATTAGGACCTTTTAAAATAATAGAGATATTAGAACATTTAGAAAGCATCTTGAATGTAAGTTTTTCTCTCACAATGCCTCTGTTGGGAAGTAACATACTATGTAATGAGTGTTTTCTCACAGTTCTATAATGATGAAATTTTCATCCAAGTTATTGTTTAATGTCACCTGTATTTGATACCAAAATGTCCTGACAGAGAGGAAAACAGTTGTAAACAGAGTCACATCCCAATGATTATACATATATAGTATGTCTAAATACTTGTTGTAAAGAACCCATTATTCAAAGATCTGTTGTAGAGGCATGTAGTACATCCCTAGAATACAATTATTTATTTCCTCCGGCTTCATGGTGTTCATTTGTGCAGGTGGCTCCTTATTACGTATATAATTTCAGGATTTCCCATTGCCAAGATTTTTATTTCTAAAAGACACACAGAGTTTTACTGGAAACTGTTCCAAAATCAGCATAAACATCAGTCTTTACTGTGTACTTTCTTAATATCTCAAAATTCCTCAACATATAAAGCTTCTGTCTTTCTTACATCATATTATAGAGTCCCAAAATAACTGGTCAATTATTTACCCCTTCTGCCTTTAATTTCTATTTCATATAGTCTAAAGCGTAACCATCATTTTGGCAGAGTGTGTGATTTCCAGTTATTAAGGTGAGCTGTGTAGCAAAGAAGGTAAAAACTGTGCACTGAGTTATAAACTATGTAGCCTACCCTAGTGACCTACATTGTACATTGTACTTATACTTGGCTTTTTTAAACTTATTTTGTTTATCTGTATGAAAGTATTGTCACAATATAAATAGTTGTGACATGCCATTTTTGAGTGTCCAGCTATAGACTGTGGGTCTATATAGATAGATATACTCAAATTGTTATCATACTGGCTAAAATGACATCTGGTCATGTGACGATACAGATCATTTGTGATCATTATTTTTATATTTGCAATTGCACTAAAATGCTTATTTTTCATGTTATTGTATATTTCGCTAATCAGTAAGACCTGTAAGATAAACATGAAAATTTGTGAATTTTTGTTTCACTTTAGGATAACTTCTCGAACCACAAGATCAGTTTTGAAGCTTAGAATTGGGAGTGCTCTTAAGTTAATGCATCCTGATGTATTGCTTGATTTAGTATATATACCATCTTAATTTTAAAAAACTTATACTTAAATACAGGCATGAAAATGAGTTTTCTAGATATGCAACTACAGATTATTTTAAACAATGATAAATGTGTGAAAAGGTGAAATGATTCTGTCACACTAATCACCATACTTTTGAAGATGTACCATAAAATGACTTTGAGAAGAGAGTTGTGTTTACATTTACTTTAAAAAAGTAGGTTTTCCTTGAAAAATACTCTCATATTGGCCTTTCCTGGTCCATTTTTGTAACCTTTTCTGAGAATCTGTGACATTCTTCTAATTTAAGAGTATGTTGTATCTTTTGGGGGGAAGTTCTGAAATATTTTTCTAATATATCAATCAGGATGTGAATGAGCTAATTCTTTTGAAAGTTACTCTTTATTAACTTTCTTTAAAAGAAGGGATTCTAACAAAGCAAATTTAATTTTATTAAGTTTGACTGTGACATAAATCTTCTCATTATGAAATACTGCATAGTAATATATAAATATGATTATACCATATAATAAGGTGAGTTGGGAACTAAGTAGAAACCTCTAAAGTAATAAACTATGTGTTTGGAGATTCAAAGGAATATCCCTGTGATAAATAACATGCTTTTTTCTTTTAGCCAAGCTCAAAAACTTTGCAGAAATAGATAATTTTAAAATGATAACTCTGTCGTTGTTGTTGTTGTTGTTGTTGTTGTTGTTGTTTTGTGTGTTGTTTGTGTGTGTATGTATTTTCTTTTTCATTTTAACCAGCCTCTTATACCTAGAAGTCCCACAAGCAGTGTTGCCACGCCTTCCAGCACCATCAGTACACCCACCAAAAGAGACAGTTCTGCTCTCCAGGATCTCTACATCCCCCCTCCTCCTGCAGAACCGTATATTCCCAGGTATAAAACTAACCATCATGTTGTTCTAGGAAGCTTCTACAAAGACTAACCCAATGGCATGTAAACTGTGAAGTAAATTCTCAAGGAACAACTTGAATAGTTTATCAGTTGGGAATTCGAACACATTCTAGAAAAATCATTGCATTACAGAGAATGCATTTTGGTTAATAACTAATTAATATGTATTAAACACTTAGTAAGCATTAAATATCTTATAAACATCTCATATAAAGGAAAGAATAGTAAAATACTATTAAATAATAATTAGGATTATTTTAATAAGTAAAATATAAGTGAGGCTCTTTGGCAAAAAAGCCCCTAGAAATCTTAGGTTACTTTGAAGCATGTCATATCTTTTTTTCTAGAAGAGAAAGTTATAGATAACTATTATAACTTCTTAAATGTAGATAACGAGAGAGTTTGCAAGAAAATGGCTTGACTTTAAAGTCTATGTTCCAGATTTCTTGAGTCTGTGTCCCCATTTCATTTCCAAATTCCTACTAGAAATTCCTGGAAGATAAGGAAGAATAGAACTTAGTGCCATAAAGCATTTTGTCCAAAAGCATTCTGATACCCATCTTTCTGGAATGCAAAGTTATGGAAAAGGACCAGTACAAAAGGGACAGTTACTACCAATCACAAAGAATTTGATTCACTTTTTAAATTAGTTGTGCAGTCATTCAAAAACAGTCATTTAAGGTATCTTGTTTTCAAGATATAATTAATATTAAATTTATTTTATTTATAAAAGAACTAAAATACCTTGGTTTTATTAATTTTTATTATTCATTGGTACACCTAATGTCTCATTCTATTAGATATGATGGTACTGACATTTTATTATCTAAATGCTACATGACAACATGACATGTTTGCAAATACTGTGTTGTCATTTGGTAATAAAACTATAGTCAGTTTTATAAACACTTTCATTTTTATTTTTGAGAATTAAATGTAGCTGTGGGGAAGTATTTTATGAGAAGATTTAATTTATTAAGCTGGGATTCCACAAATATTTATGATATAATTTACAGTCTCATCTTAAATTTACAATCAGATATAAAAATCTATCTGATATCCTAGTCAAACACAAATTGCATTTTAATTCTATTAAGATAGTGTCTGACTTTCTGAATACTCTTGCATGAAGAGCAATAAAAGTATGTGTGTATCAAATAGGAAGTGAATCTTTTGAGTTTGTTTTATTTTACTGCAAATGATTAAGAGACCTTATTCAGAGAGCTACGTGTACAAATAAACATCAGAAGATTTTTTTTATCAAATCTCTGCAATGTTTTTAAATGTTCTTTCCTTTTCTCTTGGCTAGGATGGAACTTGTTTTAAAGGACATGTTTCCTAGACAGAAAGTACTTAAAATACACTTCAGAAGACAAAGGAGTAAAATGATAACAGTTCTCTCTTCAGGGAGTGGTGTAGATATGACTAAGGAAATATATAGAAATCAACAAAAAACTTGAACATGCTATTGAAAAATACTGTATAATATAAGAGATTGAAGTATCAATATAGCATTACTTGTTTTGTCAGTATTGTTTGAAAGCTCTATCCTTTTCAGTGAAATTCATAATTAGAGTGCATTATCTCATTTTAGTTGATTTGTAGTTTAGTGTGTAATTGAACACAATATTCTAAATATATTTTGAATCAAATTATTAATTGCTCAGTCACACAGTAATTTTATATAGCATGGTCAAAACAATCCATGCATCAAAGTTCCTTTGTACTACGTACACCTTGTATAAATAAATTATCAGCATTTTCTGTTTTGACTTGAAATGATAGTTATAGAAGTTTTTGAAGTCATTTTTTTTATAGATACAAACTTGGCACTTTTTTTCAATTTTTCTCATTTTGATTATGAGTGCGGTTCACCTAATTGAATTTATCAGAACATTTCTTTTTTTCTATATTAAAAAGTCGGTTTTGTGTAGGATAGGCATTTTGGTGTTAATTTGAAATATAAATCAGACAAATTTTCTCATCTTAAAACAAAAAAGAAACCCTTAAAAATAGTAGGCCTAGTTGTCAAATTAGGTAGAATTGTTTTCATGTGATTCTTTGAACGCATTTATTCCAGAAAAAATAAATGTGGTTATAAAAGTGATCTTATCGCTAAAAGAAAAAAACACTCATATATGTGAAGTGAGTAAAATTTTGTCAGTTTATACATATGACTTATGAGTATATAAAGTTTGATTATCATAGTCTATAGTGCAGGGGTCCTCAAACTTTTTAAACAGGGGGCCAGTTCACTGTCCCTCAGACCGTTGGAGGGCCGGACTATAGTTTAAAAAAAAAAAACTATGAACAAATTCCTATGCACACTGCGCATATCTTATTTTGAAGTAAAAAAACAAAATGGGAACAAATACAATATTTGTATTTGCATGTGGCCCGTGGGCCGTAGTTTGAGGACCCCTGCTATAGTGCATTTTTTAAAATGAAAATCAATAATTTATAGGTCTTTGCACAACTATGACATTTAAGCACTAATTTCTCCTGTGAAGTTTACAGTGAGCCATTAAACATAAAGTCCACTAAAGTAATACTCTAACTTTTCAGTTGTTCTATGAGATCCCTTTTAGAGAAAAACTATAGATTTATTACATATGTGTATAACTATCTAACATTTAAAAAAGGGAAGAAAATACTCCAAATATTACTTGGGGGTTTTTTTCTGCAAAGTTAGATTCTTTATTCAATTCTGCATTTTCCAGATTGCATATATACAATTAGCATATATTAATTCTACGAATAAACATTAAATATAAAAAATATATTTTTTAATCTTTACAGCAAAATGAAGTAATACATTTAGTTACTCAGTGGCTTATGGTGTGAATACATATACAGACACACAAATTTATATGCACAATATGTATATCAATTCATTTTTTTTGCAAAGTTTGTTTTTGGTTTTTACTTTTTAAAATTCAACTTTATTTGAATGAATGACATATAAGTGTGTTTAATAAATCTTCCTTGCTGGTAAAAGGTCCCTCTTTCATATCATTTAGTACAAGTAATACCAGCCCTTCCAATTTTCTGCCACAGGTGTACCCCTATAATTAGAGCATGGTGAATTAACTACGGCCTAGTCACCCTCATATATCAAGCTGCATTAACAGTTATGTCACCGGCATGATAGAAAAGTCTGCCCATTTATAGATAAATATAACTCTCTTCCAGTGCCACGACTTTGTTAGGGCTATTTCCAAACTAATTGCAGTGTCTATTTCCTTTTGATAGAGGACTAAACCAGTAAAAAATAAAATAAAAAGACCAGGCAATTTGTACAGGAAACGTTTTTAGCTAGCTGAAAATAAAATTCTGCCTGGATTTTATATTTATTTTCTTTATGCTGCCTAAGAACTATATAGTTACAATTTGAAAATAAGCAACACTTTATTTTAAAAATAAAAGAGTGAATGGCAATTTCACCTTGTGATGAGTTAAATACATAAGAAAATTTGCCAACTCAGTCTGTCGTGAGAATATTATTTACTATTTTCTACATGTTTAAATTACTAGGAATATAGTTTCCTTCTTTCAGACAAACCTAATCTAAACATTTGCATATGGATACAAGCATAGTATTGTGCTGAATTGAACCTCATATTTTGGATTTGACATTCAATTTATAACCTCATCGCCATTTTATAAGATGCAAGATGAAATGCAAAATTCTTCTTTTCATCTGTACTATTATAAGATTTGTTCTATTGATTTAAGATTCGTTTTGTTGATTTAAGATTTCAAGTGTTGGCACTTGACATAAAATTAAATTGTATCTGCTTTGATAACACTGATGTCACTCTTTAGCATAAAACAGGAAACAAGAATTAGGAAGAAATAAAATTAATGACCCACAATGGAAGAAACATTGCATTTACATCGATATTCCTATTCTAAAAAACAATATTTTCTAACAAAAATTTCATAGCTAGTCATTTAAACATGTAAGATAAATAAGGTTCGATACAGCCGAACCTAAATGAAATATTTCTACTAAAATACCACTCATTAGGGCCCAATCATCTGGACCATGTGAGTAATACAATATGTGAGTAAGATTTAGGGGTTTCATAAATTATTAGAGAACTTTCTTTTTAGATTCCTATAGGAGAAAAAATCAACTTGCCATCATTTTTTTATTGAAATTTAATTATTCAAAACATTTACATGACTCCAAATTCAAAACTATATAAAAATATATTAAAGCAAATGTTTTCATCCCTGCTTCGTCCACATTTTCCCTTTCCTTCCCCATAAAAATTAGTTTTTATTAGTATGTTTTATTCTTCCATTATTTCTTCTTGAAAATATAAGCAAAACTAGATATTTACATTAATATTCCCTTTCACCTTTCTTACAAAAAGAAAGGAGAATACTACAAACATTGCTCTCTACCTAGCTTTTTTGGTACATTTATTGGGGTGATATTGGTTAATAACTTGCCATCATCTTTAATCCTATTCTTAAACTCTATATGGATATGTAATGAAATTTTCCATTTGGAATGAATTCTGTGAATATATGTACTTACTATTAAATGAGATACATAGAATTTAAATACTGAGAGTATTTTCATTAAGGTGTATTTTAAGTTAATAACAAGCTATTTGACATTCTTATAATATCAGTTTATTTAGTACTGATTTGGTTTTTAAAGCCACAGTGTCCTTACAGAGGTGTTTGTTCTTAAACACATTTTTGTTTTTAAGTAGTGCAGATATTATGTGAATCAACTAGGTAAACTGGCAAAAGAAAGTTATATTTTTAACATTTCCTACTGTCTTGAACACTAAAAGCAATTTGTGTGCTAAGGTGATTTCCTTTACATGGTATAGAGCAGTGAAAATGGACTAGGGCAGGAGTTAAAAAATCTATGATCCATGTCTGGCTGTGTCATTTATTACCTGTGTGACCTTCAGGTAACTCATTTAATCTCTCTAAGCCTCAGCATTTTTTCTACAAAATAGGAATAGTTAAAAATTGCCCTATAAGCCTCAAAGTTTAGAAAGATGAGAAGATATATTGCATGGGAAGGATATTTTTACTATTTTAGACATTCTCAGCCATTTTACCACCCTAACACTTTCCTACATTCTTCTCCTTCACCCTTTCTTTAGGGATGAAAAAGGAAACCTTCCTTGTGAAGACCTCAGAGGACATATGGTGGGCAAGCCTGTGCATAAGGGATCTGAATCACCAAATTCATTTCTGGATCAGGAATATCGAAAGAGATTTAATATTGTTGAGGAAGATACTGTCTTGTATTGCTATGAATATGAAAAAGGAAGATCAAGTAGTCAAGGAAGACGAGAAAGCACCCCGACTTATGGTAAGAGTTCTTAAGTTGACATAAGAACATATGTTTGGAATGGGAATTTTAATTTCTTTTCATAGGCTTTTGAGTTATGAAAATTATTTGATAGCTTTTGTATTTTGTAATTGATCTGTGTCTGTCATGTGCTTATAAGTGAAATTTCAACAATGTGAGGTATGCCATCTAAACTTATTCTAAATTTTCCAAAGAGTAAGCAAGAATAGTAAATAGAATTTTAGCTCATTAATGATGTGTGGAAACCGTTTCTAATTACATTAAATTTTTGTATGTCAGATGTTGCCAAATTGGAATAATTCAAAGTGTTTTTTTTTCCTTTTTTAAATGTAAATTTGCTATTGACATGGCTTATTTAAAATTGTCTTCTTACTCCTCGGGCATTGAAAAATCTTTAGACTTTTCTGAGGAAAAATTTTATTTTGATATTGGTCTTTTTTAAGAAGCTGCAAAGTTTGAGTGGAACTAGATTTTAAATAGGAAGAACACACTATTTAAAGCAAAGATGCACCTGGAATGACCATGTCCCTAGAGTTTTGTGGGGGGTTTTGTTTTTAGCTTTGACTCCTATTTTTCCATGTATGATCAAGAAAGTAACCCAGTCACAAACACTTAAAATTGATATAGCATATCTGAAATATTGGCAGGGAAAGTTACCTAAAGTTAAAGTACTGAATAAAGTCTGTCGTCCTATTACAAGAATGAAGAGATTTAATTGGAAGTCTATGCTACACCCTTTCAAGTTTTCCAGCTAATCATGTTTAGTGAGGAACTTATACTAGGGGAAGGACAGGATCCTTGCAGATTAGTCCAGACTTAATCAGTGGGAGCTGAGCAGAAGGAAATTTTAATTTTCTCTTTCCACCTGTCCCCCTTACTTGTCCACAGTGGCCAAATGCCTCCCTCCTGTGATCCCAAAATATTGGTAATCACTTATCTTAATACACATGCCTTATTTCCTTACAGCTCTTGGGTTATAATTATATATGAAAAGTTTTGCACAAAATGATCCTAAAGATTAGTAACCATGGTTATCTTCCTTTGTGTTATTCTCTGTGCATGTGTTTTTCTATCATAAGAATAAGCAATGGTATTTTATAGCATAGCTCTTTATACTACTTTGGTGGCATTTAATTTGAACTGTCATAATTTGAACATATTTGCAGCTTTGCTTTTTCCCCCTACTATATTTTAAACCTTTGCAATACAGAAGCCTGCCATCTTTATTATCCCTACCCCTGAACCATTACATAAGATTATTATTTTTATTCATTCATTCCACAAGCACTTATTGAATACCTATTATTAGTCAGTACTATATACCAACTTTTCCTTTTATTTATGTCCCAGAATTTTCTGCCTATTTTCTACTTATGTTGAAGAAGATACAAATGTTTAACCTAAGAGGAAATTGTAATCACCACATAAATTTGATTACTGATAGCTTTATAAAAGATATGTTTATCTCTTCAGACTACAGTTTAAACAAATCATATTTCTCCCAATAAAATGGAATACTATTTAAATTTTAGAAAATATAGATATCCTACGTATATTTCACATATTTTTATGAACTTGGGAGAAAAGAAATGTATATGTGCTTGAAAGAGGGATAGGAAGTAAAAAAAAAATAGTTCTTTTACTTTTGATCCTGACTTTTTTAAACTTTTGAACCTAAAATATAATCTGAACCTTCAATAGAGATACTTATAGATACTTCATTGGTGATTCCCTGGCACAACCTGAAGAACGCTCTAAGTAACTAGCAGTGTAATCTATTTGCCTTTTAAAAAATCAGATATTAAGTAATAAAACCTACCTGTCACACACATGAATTAGTGGCCATAATATTCCCAAAGACTGGCTCATTTGTTAATTCATCCTATATAATAAAGAGCTAATATGCTAATTAGACTGGATGGCAGAATGACCTTCCGGAAAGACCAGTGGGCGGGGGGCAGGGCTGTGAGGCAGCTGGCCGTGAGGCAGCTGGGGCTGCAAGGGCCAAGTCCCTTGCATGAATTTCGTACATCGGGCCTCTAGTTCATACATAAAGTCTGCTAGACACTAATGATACAAAGGCGAATAAAACATAAATCTTCCTTGGAAGGCAGTCATAACCCAGAGAAAAGAAAAATGAAGAGATGCATTGCCGTCACTCTAGGTAAGTAGGAATGTGAACAAAGTTCTGCAGTAGCCCAGGAGCTTAGCCCCAGAGTCTGCCTGGGAAATCCCATAAATAGAAGTGATATTTATGCTGAGTTTTAAATGATAAATAGTCATCATTCAGGGTTTCTAAATGCTAGTTATCCCCACCAAATACCTGGCAACTTCTCAAACCTAGGTCTGCCATCTGAGGGTTCATATCAGTCTCTCAGCCTGGACCCCAAGTCCCCAATACAAATTAGATCAAATGTGTATAACCAATAATTGATGACAACTTATTTAACCTATAAAGTGGTTCCATTACATTGAGCCCTTAGGGCAGGGGTTCTCAACCTGTGGGTCGCAACTCCTTTGGTGGTTGAACGACCCTTTCACAGGGGTCGCCTAAGACCATCCTGCATATCAGATATTTACATTATGATTCATAACAGTAGCAATATTACAGTTATGAAGTAGCAAGGAAAATAATTTTATGGTTGGGTCACAACCTGAGGAACTGTATTTAAAGGGCCAGAAAGTTGAGAACCACTGCCTTAGGGTGCCAATGTTCTCTTGGATTTAACAATAATGAAAATCAAAATACATTATCCTGCTGAAATATATTGCAAAAAAACTAAAGTACAAAAAAGTTCACACTTGATATTTTCTGGAAATTACAATAATTTACCTTGTTAGCACTTCTGTGATACCTGAAAATGCAGTATAGAAGTCCTTTAGCTTACAATGTTCTTCTTAGTTCTTAGTCATAAATACTCTTAACGTGAAGTATGTGAACTTAGTCATCATTACTCTCCTATTAACTTCCCATATTACTCAGAGGTTTAGAGTTTTGATTATAAGAGTGTAGACAGGATTTTGAGAAGCAAAGGAGAAACACAACATAGTGCCTAATATGTGCTTTTGATTAAATATATATGTACTTATTATATTCTCTTAGTACATTCATAGTTTCAAGTAAATTACATAAGATAAAAATATTTAGGAAAGCTCTGTTCCTAAGAGGGAGTAAAAAGAACAGTTATTTGCCCTAAGCTATTAGATAAGTACAATATGGATCAACAGTAGATAGCCCTTCTAGAAAGTAAGTAAACAATACTTGTTGAGCTTTTATATATGCCAGGCACTGTTCTAAGCTTTTAGAATGTGTGAATCTATTTAATCTTTACAACAACAATATGAAGTAGAAACTAATGGAATTTTTATTTTACATATGAGTTAAATAACTTAACCAACTAGAAAGTGGATAGAGCTGGGATTAAGTACCCATGGATATTTGTTGATTCTGCCAGTGGTACTAGGTGACTAAATGTAATGAAAATAATTTACTAAATTATAGGAAAATAAAATCCACAAGTTGCATTACTCTTTCCAAATTCAAACATTTTATTTCAAGCAAAAAGAACTTGGTCTGATTTTGTATATTCTTGTCTATGTTGTTTGGTATTTACTGGCACTATAATAAACATGCATTTATATAGACATGGCCTTGACAGACCTTAGGAAAAGATGGCTAAATTGAGGAGTAAAATTAGCAAACAATGTGTTATATCCTTTTTAAATCAGAGAACATAAAATAGGGTTGTTTTGCTTTGTTTTGTTTTTAGCATAAAATAGGTTTTACTTTCCTTAAAAGGTAGACAAGAATAACTTCTGGAAACACAAAATACAGTAGGGGAAGAAACCTAGATAAGTGGTCACTAGCATTGGCTGCCGTATCAGCCATACTTGGTAATCCTGTCTGCCTTGAAATTATTCTAATGTGGCTCAGAGATGTTCCTCTAGGCCCCTGTTTTCTCATTTGTTAAAAGAAGATGATAAAATCTGCCTCATAGACTTTTGTGAGAATTTAATGATAACACACTATAAATTGCCTAGAAAGTGGCCAGTATGTGCTAGGTATTTATTTTTGCTGTTGTCTTTATTACATAGAAACTTTAGTGTTGCTAAGACAATAGATCTTAACTGTTCTCACCACACAAAAAAAAGAGGGTAACTATATGAAGTGATGGGTGTGTTAAATAGCTTGATTGTGATAATCATTTCACAATGGATATGTATGTCAAATCATCACACTGTACACCTTAAATATATACATCTTATTTGTCAAATATACCTCAATAAAGCTGGAAAAAATTAACTTAAAGATCTCAACATATAGCCTGGCCAGGGTCACTCAGCTGTTGAACATGGACCCATGAACCAAGAGGTCACCAGTTCAATTCCCAGTTAAAGGCCTATGCCAGGATTGTGGGCTCGATCCCCAGTAGGGGGCGTGCTAGAGGAAGACAATTGATGTTTCTCTCTCATTGATATTTCTATCTCTCCCTTCCCTTCTCTCTGAAATAAATAAAAACATATTTTTTTTAAAACCCAACATACAAATCATAATAATAGTGACAGCCATTTTAAATTCCTTGAAGAATAAGATGGGATGAATAAAGAGTTCAATAAAAAATGAAACTTTAATGTGGTGGTAAAAAAGGGGGACATGATAGCATTAAATCACTTTAACTATTTGGTCTCATCTGCTCATGTTTCAAAGATAAAGGCTCAAATTTGATTAGATCAGTTGCTTGGCAACTTTTCAGTATAGTAATATCTCCCATCAGCTTTCCCTTTTCACTATTCAGGCACTACTTTCCCTTGCTATTCCATCATAGCACATTTCTGTACAGAAAAACCTGCTAAAAGGCTGGCATAGTTAGCTGAGTCCCTTTGTGGCCATGAGTAGTCATATTTTATAAGAATAGGAGGAAAACATGTTTTTACTATAATATCACAGAAGAGTATTGGTTTGAAGGAATCCAGACCTTTTCTGATTTATGGAAAATCCAAGACCTCACAAAAAGCACATGAATGCATGCAAAACCAGTATTTTAGAACTGCTCCTCATAAGTGTTATTGTGCACATTGTACATTGAGAAAAATTAATTTCTGTCATTACACCTGAACATTTTTCACTAAAAAACAAAGTACTATGTCCCTTTTAGTCACATGAATAGCAAATGGCTTGAAATGACTTAGAGCAACATATGAAGGCCGTATAGGCAATGACACTGTAAACTGAATTTTATCAATGTGAGGGGAGGATATTGTCTATAGGTTCCAGGTTCTATGATCATACTTCAGTATCTCCGTCCTTTTTGTCTTACAACTTCATTCTATCTTTTGGGCAGTTAAATTATAATTAATAGCATTGTTTCAAACATTTCTTAAAGTATCAATTATATGTAATACATTCACATTTATTTATTTCTGACTACAAGGCTGCTATCTTTCCTGTGATTTTCTAATATAAATTATCCTCCTCAGGTAAAAGGCCAGCTGTCATCTATCAGCTATGCTAGAGAGAAAAGAAAATAGTATTGTAACCACAGAAAATTTCTGTGTTCAACTAAAATATACCACTTTCAAAGCAGAACTAATCATAGAGCTATGAATTACTGAATTAAAAATGCAGAAATATGAGATGTGTACCATACTTATAGGAATTCGATTTCTTTCGATTTATGTAATACATTTCAAAAAGACCATATGTTAGCTTCACAGAATAATTTTGAATATCAAGCTGATGTTGATAAGGAACCATGTATTTGATAGAAAACTATTTTGGCATAGAAATAGAAAATAGTGTGTTCCTAATGTAAAAATTAGTGTTATCACCTAAGTAAGGTACTCTTTGTGTAATTCTATGGATAGAAATATTAGAGCATGAGTTTTGAGGTCACATAGAAAGACCTGTACCCTTTGTAATACTTTAAGCAATAAAACAATAACTGTAAGATATAATTATTAAAAAAAAGACCTGAATTTGGTGTGACAGGTTGTCCTTTAATAACTGATTGACCTTGAACTTGAGCCTTATCCTCACTGTTTTTTCCCCTTATCTGTAAAATGGGATAGTCATAGTGTTTTATGAGGATTAAGTGAGAGATGCATGTCAAGTACTTAGCACTGTTCTTGTCTCATAGAAAGTGTGCAAGAAAGCATGCTTAAATGGCATTAAAAATTGCAGCTGCTCATAAATAAAAATGTCCCGCCCTATCTGGTTTGCTCAGTGGATAGAGTGTAGGCCTGAGGACTGAAGGATCACAGGTTTGATTTTGGTCAAGAGCACGTACCTTGGTTGCAGGCTCCTCCCCAACCCCGGCTCTGGTCGGAACATGTACAGGAGGCAACCAATCAATGCGTTTCTTTCACATTGATAATTCTTTGTCATTCTGTCTTTCTAAAAACCAATGGAAAAATATCCTTGAGTGAAGATAAATAAATAAGTCCCAAAGATTATCAAATGCTGATGGATCAAAAGAACATTTCCTCCTCTCCTATGGAAGGGCTTAATAAAGGACAAAGGGCTGGAAGTATTTCCTCAGTTTGGCCCCTTTAACTACCCAATAACTAGCCATTCAAATAATAGAAATTAAAAGACATATGAATAGAGTTTGTCCCTTTCTTTGGTTTGGTTTTGAGAAGTAGAAGGAAGAGCATTCAAATAGCTAATAACACTAGAAACTGTCCTGATCCAAGGGTTTTTTTAAAGTTCCACTATGGAAATTAATAGCTCATATGCTGGACAGAAGGACCTTTTAAAACCTCATATCAACAGAATTCTAACAACAATTCAGACCCCACACATTGTTAAAGGTTAAGGTTAGTTGCTAAAAAGTAATAGAGGGAGAGATAATAATATGTATTATAAATAAAATAAGTTATAGTCTCTCAAATAAATGAAACCTGGCAAGAAGAGATCACCCTGAAAGCAACTGAAGCTACTAGATAATAGATAAACAGTAAGATTAAGAAAAAAATAATAAAGTTCCAGAGTATTAATATGTGGACAAAATGGAAAGATTAGCAAATCAAATCAACAAAGCTGATGCAGCTATCAGAGGAAAAAAGAAACTCTTCAAATGAATTAATCAACACAAAGATACGAACTAGGTGAAATAGTGCTTCCCTTAAAGACAGAATAGGAAATAATAGAAATACTCTCATTCAGTGATTTTCAGCTAGGGTCAGAGCACATTTGGCCATTTCTGAAGATATTTGTAGTTGTCATATCTGGAGGTGGAGGTGCTGCTGACATCTAGTGGGTAGAGGCCCAGGATGTCATTTCAGCATCCTACATAGAATGTGCGACTCATAGAATGTGCACAACAAATGGTGCAGGATGGCTCCCAACAATAAAGAATGATCCAGTCCAAAGTGGCAAGTCCTATTGTCGAGAAACCCTAGCTAATTTAAGAAGAATGAGTTGCAGACAAAGTGAATACAGAAGCAGGTAACTATGACTAGAAAATCAAAGAGCCCTTGTACAACATAGGGTCATTTGCCCTTTTGATTTTATTAAAATAGTGTAAGGTTGTGATGACCTACCCCGTTCTACAATAGAAAACCTAATCATGACAAATGCTGGAATAGGAAGGGACCCATTGTCTTTAGTGTTAGCTCTCTAATCACAATGTGGTTTATATAATCCAGCATTTTCCTAAATATGTGCTTTAGATAACTAGTTCTGAAAGAGAATCTTTGTGAAAGGAAGAGATTATGTAGTTAAATAAGATTCAGAAGCTGTGCAGATTTTTCACCCTTCTTGGAGATCAATAAGTGCATGTTAGCATACCAACGGGTTTGAAAGTTGTTGAATTCGGTTTAGCTTATTGTTTCCCAAATGTATTTGTGCATTTATTTTTTTTTGTTTTGGTCACAAAATACTTATTAACCGTTGAATGGGACTAATGCTTGATGGAATATATTTTTAAAAATGCTGAAATAGACTTTTGCAGCTCCTTTTAAAGACCCATATACCAATGATAAATTTTCTTTGTATTTTAAGTTCCAGATAAGCATTTGGAAAAACTTCTATTCTTAAATTGAAGCCTGCCCTAACAGATGGCTTGTTGAATGTCATCTTCATTTAGTTCTTGCAGAAAAGCCATTTTTAAAAGTAAATCTTATTTCTGATAAAAAGTCCCAACTAAAGAAATAAAGACTAACTGGAAGGATGTGTGCACGGTGTTCTATACTCCAGGCTTCTTGTATCACTGCAAAACAATTTGCCAGAAATCATGGGAGAGATAGATCCTTGAAGATAGGAAATGTCAAGTGTTACAGCCAATCTTGTTAAAGAAGAGATGACTAAAAATTTCACCCTGATTACCTTAATGACTGAAGACATTAGAGCAAGTAATTAAAACAATATACAGACATCTAAATATACATATGACAACCTAGCATTATTTTAGTAGTGCAATGTCAAACCAATTTGTTTTCCACCTTCCTTAAGGAATATACAACAAAGTTACATCCGCAATTTATGCGCTAATCCTCCATTAGCTCTTTAGCTAGCTTTTAAGAATGTTTTTGGAAGATTTTCAAACTGGGAGGACACTTAAACAAAAGCAGTAATAATCCATGTCATCAGATTATTTTTGAAGAAAGATGAATTGGATTTTTCTGTAAATGCAATGGCCTTAAATTCATCACCAAATCAAATTAGTGTAGTAAAAAGAGCCCTGGGATAGGAAGTTGAAAGTCTATATTCATGGGCTGACTTATCAGTGAAATCCTGAGAAATTAACTTTGGTATGTCTTAAGTTTTTCATCGCAACCTTTCTTGCTAGCTTCACTGATTAACATGATCATAAAGAGAAAAATATATGAAAGAAATTATAAAGTTATTACAAGATGTCATTTTGTTTCATTTGAAAGTCTTCCAGTTGATGGTCTTAATCCTTGTCTTTTTCTTTTCATGAGAAATGATGACTGTCTTCCATATTTTGATAAGATTTTTAAGACACTGATTTACTAAGGTTTTTTTATAATGATGAAAAATATGTAACATACAATTTTCCATATTTTTTTCATTATAGTTCACATTTTTATGTGTTAGTTTTCTGTATTAGTTTCAGGTGCACAACATAGTGGTTAGACAATCATATACTTTACAGGGTGGTCCCACTAATATTTTAAGTACCTCCCCCCCACTGGCCTGTACATAGCTATTACAATATGATGTACTAAGGCTTTTAAAAAAACAAATTCCTTTAATTTCTAGTTATCTAACTTGAAAACAGGATGTTTTTAACCAAATAATGCCCATGTCATCTTTCTTGTCCACTTTTATTGCTGAGCACAGCAAGGGGCAAATCTCCATTAGCATAGCTCATTGTATACCCAGTTAGAGGAGGACCTAGAACTCTTCTGCCACTTAGGCAGTATTTATTTTTTTTTTATTTTTATTTTTTTATT
This sequence comes from Myotis myotis, assembly GCF_014108235.1. NCBI lineage: Eukaryota > Metazoa > Chordata > Mammalia > Chiroptera > Vespertilionidae > Myotis > Myotis myotis. The sequence continues at coordinate 120,226,550 of NW_023416346.1, read as the reverse complement.
ATTAGTTAAGGTATTACAAATGTGTCCTCATCCCCCCCATTAACCCCCAACCTCCCCCACACACACACTCATGCTACCATCCCCCTGTTGTCCATGTCCATTGGTATGGCTTATATACATGTATACAAGTCCTTCGGTTGATCTCTTCCCCTTACCCCCGCCCTCCCCTACTTTCCTTCTGGGGATTGATAGCCTGATTGCTGTTTCTCAGTCTTTGAGTCTGTCCCTTTTCATCAGTCTATGTTGTTCTCTATAATCCACAAATGAGTGAGATCATGTGGTATTTATCTTTCTCTGACTGGCTTATTTCACTTAGCATAATGCTCTCCAGTTCCATCCATGCTGTTGCAAAAGGCAAGAGTTCCTTTTTTTTTACCGCAGCATAGTATTCCATTGTGTATATGTACCACAGTTTTCTAATCCACTCATCTGCTGATGGGCACTTAGGCTGTTTCCAAATCTTAGCTATGGTGAATTGTGCTGCTATGAACATAGGGGTGCATATATCCTTTCTGATTGGTGTTTCTGGTTTCTTGGGATATATTCCTAGTAGTGGGATCACTGGGTCAAATGGGAGTTCCATTTTTAGTCTTCTGAGGTAGCTCCATACTGTTCTCCACAGTGGCTGCACCAGTCTGCATTCCCACCAGCAGTGCAGAAGGGTTCCTTTTTCTCCACATCCTCTCCAACACTTGTTGTTTGTTGATTTGTTGATGATAGCCATTCTGACAGGTGTGAGATGATAACGCATTGTCGTTTTGATTTGCATCTCTCGTATAATTAGTGACTTTGAGCAGGTTTTCATATGTCTTTCGGCCTTCTGTATGTCCTCTTTCGAAAAGTGTCTATCTAGGTCCGTTGCCCATTTTTTTATTGGATTGTTTATCTTCCTTTTGTTAAGTTTCATGAGATCCCTGTAAATGTTGGAAATTAAACCCTTATCGGTGGTATCATTGGCAAATATGTTCTCCCATGTAGTGGGTCTTCTTGTTGTTTTGTTGATGGTTTCCTTTGCTGTGCAAAAGCTTTTTATTTTGATGTAGTCCCATTTGTTTATTTTCTCTTTAGTTTCCATTGCCCTAGGAGCATTATCAGAGAAGAAATTTCTTCGGCATATGTTTGCGATTTCGCTGCCTGTGGATTCCTCTAGTATTTTTATGGTTTCCCGTCTTACGTTTAAGTCTTTTATCCATTTCGAGTTTATTTTTGTGTATGGTGTGAGTTGGTGATCTAGTTTCAACATCATCAAAATGTCCATACTACCCAAAGCAATTTATAGATTCAATGCAATCCCCATTAAATTACCAACAGCATATTTCACAGATCTAGAACGAACGTTCCAAAAATTCATCTGGAATAAAAAAAGACCCCGAATAGCTGCAGCAATCCTGAGAAAGAACAAAGTAGGTGGGATCTCAATACCAGATATCAAACTGTATTACAAAGCCACTGTTCTTAAAACAGCTTGGTACTGGCACAAGAACAGACATATAGATCAATGGAATAGAATAGAGACCCCAGAAATCAACCCAAACCACTATGCCCAATTAATATTCGACAAAGGAGGCAAGAGCATACAATGGAGTCAAGACAGTCTTTTCAATAAATGGTGTTGGGAAAATTGGACAGATACATGCAAAAGGATGAAACTAGATCACCAACTCACTTAGGCAGTATTTAAATCATATGAATCCTTCTCAGTCTTTCCACACCCCTCTAATGGAGAATAATCTCTATGCATAGTGACATTTTAACTAAGAAAAACCAGTCTTTCTGAACTACAATGTGTATTGAAGATTTGTTCTCTTGGTAGAATGTTTACAAAAGATGTTTTGGTTCAAAATACAATTAGCCATGGTGTTAAATATTAAAAGTTCCATTTTATTTATTTATTTTTAATTTATTTATTCAGGTGACGTTGGTTAATAAAATTATATAGGTTTCAGGTGTGCAATTCTATAATATATCATCTGTATATTGCATTTTGTGCTCACCACCCAAAGTCAAGTCTCTGTACATCACCATGTATCCCCTCTTTACCTTCCTCCACCTGCCCCACCCCCCCTTTCCCTCTGCTGTTGTCTGTGTCTATGAGGTGTTTTTTGTTTAATTTTTGCTTAACCCCTTCACCTTTTTCAGCCAGCCCTGCAATCCCCTCCCCTCTAACAGATGTCATCCTGCTTTCCATCTATGAGTTTGTTTCTATTTTGTTTACTATATTGTTCATTAGATTTCACCTATGCGTGAAATCATATGGTACCTGTCTTTCTCTGGCTGGCTTATTTCACTTAGCATAATGCTCTCCAGGTCCATATACTTTCTGATGCACTTTCTAATTTTCCCATTTAACAATTTTTATCTTACTCCCCATTTAAAGTCTAGATCACTTTTAGTAAGCAATAGGAAAATTCACAAACAAGTTGTAGCAGTTTTAAAAATATGGCCATAAAGATCAAAAGTGCTTGTTCTTACTAACTTTATTAATTCAAGATATGTTGCCTTTATCCTTAAAAAATTACTGACTTTCCATTTAATTCAGTTTTATTCCTCTTTAAATATGTGGTTCTCTACCTTAAATAACCTTCGGATGTTTTCCTAGAAATGCAGTCAACCATCTGAAAGTAATTTTTCTGTCTGGAATGTGGGAAGTTTGATGGGTGTATGTGGCATGCTTATAGCTTAACATTCCTTACTGCACTCATTTTCATCAAAATATTGGTTAAGTTATTCAGAACAGATGTGTATATGTGTATATATTTTTTTCTTCTTAGACTGCAGAGAAAGCTTTTTTGTGAGCTAAAGGTTATGTCAGATTTAAGAAATCTCTCTGAAGTATTTTTCAACTTTTGGCAACTGTAAGAGAGAATATTGTTTCTCAGAAGCTGTTTATCGCTCTGAAACTTAATGATTTTACCATGTTTTGGGAGAGAGTTTTTAAAAAGGGATACAATTGAACAGCAGTCATTCAGTAGTATTTCTATGGACATCATGGGTAGCATAATATGGGAATGTTTCTGGATAAGGAAGCAGGACATCTAGTTCTGACTGGATTACCAAACAGCTTTGTAAGGCTCTATTTGTTAGAAAAATGTAGGGGGTTGTTCAGGTTGACATACTATCTTAGAAGTAAGCGAGGGACAGAGGGGAAAGTAAGGAAAAGTAAGAAGGAGAAAAAGAGAAAATAGACTGGAAGGAAGGAGAAGGAAACTATGAAAATAGAAACTGGCAGTATATCTTGGACTTTTTTGGGATCCAATGTGTACACATGTTTGGCTCCAAACAACAAATTAATTCTTCAAAAATTATCAAATTAGTTTATTTATGTATATATAACATGTAGAGCAAGTAAAAACAACAGCCTATTTATTGGATATTTTACTTTTCAAAGATTTTCTTCATGACATGTAGAAACATTGTTAGCGCTATTAATGCTCCAATTTCAGTGCTAATGTGAAATGGACTTTATTTTTAAAAAGATTCTAAAGCAATGTTTGAAAATGCAGCATTCACAACATTGAAAATCTGGCAGACATATTCTGCAAAGAATTTGAATAGACATGACAAGAGGAGACCTTTCCTAAAACCTTCCCCTGTCCCCTCATTGGGCAGAATATATTGACCTATATCAACTCACCCAAATTCCCTCTGTAAAAGTGTAATTCTACTCCATGAGAATTTTGGAATCTTAGATGATCGTTTATAAAATTGTTTGCATACCTTGAAAGTAAACCATTAAATACTGCCTTTTTTGGCGCTTTAATAATTTTACCATGTCTCATTCATCCTCAGACTTTCAAAAGAAGTTAGCAAAATATACTGTTTCAGTATATATAATAAAAAACCATAAGGTTGGCACATTTTCTGAAGAACACATAGTAACTGTGAAATTTAACTAGTCAAGGAGGGAAGTGAAAAAGACATATGGTGACTGAGAGGTGAAGGTGGGAAGATGTGTGATTAGAGGAAGGATAATTGGACTTGGAGTGCTGTAGGGGTATGCACAAAATATAGAAGGTGGTAGTTGGAAAATTGGACACTGGAAGAGATTATAGCCATTGAAGATGACAAGATTAAGCATATGACTACAAGAATGCATAGAGGAGAAACCCTCAGGAAAATGTGAGGGTTGGAAGCTGAATATTGAAGTCACCAAGAATTAAGGCAGAAGTGGTATTTGAGTGCCTGAGTTTGAACCCTGGTACAACATACTTACCAGCTGTGTCCTTGGGCAAGTTACATACCAGCTGTGTCCTTGGACAAGTTACATAACCTGTCTCGGTTTCTTCATCTAGTAAAATGAGTATAGTGATAGTATAGTTTTCATAATTATGAGGATTAAACACGTATTTATAAAACCTTTAGACAGTATGTGACATATGATAAGTGATATATGTGTTAATATTATTATAATGATTGCCATAATCATCATTGTTACTATCCAGTCCTGTGTGAACTTTTGCTTTATATTCATTCAAAATTTATTAAGCAACTATTGTAAGCCACACATTGTGCTAGGTATCCTTTTTAAACTTTTATATATTTTTGGCTCTTTTGTGCTTCAGGATTTCAAGTTGATCAAAAATAATGCACTGCAGCCTCACCAAAAATTATCCTTGAAGTCTATGCCATGAGTTCTGCTTACTTAAGTAAAATGTTGTGTAATAAGAATACAAACTTAAAGGGAAATGGGACAGGCCAAAGCACTAAATACTTGGATCTGGAAACTAGAATTACTTATTCACAATATAAAAAGATGAGATGCTTGGGGAAGACCCAGGTATAAGAGAATCTAGATATATTGCTGAAGCGTGGTGGTATCAAAATGTATGGCATTGAGAGCTAGGAGGCAGGGAAGGTAGGAAGTTAGCATTGTGGTGTTCCAACATGAAACAATGGGTTCATGTCCTGGCAGGGCAGGTTAAACACAAGGGACTACTATCTTGGAGATTGACTATCAATATATAGACATGTGGGCGTTGGAGAATTAGATAGAGATCAAATTACTGAAAATAAAGTAAAATCACTGAAATAATGATCCTCTTTGTAAAGGACCACCCTCAAAGTCTGGGGCTCCTAAGAGAGCAAACCTAGGCTAGTCTTTATTGTTTACAAAACGTAGCTTATGTTTGAATTATCACCTGGCCAATTGCCACAGGCAGTTTCACCTTCTGGCTCAAAACACACACATTTTTCATCTACACAAATGCCAACCATAATGTTGCATATGAGTGAGTGTGTTTTGCAGACTGTAGCTAAAAATCAGTGTAAGTTTAAGCAGACATGGGGAAGAAAAACAATGTGATGTGAATTTTGTTCTCTGTGTTTAGGCAAGCTACGACCTATATCTATGCCAGTGGAATATAATTGGGTGGGGGACTATGAAGATCCAAATAAGATGAAGAGAGATAGTAGAAGAGGTAAGTGTTCTAGAATTTCAGTGTAGGCTGAGTTGTTGGAACAAAAAGCAAATTTAAATGTTTTTAAATAGGATCTTATGGCTTCAGTAGAAAAACTTTCATTCTTTCATTGACTCAGTGACCCAAACCAATTCAGACCAACATTTGACAATCTTGACCTATTATTAAGTAGATATCTTCTGTGAATGCCTCCTGAGGGATTCAGGGTAGATAAGTACAGTGTAAAAATTAATAGATCATTGTTATTTGAAAGTTAATATTTGGAAAACAAGGTCAGAAGTGTGAAACTGCATAAAAGTTTAGTAAATAGAGTTTGTGATCAGTCCCCATTGGTCTGCAATGAAACCTCACCACTTTTATATTAATACAGCCTTAAAATGAAGCACATGGATAAAAGCTATTGGAAGCTCAACCAGTGACTCTAGTGAAAACTATATAGAAATGGGGAAAAAAACTGCTTTGCTTTTTTTTCTCTTCTGTTTGCTGTTCAGGGTTATCTTCTTACTTGGGGGTGGGCTACACTTGAAGTATCTACCAAAAGTAAGTTTTTATGTTCACTTATCCTGCTATTGAGTTGGGTAGTAAAGAGAACAACAGAAAGTCTCACTAGTAAGTGGGATTCGACCAAGTACACGTATGGTGGGCCCAGTGGATCATGTTGCTACTTCCACTTTCTGAAATCGAGAGCCATTAAGTTGTAGATGAAAAAGAATACAAATCCAAACAAAGCAAAAATTATTTATAAAACCTAAGCTCACTAAGCTTTCATCACAATATGTTTAACCCATTTGTCTGTTATTTCCAGCCAATATACAGAATTTATTTCATTACTACACAGATGCACAGACCACACAGGGATAAGCAAGCATGAATACCTGCTTCATTAGTCTTCTTAACACTTGTTTTATGGAGCAGGCATTTTTGAAAATGGGACAGGGATATTGACAAATTTCTTTGCATCTATATACTCATTCCATTTTCTAAACTTCAGTTTCTAACCTAATTTGTTTTATAGAAGTAATCAAGAAAAACATAAAAAGAGAAATGCTTATCATATGCCATCTCTGGGTCACTCTTTTGGAACTTCATATGGTAGTGACAACTTGGGGGGTAAAAAGCCTTATGAAGTACTAAGTGCTGGCTATCAATTTAAGCACTGATTTTTATAAACTAAGTTTCCTGACTGTTGGTTCTTAATATGGGCTTTAACTTCTCCAATGATGCTATCTAGCCTGCCATAGGTTGGTGTTTGTCATCAGCTTTTAGCACAATTCCCCTGGGGGAGCTTGTTAAAATATGTATGAGGCACACACCCAGAACTTCTGCTTCAGGTTCGTCAGGTGCTTCTGATATAGTTGGTCCAGAGATGAAAGTTGGAGATATAATATATAAGCTATTTATTATTGTCCTATGATCCCAAATAATTAAGGTTTTCTATATTTCCACTACATAGGTATTTTATAAATTAAATCAAGTTACATTTCTGAAATGGAATCTAATAGCACAATTAGGAAAGAATGATAAATTTGGAATATTTGCATATTTATATTAGTGTATTTATCTCTTTTATATAGAAAACTCTCTACTCCGATATATGAGCAATGAAAAAATTGCTCAAGAAGAATACATGTTTCAGAGAAACAGCAAAAAAGACACAGGGAAGAAGTCTAAGAAGAAGAGTGATAAGAGTAATAGCCCGACCCACTATTCATTGCTACCTAGTTTGCAAATGGATACATTGAGACAAGACATCATGGGCACCCCTGTGCCAGAGGCCACACTGTACCACGTAAGTAAAATTTCAGACTCTATAATACAGCTTTTATTCGGCGATTCTTTTGGCTGAATTCCAAATTATTTATTTTTATGCTGCTGCTAGATTTTCACAAAAGATCTTAAGTTTAGAGTTTAAGCCCTTAAAGAAAACACAATGGCTTATTGACTTGTTCTTCAGTTCATATGTTTAGTGAGTTCATATGTTGTAGCAAGTTAGATTTTTAATGAAATAACATAATATGCACAGAATTGATAGAGAGTAATCATTAGCTGATTAAGCATCACTATAATAATGCCCAGTAAATAGGTAGCTGTAGAATTCAACATTGAAGATAGAATTTTTATTGTATTTGTGATTTTATTTAAAAATGAGCACCTACTAGACCAGCATAGTGCTCAAGGTAAAAATGGGAAGACATAGCACATCATCATATGGAGAGAAAAGCTCCAAGAGTCTTAAAGTAATTTGACTATTGTAATGGGTGGGTGCAAGCAGTACCAGAGGGATATGGGAGAAGAAGGGCCTTGCCTTCTAAGGAAGTGAGAAAACGCTTTACAATAGGGAACATTTGGATGATGGGTGAAAGATGTGTAGCAGTATCGTGGGAAGGCATATGGAGTTGTGCCACAAATGTATGCAAATATGGTATATCCTAGGGACTTCATATGGCTAAGAATTAGTGGTTCATTAAAAACTGAGGTGAAAGCATGTGAGTTAGGGGCAGTAGATGAGCCTAGAGATGTAGGTCGGCTTAGGTCAGGAATTTTATGATAAAGTACTTAGGCTCTTTCCAGCTGTGATAAAGAGCTATTGCAGAATTTTGAGCTGGGGACTTGCATGATGAGATTGGCCTGTTTATCTATATGGTGCAGAGCATTGATCAAGAGTATGAAGCTAGAGGCAGGGTCATTAAGCCAGGCCAGAGGATGATGAGAAACTAGGACAATGGCAATGTAGAGGCTGAGAATATTGTTAACCATAACATTAAATCACAAAATCAAGCCATTTTATATCACTTTGGTTAAAAGGGAGTTTGTTATGCCAATTGAACTATAGCTCCTTATTAAGAGTCCTTGAAAAACATGGACTACACTTTTTAAGTAATTTGAATAACTGTGCTTAATGCTCACTGTATCAAAAAATTTTAATCTGGCACTTCTGTAACAGGTATACCATTTAGGTATACAAAGTGTGAAAGATTTAATAACATACATGAGTTGATTTTCTGAGTAAATTTTTAAAATCATCTACTTATTCTGTAGCTCTCTCATAAAACTAAAGTGTGGAAAACTATTTTCATTTCTTTGGGTTGAAGTAAGAGTGTACTTCACATTCCTACGTGCTCATTCTCTAACCTCCCCTGGCCCCAGTTACATACCCCCAAGCTCTTCCTCTCAAAGAGAATAGTGCCCATATCAAAACCTGCTCTTTTGAATGACTGACAAATCCAATGATTTTCCACAGATATTTGCAATCAGTCTGAAATCAATATTTGTAGCTGTATGAAAGGGGGCACTCTTGCTATCACTGGTCAGAAATGCTGTCTGAACACTGAGTCCCCTCTAAAATCTGGTGTTCCTGTCACAAGTAATAGCCTGAACGAAATCTAAAGATAAGAGGCAGCTGGCCTGTTTGAAAGGGAAGTTGGTAGTGAGAGATGGGTCTGGAGAGGGAAGAAAAGGCCACTTTTCCCAGAGTGTAGAAACTTTTTAAGTTTGTATTTATCCTAAGAGGAGTGTTAAACCATTGAAGGTGCATTTAAACACTCAGCCTGCACCTCCCTGTCATGCACATCTGAACAGGAGTATTCTGTGTGAGGAAGAAAAGAGAGAGGAGTCTTGTGGATTTTGAGTTATTAAAATATGAAAGATAGTAAAAGGTGAGTCAAACTGGTAATCAGAATCAGAAAGATTGGGAGTATTGTCTAGGAGTATAAATTGTTATAGCCTTCCTGAAGATCATTATACATTACACGTATCAAGAACCTCAAATGGTAACTTCACTTCTACAATTTTATTCCTGGAAAGAAATCATAGCATCTACTTTTGCCTCCTACTTTAATTAATGTGTCCCAAATCTGTAATGTGGTAATTAGGAGATATTTATCCAAACTGATTTTTGACAGAGGGACAGCACAGAGTAAGGAATATTATTAATGATGTGTGAAGTCCTCCCATGTAATACTGACCCGCTAATCCCAGAGCAGAAGGCTGGACATTTTCTAACTCTATTCTCTGGTTTAAAGAAGCTAAAGATGAACACAGACAACAGGGGGGTGAGGGCATGAGTAGGGGGTTGGGGGGTAACGTGGGGATAAGGACACATATGTAATAACTTAATAAAGAGATTTTTTTAAAAAGATGAAGCTAAAGAATTGTTAGCCCCAAAGTGCATGTTAGATGTCTATAACCAGTGTTCAAAGAGAGAACATTCTTTTGTGGGTTTTTTACTAGACTCTCAGTTCCCTTGAGGACCTTACCTTCACTTGTTTAGTACTTTCCAAGTTTTCAAGGGAGTTTCCATATTTATTGTGTCTTTTGAATCTCACAACAACCATATTTGCAAATGACAAAACTCAAATGGGTTAAGTTATTTACCCAAAGCTGTGTTGCAAAAAAAAAAAAAAAAAAAAAAGTAAGAGTAAAGACTATAACCCAAGTCACCTACCCCAGTGATCTTCCCATAGTCTACCCTGGAACAATATGCATGGTAGGCATTCCAGACACAAATGAATTTGTGCTTCAGTGACTGAGTGAAGTTTGAAAATGTATTAGCCCTAACCAGTTTTGCTCAGTGGATAGAACATCAGCCTGTGGAGCAAAGGGTCCTAGGTTTGATTCTGGTCAAGGCTCCTCCCCAGCCTGGGCCCTGGTCAGGGTGCATGTAGGAGGCAACCAGTTGATGTATTTCTCTCACATTGACGTTTCTTTCTGTCTTTCCCTCTCTCTTCCTCTCTCTCTAAAAAGATCAATGGAAAAATATCCTCATGTGAGATTTAACAAAACAGTTTTTAAAAAGTATGACTTTAAGAAACATGAGCCTTCATAGGTTTATTTAAATAACATCTTCAGTACCTAGATTGATTTCTACCCAGAGTTTTTATGAATTTTTGAAAAACATACAGAACTGCTGCTGATATGAAGCACAAGTAGTTATTCAGCATCTATTGCTGAGACTAGAGTATTATAATGAAAATTTCCTTGACCTTAGAAGCCAAACAATGTACACTTAAATGATTGCTTCTTATATTTCACAGGAATTCTTGTTTTATTTTTTGCCATCTGTTTATACACGCTTATTTAAAAGTGAAAAGACTTTTTCTTATGCTAAATTTTCTGAAGCACAAGATCACTATCATCAGTATGTAATCCAGTCACTTTCGTGATGAATACCTAATCTTTATTCTTACCAATTATTTCTTTGGATAACTCAGCCATTTTTAATAGAATAGGACTTAAATGGAAGAGAACAATTAAGATTTGAGTACTGAGTTTCACTGCGGTAATAATAGCTCCATGTTGTCTGAGTTCAAATGAGTTCAAATTTAGTTTAATTTAATAGCAGGATTATATCAGCATTAAGTATCCTTGAACAATTTGCTAAAGGTGTGTGTGTGTGTGTGTGTGTGTGTGTGTGTGTGTGTGTGTGTGTGTATGTGTGGTGTTCCTTATAAACAGACATAGATTATAATCCCCATTGGTCTATTTTGGAAGCAACCCCATAAAAATACACAAAGCAACAGAAATACAGTTTGGCTTTAGTGTTTGGCTCATTCCTCTTAACAATTAGCACAGAAATGTTCATATAATAATAACGAGGATTTAGAAGTTTATGATATTATAAAATACACAATTTTATTTTATTAATTCCATATACTTGTAATTTCAGGGGTTTTTTCCCTTAAACTTACTTAAAAGTGAATCCTTCCCTGTGCTCTACCCATCCTGGTCACCCACCAGTCTTTGCCACCTCTTTTCTTTGGACATGCTAGTCCCTCTACTGAGAATGCTTTTACCGCTTTGTTCCCCCTGGCCTGGTTTCTATATAATCCTACAGTTGCAGAGAGACTTGCCCTGACCACTACTCCCTAAACTAAATCAATTTCTCCTGGTATAATCTTAGCAACCTGCATATTTTCTTCAAAACCTTTCTTATGCATCGTAATTATATATTTATTTATGTGATCATCTTAATGTCTTAAAACCTTAATGTCTTTCTCCCCTGAACTTGGTAGGTAGGGCTTATCCATGTCCATGAAAGGAATAGAGAGCTTCTACATTTTGTTCAGCTCTTTATTTCAACATCTAGAATAGGGCTAGTACCTTATAAGCGCTCAATAAAATGTGACGGATACGTGATTGAACAAGTGAGTGAATGTGACGGGAACTTCAATGTCTTTCTCAGTGTATGTCAGTTGAGGTCCTCAGCCTGCAGACAGAGCCACTTCCATGTCCTAGGTCAACCGTCCCCAGTTAAAGCAGGCCTTCAATTGAAGTGTATTCATAATGGGAATTGCCAGGAACTTACTATCATAGGCTCATGTCCAATGTGCCTGGGGAGATCCCTAGGGCTCTGAATGTCTTATCATGTTTGTCTAGTTCATATGACTAAATTCTGCTTTGTTTTATTGAATAATATTCCAATTCACTCCGATTGGAACCCTGCTCTTATTGGCCTGTCCTCCAAGGAGCATCTAGCTGCTTTATTGCTACCAGAGACAGACAATATGGAGCCTATCTCTGGCTACCCATCTTTTGAAAAGAGTATTGGAAGCACTTAGTAACTTACACTCACCATGTTGGGCTCCCTATCAAAGCCGGTCCCAGTCTGCACCTTTGATCAGGGTGATTTACAAGGTTCCTCTGCCCCACAGATGCCACCAGTGCAACAGGATTAACTCCCCTTCAGCCCCTGCTCCATCCCCTCCACTCCAGCTCAGAGCTTGAATTCCAGCTCCTTCTTACTTTCTTCCTATCACTGCCTTCTCATTATGGAGGTCGCAATGTGTCTATCAGCCAGATATTATGTTATGGTATTTTTCAAACGAGTATAACTTTATTTTACATACTCACAGATTCTCTGTCTGAAAATGTGGGAATTATTAGCTGCGGGGCCCACCTTGTCTGACCTGAGAGCACATGAAGGAAAGGTAGACAGCAGTGTGTGTGTGAGTGTGTGTGTGTGTGTGTGTGTGGGGAGAGCGTGTATGTGTGTATGTAATTCGGATGTGGTGGTGAAAGCCTTGAGATAAAGAATTATTAGATTCAGCACCTTTTTTCTACTATAATATACACACGACAACTTGCTGCACATTAAAGCTGCTAAACTAAATCGATAAGCAAAATAATTTATTTTAAATCTCATCATATAAATTCAATTTATATGATGAGATGCCAGAACAAGTAAATTTTGATTATGAATCCTGGCAAGATGCACGTGTACTTTCATAAACTGAATAATGTGACTTTAGATGGCTTATTTAAAACAGATTTTGAGTAGGTGTTTAAAAATCTGGATAATTCTTTTCATAACATTTCAGCATTTGTGAGACTTGTCTTAGGTATTTAGGATAGAACTACAGATATTCACTTATTTTACTTCTGATAAGTACTTTTAGCCATTTTCATCAACTTGTGGAGGGATTTTTGGTGGAGCTCCTGGAAGAAGGAGGGGGAAAACTGTTTAAAGACATTTTATTTGTTAATTTATCAAGTAAATAAACATTATAAAACAGATACTATTCTAAGTAATTTACAAATTTTAACTTATTTAATCCTTATAATAGCCCTATAAGAAAGATGCTGGTTCTATACCCATTTTAAAGATTAGGAAGCTGAAGCACATAGGTTAACTAAATAGTAAGTGGTAGAGCTGGGATTTGAACATTGGCTTTCTGCCTTCTGGTCAGCACACTATATTGCACCTCAAAAAATAGCATAATTTAGTAGAAACCCAACAATGATTCTAGTAGTCTCAACCATGGGTAAAGCCCAGTCTACATGTGGAATATATATTGACTAATAATAATACTGCCACTGTCACTGCTAATAATGGCCAACATTTACCAATTGTGTACTAAGTTTCTATGATAAGAACTTACATACATTATCTCATCAAATGTTCATATTGGCCCTTGTGAAGTTGCTACTATAATATTTATTTTGCAGAACTGAAACAGAGCTTACCTTACTCATGGTCACACAGCTCGAAAGTAGCATACATGAAAGATGAGTCTAAGCAATCTGGCTCCAAAATTCACATTTTTAGATGAATAAAGCCATTTTTGTTCTTAAGGGTGTTACCATCTATTAGAAAAGACAGAGCCATTACTATACAAAGATGAAAAATATGTTATGTTTTCAGCATATAAGCATTTGTATTTAAGTTTTTCTGCAGTGATAAACTTCAGTTTGTCTAATAGATACATTGTTTCAGCATGATGAAACTAAAACAAAAGAACAGTTAATCTTAGTGGTAGAAAGCCATCTCTGAGCTAACAACCACTTTCTCCATATTTTGACTACATTAACCTAGATGACAGTCATAGAACAATATGATTTGATCTTTCTCCTCACCACCGAGCATATAGATGTTAGACATTCATTCTAAATACTATTGTATTCGTATTTGTATTCTCTCTGATTTCTATGGGTGACTTGATTCATTCTAGAGTGCTAATGCCAACGTCACAGTAGCACTGGCAAAGCCCTATATGCGAATACCCTGGACTGAGAAAAGTGTTTCTCACTGGGCCACTTCACTAGAGCAGTGATTCTCAAAGTAAGGGCTATCTTGGGCTAAAGGCTCCTGGTGGCTGAGTCTTGATGCAGGAATAAGAGGTGTTATCATTACAAACCCCATAGATGTTAAAAAAATAAGTCAATACTAAGAGCAATTCTGTGCATATAAGTTTTTTTAATATATTTTCATTGATTTCAGAGAGGGAGAGGGAGAAATAGAGATAGAAATGTCAATGATGAGAGAGAATCATTGATTGGCACACCCCACACTGGGGATTGAGCCCCCAACTGAACCCAGAACTCTTCAGTCCACAGGCCAACACTATCCACTGAGCCAAACTGGCAAGGACTGTACACATAAGTTTAACAGTTTAAAAAAACAATTCCTCAAAATCCACAATCTACCAAAACTCTCTGAAGGCCAAGTAGATTATCTAAGTAGTCCTATAACAACTAAAGGAATTTAATCAAGAGGCTTCTAAAAAATAAGTATAGAAATACTGAAAAAACAAGCATACCTATAGTACCAATGCTATTGTATTGGTTGAGTGCAGAAGTAATGCATTTGGCTTTTATTATTTTGTTTTGTGGTGCTTTTAAAGTGCTGGCAGCCTGAAAAATATTTGATGTATAGGACTCTTAAGAGACTGATTAAATTCATAAATTGTATTAATTGTGAAAATATTGTTTCAACATTTGAAAACTCTTGTTTTATAACTTTTTGAAGTTTAATAAATTAAGCATTATATAATCAAAATAAAAATATTCACTAATACACTGTCACTTTTGCAAAAGATTTTTGCTCACACTGTATAAAACAGATTATTGATAAACTGAAGCCAGTCCTTTCCATTTCATGTTTGAACAAATGTGTCTCATTCTGCTAGTTTCTGTTCAAATAATGGCTGCCAGGAAGCAAAACACAAAATCTGGCTTCATTAGTGATTCATCATACAAAACAGGACACAGAAGAATTGAATTAGGAAATTATTCCGTTGAAATTTATTAAATTTAAATCTTATTACAAATTCCTTGTTGCCTTTGAGAAAATAAAATTAAGCAGATTCTGATGAGAGGCCTTGGCTTGGTTGATAAGGTCAATAATTACAAACTATTTGGGGACATACCTGCACTAACCAGAGAGGTTAGAGTAGCACCCCACCCCCATTCTCTATCCTGTTGTAGACCTGTATCTCCCAGCTTTATAGCCTCAGAAAACTTCCTCAAATGTTGTTAGCAATAGGCCTTTTTTGCTCCTATATAATCACTCTACCAATATTACCTCACCACAACTTATTTAATGAAATATCTCAAGTTTAATAAAACTCCAGGTAAAATTAATTTACCACCAGAACTCTTTAAAGCCTCTTCTCATTGAAAGACCATAACCTATGTCAAATTATCTTCTTCACTCTAACTCCTCATATATATTACTCCCTTGACAGCATCCTTTAATTTCACAAAACTATAATCCTATTGATTTGTTGTGTATGTCCAAATCTCATCCAAAGATTCCTCTTGGTAAACTACATGCCTGGTCTCTTAGCCCAGATCTCATATGAGAATGAAGTTTAAGTCACAATCATTGACTACTTTACATTCTAGTTTCTTGAAGATAAATTTTCCAATAACAATGTTAAATTGTTTGAGCCTTCGTGTACTCTTCATTGGTTTTTGGCTCAGATAGCAACTAGCAGTGTCCAAAGTGCATGAGCTCACCCTAAAGTCTCAATTCTAAGTGATGTTGCTAAATTTGTTTCTTAACATCACAAGTATCAGGCTAAGCCAAGAACAGAATCCTAAGTCTGGAACCCAAAATAATATGGAATATTGAGAAATAGATCAGTGTTTCAATCCCTATTCTTTAAATGCAAATGGTTTTAGGTTAACTAGATGCAAGCTTTCATGCCACAGGAAACAGGAGAGTAAGTTACTTTCTCATATATTATTTTATTATTGTAACTTTGGGGTGGCCTGAAGAGACAGTGGTTGTTGTATCTAACCACATCCAGGTAAAAAGGCTGAACGTTAAAGAGAAATGTCTTTTCTAAGATTCTTCTCTAAGATGGCCAAGAATAATATTGTAGTTTTAGAACATGGGCTTTATGTCAGCTCTATGAACCTAGACACATTTCTGAACCTGTTTCTCATGAGTAAAAAGAGGATAATAATTCTTACTTCACCTGGCTATTTTAGAATTAAATCATACACTGTGTGTATAAAGTTTTTCCATAATGCTGGGCACATAGAAACTATTCTTAACACCATATAGGAAAAAAAATTAGCCCTAGCTGGTTTTCTCAGTGGAAAGAGCGTCAGCCTGTGGACTGAGATGTCCCAGGTTTGATTCTGATCAAGGGCACATACCTGGGTTCGGGCTCAATCCTCTCAGGGTGGCGGTGTATAGGAGGCAGCCTATTACTGATTCTCTCTCATCATTGATGTTTCTACCTCTCTCTCCCTCTCCCTTCCTCTCTGAAATCAATAAAAATATTTTTTTTAAAAAAAGAAATTAATTTGTGTGCGTGGAAGGAAATTTACTTCTTGTGAGCAAATGAGGGCGCCTTCTAGGACTAAAATATGTCATCATTGGTTATTAATGAGAATATCAGTTTCAGTTCAGTCAGGGAAACAGGCACTAAGTGATATGGAATAAAGGACTAGTTATTAATCAATTGAGGTGCTAGTGAAGATTTCTCAGCAGAGCTGGTGGTCATGAAGAAATTTTGTTGTGAAGCCAGAGAGAGCAAGACAAACTAGAACCATGAGCACAAACTGGGACCCTGCCTCCAACTTTAGTGACAAAGCCGGAGCCCTCCACCACAGAGATTCACAGGCTTCCTGTTTAGGACTTAGAAGAGCTGAAGAAGTTGCAGACTCTGCTATTGACCCATTCAAAAAAAAAAAAAGGCAAGAAAAGTGACAATATGTGTTAGCTGCAGCAGTGACTGACACCGTACACTGACTTTCAGAGCATAACACTGCTGCTTCACTTGTGTTCTCCAAAATTCACGCAAAGTTATGTTGTGGCCAACCCTAACTAGAACCATACAGGAAAGGGAATTCTGAGAAACAGTTACAGCTTTGGTAAGTTGGCACAGTAGGAAATCACCACATTGAGGTTTCCCTTCTTGTGGGCACTACCAGATAAAATCTGCTTTAAAAATTATCTAGTGTTGGTTTATGAGGATCAGTGATAAAGTAAAAAATTCTAAATTATAAATTTAGACTGGATTCAAGGTGAGCCTACCTGTAGGAAGTTATCATCCCTATAGCCTATTTATTTAATTTCCCAAAGCATATATTAGAAAATATATCTTCACATTTTATTTTATCTTCAATCAAGAGATTGACTAATATAAGTAATAATTAGGATAAAATGTATAATTTACCTAAGAGGTTTCTACTGAATAAAACACATTAGAAAAATATTTAAAGAATTTCTTTGCATACTCTGAGGAAGAATACCAGAAGACTATATGCCTAGACCATGTTACCTTAGCTAAATGCTGAATCTCCTTGACTTAGTTGCATTTTAGCATCATGTCTTTAATTTTTATCAGACAGCTGCTACAAAAAACAACCATATGAAATCTACTTGTTTGCTATAAAAATATTTTCAAATATATTGTATTTTCTACTCCCTTGTGCCCCCCATATATCCTATATAATAAAAGGGTAATGTGCAAATTGACCTTAGTGGTGGAATGACTGGAAGCACCGGTCACTATGATGCACACTGACCACCAAGAGGCAGACACTCAACACAGGTTCTGTGCACTCCCACAGAAGGAGCTCCACTCAGCCACAAGCCAGGCCACAGTCAGACATCCCCCAAGGGCTCCCGGGCTGCCAGAGGGATGTCTAACTGCCAGCTTAGGCCCGATACCCCGGGGAGTGGGCCTAAGCCGGCAGGTGGACATCACCCGAGGGGACCTGGAATGCGAGAGGGCACAGGCCAGACTGAGGGCCCCCCCCCCCCCGCCGAGTGCACGAATTTTCGTGCACCGGGCCTCTAGTATTTTTTATAAAAGCTTTGGCTCCCTGTTATGACAATGTATATAAAGTATCCGGTACAATGGCTGGCACTCTGGTAGTACACAAATATTCTTAGCATTCTTCCTACAACCATACTATCAAAATGTCCTCACCAGGGAGCTGAGAACAAGCCAAACCTAAACTAGGTGCATTTGAGGCAACCAGTTCTGAAGAAATGGCAGCATACATCAGGCCTGCAGAAATCTCATTTTTCATAACTTAAAGTGCTTATTCTTGTGCACTTTTCTCATGCCATCTAAAATGACAACATGATGATTTGATTTTTGCTGCAAACAGAATTTTTTAAAAATCCCATCAAGTTATTTTTCCCCTTCTATTAGATAAAATAAATTTTGCTCTTTTAGTTTTAAAATCATGCCCTACTAGATGGTTTGATGTAGAAGAGAAGTAAGAGTATGATTTATCTCTCAATTATTTTATTATAAAATGCATAAATGACTTTTGAAACTTTCTAACCTTAACTTTTAAATTTATCCAGTATTCTCTTTGAGATATTTTTCTGTTCAGAAAAAATATCTCCAGATCAACAAAACTACAGCAAAACTAACAGATGTAGAAATATTTGAAGTGGTTGTCTTATATGACTGTCTATTTTGTGTTTGTCTACTATATCGTAACAAAAATCTCAGAATAAGAGCTTGATATAAACATACTCTTAGCCATAAAGGTATTTAGATAAAAGCTAGCATTCTTGGAATGAATTACATTGACATGGCAAATATTCCATGATGAGAAAATATGTAAAATATATCACAGCAACAAACTTAAAAATAAAGGTAACCCTCCCCCCCAAAAAAAACTGTTTTGTTTTGGATTCTTTTAAATAAAGCTATTAATTCAGTAGCCAGAAAAAATAAATAATTATGATTTAGTCATATGATTGCTGAGAAAATTAGCATGTAATATACAGTGACTCCATTTGAGATTCTTTGTTTTGTTTGTTTGTTTTTATTGTTTAAAGTATTCCATTTGAGATTCTTAGGTTTTGTTCTTTCTTATATTCTTTTTATATAATTTGTTTCTCTGCTTTCTTTTACATATCATTTATTTTCTTGTCATTGAGTAGCCTTGCAGAGGCAAATCTAGTTCTTTAATTTTTTTTCTGGTCTTAAACGTTTTTTTGTCACAAATGATGGGCAAGCCTACACTGATTTCTCTGACACCCAGATGTCGACAGTTTGTCAAACAGAAGTGTCAGGAGCAAGGAACTGCCCTAGTTCTGCTTTTCATCTATTTGAACTGTCTGCCTCTATATGTAAATCTATATTAATTGCACACATTAATCAAGCACCTCAAAATAACTGTACCTCATATGGCTGGTGATAAGTTGTTCCCATTCCTGGAGGAGCTTAAAAATATACTAACTCTGCCTTTCAATAAATAATTTAGCATTAAGTGTTAGATTAACACTGATTATGGGTATAAACATTAATAATTGGATGCACATTGGTAACTAGCCGTTTTCCCCTTCAATTTGAAGTCAGAATCATGTACAGTTAATGCTCTAAGAGCATTTGGTCCAAACCCCTATTCTTGCAGATGAGGAAATTGAGGTCAAGAGTAGTTCAGTGACTTTACTACAGTCGTAGAGCTGGAATGTGGACTGGAATATAGAGAAATAGAAGTCAGGTACCTGATTCCTACTACAGTGTTGCTCCATGCTACTGTGTATGCCATTCTTGCTGAAATATAAACATTTGAAAAGTATCACTCTAGCTGGTGTATTGAGAATAGACTGGAAGGGCAAGAGAAGCAGGGAGACAAGATAAGATCTGGTCAATTCAAGTGAGATATGATAGTGGCCTAGCTAAGAACTAAGTATAAAGTGGTGAGCTGAGCAGATGGTTTCTGCCTTTGTAGAAACTAATGCAGCAGTTAAAAACTACTTGAGAAAGTAAACCAAATAATTTAAGGCATTACATAATTATCAGGAGTGTAACAGGTGAAAAATTGCATAACGTGATGAATCAGATACAAGAGATTTCTCTTCTGTAAAGAATTAGTGGAGAGGCAGCCTCGCCTTATTTGGATCACTGATTTCCTCATCAGTATTGACATAGGGTTTTTTAATTGCACTGAGTTCAATTAACACTGTCAATAGGTTTGGAATAAAATGTGATTGCAGCCCCATCCTTGCCTACCTTGACTGAGCCTTTTTACTTTCTTTACCTTGGTTTCTATCACATTTGCAAAATTAAAATGCTAACATGAACCTTCTTTGCATAAAGGTATTATGATTAATAGTTGCCCCAAAACCAGCAAATCTTTTTAGCCCACAGAGTAATATAACATTCTAATTAAAATAAAATTGAAAAAAGCATGAAAATTGAAAATTCTTAAGATGTTACTGGTTTGAATTATCTCCATTAATATAAAGGTGTTATCTTTAATATCTTTCTGTTTTATAAAATCCTTTCTTTCCACAAGCAATGTAGTTACATCATATGTCATGATAGGGCTTGCATAAATAGATGTCTTCGTGTCTGAAGCAGTTTTTCTTTTTTCTCACATTGTTACTATGACTACAGATACTTCCTTGGGAGGCAGTATTACACAGAGTGGGTAGAAGAACAGGTTCTGTGATTGGCAAACCTGGATTTGAATTTTGACTCTGCCACTACCTGTGTGGTCATGAGCAAGTTGTTTATGCATTCTGTATCTCAGTTTTTTGCTTCTTTAAACTGGGATTGATGATAACAACTTTAAGGATTTATTATAAGGATTAAGATAAATAACTGATATAAAGTGCCTGATACTTTGCCTCAGTAAATTATAATTATTATGATTCAGGAATGACAGTACCTGTTTCCCAAGGATGGTGATTTGTGTTACCCTTCTTAACTACTCCCCACTAATCACTCCTATTCTTCCTACTTTACTACTTCATAAGAAAAATGGAATCACCTTATGGGATCTTGTGTAAGATTCAATCACCTCCTTCCTTCAGAATCTGATCTGCATGATATACTTTTTTTAAAATGTATTTTTATTGATTTAAGAGAAGAAGGGAGATGGAGAGAGAGATAGAAACATCAATGATGAGAGAGAATCATTGATAGGCTGCTTCCTGCACACCCCACACCTGGAATCAAGCCTGCAACCTGGGCATGTGACCTGACCAGGAATCAAACCGTGACCTTCTGGTTCATAGGTTGAAACTCAACCACTGAGCCATGCCGGCTGGGCATGAATGATATACTTTTGATGAAACATTGACTCTATCTAACCTAATGAGTTTGACTGACCTTTGCTATATTCCCCTCAATTACTGCCTTTGTGTTCCTATTTGACTGCTAATTTATTAGCATGATAATTGTTTTTAAACACATGCTTATTTATTTTTTAGTGTGTTTGCAGTCATTTTCAGTCAGTATAAAGTCAGGTTAACTTCACTGAGAGAATCCAGAGCAAGTTCACCCCACTGTACTGAAAGACCCGGTGCGAATACAGTGCCTCATCCTCATCCCCTGAACTCAGAGTTTCTCTCTCATGCAACACAATGGGCAAGGCCACCACCAACAGCAAGTTCAAGTCTATACTGCTGTTTCTTGTAAATGGAAGAGTTCTTGATTTAATATTTTACATTAAATATATTTAATATGCCCATTACTATCTTACCCTACTTGCTCATACTTAGACTTCTTTTCTGCTGATACACAATAATTAGAAAATAAGGGAAAATACCTTCCTTTGTGAAATATTTTAATCTTAAATATTTTAATCTTTTGTTTATTTGTTTATTAAAAAATTAAATATGTGGAAATAACTGTCATTTCTCCCAAGTGTTTCAAATTGCTAAGCACCCTCTTTTCTAATGCATAAGGAATAAGCGATTGGTTTGACTAGTTACTGAAGAAATCTTGAAACTTTGCAGAAAATTTCAGTAAGAGGAAGTTCTATATTGCAACAAGAGAGTATTTTGATTGCAAATTTTTCCATAAGTGTGGCAATTTGCAACTTGAGAAGAATTTAATAGTAGCTGAGCTTTCAAAATGAAACACAGAAACTGTCATTTTCTTCCACAATTAAAATAAGTGCTTCTGAAAGTTTCAGGATAAGAATGACCCAAATTACCCTCCCCCATACTTCCTCAACCAGAACAGAGGGGAATGGAGTTTGAACAGAACATCTGTGGACAAAATGAAAGACAAATGGTCTTTTCAGGCAAATGTCTGAAAAAGGGATCTTTTATAGCCAAACAGAATACTATTGCATGCATCGCCATGGTTAAGAAGAGGATCAACAATACTTTCATAATGGCTTTTTATTTTAGCACATTCTATTTTTATGGATAAAATTATGATTTCAACACATCTATTCATAATTCATCATATAATTATTTGCATAAATATCTTTTGACACATATTTAATGTATTTTAGCCAGCCACACCTTGAATTCAAATTTGAACTTAAGTGCACTAAGACAATTCCAATGCAAGTAATATTAAGGGAGGTTGGATAAAAAGGAACTTTTAATTATCTACCAAAACAAATGACCTACTAAAAAAAACAGAACTTTCAGTAACATTCTGTACATGGATTACTGGACAAAAGACACCTGGCTTGTTTGTTTTCTACTGAAGGACTTTTTTCAGGTTAAAACAATCAGCTAATTAAGACTACATCCTATGCTCTTTATTGATGGTTTACTTTTATTCATTCAACCAATATTTATTGAGCAGATCTACTCTGTGCTAGGCCCCATTTTAGGCAGAAGTTAAAATAATGCATGAAATAGTTACAATTCCTCTTCTTTCATACAGTTACATTTGGAAGAGGATCAATGAGAGTAAACATCCATCACTCAGTATGAATAATTCCTTTATTACGACTAGTAAAGACAACATACAATTATAAATTTGCACCTCAGGGACACTTAATCACACTGTTGCTGGGATGAGGAAACTTTCACTGTTAGGAGCTTATTTATACAGGTATGAATAGTGGACAGTTTCTAATATAAGTTTGTAAGGAATCTTTTGAATAATGAGGCTATTTCAGGGGTCCCCATGATCACCCACATGTTTGATGATTTGCTAGAAAAACTCATAAGACTCAACAGAGAGTTCTACCCACAGTTAAGTTTTATTACAGTGACATAGCAAAGATATACAATCAGATCAGTAAGGGAAAAAGACACCATGACAAACAACTGGAGAAATTGATGTGCAGACTTCCAATGGGTCTCTCTCTCTCTCTCTCTCTCTCTCTCTCTCTCTCTCTCTCTCTCTCTCTCTCTCTCTCCCTCCCCCTCCCTCCCTCCCTCCCTCCTTCTCTTTCCCTCTCTCTCCCTCTCCAGATCATACACAGTGCATTCTCCCTCAGCAACAAAAATGCAGCAGTCACATATGTCAACTTTCTCTGCCCAAGCAACCCCAGTAAAAAACCATCATCCAAGGATTTTCTTGGATTATTCACATAGAAACCCCTTGCCCAGAATGTGCTAAAATTAAAGGCCATTATAAAAATTCCAGACCCCCATAAGGAAAACAGGTGTTTAGTACCTAGCTGGGCAAAACCGCCTTATCGCTTAGGGAAGCTTTATGTCAGTACTAAAGGCCCAGTGCACGGATTCATGCACATTGAAAGGAAATTAATTAGAAGAAATATTGTAGAGGCTGCGGAGGGACCGCAGGAGATTGGCTGGCCAGGGAGGGACTGCGGGAGGGATCCAGGACATGTCAGGCCTGTCTCGCCCAGTCCCGATTGGCTGGACCCAGCAGCAACCTAACCTACCAGTCAGTGCATCTGCCCCCTGGTAGTCAGTGTGGGTCATAGCAACTGGTCAAACGGTCCAACAAATGGTTAGACACTTAGCATAATAGACTTTTATTATATAGGATAGAGAACTGTTTACTAGCCAACTTTCCA
This sequence comes from Myotis myotis, assembly GCF_014108235.1. Classification (NCBI taxonomy): domain Eukaryota; kingdom Metazoa; phylum Chordata; class Mammalia; order Chiroptera; family Vespertilionidae; genus Myotis; species Myotis myotis. Next base: position 120,202,686 of record NW_023416346.1, on the reverse strand, counting down.
GATGAGAACTGTTTACCAGCCAACTTTCCAGATGTCAGCCAAGGGTTCACCTTGCAAGCAGGCCCTTGTAAGATAGTAGTTTCAGGCCTGCAATAGTAACTCTTTTCTGCACAAAGACCTATTTCCTTGACTATAGTTTTCATTGTTTTTCCTATTACTTTCAAAAGCATATAATTCAATTATATGATTTTAATTAATATAATTCAATTATAACTTTCATTTTAGAAAATGTTACATCACTTAGAAAAATAATGAAATCTCTTTTAAGATAATTGCATTGTAATATTTATGATATTTACAAAAGATATCTAAGGCTTTGCTTCTTTGAATGATGGATAAATCTATATTTTGTGCCTAGTTCCTAGGTTTCAACAATATGTACACTGATTATACTCTGTAATAACAATTAGTATGAGAATATATTTATAAGGAAAGAAAAGATAATCCTATTAAAAAGAAAACCTGGAGAGCATAAAATATGTTTTAGTGTAGAGTTTAAAGTAGACTTCCAGGTTTTAAAGAATAGCCTGCAAAATGCATAGGAGGTATATTATATAACTCAATTATTTCAAGCTGTCTGTTATCCATGTAGCTTCCTAAAAACAAACCACCCCCATCTTTGTCATTTTTAAAAATAATGAACTGTAAAATCATAATGTTACTTGCAGAAACACAAAAGGAAAAAAAGAAACCCAATCAGTAATTTTACAGCCAAACAATTTAGGGAAAGTAACTATATGTAAATTAACTATACTTAAGCACACTAGCCTGAGTTATTATTTTGAAATAAAGTACACTCAAGAAAATCAGCACAGTATAATGTGTTTTATCTTTTATGCTTTCTTTCCAAAGTTGTAAATTTCTTTAACCATGGATCCTGCAAAGTTTTTCACACACACGTGTGTGCACTCACACACATATTGCTTTGACACATGGGTGATTATTTATGGGTTACACTGTATGGCAGCAAATGATCTGATCCTTATCTTTAGGACTAGTATCCATTCATAATATTATATTCATGAAAATTAAGTTAACCACATACAAATGCAAGAAACCTATTATGAAAGTAGAGCATTACTCTGTTATTTTATGAGCAAAGATTCTAAATAAGAAAGTATATCACAGAATACAAATGTATTATATAAAACCAAGACTAGCGAATTTTATGTGAACAAACTTAAATTGCCTCATAGAAATACCTTTGTAAAGAAAAAGAAGAACCCGCTACCTGAAATTCATTTGAAGGATTTTCTGTGAATTAAAATTACACATGAGATCTCTGTACTCTGTTAGCTAGCTAATCATATGAACATAATTAACCTTATTACACCAATAAACAATATAGCTTAGTAGACTGACTGGAACCAGTGATTTAGTTGAAGACTAGAGCAGTCAATGCAGTTGTGGGTTTTTCTATTAAGAAATTAAGCTGTTCTGGCATTTAGCATGGAGTAAACAGATAGACAGATTTTACTGAGATGGTTGTTTAGCCAGGCAAGGAATGCTGGGAGCATGATTCAAGGGAATTACTGTAGCGATGTCCTATGGAAACCAAGTGGAAGAAGAGAAAGGCACAAAAGTGTGGTGATGTCAATGAATTGAATACCTCAAAGGAACATTTTCTAAAAATTGCTGAGTTGGGGTTATTAGACTGAAAAACAAATAATGGAGGTAGTGGTTCGAATATGCTTAAGATAACATACGGTCATGGCAGTGGATAGCCACCATTCCTTGGCTATCCACTGCCATGACCGTATGTTATCTTAAGCATATTTGATAAAATAAAGATCACTGGAGATGAGGGACTGAGGAGCCAAGGTGCTGGCATCCCCTACATGAAGATTAGTCACCGATAATAGTGAGAGAAGTAGGTGTGAGATGAAGATAATGATCCAAGTGCTGAAATATTTAGTGATCAAGGAGAGTACCTAGGAGCTCAGTAGGTGATGGTGGCGTGTATAATAGAATAAACTTCTAAGGAACAAAAAATAATATTTGCCTGCTTACTTAATAAGATTTTTGTGAGAATCAAATGAGATATTGCCTGAGAAAGCACAATAAACCCTCTTAAGAGGTATAATGTAAGGCTGTGCACATATAAAGCCCTTAGTTTCACCACTGTTTTGTGCCCCGCGTTCTCCGCTACAAAATAAGGACAATGTTAATATCCCCGTCTGCTTTCCAGGAAATTAGAAAATTGAATGGCATGATATGCATGAATTTTTTTGAGACTTTGGAAAAAGAAAGTGATTTCTCCGACCAGGTTTCAGAGTCAACATTCAGGTCCTGAGAGTTCTACACACCACGATGGTGCTCCAGACGGCACCCTATCAGATAACATTCTTCCCTGTCTTTGATTTCAGACATTTCAGCAGTCCTCCCTGCAGCATAAATCAAAGAAGAAAAACAAAGGTAAGAAAAGGAAATGAAATGAAACATACACCTGCGTGGTTTGCACTGTGATGATACCCAGCGCACTTCACCCATCCTCTCTTGCCTGAGACCAGTGTGGTTTAGAAGAGCACAGCCCCTTAGCAAATGCTGCTGAGACCAGCTTCTCCTTCAGGTCAATTGTGATACAAGGTGCCTTTTGCAAAGAATGGTCTCAACACGTTTTCATCCTGGGGTTACACACTTCTTTTTTGTTTTTAATTTTATATTTTTAATTTATTTTTAATTGCATTTTACATACAATATTATTTTGTATTAGTTTCACATGTACAGCATAGTGGTTAGACAATCATATACTTTTACAAAGTGGTCCCCCCAATATTTCAAGTTCCCATCTGTCACTGTACATAGTTGTTACAATATTACTGACTGTATTCCCTATGATGTACATTATATCCCCATGACTGTTTGGTAACTATCAATTTGTAGTTCTTAATCCCTTCATCTTTTTCACCCAGCCCCATAACCCCCTCCCCTGTGGCAACATCAAAATGTTCTCTATATCTATGAGTCTGTTTCTATTTAGTTTCTTTATTAATTTTGCTCTTTGGATTTCACATAAACAGGTGTGGGCAAACATGGGTTTACAGTTGTGCATATGGAAAAAGACATGCGGGTTATTGTTATTATTATAATAGCTTTATTAACTCAAAAGAATGTCACAATGCAACTACAAACCTACTTTTGCCCACCCTGTAGATGAAATCATATGGTATGTCTCTTTCTCTGACTGACTTATTTCACTTAGCATAATACCCTATAGGTCCATTGATGCTGTTGCAAGGGTAAGCTTTTATTCTTTTTTATGGGCAAGTAATATTCCATTGTGTATATGTGCCACCACATTTTTATCCAGTCGTCTATTGATGGGCACTTGGTTGTTTCCATATATTAGCTATTTTAAATAACACTGTAATGAATACAGGGGTGCATATATCCTCTCCAATCAGTGTTTTGGATTTCTTTATATATATTCCCAGAAGTGCGATTTCTGGATCATAAAGCAGTTCCATTTTTTTAATTTTTTAAACTTATTTTTATTGTTGAAAGTATTACAGATGTCCCCCATTTTCCCATGCCCTCCCTCCACCTGGCTCCCGCCCCACCCCAGGCCTTCACCACACTATTATCTGTGTCCATGGGCTATGCACATATGCATATAAGTTATTTGCTTAACCTCTTCCTGCCTCCTCTCCTTCCCTCTGAGACCTGTCAGTCTGTTCCATGCTTCAATGTCTCTGGCTCTATTTTGTTTATCAGTTTATTTTGTTCATTAGATTCCATATTTAAGTGAGATCATGTGATATTTCTCTTTCTCTGACTGGCTTATTTTGCTTAGTATAATACTTTCCAGGTTCATCCATGCTGTCTCAAAGGGTAAGAAATCCTTCTTTTTTACAGCTGCATAGCATTCCATTGTGTAAAGGTACCACAGCTTTTTTTATCCACTCATCTACTGATGGGCACTTGGGCAGTTTCCATATCTTAGCTATTGTAAATAATGCTGCTTTGAACATGGGAGTGTACATATTCTTTCTGATTGGTATTTTGGTATTCTTAGGATATATTCCCAGATGTGGGATCACTGGGTCAAATGGCAGTTCCATTTTTAATTTTTTGAAGAATCTCCATACTGCTTTCCACAGTCACTGCACCAGTCTGCATTCCCACCAGCAGTGTACTAGTACTAGGGTTTCCTTTTCTCCACATCCTTTACTAGCACTTAGTGTTTGTTGATTACTTGATGGTAGCCATTCTGGCATGTGTGAGGTGATATTTCATTGTGATTTTAATTTGCTTTTCTCTGATGATTAGTAATGTTGAGTGTCTTTTTATATGTCTCTTGGCCATCTGTATGTCCTCTCTGAAGAAGTGTTTATTCAGATATTCTGCCCATTTTTTATTGGATTGCTAGGGTTTTTTTGGTATTGAGTTGTATGAGTTCTCTATAAATTTTGAATATTCACTTATCAGATATATCATTGTCATATTTATTCTATCACTCAGGACATTGTCTTTTTGTTTCGTTGATGACTTACTTTGTTGTGCAAAAACTTCTTTAGTTATATATAGTCCAGTTTGTTTATCTTTTTTTTATTTTGTTAACCTTGCCTGGAGAGGTATACTGAAAAAATATTGCTAAGGGAAATGTCAGAGAGTTCACTGGCTATGCTTTCATCTATGACTATTATGGTTGCAAGTCTTAAACTTAAGTTTTCAATCCATTTTGAGTTTATTCTTGTATCTGGTGTAGGAAGGTGGTCTAGTTTCATTTTCCACATGTATCTATTCAATTTTCCAAACATCATTTATTGATTACACTGTCTTTACCCCATTGTATGTTCTTGACTCCTTTGTTATAGATTAACTGAACATGCAGGTGTGGGTTTATTTCTGGCTCTGTATTCTGTTTCATTGAACTACGTATGTGTGTTGTATGCCAGTACCATGCTGTTTTCATTACTATAATCTTATAGTATAGTTTGATATCAGGTAGTGTGATACCTCCTCCTTTTTCTTTCTCAACATTGCTATTGCTATTGCTATTGCTATTGTTTTGTTATTTCATATAAATTTTTGCATTATGTGTTCTAGTTCTGGTAAAAAAAAAATGCCATTGATATTTTGATAGGAATTTTTTAATCTGTAGCTTGCTTTGGGTAGTATGGACATTTTAATGATGTTAATTCTTCCCCTCCATGAGCACAGTATATGCTTCCATTTATTTGTATCTTCTTCCTTTGTTGTCTTATAGTTTTCTGAGTACAGGTCTGTTACCTAGTTAAATTTATTTTCAAGAATTTTTTGATGCAATTGTAAATGGGATTTTTTTTGTTTGTTTTTTGGTGTTTTTTTGAAGGTAGTGGTTTTTTTTGGGGGGGGGCAGGGGGGTTAGTTTCCCTTTCTGATAGTTCATTATTGGTGTATAAAAATGCAATCATTTTCTGATTGGGTGTTTTCTGCTACCTTGTCTTCCAAATTGCTGATTTGATCCTCTGCTTTATCTAACCTGCCATTGATACCTTCTAGTGTGTTCTTTATTTCAGTTGTTGTATTCTTCATTTCTGACTGGTTCTTTTTTGTGGTTTCTGCGTCTTTTTTTATGCTTACTGTCTCTTTGTTTAAGTTCTCACTGAGTTCATGCAGTCTTTCCCTAAGTTCCTTGAGTTTTCCTATAATAATTGTTTTGAATTCTGTATCTTGTAGATTGCTTTCCTCCATTTCTTTTAGTTCTCTTTCTGTATATATCTCCTGATCTTTCATATGGGGCATGTTTCTTTGCCTCCCCATTTTGGCTGCCTCTCTTCATTTGTTTCTGTGTATTAGGTAGTTCTGCCCAGGGTGAGTGCCTGTGAACGAGATTTTGTAAGCTGACCTTTTAAGAGTGCACCTGGATATTAGCAGTCTCAGGTCTTAACCTGGCAGGTGAAATCTCCACTGATTTTCACAGCAGGTGTTCTGTGGAACACTCTTCCCTGCACTGGTGCTTCAGGCTGTGGAGCCTGGCATGGGGTTGAGACACCTCGCTTCTCAGGGGGGAACCTTTGCAGCTGAGAAATCCTCTAGATTCTCAATCACCACATGTGGGTACAAGGCCAGCCCTTTTCATATATCTGCCCTTCCTACCTGTCTGGATGTGGCTTCTTTTGTAAATCCTTAGTTATAAGGATAACTAGTCTTCATTGGGTTATTCAGGTTGCTTTTTCTATAATTTAGTTATAATTTCAATTTAGTCCTGGGAGGAGGCAAGTGTAACTTCCACCTACTCCCCTGCAATCTTAGATCAAATTACTCATTTGTGATTAAATTGTATGTCACTTATATGGGAGAAATGATATTAAAGATTTTCATATTTTTATTCTAATGCAATGTGAAAATAAGAATTCTTAAGGTTAAGTGCCCAGACTGATTTTTTGAGATCTATAAATTAATCTTCTACCTCCAAACCTGTATAAAATTTAAAGAAAATTTTTACCCACTATTATCTTTAGGTCCTCTAGCTGGCAAGAGCAAAAGACGAATTTCTTGCAAAGATCTTGGCCGTGGTGACTGTGAGGGCTGGCTCTGGAAGAAGAAAGATGCAAAGAGTTATTTTTCACAGAAATGGAAGAAATATTGGTTTGTCCTTAAGGATGCATCTCTATATTGGTATATTAATGAGGAGGTAAGACAAAGCATATTTTGTTTACCCATTCATTCTCTATCTTTAACCAAAAGAATCACCGTTTTAAAACTTATATTTTAAAATCATGTAATGACCTTAAGGCTAAATTCAGGAGATTTCTGCTAGTTATTTTTCTTAAGAAAATATTTAAAGACTTCTTAAAATAGTTGCATTTTGGGGTTCTTTAAAGATAGCTGTGTCATTTTTTCTAATGAAGCTACAAATCTGAAAACCAGATAAAGTAGTTTTGTATATCTAATTAAAAATACCAAGTCAATTAAAGCAGTAGCTTAATTTAAATGATTACATATGTAAATTTGATATAGACTTTTAAATGTCTTGTTTTGTTCGAAGTTTAAAATTTTTTTCTGGGGAAGTGAGGATGTCCTTTAGTAATTTTAATAGATTAGTATCACCAGAATTTATTTCAGTTTTTCTTTAAAAAATGAACTGGTAGATGTGTTTTGAAAATCTGCAAGTATTCATTCTATTTGGCACAACTGGGGTGTGTATAAAATACATTTAAATTGTTTTTTATGATTTCCTGACTCATTTGCAGTAAACAAATTTATATCCAGAATAATTATATCACAATCTATCACATATCACAACAGATATAAAAGAATATAACTTACTCATTGATATTCCCTTTACACTACTACATTTTCTTTTATTCATTTGCCATAGCCATCTATCAGTTCACCTTATTAAGATTTTTAAAAATATTCTCTATTGTTAACTTGTTTTCTCAAAAAATGTACATGGTTTAATGAAATATAGTGGCTAAATAGACTTATATGAATACTGTTAAAATATTATTCAATTTGCATTCAAAGATTGATTTTTGAAATGTAGTCTAAAATTATTGTGCCTATGATTATAACATCCAGTATATAGAGAATTTTGTGTTCCCTAGACAGGCTGTTATGATGTTATTTTATATTATATTAGGTTATGTTTAAGAGAGTAGACTTAACACTGCCTGAGTTACTGTGCCCCAGTTTCCATTTCTGCAAAAAAGGGAATAATAATAGTGCCTAGGTCACTGAGCTCTCATATGGATGAAAAGAATTAGTACACTTACACCAATGCTTGGTACATACTAAGTACTCAATAAACATATACAATTAGTAATATTTTTTTAAATGGACATATTTCATTTTTGAAATCTTGAATTACTATCTTGCTATTTAATATATATATATATATATATATATATATATATATATATATATATTACCTATATAGAAGGATTTGATTATTTACTTTACTTTTAATATTCTTTCTGGCAATCATATAATTATGTTTGTCTTTAGATATACTAAACAGACCATAATTTTACCTGCATTTTATTTATATATATCTACACTAATAGACAAAGATGCTAATTGACCATACCTTCACTGCACCCAAGCCACGCCCACCAGCCAGTCAGAGCGACTATATGCAAATTAACCCAACCATGATGGCGGCCAGCAGCCACGGAACTGGAGCAAGCAGGAGGCTTGGTTGCCCCTGCGATGGAGGAAGCCAAGCTTCCTGCCTGCCCTGGCCGGCTGTGGCCTCTGCAAAAGGCAACAAAGTTTCAATTATAGAAGCTAAATAAATCCCAGATACCTGCTTACAGCCAGCCTCCACTGGGAGCTTGGGGGGCTGGGGGCTGTGGCTAGCCTGCAAACAGCCATCAGCCCCTCAACCAGGATGGCCACACCCTCATGAGGTGAGGGTCCCTGCTGGGGGGCTTGGCCAGCCTGCAAACAGCCATCAGCCCCTCACCCAGGCTGGCCACACCATCATGGGGTAAGGGTCCCCACTGGGGGGCTTGGCCAGCCTGAAAACAGCCATCAGCCCCTCACCCAGGCTGGCCAGGAACCCCAGCAGGGATCCCCACCCTGAAGGGGGTATGGCCAGTGTGAAAACAGCCCTCAGCCCCTCACCCAGCCTGGCTAGGCAACCCCAGCAGGACCCCCACCCTGATCTGGGACACCCTTCAGGGCAAACCAGCCAGCCCCCACCCATGCACCAGGCCTCTCTCCTATATAATAAAAGGGTAATATGCAAATTGACCCTAACAGCAGAGTGAGTGGGAATCACTGGTCACTATGACACACACTGACCACCAAGGGGCAGATGCTCAATGCAGGAGCTGCCCCCTGGTGGTCAGTGTGCTCCCACAGGGAGAGCTCTGCTCAACCACAAGCCAGGCTGATGTCTGCCAGTACAGCGGTGGTGGTGGGAGCCTCTCCCGCCTCCTCAGCAGCGCTAAGGATGTCCGACTGCAGCTAGGCCTGCTCCCCGCTGGCAAATGGACATACCCAAGGGCTCCCAGGCTGCCAGAGGGATGTCTGACTGCCGGCTTAGGCCCAATCCCCTGGGGAGCGGGCCTAAGCCAGCAGATGGTCATCCCCCGAGGGGTCCCAGACTGCGAGAGGGCACAAGCCGGGCTGAGGGACCCTCCTGAGTGCACAAATTTTTCTGCACCGGGCCTCTAGTGTGTGTGTGTGTGTGTGTGTGTGTGTGTATATCAATCAATCAAGCATTATCAAAATATAGTGTTTTCTATGTCTCTTTTTATTTTAAGGTCACCTGTAGATTTGTCTGCTGTGTGATATATTATATCTTTCACAGTTAAAGTGATTAAAAAATTGTGGCCCCTTTTTCTTGAACAGTAGCTAAATTTCAGAGAGTTATTGTTACTGTGTTAGCCTTGTAAGAGGTGAGTGAATAATTCCATGGGATACATTCCAAGAAATACCCTTGTATGACATTTTTAGGATTAATATAAAAGTTCCTTGTCTTATCATTATGAGAAGATAATAACTACCCCCAAAATACTTTAAATTGTTCAACATTTAAACATTTTTCATTAAAGACATCAGGGTAACAAGGAAAATCAAAGTTGAAAAAAAGAGATTTGAGACTATTGTATTTACCCTAAGATTTGAAGAAAAAACTCAAATATTGAGAAAGTTATAATATTGCTTTTTTTAATAACACAAACATTTTAGACACTATCAGTAATATCAATTTTTAAAGTTTAGCATATGTACAAACACACACAGTAAAAGAATTGAAAGTTTGGTTTTTCTTTGAAATAGTAAATGAGGATTTAATCTCACTCAGACTTGAAATATAAGAAGGAATGAACTGGTACAGCATGGATCAAAGTTCAGGAGAGTAAAAGTCTGAAGAGCTTGATCATGAGCATGAAAGGGACAGCAACAATGCAAGGGTTTAGCCAAAGTCAGTGTTAGCATAGTTGGGATCATTTGTATCTAATGTAAGATTTTGGATAATACTTCTGTCTTGTTTTTTCATCCCTCATTAAATATAGGAGGATTTTATAGATTTCAATTAATTTTTCAAGTGAAAAATAACCTTTACAAATAGCATATATAACCAAGTCAGATATTTGAAGATTAAATTAACCTATTTCATTTGTAAAATATTGAATACATAAAATAGTTATTTAATTTACGTTTGATGAGAGATTTTTTTGGAGGCAGAAAAGGAATTGAGTTAGTAAAATTACCTATGGTTTACATCTGAGCATTAAAAAATCATAGATAATTATGAATTGTAAATGTGGACTAAAGTTATTGTATGTGTTGTAATAGTTTATATGCATCAGATTAGAAAATTACTTAGAAACATTTCAGTGTTATTAAATAAGATGTGTATGCTTTAAAAAAGAATTTTCTGTCTTCATTTTAATGTAAAAAAGATGCAAAATTTTTTCTGTATATATATATATATTTTCTTATTGCTTAAAGTATTATAAAGAGTATTACATATGTCTCCTTTTTTTTTCTCCCCTTGACCTTCCCTGGCCTCCTTTACCCCCCAGTGTCTTGTGTCCATTGGTTATGCTTATATGCATGCATACAAGTCCTTCGGTTGATCTCTGTATATATTTTAATTTATAGTATTCAAAATGTCTAAAATATACCTTTAGTTTAATGGAATGTAACAGATAAGAGTGGAATTCTAATCACTAAAATGTCAAATTTAAGAATTAAATGGACAGATTTATCACTATAGATACTTAAAGCATAGTATCGGCTTCAAACCTTTGTATATAATATCCTAAACAAGAGTGTTACCTTTTTAGGATGAAAAAGCAGAAGGATTCATCAGTCTGCCTGAATTTAAAATTGATAGAGCCAGTGAATGTCGCAAGAAATAGTAAGTTCATTTCATTTTGGGAGAAGGAGAGAAGGGAAAGCTTTTTAAACTTTTTCTAGCTTTTAAATTATAGGCTGCTTGTCTAATGCTTTCAAATTGAGGTAATAAGAAAGCATTTTGTGGGCAGAAAATTGGATTTTTTACTGATTTCTGTCATCATGGCAGAAGCATTATATATGTGAGCTCAGGTTAGATTGTTGAGGTAATTTTACCCATTAAAATGATTATGTTCTAATCTATTTCTCAATTTGAAATAAAATAAATGTACTTTATTTTCTTTCACAGTGCATTCAAAGCCTGTCATCCTAAAATCAAAAGCTTTTATTTTGCTGCTGAGCATCTTGATGATATGAACAGGTAAAGTGTACTTAAATTTCAAAATAATTACGAAGTTAGTAAGGCTTAGAATTCTAAGTTTTCCACATTAATATTTAGATAATGTCACTGAAGTTTCTAGATCAACCAAGTTTAAAATAAAATGTAGCAACCTAATAAAGGACAGCATTAAAAAGTCAAAGTAAAATCATTGACTGTCAAGTTTACCAAAAATATGCCAGAATCCATCTATAGGCAAAAAACAAACAAAAACAAAACACTACTAATAAGATTTTTTAAATTTTATTATTTTTTTATTGTTGTTACTCCTCACCTGAGGACATTTTTCCCATTGATTTTCAGAGAGAGTAGAAGGGAGGGGGAGAGACAGAGAAAAAACACCCATGTGAGAGAGATACATCAATTAGTTGCCTCTTGCAACACCCAACTACGGCCAGGGATGGAACCCACAACCAAGGTATATGCTCTTGACCAGAATGGAACCTGCGGCCTTTCAGTCTGCGGGCTGATGGTCCATCCTCTGAGCCAAACAGGTGAGGGCAGAAAATATTTTTTAAAGTCCATTTCAAGAATAGGTCTTCAAATTTACTCCTTGGTGGGTGGAAAAAGATATCCACACACAAAAAAGCTGACTTTCCTAGGTTTGAGTATTTATGACAGAATATCTATCTCAATAATTAATGCTTAAGCAAAGTTTGTATTTCTTTCTGACACCTTTCTTCTACCGCTGGACAGGATTATACAGCCAAATGATTAGATGGCTACATGGTTATTTGATGGCTCTGAGAAAATATCTCTATATATTTTTTCCATCATTTATAACATTCCGCTTTGTGTTTCTACTTTAGCTTTTATGAATTTGATCCTTTCACCTCTCCCTTTTCTAGATATATAAAAATTAGATTGAAGATGGCAATATTTCCCTCTCTAGGTCTTCAACAGGTAGAACATATTATATATATGCAGACAGTTAAGGTGGTTATATAAAGTGGTCAAGAGCATAGACTTCGGAACCAGGCTGTCCAAAGCCCAGCTCTCCTACTTACTATTCTGTGACCTTGGACATAGAACTTAACCTCTCTATGCCAAGTATTAACCCTTTTTAAAAATGGAGATAATAACCATTTTCACCAATAAGACTTTTACGAGGAGCAAATAATCATACATAAAGGCCTACTAAATTTTAAGTGCTATAAAATATTCACTCGCAATATAGATTCCTTTTATTTACTTTGGGCTCTTGCCCCATTTACCTTTCTTTGTGTGTGTTTCTAAAAACTTGGTATCCAAATATTTTAACCACAAAATTGTGCAGTTTAAAAATGTGCTTAAACACACTAAATGAACACTTAATGTGCTTTTTTATTTATCTGTCCATTTTCCTTTGTTTTGGAGAGTATAATTTAGAGTCTTATTAATCTTGTTCTTTGACACTGGAAGTACAGGCATGGTTTTTCCAAAGCAAGGGTATGAATACAAGGAAATGGCAAAGAAAGGTATTGAAGATGGTTGATAAAATCTTTCATTATTGATACGAGAACTGAGCCTTTCATGTAGTTTCTATAATGTTCTCTTAATTAATACGTTATCCTTCCTGAAATCTCAAGCTAGACAACCAGAATTTTAGAGAACGTTTTCTCCTTGTTTTCAAAATAAAAAAATGTTTATTCACATCATTGATGTTTCTGTCTCTCTCCTTCTCCCTTCCTCTCTCTGAAATCAATAAAAACATATTTTTTAGAAAGAAATGAGTATTGAAGCATTACAAAAGTATTTCCATTTTGTGTGAAGTCTGTGGGGGAAAAAAGCAAAACATCTTGTTACTCAAGTGTTCTGAGACTTAGTTACTGAATTCATTTGGCTTATATATTTCTCATGTCAGCACATATGTCCTTGTACTTGTGAGGACTCACTAACTTCTATTTGGTTATTATTTCTACATTTTTCCCATGGTTCTTACTCTTTTTTCTCTCTAGACACATTATTCTCTGTTAGCTATTGACAACCTCATTGGATTGTTCACTGTAGATGCAATATCCCCTTACCTATATCTTCGTATATTTTAGCACTGATGATATGGTAAGGTACTGAACTTAGATATGATATTAAAGAACTTCCCCATCAATGTGTTTGAAAATATTCTAAATTCAGTACTTGAACCCCTGACCACCTTATTTTAAAACAACAGCCTCCCCCTATCCCTGGCATTTTGACATTCTAATTTTTTAGCTTGTGTTTTTTTAATACACTTGCTACTACTTGACATATGTTTATTTATATACCTGAGTATTGTCTTTCTCCTAAGATATAAACATGAAGGCAAACGCTTTGTTTTGTTTATCTATTTTCTTAGTGCCTCGAATAGTATCTGGCACACATAGGCTCAGAATAAACATTTCTTGACTTATTTAATGCATATATATCTGTTGTTCATAAGAGCCTGTAAATAGAAAATCATAACTGCAGCACATATATAAGTTAGATGCTTCTAGATGAGGTCTTAAGGACAAGTTTATCTAAGATTGTACCAACATTTGTGTATTGCTCAGCTTATTGGGACCTAAGTTCATCTATATACTTTCTAAATAGTGTTTATTATGACCAGCAATTTTATTTGTAAAAGTAGTTTAATTTTTCAATTGTTTTATGAAATGTAGCAATTCTGGAGCTCATTGAAGGCAAAAAGTATGTCTTATTCATATTTGTACCTCCATAACTCATTATGCAGCATATAGCAGATACTTAAGAAATGTAGAACTGAACAATTAAGGAATCCTCTTTTTTGTTTCCTGATTCATTTTATAAAGACCTATTGTTCTTTAGACTTCTGATAAAATGACATTTCAGTGATATTTTTAAAAGTAGTAAATATGAGATACTAAATTAAAATTTAATAATAAATAGTCCTCTAGTGGTATAATCTTCATTTTCACCCAAAAAGACCCAGAGAAATTTTTCCTAAGAGTGCTAAGATTTGCCTTGTAGTACAAATTCAAACCCTTCAAATGACCTATAGACTAGATTTTAATTTTGACCTTTTACTAATGATTACATCATTTTTAAAAGGTTACTTGTCATGATGTTAACTTTTTGACTTATAGTTTATAATTTTCTGAAGTATGGTGTGTGTATACCATGCTGTTGAATTCATTTGATCAATCTTTATTTTATTCTATTTTGCTCTAATCCCTTATTAACTTTCCAAACATACTTGAGGTGATAATTACATTGTAGGTTTTGTCAAAATAAAGTTGGGCTTTAAGTGACTTATTCATAAAATTAAAACTTAAATTGCCATGGATGTGATTTTGTCTATTAAGAACACAACTTTCCTCCCTTTTCAAGGCATTCTAAGTATCTGATGCACATTTAACACCATTTAGTATAAAATGATGCATTATATGACTTTAAAGAATGTCATCTTCCACTTAACAGTGGAGATAACCTGCTAGGAGAAAAAGTTCTCAAACCCAACTTTTTCTTAGAAATGTATTTCAATCAGATTATTCCACAATTGAATGATGTTAGCCATACTAGTGATTCCAAACTTACTCAAGCTAATTTGCAAGGTGGATTCTTATCTAATTTCTGATTTTGGAAAGTATATGGACCATCGCTCATAATAACCAATGGGAAATTGTCAGATCAGCTTAAAGATTTTGTGATTTGCTAATCTGATACAGTGTAAACAGTTGGAATAATGAACACAGGGAGAGGCCTGGTGGAACAAAAGATGGAAGTTGAAACAGTGATTTATTTCAGGCAGTCCCCTACATTGGCAACAGCAGCACTACTGAAAGAGAAAAGAACTAAGATTTATTTTGTTAGTGTTTTTATTGATTTCAGAGAGAGAAAGGGAAAAGGAGAGATAGAAACATCAATGATGAGAGAGAATCATCGATTGGCTGCCTCCTGCACACCCCCTTCTGGAGACTGAGCACAACCTAGGCATGTGCCTTGACTGTGACCTGGTTTATGGGTTGACACCCAACCACTGAGACACACCAGTTGGGGAGAACTAAGATTTGTTTTATTCATGGAAATAAATTTTCAGGATCTAAGCAGAGGTTAAATTTGTATAGGCTCATTTTGTCTTTGGAAAACCTAATACCCTTGTACTTCGAGACAAATGTCTGAAGTACTCCCAAGATGTGTTTCCCTTTGGATCATTAAACTTAAAAGAGCTTCATCAACACTTAGTAGTTCATAGTGAAATTTATTTTGACGGTCAAGGTCCACAACTTTTTTCCTTATTAGGACAACTTATATCTGATATTGTTTAAGTGTCTCTAAAGGAGCATTTCATCTGAAGAAACAAAACAGAATTAGTTGGAATGCTTCTACATTGGAATAACAGAGTTAATAGGGTTTTGTTCATCTCAAAATCCTTTCTGTTGCAGACATTAATAGGTTTTCCCAAGACTTTTTTTTATTAAAATAGCACCTTTGGTGTGGGAGCAATTTGCACTACAGCAAATTATAACTATTTGAAGTCTCCATGTGTCAAGAGTAGCAAAGAACGCATCTTTTATGTAAGATTATTCCATATATTCTTAGGCATCTTAAAATAAATATTTCTAAGAAACAAGAAATTAAGTCACAAAACTTTTGGTTTTAATATTTTTTTCAGATGGCTTAACAGAATCAATATGCTGACTGCAGGATATGCAGAAAGAGAGAGGATTAAGCAAGAACAAGGTAAAGGAATACTTTTCTTCCATTGTTTTTTTTTTCTTGCTGTTATTCTGTAGTGATTCACTGCTATCATTTGACAGAAAATGCATATGTTAGTTTTTTGTTATTTCTCTTCTGAGTACTTGGAATCCAAACCATAGCCTCATATAGGTAAGTTTAATAAGTTAAACAGATAGGGAATAAACACTAAAATTTTTGGAGCAGCAAATATGAAGTTCTATTCTGTTTGTTACCAACTCCCTCAGTCTACTTCCCATGAAAGAAAAAATATTAAAAATTAAAATGTCTGTAATTGATTCTGTATATTGACCCAATTCTAACTCCTTAGTTGTTGTTTTTTTCTAATAGTCACATAGACATTTAAGTGACTTTTTATGCTAAGAGCTCAGACGAATCATCTCTTCTTCTATAAATTATCACATTTGTTTATGTTCTTCAGTTCTGTTACTGTGTAACTCTATGATTTTTATGGAATGTGCCTTGGTAATGACCTCAGATTTATGAGCCACAATGTCATTATGCAGAACTGAAATCTTAACGAATGCTGTGGTCACCACTCTGAAGTGGCATCACATTTCCCAAAGAGGATTTGCTATATATCGCTTGGAAGCTTAGTTTTTTGAAAATTCTGAGACATCCTAAAGTTGAAAGAATTCCACTGATACATATACAAACATAGTTCTAGTTGTGTGTTCAGTGGGCCTGTTTGTTGATGTGGAGATTCTAAAAAGCCTTTTATTTCCTCTCAGAGTAAAAACCACAGCCAAAACTTTTCAAAACACCTGAAAACTAAAGGTTAGAGAGATCTAAGAGAGATAATCAGATCCTTAAACTTATCTGTTAACAAACGTTTAGAGCAGAAGTCAGCAAACTTTCTGTAAAGAGCGAAATAGTAAATATTTTAGGCTTTGCAGGCCATAAAGATTCTGTCACAACTACTCAACTCTGCTGTTACAGTACGAAAGCAGCTGTAAGCATGTGCAGGGGCATGGCTGTGCTCCAATCAAGTTTTATTTGTTGACGCTAGGATTGAATTTCATATCATTTTTCACCTTTCGAAAGATATTCTTCTTTTGCTGGTTTTTAACCATTTAAAAATGTAAAACCCATTCTTATTTCACAGGCCCCTATAAAAACACGCAGAGCTTCTCATTGGCCTCCAGGCCGTAGTTTACCAACCCCTGGTTTAGAGCCACGGGGTGAGAGAAGGGGGTGGGTAAAGAGGTGTAGGGTAAGAAGATAGGGCAGGAAATTTAAAAGAAATAGCAACACATGGTTCCTGCCAATGGGAATTTATCATCTTGTTGAGGATCTCAAAAATACACACTTGAAATTGCTTAAGAAAAATTAAACAGCAATATAAAGTAAATCAGTGCTAATTTTTGCATAATATACAACTGATTAAAATTTGCTAAGGAGGTGCAAAAAATTTTAAAGCCTGAGACGGGGATAAGATTAATGAAGAAATACTTGCTGGAGAAAGTGATCAGAAAGTCGGCGGTGGAGAAGGAGAGAAGATATTTTTATTCAATATTAAGTGTTTCTGTGTAAGGCCTCCCACTAGGTAGCACTCTTATTATATCAAGGTGAAATAGGCACTCATCATGCCTGAAATTACATTGAATTCTAGTAGAAAGGATATTCTTCATACAATACAGAAAATAAAATGTAATCAAGTTTCATGGTTATGACACTGGAAAGACCCCTTCCAGATGGGGAGCAGGTAGGAAAGGCTTTCTGTTGGCTCTATTATCTAAACTGGTTCAGGATGAGAAAAATGTAGAGTCAAGGAAATAACAAAATAAAACATCCCTACAGTGGAATCAGCATATATACTTCAACAACTAATGTGGAAGCTATCTTCATCAAATCAGTGTGCACAGGCAAACCCCAGCCAGGACAAAGAATGCCAGGCCAGTTATTGAACCACACTTCTTCACTGTTAAAAGTTTATTTAATACAGACAGCAGTACAGTGATATTCTAGAGGGATTGGGGGGAGATAGAAGAGAATATAGGTGGGATAAATGGAGATAGAAGAAGACTTGACTTGGGGTGGTGAACATACAATAAAAGACACAGAGGATGTATTATAAAATTGTATACCTGAAACCTATATAATTTTATATTAACCAATGTCACCCCAATAAATACAATAATTTTTTTAATTTAAAAAAGTATTATTCCTCAACTTTCATGCTTCAACTTCATTTATAGACTTAAAATTGTGGTGAGAGTGCTAAAAAATATAAACATTTCTTTTCAAATTTATTTAAGTGACATAAAACTGTTCTCTAAAGATGCATATAGATTTATTTCTGATCTTTTTAAGATGGAAGAATTAGAAGTTAGGGAAATGTACTGATAGTAAAATGAATCTTTGAAACAAGTCAATTTGTGTGAATATAGAAGATTGAATTTTCAGGCTTAACTTCTGTATGTTATTACTGGGCATTATTTTAAAGTTGAGCATGGTCTTGATTTTGGTGAATTTTTTTGTAATGGTATTATATGACCAAATTTCATTATGAATGAAAGAACTGGTAAGTTATATTATACATATAGGCTCAAAAAAGTTTTGATTTCAGGGATTCATGCTGCCCTGGTCTCTCATGTGAGTATATATTTTAGTGCCCACTGGAGTATGGTAGACAATAATATGCAGAAGCTAAGAGTTACAATTCAAGTCTGTCTTAGTAATGCAGTGCAACTGGAATCTGAAATAATCTGGATTTCCACCTAGAGTGTACCTTCCTCAGGCACTCTAACATAACTCAGAAACATAGACCTTCTACCTCTGCATGAGTAGTATTCTATATAGAAAACTACTGAATGCATGTGTCTACTCCACACTTCTGTACAGTTATTTGACATCTCCTGAGTGCCATTCTCAGTACCAAAGATAAACTTCATACAAAATATAGCTGTTGAGGAGTGGGAATATTTCACAATGATGCAATGGAATAACTGCCAAACACCGTATCTGCTTAATTACCCAGTGCACTTAGACATGACTCTTTCATTGACTGAAATACAAGTTTAGTGAATTACTGTCTTTAGCTACAGATGTGTAAAGGATGTGAGGTTCTCTTTCATTATTTGTCATTGTACTTAGAGAAAACAGGGTTACACTAAATTCTGCCAAGATCACAATTTGGCAAATTACCTGCTAATCATTTGTCTATATTTTTCCAGCTTCAAGTTAGACATTCATAACACATTCTTTTCAATTGCATATTAGGTCTTTTCAGAGCTTTAATTACATAAAAATGAATGTAATATATTGTATTTCTTTGATAGTTCTAGATGAAAAAGTCATTTTTTTTCAAATTATCCTTTTCTATCAGCATGAGAAGTAATATAGAAATTTTCCTGTTCTAGTGATGGCACTGTTTATTCATGATTACTTACTTATAAAATTGAATTCACTGAAAAAGACATTAAAGTATCCATCTATTTTCTGCTAAGTAGAGAGCTCAAAAAAATAATTAATTTGCTCTTAGAATGAAAATAAGACTAATTTCAGTCTCTGAGCAACAGTGTGCTTGTAATTTTCCACAAAACCCAAATAAAGCCTAACTAAAACTTCTATGTAGCCTGATCTCTGGCACTGATCTCTCAAAGTCATACAGCTTAGTATAAGAAATGTAGTTAATTTGCAAAGTTGTATTTCAGTCTTTTCTTAGGCAACCGAAGAAAACTTTAGATTGATGGTGCTTTTTAGTAAACCAAGAATTACATCAAATAGTGGACTAAAGTTCTTCCTAATTTAGCTGGGGGGAAATTAGAAAGAGACTCTTTCAAAAATGTCACTTGTAGTGATAGCTATAGATAAAATTGTGATCATTTTCTTCTCAGTGTGCTAATAAGAGCCACTTGAGGTGCTGACTCTTTGAAACCCCAGAGAGAAACTCAGCAGAGGTGCCAGTTTCTGGGAATAGTGGGGAGGGTAAAAGCAGAGGGATCTTGGCAAGCCCACTGCTTAGGGGTGGGATGTGGAGGAGGCGCTTCATCTCATCCACAAAGTCCCTTCATCTCCAGCAGTGACTTCCCAGTAGTATTTCAAAATCCCACAAAATTACCCAACTCAGGCCCCAGAGTTCTAAAATTCACTTTTGGGGGCTAGAACTTGCTATAAGAAAAAACGAATGTCTAAGAAGATGAATGCCAGGTATTTATCTTGTAAGTGGTCTGGGTCAGACTGTCCTGGCATGCTACCTACAAAGTGGACCAGGAGTCCTAACTAATATTTATTGAGTGCTTTCAGGTTCAAAGGTTCTTGATATATATTACCTCATTTAATACCTAAACACACACACACACACACACACACACACACACACACACACACACACACACGTACATGCCCGCGCACTCGCGCACACACACACACACACCAACTCTGAAAGGCAGTAATTATTACCCCTGTTTTATAGAGGACAAAACAGACTCCGAAAGGTTAAGTAACCATCACAAGAGCACAGAAATGGTAAGTGTTATAGCCAAGAATTGAACCTACAGCTGCTCAAGTATATAGCTCATGGTTTTCTCACCAGTGTTTGCTGGGTCCATTTCTGTCAGTTTGTATTTGCAGGAGTCTTAGTACTCTGACCTTCACTGGTGTGATCCAAGGTAAAAAACAGACAGCAGATTTAGATTAAATAGACTTTGCTTGTCTTTTACTCAAAGGAAATTATTACAGTAGGAATAGAATGTTCAGAGTCCTTGTATTTTTAGGACTAAATATAATAATCTCCATTGCTAAAGAATTTCTATTCACAGTGGCCAGACTTATAAAGCAGCAGGAGGAGGGGGCTTAAAGGAGTGTGGATATACACCCACAGTGTGTGATACACAAAAAGTCCCAGTGACTTAGCCCTCTGAGGTTTAGAGCGAGGCAACTTATTAATTGAAATCCTAGTTCTACCACTTTCTTTCAGCATATAGTAAGTACTCAATAAATGTTAGCTGTACTTACTAATACTAATCAGCAGCACAAGAAACATGTAACAATACTACAATATGAGAATTGCTAGGTGGAGAGGGATCCTGTAAAAATATATGCCATGGCCCTGGCTGGTTTGGCTCAGTAGATAGAGCGTCGGACTGCGGACTGAAGGGTCCCAGGTTCACTTATGGTCAGGGGCACATGCCCAGGTTGTGGACTCAATCCCCAGTTGGGGGCGTGCGGGAGGGAGCCGATCAATGATTTTCTCTCATCATTGATGTTTCTGTCTCTCTCCCGCTCCCTTCCTCTCTGAAATCAATAGAAAAATATATTTAATATGTATATGCCATGATTTATCACAGAAATCTGAATATTAGTCAAGCCTTTTGATGGTTCTTTTGTGATTTAGAGTTTCATGAGAATAAGGAAACTTTTGTTTTAATACCTTTTCACTTCTTTTATCATCTGAAATTCATATGGATAATACTTCTGGGTTTTCCCTTGTAAATCAGATAAAGAATTAACCCAGCAATGACAGGTTGGTTGAGATGTTATTAGTGGAACAGATTCTTATTATTGCCCTTTTGCTGTATTTTATGTATTCAACGAATATAGCTCTTAGAATTTTCCCCCTTCTCTCTTGCCTGAGGTCAGCCAAGTCACTTTGTTGAGCAGCTTACATTTTCTACCCTTTTAAGTAGTTCTAGAAGTTTGGAGCTTGCAGCCCACATCAGCAGATTTGCCCTTTTGCATTTGGCAGGAATCAGGGTTTGCCATGTATTTCCCAGTAGAGGTGGGAGTGTGGTGTTATAGAGATTTATGTCAGTATGACTCTGGAAACAGTGATTGTTAGATAACCAGTGAATTGAAGCCAGAAAAGAGAACTAAGAACATTATTTTTGGAGATGTTTATGTCTGTAGAGATCTACAGCAATATATGTATTACTTTTCTTTGAACGTTCATCTTTAGGATAAAATGGTACATTTTAAAGGAGCATCGTGTGATGTAATTCATTAATTGAAGCTACAGAATAATTTGGTCTGGAACCTCAAATACCCTAAACTTGATTTGGCTTATGTGATGTCTTTTTCTTAACTCCTTAAAATTGTGGTTTTGTACAATTGCTTGCTTTAAAAGGAGGTTGGAATTAATTAATTGTACACTTCCTTCATTCTCAGAACCCAGGTGAAAATAAAAGTTGGTGGCCTAGGGTAAGGGGCGCTGGGGAGCAGGGTGTACAAATGGAACATAAACTTCCTTCTGTTAGCTGGTATTGTGTGTTCCTGAAAATATGTCTAGAAACATCTAGTAGGATGTTGATATATCTATGTGTATGAATTTTCAGATTACTGGAGTGAGAGTGACAAGGAAGAAGCAGATACTCCATCAACTCCCAAACAGGACAGTCCTCCACCACCCTATGATACATACCCACGGCCTCCCTCTGTAAGTTACCAACAGGAATATAAACAGCATCAGATTCTTTGACCTAAAACATCCCTTTGTATGTTTATATAAAAAAAAATATATGTGGTGAATTGCATGTTAGACCTCAGCTTCTTAGGGGAAATAAAATAGGGAGTCTAAAGGCAATAAGGGAAATTTTTGAAGTATGCAAAGAATATTTAATCAAGAGAAACAGTAACCACAGATTCCAGGCATAATAAACATCTGACCAGTTTTATGTATGTATGTATGTATGTATGTATGTATTTTAATATAATTTTTATTTTTATTACCCCTATACCTCTATACCCTCTTCCATCTCCACCCACCCCCCTCCCCACTGCAATCACCACACTGTTGTGCATGTCCATGAGTTCTTTCTTTTTTTCTTTTGCTTGACCCCTTCACCCCCCAAAACCCACCACCACCACCAGAGCTGCAAGCCTGCCCTCTATCTATGAGTCTATCTTTATTTTCCTCGTTAGTTCAGTTTGTTCATTAAATTCCACATATGCATGAAATCATATGGTACTTGTATTTCTCTGACTGGTTCATTTCACTTAGCATAATGCTCTCCAGGTCCATCCATGCTGTCGCAAAGGGTAAAATTTTTGCCCTGGACCAGATGACTACAGATAAATGTTACCAATTATTCAAAGAACTAACACCTGTCCTTCTCAAAGTGTTCCAAAAAATTTAAGAGGAGGGGTGACTAATTTTATTAAGACATACTATGTGTGTCAGAATAGCCTTTGTGAAAATAACAAAAATATTTTTTAGAAAAAAATTAATTGACATTATCTATTTCACACTAATAAAATTTATACCTATATCCTTTAGAATCAACTCATAAAATTATGATTACATCTATATTAAATATGTTTTGGCATTTAGATTTTTAGACAGCCATGGGGTCTGATTTAATGTATATGTTTATATGGTGCTTCAGACCTCTTAAACCTGTGTAAATTATTCTGTGTATATACTTTGATCTTCAGATAGGTTAAACAACTTCTGAATTGCTTGGGACTATCCTACTTTATGCTCATTCCCTTCAGAATTAGTGAAAGTATCTCAGTAGTGCCCCACTTTAGACAATACATTGTATGATCATGGTACCGTGAGAGTCAATTCTGCCTATGTTGGGACTGAGTCTTCCACATAGGAAATAGAGGCTATATTTGGGTGACAAGAACAGTAAACCTAATTCCACCTCCATATAAGTTCGGGGGATTTTCAATAAGAAAGGTGCCATGCAAGATGTTGATAAAATTCCAGACGTTGGCTTTCTCAACCTTGGCTGTGCATAAGAATCACCTCTGGAACAGTTTAGAAATGCAGATCTTCAGGCCCAATCCAGACATATTAAATCAGAATATTTGGGCCTGCACACAGCTCACTGGACTGGACTATGAACTTTTTGACAACAGTTTATTCATCTATACATTTCCTGGCCTAGCTCAGCACTGGCACTTACTTATTAAGTTCTTGATAAATGTTTCTGAAATAAACGAATGAGTACTTTTGGCTAATAATTAAAAGGAAGCCATATTTTTGATAAAATGTTTGAAGACAATGTTTCTTACCTACGGAGAGGAAGAGAAAAGTGGGGAAAATTCAGAACCGTTCTATCTGTATGCACATTTCTTGATTAAATGCTGAAGTTTACTTAGTGCCACAGAATGCAAGGATGAGCTATGGAAATGAAATAATGAAGTCAGTGACAAGATATAGTTTTTATCGTATTTCCCCTCTGTCCCTAGAACATCAGAGTCTGAATAATTCCTTTAAAATATTTATAGAAGAGGAAGAAAGGAAAACTCCAGCTATACCAAATAGCTCTTTAATCATAGCAATATGTGAATTTTAAGCAGGAAACTATTCACATTGTTAGTAACGCATGAGAATATAAACTGCCCACAGAAAATGCCGCATAACTTCTCCTTTACCCTGAGGGGCAGCATGCACTTTCCCTTCAACCAGGCTTGTCCTCGGCCCCATTTGTGATTAGCATGTTTAACAACTCTGGCTTCTCCTGCCAGAAGAGGGCCTGGGCTGGTCTGTTAGCCCCCAGAGCTAGAATAAGGCTTGTTCCAGTAACTGTTCCTGCAGGTCTTTTATAGCATTCACTTGATTCCAGTTCTTTTTCTTGGCTGTGCTTTTTACTGTAACATATAGTCCCAAACTTTAAATTTCAGGGATAAAAATATTCCATTTTTCTTTTGTGTTTATGCACCCTGAAATGCCTGTGCTCAAGGGAAATGCTAATCCCTATCAGGGTATAATCTCATGCTACCTACATTTTTAACTCTCTAGAAAATGCCCCAGAATTGAATAAAGTTTTGCTGTGGTACCCATAGGAGCAGACATTCACCTGTGAAGAAGAGGAAGGGTTCTGTTGATCATAGGCACTTTGTTTTCACATCCCAACGTCTCTCTTCTTACACTCATCCCCAAGCTCCATAAAATCTGAAAATAGGAATTTGGCAACAATTGTTCAGGATTTCAAATGTGTACAGATCTTAAAACCTTGGATTATTTGTTCAGTTGCTGAATAGTTCTTACATATGTACTCACATTGTCTTGTACTTTCATTGTTGTAAAAAAAATTTAATCTTTATTGTTCAAAGTATTATAAGGTTCTCCTTTACCCCCCATTAACCCTTTCCAACCTGCTGCCGTACCCCTCCCCCAGGCCCTTACCACCCCATTGTGTGTGTCCACGGACCATGCATATATGCATACAGGTTCATTGGTTGATCTCTTCCCACTCATTCTTTGCATTTATTTGTCAGATATTTCATGAGAGCCTGGTATAAATAGTTACATTTCAATACCTCTGCATCTCAGTCTCATGAAATGGTAGCTGGGGCCTAATTTTGAAATGTGTGAAAGCTTGACAATCACTAACTCTCAACTAGCCATGTTACCCAGTGGAAATTGATGTGTTCCTTGGTGATAGAAGTGATCTGTTATTTCTGTAGAGACTGATCTGAGGCTCCTTTCCACAGATGAGTTGTGCCAGTCCTTACGTGGAAGCAAAACACAGCCGCCTCTCCTCCACAGAGACCTCTCAGTCTCAGTCCTCTCATGAGGAGTTTCGTCAGGAAGTGACTGGGAGCAGTGCGGTGTCCCCCATTCGCAAGACAGCCAGCCAGCGCCGCTCCTGGCAGGATTTAATTGAGACGCCCCTGACAAGCTCAGGATTACACTATCTTCAGACTCTGCCTCTGGAGGATTCTGTCTTCTCTGACTCGGCAGCCCTGTCCCCAGAGCACAGGCGGCAGTCCACCCTTCCAACTCAGAAATGCCACCTACAGGATCACTATGGGCCGTACCCCTTAGCCGAGAGCGAGAGGATGCAAGTGTTAAATGGAAATGGGGGCAAGCCTCGAAGTTTTACTCTGCCTCGAGATAGCGGGTTCAACCACTGCTGTCTGAATGCGCCGGTTAGTGCCTGTGACCCGCAGGATGACGTGCAACCCACAGAGGTGGAGGAAGAGGAGGAGGAGGAGGAGGAAGGGGAGGCAGCAGGGGAAAACATAGGAGACAAAAGTAAGTATGTTGATGGAGATTGCTAGCCTGTATACACAGAGTCCTAACCTTTTCAAACTTCTTATTTTAAGAAAATAGAATTCCGTTTCCCTTTTTTCTTAAAATAATGGTCTTGCTACATAGGAAGTTAGGTATCCCTTGGTGTCCTGCTTTCAGAACTTACGTAGCTTGTGGGGAAAAGATAAGTGATGAAACTTAGGATACCCATAGTTAGAGCAAATAACTTTTTTCTCCAATTACCTATTGCCTTTTAAGGTTAATGGTATTCATTTCTTTATCTTCCTCCGCTTAGCCACTTCTTCTCACTTGCATGCATCATCCTTTGGTCCACAGTTTTTGCCCCCTAAGTTTGTGTTAAGAAACTATAAATGCTTCAAGGAGGGTGTTCACAGAGCCTTGGTTGAAAGAGTAAGTGAACACACACACACACACACACACACAATTTAAAAATCCAAGTTTTTCCAAGAAAAAAATTTCACCAGTGTTTCTATCAACTTAGCCAAATTTATGTCTAGAAACAAATTTGCCAAAAGCATCCGTTTACTTTCTTAATAGGGATGTTGATTACAAATTTCAATTTATATGAATCAACTCTTAAGAGAGACAAGTCAATTAAGTAACCCTCTGTCTTGTTGGAATTAAGAATATGTTTACTAGTTATCAAGTTCTTTATCCACCATGTAATACCGAGCATCTTTTTCTAACTAATGTAATACACCAGTTCAGAAACCAGGCTAGTTTAAGAAAACAGCTATAACTCAGTTACTTAAAAAGAAAATCTAGGACTGGCTATAAATCTCGAATATTAAATACCCCCCAAAATATAGAAGAAATAGTATAAAACTGTTTACATCTTTTTATTCAAAATGAAGTCTAGGCCAGTTAGTGCATATAACCTGAGCCATTGTTGCTGAAGCCACAGTTACTAATTTGGTTCTACTAGGGCATGAGACTACTCTTTTTAAAGGATGCAAATAGACTTCATCCTTCAGCCCATTTCATGAGTACATGAGACATTGACTACAGGATATATTTGTGTAAGTACTTCATCACAACTGAAAATAACTAAAAGCTCACAGGTTAACAGCAGGCCGAGAGTCTCATTTCAAATGAGGGTCCTTTGGTGATTATTAACAAGAAAATAGAGTGAACTTCCTTTTATGGGATGGTTCTTTATTGCCTTATTTAGTGGAAATTAAGTTATGACTTATACCATCAAATATGAGTTTCTTGTAATAAAGTGCATGTGTTAAACCAGTTTTCATGTAAAATATATATTAGCCATAATCTCCATCAGGAACATTACAAAATGTATACGGTTGGTGCAAGAAAGGTAATTACCATCAATTATCTGCCAAGCCCTCGCAACTTTAACATTTATTAGAGATTATGGAAGAGATTGTAGCAGAAATGTCTAGGAACTATTGTAGGCCTCTGTAGAAGTTCTGCCAAACATGATAAAACATTTTTAATAAGGTAATTATCAAAATTTAACTAAAGGTGAGTTAGAAACTTTATTTCAGCTGTCATCCAGGCACTACACAACTGCTATAA
Organism: Myotis myotis; assembly: GCF_014108235.1. Classification (NCBI taxonomy): domain Eukaryota; kingdom Metazoa; phylum Chordata; class Mammalia; order Chiroptera; family Vespertilionidae; genus Myotis; species Myotis myotis. Next base: position 120,175,348 of record NW_023416346.1, on the reverse strand, counting down.
CTATGTCAGGTTTGTTCAGTACTACAAGCACAAAGCATGTGCTAGCATCTGAAAGCCCGGCCCTTGTGCTCACTCATCCTTCAGGCCTCAGTACCCCCAGAGCATCTCTAGATACACAGATTTCAATTTTTTTCTCCTAGTGTCTCTTTTTTTTCTTTTGCTGTTTTGTTGATTTGATTTATTTTCGCCATATAGACACACACTTAAGTCAGTGGGTGTTTCCTTCAGTTTCCCAAATAACTCAAGTGGGCAGTTGTTCGGTACTACTTTCCATCTTTTTCAGTGGACTCTCTCTTTGTGGAATAATTGTGATGACACAGAACAGCCCTAGGAAGTATGTCAGTAAATTTGGTATTGCACATTTGGACTTTATGGTTCAATATTGTGGGGCAGTTCATGCTATTTCAGTCAGCCCTGCTTCTCTAAAGGTGGCCGTGTACTATCTATCACAGCCCCATTTCTTTCTGGGTATTTTTCCATAGATCTTTTCACTTGATGTCCCAGTGTCCTTCAAACTATCCTCAACAAAGCAGTGCTTTTCATGCTTGCCTAGAAAATGCTTCTTATTTAATGGAATATAGATTTGCCTTCTTAATGATGTTTTTTCTTCATTACTGTTTCAAATATTTAGGAGTGTACAATTTGATGAACCCTTCATTTGGGAAACATCAGCTCTAAAATATGTGTTTTCAAAAGAATCTCTAAGGTCTAGTTATGGGATGTTGTATTCATGACTGCCCTGGGCTGGCCATTAGGAGTAAATATTCCATGCTGCTTATTCAAATCAAGTTGCTTGGCGTTATGTCAACAGAGTAAAAATTATACCAGGGAAAGAAGCCGTGACCATTCCATCAGCCTCAGATGTATGGCATGACCTCCAATACGAAGCACTCACTATGCCACTGCACGGGTCAGCAGGCAGCCGTGCTTATTAGAATCAAAGTCCAACAGCTGTGTGTTACTAACCGTCCTGCTCCAGGTCAGCATTCTGTTTGACCTACTAAAGTGAATCTGCAGTAATCAAGTACTGACCTTCAGAGGAAATAAGTTTCATGTCTCCAGCTCCAAACATTTTTCTCAGTTTATCAAGAAATTAAAAAATGAGAAGTGTCAGGAGATGGGCAGAAGGAGTAATGGGGGTTAAAACATAAAAATACAGTTTCTCTTCTTCTGCTTTAATGGTGAAGAATTGTCATCAACCAAATTCCTTTCTTATCATTTATATTTAACTTAACTCTATATAACATATTATATAGTGTTTATGAGTTTACAAAGCAAGATGTACCTAAATCTGTGGCTTAGATTATTTTTTCAGTTTCCTTATAGATGTTCAATTTGGACCTGCTTATGAAGTGTAAATTTAGCATTCTTTAGAACAGGCTTTAATCTGTGTTCTCATGATTGAACTACCTTTTGTCTTATTTTAAAATTCAGTTATTTAACTGTCATACTGATTTTTCTCAGGCTGAACTCATTTTAGTCTAAGGTGAATGGTACTAAAATTACACAGATGAGACCTGTCTTGTTTTCCTTTGACTGAAAAGTGAGCTTGCATATTAATTATCCTGACCTACTTCACTGGCATTTGGGAGAAGACAAGTAATTTCCCATTATCCCAATTAACAGTTCTGAAACTTACTGAGGTACTGGACTTATAATACTTCAGTTAAATTAAATTATAAATTATGTCAACCTATGCTAGTTTCAAGGAATTACAAAAGTGGGGGGACAAAATATAAACTTCTTTTTTAATTCTGAAATCATCCGTCATGGCATGAAAGTACTGTTTTGGTTAATGCAGCTTGAAGTCTGCTGGAATGGTTTCCTTTCCATTGCCATGCTTGGCAATTTAGATGAGGTTTCCAAAAACTTTATCCCTTGATCCTGCTGATTTCCCCCCTGACCATCATAAGAGTATTCCGTACATTCTCGGTGCCTCCGTATACTTGATGAAGTTATAATGTGCTCTTTTTTATTATCTTGGATATAACCTACCAGTATTCTCACTTAATTTACACATTTATTAGCGTGGTTTTAGAAATCTAAAGCAAAACCTAGGGAGCTTGGATGGGGAGGAAGAGAGTGGATACAATCCATTACCTGGTAGCTATAATACACCTCAGGTTATCTGGTCAAGATGTTTATTGATGCTTTCAAATTTAGATCTGCAGAGAAATGTATTTTAAAGTTAATTTTTTAATCTAACATCCTTTGCACACCATTGGTAACATAAAATATGCAGCTCAGTGGCCTACTATCTTAAATTATCTAGGCTGAGAGGCTGGATAATGACTACCAATTTAGTGCAGAAAAAGATAGATTAATCCTCTTCAATCATTTTAAAGGGTCCTAGAGTAATTTCCTGAAGAGTCTCTAAAAGCCATGAATTTTATTTTTGAGAACATTCAGGTAGGAAGTGTGTGGGCAAGGGGAAGGTATTTCTAAAGTAATAAATTGTGTTAAAGGGAAAAGGAAGCAAGTTGAAAATAAAGAAAAATGTTGCAGTATTTTTATGGTCTTATTTATTGTCAAGATAAATTATGAACAAGCACAAAGAATTTAGAAGAGTATAATCATCAACAATATCTTAAATTATAGTTTGGCTTTAAATGGAATAGATGAAAAAGATATATAAGCATTGGGAATAAAAAGACATTCATTAAAGTTAGAGAAAGAATAGCAGAGAACCTTAAATATGCCACTTTTGTGAAGTTTAAGGGCATCGTTCTTGGCTTGTTGTATAACAAATATATCCTATCTAATAAAGAGGGAATATGCTAATTGACCTTCATGCCGTTGCAAAGATGGCGGCACCCACAGCCAATAAGGAGGGAATATGCTAATTGACTCCCCTGCCCTCAAAGATGGTGGTGCCCACAGTCCCGGATTGTGAGAGGGATGTCCCTGTCTGATCGGGTCTAAACTGGCAGTTAGACATCCCCCGAGGGGTCCCAGATAGGAGAGGATGCAGGCTCGGCTGAGGAACACCTCCGCCCCAGTGCACAAATTTCATGCACCAGGCCTCTAGTGTGTGTGTGTGTGTGTGTGTGTGTGTGTGTGTATCACAGAAAAATCTAGAAAGTAGTAAACAAATATTCTCTTAATACCACATTGACTGATTTTGAAGAAAGACTGTTAGGCAGAAATAAAACACTAAAGATCAGATACAGAGTCTAACCATTCTAGCCATAATTTTGATATTGTTTATAGGTTGGATTTTTAATCTCACCTCCCTCGTTTTCTGGGTTAAGTTATAAGGAAACGTTATCATGTTTATTTATAGGAAATTCAAAGGTGTTAGTACTCTCTCAGTTAACTTTTCCATAATGCCAAAAGCTCCAAGCATCACTTCTTATAAGATAGTATCCAAAGAGCCAAAGATCAGGCCCTATCTTTAGTCCTTTTTATAAGATCAAGGAAAATGTCCTGGATCCTTCAGGGAGATTTAGCTCTAAATTTCATTGGCCAAGGTTGCACCACATGCCCATGCTTAAATGGAAAAGAAAAGGGAATGATTTTGAATAGTTTAGAATAACCTTGATTTGTTTTCAAGACCATAAATAAAACATATGTACCAAACTGCTTATCTACATGAGACTCTCTCCTGTTATATATGTTACTAAAGGCCTGGTGCACAAAATTCTTGCACTGGGGTGGGGGTGGGGGGAGGGTCGCTCAGCCTGGCCTACACCCTCTCGCAGTCCAGAAGCCTTCGGGGATGTCCAACTGATAGCCCACAGGGAGCGGGCCTAAACTGGAAGTTGGACATCCTTAGCGCTGCCACGGAGGTGGGAGAGGCTTCCGCCACCACACTGTGCTCACCAGCTGTGAGCCTGGCTTCTGGCTGAGCGGTGCTCTCCCTGTGGCAGCACACTGACCACCAGGGGGCAGCTCCTGCAATAAGTGTCTGCCCCCTGGTGGTGAGTGCACATCATAGTGACTGGTCGTTCTGCTGTTCGGTTGATTTGCATATTAGCCTTTTATTATATAGGATATCCACAAATAATTTGTTCAATGTTTCACTCTTTGAAAACACATACCCCAGACCATATCACATCATTTAAGTCTTGGCAGTAACAAAATGCTAGATATCTAAAAGGGGATAAATATGACATAACTGAACATATAGCTAGTTAGATATAATTACTGTTGAATTTTGAAATGAATAAGCATGTTTTCCTATAAGCACTAAGTGATCAGAACATAGAATGTTTATTTATAGGAAATTCAAAGGTGGGTTTGTTCTGGAGTGAATTGTATATCTCTGCAGTGTTATACAGTCTGCGGAGATATTCCTCAGTTCCAATTCTTGTTTTGTCACTCTACCTCTAGACCTCAATATCTTCATTGTTAAATCGTGTGGTGCCAGTACTTATGAGGTTGTATGAGGATTTAATGAGGTAATGCCAGAAAACAGTTTCCATACCTGACACACTGTAAGTCTGTCCAATAAATGTTTTATAATTATGTAACTTCTGTAGATTTTATGCAGATTTGAATTTAGGCAAAGAGGGCAATTATAATACTTAAGTAGTGAATTAGTCCTGGCTAACCTCACTAAATAACATTTACCTGACTATATGACCTACCTTTGTTCACCTCCGGCTCTTGAATTGAACCAAATGAAATGTTTTTGTAGGTCAAAATGATGAAATATCAGCAATTTTGTATGTTTCAACATAATATATTAGCCTTGTTTTAGGAGCTCAATTAAAAATGTCTCTCATTTCACATTCTTATCACTCACTACTCCTTTCCCTTTTGACATTGGACATTTGGGAAGTCAAAAGAAACCTTATATTCCAAATAGCACTAACCGTATCATATATATTTATTGAAATATGTATTTATAGGTTTTGCCATTCAGGTCTCAGTTCAAATATTTTCCCCTCAGAGAGTCCCACCCTGACAACCGAGTCTGACCCAGATTCTCCCTCCCCCACCACTACCACCACCATCACTATCCATTCTCTGATATGTTACTCTGTTTTATATTCTTCAGTTTTATCACTCTGAGTATAATATCAAATATTGTCTACTGATTTACCTTCAATCTCTACCTGCCAGAATATAAGTTTTAAAAAAGCAGGGATTTTATTCCTATCTCATACACCTGGTGCCTAAGACAGTATATGGCCCCTAGTAGGCCAGGCACTATTGGATGAATAAATGAGTGGGTGAATGAGTGAGTGAATGAATAAATAGTAGCTAGCCCCTTTTGCCACCAATAGTTTTCTATTTTATTAATTATATAATAGTTAAAGCTAGTTATTGTTTTATCTATTGTGTGACAAAAATAGGAACCAAAGCACTGCAAAATTCTTTGTTTGGGGTATTTTGTGAAGAGAAGGACAGGACTGCATGGGCTCAGCATACCCTCCTCGTACTGGGAACCACAAAGCCGGAGTGCTAATAATTAGAATTACTGCTCTTTGTATTATGGCTCACTTATAGTCACCTCCTGTATTGTTGAAAGCCTTCTTTTCCTGCCTATTTCACTCCCATTTGAAAAATGAAGGCCACAAAAATATGGCATATGAGATAACCAGTTCATTGTTAGAAACCGTATCTTCCAGCAAACATAAGAAGTTGTTTTTCCTATCAAAATCTGTAGCCTGTGACCCGGCCAATGTTGCTCAGTGGTTAAGTGGTCAACCCATGAACCAGTAGGTCACAGTTCAGTTCCTGGTCAGGGTGCATACCTGGGTTGTGGGCTCGATACCTAATAGGAGGCGTGCAGGAGGCAGCCGATACATGATTCCCTCTTATCGTTTATGTTTCTATCTCTCTTTCCCTCTCCCTTACTCTCTCTGAAATCAATAAAAACATATTTTAAAAAATCTGCAGCTTGTAGAAGGAAGGCAGCCTCCATTGGAAATCACCCATCATCTAGCTTCATCCTGATGTTTGTAAAACATGTTGAAATTGCAACCTGTACTTTAGTGAATAACAAATAACCCTGTATCAGCCAGGAAAATAATCTCAGGAATGTTAATAAGTAATGAAGCCAGATTTAAAGGCAAAAGAATGTATTCTTGATGCTACAGAGTTGCATAGCAGAAGATGTGGCTCGATAAGAACTAAAGCTTGCATTAAAGAATGACAACCCCTCACTAGTACAGAAAGAGAAGTTATGACTTATAATTTGTTTTACCAGGAAAGATGATAGGGTTCCACCACACTATTACTTGTTACTGTTTTCACACATCAAAAAAGCAAACCAATTTTCTTCAGATTATTAATAACATATTGTCAGTTTCTCAGTGGAGCACTTTCTAGCTTATTTTATGAGAACCTGTCCTAAGTTCTGTCTCCTTTTACATTGGGCACCCTTGCCAGAGAAAGTTGAAGGTCACAAAGTCTTATTTTCCCCCCTCTACATATTAAATTCACCTCCTGTGTTTACCAACTACCAGAAGATGGTAGGTTAAGACATATTAGGATTGTATATTAAAACATACCTTGGAAATTTTTAATTTCCCTATACATTTTTTCTTTTGTTGTTTAAAAAGTATTAAAATGCTTATTGCTAAACAAACAAATAAGTGAATGAATACATGAATAAAACAATGATGAACTTAAAAAGAAACCTTCTCTCCTTACTCTCCAGAGATAATTTTTGTTAGAAGTTAAGGTTTTAAAATTTAATTATTGTATGAATTTCTTTTTTTAATTTTTTATTGATTAAGTTATTACATGTGTGTCCTTACCGCACATTACCCCCATAGCCCCCCACTCATGCCCTCATGCTCCTGTTGTCTGTGTCCATTGGTTAGGCCTATATGCTTGCATATAAGCTCTTTGGTTGATCTCTCACCCTTACTACCCCCCTCCCCTACCTTCCCTCTGAGGTTTGAGCATCTGATCGATGCTTCTCTGTCTCTAGATCTGTTTTTGTTCATCAGTTTATGTTGTTCATTATATTCCATAAATGAATGAGATCATATGATATTTATCTTTCTCTGACTGGCTTATTTCACTTAGCATAATGCTCTCCAGTTCCATTCATGCTGTTGCAAATGGTAAGAACTTCTTTTTTACTGCAGCGTAGTATTCCATTGTATAGATGTACCACAGTTTTTTTAATCCACTCATCTACTGATGGGCACTTAGGCTGTTTCCAAATCTTAGCTATGGTGAATTGTGCTGCTATGAACATAGGGATGCGTTTATCCTTTCTAATTGGTGTTTCTAGTTTCTTGGGATATATTCCTAGAAGTGGGATCACTGGGTCAAATGGAAGTTCCATTTTTAGTTTTTTGAGGAAGCTCCATACTGTTCTCCACAGTGGCTGCACCAGTCTGCATTCCCACCAGCAGTGCACGAGGGTTCCTTTTTCTCCACATCCTCTCCAGCACTTGTCGTTTGTTGATTTGTTGATGATAGCCAGTCTGACAGGTGTGAGATGGTACCGCATTGTTGTTTTGATTTGCATCTCTGGGATGATTAGTGACTTTGAACATGTTTTCATATGTCTTTTGGCCTTTCTTCTGTCTTCTTTCGAAAAGTGTCTATTTAGGTCCTTTGCCCATTTTTTTCTTTTTTTATTTATTTTTATTGCTTAAAGTATTACAAAGAGTATTACATATGTCTCCTTTTTTCCCCCGCCCTTGACAATCCCCTGACCTCCCCTACCCGCCCCCCCAGTGTCTTATGTCCATTGGTTATGCTTATATGCATGCATACAAGTCCTTCGGTTGATCTCTCCCCCCCCCCCGCCCCCCACCTGCCCTCCCATCCTCCCCGGCCTTCCTGCTGTAGTTTGACAATCTGTTCGAGGCAGCTCTGCCTCTGTATCTATTTTTGTTTATAAGTTTATAATGGTCTTTATTATCCAGAAATGAGTGAGACCTTTGCCCATTTTTTGATTGGGTTGTTTATCTTCCTTTTGTTAAGTTGTCTGAGTTCCCTGTAAATGTTGGAGATTAAACCCTTATCGGTGATAACATTGGCAAATATGTTCTCCCATGCAGTGGGCTTTCTTCTTGTTGTATGAATTTCTTTTCCTCATACACCTTTTTCCTATAACTCAATGTGAGTAGAAAGGTATGGTATGGTTTAGTTGGTTTTCAGGTAGAGTTTTACCTCTGCCATATTTTTTATGCGACTTTAGTTTATAATACAAGCAACAGTCTTGTGAGATAACTCACATGTCACCTCAGAATCCAGCTCCAACCCCAGCATATATCACCCTAGAAAATGCAGCAGATACCTGCTCTTCTTTTGAAAAAATGGAGCAAGGAGAAATGTGGAAAAAATGACAAAGGATGTGCATGCACAGTTACACAACACATACACACACATACACACACACACACACACTCACACACACACACACACACACACACTCACACATATCAAAAGCTTCTTACCTACCTGCCTCATGCCTTGGTGTCATATGGATTTGGGCCAGCCTTCTTTATGGAGGTCTTCCAATAATGCCAGCTTATCCCAAAGTTCTGTGGTAAGAACAGCTAAGCCAGAGCCAAAAACATAGCAAGTCTAACTTTCAAAATCAAGAATGCAGAATTCAGGAATGAGTTTCAGAACCTTGTGTCTGGTGGTCTGAGTTTACCTGTGACTTTTGACTTCAAGTTAGAGAACACTAAACCTTCTACTAAACCATCTACCTTACTTATATTTTGCAGTGTTCTCACATGTTCCATTCTCCTGGCCCCTCAGATGTTCCTATCTTTAGCGATAGTCTCTCATCTTAGCTCTAATATTTGCTCTTAATAGCTCAATTTATTATACCCTGAAATTTTTCCTTTAATGGAAAAATACTCTCAGTAATATGTTATCCAATAAGAAGAAAGTGCCCATTGCTATATATTTTAAATGCAAAAGTGACAGTTGGTCATAAAAAGAATTTTAATATTTAAACCTCATTACATAAATTAATATTTCTTGATGATCAAAACATGCTTCCTGATTTTATAGTACAACTAATATGGAATTTGATTATCAGAAAAAGGCCATTAACATTAGCAAAGTGTCAAATCGAGAAAATTGTACTGTATTTTGAATGTCTATTTTAGGGTCATTTTAACCTTAACATATATTTTTTTCACATTGTTAATCCCTATTCTTCCATGATTTTGAAACTGAAGTTTTATTCATTTTGATAAATTCACTTTAATAAATAATTCATAGAATATATTGACTTAATGTCTAAGATCTATTTAAGACCTCCAAATTTTTTCCTCTATTATCTTATTGATTCCTTTAGCTATAATTATTTCCTTAACTTGTTGTAGTTGGACTAATTTAGAGTCTATTCTGTAACTTATGAAATGTATATTTTGAAGCAATCATTCACTTTAGGATTCTTAGGGAGAGAAAGGAGCTTATAACTTCAATATGACTAAACTTAAACTTTATACCTTTACCTCCAAGCATCTTAGCTGCTTTCTCCTTGTTCTTTAACAATGCCAGCACACAAGGTTTTTCATGCCTTTTCTAAAAGAACAGGGAGGAAGAACAGCTTGGAATCAGTGTGGCTTCCATGCAGACCTTCTGCCAATCCTAACAGTGATAAGCCCCACCTCTCACCACGTGCGTACTCTATCATCTTTTTACACCCTGTGTACTTGCTGGGCAGCCATTTTTTTAATTTAGCATCCTGGGTTCTAAGTCTCATGATGATCTTTTATTAACCTAATCAGAAGGATTGTGCCTCAGCACTGGAGATAGGAAAGGTGTGAAAGATGTTTACCATTCCAAAAATAATTCTGTACAAATGCCAAAATTGCTTTGCTAAATAACTAATCAAAAGTTAGCTTTAGACCTAACTCATTTGGTTCAGTGGGTAGACCCTGAAGGGTCCCAGGTTCAATTCATGTCAAGGGCATGTACCTCAGTTGGCCAGAGGCAACCAATCCATCTCTTTCGCTCTCTCTCCCTCCCTCCCTCCCTCTCTTCTACTCCCTCTAAAAATCAATGGAAAAATATCCTCGGGTGAGGATTAACAACAACAAAAAGTTAGCCCTTAACTTTGAATGCTTCTTTAAATATATAATACCTTTTTTTCTTTGTGTTACTGAAAGTGGATTCTCTCTGGTAAATACTGTAGAAGCCATTTTAAATTCTTTAAATTAAGGTAAAGAATTAATTTAGCTGACAAATTATTTTTATTAGAGTAGGCATATAATATGTGTCATGCTGTATGTAAATGTGCATAATAATTATCCCTTTCACAATTGAACTTAGATTTTTAAATATTCACCCTCTCACCTAAGACAGAAATACCTTTTATATATTTGAAAAATTATTGAGATTCTGCTTGAATATTTAACAGACTCAAAGCTTACTGTCCACATAGACAGAGCATTCCATATTGGACAGCTCTAGTTTAAAAGTTCTTCCTTATATTGTTACAAAAGCTGACTTCTTAAACATTTTCTAATTATACATCTTGACATTGGGAATTAAAAAATACAGAGCAATTATTTGAAAGTCTGACATGTAGAAAAGGGATAAGGGTAGTCTTTGAAGTTCCAGAGGTTGTAACAGGTAGAAGGTACAGGGAGGCTGATTTTAAACTGATATGAGGGAAAACATTCCAATGATTGCATTTGCCCCCAAGTGGAATAAATGACCTTGTCAGTTTAGTGGACTCCCTGTTACTCAGTATTTAAGAAGGGGCTGACTGGTCCACAGCCTACATATCTTACATCCTCAGGAGCAGCTGGAGGCTTTTCTAAGGGCACATCTTCAACTAATGCTAACCATGCTTTCACCGAAGTGTCTCCCCCAGGAGTCAACATAGTGCTGCTCTACACTGTTTCCCCAGGATCTGGTACAGTGCCTGACTTGTAGTAGGACCTTGATCAATGTGAATCAAATGAAAGAAGGAAGGAAGGAAGGTTGAGCCCATGCATGATTGTAATAAAATGTAATTATATCCAAATAAAAATATAACTAAGCAGATTTTTAAAAAAGAAGGACTGGCCGAAACCGGTTTGGCTCAGTGGATAGAGCCTGTGGACTGAGAGGTCCCGGGTTCGATTCCGGTCGAGGGCGTGTGCCTGGGTTGCAGGCACATCCCCAGTGGGAGATGTGCAGGAGGCAGCTGATCGATGTTTCTCTCTCATCGATGTTTCTAACTCTCTATCTCTCTCCCTTCCTCTCTGTGAAAAATCAATAAAATATATTTAAAAAAAAAGAAGAAGGACTGAAACCAGCTACCAGTCAGGGCTTCCCAAGCTAGCAAGAAAGTTGAACCTGATGGCTTCTTGTAATCCTAAGGTTTTATGGTTCTCTTCCACATATTGACCTCATCTTTGGTCTCACCATAGTGCCCTGCACATTGTACGTGTCTAAAACTATACAATGGAATTGTGTTATCAAACAATTTGTGCTGTCCCATTTCTGAGCTAGATGCATATAATCACCTTAACTTTAAATCTCTGACATGAGTTCTAGATAATTCACTATCCTAGTTACCCTCGTCTGTACACCTTGTTTCCTTTTATTGTCCCCATGCCAAGTGTGTTGGAACTATTACAGTGATCTGGACACCATACTTTTGTTTACATGTTACGTTAGCTTAACCTACTAGCTGTTGGCTCATATAATGCTTTAATGTTAGCAAGTCACACAAATTGCATTCCACACTTGCATTTATGCAACTATTTCTATTTATTTTTGTTTTAACCTCTCAAGTTTCACCCAGCAGTATTCAGTTCTGTTAAGAAAGTCCAGAGTCTGTCTTATCATCTATGATGTCAATCATTCTTCCTATTGTTGAATAACCCTCCAACATTCTAAGCATCCTTTCTGTTTTTCACTGTTTTATTGATTAAAGGAAAGAACATTTTTAAAGAAAACATTTTAAAGATAAAAAGAACAATGATGGAGCTGTACAGCATACAATCTGAAATTTTAAATGTTAATTTTATTCAGTCATTCAAAACCCTTATCTGGATTCACCTAATAGTAATATCATTAAATTAATATTACAGTGCTTTATTCATATGGAAATCGTGCAAAATTTCATCACATGCAAGTCACACTGCCAATGGCTTTCCTCTTGTCTCCCAACCTAGAGCTACTGTTCAGGGGGGGAATGACATTTAAAAATGCTTAATTTGTCTAGAATCCATGTTGGTCCTTCAGTTGATATTTTTAAAATGAAACTACTCCCAATCACAATCTCTTCTAAAGCTTCACTATGTACCTGTGTCAGAATTATCATTGTGTTTTCTGTAGAACCCACGCTGACTTTTGTTTGAATAAGAGAACTGTCTTGAAGCAGTAAGGTTCAAGACATTCTGACAGTCGCGCTAAGCTAATTTTCAAAAAGATCCTTCAGTTCCTAAGATTATTCTACTGCTTCAAAGACACCACAACGTGGGTCTTAGTAGTCTCTTATATTGAGAAGCATTTATTATTTTTAATGTACTAGTATGAAGAATTTTCTCCATGTAGAAAAAGTCTGAAATATTGAAGCCATATGCTTCTACTTTCTTTTGTCTTTTTTTTTTTAATTAAAAAAACTCCATGTTTAGTTTTTTCACGAGTCTCAGCTGAACATTTCCTTCCTGTCCTCTTCTTACAAGCATTTGGTATTATTTTCTGCTTGCTAATTCCTAGTAGCCTCTTTTCACATCTTTTATAGAACTCCTCCTTAAACCAAAGCTTTTTCTAAGAAACATTCTGTTGACTTCAGCTATATCTCCTTTCCCTCGCTAATTGGGACAGTTTACAGTTTTATTATAAGAATTTCATTTAAGAAAAACAATTGCTCATTGAAAAAAAATGTATTTGAAGTTTTAAAATCATATGTCTTATGATCTAGCATCCATATCTTACTGTGTTTTCTCTCCTCATCATTAAAAAAAAGTAAACAAAATACAGAATTTCTTCTAGTCCCCTTCATGTCTAGAATGCCACTTAGTTCTTTTCTGTTGTTCAGTGTTAGATTCCCACATAGATTTTTACTCATTTCTTTATATTTTTGAGACATGAAATTATCGGGGTTTTAATGTACACAGCAATTATTTATATGTATTAATTTCATACTAATGCATTACATTCTATAATCAGTATATAGGTTAAAAACGAAAAGTATCGGAGCTCAGGCGGTATTGCATTGTATTTTTTCATCTTTATAAGGTTTCATAGAAACTGATCTGCCAGCTTTTATATTGCAAATAATGGGAAAACTGGAGCTATGAAAATTAGGTGACTTCATTAGGATAGTTCGCAAGATTTTTAATCCTTTGTTTTTGCATCCCTCAATAAATACCATAATGTGCCAGGTTAGAATACTGGAAACATACAGATCTTAGCTGTTTACAGAATCTAGGAAGGGGAAGAAAATAAGAATACCTTATTTTTTTAGACTGGATTCCTCCTTCTGATCAGCCATATTCCTTGATCAACTTCTTTCAGTGGTTCCTAAGTATTATTATTTCTACATTGTAACCCAACTCACATCCCCTATAAATTATAGATTTAAATTATACAAACAAGTTGTATTCAACCCTCTTCATGTTAAGCTCTTTTATATAAAATATTGTCTTGGTTGGAAAATAAAACTGTACTACCAGTTTCTGCTCTAAAAAGCTTATGGGGTGAGATCTGAGTGTTTTTGTGTATTAGATTATCTTGCTATAATGTAACCAATGCTAGAAATGTGCTGCCTGTCTATAAAAAAAAAAAGGATATTTCTTGAAAGCTTTCTCTTTTATTATGATTTTCAGGGAATACATGGTAAGATTTTATAATGTATGATTTAATAAAAGTAGCATTGAGCTACATTGTCCATGTTCCTTAAGATTTTAACACATAGCTAGTGATAATACCTCTCCCAACTGAATAATTAACCTAGCTAAAGATAAAAAGAAATGCATCAACAAACTAGATTTAGCCCTTAAAAATAAATAAGGTTTATAGCATTTACTTCATTATATGGAACCAAGATTAAATAAATATTAAATAAAACTATTTGAAGAACTTATAGCTTAAAAAACACTGCATACTGTTAAAAGAAGAAGACAAGGCATCCAAAAATTGGTTTCTGATCAATTATAATATGGAGAATAAAAAAGATAATGGAATAACTATTCTTCTATACTTCCAGCTAAAATTTAGCAATTCCACCTATTATTTTGAGCAGTGAGTTTATAAATGACTTTCAGGTTTTTAGGGTTTACTAAATACACCCCAACAATGATAATGAGACAGCCAAATTACTTGAAAGATTCACTGTCTAAGCATCAATAATATTTCTGCTGTTGGCATTAAATTATTCTTCAGTTTCTGAAATGTCTAAGGAAGTCCTATGCATTACTAATATTCAGAACTATCTTTTTAGACTATTGAGATGATTGACATCGACTAGGAGCTTTAAGTCAGTTAATAACATTTTTTTTTTCACAAAATACGAAGCTATTCTATCACATTCTGTGTCTTAAGTTTAATAACTCATGAGGTCTGTCCAGTGCTCACCACAGCACCTGCCACATGGTAAGCATTTAAAACATGGGCATTGTCATTATTGACAGGGTGGCATAGTTGGAAAAGAATAGGACCAGGAGTCACAAAAATAGGGCTCCACTAAGTAGGGAGCTATTTGTAGTCAAAGGGTTGGCCAATTTATTGCCTACAAAGTTCAAAAGAAAAGAACTCCCAGATTCTAAGTGTCTGTAGAAGGAGTGGTAGAGAACTATACTCTTCATATAGTGATCACTAGGCACATGTAGCTACTGAGCACTTGAAATGTAGCTACTCTCAATTGATAAGTGCTAAGGTATAAAATACACACCAGGTTTTGAAGACTTAGCATGAAAAAAAAAAGTGAAGTGTCTCATTAATCATTTTCATGATTAACATGAAAAGATTGTGATTCTTTGCCGAAATGAAAATATTTTAAATATATTGGATCAAATAAATATATTAGAAAAATTTTTTTATAAAAGAAAGACATAACAGTTTGTTTTTCTTTACAATCATCAAAAGCTTGTTAAGCAGCGTTGGCCGGTTTACGCAGTGGTTAAAGCATCGGCCCACAGACCAAAGGGTATCAGGTTCAAATGCAGATCAAGGGCATGTACCTTGGTTGCAGCTTTAATCCCCGGCCTGGTTCGGGCATATGTGAGAGGCAAGCAAACAAAGTGTCTTTCTCACATCGATGTTTCTCTCTCTCCCTAAAAATCACTCTCTCTAAAGATCAATGGAAAAAGTGTCCTCAGGTGAGGATTAAAAAAAAAAACTTGCTAAGCAGGGCTTGGTTATCATCCTAAAGCAGTCATAAACCAGATATTAAAAGCAATCATAAACCATATATTTTTAACAGGTTGTATATTTAACCAATGACTAAAAACTCAAGAACATTTTATTGCATTTGCAATTGAGATTAGTGTAGTAAAAATGATAAATGTGTCTATAATATTATAATTCTTATGGCTAAAGAATGAAGAACAATGTGGGATCCTTTTTTGATATGAAAAGGAATAGGCTGCCCCTAAGTTTTGTGTATCAATTTATCTACCTGACTAAGCTTTTATTCTATTTATTGCTCAATTTCTAAAATCAGAGCTTGTCTTAAATTGCAGATATCTGACATGTTTGTATATTACCCCCATTAGCTCATAATTCAGGTGGTGCCCAATTAAATGAAAGTGTGATAGAGACCATTAGATTTGAGAAAGGGAGAGAATACTAATTCCCATGTTATAATTGTCTCTAATGAGATGACTGAATATTTAGAAAAGCCACTTAATTGATCCACTGATATTATCAGAAATCAGATATTTTTAGTGATTGGAGAATGCTCATTTAGAATTAAAACAATCTTAACTCCATTTTCAAATTAGATTATTAAAATAAAAGCACGCTGTATTATAAAAGTTTTGAAAGGAATGAACAAATGGGTAAGTCATTCAAATCTTTGGGTAAATTTTGATTACTGTTATTTTTCAATACTTAATGGAAATATAGAGATGAATAGATATGTAATACGGCATTTTAAAATGTTAAAACAGTACCTAATGGTTATGTCATACTGATAACTATTTTGTCTGATCCATGTAGTACAGAAACCTAGCCATTCAAAATCTTCTAAAAAGACTAAATTTTAGACATAGCAATAAAACCATATCAAGTAATTTGGCTGCAACCTTTACAACATCTCCCCAAGGTAGCAAGGTGATAAGATAATTTTTTATTATACCGGTAGTTCCTTCTAATCAGCCTCAGTCAGCAGAAGACCTTTAGAGAGTATTTGTAGGCTATATTTATTAACTTGGCAATCTAGGGCATTCAAAGAAAACACCCTTTAACAGTAGAGAGACTATTACTTCATAAAAGTTCTAGATCATTCTCCTTGACATCACAGTGCCATAAATAGCATTCTTTGACCTCAGTGACTTGCCTTCCTAAAGTTCCCTCCTGCCACATTTCATATCAAAGACTTTAGATCTTTTTTTTTAAAATATATTTTTTATTGATTAAGATATTACATATGTGTCCTTGTCCCCACGTTACCCTCTACCCCCCACCCCCACCCCCCCCCGCTCATGCCCTCACCCCCCCATTGTCCATGTCCATTGATTAGGCCTATATGCTTGCATATAAGTCCTTTGGTTGATCTTTCCCCCTTACCCCCACCCTCCCCTGCCTTCCCTCCAAGTCCCGACAGTCCAATCAATGCCTCTCCGTCTCTGGATCAGTCCTTGTTCATCAGCTTATGTTGTTTATTATATTCCACAAATGAGTGAGATCATGTGGTATTTATCCGCTCTCCAGTTCCATCCATGCTGTGGCAAATGGTAAGAGTTCCTTTTTCTTCTTCCTCTTCTTAAAGAATACCTTTCAGCATTTCAGATAATGCTGGTTTGGTGGTGATGAACTCCTTTAGCTTTTTCTTATCCGTGAAGCTCTTTATCTGACCTTCTATTCTGAATGATAGCTTTGCTGGATAAAGTAATCTTGGTTGCAGGTTCTTGCTATTCATCACTTTGAATATTTCTTGCCAGTCTCTTCTGGCCTGCATGGTTTCTGTTGAGAAATCAGCTGACAGTCGTATGGGTACTCCCTTGTAGGTAACTGACTGTCTTTCTCTTGCTGCTTTTAAGATTCTCTCTTTATCTTTTGCTCTTGGCATTTTAATTATGATGTGTCTTGGTGTGGTCCTCCTTGGATTCCTTTTGTTTGGGGTTCTCTGCGCTTCCTGGACTTGGAAGTCCATTTCTTTCACCAGGTAGGGGAAGTTTTCTGTCATTATTTCTTCAAAAAGGTTTTCAATATCTTGCCCTCTCTCTCCTTCTGGTACCCCTATAATTCTGATGTTGGTACGCTTGAAGTTGTCCCAGAGGTTCCTTACACTATCTTCATATTTTTGGAATCTCTTTTCTTTTTTCTTTTTCGGTTGGGTATTTTTTGTTTCTTTGTATTTCAAATCTTTGTCTTGATTCTTGGGATCCTCTTGTCTACTGCTGGATCTCTGTAAATTATTCTTTATTTCAGTCAGTGTATGCTTAATTTCTAGTTGGTCCTTTTTCATGTCCTCCATGGTCTCACTATACTTATTGAGGGATTCATTAAATTTATCGGCGGTTTCCATAAAATTCTTGAAAAACCTTATAAACGTGGCCTTGAACTCTATATACAATCGTTTGCTTTCCTCTATTTCTGCCATTTGTGACCTGTTTCTTTGTCTCCGCATTTTGGCAGCTTCCCTGTGTTGATAGAGTGGCCCTGTGCGCCAGGTGTCCTGTAGGGCCCAGTAGCTCAGCCTCCCCAGTTACCTGGGGTGGACACTCTTGGTGCACTCTTGGTGCCTTGGTTGTTGTAGAATCACTGGGAGGAATTGACCTCCAGGCCAATTGGCTGTGAGAATCAGCTGTGTCTAAAGTGGGAGAACTTCTGTGCTGAAGACACCCTTCTGGGGCAAGACTTGCTTCAGTGGGGCTTTGGTGCTCACTGAGTCTGCTCCCTGAGTCTGTCCCTTATGGATCTGAGGAGTAGCAGTCTGGATGGTCCCCCTCTGACCACTGGGTACAGTGGCTCCTGGATCTAAGGAGGTGCTAATTCAGCCTCTGCCTGAGACCACACAGTAGGAGCCACGAAGAGGCTCTGCTGTGAAGCAATGCAAGCCGCTGCGGGGCCTTGGGCCTTCTCTTGGAAGTTCCGGGTCTGCCTGGTTCGCTGCAGTTAGGTACATTCACATGCAAAAGCCTCTGCCGAAGCCTGGGTGGGGCGGGGTCTCAGGGAATCATAGGGCGGATCAAGGAGCTATGGCCAATTCTCCTCCCGGAGTCGCGCGTCTCAGTGTCCCGGTAACGGCTGCAAGCACCTCTGAGGGAAAGCCGCCCTCAAGTTCGCCCGCTGCCGGACAGACCAGCTTCTCCCCGTATGAGACCTGGGTCCCCAGAGACTTCCCGGAACCGGAGTTCAGAGCCGTCGGGAGTTTGTGATTCAAAAAGACAGCCGCGTCCTCAGGCGCCACCCCCTTTCCTCGCGCGCGCGAGCCACCGTACCTCTGCACTTCACCTCAGCAGCACCTCTGGCTCTCAGTGTGCTTTTCTTTCCTTCTAGTTGTAGAATTTACACTCAGCCAGCCTTCCTGTTGTTCTGGATGATGTTTGCTCAGTCCTTTGCGGTAATTTTCAATTGTTGTGTGAGGCGACAATTTCCCGGTGTTTACCTATGCCGCCATCTTAGTTTTTCCGACTTTAGATCTTATTAAAATTAAAAAATATCTAGTGAGGTTAAAGTGTTTTACCCAGTTGTTCAGTACAATTCTTTATTCAGTGTTCACTTGGACCTCATATAATTATAATTAAATTAAAATGTATTTTAGTGATTTAATTCAAGTAATACTTAAGGCGCTACCACAATGTCCTGAGTATCTACTCTGCTAAGTGCTAAAAGAAAACAATCACGGAATTGATAAACTTGTCATGTAATGGGAGAGAAAAACATCCAAATGCATTTTTTTGCAACAAATGTGCAGCATATTAAATATCTTAAAAGATGAACATTGTATGTTCCATGAAAGGACTTAAAAGTTCTTCATTATTTCTACTTTGTGAACCCAGATAGGACCTCCCAGAAGATATGACATTTAAGCTGGACAAATAAAATTTCATAAATAACAAAAGAAAGGGGATTACAGTCCATGTATTAAAAAAAAATAGCATCAGCAAGGGCAAAATGAAAAAAAAAATAATTGATAGAAATATGGCATATAGTAACAGATATGTACAGGTGAGACAAAAAAAGTGTACTACAACTAGAATTTGAAGGTCCTAGTATTCCATATTCAGAAGTTGGGATTGTATCTTTAAAAAAAAAAACATGATGGAGAGCCTTTGGATATCTCAGTAGGAAGGTGACATATTGAGATGTAAATTTTAGAAAGGTCACTCTGATAGCAGTGTAGAAAATGTATTGGTGTAGGAGAATACAAGTAAGATAAGGAGACCAGTTAGGAAACTTTTTCAGATGAGAAGTGTTTTATCCCCTCTGAAAATGTGGAGCCAAACAGTTACCCACTCAATGGAAGATCCACAGGTAGAGAAAGTCTCAAAGAATTTAGTGGAAGCTTGGAGCACCCCAATGGGGAATTGGAAATTGAGCTAACCACACACTAATAAGAGGTCTGCCAAGTAGTCCTGACTGACCAAAAAAAAAGGCAGAAAACAAGTTTAGAACAGTGTCAATCATCATGGGCATACCCTTTTCTCTAGTAATGCTCAGTGGCAGGCCGGAGTAAGAAAGCAGAAGGCTGAATATTGAAAAGTGTAAGTGTAGTGTATATGCAAGAAGGCAAGGGAATTAAGGGGTCTAGTCAGTGATGTAGATTGGAAAGGAAGTGAATTCAGGAGGGGGTTGTGTTCTAAATGAGATCAAAGATTAGGCATAATGGAAGAGATAGAAGGAGAAGATGCTATAATCAGAGAGCTGTAATACTTCAGAGGTAACATGGTTCACCATGATGACAAACTGAAATGTGTGAAGTTTTTGGATTTGACAGCAAGGTTCCTACACAGAGGGCTCTTATATTTCAAAACAACTCTTCAATATCTCTCTTTATGTTTGTATCTTTTTTAAAAAACCTTTGGAACAATTTTCCACAGTCGTGTATAAAATAAGCTATCTAATGGCAAGAGGGAAATACCCATTGATATGTAAAAAGAAACCAACTTATATTAATGATTTATTATATATTTCAGTTATTTAGTGAAATATATCCAATGAACATAACTTGAATTATAAGGAAGTGAAAATTGAAGATATTTTAACTTGCTATCTCTATTCTAAAGTAAATCTCAATTAACTTATTTTAGTCAGGTTTACAGCATCATGAACTGGTCAGCTTTAAATAAAGTAATTTTAAATATGACTTCAAGGACATTCTGAATGGAATGATTGAATTATATGTATTTGGCCTTTTACTGTCACTGTTGCCTCAGGAAAACTACCATTCCTATGTACTATACCTTTCCGTTGAGTGAAAGGCATTTTGATGATTTATATTCTCTATAAAGGTATGCTAGTCTGGACTAGAGATGCAATGTGTAAAGCCAATCATGCCCATAAATCTGGATCTGTCATTCTTTTCTCATGTAGAGAGAGATGGTATTTTTTTAGAATTGCCTTCCCCCAAGGAAAAACCAACACATCTATAGTATGGTATGTTTTGTTTAAATCTTGTAGGTTTATTGAATACATTAATCTGTCACAAATAATAGCTAACTTTTTTTAATGAGTGCTAACTTTTCTAATACACTATTCTAAGGTCTTTGCATAATATAACTCATTAAGTCCTCAAAACAATCCTAAGAGGTAAATACTGTTATCCTTATCTTGTAGAGGAGGAAACTTAGTTTAAATAACATGATCCAGGACTCCCAGCTAGTTAATAGCAGGTAGGTGTTTCAGACAAAGACATTCTGGCAGCAGAGTGCTTGCTCTCAATCACATATTGCCCCTTCATATCTATAATTTTAATTCAGGTTAAAATTTAGCAAAAATATTTCCCTTTCCTCTATATCAGTGGTTCTCAACCTTCTGGCCCTTTAAATACAGTTCCTCATGTTGTGACCCAACCATAAAATTATTTTCGTTGCTACTTCATAACTGTAATGTTGCTACTGTTATGAATCGTAATGTAAATATCTGATATGCAGGATGGTCTTAGGCGACCCCTGTGAAAGGGTCGTTCAACCACCAAAGGGGTCACGACCCACAGGTTGAGAACCGCTGCTCTATATATTAAAAATAAAGGAAACAAAAAATTTTAAGTTTTATCATAGCAGGTCAAGATCACCACTAATATGCTCTATCAAGTAAAGCAAAAAGCTGCACATCACTGTAGCTTTTATTACTAAAATTATAATTAGTGCACTTTTCAATTGTATTTAACCAGTGTCCAAAGACTATGTATAAGCTGTGGAACAATTTTACCACTTGAGTCAAAGCTCTTAGTATTTTATACACTGACATGATTCTTTTTATAGCTAATTTGTGGGAGTTAATATTGGGAGATATATAGATATATATATATATATATATCCCAAGAGTATCAGTTTGGAAAGTTTTTCATGTGGTGGCCAAAGTTATTTTACTTTTTTAAAAATATGTATTTTTATTTATTTCAGAGAGGAAGGGAGAGAGAGAGAGAAACATCAGTGATGAGAGAGAATCACTGATTGGCTGCCTCCTGCACGCCCCACACCGAGAATCGAACCCACAACCTGGGCATATGCCGTGACTGGGAATCGAACCATCATCTTCTGGTCCACGCTCAACCCCTAAGCATCACCATCTGGGCTATTTTACTTTTTCCTTCCAACTTCCACTTTATTCATCTTTGGAACAATCCAAATATTTCTGCCTTTTCTTGTATTGGCTAAAAGATCTTCTTATTTTATTTTTTAAATATTTTAAGATGTAGAACAGCAACAGATTTAGGAGTAAAATTGGGAGATGCCACTGATCTTCCCAGTTCTTACTCACAGATGCTAAATCTGACATGCTGTGTTTTCTCTCCTGATAAAACATTAATGCCTATCACCTCTTAAAATCTGAAAAGTGGGTTCATGTGCCCTGAAAGGAACTATTTAAGAATGCAGCATTCACACTTTCATCTGTTTCCAACTTCATATTTCTCACTTGTATTATGCAATATGTAGTATGAAATGAAAGTTTATTACCAAAGTGAACTCTAGTGAAATTCTCATACTTTCTGCATATTCAACTCCTAGATCCTATTTAAGAAAACCAAAATCAGAACTAGTGAATAAATTATTACTTTTAACTCATATATTCTGGCTTTTTATTTGACATTTTAGTAATTGATGTGGGTATCTGTGACCCGCCTTTCTTAGGAGATTGCCATAGCAACTGTTAGGTATGGTACAAGTTCACTGGAGCTTCCTCCTTTGTTGATGCTAAATACAGAAGCCACATTTGATTTCAGCTTGACTGTTTTTAGAGGGAGCAATGTACCACAGTTCTTTCTACTTTCCAGGCTGACTTTTTCATTGCCATGGAGACAAGATCTACCCACACAACTAAGGTCTGAAACCATTCCTAGTATGGCTAAAACTAAGACCTTGGTCCCCAAGGTCTGTTCTATAATTAAAATGTATTGTTTGGTTAAAGAAGAATTCCAGCTTCTGCTTTTGAAGTTATTTATTGATTTTCCACGAAGAGAAAACAGGCTTTCTAGTTCTGTGCTTGAAAATTTACAATAAGGAGGAAATAAAATGTCATCATGACAGTTTCCTTGGTCATGTTCTGGGTTTGTGTGTAAATATGGTATATACATTGCTTAGTCAATCACTATGGAGCAATGTTTCATTTCAAATTGTGTGACAGTTTTCTTAAATAGTAGTAAATGCATTTAATGTATATTTCACAGTGATCTTAGAATGCTGCTTTTAATTCTAGATTGGGATTGTTTACGTTTGTTTCTAAATCTAGTATAAGTGTCTTATAAATTAGTTCTGCACTTTCTCACAATAATATTAGTGTGAGTAAAGTTATTCTAGACCTTTCATCATAACTATAAATCCAGTTATAGCATATCCAGATAGAGCTGATGAATTATCTTTGGAAGATCATACACACCATTGCAGCTGTACTCTAATGTGTTATTTTTTAATTATTTTATAAAATTTTTATTAAAAAAATTTTATTTTTATATATAAAGTCATATATATATGACTTTAACAATGGGGATTTGTGAGAATAGTCTATGATGTAATGGTAGAGTGAAAAACAGAGAATATGAAAATGTTATTAAGGTAAGAGATTAGATTTATAACAGATTGGAGATAAATAAAAACATTAATTCTGATAAGTAACATTTAAAGTACTGTTTTAGGTTCTTACAAACGTCTCTTACATTTTCTTTTTTTTCTTTTTTTAAATTCTTTATTGTTTAAAGTATTACATATAGTATTACATTATGTCTCCTTTTTCCCCCATTGACCTCTCTTCGGCTACCCCCACCCCCCAGTACATGCCTTCACCACCCTAGTGTCTGTGTCCATTGGTTATGCTTATATGCATGCATACAAGTCCTTTGGTTGATCTCTTACCCCCCCTCCCCTGTCTTCCCTCTGAAGTTTGACGGTCTGTTTGATGCTTCTCTGTCTCTGGATCTGTTTTTGTTCACCACTTTATGTTGTTCATTATATTCCACAAATTAGTGAGATCAGGTGATATTTCTCTTTCTCCAACTGGCTTATTTTGCTTAGCATAATGCTCTCCAGGTCCATCCATGCTGTTTCGAATGGTAAGAGTTTTTTCTTTTTCTTTTTTATAGCAACATAGTATTCCATTGTGTAGATGTACCAATTTTTTAATCCACTCATCTGCTGATGGGCACTTAGGCTGTTTCCAAATCTTAGATATGGTAAATTGTGCTGCTATGAACATAGAGGTGCATATGTCCTTTCTGATTGGTGTTTCTGATTTCTTGGGATATATTCCTAGAAGTGGGATTACTTGATCAAATGGGAGTTGCTGTTTTCCACAGTGGTTGCACCAGTCTGCATTCCCACAAGCAGTGCACGAGGGTTCCTTTTTCTCCACATCCTCACCAGCACTTTTCGTTTGTTGATTTGTTGATGATAGCCATTCTGACAGGTCTGAGATGGTATCTTATTGTCATTTTGATTTGCGTCTCTCAGATGATTAGTGACTTTCAGCATGTTTTCATATGTCTGCTAGCCTTCTGTATGTCCACTTTCGAAAAGTGTCTATAGAAGTCCTTTGCCCATTTTTTTATTGTTTATCTTCCTTTTGTTAAGATGTATGAGTTCCCTATAAATTTTGGAGATTAGGCCCTTATCAGATATGACATTGGCAAATATGCTCTCCTGTGCAGTGGGCTTTGTTGTTGTTTTGTTGATGGTTTCTTTTGCTGTGCAAAAGCATTTTTATTTTGATGTCCCATTTTTTTTATTTTCTCTTTAGTTTCTATTGCCCTAGGAGCTGTATCAGTGAAGATATTTCTATGACATATGTCTGATATTTTGCTGCCTGTGGATTCCTCTAATATTTTTATGGTTTCCCGTCTCACGTTTAAGTCCTTTATCCATTTTGAGTTTATTTTTGTGTATGGTGTAAGTTGGTGGTCTAGTTTCATTTTTTTGCATGTATTTGTCCAATTTTCCCAACACCATTTATTGAAGAGACTGTCTTGACTCCATTGTATGCTTTTGCCTCCTTTGTCAAATATTAATTGAGTACAGTGGTTTGGATCAATTTCTGGGTTCTCTGTTCTGTTCCATTGCTCTATATGTCTGTTCTTGTGCCAATACCAGACAGTTTTGAGAACAGTGCCTTTGTAATATAGCTTTATATCTGGTATTGTGATCCCTCCACCTTTGCTATTCTTTCTCAAGATTGCTGAGGCTATTTGGGGTCTTTTTTTATTCCATATGAATTTTTGGAGAATTTGTTCTATGTCTGTGAAATATGCTGTTGGTATTTTAATGGGGAGTGCATTAAATCTATAGATTGCTTTGGGTAGTATGGACATTTTAATGATGTTGATTTTACATTTTCTTTTTAACTTTCTTGGCATTTACTTTGCTAGGGAAGGTATTTTTGTTGTCTTTATTGCTAAGAAATTCAGTTGGCAGTGGCCCCAAAGCTGCTCCTCCTTGCCAGAGTTGTTAATGAGCAAATGATACCAAATGTCAGGTTGGTATGCCAAGGAACTTAGTAATAATGCATTAACATTTGGAAGTTATTGAAGGGGAGAAATCAATATTGTAATTTTTTGTAATATTGTAAGCTCAGCCAGAATAAGTAAGCAGAAGTCTACTTCAAGCTTCCACAATCATAAACAATGTTGCAGCATGAGAGGAAATAATGTCTTTAAAATTTTAGCACACATCCTGGCTGGTGTTTCCCAGTGGTTAGGACGTCATCCTGCACACCAAAGGGTCTCAGGTTCTATTTCCAGTCAAAGGCACCTAGAATAAAGGTTCTGTCCCGGCCCCCGCCCTCCTCCTACTCATGGGGGCGCCTGCAGGAGGCAACCAATCCATGTGTATCTCCCTCACATCTCTTTCTCCCTCTCTTCCTCCCTCCCCCTCATCCCTCCTTTCCACTCTCTCAAAAAAAAAAAAAAATCAGTGGAAAAAATATCCTCAGGTGAGGATTAACAAAAAATAAATTTAAAAGAATAAATAAATAAATAAATTTTTAGCGGAAGAATCACTCACCCACACACCCATTGTTGTACTTTTGTTGAAAAGTATGTAGTATTTCATTCACTTTTGCAAATCAGTACCTCAGTTTTTCCCTCATTTCATCAGGAGGGATATCATGTAACTGAAGCTGATACTGAATGATTTTTTAAAATAATTCCACCAAAATCAAGATGGCAGTACTTTGAGGATAGTGTATGAATGTAGAATAAGCATAGGGTTTACTCTATAGAGCAGTGATGGCGAACCTCTGACAAGCGAACTCATTTTTTTGATTGATTTTTCTTTGTTAAATGGCATTTAAATATATAAAATAAATATCAAAAATACAAATCTTTGTTTTACTATGGTTGTAAATATCAAAAAATTTCTATATGTAACACGGCACCAGAGTTAAGTTAGGGTTTTTCAAAATGCTGACACTCCGAGCTCAAAAGGTTCGCCATCACTGCATGGAGTAAAAGTACACAAAGATCTATGTTACTGTTTATTTGAAATACCTTCTATATAAATATTTATTTTAGATCAAATTTTCAAGAATTAAAAAGTTGTGCCATTGACTGTCTATTTACTAGAGAAACTGGGCAGTAAAAACACAATTTGCATAACATCAAAATTTACTGATCACAGGTGGTGGTTGCTACTCAGCAACTTGACATAGAGCAAAGTCCTTTGTTTACTATGAGTAGGTTCTGATGGAATGCATATACTACATGTATCTTTATAACCCCAACTTCCCAGGTACAAATACCCTTATCTGTTATTCACCAGGATATCCAATTTGGAGAATTCAGGCTAAAGTGCAATGGACAAATTAAATAGGTTGGGTCATGGAAGTAAAATCATTTTTACCACGCATTCATTTAAGTGGTTTAAGGTTCAGATAAGATTGGAACTGCTTTTTAGAGCACTTAGCAGGTAGGAAAGAGAATGTCCTAGTTGGGTTAGAAGGGTCAAAGAACCCATTCAAAGAAAAAAAAAAAACCAAGAAAACAAGTTAGATGTGTTGGTCCCAATTTGCCTTTTCATTTTGGCAGACCAGTCATAGTTACAGATGAAGTGTTGTGTCATATATGACTTACCTGTTCACCCCATTGACAGTTCTCAACACTGAGTTACTTCACACCAATTATCATCCAGACAGAATGTGATCTGTTTAATTATATCCTTTAAATATAAACAGGTAAGGTGGTGGTAGAGGTTAAAATTTCTCATAAATTAAAAATATGCATTGTTCATCTCTAAAGTATTAGGGAATAAAAAGTCTATTTCCTATAATGTGTTAATGTCTCAGACTTCAGGTTTGTTACCTCTGAAGATACTTCATTTAGAAATGAGAATTTTAAAGAGATTATTTTAAAATAAGAATAGTAACATTAATCATAAAATAGGTTGCAACAGCAACCCATTCTGCAAGTAAACTCTTATCCACCCATTTTGCTGAAAGACACATTTACAGGGAAGGTTGTCTCATTGGAGTTTAATAGACTCCTTTATTAATCTCAAAATAACTTTATGAAATGTTTAAATATAGGGATGAATTAGGATGGAATGGTTTGAGAGTTGATACAAATGTTTTATAGGAAAGGGGAAAAAAACTTTTTCTCTAGTCTATGTTCTTTGGCTAGGGCCCACAAATTAAATTGACAAAAGAGTAACAGGGGGAAAGGCATATAAATTTTATTCTCTGTTAATATTTTAACCTTTATGTACACAGAAGCCTTCATAGAAAAGAAGACCCAAATAAGCTGTTAGACTTGGAGCCCTAAATATCATTTTAACAAAAAATAATAAATTGTAGAAAAAGTGATAAGATAAGGAAAGAGGTTTGGGCTTCTAGGTCAGTAAATTGTGGAAAAGTAAATGTATGGGGGAAACTAACATAAGATAAAGGTTATTTTAGTAAGTTTTGCTTGTGCTGACCCATCTTGATGCCAAATTTCTGTCTCCAATGATAAGGGTTGTTGTTCTGATATGGAAGAGGAGAGGAAGAACAAATTTAAAAGGAGAAATTTGTATCCTGGGGAACAGCCAAAGATTTTTCTGTGTTTGCTGCTTTTTAATTACCTTCAGCTCAAAATAATTCAGATGCCAAAGTGGCATATTTTAGGGTGGCATATTATATTCTCCTTCAGTTTTAAAGTCCATTGTAAGCATCATAACTCAGCTGTTTTATATTTTATATATACATACATATGTGCATTCATTTTTTGTCTCCTTTAAATTTGCTGTGAATTTCAAATATTTTTACTTTCTATGTATGTTTAATTAAAATTAATATAGTCATACAGCATTATTAATGTAATTACATATAGTATAATTACATATAATATACATTACTAGGGTAATTGTATATTTACATTTTAGTTATATAATTGAATCTGTCTATGTGTATGTATATAATACATATACATATACATGTACTTAATAAAGTAGAGCAGTATTTTAATGATAATTATTAACTATAAAATTTTAAGATAGCAATTGGAGAAGGGGTTGTACAACTATATCATGAACTCTTTGAGGTCAGACTATCATCTTTGTATATTTATCCCAAGCATTTGATATATCTACCTGTAGGTGCACATTAAATACTTATTGAACTTTACATATCTATAAAATTGAATCCCTCCCATTTTCTATTTTAAATTCTGAATGGTGACATTTGAGACGACAATATAATGTGGCAAAATTCCATAGTACATTTTTTCTGAATTATCTATAGGCATTTAATTGAAAATAAACTGGTGGTCAATTGACTTAACATATCAAGTATCCCTGTGACTAATAAATATAAAAGACCTTTTCAATTGTTGCTAATATATGTTTCTTTTAAAGTGTATTTTAGGTTTGTCTTCATTTTTAATGCAGACAGAAAAATCCAGAGTGTGTGATATACTCATAATAACTAATTAAGTCCTAAAGGCCCTCTAAGGTCAGAGTATAGCAGTAGGTACATTAAGATGAGATACTACTTTCATAAGGAAATACTCTCTCTCCTGTGAATTATACACAGAGGATGGAATTGTGATTTGGCAATTTAGAGCAATATTCTAATTATCTGGAAACAGTATTTCCTTATCTGTTTTACAAAGTTCATCAAATATTTTATTTTACCTGGAATTGCTAACTAAAGATCTCCAAAAGTACTATAAGTATGGCACTATATTACTTTTTACAGTTAACCACTTTATTTTGAAAAAGAATACTTTATCATGAAAATCTTACTATTTCATAAAATAAAAACAAAGACTTGTCAATTCCTTCCTTCTATGGTATTAAATTTTAAAATAAGCAAATAAACTAATTTTCAAAATCTCATAGCTCAACCTTTATGACAAAAGAGGCCCTCAATTTTCACAAGTCTCTCTCTTGGTCTTATCATTCTGAACCAAAGGCATCAGTCCCCTATTTTCAATATTTACACTGAGAAAAGTAGGTATCAGTGACGATTATTCATGGTGTTAGATACTCCTATTTCCCAAAGGAAAAACTTAAATATGAACACATACATTAGAAGAGGGAGAGGCTCCAGATAATGGTGTTACAGAAATACGCTTTATGTTTTTTTTAAGCACACAAAACAGTTCTGTTCTCCCAGGAGCTATGCAAGTGTTACGTTTGATAGGCTGGGATGTCTGCTGTTGGTGACCTTTGTTATCTGCAAGCAGCTTAAGACCAGTAGTCAGTTGCTTTGCCCTTAAATTTGCCCTCAAGCTCACTGATAATGGAAGTGAATAAATGAAACAAAGTTTCCTCTTAAAACTCAGACAGAAATAGGGATCTTTCCAAGTGCTATTCTGGCTTAAGGATTTCCTATTTCCATTTTCACATATTTTCTTCTCTTTCATTCATTAAGGAAAAGATTTTCTCTTGCAAATATTTCTGCCTCCATCCTTACCCTATAATCTAACCCTCAGGCATTTGATTTGGGATCATCAGTTATTCCTAGCAGGTACATTATTAGAAGCCAGATTACATTTCTAAAACTTACATTTCTGGAATTTCTCTTCCCGCTTATTATTTGAGCAGTCTTTAGTGGGAGGATTTTTAAATTCATAAATCAAAAAGGGAAAGAAACATGATCCTCAACATGGCCTACATGGATTCAATCTGTGAAGAGCTTGCATGGGAAGCAGATCCATGGAATAAGTCATCCTGTACATGGCTCAACATGGCATTACATAGGGGTTTAGTAACAGGGAAACAGTAGCTGTTTCTTTTTATACAACTTAGCTGGTGGCCTCACAATTGGAGGTTTCAGTGATGAAAGAAAGCTCAATAAATGTTTGTTAAGTAATATGCCAAATAGAAATATTACTGATTTTCTTAGGGTAGCTTAGATATGTTGCTGCTGTTTCAAAATGCAGTTTATTAAAAGCTTGGTAAACAGTGAAGTTTATTTCAATAGCAGTAAGTGGAGAATTTTTCAAATGTGTTTTTATTGATATGAGAGAGAGAGGAAGGGAAAAGAAAGAGACATAGAAACATTGATAAGAGAGAAACATCAGCATCCATCAGCTGCTTCCTGCACCACCACCACCCCTCCGTCCCTTACTGGGGATCAAGCCTGAGATCCAGGCATGTACCCTGACCTAGAATCTAACCATTGATACTGAGCCACACCAGTTGGGTGGGAATATTTTTTATAATTAGGATATTGACCAAAAGAAAACAATCAAGAGCCATATAACTTGTTTGCTTTCTAAGGTATATGCAATTTCTGCTTGTTTTTTAAAAAAACAGGAATCAAATTACTCTGTCATTACTAGTATAATAAATAATTTAACTAGTTGGAATTATTTTTACTATTTGGTGATAAATGAAGTTGTCAAGAGCTAGAAAGCCCAACAAAAACATGAAGGTAGAGAAAGGTAGAGTGTTAAGAACCAGAAAGGGATTTGCAAAAAAGTAAAAGACAAAAATATGAGATTCACAAAAGATAGGCTTTCATGGAACGGTGTCATTATGAAGCAAGTTTGTTTTTGTGTTTTAGAAATTTCACGTAGGTTAACCATGTCCTAGTCCATCATATCTGACCGTCCTGGCCTGCCAATGCTGCTCATACTTGAGATTCAGAATACACACACAAATACATTCAGTTGATTTAATGGGCACAAGTCTGGAAGTATCTTTATAGTTGTCCTGTTTGCCTCAAGAATTAAGAGGAACTATCTAGGACACAGACAATAGAGTGGTGAAGGCCTGGGAGGAGTGGAGGGAGTCAATGGAAGAAAAACACATATACAAACAAAGGGGACATCTGTACTACTTTCAACAATAAAGATTTTTTTTTAAATATAGCATAAAATTGTGTAGCTTAAATGAGTACATTTTAGCTATTGCACACAATTTCTTATCATTTTTTACAAATTATATGCAATATATAAGCTAAATATATTTAAATATTATTAATACACTCTTGTTTTATTCCTTAACTTAATGTATTTTGAATATTTTCTTATCACTAAATATCATTATTGTATAATAAATTTTAATTTAAATTTTTAAAAAAGAGGAACTATTGCCGAAACCGGTTTGGCTCAGTGGATAGAGCGTCGGCCTGCGGACTGAAAGGTCCCAGGTTCGATTCCGGTCAAGGGCATGTACCTGGGTTGCGGGCACATCCCCAATAGGAGATGTGCAGGAGGCAGCTGATCGATGTTTCTCTCTCATCAATGTTTCTAACTCTCTCTATCTCTCTCCCTTTCTCTCTGTAAAAAAATCAATAAAATATATTTTTTTTTTAAAAAAAAAAAAAAAGAGGAACTATTTAGCCTGGCCAGTATTGCTTAGTGGTTGAGCGTTGACCTATGAACCAGGAGGTCAGGGTGCAATTCCAGGTCAGGGCACATGCCCAAGTTGCCAGCCCAATCCCTGGTAGGGGCCATGCAGGAGGCAGCCAATCGATGATTATCTCTCATCAGTGATTTTTCCATCTCTCTCTCCCTCTCCCTTTCTCTCTGGAATCAATAAAAACATTAAAAAATAAAGAGGAACTATTTAATAGTACATAAAAGAATAGGTGTAAAGAATTTGTTCTAGTAGTATTCTCAGTAGACCAAGATATTTCTATCGGATTCCATGGCAAAAACATTGAAATTATTCGAGCTATGTAATACAATGTTATACTGGTGATGGAAATAAGAATTAAATGCTATGTGACATGCCCAACTACAGGCCTCTAGTACAAAAAATGGCATCACTCCAACCAACCCTACCCAATGTGACTGGCCTGAAGCAGGTCTCAAACTGTAGTGGGCACAAGAATCACCTAGGTCAGTGGTCGGAAAACTGTGGCTCGCAAGCCACATGCGGCTCTTTGGCCCCTTGAGTGTGGCTTTTCCACAAAATACCAACTTCTGCGCATGGGCCACGAAGTTTCAATCGCACTGTACGTGTGCGCCTGCACATGGTATTTTGTGGAAGAGCCACACTCAAGGGGCCAAAGAGCCGCATGTGGCTCGCAAGCCGCAGTTTGCCGACCACTGACCTAGGTGGTTTGCTTAAAATGCAGAGTCCCGAGTTCCATACCCAGAAATTCTAATTCAGATTAGGGGTAGGGCTCAGAAATCTGTGTTTAACAAGCAGACCTCCAGCCCTGAGATTTCGTAGCCAGTGGCCCTGATCACTACTAGTTGAACAGATACCTTGCCCTGGGCAGTTATCTTCTCTTATGCTAATACATGGGGGGGGGGGCAAAAGAGGTTTACAGCTGTGAGTACACAAAATACAGTTTATTCTTGCCTTATTATTTAGTAATTATTGTATTATTTTCCATGCCAACAACTATAAACCTACTTTTGTCCCACTCTGTATATACAGTTTGGGAACTAAATGTAGTCATTTTGAAAATAGCAGTCCTCCCCTCACCAACCTGCACTTTGGTAAGGCACTCAATTGAGCAAGTGTTCCAATATCTTGGAGTAGAATTTGGCCATGCTATAGAAACAACTAATCGTGACTTGATTACCAGGTATCTAGGTCAGGTTTAGTATGGGTTAAGTGCACTAAAAATTAAACTACTCATGTAACATTTTTCTCTGAGGGGAAATAAGAGGTCTGTTCAAAACAACAACTTACAAAATGTTTGAATTGCATAGATAAATTAGGAACAGTTCAAACTTAGAAATGAACTTGGGCCCAAGGTTAGATTGCCTGTGACTTTTCTGCTTCAAATTCCATGACCAGTACCTGAGGGGAGGAGGGTGAGGTGATTGGATAAAGAAGGCGAAGGGATTAGCTAAAGAACATATGTGCATACCCCATGCGATGAAGGGCAAAGGAGGGTAGAGGTGGGCAAAGGTGGGTGGAAATAGGGGACACCTGCAATAGTGTCAACATTAAAAATTATTAAGAAAAAAAGAAATTCCATGACCTTATGAAACAAAGTGATAGAAGCCAGAGCTAGCATTCCAATATTATAATTTCCTCTAAAATTAGATATTATCTTTTGTTTCATTTGACTTACATATGAATATTATTTTATTCCCAGCTCCTTTCCTATAAGAGCATGGTATGCTATAATAAACAAAAATTAGTTCTGCTGATTTCTGAACTATGCTGCATTCTCTTTTCTAGATAAAGTGCTATGGGTTACTCACACCCTTCTCATTTTCTAAGGGAGGTAGTAATGAACAACACGCCTTCTCACCTTGTAACTTCTTAATATACTCAAAAGCTATTACAGGATATTGCAGAAAAATTCTGCTCTAGTACAAAAAGAAAACTTGTGTCTGATGACAGTATTTGGATTCCTCAAAATCTAAAATAAAATGAACTAAGAGAGACTATAGTTTATTTTATCCCAGTTGTTCTTATTTTCCCAGGTCATTCAGAAACTTTAGTCTCTTCTAGTTTCTTAATTCCTTGGCATGTGGCTCATGTTCAATTGTAAAGTCACCCTTTCATCAGAATTGCCCTGTTAGAGCTTTTCATTTCTCTTCATTTTGTGTTGGTCAGCATTTGACCTCCTCATTGGAGGCACACTAGCTGACTCTTTTATCTCACCGATTAGCACGTGGTTAACAAATATATATTAGAGTAGTTAGATAGAAGGTAGAACAGAAAACTTTTCCTCATAATTCTTCATTGGATGAATTTGAGGAAAGATCTCATATAGAAATACTGTTTAATTTCCTTGAAAGACTGGTCATTTTACATGTGTATGAAGAATACTTTTAACAGACTTTTCTCATTAAAATTATAGACATGCATATACAAGTATAGAGGGGGGAAAAGATGTATCTGTGCTGTGTATTATTTTGTATACATAAGATTGGCATTTCCAAATAACCAAGCTTCAAGCAAAAAGTGTCCCATTTATGGCCAAATAGATTTGCATGCCAACAGAAAAACATTATGGTATTGAAACCATATGCAATTCTAGCCATATTTTTTTCTCTTTCTCTTCATGGGTATTGCATGATGGTATTTCTAATACAGATACTAATGTGCTTTAGAAATAATGGCACCCACAGGTCTTTTCATCATATTGTATCACTGCTTTATCATATTAGGCTAATACACTGCGAGAGTTGATAGAACCTCTCCATGCCAAATCGGATCCACTTCTGTTGGCACTCAACCCATTGGACTCACAGATTGATAAGCTAATGTTTAGAGAATTTAGATCGGAGAGAGTCGGCACGGCACAGACTCAACATCAACCTCTTGCAAGCAACTAAAATGGCCTCGTCCTTGCTGTTTATAACAGAAAACAGACTTTTAAAAGTTTAGATCATCAAGTGTTTTGGATTGGGGGCCTCCCTAAAGGGATATTAAGAGGGGCAGGCCACTCTTAAGAAGAATGCGAGCTTTCTACACTGGGACTAGCATAAGATCAAAGCCAATCAAGATGGAGCACAGTGACAGAAAACTGCCATTTCTGTGAGAGAACAGAAGGGGAAGGGTATTGACTGGGAAAGGGCTCTGTGTGGTGACATTTCAGTTGTGTTCTCCTTACACCAGGAAAGGAGAGGGGTCAGCTCCAATAACTAGAAAACCCTGGCTGTTTAATGGACTCTTTGGTGGCCTCTTTAAGGCAAAGCAAAGGAAGCAAATTCTGTGTATTAAGTGTATTTTGCATTTTTAAAATTTGACGTGCTTGTATTGTACTAAATTAAGTGTTATCTATTAAGGCAAGGTATACACAACCTGCTCTGAAACTTGCTATGTTTATTCTATTATAAAGTGTATTCAGGTGCAACACAGAGATTGCTTTTGGTGACACTAATGAAGAAAATTCCTCATGCCAGGCTTTATTAGATTCCTCAGCTAAAATCCTAACTTTTTCCTTATTTCTTGGCACTTGTATACAAATGGTGTTGCCTCATACGACAGGCATGAGCTATTCTTTTCTGTAAAATTTTCCTAATCTATAGGCTGTGGTTTTCACTTTTGAAAAAGTATTTTGTCTGGATGTCTTTCAAACTAGCTTCACCTATTATTTAATACTATGTAACTGGGTCCCTTATGACTCAATATTGCTTATTTTTCTTCTGTAGTGGATGTGAAATTTCCTTTACTTAGTTGGATAAGATACTCTGTAATAATTTCAATGCTAATTAATGGATATTTAATACTGTGCAATGAACAGATAATTTAACATTGTATTTGGAAATGTTTTTTTTCTTCCTGTCGCCGCAGTGTGTGGTATTGCATAATGTGAATACATGTAAAAATATAAATTACTTAAAAATAAAATATGACCAATTGGTTTCAGATCTTTTCAGATAGCTAAATAATTTGCTAAGTATGCTTGATAGTAAATATATTTCTGAAAAGAAGTAATCTATGCTTCTTTCTCACAAATGGAATTTGTGTTGTGAATAAAAATCACATTGATCTGCCTTACAATTGCTTCTGTGCTCTAACCGTTTTAATGTGTTTTTAAGTATATATATAAAAATGATGGTTCCAGTATGTAGAAATCCATCAAAAAGCATTTTGTTGGTATTTAATATTAGCAGGATTGTCTTGGGTCATCCTCTCTGTTTAAGTTATAGTGAAATTTTATGATAAGAAGTATTTTCGTTTTTTCTCATTAAGGACTATAGTAACTCCACGTTGATTTTTAAACATAATCATCTCTCAGCTTTGATTTCAAACTGTGCCCTTAATAAATCCCTGCCTAAGAACCAGATACCTTGACCGCCATGTGTCTATTAGATAAACTTTCTAAATTCCATGAGTAAACCCAGAATTGGTCATTTACGTCTGTGGCTGTCCTTCAAAGAACCTTTCCTTTGGGTCAATAAATCAATGCCAAGGACACCAAGATTTTGCCATCATAGAAACTATCCATCATAGAAACTACTGTATAGTGCCCTGGAAATTCAGTCACTGTCCTATAGTTGTGGCCTTAAACCACATAATTTGGCAAAATTGACATGCATAGAGAATGAAGTACAGAAAAATCTCCAGCTCTGTCATTTCTGTCACATCTTTACTGTTGTGCAGAAGGGATTGACAGACACTAGTATGTGCTGTACTTGATTTTGGTGAAGCACAAGGTCATTCTTACACAGGGATAGACCGCACATGTTCTTTAAGAATACACTTAGCAATACTGGTAGAGTCACTCAAGCTGTACTTTTTTTAAAATAGAGTTTTTTCCCTCATTAAACTTAATTTTTTATCAGAGAAATTATTATTTTGACTAAGGGAAAAAACAAATTACTTTTAAAAATGAAAAGGGTAGGTGATTACAGAGCAATGAGTAAAAGCCTAGTTTTAAAATATTATGTTTTTTTCTGGTATAACTGTCCCCCCCCCCCCCAGCTTTACAATGCTAAGCATAGCTAGTTGACTTATATAAAAGCATGAATAAGAGAACTAATATGTAATTATAAGACAATTCATATTACAGTTTAAAGTCCTGAATACATAATCATCTTTAGCATAAAACCTATAAACATTAAACCCATCTACATTAAATCCATTAAAAGTTTACTTATCACCTTACATATAAATAAGTTGTTCATCATGGTGCACTGGTAAATTAGTATTCACAGAAAATATTCCCGTTGTCTCAATGCAAATGTTTAATTGACCTTCATGACAAGAATAGTGCTCCACATACGTGACACCATTAGCCTGGAAGCCTTTAGGCGCTCTGGCTGTACAAGAACGAATGCTTCTCACATTTGACTGGTGACTAATGCTACTATGTCCAGCCTTCTCTTCCCCTTGTGACTTAGCTTTTCCAAGCTTTCTGTGCTCATTACCCAGCTGTGTTGTGGAAGGAATGACTGTTTCCAGAAAGACATCATTGTCCAATTTTAAAAGAGCACAGTTCCCTTCCAAAACATGTTGACTCGGTTCTTCAAGAGCCCAGCTGGTATACTTGTTTTGTTTTCTTTTCATCTTTTACTTTCTTTCAACATTGTCATTACAGTCCTGGGGAAATGGGGAAGACACCAGCATGAAATTTTGGGTCGCCAAGTTTGTGTTCTGCTCTCCATAATTTTCACCAAAGAAACATGAACAAAATTGTATAATAGACTGTGATAAAATGTGCACAGTCACCTAACAGGGAGCCCTCTTTAGAGTACTGTGTGTATACAGTAGAGAAAAACATCACTCAGCTTAAATCTTGGGTAGCAGAGGACCTGTGCCAGACAGAAGAATGGGAAATGCAAATAAGAGGGAGGGTTTTCTGCTCAGAGAGAGTCATAATCTAGGTCTCTGAAGGAGGGTACACATGGGGCCATTGAGGTACAGGAAGAAAAGACATTGGAATTTGTCCTCAATTTTTATAGCTCATTTTTTATTTCTTTTCTGTGTCTGTTTTATTACATCCATATCAACATAGAGTAATACATGTATATAAGTTATCAAAAGTAAAAGTGTTTTAACTGATAAGTGTGCACAATCAAAATGTTTGGAAACCACTGGGCATGAATGTAAGGAAATACACCAACTGAAGACCTGTTAGTATTTGAGAACTATATTATCATCTGCTAACAATCCATTTGCAAGAAAGTTCTAACAAACTATTATTTTGCATTAGCTAATCTTTTCTTTGACCTCTTCTTTATCACTACTAGGAGGTCATATGTAACCTGAAAGCACCAAACAGTGAACTGCTATGGTGCTTACCACATAGGAATAGGGTCACAATATTTCATAATGTAGCGAGAGTATCAATAAGACAATAAAGGATCTTCTTTTTCCCCTGCCGCAGATGACACAGCCAGAAATGACCCTCCCTTGGTATAGAAACATGTTAATTCATCAATAACTTCTTTGTGACTCTCAAATCTATCAGACAATTAAATTTTATATAGGAAAGAAAACTTTTTATGTTCCATTTGCTTTAATAAAATTGCAATAGAAAAGTCTGTTACCTGACACAGAACTAATTCACATGTTGTAAATATAAATATAATATGGGAGGGAATTAATTCTTGCAAAGGCCCAGAGTTCCTGAATAAATTAGATACCAATTAAATTTTTTTTGTAGGAGCAATATACTTACTCACTAGGAATCACTGAAGGTTCCTATATATGTCCTGTGGTTTGCATGTGGTGTTCTACACTTTGCCAACTTTCAGAAACATTCATTCAAATTGCAAAAGAGCTGGTACTCTGCCAGCACTCCACTGACTGAACTGGCATGTTGAAAGTCAATAAGGAAGCAGACCTCACCAAGTGCTTGCCTGCTCTTCCAAAGCAAGCCTCTTCTAGAAGAAGAAAAGCAAGGGTTTTAAAAAGAGAGAAACCAGAAGAGAAGTGAGAAGGAGACGAAGAAGAAGAGGGCAAAACGAGAAGAAAATAAAGGTGCTTTCATATTTTCAGTTGCAACAGTAGCCCCAATTGACTTAATTGGTATTCATCTGGGAGGAAAAAAAATCAAGGAAACCAATTGAAAATTATAAAAGAAAATAAAGGTCTGTTTTTGTCTTGAATGTTGAGTTCTGTGTTGTTTTGACTGTTGAGCACAGTGAATCAGATTTATAATGTGACTCTGCCCCTCACCCCCCTCCTTTGAAAATAAAAGGACTCTTTGTCTAGTCTTAAAATGTTCAGTGATTGGTGGCATTTTGTGGTAGCCTGGCATCTCAATCCCTCATCTTTCCTCATCCCACTGCTGTGTCTTGTGATGTTGCATATGTGTATATGTGTAGGGGTAGGGGAAGGGGCCTTACTTATCTCTAATAGGGGCCACGCTATTCCATTGCTGTACTTGGAAATGTTTCTGTGTTCCGTCTCATTGTGATTTCTTGTTCAAATGTCCTACCCAGAGATAAACCTATACTCGATTATTCTCACATCTCTCAAACTAGGTCCCTTGTGGAATTGTGTTTTCCTTTGGTTGAATGCTTTTATTCCCCCTTAATGGCAAGAGCGGGGGGGCGGGGGGACTTTCTGTTTTTATTTATTTAATAGCTATGCTTGTAACTTTTATCCTTCTTAAACTAAAACTGCATCGAAACTTTATAAAAAATCAATTTTCATACTGGCCCAGTATTTCACAAACTTTAAGAACTGGGGAGAAAGAAAACTGTAAGAATTTTTTTAAACAAAATATATACTCCCTACAGTTTTAGCTAATATGGAGGAAGGTTATTTGTAAATAAAACTTTACTATGTAAAAATAGTCTGCCTCCCTTAAATCCTAAAACTATAAACTGAATCCCTTTTCTTCTCCACCTTCTTTCAAAAACTGTGAAACTAATAATACATTAGGCCACTGATACCTAAACTACTATAATTCACGTCTGTTAGGCCTCCCATTTCTCTCTCACTCTCTGCTCTATGAATTACATTGAGCTTTGGATGCAGTCTTGCCTTGAGGCTAAAAGAATGATAACGGCTAAATAATTCCTCAAGGTCCTTTCCTGGCCTATGATTTTGTGAAATGGAATTATGCTGTTCAAATGTATCCTTGTTTTTACAATTCCATTTAGGTACTCTGAATGACCTTATGATTTTGTGCCTTCCTGGCTCCAAACAATTCTCAGTTAAAATTCCCTATCCCATTTCAATCTTGCTCTTAACCCACAAAGTAGTTACTCCTTTTTATAGTCCTCCACCCACCCGCCCATCAGAATCTTATAGGTGTTGCAAACATTCATAGATGAGCCAACAGAGAATTTAAAAGCTGTTATTTAGAGGGATGTTTGTATTTTTAGATTATAGTTCTAATGTAGATATATGATTAGGAAGTTAAAATTCATGGGATTAGTAATGTCATGTGCTGATTATAACAATAATAAAAAGGACGGAAGGAACTTTCCAATGGCAGGACTCAATAATCCTACTACTAATAGTTGCTAACCTCAGCAGCAGAGCCAAAAATTGAACATGAGACTTAAATGAGGCTTTTTAATCCTAAAGGCGATCCCTTTAAGTTAAGGTACTGTGTTTGTGGGCTTTGGTGGTGGTTTTAGGTACACTCTAAAAAAATTTAAGAATGCTGCACTTTAAGGGAGTCTCACAAATTCATTAGCACTTACTGTTAAATACACAGTTCAAATGATTATTAACAAAATTGGCAGTATTGAATTCTTATTAAAATTATGGATTCTGGAGCTAGACTGCCCAGTTGGAATTCTAGTTCCATCAGTTACTGTGATCTTGACCAAGGTACTTCCCTGCTATAAAGTAAAAATCAAGTATATCTACTCTTAGTTTTGTTGTAAGGATTATGAACATTACGCATTTACCTCTTTCTTGGCACCTATAAATATTAACTACTATTATTACCAGAGAATCTTTTTGAAGTATGTCAGAAAACCTAAAATATTCACATGGACTATGGTAGAATGAACAACATTAAAGGAAACATGATATAGCCCTAATTCTTTAACAGAGAGCCAGAGTCCTGTTTGAGGAGTACTAATTGTATTGGCCCAAGGAGTAAATGTGGAATGTCGTTCATTCTACCATGGTCAAGTTCATCTTTGTTTATCATTGTTGAGAAAGATATGACACCAATATTCAAGCAATTAAATAACAGGATGGGAATTTGACTTGTTCAAATAGATCTAAGGTCCTTTCCTGAATTAGTCTAGTCTCTAAGGTTTTTTTCACAAAAATATTTCATTGGAGTGTTTTCTTCCCAAGTCTTACAAATACTTATAAGACTCTTTGTATGTGCCAAATTCCTCAATTTGAATATAAACATATTCCCGTATTTTATTTAATTAAAGCATTATTATTGATAATTTATGATCATTAATTATACTTACAATGTGGTGAACATTATTATGGCAGTCACATTGAACCTAATAATTGATGGCACACTATTGGAAGATTTTTATAATCAAATAAATTCCAATGAATGCCATTCCATTTTATGAAATCTGGGAAGATCTAAAAATCAGTTTATTGCCAAACCAGGAGAGTTATATTAATCAGTATTTCTATGCTTACCAATATAATGATAAGGGATATTTATTAATGTTTTATCATATTAAATTGTGTGCAGGATTGTTTCTGTGTTGTGTACCTTTTGTACTCTAATTCTTTGAACTTATAATGGACTCGAGATATTTACGGTGATTTGCTACTCAGAGCATATTTTGTTAGTCAAAGCATCCTATTATTTGATCATCCTAAAACAATTGGCTGCCTGGAGCTAATCTTACTCAGTGTAACTAGCAGCTGTTGGTTTGTTGGGATTTTTTTTTTAATGTAATAGGGTGTATTTCCAATCATTCATTATCTTGGTTTTTTTTAGATGATATTTTAGTTGATTTCTGGAGTATCGAATAACTATTTATTACACTGGATTCATTTCTCTCTCTTTTTGGACATTGCAGGTGAAAGTAGGGGAGAAAAGTTAGGAGACTCATTGCAAGATTTATACAGGGCATTGGAGCAAGCCAGTCTGTCACCACTGGGAGAACATCGCATTTCAACCAAGATGGAATACAAGCTATCATTCATAAAGAGATGTAATGATCCTGTGATGAATGAAAAACTGCACAGGCTGAGAATTCTCAAAAGCACTTTAAAGGTAAGATAGGAAATGGAAGGAGAAATTTATTTCAGGAGATTCATTCCTGAATTCAAAGGTGATTACCAGATGGAGAAATAGACAATGGGAAGGGGGTGGGGAATAGGTAAATAGGAAGAAGCTGAAGCTAAGCTGTTCTTATAGCATAATAAGTGTATTAGTAAAAAGGAAATAATCTAAACTTTTTCATTAACGTCTCAAAGCACTGAGTAAATGTTATGTGACTTCGTTCTAGGAGAAAACAAGATATGATTCATTATTTTTTCCAAAACTGCGAGGCTGGTGTTATTACTGTCTTTCGTTTTCCTAAGACAAATGCGCCATGTAGTATAAGTAATATAGCTATTAGAAAAACACAGCATGCGTGCGGAATGCAGTAGTGGGTGCTAAAAGGGTTTGTGATAGTTCAGGACTATTTCCTGAAGCCATAGTGATTCATGCTCTCTGTAGAAATTCTATAATTGTTCTCTTTACACTATCAATTCCCAATTCGCACGTTATTTTCCTAGCATACATTTCCACAAGTTCTTACATTGTCTCTGGTCTTGTTATTATGCCACCCACCAAATGGGGAGGAGGAGGGGAAGAGAGGGGAGCAGAGAGGCAGGAAGTCCAAGGAGGCAAAAAAGTAAACACTCACTCTCAGTGTGTGTGTGTGGGGGGGGGCAGCGTGGAGTTGAAAGGGCCTTCCACACAAACTCTACTGCAAGCAGGCCCTGCACCCTTGAAAATCAAAAACAGGGGGGAAAAACTGTCCTACAGAGCAAAAGGACTCCTTTGGGAAATATTTCAGATAAATAGTATGTTGCTGAGGTTTTGTGATTTTGAAACATAAATGAATAACAAAAAGATAAAATAGAAAATGCATTATTTGAAAACATTTCCTGTCACAGCCAGTCAAGTTTTCAATCAATTATCTTTCAACTGGTATTCATGCAAATGCTATTGCAAATCCATGGGACAACCTAATGGCCTTTGGTAACTAAGACCAATTTTTTAAAGTTTTTTATTGTTGACGTTATTACAGATTTTAAAAAGAGCTATAATATTTGTAAGAATAATTCTGGTGACCAATCCTACTCCAAAGATATCTTTACCTTCTCACCTAACAGGCCCACCCTCCACCCCTCACCCTATGTTCAGATCTACTAGTTAAATGCCTGGTCAGAACACTAGGCAGGCACTTGGAAGCAGGTCAGGCTCACATATCTTAGAGACCTGCTCCTGTCCCTCTTTCTCTCAGCCCCTCACCCCTATCTTTCATGCTCTGTAGCTTACACACACACACACACACACCGCCAAAAACAAAAGTTTTTTCCATTCAGTGAGTATTGATGAGTCACCAGCTATGTGATGCTGTGCTCTACTCTCTGGGGCAAAGAAAGATGATTAAAAAAAAGACACTATATAAATGCCCCTCTGAAGATGATTTGACTTTGGGTGGTGGGAACACAATGCAATATACAGATGATGTGTTATAGAATTGTACCCATGAAACCTATATGATCTTATTAACCAATGTCACTCCAATAAATTTAATTGTTATAAAAGAAAAGAAATGCCGCTCATTGGTAAAAACAAAACAAAACAAAAAAAAACTATAGAGCCCTATACTTTTCAGTGTGGAAAATGAACAGGAAATGGAAATCTCCCATTAGAGAAAGATGACTGCCCAAGCAACCCTGGGTATGTGGTTCCTGAAATTGTAATAGGCCCCTCACCAAGCACAGGGTGACACAAAACATCCTTAGTCAGAGCCCTCCTGTCTCTGTCTGGCCCCAAGGACCAGAACAACTGCTTAATTGTGGTTGTCTTTCCCTCTCAAGTCTGGCTAGTCCAGAAGTGTACCTTCCCACTTCTTGCAGATCATTCCCTAGATTTCTCTGCCCCTTCCTTGGACATATAAAAGATAGGTACTGACCACCTAGCAGG
The DNA here is from genome assembly GCF_014108235.1 of Myotis myotis. Taxonomy (NCBI): domain Eukaryota; kingdom Metazoa; phylum Chordata; class Mammalia; order Chiroptera; family Vespertilionidae; genus Myotis; species Myotis myotis. The sequence goes on along the minus strand of NW_023416346.1, from coordinate 120,131,767 downwards.
AGAGAAAGGACAGTGTAAAAGTAACTCGAAACAAAATGTGGTAAGTCCACTCAATGGCAGTGATAAAGTGTTATGGGTCATCAATGAGGGAGAGAACATTTTTTCCAACTGTTGAAGGAAGGCTTTAGGAAACTAGAGGCATTTGAACTGGATCTTAAAGAATGAGGAAGGTTTCTGTATGTAGAGATGATAAATGAGAAAAAAATAAACCACAGAGAATAAGCAATACAAGGCATACCTTGGGGGTAGAAAAAGTACACTAGAATTTTAATCCAAATAGCTGAGTTTGGATATACCAGAGCCATTTCTTATGGGCTTTTTAATTTTTTGCCTATTAACTTGTTATCTTAAACTTGAACATAAGTTTGTCCACATCTTAACTATTGAATCATTTTGCTTTTCAGGCCAGAGAAGGGGAAGTGGCCATTATTGATAAAGTCCTAGACAATCCAGATTTGACATCTAAAGAATTCCAACAGTGGAAGCAGATGTACCTCGATCTTTTCTTGGATATCTGTCAAAACACCACCTCAAATGACCCATTAAGTATTTCTTCTGAAGTAGATGTAATCACTTCCTCTCTCACACACACTCATTCATACATTGAAACGCATGTTTAAGTGTATTCTGTCTTCAGTCCATCTGGTACCTTCTGGTACTTTGAACAAGTATATAAGGTAGTTTTTATGTCAGTGTGTGGGACACTTGACAAGCTATACTTCAGTGTTACCAAACTATATGAAACAAACCATATATGGTCATAATACCATTGTCTTTAATGAGCATTTGTATATTTTATATGCAATTAGTGCTCAGCTTATGTTTACCATGTGCAAAAACAACTGTCTTCAATGATTTAAAATGAACTTTTGCAGACTATTCTGAAGACAGGTGGTCTTCAAGTAGAAAAATACAAAATGGCAGTTTTCTATCTAAGGTCATCTTTTCTCCCTTTAAGTTAATTTTATATAAAGAAGACTTCAAAAGTAAATCCACATTTTTTCAGGTGCAGACATCCTTGCGGGTGGGAAAGAATTTAAACCTTTTTTATATTTATTAAAATGTTCTGAGGATTTTCTTAAACATTGCACAAAGTAAGCTGTAGTTTTATTTTTGTGAAATGTAGATGCGCCTAAAAGAGTTAAGCAAAATAGAAGAGCATCAACATAAGAAAAGTTCAGGTATCTAATATTCGTCTTAATAGTCTATTAACTTGTGAAAGCTGGTTAATGGGAATACTATTCCAAATATATGGGGACACTTAACGGTGTATCAGGGCAAAGCTTTGTAAGATGTTTTTGTAACAAAGACCAAAATTGAAGATAGAGCTGCTTTATTTTCTTGGTTTAAATCTTCCTTTATTTTTGTAGTGATGATATGCTGATTGTGTACAGAGGAATTTGAGAGTGGATTTTTTAAAACACACTTAACTCACCCAGAAAGGCAGCTAACAGGTATATATATAAAATTTCAGCCCAAACTCGTGTTTTTAAACTGCAACTCTTAAAAAAGCTACAAGGTATAAACTGAAATGAATCAACTATCCAGTTAGTTTGCAATTTTCCCACTAGTCCATTAATTAAACTTACGGAATTATACTTCAGGCAGGGAAATGAAATATGTTTAATTACAGGTTGATGTGTGTTCTAATATAGAAAACAATGTTGCAAAATAAAAATGTACCTCTCTCCCGAGGAGCAAGAGGATGATGGCCATTCAGAGTTCTTTTACATTGCATTATGTGAGAGAAACAATTTATAGAGCTTTTTCCTGGCTTCGTGAATTGTTCTATAAAGTGGATGAAGTCTATGAAAACGTCCTCTTCATATATTTCCACTTATGAGCATCTCGTTTTCTAAAAGTGATCCCAGCATGACAATGACTGTGCTGCTTTTTAGTGTCTGGCTGCATAACGTACAAGTCACAATTTGCTGTTTTTTCGGGAGGAAGGAAACCTCCTTTACTATTCTATATCCTAAACTCTACTTCTAATCCGCTTTATACTGTTGCCTGTCCAGCTCAGTGAATGTACTTTCATCACTAAGAGTTCAGATGTATGCCAGTGAATATTTTTGCTGTAGAGGAGAAAGTAAAAACTCCACAGCGGGGATCTTTTTCTTTGCTTTTGAAACCACCACTGAATCACTATCGTTTTGCAGACTTTGCACAACTGTACAGGAAAGTGGCCTTTCTACAGCACATTTTCAGTAATCCTCTATTTAGTCAAAAATGGATGAGAAATCATGTATTCATGTTTGTATGGAATTTTGGGTCCAGTGTAATATTTTTATCATTTAAAAAACCTATTTGTAAAAACATTTATTTACTGCATGGATATTGACACATATTAAATTTGTGGGATTTTGTATATGTAAAAAAAACAAACAAAAAAACCTCTTGTCCTAAAATGAAGTGTGCTTGTTACAGGTATTTAGACTTGTTTACTAGACTAAATGTGTACATTCGCTTAAAAATATCTGTACCTGATGGATGTGTCATGAATACAGTGGCCAGGCTGTGCCCTGTAAACAGCAAGCAGTTGATGGAAAGACTAGCTGTGTTGCTACTAAGCAGCTTTTCCTTATGTAAAGTCAGCTCTGTTGTTTTAAATGGTACAATTAAACTAATGAATTTTAAAAGACTTGTGGCTAGCCTAGCATGAAAGAGACCTTTTAACACTATATATCTGTACATTTTATTGCATTAGTTTCAAATCTAGGAGAGAGGCAGCACTGTAAACTGAAGTCAAATAAATTCAGCTCTTAATGAATCCTTATAAGGCACCTACTTTATTCAGAGAGTCCTCACCATATTTCTTTGTCTTGCAAATCATACAGCCACCATCCCTCCTTTCCCCCAACTCCTTCGCCCCCCCTCCCCAGTTATGAGTTCTAACTTTGCCACTCCACTGGTGATACAAGCCAGAAGTATCTGTTCAGTATATAAGCATCTTCTCTGAACCCCTGTAAAATCAAGCCGGTTTCCCCATTTCCTTGATGCAAACTGACCATTTCACCAACTCCTCTTTCTTTCTCTGTGATACTTTGGGGAAATTAGGAGGGGGGCACAAAAATAAGTTGTATTTTTAAAATATAACCTACAGCATGTCTTCAGAATGAACATTTTAAAAGGACGAAAGAAATAAAGTTTTGTTTCTGTTAGATGTCCCACGTAACCAAAGGAGCCTGATTATTATGGCTAAGTGTTGCTGAAATAAAACTTAAAAGCAATAAACTGCCTAAATTCAGTGCAAAAGCAGATAAGGGGTAAGTAAGGATGAAGGACAGGAAAAAAGTAAGCCAGGTTGTTTTTATAAAAAAAATAAAAGGTGCTTTCGTAGAGATCATTTTCCCCTCTCAGTTCCATATTTATATTAAACTAGAGCAGAACCAGGTTCTAGACCATAAAATCATATTTCTTATTTAACCAAGGCACTTTCCCTTCACTGTTTATTCAGATAATGCCATTTTCTTGGACTATTTATTACAGCCTTTATAATTAATGACTTTCTGGGTCTTGTGTATACCTTCTTATGGTACCCTTTTTTGGCAATTTGGCACAAATGTAATCACTGTTTAGCACCTAGGAAAACACTTACCTATGAGAAGAAAAAGAGGGTCATATTTTCGAAAGCCCATCCCTGGCCCAGCATTATGAGAATTTCTAGAAATTACTAGCTCACTGAAGCTGGTTCACATGTCCTTCATTTTGACCCCTCCGGTCTCCGTTTCTCAGCTTAAAGGGAAATGTTCCTCTTTGGCCAAACACTTATTTGCCCCCTTAACCTTCAGAAGCCACTCAGTTCCCAGAGTCCCATTCTTAGGACAAGCCCACTCGTTGCTCTATAAACCTGCTCAGACACAACTTTCTCCTCCTCGGATCTGAGACCACGCTAACCCGTTAAGCCCAACACGACATCTGGAGCCTCTGCATTCTCTCCAGTCTCGCCCTCCCTCTCCTCGTCAGCACCCTCGGGCAGTTGCAGCACCGCGCACTGCAGGCCGCTCCAGGCCCAAGGCAGCGCGCAGTCGATGTCCTCCCAGCGGTCCAGGTCGAGGTCATAGCCCACCACGTTGCGGGTCGGCACCTGGCGCGAGTCCCGCCACTTGACGCCGCCCAGCAGCAGCGCCGTCTCCTCCACCACCGCCAGCCCATAGCAGAAGCGGTCGTAGGGAAGCGGCCGCAGCCGGGTCCATTGGTCCGTGCCCGGGTCGTAGCGCTCAATCTCAGAGAAGGGCTCGTAGTGCCCCAGAAAGGCAAAGACCGCGCCACGAAGTGCGGCCATGTGATGCCCAAAGCGGGCCGTGCCCATAGGCGCCCTCTTGCTCCAGGCCCTGGCCCCGGGCCCTAGGGAGTACACGTCCCTCAAACTGCTCGTGCCGCCCTCGCCTCTCCCTGCCTTGCCCCCGGAAATGTACACGACACCGCGGTCCCCGACGGCCCCCGCGTGACCGTGCAGGGCCCGCGGCAGCGCCCCAGCCTCGGTCCAGCGGTCCCGGCGCAAGTCGTACATCTCCACCGAGGCCAGCGCCTCGCCGCCTGCGCCCAGGCCCCCGACGGCCAGCAGCCCCTCGCCCACGGCGCCGCACCAGAAGTGGGCCCGCGCCTCCCTCATCGCGGGCACCACCGTCCAAGCGTGGAAGCGCGGGTCATAGCGGTGCACCCGGGCTGTGACCTCCCGCAGGCCAGTGGCCTGGGGAGAGGAGGCACTTCCGCCGGAAGGGCTCTCCCCTCCCAGGACGAACAGGAAGTTCCCAACTGCGCACACGCTGTGCCCCAGGAGCGGTGCCGGGAGCTGCGTGAGGCTGCGCCAGCTGTGGTTGTACACATCGAAGGCCACCACGTCCTGGGTGAGCTCCCAGTCCTCGTCCTCCTCCTCTCCCTCCTCCACCTGCTCTCCTTCCTCCTCCACCTCCTCCTCCGGCTCCGCTGCGGCGCCCCTACCCCTGGCTGCCCCTTGGGGGACCATGACCTCTTCAGTCACCGCCTCCCGCGCCCTGCACCCCCCGACCAGTAAGATGCGGGTTTGCGGGCTCCGGACGCTGGTCTGCTCGCCCTGCAAGAGTGGCTGGCGGGAGGGCGCTGTATGGTAGTTGAGGGCCTGGATGATGAGGCCTTTGACTCGAGCGGGCAGCACGAGGCCAGAGCCCGAGTACACGGGCCGCAGCACGTCCACGGGGACCAGGCCGAAGCGGATGCGCTCCAGCAGCGCAGCGCAGTGGGCCAGGCGCTCAGCCTTGGGCTCCTGTCGCAGCCAGGCCAGCGCCAGGCCCAGCAGCTGGGCCTCCGGCACCCGCGCCACGTCGGGGGCACCCAGCACGGCCCTCAGCGACGCGGGGTTGAGCTCCAGCAGACCCACGGGGCCCGCTCCCCGCGCCAACAGCTGCCGCAGGTGGCGCACGATGTAGCGCTCGGCCGTGTCCAGCGTGTGCCCCAGGCCGAAACGCGCCGCCACATTGGCAGCGAAGCAGCAGTTCTCCGGAGCCAGCAGGCGCTCCAAGTAGCGGCCACACAGTCCCAGGGCCTCGGTGACCTGCAGGTAGCTGGCGGCCTCCAGCGTGTCCTCCACGGTGTCCATGGAGAGCGGCAGCCAGGCGGTGTAGATGAAATCCAGCAGGCGCTGCAGGCCGGTGGCCGACGGCACGTGCAGGTGAATCACGCGTGCCCGGGATTCCAGGGTGTGGCTCTTGAACAGGGCCCTGAAGTAGTCGCTGGAACACGCGAGGAGGGACCTGTGCACCTGGAACTCGCTGCCCTGGGCCTCCAGAGTCACGTCGCACAGGAAGCCCTCGGCGCGCAGGGCCTGGTAGCCAGTGAGCAGCGCGCCGCCATGAGCTTTGCAGTAAGACAGGAAGTAACTCATACTGTGCAGGGTGGGAAGCTGGGGGCTGGGGCCAGCCGGGCATGGCCTGAGGCATCCTGGGGCCCCACGAGCGATCCTCAGGGGCCCATTTTTTTTCCTGCTCAGCTTAAAGCCGGGGGCTCCTTCATCAGATTCGTAGATCTCCCTGTCTCCCTCTCAGAGACAATTCTGTCTGGAACCGCTTTCAGAAGCCCCTAGTGGTGGAGCGCACCGAGGCTTCCGGGAGGTGCAGGGTTTGGTTTCCGCAGCTTCCCAGGCTGCCAGTGCATTGCCCAGAGCCCCCACACCGGCCCAGTTTGGGGAGCACACACCTGCGCGCCAGGGGCCGCAGTGGCCGCACACCATCACCTGGAAGGGCTGAGCTCCTAATGGACCTACTCCCGCGGATACTGGATCTCCGACGGCTCAGATGTGCAGATGTCGCCCGCCTCGAGGCGTCCAGGAGTAGAGGCGAGGGCTCTGACCTCCCGAGGGTGGATGAAGAAGACGGGTTCTGCGGGCATCCGTGAGGGCAGGGGACAACTGGCTATGGGGAGGGATGGGGGGGTGTGAGCTTGTTCCGCGCAGAGTATCAAATCAAAGCCTAGGGGATTAGGGAGGGCGGGTGCGGGTCAGCGCGGGCAGTCGGAGGCGTGATTGGATGCTGCTCATAACAGGCCGGTAGCTCACAGCGACAAGAATAGCGCGTGGCCTCGGCCTCCCCTGCGCGCCCCGCCCCGCCCCGCGCCCGGGCTGCTGGACGCAAACCGAGAGCCGGGGATACCAGAGGAAGCGGCGGGGCCTGGAACCTGACTCCGGCTACTCAGAGAGTCGCTGGTCTCCAGGGGGTCCCTGAAACTCAATTGGGGTTTGGGAAGAAGCGCTCACTGGAGAGGCTCGAGCCATTCAGGGTCCCTATGGGGAGGGGAGGCCGGCTGGGCTGGAGGAGTGTCTACCCCCGTGGTGTCCCAGGAAGGAAGCCTCCGGCTCCCAACTTTGTGTTTTAATCTGGAGAGAGCGAGGATTAAGCGGCGACTTTGCGCGTTGACACCCTGGAGCCCTGGGTGCTCAGAGGAGCCACTGGCGGGAACACCCCAGAGGAATGTGGGCTCCCAGCTAGCGGCGCTAGGTAACACACCCTCACCTGGATTCAGCTTGCAGGGTTCTGACCTGCTCTACGCTTTTCCCGCGGGTCTCACATGTTGCATTCGGGAATTTGCTCCCATCCCCGCTTCCCTGCACGCTTCTGTTCTTGGACCCTGCCCGGCCCATCCCTTGACAGAGTGGACAAGGAAATTGTAGGTGACTGACTTGAATTTTCTGCCTTTGAATGACCAATTGCTTTAAGAAAATTATTCTTAAATAAATCAATTTCTCTCCTTGATTTCCCAGGCTCTGATCTAATTACTGCCTGTTACATCTTCAATGCCATAACGAGATAATGGACAGTAACGTTGCTAAGCTCTGTAGAGGCTGGAGTTCCCCCCCCCCACCCCCATGAAGTTATTTTTATAAGATGCACCCAGCAGAGAAATGATGGCTAAAACCACCCAATCTTGAGACATTAGGAAAACATTTCTCCCATCTCCTTCGTTCTGCTCTTAAATAAGTAAATAATCACAGTAACTTTTCTTGGCCAATTTGGAGGCTACTCTGTGTTTTTCTTTCATCTAGAATGGATTTTTCTATTTTGTAATGCAACCCCTCTGGCCATCTGTGAACCTTTTGAGGGCATTAACTTGCATTTCTAACAGTTGGGGTTCTATTTCATAGAAAAAAAGACCCAAGGAAGGATAAAATTTTATCATTTTTTGCCTGATATGCATTCGTACTTACAGTATAAGGTCTCTAATTAGAAATAATTCTGGAAGTGCATAAAAATATTAGTCAAAGTATTTTTGCTTTCTTGTCAGATATGGAACTACTTTGTGACTTAAATTATCCAAATTATAAAATGCAGGTAGGGGCTCAGGTTAAGGGCTTGCTTAACATTTCGGAGGCTAAAAGTGTTTCAGTTACTAATGTTAGAGCTTAGATGGGTTTATGGTTGATTTTTCCTTTTTAAGTACTGAAATTCTTATTTCAAAAATAAAATACCAATATGATTCACTGTGCACAGATCTATCTGGATGATGAAATTAAATGGCCTTCACTCAACCTAATAGAATTTTGCTAGAAGGAATATTTGAGATCCTTTAGCCAAACCCTCTCCCTTTACTCCACAATTTCTTATTTTTCTTTTTAAACAAATGTGGCAAATGAGCCCCAGAGGGAGTACAGTTTGTCTGGGTGACTTGGATATTGAGTTCCAAAGTCTGGACCAGTATCTATTGCTCCCTCCCCACTACATTATCTGACCTCATGTATGATAAAAATAGTGCAGCACAATTTATTTAAGCCAAATTTCAGAGTGATAAAGTTTAAATACAGCTATTTAAACAGCGTACTTTTAACCCCAAATTGGCGCAGACCTGCCCATCAGCATGCATTCAGTTGAATCCAAAATGTTACATATTTGAGAATAAAATGCTGGGGGAAGACTTTAAATTCTTGACATCAACAATCCAATTTTACATTCCAATTTTGTGTTCATTGCTGACCCAACATGCCACCTTAACATGTTTTGCCATTGAGGATATGATGAACTGTGTTAACTGAAGAAATTTTCATATTGGATGTGTTTACAAGGTCTTGTTTAGAAAATTTCAATTCATCCAAGAACATTCTTGTCCTTTGAGTAATGCTTATGGAAAGTATAAATACTTTAATTTCCATGCAATATTAAGTATGTTAAATAACATTTCAGTGTGTGATTTTTTAGTTGTTGTGGTAGGTGTGTGTCTTAAGTTGGGCCTTCTAGAAGCAGACCATGCAATCCAACCTGAACACATGGTAATGTGCAGATGTCACAGGATCTGATCATTATGTTGAAAATGATCTTTATGAGTTGCCCTCCACCTTTAGACTGTCAACCCCTTGAGGGCAGGAGTTGTTTCTTGGCCTTTGTATCTCCAATCCCTCTCGTGGTCTTTGGCATGACTAATGTTGAATTGAACGGATATAGGGAATGGCAACATGGGTGGGAGGAGTAAGGGGTTATTAAGAGGAACTTGATTGGGACATTTACTTCCTTCTCTCTGGTTCTCTTTCTTCTCTTCACACAGCTGGGGTTGAAGACACATCCTGGTAAGGCTGTGAACTAGCATCCCTAGGAATCAGATGTGACTTTGGGTGGCCCCTAACTTGGGAGTCTAGGTGAATTCAATTCTTCTGAAAAGGCCAAATCACCTCATCCAGCCACCTTTACTACCTGGTGCTTCCCTGCAGCTGGAATTCTTTACCTAAACCAGCCCCCCATGGCTCTTGGCATCCAGTCAGTCCCCAGGGGCCCCAAAAGCTCCTCCATGCCCCAGTTTGTATGGCTGGGCTTCTGCTGAAGGCCCAGCTGTACACTCCAGTATGTCTGTTGGGAAGCTGCAATTTGCCCTGAACCTCCCACCCCCTGTTGGGACTGTGACCTTCTGTCCATGATCCCTTCCATATATCGGCACCTTCTGTGACATAACCTAGAGCCAAAGTCCTCCAAGCACCCACTCCCTTCCCACATCAAGGTGGCACTGCTAGATAGCCATGGCATTCCACTTTCCCTGAATTCCATAGTTCTCACCTCTAAAATAATTGTATGAATTGAAAAAAATCAAAAACTACAAATGTCCATGTATAATATTTGTTGCAAATGTGCTTTTTTTGGTGATAGCTTTATTGAGATATAATCCACATATCATGCAATTCACCCATTTAAAATATATGGTTCGGTGGTTCTTAGTATATTTACAGAGTTATGTAACCATCACCAGAGCCTAATTTTAGAATATTATCATCACCTCAAAAAGAGACCCCATACCCTTTAACTGTCATTACCAGCCCCCAACTGCTAAGCAACCATGAATCTACTTTCTTTCTCTATAGATTCTGGATAGTTCATACAAATGGAATCATGCAATAAATGGTCTTTTTTGACTGACTTCTTTGACTTAGCATAATGTTTTCAAGGTTCATCCATGTTGTAATGCACTTTTTAAGGAAGAAAAAAAATCTATCCTATATAATAAAAGCCTAATATGCTAAGTGTCTGACCATTCCACCAGTCGCTATGACACGCACTTACCACCAGGGGACAGCTGCTCTGACCAGTAGGTTAGCTTGCTGCTGGGGTCCAGCCAATCAGGACTGGGAGAGATGGGCCAGACATGCCCTGGAGCCCTCCTGTGGTCCCTCCCCGGCCCCCGATTGTGCACCAGTGGGGTCCCTCAGCCTGGCCTGTGCCATCTCACAATCCAGAACCCCTCGGGGGATGTTGGAAAGCCAGTTTCAGTCTGATATCCACAGGCCAGGCCAAGAGACCCCACCAGTGCATGAATCCATGCACCGGGCTTCTACTATATAATAATAGCATTGGGGACCTTTTCTCAAAACCATAAAACTCTAAAATGTGCCTGTTTGATATTTAGGATACAGGTTTTGGCGGGTTAACTCTTTATCATCTATCATTATTGGCTCCTTTATGCTTCCTTTCAACACATGGTTTCTGACAACTTCCATGGAAAGCCTGTTATTAGAAATTGACTCATTAACTAAGTTAATTGGGAAAATATGACTACAAACAATAACAGATATGCATTAGAAAACAAACTTCATGTTATCTTTACCCTCTTCCAAAACCTTTTCTTGCATGTGTGTGAAATGTATATTTGTGACATGCAATTCAAGCAAAAGGGTATCAAGGCGAGTGTGTGTGTGTGTGTGTGTGTGTGTGTGTGTGTGTGTGTGTGTTAATCATGAGTGATTTTGACATTCTGGCGCAGGTGATGGCTTAAGGAGCAGTGTGGTGAGTGAGGAAGGACTGGGCTTTGGGGTCAGACAGACCTGGGCTCCAATTTCAGATCTGCCTCAGGTGACTTTAAATAAGTGATTTAAATCCTGTGTGTCATTTTATTATTTTTACAAGGAGGATACTGACTCTACATTCATACCACTATTAAAATTAGATTATATCTACATGACTGCTCTTGGCACAGGTACACAAAACAGATGTGTTTTTCCTTCTACCTCCTTTGGCTAAAACCTTCTCAACACTCATAACACCAGAGCCCAAGCAGCCAGGAAATGTAATAGAGCAGTGGTCCTCAGTGGTCCCCTGCAGTATCATCTGGGAATCTCTTAAGAATTATAAATTCTTGGCCCCACTTCAAACCTACCTCATCAGAAACTGATCATAGAGCCCAGTGATTTGCTTTAACAATCCCTCCTGGTGGTTCTGATGCACTCAAAAGTGTGACAGAGGGCCCTAGCCGGTTTGGCTCGGTGGATAGAGCGTCGGCCTGCGGACTCAAGGGTCCCAGGTTTGATTCCGGTCAAGGGCACATGCCTGGGTTGTGGGCTTCTTCCCCAGTGGGGGGCGTGCAGGAGACAGCCAATCAATGATTCTCATCATTGATGTTTCTATCTCTCTCTCCCTCTTCCTTCTGAAATCAATAAAAATATATTTTTTAAAAAAAGTGTGACAGAGGATTGTTAGTAATTTCTGCTATATCCTGAATTCGCTATTCTTAGTAATGACTTGTTATGGGTGTGCTGTCAACATTTCCCCCTAAAAAAGAGGAAGCCCACTAGCTCCAAAAGATCAGAGGTCAAAGACTTAGACCGTCAAACCTCAGAGGGAAGGTAGGGGAGGGTGGGGGTAAGGGAGAGAGATCAACCAAAGGACTTATATGCATGCATATAAGCCTAACCAATGGACACAGACAACGGGGGGGGGGGTGGTGAGGGCATGAGTGGGGGGCAATGGGGTAATAAGGACACGTATGTAATACCATAATAAATAAAGAAAAAAAATTAAAGAAAAGACTTAGATAGGAAAAGTTAGTGGCCTCTTCCCCATGTCACATGACTAGTCACATTAACAAAAATACCCCCATAATACGGTGTTATTAACAGCAGGTCACTGAAGCTGATGACTTGGTAAGCAACATGTTTTTCCAAACAGCGTTTGATTGAATATTCAGATCAGAAGGTACATGCAGCCCTAATTTTCTGTCTGGATGCCACATTTTAAGAGGCTTTTGGATAAATCAGGAAATGCCCAGATAGGCCAGCCAGCAGGGGCTAGGGACTGGAAATACTTTCTCATGTGGGGATCAGGTGGAAGGGCTGGAGATTTTAGGCTAAAAGGACCCCTGGGGTTAAAAAATCACTATTTTAAACTTTCAGAAGTGGACAGTGATCTTGTGGCTACAGAGTGTGGACCCAGGAGTAGATACAAGTTACAAAGAGAAATTTGGCCACAGCATAAATAAGGAACTTCTATCAAGTTAGAGTCTTGAAAGAAAATGTGGAAGTAGAATGTGCCAAGCCATAAGAAGGGTTACCCAAGGCTTGGAAAAGCTAGGAAACCTGTACAAAATGACACAGTTTAGCAGACTGTCAGAACCCCACCTGCACACCGATCCCAGTTGCTTATGCTACTAGCAGACAGCACCTGTGTCCCTTTGTGGGCAGACACTGTTGAGCTCCTGGAGCCCACCTTGCCTGTGGAAATGAACAAAAACAAAAGCACCACCAATTTACATCTTCCAGGGGCTACCCTGGACCAACCACTGAGGAGTAGGGTGGCAGTTCCCTTTCTAGGTACTACCCTATGGGATTGAGCCATAGTCACCTTCTGTAGGACCTTGGTGTCACACACTTCCCTTCCCAGTCTAAGCCCCCTCACACACACACACACACACACACACACCTATCTTTCCTGGGAACACTTTCTAATAAATGATTTTCACAGGAATCCTCATCTCAGAAAGAATCCCTGCCTGCCTCTGGGGGGCCCAGCCCAAGACACACAGCTAGCAGGTTTTTCAGAAAGGGTGACACCTATTACATCCCCCAAAGGCCATCCATTACCCACTTGCAGACATGTGCAGAACAAAACAGATTGCTGCATGGATAGCTGTGTGTGCCAGTAGCCAGTAGCATAGCTGTGTGTGCCAGTAGCATAGAAGGCAGGACAGCCTAATGCTGAGGCTGGGCATCTCCCCTCCACCCCTTAGGGCTTTCAGGGCTCTTGTGGAGAACTAAGTGAACTCCAGGGTCCTTTCAAACCCAGCACGCCACAGCTCAAAGCCATTGGCACCTGAAGTCCCATTTGCAGGTGCCATCTAAATGTGAGCTTTACCTGAAATCTTTGTTCTGTGGGATCCATTTGGTTCTTTGGTGTCATGCCCCCTACCTCATGACTAGTCACATTAACTAGTAGTAGCTGGCCACTACTGCAGTCCACCTCACCGTGGCTTAAAGCTCTGCCCAGCTGTTTGCTGTTTTTTTCTAATATTTCTTCTTCCTATATGGGATGGCCTTGAGTTCATTTCTTCACTCTGCAACAGCTCACACTCAAGTTCCCCCCTTCACCTGTGTTCATGCATGTGGCTTCCACTGAGCTTTGCACCTGATTTGGTTTTCAAAGAGGCAGTCGGGAACTCTAATAACATTCTCAGTAAGAGAGATGTCATGAGCCATTCATGGTTCTGATCATCCCATGCACTGAAGGGTTGTGGGCTTGATTCTCAGGGCACATACTTAGGTTGTGAGTATGATTCCTCGTCAGGATGCATATTGGAGGTAACCTATTGATGTTTCTCTCACATCAATGATTTTCTCTCTCTCTCTCTCTCTCAAAAAAAAAAAAAAAAAAACCTCAAAAAACATGTTCTCAGTTGAGGATTTAAAAATGTAGGTTCCTAGACCACGCCTGGGAACGGGTTAGAGATGTAAATTTCAGGCCCAGACTCCAACCTCCTGCTGAATCAGGAGCTCTGAGGCCTAACCTTGCATGTTTTATCAAGCCCTCCAGGGGATTCTATTTCTACAAAAACCATCACTGAGATTTTGGTAAGGATTGCATTGAATCTGTAGATGACTTTTGGTAGTATAGACATTTTAATAACAAGTCTTCTGATCTATGAACACATATCTTTCCATTTATTTGTGTGTGTGTGTGTGTGTGTGTGTGTGTGTGTGTGTGTGTTTTGTTTTTTTTTTTCAGCAGTGTTTTGTAGTTTTCAGTGTACAAATCTTTCTCCAGCTTGGTTAATTCCTAAGTATTTTATTCTTTTTGTTGCTGTCACAAGTGAAATTGTTTTTGTTAATTTCCTTTTTTGGATTATTTGTTGTTAATGTATAGCCATGAAACTGATTTTTGCCTGCTGATTTTGTATCTTGCAATTTTGCTAGATGCATTTATCATTTCTGTGTGTGTGTGTGTGTGTGTGTGTAAAATCTTTAGGCTTTCTATATATAAGTTCATATCAACTGTGATTACTTCAGTTTGGATGCCTTTTATTTCTTTTTCTTGCCTGATTGCTCTGGCTAAAACTTCCATGTGAAATAGAAGTGGAGAATGCACACATCCCTACTTATTCCCTGACCGTGTCTTAGGCATCCCCTTTCATTCCCAGAGGAGCCTTCAAGACATCTATAATAATAAAAGCATAATATGCAAATTGACCAAATGGCTGAACGGCGGAATGACTGTCTGGAAGACCTTCCAGACAAAGCCAAGGCTGTGAGGGCCAGGGCTGCCAGGGCAGCCAGGGCGAGGGCCAAGGCAGCCAGGGCTGCAAAGTCCTACTCTTGTACGAATTTTGTGCATCGGGCCTCTAGTCCTATATAATAAAAGGCTAATATGCAAATTGTCCCCACAGGCGGGAGATTGACGGACCCAGAGTTAGATGTGTGCTGACCACCAGGGGGCAGCACGGGACATGGCAGGCATCGCTGACACGGCACTGGCAGCAGGCGGCAGTGGAGGCACTGCTGGCCCCTATGGGCCCTGACAAGAGTGGGACCCTGGCGGGATGGTGGAGCAGGTGAGCGGGCCGTGCCAGGCCAAGGCGGGTGCAAAGGGAGGCCGTGGGTGGCAGCAAGCAGCCGGGGGAAGGGAGGTCCCAGCCAGCAGCCACTAGGGACCCTAGCTGTGCACGAATTTTATGCACTGGGCCTCTAGTTTTTATATATAAGTCCCTGACTGACAGAGCCTGTACTGGGCAGAGGAGCTATGGGAATCTGATAGAAAGTAAATACCAGGGCAGACTTAGAAATGGTCTGAGCTTTTATTGCAGGGAAACCCACTAAGGTAGAAGTGAAGGGAGCCTGGGAAGGGAAGAAAGCCAAGCAGGGGTGCCACAGCCAGCAAAGCCCCTGGAGGGTATCTTGGTCTTGGTCCTGAGGGAGCTCTGGGGACAGTGCAGGTCACACCTCACAGTTGTCCCCATCAGGAGCACAGTGTTGCTTTTCCTGGACTGTAAGTCATTGGTCAAGAGCTACCCATGAGGGTGCCTCCAGCTCTGTCTTTGCACAGTCACAGCATCCAGGGGCAGGAATATGCAGGTGTTGGTTCTTGGGGATTAAGGCCCCCCACCAGAAAGAAGTGGGCACAAACATGGTAAAAGGAGCCAAGGAGTGTGGCTCACTGCATCTGCTATGCCCACTTTAGACTAACAGAAGGTCAGTGACATCTGCTTACATCTCAAAAGGCTCTAAGAGCCCAGTATTCCTGCTCCAGGAGAATGCTGGACAAGTATATCCATAGTCCCAGCAATACCAGCTATTGATGATACCATGCGGATCAGACACATTTTACCCAGATAAAGCTTGCTGCAAATGCTGGGCAAACATATTGCCCATTAAGCAGTGAGCTGGCTAAGCACTGGTGACCCAGAGGCACTGCTCCAATGCCCAAAGCTCAGTACATTGACAAATCACAAGACCAAGTTGATAGGTACTGCGAGGGAGGTTGGAATCTACTCACTTTCACTCCTTTTCTGTCCACCCACTAGGATCAACCAACATCCCCCAACCCCCACCCTTTAGGTGGACATTGTAGACTAACACTACTGAGGGATGGCAAGCCCTGGGCACACTCCTATCCAAATAAGACTTAGGGTGACTGCATGGACCTGTTCTGCTCGTTCTCTCTCATCCAGTCTGTCCCTGTCTCCCTCGTAGGTCTCTTATTCCTCTGAGCCTAGCAACCAGTTGGCTCCATCAGCAATTCACCCCTCTGCAGAAAGAAATACATTTAGTACAGTGTTAAAAGTGTGAGTTCTGGGGGCAACATGTCCAGGTTCAAATCCTGACCCTACCATTCTCAAGCCGTTTAACATGTGACAATTTACCTGATTTCCCAGTTTCAGCTTTCTCATCCTAGAAGTACATAGGAGAGCGGTGTGGAGTGTGTTCATTCATAACAGCACTTGGTACATTATAAATAATAAACATAGATAGGTACCCTAAATACCTTAGGGAAATATACATGGACCTAGAAAAATGACTTTCATTCAGGTATTGTTCATTCTCCCTCCGTGCAAATATACAAGCATCCTACAGAAAAGCATAGAGTGCCCCTTGAACTATGGTATTTAACAGCAAGGATTGATTGGTACAATATATTAATGTATTAAGCCACGATTCATTAGTAATTTATGTTCCTGTAGGAAGGAAAAAAATCATTACATGAGAGGAATCAATTGGTTCATGCCCTGTGATGGGGTTTTACCCAGAATCCCCCCTATAACATTTGCTCAAAAGTACTCACAGTTACTTCAGGACAGAGTGGGGGCCTGGAACTTGGGTTTCCAGAATCCCCTGGCATATGATTCTGCAATGTGCTGGGAAGTGCTGTAACAGGAAAAATAACAAATGAAGTTATCCTTGCAATCATATTCTGAGATTAAAATAAATAGCACAAAGGGATTTTGCAAAACGTGTGTGTGTTTTTCACTCACGAATCCCTGGAGAATGAGTTTGTGCAGTATATATGTTTAATAGACATTAAACATTGAATAGTTTTTACAACTTGGCATTGTAAATGGAGTACATCATATAAGCCTGTGAATGCTAATTGGAGGGTGCACCCAAAGCCGTGGTGGCCTGGTAATGACACTCTATGTCAGTGTGGAATATTTCTTACAGTTACCTCATTGCATAATAATATAAAGTAAACATTGTTAGCATTTTTCTAACATATACACATTTTCCCCTTAAACTATATTGTTAATTTTCCCCATCTCTTTTCAAACATAGGAATTTCAAGATTTTGACCCAAACAGATAGAAATAATGAAGAAAGCAAAAATACCAGAAATACCTTTAAGTTCTTTCATTCAGTAACAACTACCACTATCACTGGTGGCTGTTACTTAATGGAGAATATACACATTCATGTGGATTTGGAATAAAATTTTGCATGGGTGAGATCACATCACATGTGCTGTTTTGAAGCCAAAATGTTCACTTAATCATATGTTATGGGGATAATCACAAGTAAATGTATGTAGATATAGGCAGCCTTTATAATATTTGTGTGGTTATTTATCTGAATATAGCAAAGTTTAACAAATCCTCTTCTAATAGATTCAGATTATGCCCAGGTTTTCACTTTTATAAATTAAGCTGAATGGAGCATCCTTATGCAAACCTCTTTGAAATACTGTGTGATTGATTCTATTAAGTAAAGGCCATGAATGGAATTTCTAGATTAAAAAGAACACATTTTTAAAAGTTAGGCATATAAAGAAGAGCGCTTGGGTAGCAAAGATAAGTCTGAAAGGATATGAGCCAATATATCAGCAATCATAACTGGGTGAACTAGGTAACTTTGTTCTCATCTATATTTTTAATCTGTATCGAACTATGGATATTTTTTCTTATGTTTTTAAATATTCATAGAGTTATCAGCTAAAACCTAATTATGGCTTAGAGCTATACTTGGGATAATCACAGAAATATAGATGAAAAGATAGGAGTTGAAGATATTTAAAAAGAAATGAATATATGTGGAAGACAAATAATGATGATCTAATTTAATTTAAGGTTAATTGATGTCCCTGGCATAGAGAAGCCCACTAATAAAAGAAGGTGTGTTCATCAATATTTTACAAGAGAATCTCCCTGAAATACTGAAATAATTGGCTGATTGAAAGTTTACACTTCATTCTGGAAAATATAATACAGAACATTCAACACAAATATATTCTCCTTTTAAGCTTTTGAACTTTGAAATAAAAGAAAAAAACCCTCCCTAACCGGTTTGGCTCAGTGGATAGAGTGTTGGCCTGCGGACTGAAGGGTCCCGGTTTCGATTCTGGTCAAGGGCATGTACCTTGGTTGCGGGCACATCCCCAGTGGGGGGTGTGCAGGAGGCAGCTGATCGATGTTTTTCTCTCATCGATGTTTCTAACTCTCTATCCTTCTCCCTTCCTCTCTGTAAAAAAATCAATAAAATATATTTTTAAAAAACTCATTCAAGTATCCAGGAAGTCAACAAAAAACATCTACAAAGGAGAAATAATTGGTCTTCCTGAGACTTACTCAGACCCATTAACCAACAATTCTATATCAAGGAATTTGATTGAGGTAAATAATCAGATGAGTATACAATATTTATATACAAGGATGTTTACTATCAGATTATTTATAAACATTTTTTTAAACGTGAAATTCAAGAAAGATCCAAATGGTAGTCTACAAGGCAATCTTTAAAATTATTTTAGAAGAATATTTAATGATGTGGAAAATGCCCATAATATATTATTAACAAATGAAAGAATCAGGCTACAAAAAAGTAATTATAGTATTATTCTAATTAAATATACACACACTGGAAAAGCTACAGGGGGAAAGACTAGAAGGATATACATTCAAATGAAAAGAGTGGTTATCTATATCTAGGGAGTATTACAGGGGATATTTTTCTCTTTGTGCTTTCCTATATATACCAAATTCTCTACAATGATAAGTATTGTTTTTTATTTGGGAGAGAAAATTATAAATGATATTCAATATATAATCAATAATAACAAAGAATATTGCCTTTATATGACTGTCACAAATCAGAAGGAATTAAAGTGTAACTATAAGATTTAGGGACAGTTCCTTTGATTAGACTTTTGGAAAGTCTGATCATATTTTTGTGAGCAACTAGCCTGGGAATGTACTGATAAAAGAAATAAAGCTTTGAAAGCTTCAAGTCCTGAGGTTGCTCATGGTCATCATTAACCAGCTTTACTTGGATTACACATCAGATGCAACATCAGTCTGGTTGTAAATTTAAGTGAGCTTTGTTAGATGGGAACATGGAGCATTGCTGTACACTTGAATAAGCACCATTTGCTTCGTGGTACGAGTAAATATACTGGGAGATGAAGCTCTAAAAATAAAAATCAAGTTTCTGACTATTGTCAGAATACACACTGCTAGTGACACATGGTGCAATAAAAAATAGTGTTTATTGAGGAAAAGGGTATCAAGAATAGCAAAGCACGTGCATTATCTCAGTGCTTACTGAGCATTCCAGCATTCCAGCAGTGAGGGCCCTTCCCTCCCCAGGATGCCCCACATACTGTATTTCTAAGGTCAGGAAGCCAGGGCACATTCGATGATGTAACATAGTGGAAACTTCCTGGTAGATGAGTGCCTTGTAGAAAGAGGAAGCCTTCAGACCGGTAGCTGGTATCAGCCTGTCAGTTCATTGAGATAACTAAACTGACTGAGCCAGATTGTCCCTAAGCTCCTGCAAGTAGGGAGGAAATCAGCCCCCAGAACCATCCAAGTGGGTCTTGCTTCACTGGTTTTTGATGCATTTAGAGCTGAGACCGAGTTTCTCAAAATTGCTAGATGTCTGAATTGCCACAACCAGTTTCCTCGACCAAATAGGAAGTAAGAACTATTCCTCTAATTTGGAAACTCACCACCCATTATGTGGAAATCCAAGATTTCCCACAAGGCTTTGACCAGAGAGCAGCTTATCCAAAGTCTTCCCTTCATTTGCAGCTGGAGTCTCTTCCAGCTCCACCATTCTGATTGGCTGATGCCAGTAATGGGCTTCGAAACTCATTCCAGCTTGATGGTCTCTCCTAGTGATAGTATAAATTTCCAACCCATTGTGGTCATTTAGTCAACCCTTGATCAGCTATCATGAATCTGCTATTTCCCTGATTTGAGTCTTGGGATCTTGCAAAATAATGTTCTATTTCTTCGATGCATTTTATTTATTAACTGATTTATTCATCCATAGTGACATGATGTGTTAAACTGGAAACATGCATAGGGGTTCTTTCTCAATTGTTACACACTAAAATCTGTTGAAGCCCAAAATCCCCTCACAGCTTTCAGTGGCTTTTCAAAAAAAAAAAAAAAAAAAAACAGAGATGGGTGTTTCTTCTCACAGGAATTCCTTTTATGATAAGCTTAACACTTCTCCAAAGAAACTGTTACAATACCAGAAACTTCAAAGTTGACATTTACTTAGTTTTTACAAGAGTATTTAAAATTTACACAAGGCTTACATCTGCAAGTTTTGTAGGTATGAACCTCAAAGGGTAACTCTAATAACAAAACCTAAGGCCGCTGCATTTTCCCAGGTAAATAGAAGCATGTCCACATGACCAGTTCTAAGTCAATATACTCACGTCCTTGGAGCCTCACTGGGTTAATACCCCAGGTGGCCACCTGCTTGCCAGGGGAAGAATATTGAGTGAGACCCCCAGCATGTAATTCACCCAAGAGAAGCAACACTCAAGCAGTTCATTGTTTGCACCCCTGTCCCATAAACCTTACCCATATACTCCCTCAGGATTGTGCATGAATAGTTATAGGAGGCTGTGCCATGGATTCATCCCCAGCTTCTTATTATGAAGATTGTTTTGCAAAGTAAAAACATTTTACAATGCCTCTCTTAATAGTGGTCCTGCTATTCACAATTGTCCTTTGGGAGAAAAAGTGTCCATGTCCTTGACAACACAGGCACACACAAAAACTGTTTTCTGAACATTTAAACTAAATGAAGTGTAAAGGACAAAGTAAAAATTGTCCACATTTATATACAGAATAAACTGTTAATATACTTCCAGGGTGTCTGTCTCTCCCTCTCCCTCTCCCTCCCTCTCCCTCTCCCTCTCCCCTCTTACTTTTTCTTGCCTAAAAAAAGTAGCCTTCTTGTATTATATTTGTCAACATAATACATGCTTATTTTGAAAAATAGTTTAGAAAAGTATAAAATTAAGGAAGTTGACATTGACCCACAAAACACCACCCAGAAGCAATTCTCACTGACATTAAGGTGAGTTCCAGACAAGGACTGAGGCTAACACAAAAATATGGATTAGTAGATAGTTAGACATACACAGATAGGTAGGATTTTAAGCAAATTCTATTAATAAAAATAAAATAGTTAAATGTTATTTTAATTAAAATGTTGCTTTTAATTTTACTTGGATACCACAGGAAAAAAGTTACATTGAAGTGAAACTAATTCCTAATCATTATGCCTTCACCACATTATATTATTTCCTAAGATACTCCTGAGTTTAAGAAAAAAGATTCTAAAACTATTATTAATTTGTTGGAGTTGGATTTTTTAACTACCTTTTCCAATTTTAGGCAGAATTGATTCCTTATGGACAATGAGGGTGCTCATACTTCACACCACCTAACACCTTTCTTTCCCCACTTTCCAGTGTCAGGTGGTTGTATTTTTTTTTTCTCACTGGTGGTTTCGAGCCTCCTCATCCTACCCTTTGATGGCTGACCTGTGAAGTCTTGTAACTGACCCTTCCTGAATTCCTCCAAGGTTGCTTTTCTGATATTCCTGGTGCTCCTGCCCCAGGTCCTGTGCTTCCCACCTTCTCCCATGTGTCACTGAAACCTCCAGTTCCAGCCACCTTAGCACCACTACAACTGGCCCCTCGCATACTGGTGGTAGAGTGGGAACAATTCCCTAGGATGAGAGGCACTTATTTCCTGGCCATTCCGCCCCCCCCCACTCCTCCCCCACATATCTTATGTTTCTCACCCAATCAGATAAAGTATCCTTCCAGATATTGGAGGCCACAGCTTTCTCTCCTTCTGGCACCTTCCTTAACTCACAAAGGTAGGGGTTGGCACTTTAAAGACAAATAGCATCATAAAAGAGAAGAAAAGCATGGCTTAGGAAAAGTGTGTGGAATATTTCAAAAGGTAAAATCAAGGAATTTACCTAATGAAAGAGATTCCTGATGAAGTACAAAGCCCTTCGTCAGAGAAAATCTTAGCTAAGTGTTAGCTAACAGGAAAATAATAAAAATACACAGCATGGGGTGGTAGGATGGTGGAAAGGAGCACCAGGAAGATCAGTGATAATACTTTTAAGCTGATAAATATTTTCTATTTATATGCAGCAAAAACTAATACAGGATATTTCTCTATCCTTCCCTGTCCCTCTGTATATATGGTTCTGGGATGCATAAAATTCAGTCTCTAAACTAATACCATTTTAAAATGACGATTGACTTATTTAAATGTATGTTTTAAGAAATATTCGTCCTCAAAAATAAACAACAAAAATGTTCAGCAATTCCAGTTTCGCCAAAGCGCTCACTTTTTAGAAAGCCAAGGAAGAATGATTCAGATTCGTAGGTTACAGTAATGCCAAGATTTGTTTTCCACCTCACTGGCAACATCCCATTTTTGAAGGACTGCCCCAAGGCTCCATTTAGAACTGTGCCCTTGGTGTGGCAGGCTGCTTTCTAAAATGGCCCTCAATGATTCCCCATGTCCTTGTGTGCATGCCTTGGTGCTATCCTCTTACCTTGAGTGTGGGTGGGACCTCTGACTTGCTTCTACCCCCAAATATGGCAAAGGTGATGAGATGTCACTTTCATGATTAGTTACAAATGATTGCGATTTCTATCTTGCTCATTTCTATTGACTTTTCCATTTGCAGGTTTTGATGGAGCAAGTGGTCATGTGGGAGAAGCTGAGAACAGCCTTAGCCAACAGCCAGCAGAGAACAGAGTGCTGCCCGCCACAGAGTGAGCTTGTAACAGGGCCGTCCCCTAACACACATCCAGATGAGATTGTAAACCCAGGGCTGCCAACACCTTGATTGCAACCTCATAAAAGACCATAAAGCCATGCCCAGACTCCTGACCCACAGAAATGCTAAGCTCATAAATGTGTGTTGTTTTAAGCACTCAGACATGGGGTATTTTGTTATACAGCAAGTGATAACTAATACACTTGGATATACTATTCCACGCCACCTCCAGGCAATTCACCCTCTTGGAGAATCACTGAACCAAGACAAACCATGTGAGAATGTAAAGAGTAGTTATAGGGAGTTACAAAGATAGAGTGAAGTTAATGTAGATCAGATTTTTAATTCAATTGGCTGTGACAAATCACCATTATTTGAAATTAACATTTCAACTCGATAATTTATGCCTGCTTATTTTTACTCCACACTCTATTTTTTAATTATTGTTGGAGTAGCTTCATGAATTCAATGTATAACTCTCTGCAGATAAATGGCCAATTGGGGCAATTAAGTCAGTTCTAGCTTTTGATAGTAACATTGGGATGCTCTTGTTGATTTGGCTTCTTGATGAGAATTCAAAAAAATTATCTAGATATATTTTTTCTATTTTTTTTACTTGAGTTTCCAGCATGCCTTTTATCTTAAAACAGTTTAGTTCTAATACATATTCTTATAACATTTATTTCAAGTTCTCTTTCATATGAGGAAAATAATACATCTCTCAAACATGTTAGGGTATAAAAGATGATGCTTAAAGTACCATGGAACTGAAAAGTGCTATTCAGTTTTATCAAGTCTGCTCCGGTGAGCCATTATCACATCAGGCTTTTACACCGGCTCCGGATTATCCACAGCCACCAGAGAACAGAGAGTTCAGGCTTATAATGTGAATCCTTTGATACTTGTATCAGTCAAGTTTTGGGCTGCAAGCAACAGTCACTCTGGTTCTTTTAAATGCACCCAGAATGATTAAATGGTATTGGGTGGCTCATAAAATTCTCAATCCAATGCTGGAACCATACAGACACCATCAGTGTTATCCCTGGGCCTTGGACACCCTGTGCACTACTGACTGCTGGATACCACCATGAAGACCACCACCCTCCTTGGAGAAATGGCTGATCCAGGCATGGGGGAGGGAAGGAATAAGGTGAATCTGGAGCACCCTCGAGTGCAGAAAGCAAGGAAGTACTCAAGAATAGGGATGCGTCAGAAGAACACAAGCTGACTGGAGGGGACTCCCACTTGCTGATTTTGGGATAATTTGATATCACAATGAGTAATGATGGTAATGGGTTTTTACAAAAGGATATCAGTGAGTCCATAGTAACACTATATGTAAAGGTGGGGGGAGGGAAAGCTCTTCTTTACAAAGGAATATCAGCTTAGACATATAGAATGAATGATAAATTTCAAAAATCACCATTTTACAGCCAGTTACATAATTGATTCAAGCAAAAGTCATCAAAGGACACTAAAACCAATAAATGAGGTTGTTTGGTAACAAGATATTCATATAATCTCAAAGTATCATGTCACCGATTATTAATTTCAAAGGGGAAAATATATCTTTACACTAAAGTGATATGGTGGACCCCACCTTAACTGATCAAGCTTAGCATCTGGGACAAAATGATATCATATGAAAAATTAAAGAATGGGAAAGATATACTGGAAAGAAAATTCTCTGGGCACATGAATGCCAGACAAAGTAGACTTTAGGGAAAAAACTATTACTAGAGATGAGAACGATCCATAATGATAAGAGAATCATCTCAACAGGACAAACAGCATAATGATCCTAAACATGAATGTGCCTCTAGTAACATAGCTTTAACCTTTTGCGGTCACATTAAATTTGGACATGGGTGTCGTACTGGTCGGAATTAATTTCCATTGAAAGAGCAGTGATACATAACATGCAAGATTATGAAGTATAAACAAGATTTATTAATTCTTTTTTGGAACTACGTCACTACTAGTAGAATCACTACAAACGTTATCACTTTCTACGTCAGAGTCAGTATTCAAGGTGCCAAAATAAAACTCTTCATCGTTACTTTCAGATTCACAGTACACTTCTTTCGGTAACTTTCTTTTTGCCATTTTGGAGTATTATTTTGAAATATCTTAACAAGCGAGAATGCCTAATTACAATTAAACGTAATTTGTAAAGCTTTATTTGAAATTCTACGAAGTATCTCCGAAGCTTGTCGATTTCTTCACTCTCAAAAGGCGACTGACTCGCCACGGTGTTTTGCATGGCCAGTGTGGAACGACCACATTTGTTTATATTGAGTTTCGATATCTCCGATTTGTCGGGGCAGTGTTTTGGTTCATGACAAGGTCGCTTAGACACTTAAGAGCTTTCAGAGAAATTATGAACTGATACATGAATGAATAGAGTTAAGATTCGTACGGTTCCTTGCTGTGGTGGCTGAGAGCAGACATACGACCGGAACGGTAAAAAAGCTTTGGTGGCTGAGAGTAGACAAACGACCGCAAAGGGTTAAAATCTATAAAAGAAAACTTGACAGAACTAAAAGTAGAGATAGATCAATAATTTTAGTTGCACACATTTAAACTTCTTTCTCATTAACTGCTAGAACAAGTGGCAAAAAATCAGTAGAGATATAAAAAATTTAAATACAGGTATCCTCTGCTTTTCAAAAGTTCAATTTATGCCACTTCAGTACCTATTTTTGCTAACTAAAATCAGAAGATGGCTTTTGCTTTAACAAAAAAAGGCAAAAAATGGTCAACATTTGCTTTGCAGTGAACCAACCGTCATACAAACAGCATGATCCCCAGCAGCGAGAGTGGCCCCACCAGCAGGCTCCTTCCCTATACTCAGTATCTCAACATACAGCCACCATCACTTTGAACTGTGTCTGTGAGTATCTGTGCTTTATATCAATTTATTTTGTGCCTCTGTTAGCAAGATGTGTCCCAAGGTATCAGAAAAGCCTAAGAGAGAGTGTAAGGGTATTAGGCTTAAACATAAAACTAGATGTAATTGTTTCGATCTTGGTGAACAAAATAAAGGCATTGTGTGTGATGAATTGGCCTGGGACCACCATTTATACTATTTACACACAGAGAGAAAGAATCTTGAACGCTGCCAAAGTTACTATTGGTTCTGTTAGTAGCAAAGTGGTCTCTTAGTCAGTATCCAGCAGTGGGAAAAAATGGAGAGTCTGTTGCTTGAGTGGATTGATGGGTGAAGTCATCCAGGAACTGAACATGAGTCATTTTTGTGAGATTTTTGCTACAATAGACAGTGCTGCAATGATTGCAGAAAAGTCTGACTTTAATTTTGAAAGGGCACATTCTACTTTATACGGGCAGGTTTGCAGAATGTTTTGAGTGCCTACAAAGATATGTACTAGTATGATAGAAAAATGCATGAGGCTAAGCAGTCAAGCACACTGTTGCATTTCAAGCCTTTCACATCAGCCATAGCAGACGACAAAACTCAACCTTGGACTCGAGGCAGGCAGACATGGAAAAGGTATAGGCCTTAGTGACCTACCTGTTCTGGTGGATTTAGATGACTAGATGTTAATAGTTGACCCTCTTCCGCTCTCTCTTACACCCTAGTCTCCCCTACCTCCCACCACTGTAGCCTCCTGCAACTCAACTTAACAGACCATCATCACTACCTCTCAGCCTTACAGTGTGCTCGCTGTCTTCTCAATTCTGGTAAGTGAAATTAAACTATACATACACCGTTTCTACTTTATACAGGTTGTGTATTTAACATATCATTCCTGCTTTTACTATATGTTAATGTTATTTTAAGCTTTATATGTTATTTGGTATGATTTGATAGATTATTTGGGGGGGTCTGGGAACACTCAACATTTTTCCGTATCAATTAATGGTAATTGCTTCTTTGCTTTATGCCATTTCAGCTTAGGAAAGATTTCATAGGAAAGTTCTACTCTTGGATAGTGGGGGGAAACTGTACATTATTAGCTAACACTACCTAATTGACATTTCTAAATACCTATGGAAATCTCATGTTCCAAAGTATAAACAAGTCACAGTAAATTAAGGACTGAAATCATACAGGGTAAGATCTCAGGCTACAGTGTATTAAACCAAAAAAATCAATAACAGAAATATACCACCAGGAAATATAAGCAAAAACTGACAATTAATGAAAAGCATTTGGGTCCCTGATGATTCTACCATGAAACAGAAGAGTGTTGAGACTGGTTGAATGATGTCTATGGGTCATCATTTTTCCTGCCTGCCATGTAGGAGTAGAGTTCCTGAGATGGGACACATGGGTATTGTGCCAAGATATGTTCCTCAGATCAGCCTGCAAAAAGAGCAGGCTCTGTAAATGGCACCACCAGGTAACTTGCTGTTGTCCTCATCTGAGAGAATTGGGAGGAAGAGTGGTGAATTTCTTATCTGAAAATAAGAACCTTCTACTTTCTGAAATATTTACAAATTACATGGAATTGACTTCAAAATATCATGGGAGAGGAGCTCTGAATTGGGTATATAAATACAATAAGATTAGCCATTAGTTGGTAATGGTAAAGCTGCGGGTTGGGTATGTGGGGGTTCATTATGCTATTGTCTGGTACATGCTTTAAGTTTTTTTCATTAAAAAAAGGTTTTTTAAAGAAAAATGTCACAAAGAATTGATATGAATAACTGGTTTGAACCATGGGGATGATATGTATCCTTTTTGTTATTATCTAAAGTTTCACATATGTCTCCTTTTTCCCCGATTGACCCCGCCCCCCGCATTCCCACCCCTGAGGACAAGCCCCCACCGCCCCAGTGTCTGTGTCCATTGGTTATGCTAATATGCATGCATACAAATCCTTTGGTTAATCTCTAACCCCCCGCCCCCCCCCCCCCGCCATTTGTCTCTGGATCTATTTTTGTTCATCAGTTCATGTTGTTCATTATATTCCACAAATGAGTGAGATCATGTGATATTTATCTTTCTCCTACTGGCTTATTTCACTTAGCATAATGCTCTCCAGTTCCATCCATGCTGTTGCAAATGATAGGAGTTCCTTTTTTACAGTAGAGTAGTATCCCATTGTGTAGATGTACCACAGTTTTCTAATCCACTCATCTGCTGATGGGCACTTATGCTGTTTCCAAATCTTAGCTATTATAAATTGTGCTGCTATGAACATAGGGGTGCATATATCCTTTCTGATTGGTGTTTCTAGTTTCTTGGGATATAGTCCTAGAAGTGGGATCACTGGGTCAAATGGCAGTTCCATTTTTAACTTTTTGAAGAAACATTAAAATCTGTCCTGGGCAGAATATAAATGAGAAGGGACAAACCCTTCTTCCCTTTTCCACATCCAGCTGGTTCTAAATTAGAATGTATGGGTTGCACTCCAAATGATATTGGTTTCCAATTGATTTACAAATTGACTCTAGGGTCAGGAATTTTAGAGGCAGCATCATAAATAACTTGCGTCATGGAACTTTGTGCAATAGTCACTCTCTTTTAACATTTTCTCCTTTCCAGTTTGTATTTTTAAGTGCATATAAAAGTTCTCACCCAGGAGCTTTTTTTTTCTTTCTGCATCTAGTGCTCATGATATTTAAAAGGCCAATTCTCTATTTTTAGCTTTTGTGGGTTGGAGCAATACTTCCACATTCAAGGGATAAAGATTGCTCATTAATATTTGTTTAGAGGATGAGGTAATTTCATAAACCAGGGTATGAAGATCAATAGGGTATGGAATGTTATGAAATTATGAATATCAACTCTAGTGAGAAGGAACAATTCAATAGAATTATGGTGATGTTGATATGATATAGTTTATTAATCTCTTATGAACTTCATGAATGATTGGAGCATGTGTATAACATGTGGGCCCTGCTTTAATAAGCACAGTGTTGGGCATTAATCAGAATCAAAATAATGGAGATTTCTCCACTTGTATTTGTGAAACCAAAAGATGCATTCAGTTTAGTGGCCTTATTAAAACAGCCTTCTATTTATTCATGCTTTTAATCATTTGATAAATATTCATGAACTCTGTTAGTGGACCAGCCACTTTATTTTTATTAATGTCCAATTTTCAGATATCTCTGATAACCTTCCTTGAACCTGAAAAATAATTAGTAAGGGGAGTAAAATTTTACATGTGAAAAAAAATGAATGTTAGAATTCAATTTTGGAGCAAAGCCATTGACAGCATTTGGTGCCTGCTTGTCCCACCCTGAACTCCACAGTGGGTAGAATAAATTGTAGTCTGGCCCTTACAGAAATCATGGTCTAAAAATTGCCCAAACTCTTTTTTTGTTGTTGTTAATCCTCACCTGAGGATATTTTTCCATTGATTTTTAGAGAGAGTGGAAGGGAGAGGGAGAGACAGAGAGGAACTTTGTGTTTCTGGTTGCTAGTCGAGCCATATTGTTGGTCTCCTTCACCAAAGGTCTCCTTCAACACCAATTGATTACCTCCTGCATGCACCCAGTCCAGGGCCAGGGAACCTGCAACCAAGGTACATGCCCTTGACCGGAATTGAACCCAGGACCCTTCAGTCCTCGGGCTGACACTCTATCCACTGAGCCAAACCGGCTAGGGAAAAATTGCCCAAACTCTTAAATATGGCTGACAAGATTCTTTGGTCTTGTTTCTTGTACCTCATCCATTCAAATCACCCATCCCCACCACCAGTTAGTTTTCTGTACTTCCCTCAGGTCACAGAATGTACCATTCTCTTTCTCACCTTCTAGACTTCCCACATACTGCTCCCACTGCTTGCAGCACTTTTCTCACTTCCTGCTTCCAACAGCTGACTTTTGGGTTTCAGTTAACCTATGCATCAGCCAGGATAGGCTAGGTCATGCTACAGTGACAAACATCCCATCTCAGTAGCTTACAACAACAAGGATTTGTTTCTGTTTCACACAAAGTCCTTTGCAGGCCTAGCCCACTCTCCAGTGCAGCCCTCCTCCTTGGGCTGGGACTTACACCTACCAGGGTTTTCTCTGGCCTGGAAATGGCACATGTCAATTGCATTTACAACCCATTGGCAGAATAGTCACCAGGCCAAGGCCCTGCGTAACATCAAGGGGACAGAAATGTAAAATCTTTCCAGGTGCCAAGAGTGACAAAACTCAGAATTATCCATAAGCAGCACTAACATTTATCTCAAGGTACCACTTCCCATGAGAAGCCCTCCCAGGCCCTCTAAACAGATGGAGCTGGTTTGTGGAGGAGTCTCAATTTTTCTGTTTGGTTTTTGTCCAATTACTACCTCTCCTTTCTCCTTAAAAACATCTTGACCAGTCACTTTTGATTAGCAGAACAATTTCCATGCAGCTTAAATATTTAGTCCTCTTCACTCTCAAATTTCAATCTCAAGGTCAATTTAAAACTCATCTGATGTTTCTATGCCCAGGTCAGGCTTGGAGCGAAGGATGGTGCATAGTCTCTTTCTACACATTCCCTTCCTTCCTATTGTAGAGACTACCGTCTCCACATTGTTAGGGCAAGAGAAAGGTGAAGGAAAACAGCAGATGTCCCTTCTTTGTACTGACTGAGGTGACATTCCTCTTCTTTGGTTTTCCCTGCTTCTCTGGCCAACACTGGCAAGCCAACAAAAGACACCCATTTCAGCAGGTCTCTCTTGAGCTGAGTCTCATAGAGCATATATGTGGGTCCTTTAGGAGACAAGTGTGGGTCTTCCCCAATGCAATTTTTCCTACCCTGGGAGACCAGTCTTCACTTGGACCACATTCACTCTCTCTCCCACCTCCACAAACATAGTCTGCCCCTCAAGCCTCTTTCTGCAGGGCAGCCCTTTGGAGAAAGAGACCAGCAACATGGCTCAAGCCTAGTTACCCTCCAAGGTGTCCACTCAACCCACAGGAATCTCTAAATTCCTTCCCACCCCAAATTGTGGATAAGCAAGCAGGTCTGCTACCATCTCCTTTTTGAGTCCTGTCACATTTTGCCTGTTCTCCTTGCTCTGGTTCAGAGAAGCCAGGGGCTGATTGACAAATCCAATGGCTAAGCTATTATCCAGCAGAAATGAAATGTCAGTGCAACTTTCCTGCCAACATTCATGGACAAGTTATCTTGGCCTCAGCATACACAGGGGAGATAAACTAGCCTCTCTTTCTGAACACTGCTAACCCAAAAGACCTTTAACATCTCTCACTCTTGATCATCTTATGCAGACTTGGGGAATAATAGAGTGAGTCTGAACTGATGTCCCGCAACAAGCCCTCACATGGCTGTCCCTCGCCTGTAAAAACTTCTTGACCTTAGAATGTGGGTTACATGGTATCTTGTCTTCAGAATAGACCATTGATGTCTAACGTATGACACGCGTGTCAGAGGTGACACGCGAACTCATTTTTTTAGTTGATTTTTCTTTGTTAAATGGCATTTAAATATATAAAATAAATATCAAAAATATAAATCTTTGTTTTACTATGGTTGCAAATATCAAAAAATTTCTATATGTGACACGGCACCAGAGTTAAGTTTGGGTTTTCCAAAATGCTGACACGCCGGGCTCAAAAGATTCGCCATCACTGGAATAGACACAACACTGTGGGACATCAGGAGAAATCTTAGACTTCATGGAGTTAAGTGCCCTTTTCAAGTGCTCCCAGTGGCCCTGTGCTGTGTGGATATGAGTCCCATTATATCCTGTGGCTCCCCCATTCTAGCAGTCTTGAGACGTTCGGACCCATCATCCTAGAGACCAGCTCAGCACCCACCACATGGTGAGTGCTCAATAAGCATTTTTTGACAAGACCAGGCCAACTAACTTTAGTGTGGGGAGGTTTTAATAAGTTTTTTAAAGATTTGAAAGACAAATACCTGTTTTTAGAAAGCAAATGGAAGATCGTTCAAATAAGGGAAATAATTTGAGGGGTAACTGTGCAGATAGAAAAATCCTGTGCCTATGAATAGAGTTAGGTTTATTTTCATAGAACAAAATGGTGGTCATGTACTATAATAAGAATTTGGTTGCTGTATAGGATACATACTTTCATATATTAATTTTGTGGAATCATCTGCCTCCATTGCATATATCCAATAAAAATATTGTAAGCTGTCAATATCAAGACATATGGCCTCAATTGTTATGGCATGACTAACCTCCACCCACTTCCTGAATTTTTAGGATAGACTTTTCAGGTAAGATAAACAGAGTACTGCATCACATTACCTCATTCCTTATAGCTATTGATGCAGTTGCTAACAGTATAATCTCCACTTTAAAGTTACTATTAATTCCCTCCAGTAACTTAGTATATGCTGAGTGAATTCTGAAATCAGTCAGGGCTACAAATATAGTCATAGAATAAATGCTCTGACCAAGCTTTATAAATGCCTAATTAAAAGCATTATTTTGCCTGAAATTCTCTGTATATGGTGTTACATGTTCAGGGTCCTTTTGAATTCCAGACCAGATGTAATTTACCTGTACTGAATAGGCAGTTGTAAGTTATTCTTACAGAGATTTTTCCAAAGTTAATGAGAACGTGTATGTGTTTTGAACTAGGCATACTTGAAACAGAAGGGTAAAGCTGATTTTCTGGATCACCCTTTTCCACAAGAAATTTTATCCTTGGATCATTCTATGCTGTTTGACTCCTTTTGAACTTTATATAATCGGTGGACTGCTTCGTGACTGTCATGAGAAATGAAAAGGCTTGAGTATAGATAGACTCAGTGAATGGTGTCTGCACTTGGAAAGTTGCCAACTGGTACTCCACTAGGACCAGAGTTTTCCTTTAGACCTCTCCTTGACTGGTTGTGCTTTATGGCAACCTGCAGAAATAGATTATTTGAAGAATCTAGTTCACATCATTTCTGGTTGCAAACTGCCATTCTCTCTCCATTGTTACTTTTTGGAGTGAAAATTCAAGCTGACATTTCAAACAGCCTTGACATTTCCCCTCAGTGTTTCTTGAACTCTTTCTTCTTAACACTCTAAAAATAATCTCCACATATTTCCCCAAGTATTTTATTCCCCTCCCCATAATTTTCCCCCTTTGGTCCATGTACATATCTATCATGAGGCAGTTACAAGAGAGGCAAGAAAAGGGGCAGTCTTTCAACCAGACAGGCTTTTAATGATTAGAAGGAATTCTTGGCTGATTCCTCTCAAACTCTCAATATTCATTATATGAATGCAGAACTTCCTTGCTATCAGAATCTAATCCTTTCCTGAAAACATATTGGATAGCAAATTTGTAGATACAGGAAGCTTATATTCCATGATTTTAAGGGGCAAAAATGCTGTATTCCCAGTCCATTCAAAAGCCACAAGCAATTTTCTCAAATATTACTAACATATTCTCAACGCCCTGCGTAACCACCCACCAAGGATTTCTGCGTAATCTAAAAACATTTAAAACCTCAGCTACCTAATTTTGTGTGTACAATACTCCATTACATAGTGGAGCAGTGCTTTGCAAACACTGGCATGCATCAGAATCATGTGGGGCATTTGTTGAAGCATGGAATCCTGGGACACAGAGTTTCAAGTGCAGTAGGTCTGGGTTTGGACCCAAGAATGAGCAGCTGGTCCAAGATGACATTGAGAGGAGGACTGCTGTAGAGGATATGAATTTCATCTGCAACACTCAGCAAGTATGACTAAAATATCAGTAACCATAGTGGAAATAATATGTTCAAGATGCTTTAAATAATAAAAATTACACTAAGAATAATGAAATGAAAGAACTCAGCGATTTTCAAATAATGGTTACTGACCAATGGAAGAGTTGCTTGAGCAGAGTCTGGTGACCAGAGGAAGGAGATGGAAGCTTCAGTCATGTTTGGGGTTTGGAGATGAGTGGAAGATACAGTGGAAAGGTGGATGTCTCACATCCTACAAGTCCAAATCCAAGGAACTGGGGGACATCTTTCTCTGATTGACATGCAAGACTCTCCAAGTGGGTTTGGCTCTGAACTATCATCTGAAGCTGTGGATAAAACTATGTGAAGGGAACAAAAGCTCTCAAAGTGGACATCTGTTCATAGTCTCTTTGCTTAAGCTTATACACCTCCAGATAGCATGAGTCAGGGCTTGTCATTGCATTTCTGGAATGCCGTCTTCCTTCGATGTCATGATCACACTCACTACAGCAATGGTTTTGAGGATGTGATCTACAATTTCTTTTGAAGATTCAGCATGTGGATCCTCTTCTTCCCTTTCCTCCACTTTCCAAGAAGATATTTTCACTTAATAATTGGGAACACTGACCTTCTGAATGTTGACAGCACACAGCATGAGGCAGCTAAGATAGGACTGCAACGCAGTATACTTCCTCTTACCTGGACTCACACCTTAAATGGGCTTTTCTGGTGTTTGCTTGCTGATTTGCAATAGCGGGTTTTAGATTCAGACAATAAATTTGGAATAAACATTTTTGCAAGTCATTTCAATGAGTAGTTGGAGCATAAGAATTCAGATAATGAGGGATACCTGGTTGAATTAAACTTTTCCTGTGTAGCAGGCTTAGGCCTGGGGACTCTTTATATAGTAATCAACACAATAAATATGGCGATGTCCTTGTGGCCTTATAGATAAAAAGAGAAATAATAAACCAGCAAATGAATAAAATGTATAGCACTTCAAAGTGTGATAAAGACGGAAAGAGGAAAACAAGGGATGCTATTCGAGAGAATAATGTAGAGATAGAGAAGGGGGGAGAGCTCTTCTGAAAAACTAACATTTTATTTTTGTTTCTACAGAACATTTTGTGTTGGGTTTTCTATGGAAATGTTTAAAGTGCAGAAAAGTGCCAAGAAGAAAATAACAGCCACCCACATTTCCACCATCCAGAAATAACCTCTTAGTACTGTGGCATTGTTACTCCCAATTAAAGCATGTAAAAAATCTATTTTGCTGCTGGGAGGAGCAAGGGATTTAATGGAGAACTCAGAGTGGCCTGGTTCAGTCTAGTTCCTGTGGCTATGCAGTAAAGGGAAAATGAAAAAGGATTTGGGATACAACAGGGCTTGGAGATGATGGAGCCAATAAATGGATGAGGGAGAGGGAACCATTAGGATGAATCCCAAGTGTTGGGCATAATGAAATGGGCGGGCGATGATACTGTCATTGGGGAGATGAGAAGAGGGGGGTGCAGAAATAGGTTGGAGGTGGGGAAAGGAGACCAATAGTTCAGTAATTGTAAAGATGCACATGAAACTCCTACGCCATTGTAGAAAAGATTCTGGAGCACAGAAGAGAGGGTATTATTTTGAGGTGTTGCATACAGACACTATTTAAGGAGAATGGAAGGGATCACTTGGGGAGAAAGTTAAGTTTAGAGAAGAGGAATGGGGACAGGACTGAGCTGCAAGGAAAGACAACATGAAAGTGGATTAGAGAAACTGGGTTAAACGAATGAAAATGACTAACCACAGAAGTAGGAGGAAAACCTGATAAGTTCTGTGGTAGGCAGAACAGTGACCTAAAAACAGTCATGTCCTAATCTCTGAAACCTATGAAAGTACAATCTTAAATGGCAAAAGGAACTTTGCTGATGGAATTGAGGTTATGGACCTTAAAGGGGGATAACATGCTAGATTCCCAATTGGGTCCAATGTAATGACCTGGGTCGTTAAAAGTGGAAGAGGGAAGCAGAATAGGTGGTCAGAGCAATGTAATGATGGAAGAAGCAGCAGGAGAGAGTCAAAGTGTTGAGGAACTTAATCCACCATTGCTGGCTTTGGAGGCGGAGGAAGGAGATTGGGAGCCAAGGAATGCAGGAGGCCTCTAGAAGTTGTGAACTCCCTTTGCTGACATCCATTGAGAAAATGGGCCCTCAGCCCTACAACCACCTGGAACTGGACTCTGCCTCCAACCTCGATAAACAACCAAGCAGATTCTTCCCTAGAGCTTTTGGAAAGGAACCCAGACCTGCCAGCTCCTTGATTTTAGCCGGGTGGGAGCGGTACCAGACTCCTGACCGACAATACTATCAAATAATACATTTTGTTGTTTTAAGCCTCTAAGTTTGTAGTAAATTGCTATGGCAGTGAATGCTCAAAAATATTAGCTATTATTATTATCCTTCTTGAGACTGTCTTCCTGATTCTCTTTCAGTAAGTATGGTAATGAGAGTTGCTTCTCTCATTTGTGGCCTGGATGAGTGCTAATGAGGTTAACTAACTACTTACACCAGACAGCGTCAGAGGCCATTGTTGATGAGTCTTCATTATGTCAGCCTGTCTTAATTAATGCCCAGTTCCTAGCTGAGGGCACAGGGATGCTCTCTGCATGCCTAGCAAGGTGTGCTGCTGTCTCCTTACCTCAGTTATGTCTAAGCCATCCTCAGCCCATCATCATAGTTCCTATGCCAGGCTAACGCCTCCTCTTCAGAGAAGCAGATTTGCATACAAAATAACAAAAGTGTTGAGATTATTTTGTGTTCGCTGCCTAAATGTCAGGCTCTGACAATTATTTCTTCCCTTTTGTTCTTTCAACATGGGTGATATCATAGTTCCTGACAGCTGGAATTTACTCATCTGTTTAACAGAGCCGCCAAGGGACAACCTGCAGCTCTTTGTCTTAGAGTAATGCTTCTCAACCATGGATGCACATTACAAGCAGCTGGTGTTTTTTTATATACGGACACTCAGGATCCACTCTAGGTCAATTGAACCAGAACTTCTGGGCGTGGTGCCTGGGTATGGGTACTTTTTTAAAGCACTCTGGGTATTGGCAAAGTGATGTTGGAGAAGCACTACCTTAGGGCATTTTCCCTTTCACTGCTGAGAGCTGGGGAGACACCCATTGTGCCCAGATGCCAATTAAAAGTGTGAACCCTGCAGAACTAATGAACAGAGGGATCCACATTGCAAAGTGCTTCCGTAGAGACTGTGGAAAGAGACCTCCAGACACAGAGGTCTCCAAGTGGGGATGGAGGTCTCAGCTGCAGCCACTGTCACTGGTGATACTGTGCTCTGGGTCATCAGGGAGACAGGAATGAGCTAAAGCTGGGAAGGCAAAGATATTTTCACTCTTTCATAAGTTTTATTCAGAATATTCTCTTTTTTTTTTTTAGCTAAACAAATATTCATTGATTCTACTTTGACAACATGGCAGACAAAATGCTACCCATCTGTCTTTGTCAGTTTGGGTTGCTTGTAACAAAATACTATAGACTGGGTGGCGTAAACAACAAACATTCATTTCTCACAGTTCTGGAGGTAGGCAGTCCAATATCAAGGTGCCAGCTGATTCCATTTCCAGTGAGAACTCTCTTCCTGGCATACAGATGCCTACCTTCTTGCTGTGCCCTCACATGGCTGGGAGAGGAAGTTCCAGGGTCTGTTCTTATGTGGACACTAGTGCCATCATGGGGCCTCCACCCTCATGATCTCATCTAAACCTAACTACCTCCTAAAGGCCTCACCTCTTAACCATCATCACATTGGAGACATAGGGCTTCAACACATAAACTTTGGGGGAACACAAACATTCAGTCAATAGTAGCACACAATTTCCTAAAAATCTGAACATTGAAATGATCAGTGTCTTCTAGGTACCCCTGGAAGCCCACATAGCCTGAGTTCAATAACAGTGGTAGGAAACTTGGTCTTTGGAGTCCTTGGCTAAGACTGACAGGACTACTGTGGTAGGCAGAATGTCCCCCCAAAGGTGTCCATACCCTAATACCTGGAAACTAAATACATTACATGTCAAAAAGGGCTTTGCTGATGTAATTAAGGCTATAGGTCTTATAGGAATAATCCTGGACTATCTGGATTAGTTCAATCTTACAGGTGAGTCCTTAAAAGCAGAGAACCTTCTCTGGCTGAAGGCCAAGAAGATGTTGCAAAAGGGAAAGTCAGAGAGACTCAAAGCATGAGAAATACTCTGCACTATCACAGGAATAAAACCACCTGAGGCAGCACCATGAGGGACACACACAGCCAGCAGGGGCCTGGGGACCTCAACCCTATACCTACAAGGAACTGGATTCTACCAACAACCTGAATGAGCTCAGAAAGGGATTGTTCTACAGAACTTCTGAAAAAGAGCTCAGGCCAGCTGACAGCTTGCTTTCAGCCCTGTGAGGCCTGGAACAGAGGAGGCAAGGGAGCTCGCCCAGATTTCTAAAATACAGAACCAAGAGATGATAAATCTGTATTGTTTTTAAACTGCTAAAACTGTGGTAATTTTAAAGGCAGTAATATAAAACTAATATAATTGCCAAGGTGTGTTTTGAGCTATTATCCCACTGATAAGCAATTTTAGTGACATTAACTTTGGTTGTTGAACACAAACCACAAGTAGAGATGAGAAACCTGTCAAGTTTTGGTGGTCAATTTACTCCTGGGATATTTAGCCTCACGTTGACTTTCCAAAGATGAGTTGTGTGGTGAACACTTGGATTATGTTCCTTTCTACAAAACCCTCAGAGACAATAAAGGGAAATTCTGGTGGGTGTGAGAAATTATGATTCCTAGCCAGGCTTATTTTAAAAATAAAGTCAAAATGAAATGCATGATTTGGAACAGAGGTTTAACTATCATCAGGACAATTTTCTCCTGTAATAGACCTATGAGAGCAATAGGGACTTTTGAGTAATTTATCTTGGTTCTTTCCCATGGATGTTATGTTAAGCAACCAGGCGCATCCATGGCCTTTATGGTCTTCTCAATCTCCCAGCAACACATTTCTAGCTTCTAGCCAGTGGTCTCATTAGGGAATGCCTGTATTCGAGAATCACAGTGTGACCCTTTAAAAGGCTTCCTTCTGGGTATATTTTATTAACTCCAACAACAGAAACCAACTCTACTCACCTTAAGCAGAAAATGAAATTTACTGCAATAATTTCTGGAACCGCTCACAGAATTAACAGGAAGGTTGGAGAATCGGCTCTGAAAATGGGCAGGAAAAAAGGGAAGCCAGGAAGTTGAATCCACTGCTGAAATTACATCATGGAAAGAGTCGATTACAGAAGCGACCTCTGAGCCGCAGATGCTGCCCATGACTCTGTCACCTCTGAAGGCTGGCTACCATGTCTGTAGCTGCAAAGATTTCTAAATTGTGTCCTGATACTACCTCCAGATCCAAAATCCCAAGTGGATGCATTTAAGTTTTCTCAGTTTAGATAATATGACAAAAATATCAGTCACCAAGGGTCAGGAAAAGCACATATTTTAGTTTTCTTAGGAGGAGGGGGGACTGTTCTTTCCTCCAAGACTTGTACTGTGGGCCATTCTCCAGACATAGAAAAAGGTGCGAGGTATAGCTCTTCACCCCTTTGGCTCTCAAACATCCCTGAAAACCCCTCTTCTCACATGTCTAAAAATATATGCTTTTAAATATATATATATGTGTGTGTGTATAATACCCCCACTTCAAATACTGCAATCTACCCTTATCCCCAAAGACAACAACCCAATATTTCCTCAGTAACTTCTTCTAGCTGAAGGAGATCTATTTCTGTTATAATATCTTAACCTCCAACACACTCACTGTGCAATAATGGGGTAAAGGAAGAGGAAAGAAAGGGCAATAACTTGAAATTTGTAAATATATACATGATTCAGTGAGGAAGAGAATCTGCATAGAGGCTACCTAGTATGGTGCTTGTTTGTGCAGCTGATGATGCAGTATTTATGATATCCCTCCTGTGTTACTCATTCCATGTTCCCATTGCCTTCAGCCTCACTTGGCTGGCTACAGAGAAATACTGGTAAATGTTGACCAAGAAGCTCTCTAAAAAAAAGGTATTCATTATAAATTGTACTGATATAAAGGATGTTTAACACAGAGTTTATGACTAATAATAAAATATACAATGCCCTTTATTGTAAATTCCAGATATAGCCAATCAGTTGTCAAAGGTTGCTGTTTTATTGTGTTTATTTTTTGTTTTTTTTACCAACCTGTGCTTGCAGTTCAACCATGATTTGACAAAACCAACCTTCAAATAAAGTATTAGCATTCAGTTCAGCCAAGAATTTGTTTTAGCCATTAACTAATGCATGTAGTTTCGACATAAATATCGGTTGATAATTTTGTTTGCATTAACAAGTAAGATGAAAGTAAAAGAAATGAAGATTTATGATAGAATTTCATTTATTCATCAATGACATAACTGCTTTACTAAATCAGATAAGTTTTTAAATATTGAGAGAAGATCCCCTCAAATTTTTATGCTATTCACAATGTAATAGCTACAGATACAACCTGGTTTTAAGTTTAATCTCTATTATTATCATTTTCCCCATCACTTTCTTAAGTCTAGACAATCAACAAAACACAGTATCGTGACTTGATCCACTTAAAGAATACATAAACCAGCTCATAAAAATAAGTATGTAGGAATGGAGGAGTGTTGTTATATATACTCTGTCACTCAATTTGTTGAAACCTTTACAAGTATGTGCTAAATGTTACATAGTGATCTATTGACAAAAATTATTTTTAATGATGTTTCAACCCCCAGCTCATAAGTTTTTCAGTTTTGTTGAAAGCAAAGATTTAGAACTATATGATTTGAGAAATCACTTGTCATCTACTTTCAGCACAATTTACTTTCTCCATTTTTGAAAGTATACTGCAAAGACATTACTATGACTTACAGCTACTTATTTTACTTGTTCTTTAACTGGCATCTCATTTAGCCTTTATACTTAGAAAAGTTTAGAAAATACTTTTAAGTATTTGTCACTACAATATTATTTATAAAGTAATTTTATATAGTCACATGCTTTAACTATATTTTCATCAAAAGCTTAGAACTGCAGCCCTAGCCCATTTGGCTCCGTGGACAGAGCGTCGGCCTGTGGACCAAAGGATCCCTGGTGTGATTCCAGTCAAGAGCATATACCTTGGTTGCAGGCTCCTCCCCGGCCCAGACCATGGTCAAGGCTTGTGTGAGAGAAACCAATCTATGTGTTTCTCTCTCATCAGTGTTTCTCTCTGTCTTTCCCTCTCTCTTCCACTCTCCCTAAAAATCAATGGAAAAATATCCTCGGATGAGGATTAACAAAAAAAAAAAAAATGCTTAGAACTGCAGCCTTAGCTCATCCAAGTTACGGAAAATGTATTATCTATATAGGGAAGTCCATCCTCATTGTCAAACCAGTTAATCAAATCAGACTTACCTCTGACTTTCTCTGTGTGAAATCTCATATTAGCATGGACTCCTCACAGAATGGTAGTCTTAAGATAGTTCCTCTTCTTACAGGCAGCTGCCTTCCAAGAGGCAGGAAGTGACCAGCCAGTTAAGGGCTACACCTAAAAGTGGCACAGTATCTCTTCGCTCTATTCTATTGATCAAAGCAGTCACAGAGCCCACCTGATTCAAAGGGTGGAGAAATAGAAACCCCCTCTCACTGGGGGAGTCCCAAGGTTGTATTTCAAAACACCACTTGTATCATATCATTGCAGCCATCTTTGGAAAATATGATCTGCCATAGCCAGTTTCTGAGAACGTATTTTATCAGTACACAGAAACTGAGGAAGAAGAAAAAAATGGCAGAGGTATAGACGGACGTGTCCCGTGCCTTGTC
This sequence comes from Myotis myotis, assembly GCF_014108235.1. Lineage (NCBI taxonomy): Eukaryota > Metazoa > Chordata > Mammalia > Chiroptera > Vespertilionidae > Myotis > Myotis myotis. Next base: position 120,090,515 of record NW_023416346.1, on the reverse strand, counting down.
CCGGAGCTGTTAGGGTGAGCGGCTCAAGCGGGTAGCATACAGCCCAAATAAGCACAGGATATTCAGCTGAGAGACAGTTTGCAGCCAGGAAAGGCAGAGGAATCCTGGAGAAAGCGGATTGAAAGTTGGAGACTGCGGCTGAAATCTCTCCCGGAGTGCCGGCTCAGCCGCAGAGACCAGGCCATCTTGAGTGGCTGTTTTTGGAAACGTATACTGTACACCCAAAGACCGGGCATCCAGAGATTGGCTGCTAACCCGGAAAACACCGGATCTGAGACAGCACGACTACGTGGAGTCCTGCTTCTCACGGAAAGGTCAGGTCTCGCCTGAAGGTGCAGTTGGCAATTCAGGTTGGGGAGAGGAGTGTGCGCGGGGAGGTTTGCGCCCCACAAAGACCACGGCCTTTGGGGCCAACGTGATCCGCGAATGTGGAAGAGCTCCCACAGGGCTGCCAGCAGAAGGGAACGCTTAAAATTAGCCGATAGCTGGACTGGATGCAAAAAAGGCAACGTCAGATTTTGCCAGTGTGCAGGCTGCTTAATGTAAGGAGATAGAGGGTGCGCAGAAGAGACTCCGTGTGCTAGAAGGTGCAGGGTTGCGAATTCGCACAACTCCGCAGGCTCTTGTTTTTTGTTTTGTTTTGTTTTTTTCTCTCTTCCCCTTAAATCTTTGCGTTTGATTATTAAACCCAGTGCACAGGATTGCCCAGTTGGGGACACTCGCAGAGACTGCAGGGGAAAGTTGTTTTTGTGGAAGCTGGGGAACAGAGTGGGTTAATGATTAAAGAACCAGCTCTGGGCAGTGGACTTCCCCAAAGCAGTTTTAAGTGCAATAGAGGAAAACAAAAACCCTAACTACAGCAAAGAGAAGCCATGTAGCCTCGGAGGTCAATCCAGAAACACTGCCACCCGGAGGCTGAGCCACAAACTGACTCTTAGGTAAATACAAATTAAGGCAGTCTGGGAAACAAATACAGCCTGCTTTAAAATCAGGACTGTGGTTTACAACACAGAGGAACAGTGTATCAAAGGGAAATTCAACACTCTCCTGAATACCTGGCAGGACTAAGGCATGCCAGACTGAAGAGTAGAAGAACCGAAGGACCTTCACTACTGCAAATTTTTTTTTTTATTCTTTTTTCACCTTTTAAATAAGAAACCAATTTTTTTTCTTTTTTCATCACCTGATCTTACCCTTTTAATTACTACATTTTTATTTTTAACCAGTATTATTACTACTACCATTTTACCATTTTTTAAAATGTCATTTTATTTTCTCTTTATTTTATTTTGGGATTAGTGTTCTACATTCTGTTTTCATCGTTCCTTTTGCATCATTTTTCTCTAGCTCAATTTTACCTCTATGCTAAAACCCTCTTCCTCACTTTTCCCCTTTTGTTCTCCTGTGTCTCTTACCCTATTCCTGCTTTAGATTTTCCCTATTCCTTCTTTTTACCCCCTGTCAAAATTTCACCCTACTTATATATCCTATTTCCAATCCCCTGCTCTAATCCTTATACACCCCTCCCTTATCTTTCTTCACTATCCAAATTTTTTTTCTTCTTTTCTCTCTCTATTGTTTTCTTGTTGTGTGCTTGATTGTTGAGTATATTGGGGGTTTTTTTAGCATTGTTTGTGAGGTTGTTTTGCTTTCTCTTTTTATTTTTCTGTTGGTTTCCCCCCGCGCCCCCCCCCCCCAGTTATTTTTGTGCTTTTGTTTTCCCTTGCCTCACTTGATATTTTTGGTTGGTTGTAGTTTGCATTCATCTCCAGGGATATGTTGCGGGAATTTGTTGGGATTAGTGGCAGTTCTATCAGAGTTTTCTCCTCATAAAAATAGTCTCTTCCCCTCTTCTACTTCATTCTCTCTTTTCTCTTACTTTTTTTTCCTCCTTTTTCCCAATTACATTTTGGCACTCCTTTTTTCTTTTTTCTTTTTTCTCTTTTCCCTTTTATCTTTTTCTCTTCTTTCTTCCTTATCCCCTAATTCTCTTACCTCTGGTGGTCACCTTTATTTGGGGTTATTAATATCGTGAATACATTTGTGTTCAGTGCCTGGTATATTGTGCCTTGTCGTGTTGTGTTTTGTGCCTTTAAATCAACGCAGCAGATCCAAGCAACAGCAGCCTCCTGATCACCACACCTTCTGTCTGAGGAACAGCAGCTGCATGTGAAGCCTCCCCCTACCAGCCAGAGGACCCACCACAGCTGTGAACAGCATCCACCACAGGAGCGGCTGCCAACTGAGGAGCAGCTGCTACCACAACTGACCGAGGAGCAACCGCAGCCCGAGGATCCAGTGCCACCCAGGGAGCAGCCACTGAACGACTCAACATCTAGATATGTCGGTGAGATCAAACATGGGTAGACAGAGAAACCCCCAAAGGAAAGAAAAGGAGGACTCGCAAGAAAAGTAGCTAAGTGAAACCGAGGCATGCAGCATGACAGAAAAAGAATTCAGATTAGGGGTCCTAGAATGCATAAACCGGATGGAGGAAAAAATCAACAACTTATGCAAGAAGCAAGAAGAAACAGATTAAAAATTCAATAAATTATGTAAGAACCAAGAAGAAATGAAGAGTGATATAGCTGCAATAAAAAACACCACTGAAAGTTTCAACAGTAGACTAGGAGAAGCAGAGGACCAAATTAGCGAATTAGAAGGCAGGAAAACAAAACACACCCAAACTGAACAGCAATTGGAGAAAAATATTAAAAGACAAGAGGGAGCTATGGGACAACATGAAACGAAACAACATACGAATAATAGGGGTACCAGAACAACAGAAAGAGGACCAAGACTTAGAAAACCTATTTGAAGAAATAATATCAGAAAACTTCCCTGAGGTGGGGAGGAAAAAAGTCACACAAGCACAGAGAGTCCCAAACAAGGTGAACCCGAAAAGACCCACACCAAGACACATCATAATTACCATGGCAAATGTTCAAGACAAAGAGAGAATCTTACAGGCTGCAAGAGAGAGACGGAAAGTTATATACAAGGGATCTCCCATTAGATTATCAAATTATTTCTCAACAGAAACACATCAGGCCAGAAAAGAATGGACAGAAATTTACAAAGTGATGCAAAGCAAAGGACTGAATCCAAGAATACTCTATCCAGCAAGGCTATCATTCAAAATTGAAGGGGAAATAAGAAGCTTCACAGACAAATAAAGGCTAAGGGAGTTTATCACCACCAAGCCAGCAGTGCAAGAAATGCTAAAGGGACTGGTGTAAAAAGAAGAAATTAAAAGCTCAGAAAGAAAACAGCCACAAAAAATAGAAATGGCTACAAACAAGTACCTTTCAATAATAACTTTAAGTGTAAATGGACGAAATGGTCCAATCAAAAGACATAGAGTGGCTGAATGGATAAAAAAACATGACCCATATATTTTCTGTCTTCAAGAGACCCACCTCAGAATAAGAGACTCACACGGACTGAAAGTGAATGGATGGAAAAATATCTTTCAGGCAAATGGAAATGAAAAAAAAGCTGGGGTAGCAATACTTATGTCGGACAAAATAGACCTCAAAGTGAAGGCCATAAAAGAGATAAGGGAGGCCACTTAATAATACTAAAGGGATGAATACAACAAGAGGATATAACCCTGATAAACATATATGCACCCAATGCAGGAGCACCTAAATACATTAAAAGAAACCTAAATCCTGGAAGATATCAAAGGAGAGATCGACAACAATACAATCATAGTAGGGGACTTTAATACACCACTGACATCACTGGATAAATCCTCTAGACAAAAAATCAGCAAAGAAACAGCAATCCTAAATGACTCACTAGATCAGATGGACTTAATTGACATCTTCAGAACACTTCACCCCAAAGCCACAAACTATACGTTCTTCTCAAGTGCTCATAGGACATCTTCAAAAATAGACCATATATTGGGTCACAAACAAAGTCTTCCCAAATTCAAGAAGATTGAAATCATACCAAGCATCTTCTCAGACCACAAGGGCATAATATTAGAAATAAACTACAATAAAAACAACTCAAAATACTCAAACACTTGGAAGCTGAATATCATGTTATTAAATATTGATTGGGTTACCAATGAGATCAAAGAAGAAATTTAAAACATCCTGGAAACTAATGACAATGAAAACACAGCACTCCAAAACCTATGGGACACAATGAAAGCAGTCCTGAGAGGGAAGTTTATAGCTCTACAGGCCTATCTCAACAAACAAGAAAAATGGTAGTAAATCATCTAAATCTACAAGTCAAAGAATTAGAAAGAGAGCAACAAGAAAAGCCCAGAGTGAGCAAAAGGAAAGAGATAATAAAGATTAGAGCAGAAATAAATGACATAGAGACCCAAAAAACAATACAGAAAATCAATGAAACCAAGAGCTGGTTCTTTGAAAGGATAAACAAGATTGACAAACCTCTAGCCAGGCTCACCAAGAAGCAAAGGGGGAGGATCCAAATAAACAAAATCAGAAATGATAGAGGCAAAATAATAACAGACCCCACAGAAATACAAATGATTGTTAAAAAATACTATGAACAACTCTAACAAACTAGACAACCTGGAGGAAATGGACATATTCCTAGAAAAATACAACATTCCAAAACTCAATGAGGAAGAATCTAAAAATCTTAACAGGCCAATAACTATGGAAGAAATTGAAGCAGTCATCAAAAAGCTTCCAGTAAACAAAAGCCCAGGACCAGACGGCTTCACAGGGGAGTTTTACCAAACATTCAAGGAAGAACTAAAACCTATCTTCCTCAGACTACTACAAAAAATTCAAGAGGAAGGAACACTTCCAAGCTCATTCTATGAAGCCAGCATCACCCTAATACCAAAACCAGGTAAAGACAACACAATGAAAGAGAATTACAGGCCAATATCCCTCATGAACATAGATGCCCAAATCCTCAACAAAATCTTAGCAAATCGGATCCAGCAGTACATCAGAATGATCATACACCATGACCAAGTAGGATTTCTCCCAGGGATACAAGGATGGTACAATATCTGCAAATCAATAAACATGATACATCACATAAACAAATTGAAAGAAAAAAAGCACATGGTCATATCGATTGATGCAGAAAAGGCGTTTGACAAAATCCAACACCCATTCTTGATAAAAACTCTCAGCAAGGTGGGAATAGAAGGATCATACCTCAACATAATAAAAGCCATATATGACAAACCCACAGCCAACATCATACTCAATGGACAAAAACTAACACCATTTCCCCTAAGAACAGGAATAAGACAGGCATGCCCATTCTCACCACTCCTGTTCGACATAGTACTGGAAGTATTAGCCATTGCAATTAGACAAGAAGTAATAAAAGGCATCCAAATTGGAAAAGAAGAAATAAAACTGCCCTTATTTGCTGATTACATGATATTATACATAAAAAACCCTAAAGAATCCATCAAAAAACTATTAGACTTAATAAATGAATTTGGCAATGTAGCAGCATACAAAATTAACGCCAAGAAATCTATGGCATTTCTATACACCAATAGAGAACTTACAGAAAGAGAGACTAAAAAACAATCCCATTTACCATCGCACCAAAAAAAATTAAGCTACCTAGGAATAAACTTAACTAAAGAGGTAAAAGACCTCTACTCAGAAAACTACAGGACATTGAAAAAAGAGATAGAGGAAGACATAAACAGATGGAAGAACATACCATGTTCATGGATTGGTAGAATCAACATCATTAAAATGTCCATACTACCCAAAGCAATCTATAAATTCAACACACTTCCCATTAAAATACCAACAGCATATTTTACATACCTAGAACAAAATCTCCAAAAATTCATCTGGTATAAAAAAAGACCCCGAATGGCTACAGTGATCCTGAGAAAGAACAAAGTTGGTGGGATCTCAATACCAGATATCAAGCTGTATTACAAAGCCACTCTTCTCAAAACTGCCTGGTACTGGCACAAGAACAGACATATAGATCAATGGAATAGAATAGAGAGCCCAGAAATTGGCCTGAACTAATATGCTCAATTAATATTTGACAAAGGAGGCAAGAACATACAATGGAGTCAAGATAGTCTCTTCAATAAATGGTGTTGGGAAAATTGGACAGATACATGCAAGAAAATGAAACTAGACCACCAACTTACACCATATACAAAAATAAACTCAAAATGGATAAAGGTCTTAAATATACGATGGTAAACCATAAAAATACTAGAAGACCAAAGGCAACAAAATCTCAGACATATGCCGAAGCAATTTCTTCACAAATACAGCTCCTAGGGCATTGGAAACTAAAGAGAAAATAAACAAATGGGACTACATCAAAATAAAAAGCTTCTGCACAGCAAAAGAAACCATCAACAAAACAACTAGAAAGCCCACTACATGGGAGAACATATTTCCCAATGTTATCACTGATAAGGGTTTAATCTCCAACATTTATAGGGAACTCATACAACTCAACAAAAGGAAGATAAACAATCCAATCAAAAAATGGGCAAAGGACCTAAATAGACACCTTTCAAAAGAGGACATTCAGAAAGCCAAGAGACATATGAAAACATGCTCAAAGTCACTAATAATCTGACAGATGAAAATCAAAACAACAATGAGATACCATCTCACACCTGTCAGACTGGCTATCATCAACAAATCAACAAACTACAAGTGCTGCAGAGGATGTGGAGAAAAAGGAACACTTGTGCACTGCTGGTGGGAATGCAGACTGGTGCAGCCACTATGGAAGACAGTATGGAGTTTCCTCAAAAAACTAAAAATGGAACTCCCATTTGACCCTGTGATCCCACTTCTAGGAATATATCCCATGAAACCAGAAACACCAATCAGAAAGGATACATGCACCCATATGTTCATAGCAGCACAATTCACCATAGCTAAGATCTGGAAACAGCCTAAGTGCCCATCAGTAGATGAATGGATTAGAAAACTGTGGTACATCTACACTATGGAATACTATGCTGCTGTAAAAAAGAAGGAACTCTTACCATTTGCAACGGCATGGATGGAACTGGAGAGCATTATGTTAAGTGAAATATGCCAGTCACTGAAGGAAAAATACCACATGATCTCACTCATTCATGGATAATAAAGACCATTATAAACTTATGACCAAAAATAGATACAGAGGCAGAGCTGCCTCAAACAGACTGTCAAACTGCAGGGGGAAGGCCGGGGAGGGTAGGGGGCAGAAGGGGGGGTAAGTGATCAACCAAAGGACTTATATGCATGCATATAAGCATAACCAATGGACATAAGATACTTGGGGGTAGGGGAGGCCAGGGGATTGTCAATGGGCGGGGGAAAAAAGGAGACATATGTAATACCCTTTGTAATACTTTAAGCAATAAAACAATTTTTTAAAAAAAAGAAACTGAGGAAACAACTTGGGGATGGTTTCATTTCCCACAGTCCTTACCGTGAGTTGGGCTCCTGTCGAGCCTCCATTAATCATCTGACTAATCTGACTAATGGGCCATGGTAATTTTCAGGGTCCTCAGGATTTAGTGTTATTGTAGAGCCAGTGTCCAACAATCCCCCACAGACATACGTGTTTTCATTTTCCCAGGGCACATTTACTGTGGTAAGTAATGGAGTCTCTCTGATGAGGGCTAGAAGGAAGAGTCAGGATGTACTGGGGAAGTCTTTGCAGAGCCCTTTCTTGGATCATATAGCCTCCGCTTCATTCAAGGAACTTTGGTCTAGAAGTCGGGTGACTTAGGTTTTAGAATTGGATGAGAAGCCTTAACTCAGGATTTTTCAATTTGGGTGCATGTCAAACCTCTGTTAACAAGATGTGGAGTTTTGTTGTGATTATAAAAACCAAATAGGGCCTTAGTAGACTATCTAGGACAGCCGTGGGAAAACTACGGCCCACGGGCCGGATCCAGCCCGTTTTAAATGAATAAAACTAAAAAAAAAAAGAGACCGTACCCTTTTATGTAATGATGTTTACTTTGAATTTATATTAGTTCACACAAACACTCCATCCATGCTTTTGTTCCGGCCCTCCGGTCCAGTTTAAGAACCCATTGTGGCCCTTGAGTCAGAAAGTTTGCCCACCCCTGATCTAGGATCTTCAGACCTGGCGATCCCATGATCAGTCCAGTACTGCCAAACATCTCTGTGGTCTCTTCTGATTCCCACTCTGGTAAGCATGAACATTTTGCTTCTGATGGTGAAGTAGTGGCCCCTGGCCTCTGTCAATCTGAGCTATTCCTAATATATTGATATCAGGAAGCCCATTCCTAACTAGAGGTTGCAGAGGGCACTTCAAAGGGGTTAGGGAGGGCTGGGAGGTGGGAACTGAATAGGGGCTATGCAATGCCATGTGGAATTGAAGCACAGATGAGGGTGACATGGTGGGCTAGGCTTCTTGTGATGAATGAAGGGAGTTTAGGACACCATGAAATTAGACCTAGTGATCTTAAGACAGATCATGATGATGGGTTGTGTGTTGGGGAAAGGTGGGGGAGTTGGGGACCCACAGCTGCTTTCATCTTCTTTCCTGCCAGGAGACAAATGATCCCAACTAATGAGTGAGTATTTCACTCTTTTTTAAATATATACATATATATATATATATATATATATATATATATATATATATATATATATATATATATATTCTATTGATTTTAGAGAGGAAGGGAGAGGGAGAGAGAGATAGAAACATCAATGATGAGAGAGAATCATTGATTGGCTGCCTCCTGCATGCCCCCTACTGGGGATCGAGCCCATAACCCAGTCATGTGCCCTTGGCCAGAATCGAACCTGAGACCCTTCAGTCTCCAGGCAGGATTTCACTCTTGATGCTGCCAATGGAGATGTAGTATTCCAAGGAAAAATGAGTCCTCAAAAACTATATTATTTGGTTTATAGTACACTAGAGGCCCAATGCACGAAATTCGTGCAAGGAGCACGGCCCTCGCAGCCCCAGCTGCCTTGGCCCTTGCAGCTCCAGCTTCGTCTAGAACAGCAGTTCTCAACCTGTGGGTCGCCAATCTGTGAGTCACGACCCCTTTAAGGGTCGAACGACCCTTTCACAGGGGTCACCTAAGATCATCGGAAAACACATATATAATTACGTATTGTTTTTGTGATTAATCACTATGCTTTAATTATGTTCAATTTGTAACAATTAAAATACATCCTGCATATCAGATATTTACATTACGATTCATAACAGTAGCAAAATTACAGTTATGAAGTAGCAACGAAAATAATTTTATGGTTGGGGGTCACCACAACATGAGGAACGGAACTGTATTAAAGGTTGAGAATCACTGGTCTAGAAAGTCGTTCAAACCCAGTCGTTCTGCTGTTTAGTCTAATTAGCCTATTAGCTCTTTATTATATAGGACGATTATTTAGTTTGCTGGGTTACCAGTGGCTACCAGAGTCCTCCCCTTAACACTGCCTTCAGCTCTAAATCCTAATTTTCTAAGGCTATTTGTTGCAACTCGTGCCCAGAGAGCAATTTCTATATGATTCAAGGTTTATGATTCCAAGCAGTAGATTTTGGATAGCTCAAATATTTAGTGCAAGTGCTGGAGAATGAGGCTTGGAAAGAGGGTAGTAGAAAAAGGAGTGAGCATGACAGAACTGTCACCACATCGTGCCATAGAAAAAGTTTGATTAGGACACTAGCATACCACTGCCCAGTACTGATTGAGCCTTGCCTGGGGCACTGCTGCCATTTATGTGGGCTGGCCATTACTATCAATCTGGAACCAATTCTAAATAAATGTTAACTGTCCACTGCTCCTTTACCCATCCTTAAACGGCCGGCCTTAATTCATGTGTGCAAGCTCTATCTCTCCATGGAGGCAAGTGTCTGTCCTTTCTGTGAGGGGAGGCTGGAAGAGATGCAGAATGGCTGAACATGTAAACATAAGAAGTGAGTACAGCTGCTGGTCCAAAATGAAAATCTGTTCAGGCAAATAACTCACAGGACCCCATATTCATTTTCATAGAACAACCTTTATATTAGAGCAAGTTTCAGTTGTGAGTAATAAAAACCCCAGAGTGCCAGAAAGCGGCTTTGCCCGGCCAGCTTGGCTCAGTGGTTGAGCATCGACCTATGAACCAGGTGGTCATGGTTTGATTCCAGGTCAGGGCACATGCCCAAGTGGCTGGCTCAATCCCCAGTAGGGGTCATGCAGGAGGCAGCCAATCAATGATTCTCTCTCATCATTGATGTTTCTCTCTCTCTTTCCTTCTCTCTTTTTCCCTCCTCTCTGAAATCAATAAAAATATATTTAAAAATAAAAATAAGGCGGTTTTCAATGGACACAGACACTAGTGGGGTGAGGGCATGTCCTGGGAGGTGGGGTTGGCCAGAGAGAGGTCAACCGGGGTAAAAGGAGACATATGTAATATTAAATGTAATACTTTAAACATTAAAGAATTTAAAAATAAATAAATAAAATAAAGCGGTTTTGTTTTCCCCCCTCAGAAAAGTAGGCAGGCCAAGTCTAGTGTAGTGGCTCTATTGCTTGGGCTCCTATCAAAACACAGCTTTCACCTCATGGTCCAAGATGGCAACTCCTGCTCCAACCATTACATCTGCATTGCAACTAGAAGGAAAGGGAGAAAGGGAAAGAAAGAAGTAGCTGACCTCTCTCTTCAGGGATACTTACCAGGAATTATAAGCACTGCTTTTGCTTAATGACCCTTAGTCAGAATTTAGCCACTGGCCCACTGTGAGCTGCAAAAGGAGTGGCTGTGAAGCTAGTTAAAATTTAGAGGTTTTATTGCTCAGGAAAATGGGGAGAATGAGTATTGGGGAACACGTAGCTCTCTTTGCCACTTTCAAGACACATTTACATTTTCCAGTGGAGAAACTGCCTTCTACCTTTTCAGTGCTCTCATCACTGGTGTGGAAGCCACTCAACTGAAAAGACTTGCTTGCCACCCTTCAATCTCAGGGCTTCTCGAGACATCCTATAACGATCTACTCAACATTTTTCATTGCTGATACTTCCATTTCCTATTCTCTCTTGATGCTCTTACCTCATTTGCCATTTTCACTGCAGAGCCTAGCAAGCTACCAAATCATTGATATTGATTACACATCATCTTTAAGTCCTCTTTCTCTTTCACTCTTTTTATCAATTTATTGAAGTGCACTTTCTTATTGAAGTGATACTTAAGCCCCATGTCATGTACATGTTTGCAATGACTTACAAAACACTAGAGTGACAGAAAGCCTAGGGTGCTTTAAGGCTATGGGGTTTAACCATGAGGATGTTTCATTGCAGCTTTTAAAAAAGCCCTAACAGATGAAAATGGGCTGCTTTTGCAGAAAAGAGATATCTGGATCTGATTAACTGATTTTCTAGGAACACATCAATTTTGTTTTCTTTATTGATTAAGGTATTACATATGTGTCCTTATCTCCCCATTGCCCCCCCCCACCCCGCTCGTGCTCTCACCTCCCAAGTGTCTGTGTCCATTGGTTATGCTTATATGCATGCATACAAGTCCTTTGGTTGATCTCTCCCCCTTCCCGCCACCCTCCCCTGCCTTCCCTCTGAGGTTTGACAGTCTGATCAATGCTTCTCTGTCTCTGGATGTTTTTGTTCATCAGTTTATGTTGTTCATTATGTTCCACAAATGAGTGAGATCATGTGATATTTGTCTTTCTCTGACTGACTTATTTCACTTAACATAATGCTCTCCAGGTCCATCCATGCTATTGCAAATGGCTAGAATTCCTTCATTTTTACCGCAGCATAGTATTCCATTGTGTAGATGTACCACAGTTTTTTAATCCACTCATCTGCTGATGGGTACTTAGGCTGTTTCCAAACCTTAGCTATTATAAATTGTGCTGTTATAGGGGTGCATATATCCTTTCTGATTGGTGTTTCTAGTTTCTTGGGATATGCTCCTAGAAGTGGGATCACTGGGTCAAATGGGAGTTCCATTTTTAGTTTTTTGAGGAAACTCCATACTGTTCTCCACAGTGGCTGCACCAGTCTGCATTCCCACCAGCAGTGCTCGAGGGTTCCTTTTTCTCCGCATCCTCTCCAGCACTTGTCATTTGTTGATTTGTTGATGATAGTCATTCTGACAGGTGTGAGATGGTACCTCATTGTCATTTTGATTTGCATCTCTCAGATGATTAGTGACTTTGAGCATGTTTTCATATGGAACACATCTATTTTAAAAATAAAAACAAGCCTTCATAGTGATGATAAACATACATTAATTACATATGGAGAGCAAGTAAAATTAATCATATAGTATTATCTGTATATATAGAGGTATATTTACACATTTATATAGTTCTATATTTATTTACCATAAATAGATATATGCCTCCCTGGCTTTATCTCTATGTCATTATGATGAAAATGTAGTTTGGAAAATGTGCAGGGGGGATATTTGTGAAATTAATTGACATAGGATGTTCTATAGAATTTCTGTTTTTTAAATTATTTTCATCATCAACCCTGTTTCAAAATGGGCACACATACCCTTGTAGGAAAAAAAAAAGGTTGTGACTTCCCTATGCAAATGTTTTGCCCCTCACTTATTTTTAGTAGGAAAATACGAGGAATGATTCATTTCCTGGATTAAAGTAAAAATGTATATTTAGCCAGTTACATCGTCAGTGTCTGTGATCTACTACAATAAGAATTTTACTTTTCAACCATTTGTACACAGGAGCTGTGAGGGCCCGGTGCCTCACCCATATCCCGTTTGCCCCTACATTTCAGCATGTGACCCAGCTTCCAACCTGCCACTGGCTGCATTCCTTTGTTGGGGGGCTTTCCCTGCAAGGTGCACTTTGCCTGCTGATGCAGCAGGCAGCCCTCAATCAATGATGGAGAGGAGTTGGTGTATAAATATCTCAGCTCCCTCCCTGGAGCACGTGTTCTCTTCAGACTCCCAGAGCTTCCCCTGCAGGATTGAGCTCCAGTTACGCATAGTGGTAACAACTTCACAGCCTCCCTCTTCAGCTGCCTTCCTGCCTTTATCTCTCATCCCCAGCCCTGTGCTGGTGTTTTCTTCTCTGCTCAAACAAGCTACCTTTATTTGAGTTCTTGTCTCAGAGGCTGCTGCTGGGAAAAGAAAGGAAGACAGAAGCAAACAAAAAAAAATGCTTATTGATGTTCTTTACTATCCTGGACATTTACCTAAATCATAACTTCTGATTTAAATAGAAGAATTTGGTTTGTGTGGGATTTAAATTAAGTCAAAATTACTTGAATCATGGTTTAAATCACTAGATATATAGATTTATTTTTAAATCATTGTTGGTAATTTTTGCCTAGCTTTCCATGTACTCATCAAATATGACCCTCAATATAGCTCTCAAGCAGCATACTCAATCAAAACTCAGCTTTGAAAGTGCTCAGGTGAAGAGACTCCACAATGCAGTATTCTCTCCTCCAATACTTTCTGGCCCTGTGCTGGACTGAGACTCATTGACTATTGATTTGCTGTAGGTTTAGTTGTGAAAGCACATGCAGCATTTTAAGTGATTATTACTCTTTCTAACAAAGCAGCCAGGATTTAAGTGCAGCTCAATTTTGAGTTCAGATACCAAGCTCTTAACTGCATGCAGAACCGTGGTGCTGGAGGGAGGGCTGCTCAAGCTGCTCTGTGGGCTGTGGCTGTGTTCATCTCAGTGGAGTAGGGAGAGCAAATAAAGGATTAAGAAAGGGCTGGTGTCTGAGTCACCAAGGGCAGTTCCAGGTCACATGTGTATCGAGACTATGTGGCATTTAAATGTCTCAGGTCACCCCAAGTCAGATTATCTTTTAGTCCTTGCTTGGCCTGTCCACGTACACTTGGAAGCTCTCATGCATCCTCCTTACCCTTCAGAAAAAAAATACATGATGAGTATTTGATTATGCTTGAAACAGATGGGGCTTGCCCTGCTCAGTCAGACTACAGAGAAGCCATAGAATCTTCTTCAGTGACCCCATGGACTCTAGGAACAAAAGCACTTTCTGTCATTCTCTGTCTTCCCCTCTCTCCCTCTCTTATTTTCTGTCATTGTTTCTCCCTCTCTCCCTTTTCCCCTCCTACACGCCTTTCTCTTTACTACCTTTTATGTAGCAAGAAAGCTCTGACATTTAAAAACAGACATTCTTTGACATGTTAATGCAACACAGAGCTGCTCCTCAGACATTTTTTGCAGCATCTACCTCTCTTGGACCCACCCACCCTGTTTCTGGGTCTCTGTTGAGTTCCCAGTACATCAATAATCAGGTCACATGCATCAGGTCTCCCAAGGAAGAGTCACTTGTCCTAAAAATCTGATTCCCAGAAGCACAGCAAGTGATTTCAGCTTAAATATTTACTGGGATTAAAAGTTGGCAAATAACCATGATGTCCAAGGCTGAGAGATTGTTACATAACTATCCTTTGGTGAGGTCACATGTTTGCCTGTCTAATCACTGATCAGGGACATGTTTGATTACAGATAATGTGCTCACTGGCCCACAACTTAATTACTGTGTGTCTGAAGCAACAAAGCTTTCAGATGTAGGTCTTGCCTAATGGTGCATCTGCTAGAGATCATTGTCTCTGTTTGGCCTTTAAACGAAAGTTCTGGGGGATACAATGGGCGGTTGCCAGTGCTGTTCTCTGTGACCTCTCATTGAAAAAATATGCCAATTTCCACGGTTTATTTTCCAGCCAGCAATAGGCATTATAATTTATATCCAGGGCCAAATGGGATGAATGAGTCCATGGTAGCAGATATTGGTCAAGCCCCTGGTGGAAGAATGCTCTCGGAGGAAATTAATGGCACATTCAATTTGGTGTATCTATAGCTAGAGTCCAGTTATCCAGACAGGACAGTTCCAGAGCAACGTGGGTAGGAGAGGGTGTCCTTTCCCAAGCTGATAAAGAAAGCATACTGGGAAAAGTCTAGGGAAATAAGCAAGCAATTAGTAAGGAGGGCCAAAATGTTGAGCCTATGGGTCGGGGTCCCAGCAGTCAAATAGGATCTAAGTACAGAGTTTGGAACACAGTGGGTCTCTCATTAGGGACATCTCTCCCGACTATTTCCTCCTTCCATATTCCCCACCCTGTGTGTGTATGGTTTGCCTGTGCTCCAAGTGGAGTTCCCACCCTCTCCTTCCTTGGCCATCATGATCATAACCAGAATACCTGGCAAGGACGTCAAAATTTGGAAAAAAATAAGTTTGGGGTGTTTTTTTATTGGTGTTTTTATTTGTTTGTTTAAGGTTTAAGGCATCTTGGTATATACAGTTATTATTTAATCACTAGAGAGAGCCATGCCCATTTCCTTACCTGCAAAATTAAATAAATGCAACATGCCATTTTAAAGAAATTACAATAAATTTGGGTTCACCCAGATTCTTTTAGGACATTAGCCAAGGCCTAATTTCCAATAGAAATGTCCACATCATGCTGGGTGTCCAGCCCCCTAGACTTTGAGATGTGTCCCCTGGCTCATTCAAATATTCATCTCCTCCTACTGAATGCAGAAAAACTCAGCTTTGGCTGGGTGAGGAGGGTGAAGATGGTCTGAGCCCAAAAATCTTACTGTGTGGCCAGAGCCAGAAGACAAGGTATAAAACAAAGCAAAACAAAATTAGAAAAAATATAGCACAAAACCTTCCCCAGGTTTTCTTTTTCTTTCTTTCTTTTTTTTCCTGAAGCCTGCCATTAGCTGTAAGGCAGTGTGGCTTGTGTGGGTGATTGGATTGAACGTTGATCTGTTCCAAATGCTTCTGAACAGAAATTCCTCCAGGTCCCTCTCTTATCTAGTGCGCCATAGATGTGTGAGCAATATTAAGGAGCAGGAATGGTTTCCAGAGAAGCCTAGAGCCCTCCTTCTTTGTGTCTAGGGACCAGAAGCAACACTCACACCAGGGTAAAACCCTGCCTGCACCTCCTCCCCATCAATCTGCCCAACTTGCGATCAGATTTGAAAATTGCGGTTGAGTGCAGAACTGCTTTTGCTTTGCAGCTCCTCTGCAGGCATCTGAAGCCCAATGAGAAAACCCCCTTTTTCTCTGGAATCCGAATCTTGAATATATCCTCACTGAACCAGAGAAGGGCTGCTCCCTGTTACAGCCTTGTTATCTGATAGCATCGTCTCTCCTAGTGGGGGGTGGCGCTGAATTATTTTACAGAGAAGTCCAATGTTATGAGAGTTTTTCTCCTATAATAAACAAGCATAGGGCTGAAGGATATGAGACCAAAAATCTGAAAATTATTGTTTAATTGAGTTTGTTTTTCTTTCTCTGAACAATACCTTAAAGACTGTGTTCTTAAGACTTATTTTATAGCTGAATCCCCTCTTTTATAACCAGCATCCTTTTTGACAGTGTGATTTGCCTTCAATGCGGGATCTAAGCAGGTTTGGCCATTTGCTTAGAGATAAAAGGAACTCAGCGTATGAACTCTAAGGGTTTTCTTTGCCTAGCGATATGCTGGGGAGTTGCATTATCCTGTGGTGGTTGCTCTGAGCATGGCTTGTTGACTTAATACACAATCATGTCTGAATATCATGACGATAAATCCTCTTTGGAGAAGCACTGACTTTTCATTAATGGTCTGTGAAGCAAAGAACTATCTGTGGGTCACACTGATGCAAATATTCAGCATCAAGTTAAAAATCCCAAGGGAGCATTAATTACCCAGATAAAGGCAGTTTCTATTTCAAGCTAGGTTGTAAAGCAATGAGATAAAGCCACACATCTTCAAAGGGAACTAGTTTTAATTGATCAGCCTGTAGTCCTTGAATCCAATAAGTCCTGTTCTCTGCCCCATGATCCTTTCCCTGTCTTATTTCAGAGGGAGGACTCTAATTCTACATCATCCCAAGAATGTAGGAGAGGAGATTTCACAGGATGGCACATTCCAATTAGTAGTGATCCTGATATGGACCTAATCACAATGGGAGGCCTTTTGTAAATCCTCTGACTGTTGTAGTGAAAAATGAGGGATGCATTTGGGGAAATAATATTCCCCATGCGCAGGGCCTAACTTTTAAAACTCTGCTGAGTCATTCACCTACTCAGGAAGAGAAGCTAAACCTTCCCATCTGTGCTCTTGAAATGTAAGGATCATAAAATATGAGTGGTTGCGAAGATTCTTGAAAGCCTTGCTTGTTCCAGATGGCCCTCTTCTCCAAAGGAATAAGCTTTTCAAGTGTCCCACGCAATTCTAAATCCTGTGGGGCCTTCTCTCATAGGTGCCTCAAGCACAACATGGGGGGAGGGGTGTTTCAAGGAAGGTGATTGGCTGGCTGGTTGTGCTGTGTTACTCCCAGCACTTAGTATAGAGCCTACCACAGAGACAGCAGCCAGTGTGGACAAAGTGACTGTTGCATTGTACTCAGGATCCTTGCCTGTCAGCCTAGTCCAGTGATGGCGAACCTATGACACGTGTGTCAGAGGTGACATGCGAACTCATTTTTTTGGTTGATTTTTCTTTGTTAAATGGCATTTAAATATATAAAATAAATATCAAAAATATAAATCTTTGTTTTACTATAGTTGCAAAGATCAAAAAATTTCTATATGTGACACGGCATCAGAGTTAAGTTAGGGTTTTTCAAAATGCTGACTCGCCAAGCTCAAAAGGTTCGCCATCAATGGCCCTAGTATCTTATAGTTGGTACCGGCAAGGCATGCGGTCCACCAGCTGAGAGTTTGACATGTTTGGGTTACAGCATGTGCACTATAAACTGGCTGTTGTACCTTATACTAGAACTTTACTTTAAATGCTCAAGCTAGCGTTGTTTATAGTTTTCTCTCTCTCCTAATGTACTTTCAGCTACTTGTACCTTGTTTTCTTCATGGGAAAGATGTGTAATAATTGGTTGTTGACAAACCCATATGAAAAATAAGGCTGTTTCAACATGATGTGTGGGGTTTTAAAGAACCATTTAGTGTGAAATATTAATTTTTTATAATTATGACTTAATTGAAAATAAACTTTCTCTTTTCATATGTTATATGTGTTGTTCAACAAATGATGGGATATAGAACTTGCTAAATTCCACATATAGTGATTTTGAGCCTTAACAACAAGAAAAAATATATATTAAACATAAAACTCTCAAAAAATCCATTGACTTTGTCTAATGACTCTGCTCTGTATTATGCTGCAAATTTGACTTGGCAAACTGCATTAAAATATGAGAACAGTTTTTATAACATTAAAACAAAATTGAAACTGAATATGGATTTATTTATATATAAACAAAGGGAACACAGAGGTAAATTTTGTAACCCTGCCCAACTGGCCTCATTAGGAAGGCATGGAATGGCCCTAGACCAGTGGTCGGCAAACTCATTAGTCAACAGAGCCAAATATCAACAGTACAACGATTGAAATTTCTTTTGAGAGCCAAATTTTTTAAACTTAAACTATATAGGTAGGTACATTGTTATTAACTTAATCAGGGTACTCCTAAGGCTTCGGAAGAGCCACACTCAAGGGGCCAAAGAGCCGCATGTGGCTCGCGAGCCGCAGTTTGCCGACCACTGGCCTACAGCAACACAGTGCTCTAGTATTTAGAACCTGCTCTGCTGACGTGATCAGGCTGGCATATTTGGTTCTGATTGATATTCCCCGTACATCTTTATTAGATTGAGATCACCAGGATAAGCCAGATTCCAGCGAGATATCTGGAACTCATGATCAGGTGGGCACCTGCTCAGGAAAACCTGAACCCCTCAGACCCCCTGAAATTGCAGCCAGTCACATGTGTGCACAGTGATAGTCCTGCTTTGGGAAGCCGATTTCTAGGAAACAGAAAAGCTAAAGACTCGGTTTTGCTTGAGATGTTTAGAAGTACATCTGATTTTTTAATGGCAGGTACTGAGGAAAGGATAAAAGTCATGGTGTTGGCATCTCTATATACCAGGTAGCTGACATACTTGCCTTTAAAACAGTGTGGTCCTGAGAACCTGGTCCTTCAAATCTTCATAATATAAAGTTGCCTGGTGATCTTAGGAAGATCAGAAAACTCTAGAGGGGCAGGGATGATTCCTTCTGTTTTCTGATCATGTTGGCCTTCGATTAAGTTTCCTAGAGAATCTCCATCTTAGCAGCAGGAGATACAGTTCATCTTTCTTAGGACAACTAAGTTATGATCTATCCCTCTCTTTTGTTCTAATCCCACAGCTTTATTTCACTGTACCTTATAATGAACTCTATCTCATCTGGGCAAAAAGAATTTCTGAGCCTCTATGGAAATAAAATGCACTCACTTGGAGGAGGAATATCAACGATGACCAATTAATTCCTTAGGCAATATTTAACTTAATTTGCACTGATCAGTCAGCCCCCACTTAGACAATGTGGGTTTTGACTGGCTCTTATATCTCACTAGATGCCTGGTGCACGGGGTCCCTCGGCCTGGCCTGTGCCCTCTCGCAATCTGGGACCCCTCGGGGGATGTCCGCAGGCCAGGTTGAGGGACCCCACCAGGGCGGGGAGGGACTGCGGGAGGGCTCCATGGTGTGCTGGCCCTTCTCACCCAGACCCCATCGGGAGGACCCCAGCAGCAAGCTAACCTACAAGTTGGAGCATCTTCCTCCTGGTGGTCAGTATACATCATAGTGACTGGTCCAACGGTCGAAGAAACGGTAGGACACTTAGCATATTAGGCTTTTATTATATAGAATTTCCATATGGGGGCATATGTAGCTCTCTAAAGTTATGAAAATTTATTAGTTTTGATTCATATTTTACGTTTACTTGCATATTTATTTGAACTCATAAAAACTTTATTGATATAATTTAGAAGGTGAAGAACTAAAATACATTCCAAATAATGACCAAAATAGTGTGGAAAGTAGCTTATAGATCTTCTAATCACAATCATTGTTATGCGTATGGCCATATCCCTCTCTGTAAAATCATATTCTTCCTCAAAACTACACCTTCAGGAGGTGGATTCTTGAACTATGTGTTCTGAAAGGTGCCAAACATGAAGACAAAGTATGAAGTGCAGCCAACTAGAAGGAAGAGATATAAATGTACAAACAGGATATTTCTGCTCATCTCAGGCATTCAGGAGGTTCATAATCTTCATACAAATATATAAAATTTTTAGTGAGCTATTTTCATTTTAATCTGTTCTCTTACTCTTCAATTCTTCACATCATGTCTGCAAAAGAGAAACCAAAGGAAGCATTAGTTTAGTTTTCATGAGATCTTTTTAGGGACAGGTTGTAAATCGGTATGATAGGGTACCAGTCAAAATCGAACTTGAACACTTCATCTCTCAATTCCATGAATACAAAGTGAACTATGAGTAGAAAGTATAATTATAAACTTTGGCTCTATTGATTTAAGTAATTTCAAACTACCTTAGGACAGCTTCCTTCTGAAGAATTAGAGTATGATGCTAACCTTATGTTTATGACTTGTAAGACCTTCCATTCCTGTGGTCATTTTGCAATCATGGCTCCAGTTCTCCTCCCCTCCCTATAACCAGCTCCATGGCAATGGCACCTTTTAGTATTCTGCTAATGTGGATGAGGAATAATTTCTCATATTTGGCCATGCGGCTTGCTTCAGCCAACAGAATGAGGCCGAAGTGATTGTGTGCCAGTTCTAAGCCTAAGCCTCAAGAGGTACCACATGTTTTTGTTTATTCTGTTGTGCTTCTGCCATTACCATGAGCAGGATATGCCCAAGCTAACCTGCTGATCCCAGGAGAAGGACAAGAAATATGTGGAGCAGAGCCACCCCAGCTAATGTGTCCCAACCAAGCCCTGTCTAGCCCAGAACCCTCAGCTGCCACAGACGCATAAGTGATCCCAGTCTAGACCAGCTGGGCCCAAACATATCAGCCAGAATAAGAATGATTTTGCTCTAAGCCATTGGATTTGGGGGTTGTTGGTTCTGCAGCAAAAGCTCATTGATATGGCGCTATTTCTCTTTTAAAATTTCTCGTAATCAGGCATCATGGGACATTATTTACAAATTTGTTTTTCATTTTTCCTTGGCGTCATTCGTTGTGTGTCTTCCCTTATGTGAATGGGTTGAACATTTTCTAATAAGTGGAATGCTCAGCCCTAGACTGTTTGACAGAGTGTTGGCCTGCGGGCCAAAGGGTCCCAGGTTCAATTCTGGTCAAGGGCATGTGCCTTGGTTGCAGGCTCCTCCCCAGCCCAGGTCCTGGTTGGGGCTCCTGCAGGAGGCAACCAATCTATGTGCTTTTCTCACGTTGATATTTCTCTCTGTCTTTCCCTCTCTCTTCTACTCTCCCTAAAAATCAATGGAAAAAATATTCTCGGGTGAGGATTAACAATAAAAAAGAAAAGAAAAAGAAATGGAATGCTCACATTTTTTCCTATTACGAATGGCTGAAGAAAGAAAAAACCACAGACAATGTTCCCCCCTACTGTGGCAGACACTGTGGTCTGGCTCTCTCCATATCTATCCACAGCCACATTCACCCTTGCTCTTTACTGCACTTGTCAAATACTACACCTGTCAGGCTCTCTTTCAGCTAGGATGGCATGGGACCCAGTTTTGGCCACTGAGCCCTGAGGAGAATTCTATAGTAGAGGTCTTTTCAAAAGCTTTGCTGTCCTATGTATTTCTCTAGAGATTACAAAGCCTGTTGTGTCATTTAGCAGAGTAAGTATCTCAACGTCTCATTGCCGGTAAATAGAAAAGCTAGGATTTGAACTTAGGTGCCCTAACTTGAGCTCCGTCCACTCCACTAACAGGGAAGGTTTGGATTTTTCTCGAACCAGTGGGAAAGGTAGAAGGTATTTTTTATTTCAGAAGTGAAAAGCATTATCACCAGCAGTTAGCACAGGCTCTTCTATTTCTCTAGCATTTTTTAAATATATGTTTTTATTTATCTCAGGTAGGAAGGAAGAGGGAAAGAGAGATAGAAATATCAATGATGAGAGAGAATCATTGATCAGCTGCCTCCTGCATTTCCCTTACTGGGGATCAAGCCCGCAACCCAGGCTTGTGCCCTGACTGGGAATCGAACCGTGACCTCCTGGTTCATAGGTCAATGCTCAACCACTGAGCCACGCCTGCCAGGCTCTAGCATTTTTTAGAAACTCAATTTTTAGTCCATGCTAGTGACCAAGAGGAAGCAAGATACCACCTCCTTCCCAGTCCAGGATTTCCAGGTGAAATGCATTTTGTTGACCAGCAAGTTTACAGCCTCATCCTGGCCCAACATGTGGGCCTGTCTCTGACCACCTTCCCTCATACACCCTACACTGAGTTTGCTGGTCACTTACTGTTTCTGTAACATAACAAGAGCCTTCAGACCTCTCCCTCTTTGCTTATAACTTTTTACTAAAATCTCCTCCATGACTCTTCCTGTAACATGCTGCATTGTAATTATTTGCTAATATGCATCATCTCTCTCCTCTCATAACTCTCCTGTCATAGCTGTCCTGCCACTAGGCTGTGACCTTCTAAAGGGTGTGAACATGTCGTACTCTTTTTTACATCACAGTGCCTATCATAGCACCTGACACATAGCAGGGGCCTGAGGACTGATGAGTTGGACCACTGGAGGAGTGAGAATAGGATAAGAACTGAAGTTGGAGTTACAGCCAAACCCACATTCTGCAATGTGAAGCAGCAGGAAGGAGCGAGGGGCAACAGATGCAGTAAATCAGGAGTGTTGACTTGATGTGCTAGTCCTCATGGTGTTACAGGTCTGCCATAGCCCCATGATGGCTTGTATGTGCTCAAGCCATTTTACTGCTATCGTCGCTGTCCTAGCTGACATATGGCCAGTGTCTGGCTAAGCAAGAGGCCATGACGAGCTGCCCTGAAGCCGAGACATTCCTTCGGCTTCTCTGAGCAGCACCGAAGGGGTGATGATGATTCATTGCAAATTGTCACTGAAGCATGTTCTATGAAGTGTGATTTCTCTCCCAGAAGCGGCCAGACTGTGAAGCACCATCTGCAACCCAGAAGTGGGAATCATTTCCATAACAGGCTTGATAATGGATTTTGACCACCACCTATCTATCTCAGGTAGTGAATTTATGGCTAATCCTGTGAAATTTAGGATGAGCCATTTGCAATAATTCTTCAGTGACTGTTTAAAAGCCTAAGATGCCCCTCACGACTGGTTCAGCTTATGGACCTCTCTGACTTTGAGATAGTTTTGAAAACATAGACAAACCTTTATTCACTTTGCCTGGATCACCAAGGTGGCTGTATTATTTAGAAAAGCAAAAGCATGGGATTCTTTATATCACACTGGCCCAAGGGAACAGTGTTCTTTCCCTTTGCTCAGTGTGTCTGTGACCTAAGGGAAGCCTGGGAACCTGGCTGAAGAGGGGGAAACTGGGCCAGTGCCGTCAGCCTGTACTCTGTGTGGGGGTGGAGGAACAGCTAGATGATGGTGATGTTGCTGGTTTTGAATATCTAGTCTGTGCCAGGCATGCCACCACTGACTTTACACCATTACTTCATTTAATCTACAAAGTGAACCCAATTCTTCCTTGTAGAAAGAGCAAAGCAAGAGGCAGCAGAGGGAATGGAGCAATCATTGCAGTTGGCTTTCTGCACACCACCCTACACACATTCCCCAACTCCCCTCTCCCTCCCAGGTCCCAGTAGAATCCAAGAGGGCCCAGCAACCTTGGACACTGGACACCAATGATGGATAAGGTCACACAAGGACCTTCTGAAAGTTCAAAGCCCCCAGAGAACTAGCATTTCTGTCCTTGGCCTTGGGGGACTCGGTGTGTACTCCAATTGGCTAGGTGTTACTGAAATACAAGAATCCAAGAATCCAGGGACCTGGGTCAGTGCTCAAATTTAGAACTTGGAATAATGGGAAGGGATCCAGAGCTAAAATTGCTCAGGCTGGAAAGCTCACTTGTTTGTCAGGTTGTTGGAATGCAAGTGTGTTGGGTGGTATCCCGGGCCACACTGCTATGCTGCCTAGGCACCAGCTGTCAGCTCTTCTTCTGTGTCCTGTTCTCCCATAGGAGACATTTGTGAGAGAAAAGAGGAATGTGAGGCACCCTGCTAAAAAGTCACTCTCCAGATACCCAGGCCACCTTTTGTACCCAAAACAAAAAAACACAGAAGCCTCACTTCTAGTTTAGGAAAGGCTCACCTTGGCTAGTGAAGAGGTGATATGCCCAATATCTCCCTGTATCACCCTATGTCCAGGCTGAGGAGCATGTGATGTTTATGCTTTGCTATGACCCATTTATAGCTCTGTTACTCATGGTTGCCATGGCCCCACATACATCACTTATAAAATAGACTCCATTCAACACTTGTCTGCATTTTGTCCTTTCAACACACACTCAGGGGCAGTACAATGATTATTTCCTCCTACGTGGTGCTAAATCATAGAATCATAAACACAGTGACACTCAAGTAGTCAAGAGAAAGGCCATGCCTATGTTCTGTCCAGTTTCATATGCAACAGCTAGCCATGCACCCAAAGCAAACTGGTTGATGCTTTGGAGCTTGTTAGAGGGAATTTGTGGAGCCTTCTAGTTTATCAAGCACATTCATACACATTGTCCCATGCGCTCATCATGACCATGTGAAGAGGAAAGCAGTGCAAGCTACAACTAAGGCTCCTTGGAACCTCACCCACCAAAGTCAGAAGACAGGGAGTGCACAGCCTGGAATTGCACCCAGGCAACTCCAAACTCAGAATTCTTTCTGGTATCCCAAACAGCCACTCAGAAAATAAAAGAAAGAAAACTCTTGGTAAAAAAAAAAAAAAAAACTTTAAAAACTTGTCTTAAACTATGAAACATCCACCAAAATTGGCTTTTGGCTTTTGTGCATGAAGCCTTGTATGGCTAACATAAAACTTAAAATGTTTCAACCAATACCTAACAAAAACAGGAATGGTGTGAGTCACACAGAGTGAGACTTTTTTGAGGGGGTATATTCTGCTCCTGAAATCAAGATTCAAGTAGTGTTATGTGCTGGAGGTGGAGCATATAAGTCACCTTAAGACAAAGGCAAGTTGTAGGTCCAGGTCAAATATCATTAAAGTAAGTTCAAAAAGGTTGTGTTTTTTTTTAATCCTATTGTATTGAGAGTTTGTTATATCAGATATCAAGTCAGAGCTGGGGGCTAAAAGCTGTGATAACATTGAATTTGGGGAGATCTTGATGGAGAAGGGTGCATAATCAAGACCACTGGCGGATCCTGGTTTTGTGGTCAATTTTTCACCATCCTTCAGAGCACAGACCTTCCTATTTATAAAAGGGCCATTGACTTCACTTGGGAAACACTGACCCAAGACTTCCCTAGTGAAACACAGCTCAATAATGCCCAGGGGAACCCAAAGTAATAAATAAGTCAAGGTGATTGCTATCTTAACCGAGGTTCTCTGAGTTTCTAAAGATAGTGAAACCCTTCTTTGTTGTTCAGGCCTGAGAATTTGAGGTCTAAAGACAATGGTGCTTACATGAGAAATACCCAGCATCCTCTTAGAACTATCTAGCAACAGTCTGTAGCAGCCAGGGGTTCTGGAACATCCAAATGGAAAACCAGTTCCTTGAAATGAAGCTAACAGAACCTATGAAACTAATGTAGGCCTCCCTGCCTCTCTCCAGGAAGGCATCCAGGAAAGCACATTGTCATGACGATCACCTTACAACAGATAGACTTTGCTCAGTTGGGTTTTTTTTTGTTTTTATAGTAATACCTAGTGACCCAGTGCACAGATTTGTGCACACTGAAAGGAAATTAATTAGAAGGTGGCCGGCTGGGTGGGACTGGGAGAGAGGGGCTGGACATGCCTAGAGCCAACCTTCCATGGTCCCTCCCCGGCTGGCCGCACCTGGAGTGGCGCCATGGATTGAAGGGCATCTGCAGGGTCCCTTTGGCAGGTGGAGTCCCTCGGCCTGGCCTGCGGGGCTTGGCTGAAACTGGCTCTCCAACATCCCCCAAGGGGTCCCGGAGTGCGAGAGGGCACTCTGCAAAGTTGCTGTCGTACAAGGTGTGCAACACAAATGCAAGTGTGCAGTCACCAGAATTGGGGCCAACAGTGCCCCAGCAACAAAATAACCCATAACCAAAGGTGGAATCGTGTGGCCCCGCAAGGGATCTGGCTCCCTCCTCTCTGGGTTCAGGGTGCGTCACCCAAGAACAGCCGCTGCCAAGTCACTGCAGCTCGGCAGCTACTGTGTTGAACTTCTGCCCCCTGATGGTCATTGTGCGTCATAGCAACTGGTTGGAGGGTAGGAGGAACACTTAACATATTAGTCTTTTATATATATACTAGAGGCCCAACACACAATTAAATTGTGCACGTGTAGGGTCCCCTAGGCCTAGCCTGCCATCAGGGCCATGTCCACCGCCCCCGACACCTCGCATGCTCCACGGATGCTGCCGCCCCTTGCCCTCCACCAGATGCCAGGTTCTCACCTTCCCTGGGCCTGGTGTTGACCCACTTGGAGGATGCCTGTAGGCAGCAGCCCCATTGTGGAACCGCTCTCGGCGCCTTCCCCTTTGGCCATGACCCGCGGGCCACGCCATCTGGTATCGGGATGCCGGGATGTCCTTCTGCTGCACCGGCCTCTGCTCCGTCTGGGCTCGGGTAGTAACCGCTGCTGCCTCCACAGTCGCATGCAAGAGTAAAGCCGGCAGGCCGGTGGCACATGCCAGTGCACACGCCCTTACACTTCCCCTCGCACCTCTCAAAGGTTAGCCCCGCCCTGTTGAACCCAGCCAATCCGGGAGCCCTGCTGCCCCACCTCCAGACAATCTGCTCGCCCACCAGCCTCATCCCCCCCACCCCCTGCAACTGCCTTCCCAACCACCCTGGAGCCTCTCAGTCTTTTGAGCTGAACCTTGCAACCCAGTGAAGGTGGGGAGGGCCACCTGAAACACCAGGAAACTGAAGTTTGAGGCTGAGTGTGAGTGCAGCTCCACTCTGTTCCCTCCCATGGAGCCTGTCCTATCCCTCTGCGCCAAGTGCTCAGGTCCCGCACCTCCCTGACATCAAGGGCCTATTCTGCCTCCCCACTGCACGCCACAGCACCCCCCTCCCCCCGTGCCCTGCCCTCCTGCTGCGCCCTAGCCACCCGCAGGGCCCTGGCTCCGCTCCCACCTCCCGCCTCTGCTGCCTTGGCTCCGTTCCTGTCTCTGCCACCTCTACTTTGCTCCCTTCTGCAGCACTTGGCTTCCTTCTACGTTGTCTTCAGTCTTTGCTTCCAGCCAGTATATGCAAATTAAATGCCATCTTGATTCGGTTAATTTGCATATAGTCGCTCTGATTGGCTGGTGGGTGTAGCGAAGGTGTGGTCAATTAGCATCTTTGTCTTTTATTACTGTAGATAGATGGTGATAGTGAGTGGCCCAAAGATTCAGAATCCAATAAAAACCTGGCCTTTGATGTACCATCAGGCAAAGATATAACTATAACATTTTATAATCTTCTAAAATAGTAAAACTACTTTCAAAAGTGAATGGAACTAGAGTTTCAGTATTTCTCCTCATTTTAGAAATTTGGAAATTAAAATTCAGAGTATTAAGTCACTTGTCCAAGGTCACACAGCTAGTTAATGACTGGTCCAGAGTTAAAAGCCTGTCTGGAGCTCTTTCCCCTACACTAAACTCCTTTAAAACTTATATATAATGGGAGTCACCTTGTAGGAACAAGTGATACATGGAAATATATCTGTAGTGTATCAATAATTTTACTTATCATTCCTGTTCTTGTGCTAATGAACACCAAAATTAATTTTTTTAAATGTCTTGCCTTCTCCAAATTTAGCAGGATTTCTTTTAAATATTTTTATAGAGTAAAATGCATAAGTCTTAAATGAACAGCTTGATGAATTTTTCATATGTGTATACCCATGTGTATAGCTTTTATTTTTACATAGTCTTAAATACTACCTTACATGCCAACATATCTGTGTTGAACTTCTGTCCCCTGATGGTCATTGCGCATCATAGCAACTGTTCGGAGGGTAGGAGGGACACTTAACATATTAGTCTTTTATATATATGTACTAGAGGCCCAGCGCACGATTAAATTGTGCGCGTGGTCGTTTCTTTGAGAAAAACTAGTTCCAAGAGGTGATAAAACAAGTTTAAGTTTTGAAAGAAAGGGAGGGCAAGAGAGGGGAGAAAAACAAACTTTCCATGGTTAGATAGATTGAGAAATACTGGGTTAAGCAAAGATAAACCATTTTCATAGTTTTAGGGCCCCTCGGAGCTTTAAATATCCAAATGTATATTGTGTTTTGGATGTGGGGACGAAACAACGTAGCACCTTTAAAATGTAGTTAATCACTGAACCATTTTTCCAGTTTTCTATTGTTTGCATTCTTTTTTAATCCTCAACCGAGGGTATGTTTTTTATTGATGAGAGAGAGAGAGAGAGAGAGAGAGGGAGGGGAGGGGAGGGGAGGGGAGGGGAGGGGAGGGGAGGGGAGGGGAGGGGAGGGGAGGGGAGGGGAGGGGAGGGGAGGGGAGAGGAGAGGAGAGGAGAGGAGAGGAGAGGAGAGGAGAGGAGAGGAGAGGAGAGGAGAGGAGAGAGAAAGAAACATGGATTGGTTGCCTCCAGTACATGCCCCGACTTGGAATCAAACCCGTAACCTAGGTATGTGCCCTGATTGGGAACTGAACCCACAACATTTTGGTGTAAGGGATGACACTCAACCAACTGAGCTACCTGGCCAAGGATGATTGTATTTTTCACTTCTCATTCAACATATTACAAATAGTATCCATGTTGTATTAGGTGGATACTTAATCAAAAAACATTTTATTGGACACTTAGTTTCTTAATCAATTTTGCTATAATAAATGAACAAAACTTTTTCCACATGAACATTTTCTTTAGGATGGCTTCCATCTAGGCCAAACTGGTTTGGGCCTTTCTCCATTTACAAAGACCCATATCCTCATCATCCATGCCAGTATAGTGCATGCTATACAGTGGACACTCAACATCCATTGAAAGAATGAACAAGTGTCTGTTTCATTATCGTTTTTCCCACTCATCTCTGTGAATTTTATTAGAGGAAAATGGATAACTGTTTTTTTGAGCATCCCTTTGATTACTAGTGAGGCTGTACATTTTCTCATGCATCTCTACTAATTACACATCCACTTTTGAGAATTGTGAGCTCATTTCCGTTATCTGTTTATCTATTAAGGTGTTAGAATTTTGCTTCCCAATTTGCATGGGCTCTTTACATTTTGTGGAAAACCATTTTCTTGATCGAGTTTTCTATTTAATTTTTTTCAAGTACACAATTTTTTTTAATCAGCAAGATTTTGTGGGATGATTTTGATCGCTCTGACTTTTGAAATGCTATCTGGGGAAGCTTAATCAATGACTTCATTTTTCCCCTAAATCATTCCCACAGTTATTTTAAAAGTTAGTTAAAGCCACTTTGGAAGTGTGGGGTCTTTTTTTATAGGCTATTGTAAATCACTCCCACAGTTGTGAGGTACTTTTTTTAACCACACAGAACAGGAGGTCAAATTGGCTGCACATTAGAATCACCTAGGGAGTTTTTAAAACTCCCAAAGCAAAGGATACCTCATACCAATGACATGAGAATCTCTGGGGCTGAGATCAGTATTTTTAAAAAACTCCCTAAGCCTTTGCTGTACAGCCACAGTTGAGAACCACTTGCCTAGAAGCAAGCGCTTGTCCAATGTCTTGTTAAATTGCAGATTCTCTGATTCAGGAGGTCCGGGGTGGACCTGGGGTGTGCATTTCTATCAAATTCCCAAAAGGATGCTGTTGTTTGTCTATGGACCACACTGAGGATCCAGGGTCTAAAGCAGTGGTTTTCAATGGAGGGCAGTAGGCCATATCTTCCCCCTGCTGGACATTTGGCAATAAGTGGAGATGGTTTTGGTATTACAACCAGGAGGAGGTGGTGCCACTAGCATCTTGTGCATAGGAGGCAGTGTTGCTGTAAGCATCCTACAGTAGTACCCAGGATAGCACCACCCCAAAGAGTTATCTGGCCCAAATGTCTGGGGTCCTGAGGTTGAGAAATGCTTCTGTGAAAGAAAATGATCCCAAACCCACGCTGGGACAGCTTTGTGCTCTGGTGTGATGAGTGGCCCCTTCTGGGAAGCATTTCTGATAAAATATATGAGTGATTTTCTGATGAACTATGAGATGAAGAGTCCCTTCTGGGAAATTAGATTTACTTGCCTCACTAAATAAGCCA
This sequence comes from Myotis myotis, assembly GCF_014108235.1. Classification (NCBI taxonomy): domain Eukaryota; kingdom Metazoa; phylum Chordata; class Mammalia; order Chiroptera; family Vespertilionidae; genus Myotis; species Myotis myotis. Next base: position 120,060,367 of record NW_023416346.1, on the reverse strand, counting down.
TGTCACATTGTTTAATGACCATTTGTACCTGGCCTAACAATATTATCTAACCACATTTTTCTCGTATTCTAAGTGTTTGAGCTGACTTTTTGAAGACTCTTGAAGCAACTTTGAAGTAAAGCTTTGGCATATGCTTGCAACAATCAGTTCATCAGAGAAATTGCTATAATGCCCCTTGCCTTGCCGGTCTCCAAGCTGCTTCCTAGGCGGATCTTGTGTATACATTCAACAAAAGTTTACTGAGTACCTGCTGTGGAGACATTTTAGTGCAGATCCTGCCTCCAATCCCAGATCTCCTGCTTCTTACTAGTAGCTGTGTCACCTGGGGCAAGTGTTCTTCCGAAGTATAAGAAAATAATAGTATCAAGCTCACAGGATTATTGTGAGGATAACATATTAAAGCATTTAGCAAGATGCCTCCCACATAGTAAATACTCAATAAATGTGCATTTATTATTGCTATTTATTCAGAGATAAAGACCCACAAAAAGCTTATAAGTCAGCACATCCCTTCATCCCCCTCTGCCTTTCAAGCAAGATTCAGTCTTTGTCATCTTGGACTCAAGCTGGTGGTTGGCAGAACTCTAAATGGCTGCAGAGGAGAATTACAAGAAGTGAATGGGCCCTGTTTGGTGTGGCTTGGTTGGAGTGTCGTCGCATGCACTGAGGGGTTGTGGGTTCCATTCCCAGTCAGGGCACATACCCTGGTTTCAGATTCAATCCCCAGTTGGTATACGTACGTGAAACAAACAATCGATGTTTCTCTCTTTCTCTCTTTCTCTCTAAAAAAAAATCAATAAAAAACACCCTTGGGTGAGGATATATATATATATGGAGTAAAAATTAGAAAAAAAAAGGACTGGGACAATCAGTGGATAACTGGATTTAGGGAAAATAATGAAGAGAGACTTGGGCTAAGAAGTCTTTAGGATGAAGGAATCTTTGGGCTGACAATGAATCCAGATAATTTTAGGTGGTTTAACTGTGTGTTTTACAATGTAAATGTCTCTTAGATGACGATTTGCATTCTTTTTTGAGGCTATTTTTGGCTATCAATTTGTTTCTTTTTTTCTAGATTAGAAAGTTTTCTTTTTTAATTGAATTTATTAGGGTAACATTGACTAATAAAATTATATAGGTTTCAGGTGTGTAATTCTATAATACATCATCTGTATATTGTATTATATATTTATCACCCAAAGTCAAGTTTCCTTCCATCACCATTTATCCCTCCTATACTGACTTCTACCTCCCCTCACCCCCTTCCCTCTGGCAATCACCATACTGTTTTCTGTTTCCATGAGTTTTTCTTCTTTGCTTTGCTTAATCCCTTTACCCATCTCACTCAGCCCCCACTCTCCTTCCCCCTGAGAGCTGTTAGTCTGTTCTCTGTCTATATCCAGGAGTCTGTTTCTTTTAGGTGAGTCTCTGTGCTTAAATTGTCTTAAAGGTGGAACCAGATACCTCTATTATTTTAGTTGCATTATATGCCAGAAAATGTTTTAGGTTCTGTAGCTATACCAGTGGGCAAGTTATCACCCTTCATGAGACTGAACATCTAGAAAGAAAGGCAGACAATAAAATAAGTGATGGCAGCCCACTACTTCCTGGTGATGGGCTCTGCTGTGATGGGTCAAACATAGGAATCTGTGAATGCTTTATCTACTTTAAGGAGCTTTATGGAAAGGCTTTTCAGAAATAGTATTAAAACTGGCCCTGAATGATGGGTAGGAGTTAGCCAGCTAATGGGTAGAGGAGGAGAGATTGGAAAAGAATATTCTGAGCATGTGTAAAAGCCTAGAGTCAGCATGGCACCTCCATTAACTGGGAGAAGTTCACCAGGGCTGGAGCAAGGAATGCCCTGCATGGGCAGAAATGCAAGATGGAGGAAAACTGGTGAGTCTGACTGTGTTAGTTGGTGTAGTCCCTAAGGGTAATGGGGAGCCACTAAAGGATGCTCAGCAGGGCAGTGACATTATCACTTTTGTGTTTTTTCTTTTCTTTTTTTCTTTTTTTTTTTTTTTTTAAAGATATGTTGACTGCAGGGCTCTGGCAACTAAAAAATAAGAGAGAAGAGGTTTTGAGGAGTGAAGTGCACAGGTCACTTTGACAGCTTTGGGCCGTTAATGCTCCAGTTGTTCAGTGAGGTCACCTGTGTGACAGAAACAAGAACAGTGGATAAATGGAGTTTGTAAACCTCCTTTCAAGATGAAGAGAGGGTCAAACATCAGAAACTCATAGCTCTTGACCAAGGGCTCTTGCCTGAGGATTCAGAAAGGAGGCCCTTCACCATTAGCAAAGGCCCAGGGCTCCTCACTTAAGCATTTTAGCTCCATATCTCAAACTGCTATCAAGGACTTGGGAAAATTCCCACAGGTCATACAAGCATCACTTGGAGAACTAAATACAAGACAAATCGCAAGTGACCACAGACTGCAAGTGACCACAAACTGTGGGCAATGGGGATTTATACTGTTCTCACCTGTCAATTTGCAGTATTTTGTGGGCTGCGAAGAATATGAGTTAAATAAAGCAGAAGTGGGCAGTCTGATGTCTGATCGCATTGCTTAATTTATTGAACAGGGGAAGTAAACCTTGGGAGAGAGATGGATCCGTTCCTAAGGATTTAACCATTAACAAAGCCCTGCTATAAATGGAACTCGTGAGAGAAGGTAGCTTGTCTGAGGGCAAATGAGTGGGCCCCATTAGACAAAATAGGTCAGGCAGGGAGAAAGTCATCATATCTCCTGACTGGTTACATTGATCAGAGATGACGGGCCTTGTCATTTTTTAACTGATTGAATAGAGAAGGAGAATATACAAGAGGTTTCTGGTTGTTGCCTTTCTTAGACGATGGCTGTTTCACAGAGGATCCTGAAAAGAAAAGAACTAATAATATTTATCACAGTTTTGAGTTTTGTGCTTCAAAATCTGTGTGTGGGTGTCTACACATGTATTTTTATGTGTTTTCAGAAAAAAAAGAAAGAAAGAAAAGCTCTGGGCTTTTCATGGGGAGTGCATGTGGCTGGATCACTGTCTTTCATTTGGGATTAATGAAACAACAAGTCCTGAGGAGCATGTCCCTTGCATTGGTTTGATTTTTTGTGATATTCTCTGCTTTTTCATGTTTCTTGTTTCCTTTTTTCTTATGGTTCTTGTTTTCACCCTCAAAATAAGCCAAGGAGAGGGAACAGTGTGAAAAGGCTAAAATGTATCCTTCAAACACTGGATTTGCCTTCCTTAGGGTTCTGCTTTCTTTTTTCTCCATCTGGAACACCTCATCCCTAATGATGCAAGGAAGTGAAGAAGAACATTTCCCAAGTGTTTGGAATATGCACTATGCTTATAGGTTGTCTGGTTTATGAAGGCTTCCTGTGTTAAAAACACAAGAGACACTGGCTTTACATTTGGAAATAATCTATCTAATCTCCCCAAAGACAAATAGCATTTGGTATTTTAAATAAATACAAGAAATTGGGGGTGGTGAAGATTAGTGGGGTTGAGCCCTAGCCAGTTTTGCTCAGTGGATAGCGTGTTGGCCTGAGGACTGAAGGTAGGGTCCCAGGTTTGATTCTGGTCAAGGGCACATGCCAGGTTGTGGGCTCGATCCCCAGTATGGGGCATGCAGGAGGCAGCCAATCAATGATTCTCTCTCATCATTGATGTTTCTTTCTCTCCCTCTCCCTTCCTCCCTGAAATCAATAAAAATATATTTAAAAAAACAAAAACAAAATGACCATTAAAAAAAGGTTAGCGGGGTTAAAAGAAAAGCAAAAACTGAAATGTTAACATTCTGACTTGGGCAAACCTCACTTCTCTGAACCTCAGTTTACTCAACAATTTTAAAAAAGAGGGGTAGGCTGCAGTTGTAGGCATCCTCTCATGGCCCCCAGTGAGTCTTGCCTCCTAGTTTTTATACCCTGGGTAGTTCCCTCCAACACTGAGTAGGGCCAACTTGTGTGAACAATAGCATATCACGGAAATGGTGGACAGTGACTCCCAAAGCTAGGTCATAAAAGCCATTGAGGTTTCTGCCTTGCTGTCTCTTAAATCACTGGCTCTGGGGGAAGCCAGCTGCCATGTTGTGAGGGTTCCCAAACATCCTAATGGCAAAGTTCACCTGGGAAGGCACAAAATCCTCCTTACTACAGTCATTACCAACCAGCCAGCAGCATGAGTGCGCCATCTTGAAAGTAGACCTTCCAATTTTAGTCAAGGCTTTAGATGACTGCAGTCCTAGCCAACATCTTGACTGCAACTTCATGAGGGACTATAGGCCAGAACCACCCAGCTCAGACACTTCTGAATTCCTGAAATAATTTTTATTATTGTTTTAAGCTGCTATTTTGGGGGTAATTTGTTACAGAGCAATATATAACAAATACAGTTGGCTTAGGCCAAGTCCATTCTTATATTATGTTAATGAATAGTTATTATTGATCAGAATCATAAAAAGTTGGCACTTCCTCCAAAACCAGATCATAGCTCCAGGGTAAGACCATGTTGCTTTGGGCATTTCTGAAATGGTAAGTGTCCAGACTCTAGAGAGCTGGCATCCTGAGAACTCATGGATTCAGCTTTGTGGGAACAAGTCAACACAGCTGGATGACCCATCAGTTACTCCCTAGCACATCACACTGAAAACATAATCCACTTATGTTTACAACCAGAGACTGAACTTGTTAAAAGAAACTCCAATGGAATGGGGACTCCCTTGGACTCTCTACTTAATGAGTCACTCCAAAGAGTGCAACTGGGATTATTTGGAGGGAACAACATCCCTGGCAGCTTTTAGAGAGATGATTGGGATAAGGGTTAAAAGTTGCTGAGTTCATGGTGAAACCCAAGTGACTCTCCAGAGTAGGAGTCATATCTACAAAGCAGGGGATATAGAAAGGACCTACCAGGCTGTGGTGTCTTGGTTGGACTAAATGACATTGATGGTCCTCTCTGACCTATGAGAATATAATTCTACATATTGGTGGCTAGACACATATCACAACAATGACAAGGCACAGCATACTTACTAGTAGGGACCAGAGTGTACTCAACTTCTTCTCAACCCAATATGGCTATTGTTCTTGACTCATATGGTAGTCTGGATAACTTAGCATCTCTTCCCCATGTTCTATCCCAAACAGAGGCTGTGGCTCACCGCTAGATAATCTTCTGAATGAGTGTATCTATGCTGCATGACTTCCCTAAGAATGCTAGACTGTTTTCCTCATTTAGAAATTTTCACCCCAACAACTTTGACATTCAACCCAAGAAATACGTTTCTAAGCAAGAAAGGTTTCATTCTGGTTTGTCCAGGGAGGATCTGAGAAACTTCCTCTAACTCAGTCCTTCTGACCTAAATCCCTAGACTCACCTGGGGGAGGGTCTCATGAAATACACCCCTCCCTCAAAGAATTAATTGGCCAAAGGTGGGTTCAAGCAAGTCCAGGTGACCCTAGTGTGCAGTTAGTGGTGAGGACCATAGGTCTAACTATATCCAGCAATTTTCTGCTGCCTGACTCTAGGACAGCCGTGGGCAAACTATGGCCCGCGGGCCGGATCCGGCCCGTTTGAAATGAATAAAACTAAAAAAAAAAAAAAAAAAAAAAAAAAAAAAAAAAAAGACCGTACCCTTTTATGTAATGATGTTTACTTTGAATTTATATTAGTTCACACAAACACTCCATCCATGCTTTTGTTCTGGCCCTCCGGTCCAGTTTAAGAACCCATTGTGGCCCTCGAGTCAAAAAGTTTGCCCACCCCTGCTCTAGGGCAAAGGTAACTAGAATAGGTCCTTCTCACCCAAAGCCCAGGGCTGACCAACTCAGTTATTCAGAGACTGGCTTCACTTCTTATGTCATAATTACTTTTTGAGATGAGCTATGCAACTGCCTATCAATCAGCCAAGTACTTGTGATCCTGGTCCTTTCTTGCATTGGACAGTGTTGAAAGTTAGAACCCTTTTTGTATTTTGCTTCCACTACCTGGACATCTATAACAGTATGCTTGAATGAAGATTCTCAATCCTGGCTTTTTAGTCTCTGCATATATTTGAAACTTGGCAAGTTTTTCCTTAGAAATATTTTCATAGAAATTCCTATTCTTTCTTCCCAATCATTGCATCCAGGGATCTCTGTGTATTATTTATTACAACTGCATGTGAATTTAGAGTTACCTCAAAACAAAAAGTTTAAGTAAAAAGAAAACCAAATGGTGGGCTGCATTTGCTCTGTGGGTCTGGTTTGCCAACCCTAGATTGATGGCTCTAAGTCAGTGGGTCCCAAAATGTGGCCCCCAAAACAGCAGCAGCAGCCCCTTGGGAACTTGTCGGAAATGCAAATTCTCAGACACACCCCAGACCTACTGAATCAGAAACTCTGATTCTGGAGGTGGGTCCCAGCATTCTAAGTTTCAGGAAACCCTCTGACGCTGATGCACAAGAAAGTTCAAGAATGACTACTCTAGCCCCGGCCCGATGGTTCGGTTGGTTGGAGCATCTTCCTGTGCACCAAAAAGGTTACAAGTTCGATTCCCTGTCAGGGCACATACCCAGGGTGTGGGTTCAATCTCCAGTCGGGGTGCATACGAGAGGCAAACAATGTTTCTCACATTGATATTTCTCTCTCCCTTCCTCTCTCTCTCTCAAATCAATTTTTAAAAGCATGTCCTTGGGTGAGGGTTGAAATATATATATATTTTTTAATTTTTTTTAAAGAACAACTGCTCTAGGCCAATCTAAAGAGTTTCCACTGCTGCACCTAACAGGATGCTGTCCTTGGTGCTGCCTTTTCCCTACTTTCATCAAGATCTCAGTTAAAGATAAGGACAAGCTTGCTTCTCAAATTGGCAGATCAGACATGCAAAGCCAGCCTGGAGAAATAACTACACTCTTGGATGCTAGAATGTGAACATGGAATTATCTCAGTTGGTTGGAGGTGCTGGCCAGTATTCACAAAATTGTTTTGATTGTTAATAGAGATGACTTTATTTTTACCTAACACAACTTTCTAACTCAAGTTTATTGGCATTTTAACTCCTACATGTTTAATGCAATTGTCAGTGGTAGTGTGGGTATCCAGGCACTGTTTTCCTTGGTGTTATTGTGGCCAAGACTACAGGATCACAGCACATTGACACCAAGTCCAGGATCAATTTCATAATGTCATTTCATAATGTCACCTAGTAAGAAAGGGTACCACCCCAGAGAGAAAATGAATCTGGAGTCAGTTATAGAGGGATGGCAGTGAGAGAGTGAGGAGATTCAGGGGTCATTCTAATGCAGTTGCATTTGCCACCTGTGCTGGTCTCCAAGCATTATTAGCTGCTTTGTTTTATCTGGGCCACGGGCTCTTCTTCCCATGCACTGAGAGTCTCAGCAAGCCAGGGGCTCTGAGACCAGCTCAGTTGGTGGTCTGACCTGCTCCTGGCTGTGGAAGAAGGTCTGTAATTGGCCCATAATTGGATGGGATTTGGCTCTGAATGATTCCCAGGTTCCCTCTCTCCCAGTAACAGATAACCAGCAGTCAGCTTCATATATGATTCTACAGGGAGACCAGGATGCCATTTCTTGGCTATTGGTGACACTGGGGAGCTTTCCAGAAGAGTCGACCTTTAGGCTGATGATTTGGGGGCATCTTAAAGTGAAGTTTTACCCAGACCCATTTGTTTGCCCCTTCGTCTTTCTGAAATTAAGACATTTCAACCTGATTTTCAAATACGGATCAAATCAGTCTGTGTGTGTGTGTTGGTGGGGGGCGGGGTGTTGGTTGTATGTTTATATGCATATAAAGGACACAGTATGATTATTTTAAAAATAGGCAGCAAGAAAACAGTAAATAGAGATGAAAATTGAGATAGTACATTTCTTTTGAAATATATCTATAGATGGAAGTGGGTAGATTAATCCTAGTTATCTTTGTATGTCAGTGAGAAAAGTCCTTCTGGGTAGAAGTAGAGCCATTATCTGTTCAGTTCTGGCCCATGGTACAGGATGTAACTAACCCCATCTTGGTACCACTATAGACTAAGTGATGATTTCACTTTTATGATTAAAGGGGATCACACCCATTTTCTACAGATGGACTTAATAAGGCTTAATTAATAATTTCTCTTAAAATAAACTTCCTCTGGAAGGATATGAGGATACATTCCACAATATTCCACCCTGTGTAAAGTTGGAGGTCACATAAAAATTAACTGCAAATTCAATTCTTGCCCTACCTGTCTCAGACAACTGTTGTGAGCCTCAAAAAAGAGTGAGCACAAAAGTACTTTGGAATTCTTAAAAATCAACTGTGAGGGCTTGTTAATATTATTGCTACATTAGCCTATAATTAGAAGATATGATTTAGTTTTTGCCACAAAACTCCAAACAAGCTTCTGTTTCCTCATTGCCTGGCTCATGATGCCCCTTAAGTGGCCATTTCACAAAGTCTCTATGCCTCCATCTTCTTTGGCACCTCTATTTATTACTGACCTACCTATTATTTATTTTTACCTACCTATTTCACTCTTATTATAAATAGACATTACTTATCAAATTAAGTAACATCAGGGGTTAGGCAGAAAACACTTCTTGAGAATAATAATAGGTGAAAATTGGATGTGAATGGGGCATAAGCCAAGACAGGATGTCATAGAGAAGATCCCTAGGGCACTTCTGGACATTTTGATCAACGTGGATCTTGTTTTAGTTTCTGAACCAGACTCTAAAATAGTATATAATCTGTGTACAAACAATTGCTGAAAAGATGAGATGCCTCTTTTCAGTCATTGAGCCCATTCAAAAGGCTCAGTAAAATGGTGTCTGAAATGCCTTGTTTCACTTTTCCTTGACAGGAAGAGAATAGCAGATTGATTCTCCAAATATTTCTTAAACTGATTTTCTTTGGAAATAGAGTCTGCTGCAGGTTTTGAAAAATGGGACTGCAGTGCCTCCTCCAGGACAAAAAGGGTACTTGCAGGTTAGAAATCATCTCACAAACTGGCTTAAGCTCAAAGGATTCATGGTAGGTGGTGACTGAGAAAAAGATCCTCCTGGATGCTTACAAATACTTCAGTGAGCTCATATTAGTCACAGTTAATGGGTTTTCATTTTCAGTAAGCTTTTTCATATTCCCTGGGGAAATATGCTGAGCTACTCTTTGGAGAGTATTTCCTTCAAAAAACAACCAACCAACTCCTACCCTTGGAAGAAAGGGGCAAAGGGCATCAGCAAGTTGTGGGGACAACAAAGGGAATGAACACTTTCTGGATACCAATTCCTGCCAGGTGTCCCATCTGAGTCAACTCACTCTCTTTATGTTTCCCTATCAAGATTAGTATTATCATTCTTATTTATAAACAAGAGGACCAGTGCACAGATTCATGCACTGGTGGTGGGGCATAGCCTGCAGGGATTGGCCCAATGCAGGAGCAGCTGCTCATCCCAGTCAGCAGTCAGCTGAGGAGCTGTGGACCTACCCTCTGAGCGGCTGCTCCCATTGTGGGAGCGACGCTCATCCTGGTCAGCCGAGCAGCATTCCCACTGTGGAAACACACTGACCACCAGGGGGCAGCTCCTGCGTTGAGCGTCTGCCCCCTGGTGGTCAGTACATGTCATAGCAACTGGTCAATTAGTCGTTCTGGTCATTCTGGTCATTCCGCCATTCAGTCGCTGGACTTTAATATATATAGATGTGGCTCAGAGTGATCAGGAACTCATCCAAGGTCAGAGACATAGCTGGAAGCAGAGCATAGGTGTGTCCCACTCTATCCAGCACATCCAGTGCCCTTGTCATACTATCATTAGTAGCAATAATAGCTACCACTGTGCTAAGCACTTTATACACACTATGTAATTTGGTGTTTCTCAACTTCAGCACTGTTGGCACTTCTTGTGGGTGCTTTCCTGTGCATTGTGGCATGTTTAGTGGCATCCCTGGCCTCTACCCACTAGATACCAATAGTGCCCACTCTAAGGTGTGCCAACCAAATATCTCAAAACTTTATTAATGTCCCTTAGGGTAGGAACATAAGGTGGGTACTTTTATCATTTTTTCAGAAAAAGAAACAGCAATTATGCCATATTACAGACCAAGGGAATGGCAAAGCCAGAACATGAACCTGTGCCTAAATCACCTCTAAAGTGTATGCTCTTCAGTAGAAGATGTTTTCCAGCATCTTATCTAGAATCTTCATCGCCCATATTCAAAGGTTGTGTCTTGTTTCTTCTTCATTCCTGCTGCAGCCATTATGTGCTAATGTCCCCTCTCACATCCTCACTCAGGTAGACTGTGAGGTTCTTGAAGGGGGTTGCCTTGTATCACCTACCTCTAATGTTGTAGGGCTTAGCATGTAGTGGGTGCACAGATGTTCACTTACTAAATGAGTGGATTCATGCCAGTACTTTAATCCTTCCCATTCAAATCTAGTTCATGCTGTGAACTTGCCTTATGAAGAAAAAGGTTAATTCAGACAAGGTAAATTCCAAGCAGCTCATGTCCAAAATGATTAGGAAATGAAAATTAATTGAGGATGAATAAATGTATGTTTGAACACTCAGAATTTAATAAACCCATTTGGTAAGTTTTCAGGAATTAATTGTTGCCTCTAGAAGTAAAGGGCAGCCATGATTGCTATCATTTGTATCCAAAACTGGAAATCAGGCAAGAGCTAGGCAGTTAAATGTGTATTACTTGTTAAGGATTTGGCTGTGCCTGCTACATATCAGGGGAGGCCTTCTGGGCTGGAAGGAAGTGCCACTGTCCTTTCTACAGAAGTCATCCAATGACATTTGGCCAGTAGGACCCGCTTGCTTTCTGCTGTTTTTTTCTGCACTCAAGATGCATGGTTCTGAGCAGCCTTTGTGCCACCTGCGTGGATAAAAGCGACTCCAATCTGTCGACCGCTTAATAGAAATTTCCCTCAGTGAGAAACCAATTGACCAACTCTGCCTGGGATTAAAGCAGCCACCACCACACCATCTGCATAAAGCCCTAAACCAAAGGGTGTAGGATGATCAGTTCACAGGCAGGGAGCTGTGGCAAGGGAGTATAATTGAAATGTGTAAGTCTCGATTTGCTCCTCCTGATTCCTTCTCCTTCTCAAATGCCACAACGTGTGGATGGAGTTCAAATGAACAGCGCTATCACGATGCTGCGAAGCCTGATTAGACAGTCTGGTTTGCTGCGTGGGCTGCACACAGCATGAGCAGGAAAGAGAGAAAGGGCTTCATGGGTAGGGGATGGCTATCTCATGATGACAAAGAGCGGCCTGCTAAGCCCTCACTCAACCTGCTCATCCTGAGAGCAAAGGCAGACTCTACAGAGGCCTGGTGTTCCTCTGCTGCAGTTTTGTCAGGACGGGGCCAGGTCCCCGTCACCCCAGCACTGCCACAATCACTGCTGTTCTGTCTGCTCCACCCTTCACCCCCCCTTTCCTTTCTTTCCTTTTCTTCCTTTGTCTTTCTCTCAGTCTCTCTCTCTTTCATGATTTCTCTGCCCTTTACAGACATTAACCCTTCCTTTTTCTCAAAACCCTTATAAAGAGCTTCCATGCTATGTGCTGACCATTCAAATGAACCCTTGTAGACACTATGTCTAATTCATATGTGTATCCCCAAAACTGGCATCCTCAGCACCTGATGCATGCTTTATGCTTAATAAATGTTCATTGAATGAATGGATGCATGTATACATGCATACATGAATGAACGAATGAACGAACAAATGAATAAACCAACATGTCAGAGTTGTGGAAGTGACAGTTTTGCAGTCTCTTTAGCTTTGCTTATTTTACTTCGACCTAACACAGTAAAGTATTTGCAAAGCCTGAAAAACTACAACTAAAAGAACATTTTTTAAGAATGCAATGGGTGATAGTGATTGAAAGAACTGGCTGTGGAGTATGACAGATGATGGTTTGCATCTCATCTCTGTGACTTACAAGCTGGGTGACCTTGGTCAAGTGACATAAACTCTCAGTACTTCTTTCCCCCATAAATGAAATAGACAACATAGCATATACCCCATGCATTCAACATGAAGAGCAAATGAAATAATGTATGTGAAAGCACAACACAAGATGTCAGGCATATAGTGAGCATATACTAATGGTAATGCTAATAATGATGACAATAAATATGATGTCATTGATGTTGATGTGGATGATAACTAATGCTTAACATTCATATTTTAAAAGACTTGATGAGTTGCTGAGAGAGCCTGCTTTCTGAAACATTTGAGGTGGAAAAAGTAACCTACAAAAAATAACTGTGTTTAAGGCCTAATACCATAACCCAGGAGTGTTCCATATGTACTATACCATAAATATACAGTTAAACCTCAGTTCTCAAACATCTCCCATATCGAACAATTTGGTTCTCAACCAAGTTGTTCAAGGAAAAAATGTCTCTGTAGTCGACCTCACTACCCTTTCATGGTGATACATCAGTATGACAAAAAGCATCTCTCAGGCCACAAACAAAGGAGAAAATGCGCCAATATGAGGCAGTTTACCATGAAACCTCACCTTGTTAACATCGCAGGAAATTGTGCTATGACTATTTATGTGTTTTTATTTTTGCTTTTGTTGATGGTAAAATGGACAATTAGCACCATTTTAAAACAAAAACAGGCCATCAAGAGTGCTAATGTTGTTAAGGGTGTGAAAGAAACAAAGATCACAGGCAATTAGAGAGGGAGAAGAACTGTTGTTGATTTGGATAAATGATACACAGTGAGCCAGTGACAGCATTTCAGAGGCCGTAATATGTGAAAAAGCAAAGATGCTGCACAATGACTTCCTGAAAGACATCCCTGCACCAGTGCTGAAAATGATCCATTTAAGGCTAGGTGGTTCGATAGATATCCGAAAAGAAATGTTTGTTTATAGATTAAACAGTACATTAGACATGTAATGTATATAAGAAAGGTTAAAACAGGGAATTATTTGGGGGTCTAGAATGAATGAATTCAATTTACATTGTTTCTAATGGGAAAAAATGATTTGGTTTTCAAACAAACCACTTCTCAAACAGCCTTCCGGGACCAGTTAAGTTTGAGAACCAAGTATTTAGTTTACCAATTGATAAAAGAATCATATTTAAGAGAGCTTTATTCCTAAGTTTCTGATTACTCTGAAGAGATGATAGATATTGGACAATTAATTACTTTCTCTTTTATTAATGTTTTCATTTCTGTAAAATGCAATGCACTGATTGCTTGGAAAGGAAAGTTTACAAATTGGTCCTGACATCAGCTTTTCAAGTAGACAAATCAGGGTTACTTACTCTCAACACCACTAACATTTGAAACTAGATTATTCTTTGTTGGAGGGAGGCTGTGCTGGGCATTGTGGGTCATTTCCTAGCACTCCTGGTATCTCCCCACTAGATGACAGTAGCAGCCCATATCTCCTCCTAGTTGTGACTATTCAAACCTCAAATTGCCTTCCCCTGCATCCCACCAACCACTGAGATAGGGTAATGAGTTCCACTGCATTGGAAGCAAGGCAAGTGCCAGCCATTGGTGATCTTTAGCCCATGGGAATCTATGTGCCAGTGTACGAAGTTCTACAGAATTAGACCCTGAGTCACCTCAGCCTTCTACCAAGCTGGCTGGAGCAGATGTACTTCTCTGGTCTCCTGTATACTCCCCGGAAGCTCTCTCACCAATTCCAACCACCGCCCCCCCCACACACACCCCTAAACCATCCAGGTAGCTTCTGTGTGTTTTTCTGTGGATAGACTCTTAAAACAACTACCAATATCAGCCTAAAGGCTCCTTGCCGTCACCCTCAAGAGTACTGTATGCCCACACAGGCTGTAACCAGGGCATAGAACAACAACTTGCCAGGCAGGAAAATGAGTAAAAACCTTGATGCGGTTCAGAACCACTACAGAACCCATCTTTATTCTAACTAAGTGGGGAGCAGAAGAAAAAAAAAGAGCACCACAAATCAAAAGAATTTTGACTTCATTAGAGAGTGAAAAATCTCAGCACAAAAACATTTCCTTTAGAGAAAGTAAATAGAGCTTCTGTAATTGGGTCAAAACTGGGAATATTTCAAAATTGAGGACAAAAAAAAAATTCCAGCAAACCACAATGAAGATATTTGGAGAAATTAGAGTTTTGTGGGGGTTTTTTAGTTTACTTCTATGGAAAACAATAAATATCTTCTGGCAGAAGGAAACAGTTATGAAATCATGAGAAGTCAACCTAAGAGAAATAAATCATCGTAATTCTGAAGGCTGCAAAGCAACATAAAACATGCTTTTATAGCAAATGTAAAGAGGAAAAGATAGGAAACCATATAAGTGCTATGAATGAAGCTATGTAAGAAAAAAGTAAAAGGAGAACCAATTCCCATTTACTGAGTACTTAAATTTACCCCATCCCAGGAGCTGTGCCTGGATATAATTTTAAAATACATCTTCCTAATCTTTCACAAGTACCCTATGAGGGAAATGCTGTTTTTTTTTTCTTTCAGTTAAATGAGGAAATAGAAACGTAGAGCTGAATATTACAAAGGTAGAAGGTAATTAAGCCAAGTCTTCATGATCCCAAATATCATATTATTAGCAATTTTGTTTTATTGCATCCCATATGTAAACCCAAAGGAAAAGACTGTAGAGAAGCTATCGAAGTGAGTATTATCCTAAAATGGTGATCTTATGGGCAATTACTTAATTTCCTAGCTTCTAATATATTTTATAGTGTTTATATGAGTATATTTTAAACTTATTATATTCTACCATTTGAAATGGATGATGTTTTTATTCATATATCAGTTTAATCATCTGTCATTTATGTAGATATGGATCATTTACTCTAAGATGATCAAGGGCATGTTTCCCCAATATGAAGTTGTTCATATTGATTTGATTGGTTATTGATTTGAGATTTTTTTTAGTAGAGGCATTTACAACTATAAATTTGCCTCTAAGCACTGCTTTTGCTAAATCCCACAAATTTTGGTATGTTGTATTTTCATTTACTTTTGTCTCAGGCTATTTTCTAATACCCTTGTGATTTTTTTCTTTGACTAATTGGTTATCCAGGAGTATGTTAAGTTCCAAAACTTGGGAATGTCTCAAACTTCCTTCTGCTATTGACTTTTAACTTAATTCCATTATAGTCCAAGAACATACTTTACATTATTTCAATCATGTTAAATTTATTGAGACTTGCTTTATTGCCTAACATATGGCCTGTCCTGGACAATGTGCCATGTGCACTTGAGAACGTGTACTCCGCTGTTGTTGGATAGTTGATCAAGTCTTCTATTTTGGCTATAGACTGAATGTTTATTCCCCCACCCCAAAATTCATATCTTGAAACCTAACCCCCAATGTGATGGTACTTGGAGTTGGGGCCTTCAGGAGTTGTTTAGGTCATGAGATGCCTTTATAAATGAGACCCCAGAGAGCTCCTTTGCCCCTTCCAGCATGTGAGGAAACAATGAGAAGGTGGCCATCTATGAACTAGGAAGCAGGTTCTCACCAGATACTGAATCTTCCAAAGCCTTGATCTTGGACTTCCCAGCCTCTTGAACTGTGAGAAATAAATTTCTATTCTTTATAAGGCACCCAGGAAATGGTATTCTCTTATAGCATCCCAAACGGACTAAGAAAATGTCATTGATGATCTTCTGTGTAGTTGTTCTATCCATTGTTGAAAGTGGGATATTGAAGCCTCCTGCTATTATTTTTGAACTATCTGTTTCTCCCTGGAAGGAGATGCTGCTCAATCTTACATGTCTAAAGTACTTGTAATAGTTATAATCTGGACTTTGAGCCTTGGGTCTTGTGGTTTTTACAGTGTTTGGCACTGTGGACTTATTCACTCAGTCTTCAAACAGTGAACAGTCTGTTGAATCAAATCATTGAACAATACATGGTAAAGATAGGTGACAAAGTAGTGGCCCAAGAAGGGGTAAATAAATCCAACCAGTGGAGGGCTAAATGATGTCTGGTCTAGGGTATGTATTGCTTATGAGCCCACTGAATCAATCAATGTTAAGAAATCCTCTCCCTTCTGACCACAAACCATGACCATGGAAGTCTTAAACTCTGACTTATTTGCTGGAAAAGAATTGATGATTCAAAGTCAAACCAGCTTAAAACTTCTCCTACAAGAAATAAAAATAATTCCTTGGCTTAAAACAATGCTGTACTCATTTTGCATTCAGATCAATTACCCTGACAATTTAGGTTTTCATATTCCTGTAGAATAAGAACAAATTGGCCTCTCTAAGAGTTTTTACATTATTAGAATCTGTTCAGGAGAAAAGAATCATTAAATTCCTCTGAGAAAGTCTAGTAATAAAAAATTGTTCTGGTAACTCTGGTACATTTTCAATATTTCATTGAGTTGATATTATTCCCTATTACTGTAACCATAGATCCAAGGCTATGAAATCAACCTCACCACTTGGTAACACTACAAGATCATCTTGGAGCTAATTTTAAAACAGCATTCCTTAGAATCTTTAAAACCAGGTTTTTCTGATACTAGAACTGGAGTTAAATTTAGGTCAACATGGATTTCATAAAAGCAAAACCCTTTAAAGTTTGCATTAAAAATTCAATATGTCTAACTGAACAGCCTTGGTTGGGTGATGATAATAAATATTACAAAAAGTTAATTTCCCTTCTCCAGGCTTTCTCAGAAGAAAGTTCTGTAGCTTCACCTCAAGCATATTGGAATATTTCAGTTCAGCTTGACAACAAGCAGGATACTCAGTCATCAATTGATTGAATTTTGTCATAAATAAATACAAGTGTGTGTAGCTAAGCTTCAGGTCAGTTCCTACTGATGTCACTTTGTCCTTGTCCTGGGGTTAATTCCATGGTTATAAAATCCAGTTTTTTATTCTTACCCTTTATTCTTTTATGCAACTCTGTTGAAAATACTAGCTACTGTTTTCTTATTTTAAGTCAAAATGGCTCCTCTCTTTCTCTACACTGTAAAGAAATCCTTTTAGTAGAACTAACTTTCAATAGCCTAATAAGTCTGTGTAAGCATGGCACAGATAACATTGCCATTATTTATGGGGTTGTCCCACAGAACATTCTGTTCTTCATTATGTCTACAGGAGAAGATATATAATAGGGCCCCATTGCTATTCTGGCTTTCACCATCCACATGGTCAGAATATATCACCCTAACACCCACAGGGAGTGTGCAGTCCTGTAAGGTTCAGTGGGAGGAAGGGGGTAAGCAGTATAACAAGTAGGTGACAGCACCAACTTTGAAACCAGACCCCCTTTTTAGGATGCATGAGAGATGGTGAAAATCAGTCTATAAGACTCATCTCAAGAATGGGAGCAATAACTGGGTATCATGAAGCTTAACAAACAATGGATATAATGCTCTTCGTATAGTATCTGGCATATGGTAAATGATTAATAAATATTTCTATTGTTCAGCACATAGCAGATGATCAGTAAATTTTGGTTGGATGAGTGAATAGATAAACAAACAAATGAATGAATGGATAATCAGCCAGATAAATACCTGTTTTATGTTCCCAGTATATATTCCTCTCCTCTAAACTTAAACTTCTGCTTAAAAATACAATAGGTTGTACATGGTGGGATCCAATAATGTTGGATAAAGTAGATTTGCTGTCATTGTCTCAGGAGAAAGAGCAACCAGTGGTCGGCAAACTGCGGCTTGCGAGCCACATGCGGTTCTTTGGCCCCTTGAGTGTGGCTCTTCCACAAAATACCAACTTCTGCGCATGGGCCACGAAGTTTCAATCGCACTGTATGTGCGCGCCCGCACGTAGTATTTTCTGGAAGAGCCACACTCAAGGGGCCAAAGAGCCGCATGTGGCTCACGAGCCGCAGTTTGCCGACCAGTGACCTGGGCCAATTCCACACGACCCCTGCTGGCAGAATTCCCAAACCAGTCTGCAGGTATCAGGTCTGCAGATAGAGGGCAAGGCTGAATCCTCAGTAAGGGATCATTACTGACCGGATCCAGATAAAATGAAATAAGTGGCAAGCCCTGCTTGCAGTGCCTCATTGGGCAGCAAATATAGTTTTGAGTTTACCCTTACCTTGTCCACGTCCAGAATCATTACCAGGTCCTCTTGGTCTGCCTTATACACATAAGGGTTACTGGTTTCAAGGCCCAAATGCCTGGTCTCTACACTCTACATTTCTAAACCTCCTCAGCTCCTTGCTCCTCTGATCCTCTACTCAAAAATAGCTCATTTGCTTTTAGTGGCATCTAGGTGAGGAAACTGAGACATGAAATAAGGGAGGGCTCCCAGGGCCCCAAGATCAAAAGCTCTTCAATACTTCCTCCCAAGCATCTTTCTTCTCCCAACTCTATCTTTCCCCAACTAAGAAGGTGACCAGAGGGGAGGTGGCAGGCAAACATCCTCAATGGTTCTCTGACTGGTTACAGAGTAAGACAGGCCCAAAAGCTCAGCTTTACATGCCAGAAAACCTTTGCAGCTGAAACCGGTTTGGCTCAGTGGATAAAGCATCGGCCTGCGGACTGAAAGGTCCCAGGTTCGATTCCGGTCAAGGGCATGTGCCTTGGTTGCGGGCACATCCCCAGTAGGAGATGTGCAGGAGGCAGCTGATCGATGTTTCTCTCTCATCGATGTTTCTAACTCTCTATCTATCTCCCTTCCTCTCTGTAAAAAATCAATAAAATATATTAAAAAAAAAAAAAAAAAAAAAACCTTTGCACCAGAAATACTGGTCTCAATTGGAGGCCCTGATACTTAGATTCTTCTGGAATTCCGGACTCCTTCTGTGGAAGGTTTCTTTAAACCAGTGGTTCTCAACCTTCTGGCCCTTTAAATACAGTTCCTCATGTTGTGACCCAACCATAAAATTATTTTCATTGCTACTTCATAACTGTAATGTTGCTACTGTTATGAATTGTAATGTAAATAGCTGATATGCAGGATGGTCTTGGGCGACCCCTGTGAAAGGATCGTTCGACGGCCAAAGGGGTTGTGACCCACAGGTTGAGTCTAAACCAGCCGTGGGCAAACTACGGCCCGCGGGCCGGATCCAGCCTGTTTGAAATGAATAAAACTAAAAAAAAAAAAAGACCATACCCTTTTATGTAATGATGTTTACTTTGAATTTATATTAGTTCACACACACACTCCATCCATGCTTTTGTTCCGGCCCTCTGGTCCAGTTTAAGAACCCATTGTGGCCCTCGAGTCAAAAAGTTTGCCCACCCCTGGTCTAAACCATTGTATAGTGATCTTTTTTAGACAAAGGAAATAGTTTTTCACTTACCTTTTTCTTCCAACTACTGTTCAGCTTTGGGAACATATTTCAGTTCACTTTTAATATTCTGGATCTCCGATAGGTTGACTGCAGGTCCTGGAAGTTTCTTCGCTCCTGGAATTGGCTTCTTTTCCTCATCCGAGGTGGGAGGAGCACTCTGAAGAGGAAGAAAAGCAAGGAATGAGATTCAGCTTACTAAAAAAATACATTTGGTCTCTCTGGAATGAAAAAAATTAAAGCAAGAATAATGTCAGAGTGTAATTCTAGCAGAGTGACTTTTTCTTGTGCTGCTGAGACATCCTCAAAGTTTCAAGAAGATGATCTGAAGTTTGTAGAGGAATGTGGAATAAAGTTAGAAGAAGAAAACAAGTAATTTCCATGTGACTCAGAAAAACTAGAGTACTGTTTAGTGTCTTATTACTAATAAGAATGACCACTAGTTGGAAGTACTCATCTTTCCAAGGCAAGCATCTTACAAGATCAAATTCAATTTGGTATCATCTATCCTATCTAATAAAAGAGAAACATGGTAATTGGCGTACGACCGCTACCCTTCCCATTGGCTAATCAGCGAGATATGCAAATTAACTGCCAGCCAAGATGGCGGCTGGCAGCCAGGCAGCTTGAAACTAACATGAGGCTTGCTTGCTTCAGTGACGGAGGACTCCAACGTTCCCCGCCTGCCACTGCAGGCCTCTGAGCTGCAACTCTAAGCAACTATGTTACAAATATAGAAGCTAAACAAAACCCCAGAAACCTGCTTTAGTCCGCCGGCTTCAGCCAGCAGGATCGCAACATTGTAAGCAAAGGCCAGAAACCTACTTTCAGCAGCGGAGGCCTAAGAGCTGGAGCCAAGCCTCAAAGCTAAAGCTGGCCCAGAATTTAAAAAAAGAAAAAGAAAAAAAGGAGCGGTTGGGAGCTTCAGTCACCCCCAGCCTGAAAACAGCCCTCAGCCCCTCACCCAGACTGGCCAGGCACCCCAGTGGGGACCCCCACCCTGAAGGGTGTGTGACCAGCTGCAAACAGCCATCATCCCCTCACCCAGGCTGGCCAGGCACCCCAGTGGGGACTCCAACCCTGAAGGATGTGTGACCAGCTGCAAACAGCCATCATCCCCTCACCCAGGCTGGCCAGGCACCCCAGTGGGGACCCCCACCCTGATACAGGACACCCTTCAGGGCAAACCAGCCAGCTCCACCCATGCACCAGGCCTCTACCCTATATAGTAAAAGAGTTATATGCCTCCCAGCACCAGGATCAGCGGAGCTGCGAGGCGTCCCGGCACCGGGATCAGCGTGACAGGGGGCAGCGCCCAAACCCCCTGATCGCCCTGTGGCTCTGTGTGTGACAGAGGGTGGGGCCACAACCTCCCTATCCACCCTGCTCTGTTCGTGACAGGGGAAGGCGCCCCAAACCCCTGAGCAGCCCTGCTCTGTGCCTGATACAGGGGAGCTCCCCAACCCCCTGATCACCCTGCGGCTCTGTTTGTGACAGGGTGCGGTGCCCCAAACCCCCCCCCCCCACCATGGGCCCTGCTCTGTGTGTGACAGGGTAGAGCCATAACCTCCCCATCGGCCCTGCCCTGAGTGTGAGAGTGGCGGCACCCCAACCCCCTGATCGGCCCTGCTCTGTGGGTGATAGAGGGCAATGCCCCAACCCCCTGATGGGCCCTGCTCTGTGAGTGACAGGGGGCAGTGCTCCAATCCCCTGATTGGCCCTGCTCTGTGCGTGACGGGGTGGTGCCGCAACCTCCCCATTGACCCTGCCTTGAGTGTGACAGGGGACGGTGCCCCAACCCCCCAATCGGCCCTACCTTGAGCGTGACTGAGGGTGGCATCACAACCTCCCAATCGCCCTGCTCTGTACATGACAGGGGGCGGCGCCCCAACTCCCCAATCGGCCCTGCTCTGAGCCCGACCAGGGGCTGCACCTAGGGATTGGGCCTGCCCTCTGCCACCCGGGAGCAGGCCTAAGCCAGCAGGTCATTATCTCCCGAGGGGTCCCAGACTGCGAGAGGGCACAGGCCGGGCTGAGGGACCTCCCCTCCCCCCCGAGTGCACAAATTTTTGTGCACCGGGCCTCTAGTATATATATAAAAGCCTAAGCAACTGGCCAACCGGCCAGTAGCTATGACATGTAAAGACCACCAGGAGGGGCAGATACTCCTACCAGTAGCTATGATGCACACTCTCCACCAGGGGGCAGACATTCAACACAGGAGCTGCCCAGCTGTGGTGACTTGGCAGCTGAAGTTCTCAGGTGATGCAACCAGAACCAGAGAGGAGGTAGCCCAATTCTGGGATGCGTCACCCGAGAACTGCCCTCTTGCAATCTGGGACCCCTTGGGAGATGTCGGAGAGCTGGTTTTGGCCCGATCCCCTCAGGCCAGGCTGAGGGACCCCACTGGTGCACGAATCCGTGCACCGGGCCTCTAGTGTGATCATAATATGCCTAAATAGCAGAGATTTGCAGAATGTTAGTGCACAGCTGGCTCTAGCAATGACTTAGTCTAGGAATTTTCAAAATGTTTTGTTTGGGGTACAGTGGCTGCCAGCCTTTGTTCCAGTGAATCTCTGCAAAGTGTAAACAAACTCAAATTGATATAAGTAAAACTTCTTTGAATATGAGTTGGCTAAAGTAAAGCAAAAGAGGAGGCCCAGCTCTCCCTTCCTGCTTTGTAAAGTATTTTAAATTCCCTACCATATTATGTTTTTATTTTGTTGCAGCTGCAGGGCAGGACCACATTCTATACTTTCTTATGGGTCCTCCAACACTTGGTACAGAAGTGCATAAGCATACTTGTTGATTGTTATTTAGCTGATTAACCCTGAAAATATGCCACAGTGGCAAATCTATGCCTGTATGTATATACACCAAACACACATATTAACAGTGACATAAAACAATAAATCAGTTGCTGTGTGTGGCTCCTAGAACTCCAACTCATTACTACAGAAGAAAGTTGCTTGTTAGCTCATTCCTCTAATTTGCTACAGGTCAGGGGCATATTCTCTGCAGCCCTTGAAGGAAGGTGTTGGAGGAACATTTGATCACCGTGGCAGCCAGGAGAACAGGCCTCGGATCAGTTTCCTGCTGGGAGGGTAATTGAATGATTGCCCCAGCTGCTTTGTCCTGAAACACGCCCATCACCACACTGAGGTCATGCTTCCCACGGCTGCTCTTGGCCAATGACTGAGTGCCACAGGATCCTAAAGTGGCTGTTTCTGGGAGACCTCACACTCCTCTGGAAGGGCCTCCGGCTCAAGAAATCTCCTTAGAACAGCACTGAGGTCTAAGATGCTTCTGCCAAACCTTCTGTCCCACTATCCTTCACCTGCATCGCTGTCTGACAACCCTCCCATTTTCCTTACAAGCGTTTTCCCCAGTAAGTATTTTGCCCGTCTAATCCCATCTTTGGGTCTGCTTCCTGGAGGGCCCAAACCAACAATCCCATTGTGAGACTGGCAGAGCTCCATCTGTTCACCCAACAACTGAGTGAACCAATCCAGTTCCAGGGAAAAGTAATAAGAATCCTCAAGTTTGTTGCCAGCCTAACTAGGCATCCCTGAAACTTGAGTATTAAAGTTGATGCTGTTCCTCCCTTCTGGCTCCTACATCTAGTTCTCAAATTGTCTAGACCGGTGGTCGGCAAACTGCGGCTCGCAAGCCACATGCGGCTCTTTGGCCCCTTGAGTGTGGCTCTTCCTAAGCCTTAAGAGTACCCTAATTAAGTTAATAACAATGTACCTACCTATATAGTTTAAGTTTAAAAAATTTGGCTCTCAAAAGAAATTTCAATCGTACTGTTGATATTTGGCTCTGTTGACTAATGCGTTTGCCGACCACTAGTCTAGACCCTAAAGGGAAAGGGAAGAAAGTGTTCAACCTTCCTAAACTCGAACCAATTACTTGGTTGGCATGTCCTTTATAAAACGTTTTTAAATTGTTTGAGTGGATGAGTATAAATCTAAAATATCGAGGTGCTGTTCCATCTGGTAAGCGCTAATTGCTTTTCCTAGAGTCATTTCCTTTGACTCGGGCACAGTGCTAATGAACTAGCTAACATGTCAGCCACATAAGTTGATAAAGTAATTCAGTGTAGACTGGCTGTTGTAAATATCTGGAAAATATTGTTTCCCCAGATCAGTGTACAGAGCCATAGGATAGGCTTCCTTGTGTGCGCATACATTCATCATTTATAAATGCAGGTTTAGAAGCAATAATGAGCATTGCTAAGCCTCCATTTGGAGGACCAGGTATTCCAAAATGTTCTTTGTTAGGCTTTTGGAAAGAAATTTTAAACAAGGCTATAAAGTGTTGGGAGTTTTTTAAATATCTGTAGCAGTGAAATAAAAATGTTTCCTTACTTGTAAATGTTCCCATGATTGTTAGGTGGGTAGATCTTAATAAAGAAGCATGAAGAAGAAAAATGTTTCTAATTCCTTCTGTTAAGTTCACAGGGAAGTCGCATTCACTGTCTTTGTAATATCAAAATGCGCTGTATTGACACCCAAAGCCAATGTATGTAGTTATGTGTCTCTGTACACATTTATTATTATGATATACACAGAGATAGAATGGTAATTTTAATAGTAGTCACTTTCCTCTCAAGTTATTAAAACCTCAGTGCACTGTGCTTTTTATTTATCAAGGTAAGACTTTTAGTACTTGATTTGGTAAGGTCATGTGTAATGGAAAATTATAAGTGGATATATTTAATAAGTAGATATGATATTAACTCAGGAATGGGGTTAGTGATGGTGCATATTCTTAACTGAATCTTCTTTCATCTTTCAAAAATAATTGACAATCTGAATTTGTTAAGAATTATAATAAATTAAGGCATGAACAAACAGGGTTCCTATTGGCTCTGTTTGACTAATAAGTACATTTTTTTGTAAGTAGATATTTGAATTGAGAAGGGATATGGAAGACATTGTTTGATTTAGATAAAAATACCTAGAGAGAAGGCTTATCAGCCAGCTCCAGACCATTTCCAGTTTCAGGAATGGCTGTTATCAGGGGAGATATTCCCTTTGGGAGTGATGGAATATTTGTAAAATTTAGCACAGTGGTGAACCATTTTCCAGCTATCTGGCCTTGGAGACCACATGTCCTATTGGGTTTTCCCCTAAACTCTCCTATGTGTTCCTTCATGCTCAAACACTGAAGACTTAATAATAACAGCAAACAGTTACACTGCCGGCTATTCTAAGCTACACATACTAACTCATTTAATCTTCACATCAACCTATAAATATGGTACTATTATTATCCATATTTTACAGTTGCGGAAACTGAGGTACAGTGGTCACACAGCTAGGATGTGGTGGGACCAGAATCAAATAGTGTGTTTTCATCTTGTAAAGGAACCAGATGGAGAGGGAAATAATTAACAGAAAATCCCAGCATGCTAATTTGTGGCTTAAAAATCATGGGATTTCAGTCAAAAGAGATATGGGAGGCAGAGTAGGGGTTTTTCCATACCTTTCAAATCACTTCAAACAAGAAGCTGCCTTGTCTTATGCAAAAGAGAAGGCATACTGTGTCACAAAAAGTGGCTGGGGCCTCAAGCAAGACCACAAAATTCTGCTAAACTCACCTTATAACCAAGCCAAGATGCCTAACTGCTCCCCTTACAGTGTTGTTTCCATGAGAAACTTACTCTAAGATCCAGCCCAGAACTTGAGCCGTTAGATCCCACCCTTCCCTAAGACCCCACAAGTCCTGAGAAATCATTTTTGTTCTTACAATAAGGCAGTACAACCCCTAATTCTACCCTCCTGATCGATGAGCCCCAGGGGAAAGGTGTTGCTCAGTTCAAGAAGCACTTCTGGGACCTCTGTGGATACCTCAGTCTTCTCCATCCTGCGAAAAATACATGTATTGGTTGTCCATTTGCATATGTGGCTGGTCATAAAGTATTCACCAACCAGGTTGTATCAGTTCTTGGCTATTTTAGAATGTGCTGGAACTATCAGATTGGGGACAAGGCAGGAGTGAGAAGTATGTCACAGTGTTTCCCCAACCTTCTAACTGGGACACATGAAGGAGAGGGCCATCTATACCACAGAGGGAAACTGCAATATAAGCCTCCAAAGTAACTGTCACATCAGTCAATTTAGTGAGAAAAGAGGGTCAAGCTATCTTCCAACTGGTTGCCATGGTAGTGACAGACACAGCTTTAAAGGAAGCACAGGAAGGAAATCTAATTACAGGTAAATGGAGGTGTAGGAAGAATTCCACTGCCCACCCTTCTTCCTCCCCATGCCTTTTTCTTACAACATGCAAAATAATAGACCCAGGAGTCCTTCATGAACATTAGATACACAGATCAATTGAACAATTCTTTATTGAATACCTGCTAGGCTATGCCATGTCTGTTATATTGCCAACTCTTTCCTCACAGTGACCCTATGAGGAATGGAGTGGATCTTATTTTGCCGTCATAGACTCAGAAATACATGACCAAAATCCCAGAGAGAGAGCTCATGCATCAGAACTAGAGATTATGTACCATAGAAAAGGTCCGGCCCTGACCGGTTTGGCTCAGTGGATAGAGCGTCGGCCTGCGGACTGAAGGGTGCCAGGTTTGATTCTCGTCAGGGGCATGTACCTTGGTTGCGGGCACATCCCCAGTGGGGAGTGTGCAGGAGGCAGCTGATCGATGTTTCTCTCATCGATGTTTCTAACTCTCTATCCCTCTCCTTTCCTCTCTGTAAAAAACCAATAAAATATTTTTAAAAAACTTTAAAAAAAAGAAAAGGAAAGGTCAGGTTGAGTCCTTTCAACTTGTATGTTTAAAATTTTTACTCATAAAAGGTGACTTAATGGCTGAAATTAAAGAACTCGGTGATATCACTCAAATACTTCATCTCCTCCTTTCAAAAATTATCTATTGATTAGAGGCTGGAACCGCTAATTCGGACCATGTCAGGAATTATTTATGGGGTGGAAGATTAGAAAAGGGACAACCAGCTTTATTAGGAAACTTTGAAATGATGATAAGTGTTCTTTTGGGGCAATTACCAAAAATGTCTTCTACAAAAGTTAAAACAGCCTTTTCACCTTTTTAAAAAGATAAAATACAGTTTTATATGCCATACAACTTTACTTAATTACATTTCCCTTGTCTTGTGCTAATGACATGCTCCAAAACCTTAATAATTTTTTTCAGAACCAGACCTTCAGCACAATTGGGGATGAAATATCAACACTTGGGGAAGGAAATTTCTGTATTTATTGTACTCATTAATTTTAGCCTCCATTTAGAAGATAAGGTATTTGAATTTGGAGGAGAGGTAAAGAATTAGAGGGAGGAAAAAATACAGAAATTTATAGACCCATGCAAAGTCTTGTCAAAGTAAATACCCAGAAATTGAAGCTTTTTGTTTGAATCCACAAGAAATTTAATGTGCTTATTACCTGTGCTCCCACTGGGGTTCATCACTCATCAGCATCTGTACTAAATGCATCCTGCTTAGTTCAGTAAAAGCTCAGAATGAGTACTTACCAAGCTTGTGATTGTTGTGGACCAAGAGCATCTGAGAGGCAATGCTCCCCCTCCCCCCACACATACACAAACAAGCATACATAATCAATCAACAGACTTCATGTTAAACTCATCATCTTCAAGTAACTGTGCCAAGCACTTAAATTCAGCTTAAGGGAAGCAAGGGCCAGTGTGTTTCATGGCTGATTGAGCAAGACATCAAAGGAACGTATATACTTTGTGATGACTCATTGACCTACTTCCCTTCGTGCCCTCCATTGCCCTAGAGAACCAGCCCCCAACGTGCCTCTGCCCCATGCTAGTCAGGATTTTGGAGGAGAAAGACAAGTTTTCCTCACCTCCTCTGTTTCTGGAGAACTTTCTTTTCTTCTAGGGGGTTGCCCAGCTCCTGGCCGAAAGGCTCCCATTGGAATATTG
Organism: Myotis myotis; assembly: GCF_014108235.1. Taxonomy (NCBI): domain Eukaryota; kingdom Metazoa; phylum Chordata; class Mammalia; order Chiroptera; family Vespertilionidae; genus Myotis; species Myotis myotis. The sequence continues at coordinate 120,033,194 of NW_023416346.1, read as the reverse complement.
ATATTTGCCTGAAAGAGAAAATAGGGAAGATTTAGTTCCAGGAAAGTAAGAAATTGTAATGATACTCTGAAACAGTAATTGTTGTGAAAAAAATGCATCTGAAAGTACATCTTTAAAGCTTTTTACTTCAAGAAAATTGTGGTAATGACAGTACAGAAATATGCAAAGGCAAATCTGACTTTTATTTATCACAACTTTTTTATTCATCCTTAGATCAAATTCAGTGGAAGAATTTGAAGACAGTTCGTTCTGGCTGTTGCCCTCCTGTGGTGCTTAATATTTTTCTCTCTCTGGGATAAGGAAGGAGCACATAATGATAGGAAAGGAGGAAACAACATCCACAGAAGCCATCCCACACCTTAGCCCTCCTTCAGTTTCCTTCAGATTTAACATGGTAGGGGGGTAATCACACCTCTTAAACTGCCTTCTCTTTTCCATAATATCCTAGGGCTGTTCCAGCACTTTTTAAAAATATATTTTTTATTGATTTCAGAGAGGGAGAGGGAGAGGGAGAGAGATAGAAACATCAATGATGTGAGAGAATCAGTGATTGGCTGCCTTCTGCACGCACTGTGCACTGGAGATTGAGCCCACAACCCAGGCCTGTGCCCCGACTGGGAATCAAACCATTACTTCCTGCTTCATAGGTCGATGCTCAACCACTGAGCCACACTGGCTGGGCCCAGCACTTTTTTAAGTTTCTATAATTGACACTTTTTTACCTTCTTCCCAACACACCATTGTGTAAACATGCTGGAAAGTCAAATTTATTGGATCACAGTCCATAGATTCTTGTCCTTCATTAAAATAACATACTAATCTCCATCTGCAGTTAACAAAAAATACATTTTAGTAAACACGGATTATGCTAAACATTATGCTAGGAATATACTGACAAAGTAATTTGAACTTGGTGAAGAGAATATGTAAATTTGAATTTTGTCCCTCTTTCATCTGATATCAAAAGGCAAGAATGTATAACACAAACCACTTCAACCAGGACTATCATTCACATAAAAGAAGCGTTAAAGCTTTTCTGAAGGTAGAACATATTTTTTCCACTTAAGATAAAGCACTTGTTGCCTTTTGAGGGCAAGATGCACCTCTTTTAATATTTCTGAAATCAAAATGTGTCTATGCAGCAATGGTATCTTAAAATTTTAATTGACACGTTGTTTTATTTCTTTTCTTTTTTTTTTATTGATTTTTTACAGAGAGGAAGGGAGAGAGATAGAGAGCTAGAAACATTGGTGGGAGAGAAACATCGATCAGCTGCCTCCTGCACATCTCCCACTGGGGATGTGCCCGCAACCCAGGCACATGCCCCTGACCAGAATCGAACCCGGGACCCCTCAGTCCGCAGGCCGACGCTCCATCCACTGAGCCAAACCAGCCTCGGCTTATTTCTTAGCAAGACATAAAATAATAGTATTTTATAATTACATGTCACAGATTGGATAATATATCATTAGCGTCCTGAAATAAGATCAAAACAATGTATAAGACCCGCAAAAGAGTATCTCTACTGAACCAAAAACTATTTCCATTACTATAGTCAGTTTGGGTGAAAGAGGTAAAGTCCAGATAGGTACTATTGGAAGAAGGTTAACGGATTAGATCATCACTACCATGACCCATTTACTAAGTTTCTATAAAGGACATCTTCCCAATGATGAATTCAAGTTAACATTGTTTCTGAAGGATTTGATTGCTGAACTAACCCATTTAATCCTGTGTGTATGTTCTATAGTAGGTTGCAGTTTTCAGTAAAGGAACATGTAAAAGTCATCCAAGACAATATATCGGTAAAGGACATGCTGTGGGAATACCACCTTTTCTTGCTCAGAGATTAATTTTAGCCATGCCTGTAAACTCTCCATGGTACATTGTGGGGAAGCACGGGACTTGGTTGAAAAGTCTATAAGGAGGATTCTCCTAAAGATCAGGGGCCTCTTGGGGGACCTTGCTGAAGGTGGTAGCCCCTACCTTGACTTTCCCAAACAAGTCCTATCCCCCCGGGTGTTTTGCTAGAATCTCTATGCTGAGTCTTTAAGACAGTGGTTCTCAACCCTCTGGCCCTTTAAATACAGTTCCTCATGTTGTGACCCAACCATAAAATTATTTTTGTTGCTACTTCATAACTGTAATGTTGCTACTGTTATGAATCATAATGTAAATATCTGATATGCAGGATGGTCTTAGGCGACCCCTGTGAAAGGGTCATTCAACTGCCAAAGGGGTCGTGACCCACAGGTTGAGAACTGCTGCTTTAAGACCTGACCTTGTAGAAGCATGTGCTTTCTCAAGGATATTTACCCTGCTGATTCTATCTAGAGGTTAATTTTAGTTCAAGCTGTTGTTACAATAAAAGCCTAAGGAGGCAGGCAATTGGGGCTGTTTTTGGTTTCTAAAGCCAAATAAGTCCCTTAGCCTCTCTTTCACAAAAAGCTGTGTCAGGATAATCTATTCATCCATTGCTCAGGGTCTGCTGGTCAGCCCTGGCAGTACATGGGTGGCTTATAGTGGTGAAAAGAGCTCAATGCTAGGAGTTGCTACAGATAATCTATACTTGAAAAAGTGACAGCTGCTCTGGTGCCCATCTTCCCCATTTGTAATATGAATGTTAGGCTTCATCAGTGGTTTTCAAATCTTTGGCATGGAACCCTTCCTTGAAGTAAAGTATTGTGAACAAATCTAAAATGCAAACTAGGTGGAGGTGGAACTGCTGTGGTTGAGATGGTAGGGAGCCCATAACCCCATCTACTTCCCCCAAGCTCAGGGCCATGAACAGTTCCTTGGAACTTGTGGAGCCAATCTAACAGCCATTGAAATAGATCATCCCTAAGTGGGTGAGTATTGACATATACTTAAAATATTTGCTCTGCCTATTGTTAAGGTGTCTGGAATTTATTTTAAACTACTTTAGCATAGAGTGTGTGGCATTTTATACAGGGTGTCCCAAAAATGTGTACACACTTTAACAGCTGATAGCTCAATTTTGAAAGTGAAATGTATTTTAATAAATACTGCCTTTATAATTAATCAAAGTAAGTGTATACATTTTGGGGGACACCCTATATATGTGCACTTTGGTTTAAACTGCAACACTAGGAATATCTATTTCTGTAATTGGGAGTTCATCCTTCTGGGGTGGTTAGGTGGTAAAATATCACAAAGACCACATTCCCAGGATTGCTACGTCAAGTACTTCTGTTAGCCATATCTCCACCAACACCTGAGGCCTCTCTGCTTGAAAAAAAATGTGAAAAAACAGGTGGAATAATGGAATGAGCATTAGAAATTGATTTTATTTATGAAATTAGAGGAGGTTAAGATATGGAGATTGGTTAAAATATTTTGGAGATAATCCCCACCCTGCTGAACACAGTGTAAGTATCTGAAGCCTGTAGCTTGTGTCTTCAGAAGCAGAGCTCGAGGACTGATCCCCAAAATAGGCCTCTCTCCAGCCATTGATAATGAGGATTTCCAGTTGGCTGCTGCCAAGTAAGGGCAATAGAATCCCCACCTGGCTCACGTGATCCTTTTATGCAAGGTGTCAGTCCTTAGGAGCACTTAAAGGGACAAGGGCTAAGGCTTCATCCAACTCACAGCCAGACAGTATACATGGTTTTATGCTTGCTTGCTAATAAATGTGTGTTTAACAGATGTCTGTGTTGTGGCAGAGTTGGGTTTGAGACTAGCTTTCATCTTAACCAGGTGGTAAGGTTGTTGGGACAACTACTCCCCCCACACCCATCTACCACAAACTATCTTATTCACCCCCAAACCGCAATATTTAGCCTCGTCATCATAACACCTACATCTTCCAATAAACTTCTGATGTTTGGACTATCTTCATTTTACTGATAAGAAGAAACTGAGCCTCTAAGAGATTAGATTATTTTCTCAAGGTCACGCAAACAGTTCGAGGAAAATCCAGGATTCTAAACAAAAGGGACGGACGGACATTTTACTCTATCAAACCCTTTCCTAAAGAGCTCTTTCACTTGACCAAAGCTCTAGCCACTCTAAAATTCTCTAAACTTGTTCTAAAATTGCAACTTACACTTTGAAAATGGCCTTGGAAAGGGGCACACAAATAGATAATTCAGCATAGTTATCAATGAAAAGGCACATTGAAAAATGAGCCATTAACTCACTAACTTGATACTTTTTCATCTTTAAGGCATCACTTAAGAAACCAAGAACCTAAATGGGTTTTTTGACAGCAAATATTGACAGGATCCAAAGCAGACTAAGAATGTGTCGAGTATTCAATCAATGTACAACTAAAGGGAGTGTCAGAGTGCTTGTAAATGGTTAGAGATGATCTATAATAATAAAAGCATAATATGCTAATTAGATCTGACATCCTTCCAGATGACCTTCTGGACGAAGCTGGGGCTATGAGGGAAGCCAGGGTCCCAGATTCCAGAGAGAAGCCGGTGCCAGCAGCTGCGGGAAGGAAGGCCTACTCTTGCACAAATTTCATGCATCGGGCCTCTAGTTTATTAATATAATTGTAGGGCGATGATATTTGAGGGACAAATTATAGACTAAATTATAGCCATAAGAAAAATTTCTTATAACTTGAATTTGATAGAAATATGTAGACTTGCCGAAACCGGTTTGGCTCAGTGGATAGAGTGTCGGCCTGCGGACTGAGGGGTCCCGGGTTCGATTCCGTTCAAGGGCATGTACCTTGGTTGCGGGCACATCCCCAGTAGGAGATGTGCAGAAGGCGGCTGATCGATGTTTCTCTCTCATCGATGTTTCTAACTCTCTATCTCTCTCCCTTCCTCTCTGTAAAAAATCAATAAAATATATTTTTTAAAAAAAGAAATATGTAGACTTGTAGCTCTCTGTTTTTATTCCACTAGCTAGACAGTTGTGCCATATTCTTGTCTCTTTCACTGACTTCTGTTTGCAAATAAAATACCTTCTCAATGATTCCATTTTTCTGTCTATAAATTAGGTATGATATTTACTACTCAAAATGAGTTTTGCATATGAGCTACTTTTTATGAAAGAGTAAACAAACACAGAAAAAGTCTAACATTGATGACCTGGAGTTGGTGTAAGGTTGGACTTCCTTCTCTATATCGAATCTGTATAAATGTAAAGGAGGCAGGTTTTTTTTTTTTTTTTTTTAATATATTTTATTGATTTTTTACAGAGAGGAAGGGAGAGAGATAGAGAGTTAGAAACATCGATGAGAGAGAATCATCGATCAGCTGCCTCCTGCACATCTCCTACTGGGGATATGCCCGCAACCCAGGTACATGCCCTTGACCGGAATCGAACCTGGGACCTCTCAGTCCGCAGGCCGACGCTCTTATCCACTGAGCCAAACCGGTTTCGGCTTTTTCTTTTGTTTTAATGTTTGTTTTTGTAACACATCTCCTTGGATTTATTTTCCCTCCTTGAGTTTTGTGCATCTTATTTTTAAATATGCCCCTGACGCAGCAGACCCAGTGCATCACTTTCCCAAGCTATACATAATTTGTTACATCCTCGAAGTTGGGAATGGAAAAAAATCTACTAGATCATCTTTTGCCAGAACAGGATACAGTTCCCTGATAATAGACCTATCTGATGTGAAATGAATACTACACTTGATCTCACCAGGTGAAGAAAAGCAGAAAGAATTCCCTGTAAGTTAATTCCACTACTCCCTTAATTATTTGTATTGTTCTCCTGCTCGGCTCCAGGCTTTGAGCTCAAGGATTCTGGAAACAATATTCCCTCCACAGCCACTCCTGTGTGACTTACAATGGAACGACATCTTCTTTCCCCAGTGGTTTGGATTCTGATAGCTGCCAGCCACTGGGTACTGACAATCCCAACCCACTTTTCTTGCCATGGCCATTGTTCTCTTATCTCCCCCTCCCTTTTGGTCCTAACTCTGTCTATCTTCTTAATGCTGAGGTTTTGGAGTTTCCTCCCTTTGCACATTTGTTTCAGATGACCCTCCCCCCGACTGATTTTATCTTTAATTTTCAAAGGTCCCCAGCAGCTCCTGCCAGAATCTATAGCCTCCCCCTTGCCATTCTCCGATGGGTGGGTAGAGGAAACAATTTAGGGCTGCCTTTCGTATTTCTTTCTGTGCTTTCCTAGTCATACAGTCACAGTCCTTCTTTGAATCAAGCAGAAAATGGCCTTTTGAGATTTCTAGCATCTTTCACTGAAGACTCAGAAAAAGGTGTGTTTCCTCAATAATCTATTAGAAAATGAGATTCCTATTTGGTATATTAGCCTACATTAAGAGAGACAGACATACATACCAACTAAAATATAGTGCAGCCTATTTTAAACGAAAATTCTATATTAGAATGCACAACTCCTTCATCTTCAGGGATTCTTGAAGTGTGGAATGGCTTCAGAATATACAAAACTTTCTGACTCAACTTGAGAAACTCCCACTCAGACGCTGTTCTTCACCCATGATGTTTCTTACTAAAAGGTTTTCTTTCTTTTTTTTTTCTCTGTTCTCAACACTTTTTGTTCTCGTCAATAATTTCCTGAATGACTCAACTGTAGTCTTGTCACCCAGGGAAAAGCAAACTTCAAGAATGTCCTCTACAGCTATTAAGATAATGTGCACTATTGGTTGGAGGCAGTTATAATTCTGAAGTGTGTGTGAATGTCAACCTCAAAAATGACATCTCTTACCCAGTATCTGACTGCTTGCCTCATGCCACCAATATGGAGCCCTGGTTAGAGCAGCAAAGATTACCAACTGGAAGTAGCACTGAACCCCTAGAATCAGACTGCTACATTCAAGTTCTGGCTACACTTAGAGTCCAGCATTAGAAATCATAAACAATGCATTATAGTAATTTGCCTAAGGGGGAAAAAAACAGTAGATACGGTCAAAGAAAGGGCCTTAACTCTACATGAAAACAAGTGGCAAAGGAAAGTTTATTTTTTTTTTGTTTAAATTTCAATAAAATATTAAAGGAAGGTATGTATTATTATCCTTTTTAGTTTAATCAGTGTATTGGTTTAACTGACCAACCGTGGGTGGTGATAGTCTATTCCTTTGTACTAAGGATTGTCATACCCCTGAAACCTTTTTCACACTGGAAATCCTAGACTAGAGACACATAGAGTCCCTGTCTGTAAATTTTTTTTTGGTCAGGCTGTTTTATTCTTCCATGAAGTCTTTATGCCCTGGGCAATGGAGAGTAGAAGAGCAATGATAACGGGTGGAGAAGAGAAAGACGTACTAACAGTCAGGACATCAAAATACTCTGTTCTACAAATGGATTGAGTAACAATGGAAAACTTCCCATAGTAAGAAGCTAAGCACTCACTAATGACACAGGACTCATATAATCATTCCTTTAAAATGTATGATAAAGGAGTTAGGTTTAGTTTTACAAGCAGCTTGATTAATTCAATTAAGCAGAGAGGTGGGGATTCTGTAGCCAGGGTCGTTTCTATTTTGAGACTGTGTTTGTCTCTTTGTCACTTTACTTTGTACTTGTCACTCCTAGCCAACTTACATTTAAGATTACTTTAATGAGTGTAGGCTATTAGCTTCTTCATCGAAATGCTGACACCTTCTGAATGTTGGTTGAACTCTTTAAAAGGGAGGACCCAGCATCCATAAAATGGTCATTGTCCTTCAAATAGCATTAGTATTTATGATTATCCTTTAGATGGTCTGCACCGACTCCTCTATCCTCACTCTCCGTGCCAAGGCGGGGATGGTAAGTAATGAGGCTAATCAATGTTGCAGGGTTGATACAAACATGGGCTTCCAGATGAAAAAATTTGAGTTTGGGTCCCGACTGTCCTACTTACAAGCTGTTGATCCCATGAGTTCTTTCACTTCTCTAAACCTTTCATTATAATCCTTAGAAATCCCATTTGCGCTGTGCCAAGTACATAGTAAACCCTGAAGGACCTGTTACTATTATTATAATTCTAATAATAAACCTTGGAAGTTATTCTCAAGAAGTTCATAAAGTATTAGAAGCTGGACAGAGGCTTAGAGGTCATTTCTTGAAACACTCTCCCTTTGCAGACTATGAGGACCAGGGGAGTAAAGTTAGAGAGCAGAGCTAAGACTAGGGCACAGGACTCTTTTCCATTTAACCATGAAGCTCTCAGAACTGATGGGAGAGGGCAAATAATACTCAGCTTACTTTGATGAATGGTGGAGAGAAAGGACAAGTGACGACCAAGAGAACATTGGCTCTGGGTGGCCTGAGGCCCTGGGAAGGCCCATGGTGGTTTTCAAATGAAGTTTGTTCAAGAGGAAGGGGAAAGACAGGCAGGTGCTGCCAGTGGCCAGTGTCACTGGTCTCATTAGAGAAATTCACCAAGCAGATCGCTGATGGCATTAGATTTCCTGGCAGCTCTAGCTTTCCCCACCACCTGTCATGTCAAATTCTTTCATCTGAAGGGATCAGATCCACTATGCCTGGTGTGCTGGCGTTACCTTGGTTGCAAATCCATTCCCATAAACAATGGAGTTTATAACAGTCAGCCTGGAGCGTACAATACCAGGGTCAGCAAACTACAGCCTGTGGGCCAAATCCAACCTGCCACCTGTTTTTGTAAATAAAGTTTCATTGGCGCACAGCCACACCCATTCATTTATGTGTTCCCTATGGCTGCTTTTGTGCTATAATGGGAGAGTTGAGCAGTTGGAACAGAGACCCAATGATCTACAAATCCCAAAATATTTACTTTCTGTTTTTTGGGGGGTTTTTTTGGAGAAAAGATTTACCCACATCTGGTATAGATTTTTATCAGCTGCTTTGGAGACATAGGCCCCCTCTAGGCTATGAAAAGATCAACTGACTTCTTAGGGATATATTTATATCCTTGGCATAAATGACATTTCATTAATGCAACCGAAAAGAAATGTAGGCTTACATACAATCCTCTTACAATTCAAAGGCCACCTCTTCTTCAGTATATATGTGAAAGACAACTGAACATCTCCTCTAAGGGTGGCTCTAGTTCTGGCCTCCCTCTTATTCTAGAGCATGGAGCAGATAGAACCAGTTGAAGAGAAAGCAAGGCCATTCTTGCATTACTTGGATAGTTACAAAAGCCATCTCTTAAGGAATTTGTGTGCTATAAATCATACATTATTTTGTTTATTTACTATAATAATCTTACTAAGTAGTAAGATTGTCCCATTTTACCAAAGGGTAAACTAAGGTCACAGAGTGAGTGAGTGGTCAGGCAGAGATTTATAACCATTTGGCTCCATGTTGTCTGATGCACATAGGTGCAGTAAGTAATTCAGCTACCTGAATGCCTGACTGTTAAAAGTATGGTTGACAGTGGCTAAGATTCGTTCAATCCAGACAAGATAAAGATCTAAGTCATTATTTCCAGAAGTTTGCCCTGCAAAATACTAACTTGCAAGTACTCATGAAAATGATCCAATATATTTTAAAAACATTGTACATATTACCACCTTCTTGGGAACCTATGAAGCCATTAGCAAGTTGTGCACTCTGAGAAATTTCACAGTAAAGATCCTATTCAACTCTGCTCAACATAATGTTTCTCAAACACTTTATCATGGAACCCTTTAAATAATAACATCCCATAAAACTAGATTTCCAAGGAACACACGTTTGGAACTGTTGAACTAGATCATTGATGATGATGATGATGATGATGATGATGATGATGATGATGATTAATGAGTAATAGTTATTAATCAATTATAATGAACCAGGCACTGGCCCAAGCATCTATATGTATTAATTCATTTGACACTCACAGCAAACCTATGAGATCAGTACTGTTATTTTCCTCCCACTTGGCAAATGATGAAGTCGAGGCACAAAGAGAATAAACAACTTTCCCAAAAGCACACAGCTAGTAACTTGTGGAAGCTATGAGCTCTTCCAACACAGGGATCAGCTATCAGTTCATCTTTGCATAGCCTCCACTTAGCATGGTGCCTGGCACAAAGTATGCACCCAGGAAATGACAGTTGTACTGAATTTGAGATAAGATCTTAATAAAAAGGAGAAGCAACTAGAGTGTGTTGAATAGAACACTTAAGATCTTTAAATGGTATTTACACAACCAGGGCGCTCCCTCATCCACTGGAGTTTCTCTTTGTTCCAGACAACACTGTACCCTAGATAATGTCCCTACTATAAGCCATTTGTATAGCATAACCATTTTCCCATTTTATTTAATGGACCCTACTTTAGGTTAATGCACAAATAGGAAAATATCAGATAGTGCAGATCCTCTTTAACCACAAGAAATAATATTTTATTTGAAGGTGCATTAAATTAGGGTTTTTGTGTGGCATGAAATATATTGAGAGAGGCAATACCACATCCGTAAGGAACCACTCATGGTAGAGTGGATGGACTTTTTTAAATGCAGTATAATAACAGCTATTGAGAGCAGTCAATAGCAACTTTTTTAAATGTTACAAAGCTAAAAATATATCAAGGTCAAAATTATTAGATAAAACACTGGTGAATTTTCAGTGTCGATTTGAGGGAAGCACTAAAGAAGAAAAATCAACACACTTTCAGCTTTAAAAGGAAGAGAAGCAAAGGCAGCCTGAAAGGGCACTGTTTTTGTGTCCTACAAAATAAAAAGGATATTTATGTTTAGTGCCTTGGGAGCTTCAAGTGCAGTAATCAAATTTCATGACTCTCATCACTTTAACATAGAGCATTCCTAAATAATTATCATAACGGTTGACACTTAATGAGGGCTTATTTTGCTATTTTAAGCATCTTGTATGAATAGCCCTAGGTGGTGAGTACCATTATTATCCCCATTTTATAGATGTGGAAATGGAGGCACAGAGGTAAAGTTGTTTTCCCTTGATCCCACACCCATACAAAATGGCTTAGGGATTCAAACCCCAGTAATCTGGCTTCAGAGCCCATGCCATTAACAGCCGTGCACACTGGGTGAAGAGAAGGTTCAAAGGCCCAAGGAGGCCACAGATCTGGGAGGTAAAATAAATGTCACTACCAATGTCAGGCTATGCCACAGACTCATTAGGTGGACACCAGAGGGCCAAGTGTGGCCATGTGAAGTTGACTCCTTCCTTGCCAATACACTCTTCCTTGGTGGTTTGTTCTATGACACGTTTCCAGAGGTTGTTGTAGATGTTGCCACTTAAGAGGTCCATCCATTTAAGGCTATGCATTAATCACCACAGGTAAAGATCTGTCCCTTCACGCACCTCTACCACCAGTGTGCACCAGGATTTCTTACCCCACAACCTGGCCACACGCACACCCCTCCGAAGTAACACCACTCGCCTATGAGTATGTTTCTGCTGTGATGGTCATCAGACCCAAAATATTCAGGAACTGTCACATGCTCTGCAGTCTTCAAAAAAAGTCCAGAAAAGCCCTAGCTGGTTTGGCTCAGTGGATAGAGCGTCTGTCTGTGGACTGAAGGGTCCCAGGTTTGATTCCAGTCAGGGCACATGCCCAGGTTGCGGGCTCCACCACCAGTGTGGGGCGTGCAGGAGGCAGCCGATCCATGATTCGCTCTCATCATTGATGTTTCTATCTCTCTCTCCCTCTCCCTTCCTCTCTGAAATCAATAAAAATATATTTATTTTTTAAAAAAAGATGTAATAAAAAAAGCCCAGAAAAAAAAATGTCCGAAAGTTCCTTTAGAGGAAGCACAGATGGTTCCATGCTGATGGAAAGATAGGATTTTACAATAAAGCGTGTGGTCAACATCCCAATGTGGGAGCCATTTGAGAGTTAAACACAGAGCCCTTATGAGAAGTAACAAGTTGGTAAAAACAAATATTGAATGTTATCTTCATAATTGCATTTGTGTTCCCAAATGCCTGCTTCCCTCTCCCCTTTTTGTGAGCGTGACTGTCAGTTGAAACAACCAAAGAATTCATTTGCTGGGAGGGCTTGTTGAGACATAATAGCATATGTACTTTAAAAGATAAATACCCAAGCCTTGGGAAGAACACTTGACAAGAAAAGGTTATTATTTACAGAAAGATGTATTTTAAACAGATGGCTCAACAAACTCAATTGGATATTAAAATGGAAATTGAATTTCTTAATTTCTATCAATGAGCCTATCAAAAACTTACACATCAAAAAACATACACACTACATTTTTTGTAGAACAGTTAATTCTCATTCATAAACTTTTATTGTCTTATAATTCAGCACAATTAAAAATAGCTTCTTCCTCTTTCATTGTACCTTATAGTCTTTCTCAAGTGTACCTTAAAATGAGTCTTTCTTTTCTTCTTGAAGGTAATCATCGGGGTCAGACCACTGCAAAAAGTCTGGTTTATTAAGCAAACAGGCTAGAAGTCACAGAGCTGATGTTAAAACACAAATATGCCTACTTACCTGGATGGCTCTGACATTGGAAACTGGCTGTTTCGACATATTCACGCAGTCTTATCCCTAAAAAAACAAGTAAGAAACTGTTAGAGGTGGCAGCATTCAGATTCTTGGTCTTGATAAATTAGAACTTAACTCATTATTCAACTGGGCAGTCACCCCTTTCACTGGCCATATATTCTTTCAGTCTCAGTTTCCGAAGTTACTTAGTGACTCTCCTTCCTAAAGCCTCAGGGAGAGGGAACACGAGAGCTCTGGATAAATCATTCAGGAGCAGAAATGCTGAGACGCCTCGGCCCTGATGCTAATGATAGGCTATCAGAAACTTGAAAGGCGCTATCATCTCCTTCCCTGCCCTCCTGCCCCCCCTGCCAAGAGCAGCAAAGCAAAGAGGCTGTGGGAATAAAACACCTTTGTTTGGGGCCTCGGGAGCTTTCTGCTTGAAACTGAACTTTTGATCTGAATTAGTTGTTGCCAGGGCTATGCGTCAGTCAAATGAGAGCGCCTCCTTTCTGTTGAACATCCAAAAAGAAATTGCCTGCACTTCGTTCTTACTACTGTGATGCTCTCTCTGCACGTGTCTGTTCTGCCCAGTGACCTGAGGAAGTAGGCCGCATCTCCCCCTGTGTGTACAGAGCCCAGCCTCACCTCTTTTCTTTTAACAAAACAGCCCAGAAGGCAAATAGAACTTACATGACCATGTCAGACCCCCAAGACGTAGTAGATTTTCCTTTCCAAAGGAGTTTTGCTTTCTTTCAGCTCCTGGGACCTGACTATGGTTTAGTGGTCACTATGGATTAATGGGCCAGGGGGGACAGGGAACAGCCCAGCTCTGTACCAGTGTTGTTGTCGCTTGGTCTATTAAATGTCAATGGAACCAAGTGAAAAAGTTAAAAACTCAGTGAATTAAAAGCATGCTGCTTTTTAAACCGAAACTATACAATGGGTTGACTGACGTTATTGATTGGTGTAAGTGTATGTGCTAACTGGTGAGGAAACGCACCCAGAGAGCAGTGTTGCCATTGGCCACAAATCCTGTGGTAACCTGCACTACGTCACCCAAAATCTCTGGGTCCATTTCCACTTCCTTACATTTTACCTGTTTCACAGGCTGTGGTAACAAACAAAATGACATGATGTTCCTGAAAATGCCTTGTGAACTATAAAGTCGGCATCTAATATCTGACCTCAAATATTTATTATTTTATTGTCATTGCCTATAGCTAGTGACATTTTAGGACTATAGTATACTAATCTACAGCTTTAGGCACAGCATAAGAATTGATGTAGTGATGCCCCTCAATACTTGAGAGCCGGGTGGGGAACCTCCTTTCTGCCAAGGGCCATTTGGATATTTATAACATCATTCGCCTAATGTAATTTATTTAATATAAATGTATGTTGCTATGAAAAAGCTCCTATATTTATTCAATTTCGAATCCCACCTGCAGTTGTCTTGTCAGGGCCAAACCAATTGATTTTGCCAGCCTTATATGGCCTGCGGGCCAGACATTCCCCCCCCCACCCCTCCACCCCCGGCTTTAGCAATAAAAGATCTGAGAATTCTAGGAAAACTTACATTTTTTAAGATCTTCAAAGTCTTAGTCTCTATTATATGAAGCAATATACTCACATAATTTTTCAATCTCTAAAATTAGTATATTCAACTATATAGTCTTTGGAGCCACACACATGAAAACAATGAGATTTTTTTTTTTTTAAGTTTCACCTGAATGTTTGGTTATTTAGAGAGATAGCCTCCATGCATAAGGGTCTAGGTAGAATTATTTTCAATTTGGTTAAAAAAATGGTAAAGCAACAACTAATTAAACAACCAGGAATGCATTTGGCTCTACTATATGCTTCGAATAGGTTGCTGTCTTTCCTGCAATGTCAAAGACTCAATGAAGGATTTTTAATTTTTGGATCTAGGACACAGCTCAATTTCAAAAGGAAAAGCATGGTAGTTTAATTTTTAATGTTTCTATTCTTCAAAAGCCATTAGAAGTCATGCAAAGCAATAATTTGCATAGGACTTTAATATCTCAGCCGATAGTATACTTTATGCATATACAACTAAATTTTAACTGATATCACTTGGGAACTTTTAAAAATGTCTTGATTTGAAGTGTGGGAATTGGGAATTTCTTTATGTGATTACAATAACAGGTTGAAATGTAAAATAATCAGGTAATGAATATGCTATTTTATACTGCATTGAATTTTTTAAAAATTAAGCTGATTTTGTTTTTATTTTCACTGAACTGTATTGATTTGTATTTTGTGGACCTCTAAGTTTAACAGATGGCTATCCCTTGCGCCTTATCGCCTGCATAACTGGTATAATCTCATCTGCATGCAAATTTCTTCTTAACATATATGCCTGCGATAGAGATAGCTCTGAAAAGTTGGTCAGATCCCAGCTCTAATTCCTTGCAAACAGGCTAGATACCATTTGTGTAAATCAGTTCTGCAGCCGCTCCTGCTGTCCTCATTATTCTCGGAGAAATCAGGGCAAAGCACACTGATGAATAAAAATAGACAGTGTTCCCTGGCTGTTTCCCTGGCCCTGCACTCACCTCTGTTAGGGATGCAGAGTGGAGAATACACCTTCCTTCTTTAGCTGCGTGCCTTGTCCGGGACCAAAAACACGAAAGCTCTCCCTTAGATGCGCAACTCCACTCACACTGGGGCCACTGCTTTTCATACAAAGAGGTACTCTTTATAGCACTCTGATATTGTATCTCCTGGTTCTGGCTACAATTTGGAAACACGGAAAGTTTGACAAGGCGGGTATTGTCTTTTGCAAAGCCTATATACTATAATGGAAATGCTTGCCAGTTTAGCACAGTTGAGTTTTCCTGGCAGTTCTGCAAAGCATTGAGGAACCTTTAATGGTCTGTATACCGAGTCATGTACAATACCTCTGCTGGTTTTTCATTGGGTAGCACCTAATATATGACTTCTAAACAAGGCTCTCACTAAAATTTTGTCAACATTAATATCACTAATTTAATAAGAGTGGATTCAGAGGAAAGTAAATCAATATTGCAAAGAAGGGATTTTGTTTGTTCTTTTAAAAGGTCAATTAAATGGCAAAAGTGAAATCCCAAAGGGAATTGTCTTCTGTCTCGCAGCTAAAAATAATTCGGAGAAGGGGGTAGAAAGATGGTCAGCTGTCTGAACTAACTCCTTATTCACTTTGCCTGAAATAATGCTGAGAGGGAAGAAGCACTTAGTGTTCCCACATTTCAGAACCTGGTGCCCACGAAGAGACAGGAGTGTTGACTCCTACCCTGCTGGGTACAGGAAACACTGTGACTAACGTGGGGCTTTCAAAGATGGGTCTGGAGTATTTATCGATCTATACGTTGATAGAATTCTGTCATTGAGGCCCAAGCCTGGCGCTTAGGGAGATGAGAAAAGCATTCTCAACTTGAACTGTGTAACAACTCTGGCAGTAATTTGCATTTAGGTAAACTAAAGAGCTAGCTTTTCTCTGCCCCAAATTCTGATAATTTCTAGGCTTACAGCCCAAATCAGTCTGCAGCTGGCCAACTGTAACCCTGGCCATAAGAATCAAAATGACATAATATTCAGGATCACAGTCATCAAACCCGGACCGTGGAAATTTACTTAATGTCACTATCAATACAAACTACTTTTAGTTCAATATTATTTCAACATCTCTCTCTCTCTCTCTCTCTCTCTCTCTCTCTCTCTCTCTCACACACACACACACACACACACACACACACACACACACACAATTTATAAAACAGAAGCAGCAATATCACCCATGAGCAGTGAATTTTCAAGGAAGCTACACACCCACTGGTTACAAGCCTACAAAGTTATAGTAGTCACTTCAAGTTAGGTATCAAGGAAATCTCCTTCAGAATGCTAGGCTGCCCAAGCTTCGTCCTTCTGCTTACCTGCTTTGTGTATTTGTTTACTGCCTAAGGAGAGTCCCAAGCAGCCAGGTGCAAGAATACAAGGCTCCTTAGAAGGTGAAAGGGATGCCTGGTGTCCTCTGAGCTGCGATCTCAATTCCGATGCTTTGCATGTGGCTGAAATAGCTCAAGTGCTCGGTGCCTCACCCGGGATTGAGAGCTGCTCCTGGCTCTGGGCTGGAGGGGAACTCGGTTTAAAGCTAAGTGTTAAAGAGAATTCCTGTCATAGCTCACAGTTGTTCTTCCTAAATATAGAGTTTGATACAAGCCATACGCTGGCTGCCTCCGAAAGGCTTGACCGTGCTGAAAGCAGGGCTCAAATGTCAGCCGGAAGGTGGCTACGGAATCTTACTGCCCTCCTAATCTTCCAGGAGATGCTGGCTGCATTTTCTCACGTATTCTGAGGGGGCACAGTGAAGTTTGAAAAGTAGGAAAAGTTTCTATCTTTAGCTTTATTACCTAGAGGCCAGAAGATGAGGAGGGTTCAATAAAAATAGGTGAGAGGCAACGTGGCACCCAGCTTTTCAGCAGGGGCACAGACATCTGAGAGTATTTGAGTCCTAGCTTGGTCATTTAGGACCTATTAAAGTTATTTCATAATCAGCACTCCATAAATGGTCACCAAATGATGATAATTATAATATTACGTTGAACTATAAGACATCACCCTTTTTGTAGGTCAAAAATGGTCACAGATCAACTGACTCATGTAGTTCCAGGGCCCCAGGTCCTTGCTCTCTGCTCTACCGCCTCTACTGGTAGCAATGACTTTGACCTTAGAGTACAGGAGATAACAGACAAAATAAAACAAAGAGGAAATATCGATTTTAAGTATGACAAAGGCCAGGGCCAGGTATGAGGCAAAACACTTTTTGTTAAATATATTTTTATTGATTTCAGAGAGGAAGAGAGAGATAGAAACATTGACAATAGAGAAACATCAGCAATCAGCTGCTTCCTGCATGCCCCACACTGGGGATGGAGCCTGCAACCTGGGAATGTTCCCTGACTGGAAATCAAACCTCGACGACCCTCTGGCTCATAGGTTGATGCTCAAATGGTTGGCCATGCCAGCCAGCAGGCAAAACACTTTATTAAACAGAACGTTGCCAGATCCTAAGGGACATGCTCCTTAATTTTATTTTAGTTTTTGTTTTCGGAGGTATTTTTATGGGGGGGCGCGGCCCTTGGGTTTATTATTTTTAACATTACTTAATTTTTCTTTTTTTGCTTCTTCAATCTCTGAAATTTCTTTTACATAGAACTTCCCTTCAGAAGAAAGGTTAGACAGAGTGGGCACATTTATAATTCATCCATTGGATGAAAATGACTCCATGTCTGAGTCCCTGACCCCATGGTCAAACACTGAACTCTCACCAGAAGCCATCTCCTACCAGTGCTCTCATGTGAAGAAAAGAAGTTCCAATTAGTATGAGAAAGTCAGGTTTCTGTTCCCTGCAGCTGAAATTGGAGCAATTGGCTTGTTTTCAAGTGGGTAAAAAGAATACCAGCTTTCCAATAGCTTAGGAGGTCGGTAGATAATTGTGGTTCATCTCAGTTTGGGATTCACCATTAAGTTCTATTCATGTGCTATTTAAAATAATCGTGTCTTTTCATATGCCGAAGCAATTTCTTCACTGATACAGCTCCTAGGGCACTTGAAACTAAAGAGAAAATGAACAAATGGGACTACATCAAAATAAAAAGCTTCTGCACAGCAAAAGAAACCATCAACAAAACAACAAGAAAACCCACTGCGTGGGAAAACATATTTGCCAATGTCATATCAGATAAGGGCCTAATCTCCAAAATTTATAGGGAACTCATACAACTTAACAAAAGGAAGATAAACAATCCAATCAAAAAATGGGCAAAGGATCTAAATAGACACCTCTCAAAAGAGGACATTCAGAAAGCCAAGAGACATATGAAAACATGCTCAAAGTCACTAATCATCCGAGAGATGCAAATCAAAACAACAATGAGGTACCATCTCACACCTGTCAGACTGGCTATCATCAACAAATCAACAAACGACAAGTGCTGGAGAGGATGTGGAGAAAAAGGAACACTTGTGCACTGCTGGTGGGAATGCAGACTTGTGCAGCCACTATGGAAGACAGTATGGAGTTTCCTCAAAAAACTAAAAATGGAACTCCCATTTGACCCTGTGATCCCTCTTCTAGGAATATACCCCAAGAAACCAGAAGCACCAATCAGAAAGGATATATGCACCCCTATGTTCATAGCAGCACAATTCACCATAGCTAAGATCTGGAAACAGCCTAAGTGCCCATCAGTAGATGAATGGATTAGAAAACTGTGGTACATCTACACTATGGAATACTATGCTGCTGTAAAAAAGAAGGAACTCTTGCCATTTGCAATGGCATGGATGGAACTGGAGAGCATTATGCTAAGTGAAATAAGCCAGTCAATGAAGGAGAAATACCACATGATCTCGCTCATTTATGGATAATAAAGACCATTATAAACTTATGAACAATAATAGATACAGAGGCAGAGCTGCCTCAAACAGATTGTCAAACTGCAGCGGGAAGGCCGGGGAGGGTTGGGGGGCAGGAGGGAGGGGGGTAAGAGATCAACCGAAGGACTTGTATGCATGCATATAAGCATAACCAATGGACATAAGACACTGGGAGGTAGGGGAGGCCAGGGGATTGTCAAGGGCGGGGGAGGGGGGGAAGGACACATATGTAATACCCTTTGTAATACTTTAAGCAATAAATTTTTTAAAAAAAGTTAAAGAAAAAATAATAAAATAAAATAATCGTGTCTTTAAAATTTTGTTTAGATAGTATGCTCTGAGATCATATGGCACCAAAAGTAAATTATTTTTATATTGGGGAAGATTATCTAATGAGTACCCTAATATTGCCCCAGATGGTTGGCTAATCCTATATGTTCAGAGCTCTTTACCAGACAATAGGTGACATCACTCCATGGACGAACAATCATAATGAGCCATGTCTGATTCCTTGCCCTGCACTCAGCCCATAAATTTCGACACAGTCCTTTTGTCCCCAACCATCCCTTAATAGCTACTGGTGTTGCACATTGTCAAGGAAAGTGTTCCTGGTGGCAATGCCTTGTACGTAAGGCTGGGCTGGCCCAACATGGGCATGGCTGCCTCTGTGGGAAGAACTAAGGTGAGCTGCAACGTGAACTAGTTTAAGCCAAGAGGAGGTGTGGCAAACGGTATTCATACCTTTCCCAAAATTGCCTCTGCCCACCTGAGCTCTACTGCAGCTGTAGACAGTTCTCAGAACACTGCCAGCTTCACAGCTCAAAAGCCTGAATCTCTCTGCTTCTCCGCACTGGTGCTCTCTCCATCTCCAAGGCAGTTTGCCTGGGCGGGCTGTAGGCAGGACCCATGAGTGCTGGGGAACAGACACCACTAGGGACAAACCTCTGTCAATGGGGATAAAAGTCCATGATAAAACCTCCATGTTCTCTGGTGGAATGATCCTGAGATATAGTCTACAGTGTCCCGGAGGCCCCATCAGTACTGAGCCCCAGTTGCCCACAGCAGGAACCTACTCATTATTACACTTTATTGGCTTTCACCTTTCCCTGTCTCACTTGTGTTCTCTGGGATCAGCACCCAAATAGAGCACCTGCAACCAAATCCTTGTCTCAGTGTCTGGATTTGAGGCAACCAAACCAAGACAAAGGGGTTTATAGGGAAAGTTTCATATTGTGGAAGGAAAGGCAGGGGTGCACAGGGGCCTCAGAAATAACTAGAACCAAGAACTCAGCCCTCACTAGAGAGTGACAAATAGATTGCCAAATTGATTTCTCCAACACCGGGTTTAAAAATATTGGAGTTCTGATTGCCCAGGGGATGGGTGGGCTGATGGGAGTGGGGCCAGCTGAGGGGGGCCAAAAGGGATGTGTGGGGGGGTTGGCCGGCTGCCCCACCCTCGATCTGGGTGGGAGAGGCCAATCGGGGGTGGGGCCAGCTAGGGGGGGAGGGACTGCGGGAGGTAGGCCAGTAGGCCCCCAACCCCTGATCGGCCAGTTTACTGGCCGCAGTGGGTGTCATAGCGAACAGTCGTTCCAGTCGTTACAGCGGTCCAATTGCTGGCTTTTTATAGAGAGAGATTATATTCCCTATGCTGTACTTACATCCCCATGACTATTCAGTAACTACCAATTTGTACTTCTAAATCCCTACACCTTTTCACCCAGTCCCCCAACCCCCTTCCCATCTGACAGCCATCAGTCTGTTCTCTGTATCTATGAGTCTGTTTCTGTTCTGCTTCTTCACATATAAGTGAAAGCATATGTCATTTGTCTTTGTCTGACTTATTTCACTCAGCACAATACCCTCTAGGTTCATCCATGTTGTTGCAGATGGCAACATTTCATTCTTTTTTTATGGTTGAGTCATATTCCATTATATATATATATACACCACTTCTTTTTTTTTTTTTAGGTGTAAAGCTATTCTTTTTTTTTTCTTTATTGATTAAGGTATTACAAATGTGTCCTTATTTCCCATTTCCCTCCCCCCCCCCACCCTTCTTCTTTATCCATTCATCTATTGATAGACACTTTGGTTGATTCCATATCTTAGCTGTTGTAAATAATGCTGCAAAAAACATGTGGATGCACTTATCTTTTTGTTTTAGTGTTTTGGGTTCCTTTGGGTAAATACCCAGAAGTGGAATTGCTTGGTCCTTCTTTGTTTTATAAGCTTTGTTTCCATTTTCATGAAATATCTTTTTTCCTTCCCTTTACATTCAATCTGTGTGTCTTTTAATCAGAAGTGAGTCTCTTGTAGATAGTATATTTAAGGGTCTTGTTTTGTTTTCCATTCAGTCACTGTATATCTTTTGGTTGGATTATTTAATCCATTTGCATCAAAAGTAATTGTTGATAGATATGTATTTATTGCCATTTTATTATTCATGTGTTTAATCTTTTTTTTCTTAAAGAAGACCATTTAACATTTATTTTAACATTTATTGATGGTGATAAACTCTAATACCTTTTATTGTCTGGGAAACTAGCTGTCCTTTGATTCTAAATGATAGCTTTGCTGGGTAAAATAATCTTGGTTGTAGGTCCTTGCTTTTCATCACTTTGAATATTTCTTACCAATTCCTTCTGACTTACAAAGTTGAGAAATTAGCTGACAGTCTTATGTGAACACCCTTGTAGGTAACTAACGGCTTTTTTCTTGCTGCTTTTAATATTCTCTGTTTTTAACCTTTGGCATTTTCATTATGATGTGTCTTGGTGTGGAACTCCTTGGGTTCATCTTGTTTGGGATTCTCTGTGCTTCCTGGTCTTGTATGTTTATTTTCTTCACCAGGTTAGGGGAGTTTTCTGTCATTTTTTCAAATATGTTTTCCATTTCTTGTTCTCTCTCTTCTCCTTCCAGCACCCCCATGAGGCAAATGTTGGTATCCTTGAAATTATCCCATAAGTTACTTACAGTATCCTTATTTGTTTATTCTTTTTAATTTTGCTGTTCTGATTGGGTGTTTTCTGCTACCCTGTCTCCAAATTTCTTATTTGATTCTCTATTTCATCTACTCTATTGTTGATTCCCTATAATTTATTCTTCATTTCAGTTATTATATCCATTTCCGACTGGTTCTTTTTTATGCTTTCCATGTTCATTTTAAGCTGTTGAAGTTCTAGGTTCCTTGAGCATCTTTATAACCATTGTTTTGAACTCTATATCTGGTACTTTGCTTGCCTCCATTTCATTTAGTATTTTTTCTTGAGATTTCTCCTAGTCTTTCATTTGGGACCTGTTTCTTTGTCTCCTTATTTTGTCTGCTTCCTTGTGTTTGTTTCTATGTATTAGGTAGAGCTGCTATGTCTCCCAGACTTGTTAGAGTGGCCTTATGTAGATGTCCTATAGGGCCCAGTGGCACAGCCTCCTCAGTCACCTGAGCTGGGCGCGTCATATGTGCCCCCTGTGTGGGCTGTGTGCAGTGTCCTGTTGTAGTTGATCTTTTATTGCTGTTGGCATGTCACTGGGGAGGGGACTGACCCTCCCCAGCTGATAACTGGCTACGAGTACAGTGGAGGAACTGCTGTGCATGGGCCAACCCCGTGGAGTAGGACTTGCTTCATTGGGGTTTTGGTGCCCGCTGAGTCTGCCCCTTGAGTGTGCCCCTTGTGGGAGAAGTGGGGTGGTGCTTTGACCTGGTCTGAAGCTGTCCACCAGTTGCACTAGCTCTGGGGCCTCCCAGAAGGTGCAGGTCAAAGTTAGCTGCCACCTGTGTTCTGCCCTGGCCCACCCAGCATGGGCTACAAAGCTATCTGCAGATGACTGCTATTTGTGGTGGGCTTGGAGGTGCCCTTGAGAGACCAACCTGCAAAAGAAGGCTGGCTGTACTAGTGTCAGGCCTGGGGTCATTTAACGAGAGGTTTGGGGTACACAGATGCCAGATGCTACTTGTTTGAAATATTTTAGGAAAGTCCACAGCTTTGGTAGGCCTGCAAGCTGGGTGAGGTGGCATCTCAGGGAATCACCAGGGTGGAGCAAACAGTATGAGCTAGGTTGGAGTCTCAGCTATGCTGGCTCTCTGGGGGAGGGGGAAGGCTCATCAAAGGAACAATGGCCCCTGCCAGCACTTCTGTCTGGGAGAAAGCTGCCCCTCCTGCTCTTGCCCCGATGTGTGGGGAAATTCAGTTCCTCCCCATATATCCCTGGTGCCTTTCGAGTTCTACTGCAGTGCTGGAACTCAGAGCAAGCAAGTCCAAGTATTTATGTGGGCCCTTTAAGAGGAATGCTGGGCACTCAACCACAATATCCTTTGGTTTTTATAGCCAGAAGTTATGAGGACTTCTCTTACCACCACTGGAACCCTGGGCTGGAGGTTCTGATAAGGGGCTGGGACCCCTTGCTCCTCAGGGGTGATCTCTGCAACCAAGATATTCCTCCTGGTTTTTATCTGCAACATGTGGGTGTGGGACCTGAATGTTCCTCAGCTCTGCCCCTCCTAGCTGTCTCCATTTGGCTTCTTGTTCATATCCTTAGTTGTAGGACTTCTGTTTAGCTAGATTTCAGGCGGTTCTGCATAATGGTTGTTTTGTAATTTAGTTGTAATTTTTATGTAGTTGTGGGAGGTTCTGAGTACCGGGTCTACCTACCCCAACATCTTGACCACTCATTAGTAATTTTCTAATGAGTGTTAAAATAGACTATTTTTGCAGGGTTTTGACAGCCTATAAGTGTACTTAGAATTATATTTTCCTGCATTGTCACATGAGAACTCTATAACCTGGCTCTTTTTTAAAAATGAGGCAACTCTACTACTTTGGTGACACATGGTACATGAGGGAGAGTTCTCCTCCAGGATCTGAAACAGTAGCCACCTGGCACATGCACCAGAGATCTAGAATGTAACAGAGATTTCACCATGGCCTGTGTGTCCTTGAACAATATTTTTGCCCAACTAGAATTTTCCCCCAACGTCCAGATTTGTAAAACTGGGGAGAATCACAATTGCACTGTACAGGGCAATTTCTCCAGTTTCCTTTCCCTCTTGCCCTATACATTTTTTTAAAACTAAACTAGATCTAAATCTATAAACATAAATGAGAGAATAAACTTGTGAACAACTGGGTCCTCCTAGAGAGAAAGAAGAAATAAAATACTAACCTAAAGCATGTCACAGGGGCAATACTGAGTTCAGCACACTGTCTCTACTTCCCAACTATTTTTTTCAGGCTCACTCACAATTCGATAGGAGTCATGTGACTGAGTTATAGCTGATAGGATGTAGGCCCAAATACTGTAAGCCAGTGCTACTCAAAGGATGGTCCATACACCAGTGCCCACTTGCAAACTGCTACCACTTTGCAATGAGCTAATACAGAAATTTAAAAGTAATTAGGGTCTTTTACATCAATTTGACATTGCCCCCACATCCAAGCAGCATTTCCTTTTTCTAGTAATTTATTTTGTTGCATTTTTTGAAAATATATTTTATTGATTTTTTACAGAGAGGAAGGGAAAGGGATAGAGAGTTAAAAACATTAATGAGAGAGAAACATCTATCAGCGGCCTCCTGCACACTCCCTACTGGGGATGTGCCTGCAACCAAGGTACATGCCCTTGACCGGAATCGAACCTGGGACTCCTGAGTCCGCAGGCTGACGCTCTATCCACTGAGCCAAACCGGTTAGGCTATTTTGTTGCATTTTTTATAAAAGTACTGGACTATGATAGATTAACATGTTTTTTAAAACCTCGTCCTCAGAAAATTTGAGAACAACTAATGTACCCCATTCCAGGCTTGACCCTTGAAAACATCCTGTGCAATCCAGATCTTCCTTCCTTCCTATAGTAACCTTAGAAGCCATCAGTCCTAGACTTCATAGCTACAAAATGGAACAGGATTGCTGGACCCACATCAGATTCTGAAAAATAAACATTTACTATGTAAAGCTACAGAAGTATGAGCTTGCCTAGGATTGTTTGACTTACAAGGAATTATTACCCTCACTAGAGGCCCAGTGCACAACATTCATGCACTCGGGGCGGGGGGTGGGCAGGAAGGGTCCCTTCAGCCCAGCCTGTGCCCTTTATTTACTTTTTAAAATATATTTTATGGATTTTTTTACAGAGAGGAAGAGAGAGGGATAGAGAGTTAGAAACATGGATGAAAGAGAAACATCGATCAGCTGCCTCCCGCATACCTCCCACTGGGGATGTGCCCGCAACCAAGGTACATGCCCTTGACCAGAATCGAACCTGGGACCCTTCAGTCCGCAGGCCAATGCTCTATCTACTGAGCCAAACCGGTCAGGGCCAGCCTGTGCCCTTTAGCAATCTGGGAGCCCTCAGGGGATGTCCAACTGACAGCTTAGGCCCACAAGCCTAAACTGGTAGTTGGACATCCTTAGTGCTGCGGCGGAGGCAGGAGAGGCTCCCACCACCACCGCTGTGCTTGCCAGCTGTCAGCCCAGCTTCTGGCTGAGCAGTGCTCCCCCTTGGGAGCGCACTGACCACCAGGGGGTAGCTCCTGCATTGAGCGTCTGCCTCCTTGTGGTCAGTGTGCATCATAGCAACCAGTCATTCTGCCATTCTGTCGATTTGCATATTACCCTTTTATTATATAGGATTCTTGAAATTGGGCCAGCTGGGGCTGGAGGACCCACTTCCAAGATGGCTGCTCCACTCCCATATCTAGCACCTTTTATCAGGGATGGCTGAAAGACTGTCTCAGTTGGGACTGTCCACCAGAATGCCTACATGAGGCCTCTCCAGAATGGTAATCTCAGGTTGTTGGCTTCTTACATGGAGATTCAGGTTCCAAGAGGAAGTGATCCAGTAAAAAGAACAGAAACCGCATGGCCTTTTATGCCTAGCCCTGGAAGGCACACAGCATCACTCCTGATGTATTCCATTTGCCAAAGCAGTTACACAAACCTATACAGATTCAAGGGAAGGGACATAGGCCTCTCTCTCTATGGGAAGAGTGCCACAAAATTTCTGGCCATATCTAAAACTACCTCACCATGATTATAATTTAGAACAGCCACAAGCTGCAGGGACCTGATTTACACAGACGGCAGGGCTGGCCTCTGTAGAAGCAAGGGCAGCTGACGGGTGAGATGGGTGTGACAGGAGGGAGAAAAGGAATGTGGATGCAGAGGTCAGCAGATTGGTCCACTTGCCAGGGGAAGGGTAAGGACGTGCTCTTCTGATTGAGAATAATTTTGCAGTGAAATAAGAAACAAGGTTGACAGCTGAGAGTGAGATGTGAGGAAGAAGTTTTGGAGTTTTGAGAAGGTTTAAAATAGCTCTCTCAGAGAGGGAGAGGGAATTATTCCAAAAATATAGTAAGACTATGAGGCAGCTCTTGAGGCCTAATTAAGGTTGTGGTCATAAATTTCAAGTGAGACCAGGATCAATTTTCATCTGAATAGGTATCATTTTTACTGTTAATAGTAATTGCAGTTTTTACTTCTTTCATTCATTTATTATATATAAGAATTTTTAGCCCTAACAGATTTGGCTCCGTGGATAGAGCATGGGCCTGTGGACTGAAGGGTCCTGGGTTTGAGTCTGGTCAAGAGCACATGCCTGGGTTGTGGGCTTAATCCCCAGTAGGGGGCATGCAGGAGGCAGCCAATCAATGATTCCCTCTCATCATTGATGTTTCTATCTCTCTCTGCCTCTCTTCCTCTCTGAAATCAATATGAATATATTTTTAAAAGATAATTTTAAAAATATTTATCAGTTAGAGTATTTTTATACAAATACAGGCCACCAAAATATATCAGTCATGAATGTCTAAGTACTGACACAATTTTGTCAAAATATAGAGACTATTATAAATACAAAAATAATTTTTGGCAAAACACCTCTTTACAACTTGGAAAACCATTTACTTAAAAATGGATATTAATCCCAGGAAACCAGAAACACCAATCAGAAAGGATATATGCACCCCTATGTTCATAGCAGCACAATTCACCATAGCTAAGATCTGGAAACAGCCTAAGTGCCCATCTGTAGATGAATGGATTAGAAAACTGTGGTACATGTACACGATGGAATACTATGCTGCTGTAAAAAAGAAGGAACTCTTACCATTTGCAACAGCATGGATGGAACTGGAGAGCATTATGCTAAGTGAAATAAGCCAGTCAATGAAGGAAAAATACCACATGATCTCACTCATTTCTGGATAATAAAGACCATTATAAACTTATGAACAAAAATAGATACAGAGGCAGAGCTGCCTCGAACAGACTGTCAAACTACAGCAGGAAGGCCGGGGAGGGTGGGAGGGCAGGAGGGGGGTGGGTAAGAGATCAACCAAAGGACTTGTATGCATGCATATAAGCATAACCAATGGACATAAGACACTGGGGGGTAGGGGAGGCCAGGGGATTGTCAAGGGCGGGGGGAAAAAAGGAGACATATGTAATACTCTTTGTAATACTTTAAGCAATAATAAAAAAAATAAAAAATAAAAAATGGATATTAATATTTCTCAATAAAATAAAAATGGATATAGCCCTGGCTGGTGTGGCTCAGTGGTTGAAGCATCAGTCCATGCACAGAAGGGTCACAGGTTTGATTCCTGGTCAGGTCATGTACCTGGGTTGTAGGTTCGATCCTGGGCCCTGGTTGGGGCATGTGCAGGAAGGCAACCAATCAATGTGTCTCTCTCACATCAATGTTTCTTTCCTTCTCTTTCTTTCTCTCTCTCACCTCCTTTCCTTCCTTCCACTCTCTCTAAAAATTAATGAAAAAAAAATCCTCGGGTGAGGATTAACAACAGCAAAAAAAAAGGATATAAAAGATTGTAATATTACAGTTAGTAAACATAATTGAATACATATGTACACACATACATGATTATATGTATAATACAGATATATTACATTACATTATATATCTGTGTTATACATATACTAGAGGCCCAGTGAATGGATTCGTGCACCAGTGGGGTCCCTCAGCTGAAACCAGCTCTCCGACCTCCCCAGGGGTCCCGGATTGCTAGAGGGCAGTTCTCGGGTGGCGCACCCTGGAATCAGACTCCCTCTGTGCCGCAGCTGCCAAGTCACCACAGCTCGGCAGCTCCTGTGTTGAGTGTCTGCCCCCTGGTGGTCAGTGCACATCATAGCTACCAGTCAGACAATCCAACGGTCAGTCACTTTGGCCTTATATGTATAGCTATGCATACATACACACATAAATTTTTAATTCAACATTCATTTCTTACTGCCACGAAATATTTACAAACGTGTTTAAAGTACTATGAGATCAAGAAAACCTTGAATCCCCAAATTTAGAAATTTTATATTCCACAATGTCTGACCCAAATGCTAAAAACTAGAAATTAACAACAAAAAGAAAGAAAGATAACTATTTAAAAGACTCTTAAATATTCTTCTAAATAACTTGGGGATAGAAGAAAAAAAATCAAAATTCAAAAACAGCCCTTTATAAAATAACCATAGTGAAAACAGTGCATGGCGCAGTCAGAGGGAAATCCATAGCCTAAAACTCTACCTCTTGATGGAAGAAGCTGCAAGATAGCAAGGCCATGTTTTTCAATCTACTGCAAAGGCAAAAAATAGGAAGGCTTAGTTATGGAATTAGGAAATTGCTGCAGTGCATAGCGTATTTTTTCGTCTACAACAGTGATGGCGAACCTATGACATGCGTGTCAGAGGTGACACGCGAACTTATTTTTTTGGTTGATTTTTCTTTGTTAAATGACATTTAAATATATAAAATAAATATCAAAAATATAAATCTTTGTTTTACTTTGGTTGCAAAGATCAAAAAATTTCTATAGGTGACACGGCACCAGAGTTAAGTTAGGGTTTTTCAAAATGCTGACACACTGAGCTCAAAAGGTTCGCCATCACTGGTCTATAAGATGCCCTCATGTATAAGACTCCCCCCACTTTTCCAACCCAAAATTAAGAAATTGATATTTTAAACATTTTGCTGGTTTTCCTCTTATGGCCTTCTTCTTTTTTGGCATCTTAAGGAGTTGTTCTTCCTGTTTTCTCCACTGTCTGATCATACACTCAGTGGGAGGAGGTCCAAATTGTCTCTCTGCAGCTCTATTTCTATGCTCTTTTGCATAGCCGATTACATTCAGTTTGAATTTTGCAGAGTAAGACAATTGCTTACTGGTATTTATCTTTTTATTTTTTGACATCTGTATGGGCTCAGAATGCTCAGTGCCTGTTGCATCTGCACACTCTCCACCTCTACCTCCAATTACGGCATCAACTGACGTCAGTAACAATAAGGCTTGTGATTAGAGGAAGTCTTACTGTTACTAACACCCGTGCAGCTCCCTCCTCAGATGACGTCCATGTATAAGACAGCTCTTGATTTTCAGTCTAACGATTTTAGGGGGAAAAAAGCATCTTATACACAAAAATACGGTACCTTCTCATTTAGATGAAGCTTTTGAAATCTCATTTAGTGAGTTCAAATACTTCCCGCCTAAGAATAAGTGACTCGAAGTGGGGATCAGCAGCAGTCACAACTTCACCCAAAAACAATCACTAACATCCTGTCTAGCCTCTTACATCTCAAGGATATGACCAGACCAAGAAAGAAAGCATCCTACCTTGCTTCCAAGTCAGGGGAATAGTGGGATAGGAGACTGATTTCTGTCTTTTCCTTCTTTGTTCACTGTGCCCACATGAATAGTCCTTGCTTTCTTTTTCAGTGTCTGGTGATGGATGCTCAACTAGGTTCATCCACATAGGCAGATTAGATAAGAGCAGGAAAAGCCCTTGACTCCACCCTAATTCTTTAGGGCAACTAAAATATCTTTAGGAGTATGTATAAATACTCAGCGTAAGTATGGAAGCTCCAAAAGTGTACAAGGGTCACAGGAATAGCTGCTTGGAAGTTTAAAATGCATCACTGAGGCAAGGAATGTGAAATAGGCAGGGAAATACAATGTGTGCATTGAATTCACAGGAAATGAGTTGATTCAATACACACTGCCAGGCACAGGAAAATAAGATATGAAACACGTCTTCAGGGAACTCACAGCTGATAGGGGCTCTCATACAGCACTCATTAGAGCTCTCCCCTCAGTGGTAGGAAGAGTTGAAAGTGGAGTTAGCCCATGGAAAAGTTTATGTGAAACTATTTGAAAGGTCACAAAACACCGAATTCTATAATATTATTTTCACTAGTATGTGATCATAATAGTATCCCTAATGATATGCAGCAGGGGTCAGAAAACTATGGCCTGCTGCCTGTATTTGTAAATAAAGCTTTATTGGGACACAGCCAGGCCTGTTCATTCACATACTATCTCTGGCTGCTTTCCCCCTACAAAGGCACAGCCTGCAAAGCCTAAAATATTTACTACCTGGCCTTCACAGCGAAGTTTGTCAACCTCTCATCTGTAGTGTCATTCAAATATTTCCTGGGTCACTCAATTCTGACTCTTCTTTCTTTTCCCTGTGGGGGGTGGAAATGTTTTCTTGTGTGAAAATTGGTACCTTCATTCAAACAACTTCTTTATAATCATGTGACAAATATGGGAGGGTATGTTCTTAGCTGTTGTAACAATATATTTAATTACTAGAGGCCCGGTGCACAAAATTCATGCACTCGGAGGGGTGGGGGTCCCTCAGCCTGGCCTGTAGACAGCTGTCAGTCGGACATCCTTAGCGCTGCTGCAGAGGCGGGAGAGGCTCCCACCACTGCCGCTGCTCTCACCAGCCATGAGCCCGGCTTCTGGCTGAGCTGCACTTCCCTGTGGGAGCGCACTGACCATCAGGGGCAGCTCCTGCATTGAGCATCTGCCCCTTGGTGGTCAGCGCGCATCATAGCAACCGGTCATTCTGCCATTCAGTCAATTTGCATATTAGCCTTTTATTATATAGGATAGTTACATGCTAATATAATTAACACAGAAACAGTTATTTTTATTACTTTATATTTTCCTGGGTTATTAGAGATGACTTTTTTCTTTTACAAATTAAAAATGTATTCTACATATAGTAACTTGCTCTTTTCTAGATGCAAGCTTTTTTCCTTACATTCTGACAATCCCTCTTGTAGAATAAATAATTGCTTTGTGTCAAAATGACTTGCTTTATTCTGTTTTATTATTGCCAAGCAACCTCATCTTAAATCTCAAAGCCCTAACTTCTTTTAATAGACATAGAGGTATCTGAGTTCCAGGAATTTATATTAAGCTCTTACAAAGTGTATTATGAATGTAGCCCACACAAACACTGAAATATAACTCTGGGACAGCTGCATTAGACCCAAGGTTGGTTTCAGTTACCATTTAATCTTTGAATATAGCAAGTATCCAGCAGTGAAAACCCGTTTGAGAAACTAACATATTAGTTGGCATTGGATTAATCCCACGTATGCCTTTGTGATCATCAGAAACCTGCAGCCACCTCCATGTGGCCTAACCAAGATGACAGTGTGAACTTTCTTCTTCCCTGTAGGACTTCACTTGTATTCTAAAAGTCATCACTTCACCTAGAACCAGCAGGTTCGCTACCCTTTGATATTTGAATTAGGTGGGGTTTTTTTTGGGGGGGAGGGGTAATCCTTCAGTTTCTTTTTTAACTAGACCTTAGGAAACTATTTATAAGGCCCTAAAGAAATAAGAACTAAGCAAATATCAGTTTTGAAAATCCCAAAGATGGTCATACTTAAATATTCACAGTCTTCTTCATTATTGCCATTTGGACACATCCCTCCCCAAATCCCTGGCTTTTCTTCTAATAGTTTCTTCTAGTCACCATCCATTGAGTGGTTTGGGAAGTGTTAGGTCACCTTATATTGTCCCAAAATAGAAGCGAAGAAGCAGCCTAGGGTAAGAAAGGCTATAGGGAGAAACATGTGCACTAACAGAAGATGATTCTGGAAAGTAGATGCAAAGGATGTTTTCAGTTCAAAGGAAGGAAGAATCCTGTTTAGTTAGAGAAAGGTACTAGAAAGATTCTTGCTAATTATGAATATATTTTATGTCCACACTTTATCTAAAGGGCTTACCCATTAGCAGTCTACTTCTGGGCAAAGCCAAGATTTAAAGTCAGAATTGGTACTTTCCCTAGTAGTAGGTATTATAAATTGAATTCTATCCCCCTAAATTCACATATTGAAGCCCTAAACCCCAGTACTTCAGAATGTGACCTTATTCGAAAATAGGATCACTGCAAATGCAATCAGTTAAGATGAGGTCATACTGGAGTATGGTGGGCCTCTAATCCAATATGACTGGTGTCCTTGTTTAAAGGGAAAATTTGAACACAGACATGTGCAGAGGGAGAATGTCATGTGAGGGTGAAGGCAGAGAACCGGGTAATGTATCTATAAGCCAAAGAAAGCCCAAAATTGCCAGCAAATCAACCAGGTGTAGAACAGATTCTCCCTCACAGCCCTCAGAAAGAACCAACCCTGCCAACACCTTGATCATGAACTTCTAGCCTCCAGAACTGCAATATAAGAAATTTCTGTCTCTTAAGCCCCATAGTTTATGATGCTTTATTACAGCAGCCCTAGCAACTTTATACAGTAGAGTTCCCATCAGATTCTCAGTCAGCACCACTCTAGATCACAGGGCAACCCCCTAGGTTCATTCCTTCTGCAGACCACTCTGGAGAAAACTCAGGTCAACTGTATTAAGTTAGTGTTCCTATATAAGGTAATGGTTAGTTCACTTTTCCATTCCTCTACTAAAGCAGTTATTTCTCAGCTTATTAATTTTTCACTTCTGGCTTCCAAACTAAAGTTCTTTAGTAAATTTTAAAGGACATACATTCATTCCCTCATTTGATTGGAATGAATCAAATGTGTGGGATGGGGGGGGGTGGACACTAGTTTCAAACTTCAGATAACGAGAATACTCACATAATACTTTTCTAAGTCAGGATATGCATAATTATCTCTATTTTATAATCTCGACTTCTATTTCATTATTTTTCTCCTGATGAGAACAATAAATATACAAGGACCCACCAAATCTCTATATTTAAGGAGTTTTGTTTCATCAGACCAAAGAAATCTCTAATATGAATTATTCAAATTCTCTGTCAAAAAGTAAAATTAAGGTAATGAAAGAATACTAGGTTACTTGTTTGAGGGAGAACCAAGATGGCGGCATAGGTTAACGCCGGAGTTTGCTGCCTTGAACAACTACTTCAAAAGTGAAACTAAAAAACGGAACGGACATCACCCAGAACCACAGGAACGCTGGCTGAGTGGAAGTCCTACAACTAGGAGGAAAGATAAACGCATACAGACACTCAGAGGAGGCGCAGTGCTGAAGTCAAATTCTGAGGTGCGGAGTGCACGGAGCGGGCTGGTGGCGGAGGGCGCGGTTGGCGTTTTCAATCAGGAGGGAGTCGCAGACTCTGAGCTCCAGATCCCGGTGAGTCTTTAGGGACCCAGACTCAAACGGGAGAAGCGAGACTGTCTGGCTTCGGTCAGAGCGAGTGCAGCTTTCTCTCCAAGGTTTGCAGCGGGTGCTGGGACTCAGAGAGGCAGAGCCCCTGGGGACAGGACTGAGAGCCGCCATAACTGCTCTCTCCGGCCCACCCTGTTGATCCTGTGCGACCCGCCCCGCCCAAGCCCTGCACAGAGGCATTTGCCGGATAGCCTCAGGCAAAGACTAGATTAGCACCTCCCTAGAGGACAGAAGTTCTCTCACTGCAGACACAGCTGATTCTCATAGCCACTTGGCCTGGAGGTCAAACCCTCCCTGGTATTAGCTACAACAATCAAGGTTTAACTATAAGATTGCGAACAAAGACCACTAGGGGGTGCACCAAGGAAGCATAACAAAATGCGGAGACAAAGAAACAGGACAAAATTGTCAAGGGAAGATATAGAGTTCAGAACCACACTTTTTTTTTTTTTAATATATTTTATTGATTTTTTACAGCAAGGAAGGGAGAGAGATAGAGAGTTAGAAACATCGATGAGAGAGAAACATCGGTCAGCTGCCTCCTGCACATCTCCCACTGGGGATGTGCCCGCAACCCAGGTACATGCCCTTGACCGGAATCGAACCTGGGACCCTTCAGTCCACAGGCCGACGCTCTAGCCACTGAGCCAAACCGGTTTCGGCAGAACCACACTTTTAAGGTCTCTCAAGAACTGTTTAGAAGCCGCCGATAAACTTAATGAGATCTACAAGAAAACTAATGAGACCCTCGATGTTATATTGGGGAACCAACTAGAAATTAAGCATACACGGACTGAAATAACGAATATTATACAGACTCCCGACAGCAGACCAGAGGAGCGCAAGAATCAAGTCAATGATTTGAAATGCGAGGAAGCAAAAAACACCCAACCGGAAAAGCAAAATGAAAAAAGAATCCAAAAATGCGAGGATAGTGTAAGGAGCCCCTGGGACAGCTTCAAGCGTACCAACATCAGAATTATAGGGGTGCCAGAAGATGAGAGAGAGCAAGATATTGAAAACCTATTTGAAGAAATAATGACAGAAAACTTCCCCCACCTGGTGAAAGAAATGGACTTACAGGTCCAAGAAGCGCGGAGAACCCCAAACAAAAGGAATCCAAAGAGGACCACACCAAGACACATCATAATTAAAATGCCAAGAGCAAAAGATAAAGAGAGACTCTTAAAAACAGCAAGAGAAAGAAACTCAGTTACCTACAAGGGAATACCCATACGACTGTCAGCTGATTTCTGAACAGAAACTTTGCAGGCCAGAAGGGAGTGGCAAGAAATATTCAAAGTGATGAATACCAAGAACCTACAACCAAGATTACTTTATCCAGCAAAGCTATCATTCAGAATTGAAGGTCAGATAAAGAGCTTCACAGATAAGGAAAAGCTAAAGGAGTTCATCACCACCAAACCAGGATTATATGAAATGCTGAAAGGTATCCTTTAAGAAGAGGAAGAGGAAGAAAAAGGTAAAGATACAAATTATGAACAACAAATATGCATCTATCAACAAGTGAATCTAAGAATCAAGTGAATAAATAATCTGATGTACAGAATGAACTGGTGATTATAATAGAATCAGGGACATAGAAAGGGAATGGACTGACTATTCCTGGGGGGGAAAGGGGTGTGGGAGATGCGGGAAGAGACTGGACAAAAATCGTGCACCTATGGATGAGGACAGTGGGTGGGGAGTGAGGGCAGAGGGTGGGGCGGGAACTGGGAGGAGGGGAGTTATGGGGGGAAAAAAAGAGGAACAAATGTAATAATCTGAACAATAAAGATTTAATTAAAAAAAGAATACTAACAAAAGATTAATAGTCAACTTTGTGAGAGAAAAGGGTATGGAGACTTCGGCTATGACCTAATTCACAAGACATGAATAAAATGGAAAGAATGTATACATAATAAGGTAAAGCATATATGTTTTCTATATTGAGTATGCTAAGTGATTTAGTAGTATCAAGTATTCAATCGCACAATCTTATAAGGTAGTAGTACCTCTTGCACACCCCTACTGGGGATCCAGCCTGCAACACAGGCATGTGCCCCTGACGGAAATCGAACCTGGGACCCTTGGGTCCGCAGGCCGATGCTCTATCCACTGAGCCAAGCTGGCTAGGGTTTATTTGGTTTATAAAGACAAAGAGTCCATAAGGAAAGATTCTGTATGTACTTAGCATTAATAATAACAGGTAAATCTATGACCTAAGTAGGAGAGACTCATTGTTTTCCAAGGCAGCTAACAAACGTTAGGCAAAGGCACAGATTATGCAAAAATAGATTAATTCCTATCCCAAATCCAAGGCCAAATTGTGAAGCCAGTGAAACTTAGGTTCTGTGTCCTGATGCCTCGTTTTGTGCTCCTATCTTTAATAAAACCACCCATAAAAATTTAAAAAGAAAGGAAGAATCTCTTTGAAAAATAAAAATAAAGCATTTCAGGGAACAATTTGGAATATGAAAGTTCAGCCGTAGAAAATCATTTGCCAGCACAGTGTGCACCACGGGGTTTGCAAGATATTAACTGCAATTGGCACTTCTGAGGCTGGTGTGAGATGTGCTGTCCCTCATCTCAGAGTTGCTACTGACCTGCTTTCTTCCTGACCACCCCACCAGAAAAGAGGAGAAAACTTTGAATTTGCTCTAAGTATTTACCAGAGTACTTTTAATTGAAGGATAATGTGTTTTCGTTAAAATTATAATGGCAGTTTTCTTTCTTACATACTTTATATCAGTGAGCTATTCTGACCTAGATTGAACAAAATTTGGGCCTGACTCATTTTTCTATTAATAGAGTAATAATCCCTCATGAATATTCATAATAACTTTATTCTTGCTGTTTTTATACATCTCCCTTAGATGGAAGCATCTTAAATTTTCCATTTTATCATGGAAGAAATAGGCATAGTAAATTTCAAACAGTTAATGTAAAGTTTTACCATACTTGGGTTAGTTATCTTTATTGATTTTTGTGTAAACATAGTTAATTCTCAAATGAAACTTAAGTCAAATGAGTCCCAGTCTTTGAAGACTATCTAATACATCAATTCTTCCCACTCCATAATGTCTCTCTTCCTCTAGTAAAATCATTGTGTATTCAATTGTTAGCTGCTCAAATGTTCTAGTTTCAGTGTATTTTTCAACAAATATTTATTGGTACCTTCCTATATGATGAACAATGAATTAGAACTGGGGATACAATGATAAATAAGAAGTGATCTGACTCCCTGAGGGTGTCAGGGTGAGGAGGACAGATAAATATAACCAAATTGGTGGTATAACAGAGGCAGGAACTGAATGCTTTGGAAGTACTGAGGAACTCACCATTAATCTGTTTAAGGGATTTAGGAAAGTCTTCAAAGAAATAATCATTTTTGGATTGGCTCCTGAAGAATAAGTAGGAGATTTCCAGGTTGAGAAGCCTGGAAGAAAAAACTCCAGCTTTGAGATTATAAAATGTTCAGAAAGAATAATTGATTAAAAATTTGAAATGTAAACTTAAATACATCATCAAAAAATTGAATGAGAATAATACAAATAAAATACATGGAAATAACTGCTTCTACAAAGGGGAGAAAAAAATGGGGAAAGAGATTTCAAGTTTATCTATAATGATTACTTCTATATATTAAAAACAAATTTGATAAGATGTTAATCATTAGCAATTATGGCTTATAGGTACAAAGGTATTTATTATAATTTGTCTCTGTATTTTCTATATATCTATTTTTTTCAAAATTAAAAAGAAATAATTAATACCAAAAATAATAAAGGAATGTATTTTATTTATTCTGAAGTGAAGGTTAAGGAAGCTAGTAAATTCAATTAGAAGAAAGAGCAAGATTATCATTTATCTATCCCTTATATGAAAAAGTTCCCCAACTCCTAAATTGTAGATCTCCTAGGACATCCTGAAATTTTTCTTGGTCTACTTCCAAACCATTTGCCAAACCAATACCTTCCCTCTCTGAACCCTAACCCCCACCCCTCCAACTTCCACCTCCTCAATCAAGAATGTTGAAATTAGCCCTGGCTGGTATGGCTCATGGTGAGAGCATCCTCCTGTACACCAAAGGATTGTGGGTCAGATTCACAATGAAGGGCACATACCTGGGTTGCAGTTTCCATCCCCGGACTCCATTCCCCCAGTCTGGGTGTATGCAGGAGGGTAACAAATCTCTCTCTCCCTCTCTCTCTCTCTCTGTCTCTCTCTCAGGGAGGAAAAGTTTCATATTAAATTAATAAGTTGATGATTAAATCAGGTAGGTCAAATTCTATAGGCAAAACTATATAGCACAAGACTGAAATGAAAATAGCTTCATTTCAATGGAGAATTTGACTCAAATTCTTTTCTAGAGTTCTTTTACATAATTCTTTTTTTTAATTTCTTTATTGGTTAAGGTATTACAAATTCTTTCAGTCAAAGATGCTCCCAATACCACTCTGTCACCTTCACCTTGTTGTTGTGTGGAAAGCTATTGTGGCTTATGTACCTGGTGTTCTTTTGATTGATGTTCTATTTTCATCATGTAAATAATAAACAAATTGTTCACTGTGACCATTATTCTAACATAATTTTCTCAATTATTTGTTCTCCAGGGAGTACTTTGGCTATAGATAGTTGTATTTCCTCACATTTCAGTCACTTCCTAACTTTTATTGTCACTCCTCAGATATCAGGACAATCCTCAAAACTCATTTCTGATGAAAACTTCTCTGACTAGATCCATTAGATAAGTCTTCCATAATGTGCTTGTTAGCACATCTGTGAAAGTTTTCATATTCCAAAACCAACTTCAACTCAATTTGAATTTTATTTAATCCTATAAATATTTTTGGAACACATACTTTCATAGAGCACTCCACTTGGGGAAGGAATACAAAGAGAAATAATTTATGTCTTCCTAAATTTTATCTTCTGAGGAAACCAACATTGTGATGAGCACTATACTGTATCCAAGGTTTGCACACAGTACTGAGGAAAGGGGGATTAGTCTGACTTTGCAAGGTGACTTTGCAGAGGAAGTGATACTTGAGCTAGGTATTGAAGGATGTGTTAGCCACATGCAAAATGTAGTAAAGGCATGAAGGGAAGAGAGGCTAGATCTTGAGGAAAAAGAATTGGGAAAGTGACATAACTAAATATATGTCTTGGAAACTCATCAGTGTTTATAGGTGGTGGCAGTGTGACTCATGCTCATTACCTCCCTCTTTACCATAACCCTAACCACCAGGGTGTCACACAAATTTTCCAGGAGGGAGAGGATCTAGCCTTAAACACCAAAGGAAAGTGCCAGAGAGGAAAGATGGAATATGAAGCATCATGGTGTTAAATAAGATGATGAGGAAAAACAGAAGAAACTTGAGGGAGAACAGAGTATATGCAGACATCCAGTGGTTAAGAGCAAGAGTATGGTGTAGCTTATCTCTGCTGTGTATGGGCAAGACTTCCATCAGCACCTGTAGCCTTTTTGCTTGAGGGCTTTCTTTGGCTGCTATACCCTTCTCTGTGTGTAGGCTAGAAGTGGCAGAGAATTCAAAGCCCCTAGCAGCAGTCCTCAACCAAAAACTGGTAGGAATTGGCAGATCAATACTCCAACTCTCTTTCCCCATGAATGGGATATCTTTGAGATACATTTTTTACATCCCCAACCAAATTAAGCTCTAGTTGCCCAGAGAGGACACCCTTGATAATGCATCCTTTATTGGCTGCCTTCCCTTCCCTGTCTTACTTTCCCACCCCTGAACTAGAATTTCATAGGATCGATCACCTCTCAAAGAAATGACTTGTACTTGCACCCTCTCCCATATGTTGATTAGAAGAAAGTAGCTGTGAGGGAACAAATGAGAATAGAGATGTGAAAGGTTGAAAAATAAATATGAAAATTAAAACAAGAGACAAGAAAGATGAAAAGAAAACTTCCCAAGTCCTGGAAGAGATGAAACAGCAGAATCTAATCATAGATCTCTTAAAGCAGAGATTTTAACTTTGGCTGCACATTAAAATTACAAACAAACCAGTACCTAGGCCCCACACAGAAATTCTGATTTACCTGATCTGGATGGGGTTTGGGACCATAAGGTATTTTATAAAAATTTCCCATGTGGTTCAAATGTGTAGCCAGGTTGAGAACCACTGTCTGGAAGGGACAAAGACACTGTTCAAAAGGTGGCAGGGACACAACAATTATGAACATACAGAGTCTGTCTTCTGCCTCTTCTGCCCCTTGAAGCCTGGCGTTATGCTGCTGTGATATTCAGTATTGTGATCAGGGGATTAAGTAGAAATGCATACTTGTAAGAGCAAGTAGCTGAAAACAATGGGAAAGGAGGGAGAAACAAAAAGAAAGCTAGCTGAGTATTAAATAAAGTTCTCTATTACTCTTGAAATCTTTACAGTGAGACTGGGTCTTTCTTTTAAATATGACCTCAGCATGATCTAGTATTTTTCAGGTTTAAAAAATAGTAATTTCTATAAACATTTGATCTACAAGTTCTGTAAGAGAAATGAACAGAGCAAATGTACCTAAGAAAACATATGGCTGGATCTGGGAGTTGCTTTTGCTTCACTGGGGACAAATCCAATAAACTAGATGACTGTTATTTATTACTAGAGACCCGGTGCACGAAATTCATGCATGGGTAGGGTCCCTAGGCCTGACTGGTGATCAGGGCCGATCAGGGCCTTCTGGCTGCCAGCCGGGGCCTTCCTTCCCTGGCTGCCACTGCCAGCCAGGGCCTTCCCTCCCCGGCTGCTGGCTGCTGGCCAGAGCCTTTTTTCATTCCACACCACCCCCTGGTGGTCAGCACACATCATAGCGAGCAGTCAAACTTCCTATCTCCCAGTGGAACTCCTGTGGGGACACTTTGCATATTAGCCTTTTATATATATTGATGATCTCTAGTGTCCTGGTTTAGTGTGGAAAATAATTTCCATATGATTTCGGACAAGCTCTTAAGGAAAATAATAACATTGGTCAATGTTTGTTGAGGAACTGGGTTGGCAGGGAGACTCATGATGGGAATAGATTGAGGATTGGCCCCAAGGATCATCATTGAGTGAGGAGCCAAGGGTTCTTACTTTAATGAATGGGAAGGAAATAAACATTGTAATAAATGCAAATCCCCCAAAATTTATCTCCTCAAAGAGGAGGACAAAAATTAGTGATACATATTACATTAGTATCCCCCAAAAGGAATCCACATCAAATTTAGAACTAGAAGACAAATCAAGTTAACTTTTATTCTTTAGCTATTCATCATTTGTATCATTAAATTACCATTTTAGAGACAATTGGTGGTGAATGACACTGTATGGTGCAGTGGAAAGAGTTAAACTTTGAAGCCAAACACACCAGGATATGAACCTCAGGTTACTAGGTGTGTGTTCTGGTGCCTATTCCATTGAGTTGTTGCCAGGATTAAATGAGGTAAAGAAATACAGAGCATGTGCCTGGTGCATAGCATTTGCTCAATAAAATGAACCAGCAGTCACTATGGTAGCAGTAGTGTTAATATTAATTACTACCCTTTCTGGGCCTCACTTTCTTTATCTGTAAATGAGAAGTATAAGACTCACTTTGTAAGGGTTTTGAGAATACATTTTCAAATGAAATAACTTATTTAAAATACCTGAGTATTATAGATGTCCCCACCAGGTGTGTGGCTCAAAGTAGGCATTCAGTTAATGTAGTGGTTATTATTATCGGTGTGCTTTTGTTTGCCAAGGACCTCATGATCTTCCCTCACTGATCCCAGTCCCTACTCACTGGACATGTCCTCAAAGATCTCTGGGGGTGGGCTATTTGGCCAGGTTTTCTGGACCATAGTTATTGCTTTACCCCAGGGCACAAAACCTGCAATTAGAAATGTATATCATGCTCATGAAACAGCAGTTAGAAAGCTGGTTTGATTTGGTCCTCATTCTGAGTTCTCTTTCCCTGATTCCTTGGGCACTCCTTCCCCCCACTGGCACTCTTTTTTCTAAGTGAATTTATTGGCACTCTTTAACTGTTACCAACCTCCTTTAAGTCATTGCTTAAATACAAGTATTTTTATCTGAGGGAAGGAAGTAGGATTATTGCTTAAGACAAAGTCCTCGGGCAGTTGTATTTAGAGATTGTGGTATGGTGAAATCTCTGTTCTTTTGCTTGGGCAATGGAAAAAGCAGCCCAATGAACAGGTAAAATGGGGGAGAACCAAAATCCTGGTCCTGCAGGATGAGCCAAATGGTATCAGGGGAGTGGTGAAAAGTGGAAACTGCTTTTTTGATGTAGTCTATTTATAAACCTGAAGTAATCTCCATTTTTCTGGAGAGGGCCTTTACTCTGAAATAAAATAAATCTCAGCTTTGGTTAAACACCTTTATTTTGAATTTATGAAGCACCTGAATTTACAAGATGTGGCTCCTGAGAAAGCAAATTGTACAGAAAGATCTGGCTCATCATGACAACCCCAAGCACAAAAGAAATAATCATTTCCTATTCCACTCAGATTGCTGAGTTTGCTATCTTTTTTATTTATCTTAAATTTCTTTTTACTTTAATCCCAACTAGCAATGAGTATAAACTAAACGTGGCCTAACTTTTTAAATTAACTATTAAATCCTACAGGACTATTAAATCCTAAAGGACTCCTATTTTCCATTTCCTGTCTGTTGTCCCAACTAAACACAATTAATGATACATAGCTTGATTCTATCAGCTCACTTTTTTAAAAAATTATATTTATCTTATCTTCTGGATAGTAAACTAATGGATGTCCATTGCAAAATAAATGTAAAAATTTCACAAAAGCCAAGGAAGAAAGAAAAATCACTCATAGTCCCACCAGAGAAACAAACACTATTAATACATTGGTGAAGATCATTCCTGTATTTTTCTGTGTATTTGTATGTTTTATTTAATCAGGATCATAGTAGACATTGCTTTTGTGATCATATTTCAAAGTAATTTAGTGTCTTCTCAACATGATTCTTCTGCTGCATAGCATTCCATCAAATGATTAATTTAGATAGCCAATCTCAAATCATTGACAATTGGGGATATTTCTAGGTATTTTTGCTATGTTAACACTTCAGGGAACATTCTGGTACATACATTTGGCACATCCATGATTATTTATCCAGGATAAATTCCAAAAAGGGAATTTTCTGTGCAAATGGCATGTTTATTTTAAAGGGGCTTTTTAAAGTATGTTTTTATTTTGTAGAACCTACCACAAGTACAACTAAATGACTAGTTTTGTAATTATTTTTCAAATCACTGACTTCCCAAGTAGTCAGTAAGTGCCAACATTTTGGCTTCCAATCTATATCTCTCTCACTGTCTTTCACATCTGAAAGAAGTGTAAAAATCTTTAGTCAAGAACATGTGTCTGTGTTTTTAGTTTGGGAAACATGGTAGCCATACCATATGCCATGAAAGAAAAACTGTTCTGTAAAGTCCCAGACATTTGCACATCTAATACAGATGTTCCTTATAGCCAGTAACTTCTACAAGGGCAGGCATCTCATATCAGCTTACCCCTGTGTCTGCAAACATAGCATAGCATCTGGCACATAGCAGAAGCTGAAAAACTACTTCTTGAATGAACGAATGAATTGATCACCTGATAAGGATTACATCAATTTACATTCCACCAATAATGAGAGGAGCTTATATCTTATAACCTCATTCAGCTAACTTTTAGGCAAAAATTCTACATATTCCTTCAATTCACAATTGTTTCAGAAAATGTATATTAACAGCTTCAGCAGATAAAACTAAAGGAGTCACTCAGTCTCACCAAAGTTAAAAGCATGTGATGTTAATTTACCTGTTTTATATGTCACTCTAGAGCACTATCCAATAAAAATATGATGTAAGCCGCTTATGTAATTTCAAATTGTGTAGTAGCCATATTTAAAAAATAAAAAGAACTGAGTGAAACTAATTTTAATAATATCTTTTATTTGATCCAATATATCTAAAGTATTATCACTTCAACATGTAGTAAATATAAAAACTTTTTAATATGTTACATTCTCTTTCTCATACTGTGCATTTTACACTTTGTGCACATTGCAACTCAGACATTAAATTTTCATCAGAAATTCTTTACCTGTGTTTAGATTTTGTAACATTTATAGTTATTCCATACTCAAAGTGTTCCAAATACTCTCACTTAAGTTCTTCCAAATATACTACAAAGTTTTCCAATAACTGAGTCAAGTATCACTTTTTCAATTTTATTTATTTATTTATTTATTTATTTATTTATTTATTTTTTTCAAATATATTTTATTGATTTTTTACAGAGAGGAAGGGAGAGAGACAGAGAGTTGGAAACATCGATGAGAGAGAAACATCGATCAGCTGCCTCCTGCACATCTCCCACTGGGGATATGCCCGCAACCCAGGTACATGCCCTTGACCGGAATCGAACCTGGGACCCTTCAGTCCGCAGGCCGACGCTCTATCCAATGAGCCAAACCGGTTTCGGCGACTTTTTCAATTTTAATTCAAATAAAATAAAATTCAGTTCCTCAGTGGCACTAGTCATACTTCAAATGCTCAATAGCCACATATAGCTAGTGGCTGCTGTATTGGACAGCATTGCAGAAGCCAGCCTTTTAAATGAGTGTCTTTTGTATGACCTATTCACATATAACAACTTACTGCATGAATTAGACCTTATTACCTCTGTTTTCAGATGAGGACATGGAGGCTCTAAGTTCTCACTTATAAAAGATCACACAGCTAGGAATTAGGTCAGGCTCAGACTAGGCATTTGGACCCCAGACGCTGAACCCTTTCCCCTGTTCCACTAGCTGAAAAAAACAGCAAAACAAACATCTGTGTTAGGTGTGCAAATATCTGGGACTTTCCTAGACACTTTGCTTTCATGACATATGGTTATGGCTATCATGTTGCCCAAATTAAAACATAGACACATGGTTTTGACAAAAGATTTTTGCACTTCTTTCAGGTGTGAAAGACAGTGAGAGAGACATCATTTGGAAACCAAAATGTTAGAAATTGAGGAACTTTCAATAGTGTATGCAGTGGTTTCCAACTTCTTTTAAGCAGCAAAAACATTTTGCTTCTGAGATCTTAGAAGGAACAAAGATTACCCAGCGAAGCTCTCATTTAGAATTGAAGGTCAGATAAAGATCTTCACAGACAAGAAAAAGCTAAAGGAGTTCATCACCACCAAACCAATATTACAGGAAATGTTAAAGGGTTTTCTTTAAGAAAAAGAAGAGGAAAAAAAGATTGAAAAATATAAACAATAAAATGGCAATAAATACATACCTATCAACAATTGAAGC
This sequence comes from Myotis myotis, assembly GCF_014108235.1. Classification (NCBI taxonomy): domain Eukaryota; kingdom Metazoa; phylum Chordata; class Mammalia; order Chiroptera; family Vespertilionidae; genus Myotis; species Myotis myotis. The sequence goes on along the minus strand of NW_023416346.1, from coordinate 119,988,644 downwards.
TAAAAATCAAAATAAATGAACAAAATAAACTTTTGAATAAAATAGAACAGAGGCATAAAAACCTGGAATAGACCCGAAGAATCTCAGAGGGAAGAGTGGGGCGGGAAGAGATTTGATTAACCAAAGAACTTATATGCATATATGCATAACTCATGGACACAGACAATACTGTGGTGAAGGCCTGGGGCAGGATGGGATCCAGGTGGAGGCAGTCAGGGGGAGAAAGGAGGGGACATCTATAATACTCTCAACAATAAAGATTTAAGAAAACAGGAAGGCCTTCCCTTTCTAGCCAAAGAACCACAAGAGGGACAGCATAGCAAAACAGAAAACTTCTAGACAATAACTGTTCTGCTCCAGCTAAACATCATAGAGAATACTGCAGCCCCTATTTTCATTAGCAAAGGCCAAGTGGGAAACCCATACTTCCAACACGCCAGGCTGTAATGAGGCACCAAAAGGTCCCCAACAAAGGTTTATCAGAGGAGGCCAAGTGAGGAGCCAGGACCTTCATCTCAACCCAGCAGTAACGAGGCTCCCCCACCGCTCAGTGTCAGTGGAGAACATGGGGAAACGTTATCAAAATGATAAAAGTATAGAAACAGAGAATAAATTAGTGATTGCCAAAGGAATGGATGGTGTGGGGAGAGTGGTGGGTAAAACTATGAACGGGCAGCATAAGGAAAATCTTTGTGGTAATGGAACAGTTCTATATCTTGATTGTGCTTTCTTTAATCCATCTTTATTTAAAAATTAAAAAAAAAACAATGATCAGATTGAACCATTCAAATGTCAGTTAGAATATGGAGTAACTAAAATTTTCATTCACTGCTGGTAGGAGCATAAATTGATACAATCATTTTGGAAAATAGTTTGGCCATACCTACTAAAGCTAAATATATATGTGTGCGAGCATGTTGTGTACATGGAACTCTATTCCTCAGTATATACTCAAGTGGAATGAGAGCATATGTCTACAAAAAGATATGTAAAAGAATCTCATAGTACTTTTATTCATGATATCCAAAAACTAGAAACAACTCAATATCCAAGAACATTAAGATGGACAAGTAAATTGAAGTCTATTCATACAGTAGAAATGAGACTGCCCTGAAAATATCTGACTACTTCTACACACAATCACACATTGGAACCTTAGAGACATTTTGTTGAGTGAAAGAAGCTGGACACAAAAGAACACATATCGTTTGACTCTATTTATGTGAAATTCAAGAACTGGCAAAACCAACCCATAGAGGTGATAGAGGTCAGAACACTGATGATCTCAGGCAAGGGCTATAGGTATTCACTAGAAACGGGCATGAAAGAACCTCCTGGGGCTAGGGAAATGATATCTTACTCTGTGCTATGTCTACATGGGTGTATACCTATGTAAAAATTCATCAAGCTGTGCACTTAAGATTAGAGCACTTTACTGTCTGTAAGTAAACCTCAATAAAAAGTAAGAAACAAAAGAAACTACAAATCAAAGCACTGGTCTTGATGGACTGCTCTGCAATGTCTGGGCTATTGGGCCATTTTGAATGGGGCACAGAAGTGAGGATCTGTATGTGATGGACACAGATACACCTGCCTGCTCTTGGGGGCCACCTGCATGGAATGCCTGTCCCACCTTTGCCACCTCCCTTGGTGGCATCATTTTAACCCCAAACCCAGTGTCCTTGACTCCTTGCCCCAAGCAGTGGTTATGTTGTGCTATACATTTACTCACCTCTGTTAAATAAGTTATCACAGCTTGGGGGAATATCTGTTTATAAATATTTGCAGGGGGAAATGTGGCACAGTGCTTAGATGTGTGGATGTGAAGTCAGATTGCCTGTGTTTGAATCCTATTGTGTCACCTACTCTCCCTACTTTGGGCAAGACCTTAAGCTCTGTGGCTTTTCAACTTCTCCTTCACAGTGGGTTATAATATCCAGTAATAATGTGAAGGAGAATAGGTAAGATAGGTATAATAATACACAGTTCTCCCACTTGGGGATAAGAAACAAACCTGGTTCATTCCTGTGTCCCTAGCACTTAACACCATGCTTACCACATAAAAAAATTACCAGTATAACATGATAATTCAAAGGAAGGACTTTGGCCCTCGATCCCAGTGTGGGGCGTGCAGGAGGCAGCCAATCAATGATTCTCATCATTGATGTTTCTATCTCTCTTCCTCTCCCTTCCTCTCTGAAATCCATAAAAACATATTTTTAAAAAGGAAGGACTTTGGAGCCACACACATCTGGATTCAAAACCCAGCTCTACCACTTGCCAACTATGTGGCTTTGGGCATGTGTTTTAACTTTTCTGATATCAATCTCATTGTTTATAAAATGAGAGAATTGGATGACATAATTCATAGAAAATGCTTAGCACAGTATCTGCTACATAGTAGAGGAGATAAGAAATAATATATATTTGTGTGTATATATATATATATATATATATATATATATATATATATCCTAAAAATAAATATCTGTTTAATTGAATTGAACTGAAAGTGGACAACTGTACTTCTTTGAGAGTCTGAACCTGAAGTCTGCACGGGGTTTAGAAGAAAATATTTGCCCCAGAGGGCCCACCATAGCTGAAAGGTATAATGGACTATTTGAGGGAGGTAAACTTCTTTTACTTCAGACTCAGCCTGTGGGGCAGAAAAGATGTGAGTTGCTTCCATGGGGACAACATGGGTAAGCTGGAGGGAGGGGAAAGAAAAGCTGTCCTTTCCATGCCCTCCTTCTGCATAAAGGCAAGCCACTGTGCAGAGGCTGGTGTGTGGCACAGGGCCACTGAGGGGTATTGATTTGTTCTTTCCAGGAAGAAATGCACATTTTTCATTTTGTAATAGACTGTCTTGTTCTGGAAGGTAACTGCTGTGACTTTGAAATAACACGCTGTGTGTTTTAGGTGTTGGCTGCTTTGGAGGGAGGGTGAGCTGTTTTGATGAAGTGGATACAAAGAAGAGCTCTGTTCTGGTACCAAGATTAATGGAGGGAACGTCCTTAGTCCTGTTCTCTGCCTTTTCCTCGCTAGACTCTGGTGGCACATGATCTCCTCAGAGCTCATTATGACTAACTAGAGCCCAGTGCACGGATTTGTGCACCAGTGGGGTCCCTCTGCGTGGCCTGTGGGGATAGGGCTGAAACCAGCATGCAACATCCCCCAAGGGATGTAGTAGTGCGGGAAGCAGCAGACAGCCAGGGAGGAGCCGCTCCCGGTCATCCTCGTCAGCTGAGCAGCATTCCCCCTATGGGAGCACACTGACCACCAGGGGCAGCTCCTGCATTGAGTGTCTGCCCCCTGGTGGTCAGTGCACCTCATAGCAACCAGTCGTTCCTGGTCATTCAGCTGTTAGGGTCAATTTGCATATTTTCCTTTTATTATATAGGATAATAAATAGCTGCTTAACTGAATTGAACTGTCAAGGGGTTATAGTTGAACTCAGAAAATGGACAATTGTACTTCATTGAGAAATCTGAACCTGAAGTCTGCATGGGGTTTAGAAGAAAATATTTGCCCTCAGAGGAGACATCATAGCTGAAAGGTATAACGGACTAGTTGAGGGAGGTAAACTTCTTTTACTTCAAACTCAGCCTGTGGGGCAGAAAAGGTGTCTTCTCCCATCTAGCCACCTGTGTCATTCTGTAGGGTGGTTTGAAAACTCCCTACTCCAGTATCACTTCACCTGGCACCAGTCCCTTTCCCAAACATTTCCACATCACTGTCAGATTTTGTCCTCACCACAACAGCCCCATGACTAGTATACTGACCTGTTTTGCCACTGAGAAAACTGAGGCACAGGTGGTAGAAATGGAGGACAAAGGAATGAGAGCTAGCCAGCCTGAAAAAGGGGGAGCTGCAGGGGCACTTGGGACCTAATTAATCGCTTAATTAGTTAAGTAATGCTATATAGCAGATAGTGCTTTTTCTATTAAGAAATAGACAGGATTAAATGCATGCATACAAGTCCTTTGGTTGATCTCTCCCCCTTCCCCCCCACCTTCCCCTACTTTCCCTCTGAGGTTTGACAGTCTGATCGATGCTTCTCTGTCTCTGGATCTGTTTTTGTTCATCAGTTTATGTTGTTCATTATATTCCACAAATGAGTGAGAACATGTGATATTTATCTTTTTCTGGCTGGCTTATTTCACTTAGCATGAGTGGAGGGGTGGGGGGGGCAATGGGGGATAAGGACACATATGTAATATCTTAATCAATAAAGAAAAAGATTATAATTTACACTAGTAAAAAAAGAAATAGACAAGAGAAATAGATATATTGAAATGTTGGGAAAAGTTAGATTCTTAGGAACTCGTCCCCCAAATATACTGCCACCACTTGGTGAATTAGAGATTCCAAAAAGTTGTGCTAAATATAATTTGCTTCTATATTCATGAGGTTATTCATTAATTATCTCTGTAAATATCTATTGCATGCCTGTTCAGTATAAGACATGCTGGAGAAATGGAAAAATGGAGGAAAAGCATGTGATCTCAGGAAGTTTACTATATGGTAGAGAGGATTTTAAGATACACGAAACAGAATATGGAAAGTGACCTTAGGTTCTAGAGGAGAAAGAGGCCCATGGGAGCAGTAAGCGATCCCAGGAAAGATTTCCTGAAAGGCACCTCTGAGCCTGGAGGAGCTCAGATTGGCACCAACAGAGAGGGTACGGGACCCCACCAGAGAAAGGGCCTGGAATACAGAAACACATCAGAGTTTGCAAAGCATGGGGCTTTCTCAAAGTGTCAGAATGACTACAGTTGGGCTGTTACTATCCAGGCCTATTTTAGAATGCTCGAGGAGAGGAACATGAACTTGATGATCTCACATTGTGGATTCTCCCCGTTTGGGTTATGCACTGTGCAAGTTCAAAGCAGTGTCTGTGTGCTTTCTGGTAGCACTGGTCCAGTTCTTTGTGGCTGGGATGTGGCAGAGGAGAGAACCTTCCAACCAAGCAGGTTTCACACCATCCAAGACTTGTGCAGCGCCGTTTGGTGAGCCCCAACGTGGATAACGGTGCAGTTCTGGCCTGAGAGCACACCTATTTAGCTTTAAACCAGGTGGCTATTCTGCTGGCCAGCTTCACTATGTGACCTTTTTTGTTTGTTTTTTGTTATTTGTTATTAATCCTCACCCGAGTATATTTTTCCATTGATTTTTAGAGAGAGTGGAAGAGAGAGGGAAAGACAGAGAGAAACATCAATGTGAGAGAAACACATCAACTGGTTGCCTCCTACATGCACCCCAACCTGGGCCCGAGCCGGGGAGGAGCCTGCAACCGAAGTACGTGCCCTTGACCGGAATCGAATCCGTGGCCCTTTGGTCTGCAGGCCGATGCTCTATCCACTGAGCCAAACCGGCTAGGGCTAAGTGACCTTTTTTTATTGTTGCCCTACTCGAGGGATAAACCTGGAAGTGATTTATAAACTCCCTTTCCAGCAGGCTGTGGGAGAGGGGGATTAAGACGCCCTCATGAAACTACTGACCGCAGTGGCCTGGAATGTCCTCTGCTGTTACTTTTAAGCCAAGTAGTTGGGAATTAGTCATCACCTCGAATTTAATATGTGTGTTTCTGGGCCTCCTAACAGAAAACTTTGCTCGGTACACATGCAATATACTGCAATAGACTTACCCTTGTGTGCCACATGCAATAAAACTGTGCTGTTTTGTAATAGTTGCTCATAATATAGTCCAGGATGATGGATCACCTTGATTCTTCAGCTGCTATTTCAGTCTCCAAAAAAGAACTGCTTCAGAGATCCTTTCCCACAGATAGGCTTGGGTCAGGATCGGCCCTTATCTGTATACTCTCCCCACAAACCCAGAGCAATCAGGCTGTTCTCCCACTATCAGCAGGAAGGACCTAAGAGGCTTGCTAGCATGTGAGGAATGCCCAAAGGATTGAGGCTTGTTAGTTGCCACGGTCCTAGTGCTTCCTGGACAGCGAGTGCGGCCCCTGGCCTCTACTGTACCCTGCTACTCGGTTCTGTGGACTCAGCTTCTTTACTGCACAGCTGCCATTTTGACCCTGTGCCTCTCACCTTCCTGGCTGCTCAGTCTCTCTGTCTGCTCATCCCCACCCTTCCTAGAGTTCCTGCAGCCTTTCTAGAAAGAGACAGTTCCCCGGTTCCTGGCATCTATCCAATTGCAGCAGCTTATAGGAGAACCACATAGTCCACCTCTTCCAACACATTCTTGTACTTAGTTCCAATCCTCGCCTCAGCAATCTGGACATGTTCTGCCTTTGAAAACCTCTACTGCCTGTTGGTCCTACTGACACCATGTCCATGTGTAAAAACCCTATGAGTCAGCAGTCCCACCCCTGGAGGAACTGAAAACAGGGATACAGACTGACCTCTGTACATGAATAATCACAGAAGCACTGTTCGCAACAGCCAAAAGGTGGGAATAACCCAGGTCCCTATCAGCAGATGAATGGATAACCAAATTGTGGTATATCCATATGATGGAATATTATTCAGCCGTAAAAAGAATGAAGAACTGACACATGCTATATAGCATGGATGAACTAAAAACATTATGCCAAGTGAAAGAAGACAGACACAAAAGGCAAACATTATATGATTCCACCTAAATGAAATATCTAGAACATACTAATTTATAGAGATAGAAAGCAGAATAGAGGTTACCAGGGGCTGGGGAAGAATGAGGAGCTGTTTAATGGGTAGAGTTTGTATTGGGGACTATGAAAATTTGGGGGTATAGATAGTGGTGAAAGGTACACAGCCTTGTGAATGTAATTAATGCCACTGAATCATACACTTACAAATGCTTAACATGACAAATAGTATGTTATGTATATTTTGCCACAATTTTTAAAACTTTAAAAAGTATCTCTAACCAGCACAGTATGAGTTACCCCAAATGGGCTTTCTTCTTCTGGTGCCCTGCAGCCACTTTGCCTCTCAGTACATCTGAGGACAGTAAGTGGCACTTAGAAGTGCTCAGATGTTAAAGAAAAAAAAACAAAAAATGATGAGCTTACATAAGGATAAAACCGACTATGCACTGAAGGCCTCACCATTTCCAGCAGAGTTTAATCAGCAGGACTGCCACGGCCTTGAAAGGTAACAAAGACAAATACACTCCTGAGGGAAAGAGTCAGGGACTGCCTTTGTTAGGATGGCAGAGAGAAGCAGCAGAGAACATTGAAAAGGGGGGAGGCACCTTGCGTATGCTAGCAAGTGGGAACACTGAGCTCATCCCCCCCTGCCTACGCCCTTTCCTCAGGCTGCTTTCTTGGATCAGCACAATAGCAGGAGAAACCTCATCTCTGAACAGCCCTTCTGTCCCTGGCACCGTTGCTTCCCCAAAAGAACAGTGTCTCTGGAACTCGTCCAAGGGCAAATGGATTTTTAGGGATCAAATACTTAATTCACATGAAAAGCAAAGTTTACAGCTGGGCAAAATTACTGTTTAGTGCTTTATTTTCCCATTTCTGGGATTTATTTCTGGTATGTTAGCACTGGGGGGAAATTAATGTGATTCTTTTTTTTTTTTTTAATTAAGACTGGCTCCAGTGAAGTTTCCATTATACTTCCCAAACCTCAAAATTAAAAAGACATCATGAGAAATACCTTTCAATGTTCTAAATAATTTTAAGGTGTACTCTATAATCTTTTAAAAGAATATATATTTTTATTGATTTTCTACAGAGAGGAAGGGAGAGGGATAGAGAACCAGAAACATCGATGAGAGAGAAACATCGATCAGCTGCCCCCTGCCCCACTGGGGATGTGCCCACAACCAAGGCACATGCCCTTGACCGGAATTGAACCCGGGACCCTTCGGTCCACAGGCCGACGCTCTATCCACTGAGCCAAACCAGTCAGGGCAATATAGTTTTTATTGAGAGTCTAAGTTTAAATTCTACTTTGTAATATATGTAAATGGCAAGGTCAGGCAAAGGCTCGACACTCCATTTCGTACATGGAAAATAGAAGCCCAGGAAGGAACAGTAGCAGCCCACTTTGGTTTGTTTGTGGGAGACACGGGACTGGAGCCAAAATCTCCCAACTCTTAAAATCCAGGCCTCTTTTCCAAAATACCATTCTGAACAGATGCAATGCAGGAACTAAGATCAGGTTTCATGGCCAAGGTCAAAACCGACAAGTCAGCAGCTCAAGAACATCCAAGGAGTTGGGGATAAAGCACCTGGAACTGAAAATCTAGGAATGACAGGAGCTGTTTCTGGGCCTTAATCCTCTGGACTGTATGGGTCCCAGTCAGCGTTGGGCCCAGCTGGCAGCCATTCTGAGATAGTGCCTCAGCAGAAGATTTATCATGGAAGCAGGAGTAAGGCAGAACTGTGGCCTATAGTTCAAATCACAATATCCTATATAATAAAACCCTAATATGCAAATCAACTGAACAGCAGAATGACCGCCAGAACAAATGGTCGCTATGCTGCACACTGACCACCAGGGGACAGACACTCAATGCAGGAGCCTCTCCCGCCTCCAATGTAGGCGGGCTGGAAGGAGGGAGGGGTCCCAGACTGCAAGAGGGCACAGGCCGGGCTGAGGGCCCCCCCCCCTTGGGTGCACAACTTTCGTGCACTGGGCCTCTAGTTCCAAATAATAGGGAAGCCTTGGGTCTGAAAAGACTTTAACACAGAAGGGGTGCCATTCAGTGAATGGGACACCAGAGCAAGAATCGTGGGCCAGATTTTGCATCTGGGTGCAAGTGGGTGGGGTATCTTTGGGTCTCAACCAATGGCTGAACATAGTCACCTCCAGCACCTTGGAGAGAGAGAAATATAAGAGCTGGGAGGGCTCTGCAAGCCTCATCAAACAAAAGCCTGATTCCTGGTCAAAGGGTATGCAAATGTGGAGAAAAACAGCAGTTCAGGCACACAAACTAGACACACTGGCGAGAGTTAAGGTATCATTTGGGGATACTTCTGGCTTTACGTAACAGAAAAACAGCTAAGCGTGGCTTAAACTTTCTGAGCATTTGTTGTTTACTTAATAGAGTCCAGAGATAAGCAGTCCCAGGGTTTGTTCAGCCGCTCAATAAGGACATTGAGATTTAAGATTGTTGCCATCCTTTACTTCTACCATTCCTCAGCATACTGGCTTCTTTGCCCTTGGATTTGCTATGTAGTGGTGACAAAATGACTGCCACAGCTATAAGCATCATTTCCTCAGATAACTGCCCCTGGAGGCAGAAAGTAGGGGAAAATATTTCTCAGATAAATTCTCTTTATGTCTCATTGGACAGAGATCTGTCACATGACTACCCACAAAAACATGTAGTATTTGACTTAGCACTGCTACAGGTAGAGGTGGACAAAGGAAAAAGAGGGGTGATTATAGGATAACCAGCCAATAGTTGCTGGCACAGCAGCTTGATGGGATATTCTAGGGCCAAGGGTCCCCACACCAAGCATCCCAGACACCAGGCTTGGGAACCGAGACCAATTCCAGACCCTCATTTCCTAGTGAGGATGGGCTTCTAATGCTCTTATTCAGATAGCTCTGGACCTATATGAGGCTAAATGTTTTAGTGAAGGTCTTTAGCACGGACATGTCTTTGAAACAATCTTCTTAACCTAAACCTGCATGCATGAAATCTTTCTTCACCTGAACAATAGTGGTGAAGTCCATCATTATGTCCTTCCAGGAGCTTGGCTGCAGCCACCAGTTCACTGTCTATCTTGCATGGAGGTCAAGAACTGCCAGGCCTCTGGTTGGGATGCGTGTGGGAGGCAACCAATTGATGTGTCTTTCTCACATCAATGTTTCACTCTCTTCCTCTCTCCCTCCCTTCCACTCTATCTAAAAAGCAATGGAAAAAATGTCCTTGGGTGAGCATTAAAAAAAAAAAATGAAGATAGAGATGTAAAAAAAAAGAACTGCCAGGCCTGCCACTCACTTAGGTGAGTGGAGGCATTACCATGCTGGGGCTGCCCAAGCCCCACCCAGTGACAAAATTTAGTGAAACTGCCCCTAAGGTTCTAGCCTCCTCCAGTGCTCCTTGGGAGTTCATGGCCTCAAATTAGTTCCTGTGATAGGTTTTCTAGGTGTCTTAGCAACTGATTGTTCCAATAAACTGAGTGTCAGGAGATGGACCCTCTTCTGACAGATGCAATTCCAAATCACAGCAACTATAACCGGGGGCAGTAGTGACAGCTAACACTTATGTAGCATTTACTATGCGCCAGGAACATGTTCTACGCCCTTAATATGTCCAACTCATTTAACCCTCACAACAACCCTGTGAGTATGTACTATTATCACACCCATTCTATAGATGAAGAAACTGAGGCACAGAGAGGTTAAGGAACTTGCTCAAGGTCACACAGATAGTAAATGGCAGAGCCAGGATTTGAAGGTGGGCAGCCTGCCACAGAATCCATGCTCTTAACCACTATACTGCCTCTTATCTAAGTAAACGCAGTGCTTTGAACCAAACATCGCAAAAATGCATCTCATAGAGGCAGTAGGAAGCGCGCTGGAAGAAAAAAGAATGCTGGCAGTCATTCATAGTCATTGGCCCATAGGGTCAGGCGCCTTCACCCAGTGCTGTGGTAGGTTGTGATGGTACCCATCAGGCAGTGAGGACCACTCCATCTGAACAGTGGTATATTGTGTTAATATAAGCCTAAATGAAGAGTGTGTAATCCAAATATTTGTACAAAGAGCAGTCCCTATAGCTAGACTGCTCTAGGCCAGGCAATATCAGACAGACTTGTGTTAGGATAGAGTTGTCACTGGGGTTATACTTAACATTCCTACATAATGGAGCCTTTGTGGACTTTTTACAATACACAAACAAAACATCTTGTTTCTCATGCAGTTACTTCTGAGAGATTTTATGGCTGCCTGCCTAATGCTGACAGAAAATAGCTTTTGTCTTAACTGTTGGGGGAGTCATGAAGTACCAATATTTGAAACACAAAGCTTGCTCCTATCTGTTTTAATTGCTTTGTGCCTTTTTTGTCTGTGAAGTAACAAATATAAAATGCATTTCAAGAAGACTTTTATGCACATAGATTTCCTTCAGGGCTCCTTTGAAAGGTTATTCATGACTTTATAAAATGTGTGAAAATCGGGGTTAAAATATAAGGAATGTTTCATAACCTGGTATTTTGAAGTTGTAATGAATTACCCTCTGACTTTGGCAGCACCTTGAGGTAACTCAGCCTCTGTCAAGGGGAATGCCAAAATTCTAAAAGTTCAGAAATAATATTTCACCTATGTTGGGTACTTGGGATTTGCTTCTAGATGGTGTGTGAAGCACAGAGGAGGTATACAATATTTTCATCCGTGACTCTCTAATGACATAATCCAGTTATGGGGCTGCCATTACCTCACTTTGAAGGTGATTTACTTCAATGACACACAATAACACATAATGTGATAATCAACAATGATTACCCTAATGCAGCCTCTTTGAGCATTGAAAACTTGATTATGAAAAAAAAAGAGCAATATACGGTAGAATGAAGACTTTGTTTTGTATTGCTGAGATGGAAGCTGAAATTTCATATTTAAGATACAGTCCAAAAGCCACCATCTTTGAAGTTCCTTCTGCTCTTGATTAAGGATATAAAATGGCCTCCTGTGAGGAAGTGGGCCACATAGAATGGTACCATGTAAGGAAGAACCTTCTAAGGCTCAGGTACAGAGCTAATTCTCAAGATTGGGCCTATCCACAAATATGCAGTCAGGAAATTTTGCCTACCTGCAAACCCCATGTCCCTTTCTTGGCCTGGCCCTCTTCCCCTCACTCTCCCACCTCTTTCCCTTAGTTACTCTCTAGTGGAGGAAGGGGTGGTCAGGGAAGACCTCAAGGTCACTGTCTCTTTTCTAAACTCCTGGCTCTGATGTTCCACTTATCTGGGTCAATTACACCCGTTCAGACACTGCTCAGCAACCCAGACTCATAGGACATGAATTGTGTAGCACCATTCCAAATTAATAGCTTACAATAGAAATGTAGCTTCCAGGTAGACCAATGGATAATAAGATGGCCTGCTTACCAGGTGGAAGAAAACTGTGATTGTCAGGATAGGCTAAGTTAGCCTGTGGTAACAAAACAACTTCAAAATAAGGAGACTGGATTCCATTACTCTCAAGGTGCCTTCCACCTCAGAGACTAGAAGAGGGATCCTCTTATAAGCCAGGGTCTGGAGTACACCACCAAAGTTTTTCTCTAAAATCTATAAAACTCTTCTAACTTTCTCAGAAAGTACCTAATTTAGGCTATAAAAAGACTGTTATCTCAACTGGAGTTCTAGATCTGAATCCCAGAACACAGAGGTGATTTGAGTGACTCTATTCTCAATTCTCCAAAGGAGAGTTGATAAAAAGTACCATTCTAGATGCATGAGAAAGAAGTTAACCCACTACAACAATGGATGCCCATAGCACACGGGGATCTAATTCTCTCTTGGAACTCTCTTATAATTATCACCTGTGTCTGTCTGTTCTTTGGATTTGGAGTTCAACTCAAGCCTCACCAAACTTGTGAGAAATTCCATGCTGTCCCCAAATGTCTTCAAATTCCTAGCAGCTCATGATTTCCTGACCACTTCTTGAGAAAATGTTCAGCTCTTGCTGAATCTCACTCACATAGTTCTTCCTATTCTGTTATCTTGTCCCTGTCCAGGTAGGAAATGCAGCCCCTCATCCTCCATCTAGTTGAGGGAGATTAGCTATCCCCAAAGCAAAAGACCTCTATGTCATGTTTCCCAAAAGTTAAAAATCCAACTAACAAAGTAGCTATTGAGTGCTTTATTCCCTAGTTTAATCCCTCTGTTCTTCTGAGTGAGCACTATAATTTTCTTTCTTTTTTATAAATTTACTAGAGGCCCGGTGCACAACATTCGTGCACTGGGCGGGGGGGGGGGGGTGTGCGGTCCCTCAGCACAGCCGGTGCCCTTTCACAGTCCGGGAGCCCTCAAGGGATATCTGACTGTTGGACATCCTTAGCACTGCCGCTGAGACAGGAGAGGCTTCCACCACCACACTCACCAGCCGTGAGCCCGCCTGGCTTGTAGCTGAGCAGCGCTCCCCCTGTGGGAGCACACTGACCACCAGGGGGCAGCTCCTGCATTGAGTGTCTGCCCCCTGGTGGTCATTGTGTGTCATAGCTACTGGTCATTCCACTGTTCAGTCGATTTGTATATTGCCCTTTTATTGTATAGGATTTTTTACTGTTGACAGTATTACAGATATCCTTTAAATCGTCTCCTGAATCTTTTTCCAGGTGGATACTCATTCTATTTATTTGACTCCCTTTGTTTTCAAAATTTATACCTGAATTATTTTTCAAAGTTTTATAAATTTGTTTATGAATACAAGAGTTTCCATTCCTGGTGGAACCCAAAACAATTCCTGGAAAGGGATAGGAGGAGCAGGGTGGGGCATCTTGGATTGCACTCATGCATCAGAGAAATGGTAAAACTGATGAGTTAAGAACTGAGGCCAATTGCCATTTGGCTTGGTCTTGTACTGCTCTACTCCTTTCTTCTCACGTGAATATTTTTTAGTAAATGTCAAATGTTTCCGTTTCAAAAAACTTTGAGTCTGTGGTTTTTTTACAGCCTGAAGTTATGGGGACTTCTCTTCCCAGCTCTGGAACCATGAGCTAGGGGTCTGGTGTGGGGCTGGGACCCCTTTCTCCTCCCGGGCAGCCTCCACAGGCATGATCTCCCTCCCAATTAAAAACATGCCACACAACACATGCCACATGTGGGTGTCACACCAGCCTGTTCATGCCTCTGCCCCCTCCCCACCAGTTTCAATGTACTTTCTTCTTTACTTCTCTAGTTGTAGCACTTCCATTCAGCCAACTTTCAGGCAGTTCTGAATAATGGTTGTTCTGTATTTTAGTTGTAATTTTGATGTGGTTGTGGGAGGCTGCTAGTACAGGTGTTTACCTATGCCACCATCTTGGTTCTCCTGCCCTGGGACTTTTATATTAACTTAAGGGGTATTAGACATAATTTCTCATTGGTGAAATAGTATTTGAGATATGTGATGCGCCAGAAAGACTGCAGAAGCCTCACAGTTCTTGCATAAATGAGAAAATAAGAATCCAGCACAGCCAGCAGCCTAACATGTAGGCACTCCATTTGATCCAGTGTCCTGCTCCCTTCATAAGGGACAATGAAGCCTAATCTGACTAAAAGGCCTGCTCACCTCTCTTCAGAATAGTGCAGGTTTCACCTTAGATTAAACCTTTAGGGCCAGGTGCTTGTCCTACTGCTTAAGAAACTGACAGTAAGGTCACTGAACTTACAGGAACAGATTGCCCGTGTGGTGACTGTTAACTAAGCATTTGTGCCTTTGGCAGAATTTGGTCTGCAACTGCTTTTACAGTGCTATCCCATCTGGCTATGATGAGGGAGTCCATAACTCTCATCTGTCACTGATCATTCAGTGTTTCCCTATATTAACCAAAGAATCTGGTGGTGACCAAGCAGCCACACAGACTTAGATTCATCTACAAGAGTTCTAAGAGTGGTCCTGGTTGTGGCAGCATCATCCATGAGAGAATCCCTAGGCCAAAGGTCATATTTAGTCAGAAGAGCATAGTCAGCAGATCATTCATCCATGAAAATTCTCCTTCTGGAACTTTGGAAACACGTGTTAAGAAGCTATGTCCTCACCTTACAGTTCATGATTCTCCAGTAGCCCTGCTCCCAGAACAGCACCTCCCTCCAGCCCTCAGCTCTGTCTTCCTCATCACCACCCTCAAACCCCAAGTCTCTTTCTCGGGCTCCTCCCTGTGGCCACTGGAACATTCCCACATGCACTTTGAGAGATTCACTGTCCTGTGGGTGACACACTGAGCAGAAGGGAGGTCCTCAAGGCCATTGTTAAGTTCAAGCAGCTATGCTGAGAATTTCATGGCACCTTTTGAAATAATTGGGAGAAAAGGGTCATAAGACAGAGGATGGGAGCTGTTACACATTGAGGAAGAGGCTAATGATACAATCTCTAGTTCTCCACATCCCCTATTGGACATGTAAATTGTTGTTTCCAAAGTCTCTTCCTGTCTCCCACTTCTCCCCGACACACACATACAAACACACATACTCTTCCCAAAGGATCAGGATCTCATCAGAGAAATAATCCATTTGATGTTGCCAAGCATGCCCTTAAGTTAGCCAGAAAAAAAATCAAGCCACATTTTAAAAGAATTAGGCTTTATATAAGAAATTCAGGAAATAAAAAATCAATAAATGCATGAGTCTGTACTGTGACCAGGATGATTTGGGCCTTTAGGGGAAATGGAAGCTATTTGGCACCTTTGGTAGTGATTTCTGTTATCCTTTTTAGCCAGGATGGGATTCTCCAAGGCATTCGTGCAGTTCATTAAATATGTTATTATGTTGGCTTATGTTTCTCTTTCATTTAAGAACTCAGCTCTTAGAAAACATTGCCTGAAATGAGTCCAAGTAGTTTAGGCCTCAGAAGCAAATCCATTTTGACTAATAAAAGACTAATTATCTAAATAAGCAAGATGGCTTTTCTTTAATGAGAATCTAATTTTGAAATCCTATACGCTTAAACTTAGCAGATTATGAGCATAGGCATTTCTAAGCCTATGCAACAACTTGGATCACATTTCTCATCATCAGAAAAAGAAATAATTTTTCTATCACCAGAAATCATAATGAGTTATAAGAACATGGGCCTCAGCTGGCAATTATCTCTCAAAGTCAACAAATCCATATGCTGGGACCCTGAAAGATTTGGGTCTCTTCCATGACTTTTCCCATCCCACCTATGCACACCTGCCACCCTCCGGCCCCACACCACACTAGCCTATCACTTTCAAATCCTTAATCAGCCTTCTTATCTGCCCTTTACTGGAGACCAGGAATGGTTCCTGTCTGGAATGACATTTTCTTCCTCAAATTCCAGAGACAAAACATTATTGTTCTTGTTTTAGGCATATAGATCAATGGAATAGAATAGAGAGCCCAGAAATCGGCCCGAACCAATATGCTCAATTAATATTTGACAAAGGAGGCAAGAACATACAATGGAGCCAAGATAGTCTCTTCAATAAATGGTGCTGGGAAAATTGGACAGATATATGCAAGAAAATGAAACTAGACCACCAACTTACACCATACACAAAAATAAACTCAAAATGGATAAAGGACTTAAATGTACGACAGGAAACTATAAAAATTCTAGAAGAATCCAAAGGCAACAAAATCTCAGACATATGCCGAAGCAATTTCTTCACTGATACAGCTCCTAGGGCACTTGAAACTAAAGAGAAAATGAACAAATGGGACTACATCAAAATAAAAAGCTTCTGCACAGCAAAAGAAACCATCAACAAAACAACGAGAAAACCCACTGTGTGGGAAAACATATTTGCCAATGTCATACCCGATAAGGGCCTAATCTCCAAAATTTATAGGGAACTCATACAACTTAACAAAAGGAAGATAAACAATCCAATCAAAAAATGGGCAAAGGACATAAATAGACACCTTTCAAAAGAGGACATTCAGAAAGTCAAGAGACATATGAAAACATGCTCAAAGTCACTAATCATCCGAGAGATGCAAATCAAAACAACAATGAGGTACCATCTCACACCTGTCAGACTGGCTATCATCAACAAATCAACAAACGACAAGTGCTGGAGAGGATGTGGAGAAAAAGGAACACTTGTGCACTGCTGGTGGGAATGCAGACTGGTGCAGCCACTATGGAAGACAGTATGGAGTTTCCTTAAAAAACTGAAAATGGAACTCCCATTTGACCCTGTGATCCCACTTCTAGGAATATATCCCAAGAAACCAGAAACACCAATCAGAAAGGATATATGCACCCCTATGTTCATAGCAGCACAATTCACCATAGCTAAGATCTGGAAACAGCCTAAGTGCCCATCAGTAGATGAATGGATTAGAAAACTGTGGTACATCTACACGATGGAATACTATGCTGCTCTAAAAAGGAAGGAACTCTTACCATTTGCAACGTCATGGATGGAACTGGAGAGCATTATGCTAAGTGAAATAAGCCAGTCAATGAAGGAAAAATACCACATGATCTCACTCATTCATGGATAATAGAGACCATTATAAACTTTTGAACAATAATAGATACAGAGGCAGAGCTGCCTCAAACAGATTGTCAAACTGCAGCAGGAAGGCCGGGGAGGGTTGCGGGGCAGGAGGTAGGGGGGTAAGAGATCAACTAAAGGACTTGTATGCATGCATAGAAGCATAACCAGTGGACATAAGACATTGGGGGATAGGGGAGGCTAGGGGACTGTCTAGGGCGGGGGGATAAAATGGACACATATGTAATACCCTTTGTAATACTTTAAGCAATAAAAAAAAAAAAAAAAAAAAAAAAAAAAAAAACATTATTGTTCTTGTTTGCATGCAGAACTGATAGTCAGGTGCGACTGATTGACTCTCCTAGGCCTCAAGCCAGAATTGCATAAATTGACATACTCTAAAAAAGAAAATTAGCATGCAACATCTGGGTCTCTTCACTCAGAAATGCATCCATTAAGAATTAGTCTTCTTGCTATAAAGAAATAACTTGGATCAGTGTATCTTACAAAGGCAGATCCTAAGACTCCTAGGGGGAGGAGGGGCATGCCTTTGTCCTTTGGCATCCAATGAGCCCCAAGAGCTGATCATTATTCTGGCTGCAGCCTTTGAATGGTTGCAAACATTATCAGCCCAGTTCTGTCTTTTTTATGATAGCCACAGGGTAATGTCTTCTCTGCAAACTACTAGGATCACCTGTAGGCTGTCATGTAATGTAGTATGTGCATGACAAAAGCCTAACAAAAGGAGATTTGTATAATGAAAATCAACAGCAGAGAGGAGTTTAAGAAATGCAAAGGCTACACACATATGTATTTCATTACCATGTGTCTTTTAGATATGTCTATATACTAAGCATTTCAAAATAAACTACTTTGAGTAGACCCTCAAATCAAATGGTATTCTTACTTGTTTGTTTTAGCTCATATATACATTCACTAAATAAAAACAAAATCAGTAGTTCCTATAGGCAAGGCACTAACTATGTTAGATGCTAGGGACAGGATGGCAAAATAGAGTCACAGTTTCCAACCTCATGAAGGGAGACAGTCAATTAAATAAGAAAAAAAAAACACCTTGTGCTAAAGGCTCTGATAAAATCAAGTACTGGAGCTTTGGTAACGCAGAGAAGGAGCAACTAATTCAGTTGTACAGCCGGTGACATTTATACTAATGGCTGGGAGAAGTAAATACTTTGGGGTGAGTTGAAGCAGGAAGTAAAGGTGGAGAAGAGAGAGGGGAGACTGTCAGAAGACAACAGCATGGATGAAGGCTTAAAAATAAGAGATGGCATGCCCTATCATTGGACCTGAAGAGTGAGCAGGGGAATAGAGTAAGAAGAATGCAGTGAGTGAGGCAAAGAAATTGCAAGATGAGGAAAGTAAGAAAAAAACATATTGTGAAGAGTTTGGACTTGACCCTGAAGTCTAGGAAAAGTGGGGTTGACTGAATTGTTCCCAATTTTTCACTCCCCTCATGTTATAGAATTGACCCTGGCTTCATGGTGTGCAGATTGTACATCCCTATTCCTTGACCCTGGGTTTAGCAATATGACTTGCTTTGGCCAATGGAATATGCCTAAGCGACCAGCCAACCGGTAGCTATGACATGCACTGACCACCAGGGGGAAGACGCTCAACGCAGGAGCAGAAACCACAGGCATAGAAACATGGAACAGACTGATAAATCTCAGAGGGAAGAGGGGAAAGGGGATGGCGGGAAGAGATTAACCAAAGATCTTATATGCATACTAGAGGCCCAATCTGGGACCACTAGGGGGATGTTGGAGAGCCAGTTTCAGCCCGATCCCCACAGGCCAGGCTGAGGGACCCCACAGGTGCACAAATGTGTGCACTGGGCCTCTAGTGTTAGCAGAAAAGGCCAGCTTGTCCTCTTGCACCCCAGGAATCTCTTTGAAAAGGATATGCTTCAGGTAGCAGTTACTCCTTTAGTCTAGGGGCCCTAGGTCTAGTCCATGAACTACATCTAAACCCAACCAGAATCCTGGGGACCTACGCCAGGCTCAGTGAACCAAACTGCCACCAACCCACACACCTAAGAGGATGAAAATAAGTATTTATTTTGGTAAACCACTGAGATTTGGGGGCTGCTTTACAGCAACAACAGACTAAAACACAAACCGATGGCAAAATTTTCCACAGGGGAGTGTCAACATAAGAAACATTCAAATCTGTGAAGAATTTTTGTGAGTTTATGTGAGCCAATCTGTTTGAGTTGCTGAGAAGCAAAATCTCAAGGGATTGAGATAATGCTCCAGAGAATGGCAGTTTTGGACCTTATTTTAGACATTACAATTAGAAGACATAAGTGGGTTACATGAAATTCACTGGTGATAAATTAGGGAGGCGGGAGAAAGCAAAAAGGAAGGGGACCGCCCTAATTGATTTGGCTCAGTGGATAGAGCATCGGCCTGCGGACTGAAAGGTCCCAGGTTCGATTCCGGTTAAGGGCATGTACCTTGGTTGTGGGCACATCCCCAGTAGGGAGTGTGCAGGAGGCAGCTGATCGATGTTTCTCTCCCATCGATGTTTCTAACTCTGTCCCTCTCCCTTCCTCTTTGTAGAAAATCAATAAAATATATTTTTTTAAAAAGGAGGGGGACCTCTGGGATTGGATAACAAGTAAAATGATAGATATACTGTACACTTCTTTTACAAAGGTGGGTACAGGTTAGCTATAGTCAACAATTAACATCATAAAAATAACAATGAGGGGTTCAGAGTCTCTGCTCTGGTGCAGTGGTTGTGCCCTGGAAAAAGGGAAGTTACCCTGACATTCCAAAGGTATGTTATCTTACATGTAAAAGACAATAGTCAGGCTCAGTTAAGGTAAAGATAGACCTTTGCCTGTTAATATTCTAGCCTAGGACATGACTTCCTGCCATAAACTGCTTTTAGATAAAAAGTTTTAACTTTAGACCATCCTTTGTGGTTACTTCAGGTTTCTGGGTTTGCAAGGCTACCACACAGGCCTCCTCTGGGATTGTTGGGTTAGCATGTGGCCCCTTTTCTTCCACAGAAGTGACATGGTCATAGTTGTAGGTTAGAATGCTCCCTGGCTCCATTATGGAAAACAAATTGAGGAAAAGAAGACCAGTCAGAAATGGTATAGAGAACAATTGGGAAATAGTTTGTTAATCCAGAGAGAAATATTGGTGGCCTTGCCTGGGATGTCAGTGGTAGAGGACAGAAAGAAGCACTGGTTCCTGTTTAGTTCTTTAGTACAGTGTTCTTATTTTGTGGAGTTTTTATTTTAATATAAAACCTATTTTTTTTCTAAGACCAAGATAACACAATTTCTCTAAGACATTAGAACTCAATGGCCTGTTTAGCAATCCAGCCAGCTTCATTTGTTCATTCTACTGCCTTTTATTAAATGCTTGCCATGTGTCAGAATAATAAGATAGGACATCCCTGCCACCCCAAAGCCCACAGTCCAGGAAGGAAAGACAGACATGTAAACAAAAAATTGCAATAATACGTTAGAAGTACTGTAATAGAAGTGAAAATAAAACCTACAGGAACATAAAGGAGAATAGGGCTCTAGGGTTCCTGGAGACATGAATATTCATTCTTGTGGACAGGAGTTTCTGTTTTATTCACCGACATATCTCAGGTACCTAAAAGAAAATGCCTAGCACCCATCATTAGTAGATGCCTAATAAACATTTGGTTTTTGTGCTTAATTTTTTTTTAACTTTGGCTCAGATTCACATTTCTATCTCTTTCTAGTTTGGACTGCCTCTGATTCTCATGAACTGAGATTATGGCCAGTAGTTTCAAGTCACAAAGAGAGTATAGGATGAAGACTGGGAAGATATTACATTGGGCAACCAGTAGGTTGCTGTTGACTTATGAGAACAGATATTAAATAGAGTACTGGGGTAACAAACCACACTGCCAACACAAGCTTCCTCATCCTGCTTCTTTTGGTTCCATCAATGGGGATTAGAATATTCACCACAAGTACTAGAGATATGGGAAAGAAGGTACACAGCCAAGGAAGGCTAGCAGGATGGCCACTACCTTCATGGCCTTTACCTTAATAGATTCGTCCTGGTCTAAGTCTGCCCCTCAGTTTTTACTGTCAATGAGTTTTATTTTAGAGACCCTGATTCCCACTAACCCACAAAAGAGTAAGTATTAAATACCAATATGCTTCATGATTGATTTTAATTGAGAAATAGAACTATTATATCTTATCTGCCTAACCAATACATTTTTTTCCCTTTAAACAAGCTATATGGAATCTCTAGTTATCAGAAAGTGACTTGAAGGTGGCTTGAGTATATTGAATTAGAGCAAAGAAAGAGGGTGTAGATGTTGAAAGGGAAGCAAGTTCTCCTAGCCTGACATATTATCAGGGTTTGAAGTGTCAGGCATTTTGAGTATTAGACCCTTGAGACAAATAGGGGACCCTTTCTCTAGGACAGTGGCTAGATAGGCACTGTCCATGTTTACCTAGCTCTCCTTGTCTTTAAGGCTCCAATGCTGGCCAATCCTTGTTTCTGATTGACATTTGGGTCTCCACAAAGCCTCTGAAGGTGATTGCCTGCATCAGGGTCATGAGACTCTCCTATGTGGAATGTTTCAATGCAAAAGGTTGAATAAACATGCAATTTGTAAAAAAAATAAAAAAAATCAACAAGTGAAGTAATGCTAAAGAAATTAAAATTTGGTTGGGTCCTGGTTGGGCCCTGACTGGTTTGGCTCAGTGGATAGAGCGTCGGCCTGCGGACTGAAGATTCCCAGGTTCAATTCCAGTCAAGGGCATGTACCTTGGTTGCAGGCACATCCCAGTAGGGGGTGTGCAGGAGGCAGCTGATCAATGTTTCTCTCTCATCGATGCTTTTAACTCAATATCCCTCTCCCTTCCTCTCTGTAAAAACTCAATAAAATATATTTTAAAAAATAATCATAATAATAAATTTGGTTGGCTCTTCTCATAAAGCTGGTTGTAGTACCACAATGCTGGCACACTGATTCTAATTGGGGAAAATTTCACAACTGTCTATTTGAACAATCCTCGGTCTTCCAATGAACTACAAAGTAATTAATCATTTTGCCAGTGGTGTATTCACTTTTACATCTCCTCCAACTAACCCTAATCAACTAAGCAGCTTTTCAAAATATTACACAGCACTGAATAAAATGTATGCACAAGCATGTAAAAAATATCACAATAAATCACCATTCTTGTCGCCGAACCGGTTTGGCTCAGTGGATAGAGCGTCGGCCTGCGGACTCAAGGGTCCCAGGTTCGATTCCGGTCAAGGGCATGTACCTTGGTTGCGGGCACATCCTCACTGGGGGGCGTGCAGGAGGCAGCTGATCGATGTTTCTCTCTCATTGATGTTTCTAACTCTCTATCCCTCTCCCTTCTTCTCTGTGAAAAATCAATAAAATATATTTTAAAAAAAAAATCACCATTCTTGTCACACTTAGCCTGTGGACATTTACCCACACATTTACTGCTATCCCAGTTATTGAAACAGTTTTCAATGGGCAGTTACTTCAGAATCAACTGGGAGGGTGAGAAGGACAGTCTTCCAGCTTTCTATTTCCTAACTTAATGGGGAAGTCCTTCCCTATTTATTTAAAACTAGAGGCCCAGTGGATGAAATTCATGCACAGGTAGGGTCCCTAGGCCTGACCAGCGATCACAGCCAATCTGTGGGGTGACCAGCAGGGCAATTGGAGATCCCCCCTGGCACCCACCTTGGCTGGTCTGGGGCCTGTGGGCTGGGGCAGCTCCTGCACTGAGTGTCTGCCCCCGTCATTCCGCTGTTCAGTCAATTTGCATATTAGGCTTTTATTATATAGAATACTTGGTTGAATGGTTTGTTAGTATTTCTACTGCAATTGGTACATGGTTTCCATTTTTCTTTTGAAGAATCTGTCCTCTCAGATGTCTCATTCTTTTGGTCTATGAACTCATATTCCCATGGAGGTACTGGCCACTTGGCCTCATGATATCTACAGGTAATGGCTGAAGGCCAGCCCATAATTTAGGTCAATTCCAAAGTTCAAGGGAAGCAGTGAAAAGTACTCCCAATATGCAAGTCCTTATGCAAGGCACCAACAATATCATGTGCTAGGGACAGGATGGTGAAATAGTCACCTGTTGACTACATCCCACTGAGCAAATTCTTGGGTCAGGTACTTTGAACCATAGAAAGAAGCAGCACTTGGAGAAGGCAGTCTCCATCAGCTATGAGGGTCTGCAGGGAGCAGGGTGATTGCTCGCAATCTGGCATTCCACCCTGTCTTCAGCCACTCTGCCCTTCAGGAGCACCTGGGTTCTATTTAAGTTACCCCCACTGCCTGCTGCAACCAGTTTGGTCTGGTTTGAAAGTGCGTTCCTCAAGAGAATCCTGCAGTTACTTTTGCCAGGAGCCTGGCAAGTGTCCCAGCCTGGGACCATTTCTTACCCTAATTTATCAGCTCGGAACTGCCAGGATACCTAGGTAATGTAAATTCAGACTGAACACCACCTGAGGAAAGGTGGTGGTTATTCATTCCAATGGAGATATAGATATATATTGTTTTGTTCTGTTTTGTTTTATTTTGTTTTGTTTTACCTCAGCTGGTTGGATGGCTTTGCTTTCTACTCCACTGTAGCCCAATCAGGGTCCCAAGTTTATACAAGGTTCTTAGTTCCAAGTCCCCATCTTCTCTGTACCCAGAGCCTTTTCTCCGGACCCCCCCAAAGCAGTTAAAACCCAAGCCCAGAGATAGGAGTACTTGGTTACAAAGATTGGAGTACTTGCTTCCTCCTCCAGGGGAAACAGTTTTATCAGCTGCTTACCATGTGGAATAGTAGGTGCTTCTCTGATGTTGGCCCTGATGTGTTTCCCTTACTATCCTAATTATGGGCTTTAAACAATGCTCGCCTTATTTTATCCAGCACTTTTAGGTGTTCTATAGCAGAAGGGCGTTCAGGTTATCCACACTGCTATATGGCCTGAACAGAAGTCCTAGCAAAGCCTAGGGAGCATATAAATATGGGCATGTCTACATTCCAGCCTCAGAGCATCTCAGCCTTGCATCCAGCCAAGGTCAGGGACCAGGGTCATTTTGAAGATACCCCCTGCCCTCCCCCCACCCCACAAGGGATGCTGATGTATGTATCCACTTATCCACTGGAACAGAAAATAAGCCTGGATCATTATATCATGCAAGGAGACTTTATATTTTGCAGGAAATTAATCTTTGCCTATTTTTAAAAAGAAGTGAGATCTTTATTGACATTTTATAAAGATAAAATGCCTTTGCTACAGATGATTGCATTTTGATGGTTAGTTCTTTTTACTAGTATAGCTAATTGAATGCAGAAAAGTTTGTTGGAATTATGTATTATTATATAATGAACAATTCCATTTTCTGAAAGTGTAAGAAAAAAAATCTATGTTTGCATCATGTTTCCTGCATGAAAACTTCCCTTGGCCACAATTTTGCTGGGCTCTGAAAACGTTTTAAAACTTTTGCATCATTTGCTTTGGCCTGGCAATATGCTGAAAACCGGTATCAGAGATTTTGACCTTTGGCAGTTTTATAGCTGACTGGATAATAATTCAGCAATTTATAATTATGTCACTGATAAGATAACTAAATTAAGTAGATGAAAACTTTCAAGTACCAAGTACAGCTGCTATCGAGTTTGCAATTCTCTCCAAAACCCATTAAATCCAGATGGATAAAATGTCCACTGTGAATATTATACAGCCTATTGTACAGAATTTGTATAGAAGGTACAAACTATATTTTTCAAGTCACAATCAGAATTATTGTTGGCACAATTTATGTTTTGTGTAAAAGTAATAAAAGTTAAAATTTAAAAATTAACATTTGGGGTTATCAAAAATATTAGACAATAAATGCAGAATTTTCTTCTTAGTTATTTTATTTTGACAATCCTCATTATCATATCTAAACAGTGTGTGCTTGTCCAAAATTGAACCAGAAATCCATATTTCATGAACCATGATAAGTGTTTTATTTATTTATTTATTATTTATGTTTTATTCCTCACCCAAGGATGCTCCAACAGTAATGTATCTTGTCCTCTCACTCACCCTCAGTTATGAAGTTAATTGAATTTTCCTACGGAAAATATGCCACTGAGTAGTTATTTCTTTTTAATGTCATTGAGTAGCAGCACAAACAACTGACTCCTCACCTAGAATGCAATAAACTTTTGTCTTTCTCTTCTTAGCAATCTCTACTAGCCTATACCAGGAATTCCATGCAGCATGTTTTTGTGCTGAAGATGGTAAAAATAAAATTGGGAAGCAGCATAGCTTCTAGAGAATGGCAGAAAAGCCAAATTGCAGTATCCTAAAATATGAATATTGGCAGCACATGTCAACTTTAAAAGGAACTGGTCATGGGCACAGAGCACAGAGGTAATCAATAGCATTTCCCTGAAGTAAGTCCCCAATGTTAAATGTATAGTCTTTGACCATTTTTCTCAACCTAGGGTCTGAAAATATCTAGGGATCCACAGATATACTCTCAAAGATCTACAGTAACATCCTTTAGAAGAGGCCCATGAAAGTTACCAGAGTCTGGGGTCAGGGGAGAATAAGCAGTTATTATTTAATGGATTCACAGTTTCTGTTTGGGATGATGAAAAGGTTCTGGAAATAGTGGTGATGGTTACATACCACTGGGAATGTACTTAGTACCACTGAATTGTATACTTTAAAATGGTAATTTTTATGTTATATATAATTTCTGCAGTTTAAAAAAACAGGTCCATAGAGACTTCCATTTCCAGCAATATGGCATATTACACATCCTGGGGGTGGGGGGGGCAATTTCTAGACAAAAATACATAAAATAATGGATAAAGTATTTTAAAAATTTTATAAATACATATTTGAGGTAGTACAAAGTAAGGGGATTATCCGGGGTTTTTAAAAATGCAGGATGAGCCCGGCCAGCATGGCTCAGTGGTTGAGCATCGACCTAAGAACCAGGAGGTCACAGTTCAATTCGTGGTCAGGGCACATGCCCGGGTTTCAGGCTCCATCCCCAGTGTGGGGCATGCAGGATGCAGCCGATCAATGATTTTCTGTCATCATTGATGTTTCTATCTCTCGCTCCCTCTCCCTTCCTCTCTGAAATCAATAAAAATATTTAAAAAATAAAATTAAAATGCAGGATGACAAAACATAGATTCAGAGAGGTGAGTGAGCTCTCAAGCTGGTACTGCCCTGATGTCCTCTGCTGGCTTTACCTATTTTAATGGGCCTCAGTAGGAACAGAAGACAAAGCCCAGAAACTTGGAAACTATACCTTCAATGAGTGAACTAAAACAGACCAAACACCCCCAGAGTGTGACCTTCACAAAACTTGCCTCTCTTGGCTTTGGCTATAGGTGGAGGAGAAAAAAATGTCTTCCATGAAAATTCCTGATTATGAATTTGCCTCTAGTTGGTTTAAAGCCTGTAAGTCTTGGTAATTTCTATTGCTATTATAACAGACTTATTTTCCATCATCTTTTTTTAAAATTTGAAAAATCACCATAGATCAATTTTTCAAGTAGATCACACACAATTCATTTTACCTGTTCCTTATATTACATATTTTTTACCTCTTACCCCATTCCCAATAATCTTCCTTTGGGTATTTTCTGGCTTGTCCCAGTATCCTCTTAAAGAGTGACAACCATGCTCTAACCGGTTTGGCTCAGTGTATAGAGTGTCAGCCTGTGGACTCAAGGGTCCCAGGTTCAATTCTGGTCAAGGGCATGTACCTTGGTTGCGGGCACATCCCCAGTGGGGAGTGTGCAGGAGGCAGCTGATCAATGAGGAGTGTGCAGGAGGCAGCTGATCAATGTTTCTCTCTCATCGATGTTTCTGACTCTCTAACCCTCTCCCTTCCTCTCTGTAAAAAATCAATAAAATATATATTTTTTTAAAAAGAGTGACAACCATAATGGGAAATAGTAACACAAATTTGACTCAACCTGCAAAGAATAGAATGGGACTGTTACCACTCATGGTTGGTATATTAGTTATCTACTACTGAATAACAAATCACCCCAACATTTATGATCTCATTGTTTCTGTGGGTCAGGAATCTGGGCACAGACAGCTTAGCCAGCTAACTGGGTTGTCTGGTTCAGGGTCTCTCACAAGGTAGTGGTCAAGTTGGGCAGTACTCATCTCAAGGCTCAAGTTGGAAAAGGATCTTCTTCCAAGCTCACTCATGTGGTTGCGGATAGGATTCAGTTTCTTCACGCTATTGGTCTAAGGGCCTCAGTTCCTCATCCGCTCTTGGCCAAAGGCTACTGTTGGTTCCTTGCCATGTGGGCCTCTAGACAGGACAGTTCACAACATAATAGCTTGCTTCATCAGAGCAAGCAAGTGAGGAGAGACTTTGATAATCTAACTAGAGGCCCGGTGCATGAAATTCATGCATGCATGGGGGCGGGTTTCTCAGCCCAGCTTGCACCCTCTCCAATCTGGAACCCCTTGGGGGATGTCCGACTGCGGGTTTAGGCCCAATCCCTGGGGCCTAAACTGGCAGTGGACATCCCTCTCACAATTCTGGACCACTGGCTCCTAATTGCTCACCTGCCTGCCTGCCTGGTCGCCCCTAACTGCCCCCCACCCCCCCGCCGGCCTGACTGCCCCTCACTGCCTCTGCGTGCTGGGAGGGCCACCCCCAACTGCCTCCTTCCTGCTGGCCTGGTCGATCCTAACTGCCCCCCCACCCTGCTGGCCTGGTCGCCTCTTACTGCCCCCCTCCAGGCCATGTTGCCCCCAACTGCCCCACCCCTGCCAGCCTGATCACCCCTAACTGCCCCCCCCTGCTGGCCTGGTCACCCCTCATGGCCCCACACTGGCCTGGTTGCCCCATGCAGCCTGCTGTTCAGTCATTTGGTCGTCCCTCACTAACCCCCGTGCCGGCCTTGTCATAGGCAGCCATCTTGTGAGGGTTAATTTGCATATCACCTCTTTATTATATAGGATCATGGAAGAGACATCCCATCTTTTTTGCCATATTCAATGTTAAAAGCATGTCACTAGATCCAGTCCCCACACAAAGGGAGGGGATTAAACAAGGCATGATTACCAAGAGGCAGGAATTACTGGGAGCCATTTCAGAAGCAGTTGAACACCACAACTGAACACCACACTTTTAATCAAGAACCTAAAACTGTGACCTAAAATATCTAACATTAATGACTCTGATTTAAGCGACCTGAGGCCTGGCTAGCAATCAGGGCTGATTGGGGCCTTCCCCAGCTCCAGCCAGAGCCTTTCTTCCCCGGAAGCCAGCTGGGGCCTTCCTTCATTCCCTGCCGCCCCCTGGTGGTCAGCACACATCATAGCAAGCGATCGAACTCCCAGTCTCCCGGTCAAACTCCTGAGGGGGCACTTTGCATATTAGATTATATATATATATATATATATATATATATATATATATATATATATACACACTAGAGGCCCGGTGCACAAATATTTCTGCACTGAGGGGGGGGGGGTCCCTCAGCCCGGCCTGTGCCCTCTCCGGAGATAACGACCTGCTGGCTTAGGCCTGCTCCCGGGTGGCAGAGGGCAGGCCCAATCCCTAGGTGCAGCCCCTGGTCGGGCTCAGAGCAGGGCCGATTGGGGCTTTGGGGCGCCACCCCCTGTCATGCACAGAGCTGCAGGGCGATCAGGCGTTTGGTAGCTGCCCCCAGTCACACTGATTACCAGGGCCGGGAGGCCTCTCGGCTCTGCTGCTCCAGGGGCCGGGAGGCCTCTCGCTCCGCTGGTCCTGGGGCCGGAAGGCCTCTCGGCTCCCCTGATTACAGGGGCCGGAAAGCCTCTCGGCTCCGCTGATTACCTGGGCCGGGAGGCCTCTCGGCTCCGCTGATTACCGGGGCGGGAGGCCTCGCAGCTCCGCTGGTCCTGGGGCCGGAAGGCCTCTCGGCTCCGCTGATCGCAGGGTCCTGAGGCCTCTCGGCTCTGCTGATTACCGGGGCCGAGAGGCCTCTTGGCTCCGCTGATCCCGGGCCGGGAGGCCTCTTGGCTCCGCTGATCCCGGGCCGGGAGGCCTCTTGGCTCTGCTGATTACCGGGGCCGGGAGGCCTCTTGGCTCCGCTGATCCCGGGCCGGGAGGCCTCTTGGCTCTGCTGATTACCGGGGCCGGGAGGCCTCTCGGCTCCGCTGATCCCGGGCCGGGAGGCCTCTCGGCTCCGCTGATCCCGGGCCGGGAGGCCTCTTGGCTCCGCTGATCCCGGGCCGGGAGGCCTCTCGGCTCTGCTGATCCCGGGCCGGGAGGCCTCTTGGCTCCGCTGATCCCGGGCCGGGAGGCCTCTTGGCTCTGCTGATTACCGGGGCCGGGAGGCCTCTTGGCTCCGCTGATCCCGGGCCGGGAGGCCTCTTGGCTCTGCTGATTACCGGGGCCGGGAGGCCTCTTGGCTCCGCTGATCCCGGGCCGGGAGGCCTCTCGGCTCCGCTGATCCCGGGCCGGGAGGCCTCTTGGCTCCGCTGGTCCTGGGGCCGGGAGGCCGCTCGGCTCCGCTGATCGCAGGGTCCTGAGGCCTCTCGGCTCCGCTGATTACGGGGTCGGGAGGCCTCGCGGCTCCGCTGATCCTGGGCCGGGAGGCCTCTCAGCTTTGCTGATCCCGGGCTGAGAGGCCTCTCGGCTCCGCTGGTAACCGGGCCGGGAGGCCTCGCGGCTCCGCTGGTCCTGGGGTCCTGAGGCCTCGCGGCTCCGCTGATCCCGGGGTCCTGAGGCCTCGCGGCTCCACTGATTACCGGGGTCGGGAGGCCTCTCGCTCAGCTGATTACCGGGGTCGGGAGGCCTCACGGCTCCGCTGGTCCTGGGGCCGGAAGGCCTCTCGGCTCCCCTGATTACAGGGGCCGGAAAGCCTCTCGGCTCCGCTGATTACCTGGGCCGGGAGGCCTCTCGGCTCCGCTGATTACCGGGGCGGGAGGCCTCGCAGCTCCGCTGGTCCTGGGGCCGGAAGGCCTCTCGGCTCCGCTGATCGCAGGGTCCTGAGGCCTCTCGGCTCTGCTGATTACCGGGGCCGAGAGGCCTCTTGGCTCCGCTGATCCCGGGCCGGGAGGCCTCTTGGCTCCGCTGATCCCGGGCCGGGAGGCCTCTTGGCTCTGCTGATTACCGGGGCCGGGAGGCCTCTTGGCTCCGCTGATCCCGGGCCGGGAGGCCTCTTGGCTCTGCTGATTACCGGGGCCGGGAGGCCTCTTGGCTCCGCTGATCCCGGGCCGGGAGGCCTCTCGGCTCCGCTGATCCCGGGCCGGGAGGCCTCTTGGCTCCGCTGATCCCGGGCCGGGAGGCCTCTTGGCTCTGCTGATTACCGGGGCCGGGAGGCCTCTTGGCTCCGCTGATCCCGGGCCGGGAGGCCTCTCGGCTCCGCTGATCCCGGGCCGGGAGGCCTCTTGGCTCCGCTGATCCCGGGCCGGGAGGCCTCTCGGCTTTGCTGATCCCGGGCCGGGAGGCCTCTTGGCTCCGCTGGTCCTGGGGCCGGGAGGCCGCTCGGCTCCGCTGATCGCAGGGTCCTGAGGCCTCTCGGCTCCGCTGATTACGGGGTCGGGAGGCCTCGCGGCTCCGCTGATCCTGGGCCGGGAGGCCTCTCAGCTTTGCTGATCCCGGGCTGAGAGGCCTCTCGGCTCCGCTGGTAACCGGGGCCGGGAGGCCTCTCGGCTCCGCTGATCGCAGGGTCCTGAGGCCTCTCGGCTCCACTGATTACCGGGGTCGGGAGGCCTCACGGCTCCGCTGGTCCGGGGGCCGGGAGGCCGCTCGGCTCCGCTGATCGCAGGGTCCTGAGGCCTCTCGGCTCCGCTGATTACCGGGGTCGGGAGGCCTGCGGCTCCGCTGATCCTGGGCCGGGAGGCCTCTCAGCTTTGCTGATCCCGGGCTGAGAGGCCTCTCGGCTCCGCTGGTAACCGGGGCCGGGAGGCCTCGCGGCTCCGCTGGTCCTGGGGTCCTGAGGCCTCGCGGCTCCGCTGATTACCGGGGTGGGAGGCCTCTCGCTCAGCTGATTACCGGGGTCGGGAGGCCTCACGGCTCCGCTGGTCCTGGGGCCGGGAGGCCTCTCGGCTCCGCTGGTCCTGGGGCCGGGAGGCCTCTCGGCTCTGCTGATTACCGGGCCGGGAGGCCTCTCGGCTCCGCTGGTCCTGGGGCCGGGAGGCCTCTGGGCTCCGCTGATCCCGGGTCCCTGAGGCCTCTCTGCCCTGCCGCTTCAGGGCTGTTTGGCTTCGCTCTGCTTGTAGCCTGAGTATGCAAATTAACCGCCATCTTTTAGCTTCTATAATTGAAACATTGTATCTTTTGGAGTTGTTGCTTAAGGAGTTCAGAGCCCCCCAGCTGCAGACGGGGAACCTTGGCTTCCTCATGCTGGGGCAAGCAAGCCTCCCTGTTCGCATCAGCTGCCTGGCTGCCAGTTAATTTGCATATCTTGTTTATTAGCCAATGGGAAGGGTAGCAGTCGTATGCCAATTACCATGTTTCTCTTTTATTAGTGTAGATATACTGAGTGGCCAGATTATTATGACCACCGCATCAGTACTTCATTGGGCCACCTTTTGCCTTCAATACTGCAGCGATTCTTCTTGGCATTGACTCCATTAGATGTTGAAAGGTGATGCGAGGAATCTGACACCATGCCTGATGGATAGCACTGCCCAGTTCTGTGAGATTTGATCGTTGTGGAACCAGCTGCCTGATGGCTCTTTTAACTTCATCCCACAAATGCTCAATTGGATTGAGATCTGGTGATTGCAGGGGCCACCTAAGCAAGGTAAAGTGTCCCTCATGTCCTTGAAACCACTCCTGCACAATACGAGCACCGTGGCATGGCGCATTGTCTTGTTGGAAGGAGCCATCTCCATTGGGCTACGCCATCAACATGATAGGATGAACTTGATCAGCAACGATACTTAGGTATGTTGTGCTATTCAGACGTTATTCCACATGAATTAAAGGCCCAAATCATACCAGGAAAACATGCCCCAAACCATAACACTGCCCCCACCAGCTTGAAGGGTTGTACTCATGCATGTGGGGTGCATGCTTTCATGCGGTTTCTGCCAAATTCTCACTCTGCCATCTGCATGATGCAACTGGAAACGTGATTCATCGGACCACATGACTTTTTTCCAATGCTCGACTGTCTAATCCTTTTGTTCCTGTGCAAATTGGAGACGTTTTATCTTGGTAACTGCAGACAGCAACGGTGTTCGAACAGGGCTTCGGCTTCCATATCCCATATGATGGAGTGTATGGCTAATTTGCCTACAAACGTCAGGTGGTCATAATAATCTCTAAAAAATATATATATTTTTTAAAATATATATATTTTTTAGAGGCCCAGTGCACGAAATTTATGCACTTGGGGCGGGGGGGGGGCGCGAGAGGGGTCCCTCAGCCCAGCCTGCACCCTCTCGGAGTCTGGGAGCCCTCAGGCGATGTCCGACTGTCAGCTTAGGCCCGCTCCCTGCAGGAAGCGGGCCTAAGCTGACAGTCGGACATCCTTAGTGCTATTGAGAAGGCAGGAGAGGCTCCCACCATCACCACTGTACTCGCCAGCTGTGAGCCCAGCTTCTGGCTGAGCGGCGCTCCCTCTATGGGAGTGCACTGACCACCAGGGGACAGCTGCGGCATTGAGCATCTTCCCCCTGGTGGTCAGTGTGCGTCATAGCAACTGGTCATTCCATCATTCAGTTGATTTGCATATTAGCCTTTTATTATATAGGACTAGAGACTCAGTGCACAAAAATTTGTGCACTCGGTGAGGGGGGGGGAATCCCTCAGCCCGGCCTGTGCCCATTTGCAGTCCAGGACCCCTTGGGGCAGGGGTCCTCAAACTTTTTAAACAGGGGGTCAGTTCACTGTCCCTCAGACCGTTGGAGGGCCGGACTATAGTTTAAAAAAGAACTATGAACAAATTCCTATGCACACTGCACATATCTTATTTTGAAGTAAAAAAACAAAACGGGAACAAATACAATATTTGTATTTGAATGTGGCCCGTGGGCCGTAGTTTGAGGACCCCTGCCTTGGGGGCTGTCTACCTGTCAACTTATGCCCACTCCCTGGGGGACCAGGCCTAAGCTTGCTGTCAGACATCCTTCTGGCAGCCAGGGAGCCCTCGGGGGATGTCCGAATAAAGACTTAGGCCCCCAAGGGAGCTGTGATGAGGAAGTTGGGGTGACAGAGGAGCCATGCTGTCCCGCCCCGGGTCGGGTTGCACACGGGACACCCAGGCGGGCCAGCCGATCGCTGCTGCACCGCCCAGCCACCCTGGGTGAGGTCGCACATGGGATGCCCACCGCCCCAGTTCGCAGATAGCAGGCCCGGATGGCGGCAGGGCAGGAGGGATGGCGCTGTCCTGCCCCACCACCCCAGGTGGCAAATAGCAGGCCTGGATGGCGGCAGGGCAGGTGGGATGGCGCTGACCCACCCTGCCTGCAGTATGCAAATTAGTCGCCATCTTTGTTGGCGGTTAATTTGCATATCACACTGATTAGCCAATGTGAGGCATAGCAAAAGTACGGTCAGTTACCATGTTTGTCTATTATTAGATAGGATATATAATCTAGGAAAGCTAAAATTTAGATAAAAATCTTATTGATGACATTACTACATACCACAAGTTAGCATGCTTTTTCTTTTAAGGGCCAGATAGTTAATATTTTAAGCTCTGTAGGCCATTAGATCTCTCGCAACTACTCAATTCTGTTGTCGTGGTGCAAAGCTTCTATAGATAGTGCAAACAAAAGAGCATAACTGTGTTGTAATATTCCTTATTTACAAAATAACCAGAGGGCTGGATTTGATCCTCAGACCATAATTTTACAACTTCTACCATAGACTGTGAACTATTTTTAGTAGTTGAAGATGAGTTTTCATATATGCTGGAGCTATAACTCCTAGTTAAGTTCCTTCTAGAAAATGTGTTATGAAAACACTTCTTGAATTGTATTCTGCTGTGTACTAAAAAGTATATTACTGAATGTGATACTTTATCTTGGATGTCAAACATTTGGATATGCAGAAACAACTACAAGTCATTTAAATCTGATAGTGTTGTAAATTAACTAGGCTCTGCTTCTGTTTAATTGTTGAGAGACTGTTGATGTCTCACATGGCTATAACATAATACATTCTGAGTGAAGAACTATTTATAGACTGGAAAATCAGTTTTTAAACATGTCAATTGTTATTGATAACAGAAAAAATATGACAAAGGCTAAGAGTGATTTGGGAATTATAAGGATACAATGTTTTGTTCATACACCTGTCATTACTGTAGTCAGAAAGCAATTATAATCTCAGCAGAAAGATAGTGAGCCACTTCATCATACTTCAGTCAGACAAAAATACATGATGTCCAAAGATTTTAGAATTGCCTTGTAATATATTCAACAAGGTGTTTAAACAAGATGGAATAGTAGCCTTGGCTGGTAAGTTAAATGGTTAGAGCATCGGCCCATGCACCAAAGATTCGTGGCTTTAATTCCTAGTCAAGGTCATGTACCTGGGTTGCAGGTTTGATCCCCAGTCCCGGTTAGGATGCATGCAGGAGTCAACCAATTGTCTTACACCTCTCTCTCTCTCTCTTTCTCTCTCTCTCTCTCTCTCTCTCTCTCTCTCTCTCTCTCTCCTCCCCTCCCTCCCTCCATTCCACTCTCTCTAAAAACGAGTGAGGATTAACAACAACAAAAAGATGGAATAGCATCCACTACATGCTGAAAAGTCATCTTGAACAAAACTAAAATAATAAGTTTTTTAGATGAAAACAATATGTCTTAACTTATTAAAACTGCTTGCAAATAAAGTACTTTGCTCTCTGGAACCCGAGGAAGAAGTAACCAAAACCATGCTCTCAGAGTGCGAGCATTTCTTATGTGATAGCTGCTTGAAAGATTATCTTATTCTACTCCAAAAGATGCTAATACGATGCACATGAAATGAAACTGATACACAGATGGGAAAACTAAGATGGTTGGTTTCTTGAAAGCCACATTTTTAGACCCAAGGTTTAAGGACAAATTTTATTCATGTGAATGTGTAAAACAGCAATTTCAGGCAAACATAAATCTATTAGGAATAAAAAATATGTGAGGACAACACTTTCAGAAAATATTTTCTTCAACGAGTACTAGAAGCTTCTATTTGAAGGACTGATTCAACCAAACTGCACCATCATCAGCAACTGAAATGGAGATCAATGTTTACTTTAATTTGTTCCTATTAAAAAGAAAGGAAAGCTTAATAATTTTGTGGCAGCATCAACATAGCAGTATCTCATAATGGCAGCCCTAACCAAACGCTAACTGCTACTGTGCCCTCCATAGGTAAAAGTGTGGGGGAGGAAGAAATTTTCCTCTATCCTTCTAGGTTCTTCTGGCTGGTCTAATAATCATCATGAGACAGATTAACAAAAGAAAATAACCAAATTTAATTACATATGTATGTATAGGAAGCCTACACATATCAGCAACTCAGAGACCCCACATACATGAGAGTTTCAGGGACAGAAAGGGAAAATGAGGCATATATGGCATCTGAGATAAGGATGAGGTAAGACGCTCTAAGGCAGTGGTTCTCAACCTGTGGGGGTCGAACGACCCTTTCACAGGGGTCGCCTAAATACATCCTGCATATCAGATATTTACATTATGATTCATAACAGTAGCAAAATTACAGTTATGAAGTAGCAACGAAATAATTTTATGGTTGGGGGTCACCACAACCCTAAGGGTCATGGCATTAGGAAAGTTGAGAACCACTGCTCTAAGGCTTCAGAGGGGAGAAGGGTTACCTGCAAATAGATAAGAAGAGCAGATGTTCGGTAATTAGAAGTTTTCCCTGGTCATAAAAGTTATTTCTGGTAATAACTCTTACTATGGGCAAGGGCTCTAATTTAAATTCTTTAAAGGAGAACCTACAGGGTCTTGCTTGATTGCCTTCAGCTCAAAATAATCCACATGCCAAGCAGCACATCTTGGGAGGCCTGTTCTGAACCCCTTCAAAAGAGAGCATTTTTTATTTGGTAGATAACACTACTGTTTATTTCCAGGTATATTCTTCTCTGTTCTTAGGTGTGCAGAGGATTACATTCATTCTGACCTTAAAGTTGGGCACAGGTATTTTGACTACTTTGGGCTCATGAAACGTGAAAGTATCCTGTGAATATATTCTAGGCCATAACATTTTGCTGCCAGTGGTAAACACCCTAGTCCTCTCTTTGTCTGCTGCAGTGAATGAACCCTGAGCCTCATTTTGAAGTGTGAGCATGAGAAAATGGTGGAGTTTCCATTAGTCTGACAGCCCATGATGGATACATAGCACAAACAAAAATAAATCTTTTGTTTTTTTAAGCCCCTGGGATTCTAAGATTTACCCAAACAATGACTAGCTTATCCTGACTGGTGTACTAGTAATTTGGTGTCATAAATGTAGAGTATGATGACCCCAAGAAGCAAGCTTACATTGATGAGAAATAAATATTCCTGAATGGAATGTCAAACTTTAAAATCTGAATATTAACATTTTAATAGTAACATTGTAATAATAGTTTTAAAATTAGTAATATCTAATTTTAATATTTCATGATGATTCTGGTATCTTAGAAGTTTATTATAAAACTAGAGGCCCAGTGCATGAATTCGTGCACCTTGAAAGGAACTGTGGGCCGTGAGGCTGCAGTGGGCACAGGGGCGGGTCTCGGCCCATCCTCTGCGCCCACACCCGGCCCCTCATGCCACAGCCCCTGGTCCCCTGTCTGCCAGCAGCCCCGCTCTCACCACTGCCGCTCGTACCCGCTGATAGCACAAAGTGATTTGGGCTGATACCATAAGTGGATGCAAGCTGGGCCTGTGCCATCAACAGTTGCGAGCAGTGGCTGCTGCCCTGATCGCCCCTCAGGAGCAGGGGGAGGTGGAGAAGCCCTCAGGGGCATTTGGGGCCAGCAGCCACCACTAGCACCCGCTGACAGTGCTGAGCGATTGGGACCAGTGCTGGGTGCCGGCAGCGGGTGCAAGCGCCAGACAGGACCATGGTGCGTGGGAGCAAAGAATTTTCAGTAACCACCAGAGGCTCGCCCTGATGACAGTGACCGGCACCCCACCTTGGTCTGGCGCCCCTGCTCACCTGCTCCACCATCCTGCCACGGCCGATGCCCGCCATGTTCTGCGCTCTGCCTCCTACTGCTGATGCCCACCATGTTCCCTGTGTGCCCCTGGTGGTCAGCTCACATCATAGTGACCAGTTGTTCAGTTGTTCCACCATTCGGTCTATTTGCATATTAGGGTTTTATATATATATAGATGGTGATAGTCTGCTTCATGCAAATATTGACTTTAACATGCAACTATTTTGTATTCAGCCAAAATGTATATTTGGTGCCCCTCTAAAAAATATTAACACATTAAGCACCCAGTCACTCACCGATGACTGACACTATACTTTCCATCCGGAAGACAAAACACGCTGGGTGCTTAACGTGTTAAACAAAATAATATGAATAAAAGCTTAGTTATGTACCCTTTACTTGAAAGTTACTTGACAGAAACCTGAAATGATTTGTAATTAGGTCACAAATTTATTCTAAGAAAGAATACCTTTATCTTCTGGAATTTAGGCATTTTTTTTTACTGCCATCTTGCATCCTCTATCTTGTCTCTTCTGCTGCCACCAGCTGGCTTCCACTACTGATAAATTCCAGAAACCAGCAGGATTCAATTCAATGTTTTGTTTTGACTGCTGGGTCCCTGATGAGAATACCAAGTCAGTTGAATAAGCAAATTTTTAGGTTTGGAACAGAAAAACACAATTCACTTATTTACTTCATATCTTGGGTAATCAGATAGCTACACAGCAGCTGGTACTTGTCCCAGCAAGTGGTCCAGACAAGGCTTCAGGCTAACAAAAGAGAATACATTTCCATTCTTAAGTTAATATTCTTCTCCCAGGGAGTTAGTTATATAAGAGCAAAGGTCAGCTCAAATACAATTGTGCACCAGTAGTCTTAATGCAGTTTTAGGTTTTAATAACGTCAGAAGTACAAATTCTACAAACTTACACAAAACATCATTTGAAAGTAAAATTATTTCAATTCCCTTCATGCTTATTTGATCTTAACATTTTTTGAACAGTAAATGTATTTCAATTACTTTTTTTCAGTTAATATTTGTCATCCTTTATTAGGGGAGGTAAAAATTCTGAAATTTAAAATTATTCAAACTTCACAAAATGAGTAAGTGTAGAAGCAATTGAAGTAAACATTCAGGTGATGCTTTTTTGTAAGTATGTTTCATTTATACTTTTGAAATTATCAAAACCTAAAACTGCACTAAGACTTTTGGGACACCTGTATCTGGAAAACTGTGAAGCCATAGGATGCTCGATTATAAATTCTTATAAGTTAGACCCAGCTATGTCTAAAATAATTTAAAACATTTTATAGTAACACATATACACACATGTATACAAGGAACTGAATCATAAGGTTTCTCAAGATAGAGAGTTAAGATGCTAAATTATTAAAATTTTAGGAAAAGTATGGACAGTGAGGCAAACTAGTAGCAATATCTGTAATATAGGTCTATTATTACAC
The DNA here is from genome assembly GCF_014108235.1 of Myotis myotis. Classification (NCBI taxonomy): domain Eukaryota; kingdom Metazoa; phylum Chordata; class Mammalia; order Chiroptera; family Vespertilionidae; genus Myotis; species Myotis myotis. The sequence continues at coordinate 119,949,958 of NW_023416346.1, read as the reverse complement.
TTTATTTTTCCTGTAGAGGATGCTTTGGAGGTGCATTTCTATTTGGGATACTTGTTCTTAAGACAGTATTATGTCCTCAATATTTGGGTATAAGTATTAGTTTTTTGGTTTTTTTGTGGTTGTTTTTTTTTGTTTTGTTTTTTGAGAGAGAGAGAGAGAGAGAGAGAGAGAGAGAGAGAGAGAGAGAGAGAGAGAGAGCGAACGCCCTCTGGGCATAAAACCTGCAACCTTTTGCTATATGGTCAATGCTCCAATCAACTGAGCAACCTGGCCAGGGCAGGTATTAATATATTTATTGATGATGCTTTTCCAGAAAAGGTAGAACAAATAACTTCTAAAGGCTTGAACATTAAGATAATGCAGGAAAACACTCCATAAATATTAGTTTTCCTTCCCATTAGAGATCATCTAGTTCAGTGGTTCTGTCTTGGCTGCACAGTGGAATGACCTAAGGAGCTTAAAAAAATACTAATGCTTGGGTCCCATGCTGAGATTCTGATTCAATTGCTCTAAGCTACATAACTTTAAAAAGAAATTTTAAATGGACAGTAATAGGAATAGATATGAAATAGTGGGATGAGATTTTTTTTCTAATGCCAAATTTAGGACCTATAGTGACAGGGCTTAACAACAGTTCCTGTGGGATTTAAAACAACAACAGCAACAATAACAACAACGAAAAACCTGCCCTGGTTAGAGCATCATCCCATGCACCCAAAGGTGTTGGGTTCCATTCCCTGGCAAGGCACATACCCAGGTTTTGGGTTCAATCCCCAGTCAGGGCATGTATGGGAGACAACCAATCAATGTCTCTTTCTCACACTGAAGTTTCTCTCTTTCCCTCCCTCTCTCTCTAAAAATCAATAAAAACATATTCTTGGGTGAGGATTTTTAAAAAGTTTAATAACCTGTAGACTCAGGAAAACTGAGTAGATCTCCAAAATGGCTAAAGCCACCACCTTTAGTATTATCTCCAGCTGAAGACAAAGGATATTGGGGTTTGGGAGGAGGCCAGTATGGGAGGTGACCAAGAAAAGCACAGTAAACAAGGATAAGGTGTTATGCAGGATTAAGGTGTTTGCCTTCTCCATTGATAAAGTGTTCCTCCTACTCTTCCTGGTACAGAGAGGGCCACACCTTTGCAAATGAAGATTCCTTTATAAATGTAAATATCTCTTACAAACAGGTAACTTCTAGTTGGTTGTTAGAGCTTTTCTTAAGTCTGTTTTTAATAACCAGTTTAAAATAATATGCCAAAAGGCATATTTTGGGGTCTCAAATTCTCCTCTGCTACAGCTCTCAAATACAGGGTTTGACAAAAGTAGGTTTGCAGTTGCAAGTATGTGAAACATAGTTTATTCTTGTATTGCTATTTATTGTTTTACTTATTTTTAAAATATATTTTTATTGATTTCAGAGAGGAAGGGAGAGGGAGAGAAACATTAATGATGAGAATCATTGATCAGCTGCCTCCTGCATGCCCCACACTGGATTTTGAGCCCCCCAACGCAGGCATGTGCCCTGACCGGGAATTGAACCTGGGACCCTTCAGTCCACAGGCTGACACTATCCACTGAGCCAAACCAGCTAGGGCAATTGTTTTATTTTTTCATACAAACAACTGTAAACCTACTTTTGCCCCATCCTGTATTTTGAGCAAAATAAGCCAGACACAAGAGTGCCTATTGTATGATTCTATTTACTTAAAGAAGGGAGGAGGGGATTGACCAGGAAGGAAATTCCTGAGATGTAGATGTTCTTTATTTTTATTAGGCTACACAAATAAAACTTATTAAAACTCAATGAAATGGACAGTTGACTTCTGTATTATTTCACTAAATGTAAATGACACTTCAATAAAAAGAACAAATAAAAGTAATAACTTAAATCTGGATACCTATAACAAGGTCTGGGAGGTGGGGACGATTATTACTTCAGGTAACCCCAAACTAAAAAGCAACAGGAAACCCTAAACTGGAACCAGAGAGCACGAGCAGACAGCAGGGAGGGACAAAGCCTAAGAAATCACTAGAGGGCAGGCAGCCGCCGCCAAACAGATGCCGGGACGTCAGCGCGCCAGTGTCCCACGAAAATAAGCCCCCGCCTCCTTTTCCGGCGCGCATGCGTCGGTCCGTGTTTTACCGGAAAAGGCCGGTGGGAAACGGCGCCATCGCGAGAAAGGAGCCGGTGGCCGGCTTGTTCCTGTGCAGATGGTGTGGTTGTAGGCATCGCGCGTCCGGTTCATTGCACGGTCGCAGGGAGGAGGACGTCGGGGCTCGCCTGTCCTCCGCTGCCTCCCTCGCTGCCATGATTCCGGTGTCGCTGGTGGTGGTGGTGGTGGGCGGCTGGACTGCCGTCTACCTGACCGATTTGGTGCTGAAGGTGAGGGCCTCCGATCCACTGCCCAAGCCCGCGGTACCCTGCACTGGGGCGCATGGCCCGAGGCCTTTTCTCTTCTACCTCCCGTTTCCCGGTCTGGAAGCCGTGCGGCGGGTGTCCACGTGCGGCCTTCCGCGTGGTGCCGGGGCCCGTGGAATACATTTTGGCGGGCCGCGCGCGGGAGGGGTGTGGTGACCTGCGCAGCAGCCGCAGTCGCATTGCGGGGCGATGCCCCGCAGCCTTTGGGTCCAGCCCTGGAGGCGATGGTAGTGGTCCTGGGAGGGCCGGGGCATGCCTTAATCAGCGGCAGTGACCCAGGGTTAAAAATGAAATGTCCGCATAGGAGAGGTATTGTTACCCCCCATTGTCTTTGAGGCCACGACCCTCTAGCGCAGTGGTTCTCATCCTTCCTAATGCCGCGACCCTTTAATACAGTTCCTCATGTTGTGGTGACCCCAACCATAAAATTATTTTCGTTGCTACTTCATAACTGTAATTTTGCTACTGTTATGAATCGTAATGTAAATATCTGATATGCAGGATGTATTTTCATTGTTACAAATTAGAGCATAGTGATTAATCACAAAAACAGTATGTAATTATATATGTGTTTTCCGATGGTCTTAGGCGACCCCCAAAGGGGTCGTGACCCACAGGTTGAGAACCGCTGCTCTAGAGACTCTGGAAAGGGAGTGAATCTAAATCAAGTTGTGTTTTACGTCTGAAACTTCAAAGTACACACGGTCATCTGGGGTTCCGGTTAAAATGCACATTCTGATTCATCCGGTCTGGGGCGGGGCCTAAGGTTCTGTGTTTCCAACCAGTTCCCAAGCGCTGCAAATGTTGTTTCCCAGGCTACCAGCCTATACTTCAGATAAATACCTAGCAGCAAGGATTTAGAATTCTGACTTCTCATATTCTAATTTGCATCCTCCACCAACCCTTCTTCACATTGACTATCCCTCCCCCACACATACACATACACACACACACTCTCCCTCCCCCACACACACTCGGGGTACATGGTCCATTCTCCAGTTATTTGAAAAGGGTAGCAAAAATTATGAACATTTGACCATATGCTTCTAGCAACCTTTTGGAATTGAATATTGGAGGGTGGGGGTAACTCTGTGGGGAATGAAATCATATAAATTTTCAACTGTTTAATAAAAATTTTAATTACGAATAGTAAAACCTTGTCATGAATATCGTCTTAAATAGTTTCGTTTGTGTTTTAGGTTTAATGGTAAAATGAAATATTTGTTCTATTTTGTTGTATTTGAACTTGCAAAGTGAGGAGGTTACACAGTAGAGTCCTTAGATCTAGGATTGGGCTCTTCCACTTCCCAGTGATTGTGAGCTTGGGCAGAATAGCCTCTTGTGCTTCAGTTTCTTCATCTTTAAAGTAGGGGTAATAATAGCAAAGATTTCCTGATATAGTAGAGAAGATTGCATTAGTACATCCACATAAAGCCTTGCTACTCAACCTGAGGTTCAAGGACCAGCAGCACCTGTATCATCTGGAAGCTTCTCAGAAACGCAGAATCTCAGTCCTCATATCTGGACTATAGAATCAGACTGTGCATCCTCACAGGATTTCCTAGGTGCTTCCTCTGCACATACTTGGCATAGTGCTTAGCATGTCATAAGCAATACAGACCACTGCTTCTTTAAACAGTGATTTTGTTGTTTAGAAGAAAAGCAAAGCCACATGATTTCTTCATGTTGCATGTGTGACAAAATAAAAGGGATTTTTCAAACCTCTGTAGTTTCTGGTCAAGTGTGTGAGGTGATCAGGATGGAATTTTAATTTCAGTAACAGCCCCTGGCTCAAAAGACCCCTATTCCTTGAGCAAAAAAACCTCTTATTCAGCATCTCTGCCTGGGGAATGCAAAGGCCTCAAAGCTTTTGGAGTCTGTACCTTCAACTCTGTTTCAGGGAGTTGTTCTGCTATTCCACCCTTGGTTCTTTTAGGATTTTCTCTGTGGACATCTAGTCTAGGGGTGTGTCAGTCTCCTTTAAAAGTCTTGGAAAACAGATAGGTTTCAGGAACTTCACCTGAAGATTGAGAGCAGAGAACATTACAGATCCAAAGGCAAAATAGATACCTATATTCAGACTCAGGTCATTTTTTATGACTGTGGATGGGGTGAAATATTCTTCTAGAAACATAAGTTTCTCAAATGGATGGGCATTGATATGACAAAATACTAACTGTACTTTCTGTAACTGAGGTAATAGGGGTACGTGTATATAAAATGACTTACATTATCCAAAATCTGTACTTAAGGACTTCAAACTTTCCTAAAAATAAAACTCTTATTAGGCTGTATTTAAGCAGCTATCCTGCCAACCCTGAATGTAAGAGAAATTACTGAGCTTAAGTTGGTTTTTTATTACTTTTACATGATCAAAGTAGGCCTAATTTCTTAGGGTTGCTCGGAAAAGAATAGAAAGCTGACTCCAACTGACCTGTTTCCTCTGTTTGACTGGTTGGGGGTTTATTTAAATTATAAATAGGACAGTGATGGCTAACCTTTTGAGCTCGGCGTGTCAGCATTTTGAAAAACCCTAACTTAACTCTGGTGCCGTGTCACATATAGAAATTTTTTGATATTTGCAACCATAGTAAAACAAAGACTTACATATTTGATATTTATTTTATGTATTTAAATGCCATTTAACAAAGAAAAATCAACCAAAAAAATGAGTTCGCGTGTCACCTCTGACACACGTGTCATAGGTTTGCCATCACTGGTTTAGGTCCTCTGCCCATTTATTTTTATTTTTAAATGTTTTTATTCATTTTAGAGAGAGAGAGGAAGGGAGAGAGATAGAAACATGGATGAGAGAGAGACATCGTTTGGCTGCCTCCTGCACGCCCCACCAAGGATTGAGCCCGCTGCAATCCAGGCATGTGCCCTGACGGGAATCAAACTGAGGATCTCTTGGTTCATGGGTCTATGCCCAACCACTGCTGGGCTCATTTTTTAAAAATATATTTTTATTGATTTCATAGAGGAAGAGTGAGAAACATCAATGATGAGAGAGAATCATTGATCAGCTGCCTCCTGCATGCCCCCTACTGGGGATCGAGTCCGCAACCCAGGCATATGCCCTTGACCGGAATCATACCTGTGACCCTTCAGTCTACAGGCCAATGCTTTATCCACTGAGCCAAGCCGGCTAGGGCTGTGCTCATTTTTTTTTATTGTGTTGTTTGTTTGTTTGTTTGTTTGGTGTTAAGTTGTATGAGTTCTGTGTATATTTTGGATATTAACCCCTTGTCGGAGCTGCTGTTTGCAAATACTATCTCCCATTCACTTGGTTTCCTTTTTGTTTCTTTTGCTGTGCAGAATCTTTTTAGTTTTATATAATCCCATTCATTTATTTTTGCCTTTACTTCCCTTGCCTTTGGTGATCAAACTCATAAAATCTTTTCCAAGACCAAGGTCCATGAGTTTAGAACCTGTGTTTTCTTCTGTGTAATTTATTGTTTCAGATCTAATATTTAGGCCTTTGATCCATTTTGAATTATTTTTGTACATGGGGACAAGCTGTAGTCTAGTTTCTTTCTTTTGCATGTGGCTTTTGAATTTTCCCAGCACCATTTACTGAAGAGACTTTCTTTTCATTGTGTATTTTTGGCTCCTATGTAAACAATTATTTGCCCATATATATGTGGTTTTATTTATGGGCTCTTAATTCTGTTCCATTGGTCTGTGTTACTGTTTTCCTGCCAGTATCATGCTGTTTTCATTATCTATGCTGCGAAGTATAATTTGAAGTCAGGTAGTGTGATACCTTCAGGTTCGTTCTTTGTGTGTGTGTGTGTGTGTGTGTGTGTGTGTGTGTGTGTGTGTGTGTGTGTTTTGTTTTGTTGCTATATTTTTATTTATTTCAGATAGGAAGGGAGAGATAAAAACATCAATAATGAGAGGGACTTATTGATTGGCTGCCTGCTGCATGCCCCCTACTGGGGATCAAGCCCCCACAACCCGTGCATGTGCCCTTGACCATAATCAAATCCTTCAGTCCACAGGCCAACCCCCTATCTACTGAGCCAAACCAGCTAGGGCCAGGTTCGTTCTTTTATCTCAGGACTGCTTTCACTATTCCAGGTCTTTTGTAGTTCCATACAAATCTGATTATTTTTTGTTTTATTTCTTTAAAAAATGACATTGGAATTTTGATGGGGATTACATTAAATCTATATATTGCTTTGGGTAATATGTTCATTTTAACTGTTGATTCTCTCAATCCATGAACATGAAATATCATTTCATTTTATCGTCTTTTTCAATCTCCTTTAATAATGCATTGTGATTTTAAATATATAGTTCTTTAACATCCTTTGTTAAATTTATTCCTAGGTATTTTATTCATTCAGTTGCAATTGCAAAAGGAATCTTTTCTCATTTCTTTTTCTGAAATTTCGTTGTTAGTATATAGGAATGCAGTGGATTTTTGTACATTGATTTTGTATCCTATAACGTTACTATATTTGCTTATTGTTTGTAATAGTTTTTTAAATACTTTTATTGATTTCAGAGAGGAAGGGAAAGGGAGAGAGAGATAGAATCAGCAATGATGAGAGAGAATCATTGATTGGCTGGCTCCTGCACGCCCCACACTGGGAATGGAGCCTGCAACTTGGGCATGTGCCCTGACTAGGAATCGAACCTTGACTTCTTGGTTCATAGGTCGACGCTCAACCACTGTGCCATGCTGTCCGGGCTGTAATAGTTTGTTTTTATTTGTTTTGAAGTTGCTCTTTTTATTTATTTTTTATTTTTTTATTATTATTTTTTTTAAATATATTTTATTGATTTTGTACAGAGAGGAAGGGAGAGAGATAGAGAGTTAGAAACATCGATGAGAGAGAAACATCAATCAGCTGCCTCCTGCACATCTCCTACTGGGGATATGCCCACAACCCAGGTACATGCCCTTGACCGGAATCGAACCTGGGACCTTTCAGTCCGCAGGCCGACGCTCCATCCACTGAGCCAAACCGGTTTCGGCATGTTTTGAAGTTGCTCTTTTTAAAAAAAATACATTTTTATTGATTTCAGAGAGGAATGGAGAGGGAGAGAGAGATAAAAGCATCAGTGATGAGAATCATTGATCGGCTTGCCTCCTGGACGCCCCCTACTGGGGATTAAGCCTACAACCCAGGCATGTGCCCTTGCCCGGAATTGAACTTGGGACCCTTCAGTCTGCAGGTAGGGCTGTAATAATTTTTTTGATGGAGTCTTTAGGGTTTCCTACATATGAAATCATGTCATCTGCAAAAAGTAACACTTTTAAGTCTTCATTCCCAACTTGGATGCTTTTTATTTCTCTTTCCTGATTGCTCTGGCTAGACTTCCAGCACTATGTTGAATAAGAGTAGTGAGAGTGGATATCCTCGTCTTGTTCCTGATTTTAGAGGAAAAGCTTTCAGTTTTTCACCATTGAGTATATTAGCAGAGGGTTTGTTATATGTGGTCTTTATTATGTTGAGGTACTTTCTTTGCATACTGATTTTATTGAGTGTTTTAGTCATAAATCCATGCTGTATTTTATCAAATGCTTTTCCTGCATCTATTGATAAGATCATGTGATTTTTATCCTTTGCTTTGTTAGTGTGATGTATTACATTGATTGATTTGCATATGTTGAACCATCCTTGTGCCCTGGAATGAGCCCTACTTGATCATGATGTTTTGTTATTTTTATGTATTGTTGTATTCAATTTGCTAGTATTTTGTTGAGGATTTTTTGCATCTGTATTCATCAGAGATGTTGGTTTGTAGTTTTCCATTTTTGTGTTATCCTTGCCCAGTTTTGATATCAGGGTTATGTTGGCCTCATAAAATGTGTTAGGAAGTATCATCTCTTCTTCATTTTTTTGGAAGAGTTTGAGGATAGGTATCAAATCTTTGAATGTTTGGTAGAATTCAAAACAAAGCCACCTGGTCCTGGACTATTATTTTTGGAAGTTTTTTTTATAATTGTTTCAATTTCCTCACTGTTGACTGGTCTGTTTAAGTTTCCTAATTCTTCATGATTCAGTCTAGGAAAGTTATCTATTTCTAGGAATTTATCCATTTATTTATTCCCAGTGCTGTTCCCTGCAGCCATATGCTGCTGGCAGTGTAGCCTCGGTGCATGGCAGTGGGGTGATGTGGGGGAACCCGGCCACCTCTTTTGTTGCTTTGCCCTCCTGTCAGTGCCAACCTGCGGACCTTTGCATTGTTCCCACGCCCCCTGACACCTCCCCTCCCCCCACGCCTTCACCGGACCCTGGGATTAGTCTCAGCTTGCCTGTCAGGGAAAAAATGATTTTGTAGTACCAGCTCTTCGGTATGCATATAATTTGCTCTGCAACCTAACACCAATAGTAAAGGGAGGCGAGCTCTGGGAGGTTAAGGGAAGGGTTCTGTGGCTTTGTTTCTCTGTCTGGAATGCCAATTGCCAGACAACGGAGGGCACAGCTCTGTGCTTTGTCCCTGCCCAGGTCACTGGGCTCAGCTGCAGCTTGTACTGTCCACACCTGCAGGAATGCTCATTAAATCTCTTTGCTTTTCGAGGCGGAAGGGAGTGCCGGCCACACCTGATTCCTTCCCTCTCCAGGCTGAGCCCCTTTGTGAGATTACAGCTGCAGGGCTGCATCTGTGGCTAGTCTCAGCTTTTTCCCTTCCGGCCTTCCCAGTTTGCTCCCACTTGCCCACCTTTAGATGTTTCACTGTGCGGTTTCTCAGACATGTTTGTGCGTTGAGCAGGGAGTCCTTTGTTGAAACTTCAGGGATATCTCATGCCACCATTCCTCTGATGTCACCCAGTACACTATTTTTTTTATATTGATTTGAGTTGAAAATGTATTTAAATTAATTACAACTTTCTAAATGTTGGCTACAAGGAAATTTGAAATTACACAAACTTAATTTTGGCTGGCATTTGTGGCTCATATTTCTATTTGGACAATGCTGTTCTAAGCAGAGGTCAGCAAACTTTTTCTGTAAAGGGTCAGATACTATTTTAGGCTTTGTGGGCCACACAGGGTGTTACATATTCTTATTTTTGTTGTTGTTGTTGTCTCTGTACAGTCTCTTAAAGATAAAAACCATCCTTAGTTCATAGGCAGTGCACAAACAGGCTGTAGGCCAGATTTGGCCCATGGGCTCTAGTTTACCTGACCCTAACTTCAGCAAACCAGCTAATGTGAGGCCTTCACTTTAACTGAGGAATGAACATAAAGCTTTAAAATTACTAGCATTTGGGCAGTCAGAATCTAGCTTTCCTATATAGAAAATAGTAATTTTTTATTTTCTTAAACATTATAAATTGTTCTTCAAAATTGAATGATGTGGAACTTTTTCTCTTTTAGTCATCTGTGTATTTTAAGCATTCTTATGAAGACTGGCTGGAGAACAATGGCTTGAGCATCTCCCCTTTTCACATAAGATGGCAAACTGCTGTTTTCAATCGTGCCTTTTATAGTTGGGGACGGCGGAAAGCAAGGATGCTTTACCAATGGTATTCTTCATTTTCTTTTTTTAGTTTAAATTAGTCATTGTGATCATGAGAAATGCTTGTTAATGGAACTGTTTCCATCATGTTCCAAACTCCTGAGTTTTAAAATGTTGACAGTGTAGAAATTTTCTGGTTTTATATAAACTTATGGGATTGCATCATTGTGCTTTTGCATACATTATAAATCAAGATTCTATATTTTTCTTTTTTTTTAATCCTCACTCACAGATATGGTTTTATTGATTTTAGAGAGAGAGGAAGGGAGAGATTTAGAGTGAAAGAAAGAAAAACATCGATGTGAGAGAAAAATATCGATCGATTGTCTCCTGTATATGCCCCAACCGGGGATTAAACCTGCAACCTATGTATGTGCCCCAACTGGGAATCGAACCCACAACCTTTTGGTGCATGGGACACCGCTCCATGGAAGTGGGCTACCCAGCCAGGGCAAGGTTCTATATCTTCATCTGGATGATAGATACATGGATGTACATATGTAAAAATTCAGTGAGCTGTACAATTTAGACTTGTTCACTTTATTCTGTACATTGTACACTAATATAAAAGCTAAAAACCTATGGAGCCTTTTTCATTAGGAAAATAATCCTGAAGAATTCTCTCCCCCATCATCACACATAGGAACATGGGTCCTATTCCTGTCTTTTGTTTTCCCTTATCTTTTTGTGTGATATTTCTCCAGGAGAAGGATTTTAAAACTATTTAACAACCAGTAAGGCATATGGACAAACCACGTGCAAAAATGGCTAGCCAGATTGCAGTGTTGGGGGTCCTGGAGCCCCCTTTGCAATGCCAAGCATACTCCTTTAGTTTAAAAAAACATTTAAAAATCATGGAATTTTATAGCATTTATGGTTAAAGGGTTTATGATAATCTCTGGGATACCTTAGAGACAGACAGGTTTTGTAATTGAGAGAATTTCTAATATGGGAGTTAGGGGACCTTTGTCTAAATTGCTTTTTGTTAAAAATTTAGCTCCAAATGGAGTAGTGCTAAATGTAAATAGATCATCAAAAAGCAGTAAATGCACCAGCAAATCAAAGCAAAGAAAATAAAAAGCAGGAAATAAAAAAGAGCAGAAAATTGGAACATTAGTACAGATCCTATAGACATTTTAAAAAAATGAAACTATTTTGAACAATTCTATGCCTATAAATTTAACCATTTAGATGAAATGGACAAGTTCCTTGAAAAACACAACTTATCAAAAAGTTAGAAAATGTAATAGATATAAGGGTAACTTCTAATTATTAAAACAATAGAAAAAAACTATCATTAAATTTTACCATGTTAGTATTTAAGCTCATCACAAAATATAGCTAAAATAAGATGCAAATAATAGAATCAGTAAATAAAAAAGAATGGAAAAAAAGAATGGATGTCTATATAATGCCCAAAGAACTTTCATAACTATATGAGAACAAGAGCAAAACAATGCTATGTAAATGAGCAAAAGAAAGGAAACAAAACTTTTTATTGGGCCCTAGCTGGTTTGGCTCAGTGGATAAAGCGTCAACCTGCGAACTAAAGGACAGTTCTGGTCAAGGGCACATGCCCAGGTTGCACGCTCGATACCCAGTGGGGAGCGTGCCAGGAGGCAGCTACTCAGTGATTCTCTCTCATCATGGATGTACCTATCTCTCTTTCCCTCTTCCTTCCTCTCTGAAATTAATTAAAAATATATATATATACACACACACACACACATATAACTTTTTATTGGAAAGAATATTCAGCCGCTTCAGTTATGAGAGAAATGTAAGTTATTAGAACAGCTTAAATAGACTAGAGCCTGTGCTTCAATTACAGATTTGGAGTTCAGATAAGAAAAAAGAGATAGGGGTATTGAAATTTTTTTACACATTTTGAAGCTATGAAATGTGCCTGGTCAATAAATTTTTTAGCCCATGGATTACGAAGAATTGTACACTTATGCAATTTTTTCCTCTTAACAGGTTCAATTTTGGAATGGTGTTTGGCGTAATTGCCATGTTTAGCTCTTTTTTTCTCCTGGGGAAAACGTTGATGCAGACTTTAGCACAAATGATGGCTGACTCCTCCACTTCTTATTCTTCCTCCTCTTCTTCCTCTTCCTCCTCCTCCTCCTCTTCTTCCTCTTCGTCCTCTTCTTCCTCTTCGTCCTCTTCCTCCTCCTCCTCACTTCACAACGAACAAGTGCTACAAGTTGTGGTAAGTGCCTTCTTTTTGCTTTAAGTAACTTTTGAAACATAGATATAAGGTATTTCTTTTGGATAGCATAACTCCTATCTGTAATATAAATATGAAAATAAAAGTCGCATGATTTCTCAAATTATCTCCCTAAACAAAAATATTAGTAAGATTATAGCAAAGAACTACTGCAATATGTAGTAGCAGCAGTGATAGTGTTAACAGAACAAATGGGCCATCATTAAGACTGTCAACATTACACGTTGATTTAATATGTGTTGCCTTGAGATGTTAAATGATTGTTACTATAAAAGAATAAGCATGGTGATTTAAGATCTCTATAATAATTCTCATTTTAAAGCACTTGTGTAAACCTATATACCTTATTAATTCCTGTCTCTAGAGTTTGGAAAGGTGATTTTCCATTGGCTAACTTTTATTTCGAAATTTTTAATTATAGTTTTCATTTCCATTAATCGTGAATGTTATGTTTTTAATCATATTCTTATTAATGGAACTAGAGGCCCGGTGCACAAAATTTGTGCACAGGGGGTGGGGGTCCCCTCAGCCCAGCCTGCACTCTCTCTAATCCAGGACCCCTCGGGGAATAGCAGTCGGACATCCCTCTCACAATCCGGGACCACTGGCTCCTAACTGCTCACCTGCCTGCCTACCTGATCGCCCCTAACTGCCCCCACTGCTGGCCTGGTCACCCCCAACTGCCCCCACTGCCAGCCTGGTCACCCCCAACTGCCTTCCCACCCCCACCAGCCTAGTCACCTCTAACTGCCTCCCCCGCTGACCTGGTTGCCTCTTACTGCCCCCACTCCTGCCAGACTGGTTGCCCCCAAATTCCCCCCGCCCCCACCAGCCTGGTCGCTCCCAACTGCCCCCCCTGCCGGCCTGGTCACCCCACGCAGCCTGCTGCTCAGTCGTTTGGTCAGCCCTCACTAACCCCCCCCCCCCCTTGCCAACCTGGTCACTCCACGCAGCCTGCTGCTCAGTTGTTTAGTTGCCCCTCACTAAACTCCCTGCTGGCCTGGTCGCCCCATGCAGCCTGCTACTCAGTCGTTTGGTCATCTGTTCGGTTGTGACGGTCACTTAGGCTTTGATTGATTGATAGATAGATAGATAGATAGATAGATAGATAGATAGATAGATAGACTGATTGACTGTTTAAGAGTTGTTAAGATTTTTTTAAAACTCATCTGTGGCTTCTATAAGCTGAGTCACTATGGGAAAATTTAGAAGTCATTTATAGTGAATGATAAAGAATCTCTCCTATGCCCTAGCCAGTTTGGCTCAGTGGACAGTGCATTGACCTGTGGACTAGAGGATCTCGGGTTCAATTCCTGTCAAGGGCACATGCCTGGTTGCAGGCTTGATCCCCAGTGGGGGGCGTGCAGGAGGCAGTCGATCAGTGATTCTCTGTCATCATTGATGTTTCTGTCTCTCTCTTCCTCTCCCTCTCCCTCTCTGAAATCAATACAAATATTTTTTTAAAAAAGAATCTCTCCTATGGTAATAGCTCTTTCTTAGAGGTTAAAAGAGGTTAATTTTCCAGATGAGGCCTTGAATGAGATGACTTGTTTCTTCAGCAAACATTTGATGCATGTATTCTGCCTGTTGAGCCTATGTTGAGTCCTGCTTATACAGGGAACAAAATCCAATCCTAGCAGTCATGTAGGTTTTAGTTTAGAGGGAGAGCTGCTATGATTGTGCTACAGTTGGACAGAGCATAAGGTGCTATGGGGACAGAAGGCGTGCTGAAATGGGCCTGCCTCTGGGGAGAGAGTAGAGAAGGGTGAAGAGAATCCACATAGCCTGGGAAAGGAAGATGGCAATTGAGCATCCCAGTAACAGAGGAAACTGTGTAACATGGAAAGGTGAAGGAAATAATAGTAATAATAAAACCTAGTTAATATACAGTGCTTCCTGTGTGAGGTTTTTGTGCCCATTTTATTTTATTCTTGTAACAATCTGGAGATAAGTTTCACAGATGAGAAAACCAGTGTAGAGAGATGTTAAGTAACTTGCCTATGGTCACAGCTAGGAAATGGAGAGGGGGTCCGTCACTCATCCACCACTGACCTCAGAGCCATCATGCTCTACTCACTTAAGAAAGACCAATAATTCTTCAAGTAGCTATAAAGTAACTTTGACCTATGTCTAGGAAGTATATGGCGGAAGGTGTACGGTACAGGAGATAAGATGGGAGATATAGGTAGGATCTGGGTTAGGAAGGGCCATTCTAAGAAGTTTTGATTTTACCTATAGATAAAATGAACCAAAGTAGGTAAGATGGGGAAACCATTTAAGAGGACAGTTGGAATAATTCATGTTAGAAGTGATAAAGATCTAAACTAAATTAGTGTTAAGTAGAATGAAGGGGGTAGATTCAAGGTATCTTCTGGAGTGGAGTTCTCAGGCCTTGGCCATTAATTGAATGTGAGGCTGAAGAAGGAAGAGTTTAGGATAACTCTCAGGCTATTCAATTAGTTACTGTTTGCCAAGTAGAGAAAGAAGCAGATTTGGAGAAAATATGACCATTGTCCTTTCTGCCTGCTCGGAGTAGAATGGCAAAATGTTGTGAAAAGAAGAAATAATTTCTTCCTTTTGCTTTTCATTTTATTCATAGAGCTCAGACATGCTTTGGAACAAGCAAGAAGTCAACTGCCCTCTGTAGTCCGCCGTGCATATTTATGTATACGTTTAAGAATGTTATTATCTCCTGACTTTGATATGAGCTCTGGTAGCTTAGAGAACATACTTTCCGTTTACCTTATAATTCCGTACAGTCTGGTTCAGTATTAATTCCCCCAAACCTGGCACTCTGTTGTTGAGAGATCAGTATTCTGGTACATCTAATACCCTGTTTGATCACGGCCAAGACAGATGGGCAGTTGCGCACTCTTGCTTAGCAAATAAGACCTACCATCTGTTGGTATAATCTCATGCTCAGATCCTTACCTTAGCTCATCGTTACATCTATAAAATAATAAAGAGAAAGAACTAATGTCCTATTGCAGCGATTTTCAACCTTTTTCATCTCATGGCACACATCAATGATTACTGAAATTCTGCGGCACACCGAAAAATATATATTTTTGTCAATTTGGCAAAAAATGTAAGTATAATTTTAATCGATTTACCAAAATAATAATAATAATTACCTACCCTTTTGCTCCAAAGTAACTTTTTAAAAAATCAGGTGCCTGTACTTGTATATAAGTATGTCTGATGCCAAAAATTAAACAGTCAGACTCAACATTGTTATGTGACATGACCAATAAGATGTAACTCGATTATATGCCCTATATAAATAAAGGGTGTCCCAAAATTCACGCAAGAAGTAATTTTGATAGAAAACACAGGTTTATAATTAAAAATTGTAAATTTTTTATTGATTCATAAAGTATACAGTATAGGGTTATATATGGAATAGCATATCAGGTAAATGGCCTCCACGGCTTTGCTGGCACATACGCACTCTTTTGTTGAAATTTTCCATGACCGAAATGCTGCTGCTCAGGCAATAATAGTTAATGGTGCTTGCTGTCGCGACATGATAATCCAGTTTTTGTGCCGTGGAGGCCATTTAGACACTTGGAATTACTAATGAATTTAGAAAGCTGTCCATGCAGCATGGTTTGAATCTCCTCCTCAGTTACTAAAGGGGACTTAAAAGTGAAATTCCTGCCCTAACTGGTTTGATTCAGTGGATAGAGCATCGGCCTACGGACTGAAAGGTCCCAGGTTCGATTCCGGTCAAGGGCATGTACCTTGGTTGCAGGCACATCCCCAGTAGGAGGTGTGCAGGAGGCAGCTGATTGATGTTTCTCTCTCATCGATGTTTATAACTTTCTATCCCTCTTCCTTCCTCTCTGTAAAAAATCAATAAAATATATATATTTTTAAAAATTATAAAAGTGAAATTCCTCTGTTGTACGTAAAAATAAATTAAAATCGAATGAATTAAAATTAAAACATGAAATCATAAAAGATCTTGAAAAGAAAAAAACAGGTTTCTTTTTATATGAACACAGAATAAGGAAGACAAGCATAAAACTAATGGCAGAAAACAGGATTATTGATAGATTTGATTACATAACTTTTTTTTTTTTTTTTAAATATATTTTATTGATTTTTCACAGAGAGGAAGGGAGAGAGATAGAGAGAGTTAGAAACATCGATGAGAGAGAAACATCGATCAGCTGCCTCTTGCACATCCCCCACCGGGGATGTGCCCGCAACCCAGGTACATGCCCCCGACCGGAATCGAACCCGGGACCTCTCAGTCCGCAGGCCGACGCTCTATCCACTGAGCCAAACCGGTTTCGGCTACATAACTTTTATATATCAAAAAAAACTAAATAAAAGGCAAAGAAACTTGTAAATATATTTGTGATGTATTACAGAGGACTGGTAATTAATATTCAAAGTTATCTTACAGATCAATAAGAAAAATATGAATACTCTAAGAGAAAAAAATAGGCAAGTCATGAATAGGCTACCCTCAAAAGACATATCAGGTGTCAGAAGTAGGGGGAAAGTGCAGCTTTAATAATGATCAAAGAAATACACATCAAACAATGGGATGCTTTTTTTTTTTTAATCCTCACCCGAGGATATTTTTCCATTGAATTTTTTAGGGAGAGTGGAAGAGAGGGAAAGACAGAGAGAAACATCGATGTGAGAGAAACACATTGATTGGTTGCCTCCTGCACGCACCCCGACCAGGGCCCAGGCTGGGGAGGAGCCTGCAACCGAGGTATGTGCCCTTGATCGGAATCGAACCTGGGACCCTTTGGTCTGCAGGCCAACACTCTATTTCCTGACCCAAACCATCTAGGGTGGGATGCTTTTTATTTCTGTCAAATTGCCGATTTGAATAAAATGAGCTTGTCCAAGTTATGGAAGTGTCCGCTGTTAGCAGTTTGATATGTATGAAAGTCCTTTAGATTTTGTGTTATAATAGCATTTGTTACCCTCTCTGTGAGGCATACTTTTAAACATTGGACAAGGATTATCTCATATAATCCTTAAAATTACTCTCTTATATAAATGTGGTTGTTTCCATTTTAATGATGAGGGAATTGAAGTGTTGGGGAAATAATCAAATTTCCTCCAGGTCACTTAGCTATTTAGTGATGGAGGCAGACTGTCTAACCAAAATAATATTTCTCTGGAACCTGAACCAACCATGCTTGTCTAATATTTTATCCCCAAAAATATTTGGATATATGTATCCAAGTATGTTTATTATAGTATTTATAAGAGCAAAAACTTAGTCCTAGCCGGCTTTGCATCAGCCTGCAGACTGAATAGTCCTGGGTTTGATTCTGGTCAAGGGCACGTATCTTGGTTGCAGGTTCTCTGGCCCTCACCCCTGTGTAGACACAAGATGGCCGCCACAAGATGGCCAGCATGGGAGGGCATTTGGGAGGGACCAGGCCTGAAAGGGAGGGCAGTTGGGGGGACCAGGCCGGCAGGGGAGGGCAGTTGTGGGCAATCAGGCCTGCAGGGGAGGGCATTTTGGGAGGGATCAGGCCAGCAGTGGAGGGCATTTGTGGGGTGCCGGGAGCCGGTCCATGCTTGCTGTTTCAAGGGACCTGGCATATATGGCATACTGTTCTTAATATGTTTGCTCACCTTCTTGGCACTGTGTTTTAACCAAGGTCTCCTCTCTGAGAAAGGTTGTTTCCCCAGGTAGGGATTTTCCCCTGAAGTTAGGGAGGGAATAAAACCCCTTAACTAAGTGCCAGGTGGGTAATTAATCACTTTAACTATGAACAATCATGCTTAAGCTACATAATCTTTACTCCCTGGAATGGAGATAAGAAACACCCTAACCTTTGTAATAGAGATTGATAGGATTGAATCAACTGGTATAAATACAGTTGTAACAAGACAGCAAGACACAGAACTTGGAATACAGAACTAAGAAGAAGACAGAACCAGGAGGCACAGAACCTACACAGAACGTTCTCTAGAGACAGAAGAACTTCGCTGGAGAGAACATGGCAAAAGATCCTGGACTGAACCTGACTACAGAAATTGGCAAGAGAACCTGACTAGAACCTGGTGACTGAACCTGGCTGGAGAACCTGGACAGAACCTGGCTGGAGAACCTAGCAAGGGAACATGGCTACAGAACCTGGCTGGAGAACCTGGAGAACCTAGCAAGAGAACATGGACACAGAACCTGGCTGGAGATCCTAACCAGAACTTCGCTGGAGATCCAGAGCAGAACTTCGCTGGAGATCCAGACCAGAACTTGGCTGGAGATCCTGGCTGGAGATCCAGGCTAGGCTGCTGATCAACTGAACACGGTCTCCGTGTCATTCCTTCTTCGCCGACTCCGTCCACACCTTTGGGGACCCCTGGACCTGCTGGGGTTGGACCCCGGCAGTGGGGGACCAGACCAGCAGGGGAGGGCAGTTGGGGGCGATCAGGCCAGCAGGGGAGGGCAGTTGGGGGGACCAGGCCAGCAGGCAGGTGAGCGGTTAGAAGCCAGCGGTCCCAGATTGCGAGAAGGATGTCCGACTGACGGTTTAGGCCCGAGGTGTCCCTGATTGGAGAGGATGCAGGCTGGGCTGAGGGACACTAGTCTATAATAATAAAACCATAATATGCAAATAGAATAGCAAAATGACTGTCCGGACAACCACACTATGACACACACTGGTGCCAGGCCAGCCAAGGTGGGTGTGATTCAATTGGTCAGGGAACCCCGCCATCACCCCACAATTACCCCACAGAGGGAGGCTCAGGCCACCAGCTGGCAGGACAATTGCCCCAAAGAGGGAGGCCCAGGTACCCTCTTCGGGGTGATTGATCAGGGGGCTCCGCAATCAATTGCCCCAAAGAGGGAAGCCCAGGTCACTGACCAGTGGGCTGCAGCGGGTGGGTGGGGCCTCTCTCTTCAGGGCGATCAATCACGGAGCCCCGGCCAGGCGAGCGGAGCCTCCCTCTGTGGGGCTATTAATTGCGGAGCCCTGCAATTAATCACCCCAAAGAGGGAGGCCCAGGCTACCCAGCCGGCGGCACTGCAGCTAGGTGGGCGGGGCCTCCCTCTGCAGGGCAATCTATCACGGGGCTCCCGGACTGCAAGAGCTTGCAGGCTGAGCTGAGCCCTCCCTCCCCATCCTCCATCCCCCCCCCAAGTGCATGAATTTCATGCACTGGGCCTTTAGTATTTATAATAAAAGCACAATTTAAAAAAATATGTGTACATAACAAGATAGAAAGACTGCATTAAAACATTGAGAATGGTTTTTTATTTGTGTTCTGGGAGCAAGATTATAGGCTTCTCTTTATCTTTTCAGTTTTCAAGTTTTCCTGCTTTAGACATCTACACTAATAAAAGACAACAGTGCTAATTGACTGTACCTTCACTATGCCCATCAGCCAATCAGAAGAGTATGCAAATTAACCCAACAAAAATGGCCGTTAAATTTGCATACTGCAGGCGGGGCAGGATAGCACGATCCACCGCTGGCCACCATCCTGGCCTCCCCTGTGCAACCAGGGGCGGCAGGGCAATCCGCCACCCCGCTGCCATCCAGGCCTCCCAGGAGGGCCTGCTCCCGGGTTGCCATGCCGATCCGCCAGCGGTGATCTGTGAGCAGGAAAGCGCTGCCCGCAGGCATCCAGCAGAGCCAGCTCCCGGGTCACTGTGGCAATCCCCGAGTAGGAAAGCACTGCCTGCAGGCAGCACCCAGGAGGGCCTACTCCTGGGTCGCCGTGGCGATCCGTGAGCAGAAAAGCGCTGCCTGCAGGCAGCAACCAGCAGGGCCTGCTCCCCGGTCGCGGTGGCAATCTACGAGCAGGAAAGTGCAGCCTTCAGGCAGCACCCAGCAGGGCTCGCTCCGGGGTTGCCATGGCGATCCGGCAGCAGCGATCCGTGAGCAGGAAAGCGCTGCCTACAGGCAGCACCCAGGAGGGCCTGCCCCCAGGTCTCCACAGTGATCCGTAAGCAGGAAAGCGTGGCCTGCAGGCAGCACCCCACCCTGGCCCCAGCTCAAGGGAGAGAACAACACACAGTGGAGGCCAGGAGCCTGAGAGATCAACACAGAAGGGCGCCTGCTCCAAGCCTCCACAGTGTGGCTGGGGGCAGGCCCGCAGCAGACACAGACACACATATACACACACAGGGCGACTGCTCTGAGCCTCCTACACAGCTGGGGGCACGCCCCCAGCAGGGACACACACACACACACACACACACGGGGTGCCTGCTTGGAGCCTCCGATGTGGCTGGGGGCACGCCCCCAGCAGACACACACACACACACACACACACACACACACACACACACACACACGGGACGCCTGCTCTGAGCCTCTGCTGCCAGACTGTGGCCGTCAGTAGGACATCCACTGAGGGCTCCCGGACTGTGAGAGGGGCAGGCTGGGCTGAGGGAACCCCACCCCCCAGTGAACGAATGTTGTGCACCAGGCCTCTAGTATTTTATAATTAACTTAAAACAGTAACTAATAATAGAAAGGAGGAATTTTCTCCAGAAGAATACCTTCAGGGTCCCAACTCCTGGACTGTGAGAAATAGATGCTCAGTATAGTATTGATGCCTGGTCGGCCCCACTTAGCCTAATTTATAGAATCTCTCCTTGATAATTAACATAACTTGGGAGTGATTATTTATCTTATGAGCAGATTCTTGGGTATCTAAAAAATAATTTAGAGGGGGGTAAAGGAGGGTAAAATGGGAGATATCTGTGATACTATCAACAATGAAAAGTATATTTAAAAAATAAAATGAGCCCTAGCTGGTTTGGCTCAGTGGATAGAGCATCAGCCTGTGGACTGAAGGGTCCCAGGTTCAATTCCAGTCAAGGGCACATGCCCGGGTTATGGGCTTGTTCCCCAACGTGGGGGGCAGGAGGCAGCCAATCAGTGATTCTCTCTCATCATTGATGTTTCTATCTCTCCCTCTCCCTTCCTCCCTGAAATCAATAAAAATATATATTTTTTAAAAATAAAATGAAAAAAAAAATAATTTGTCACACAGCCCTTAAATCGCAAACTTCCCTTGTGTATGCAATGATTTATATCTATACAACATCTTAGGAGCACATGTTTGCAAGACAACTTTTTGTTGTTGTTAATACTCACCTGAGGATATTTTTCCATTGAATTTTAGGGAGAGTGGAAGACAGAGGGAAAGACAGACAGAAACATAAACACATTGATTGGTTGCCTCCTGCAGGAGCCCCAACCAGGGCCCAGGCTATGGAGGAGTCTACATCCAAGGTTCGTGCCCTTGACTGGAATCGAACCCAGGACCCTTTGGTTGGCAGGCCAACGCTCTATCCACTGAGCCAAGCCGGTTAGGGCACAAGACAACTCTTGATTCTTCCCAGGTCCTTAATATGTACGAATGTTCCAAATGCCGTACCTTCTGCATTAAATTTCAATTTTAATACAATATTTATGTATCACTTTGCTCCTACCCATGTACTGGACAAACTGATACAATCAAAGTTATGGAAGGTATAGTGCTCCCACACCAACAAGGCGCTTTATTACACTACCTTTAATTAACATCTCTCATATAACTTGAGAATACTAAAAGGAAATTCATTGATGGGGGTGGGGATATCCTATATTACTCACATAAGTACTTGGAACCCTGCAATAACAATATAGGGGAATAGAGGAAGAACTAGGAATTGTAACAAGAATTCCCAAATCAGGCTTCCAGCTGACTCCTTCAATGTCGCTCCACAGTCCCTGGCCCCTGGCACTTTGCCAGGCTCTCTAATTCTTTCCGGTAGTGAAAACTACAGGAAGCTAAAATTTCAGCTTTTTAACCTGGTGTTTCCTTTTCTCTTTAGATTGGTATTTTGCTTAATTCAAAAGCTGCCTACTTCAAAAAATGACTGGTGTTTTTACTTTTATTATGATAGAAATGAAAAAATGAACCATTGATATTCACATTATTTTTAGTTTATAGAACTATCAGCTTCGAAGTTCAAGCTTTATTACAAAGTGAACATCATGTTCTCTTGCTACCCAAGTGTGTGCTTATCATTGTGTCTATGAAATTTATAGGTTCCTGGTATAAATTTACCCGTCAATCAACTGACATATTTCTTCGCTGCCGTCCTCATTAGTGGTGTTGTACATGAAATTGGACACGGGATAGCAGCCATTAGGTAATGATATTTACCTTTTTATTTCTACTACATGCAAAGCAGCTTGCATTTAGGAGATTTTATTACTAAAATCTGCTACATTTGATATTTTTCTTTCTGTGCATGCTACCCAGTTTTATCCGTAATTATTGAGGTACCTTCTCTTTTGCAGAGGAGATTTATATATTAATGAATATGCTCAGTTAACCGTATGTATAACTATAATCTGGGTCTTTCTATCCTTTGCCTTCTATCAGCATGGTTATATCCTCATGGTGCTTCATGATTTTCATCTAATCCTGAAACCTAATCTTTCTATTCATCATTGGGTCAGAATGATACCTTTGCATTGCTTTCTTAGTACTTTGTTTGGCTTATCCGTTGAAATACTTTCCTGCTTTAACTCATGGCCTCTGCTAACTAGAGCAAGAACATTGAAAGCTCTGGGTTTGTTAACAAATTTCATAGCCTATTGAAACACTGAAGAAGATAAGGGAGGATGAGAACTGGGACTTCCTTCAAGTATCATGCCCTCTTTTTGTTGTGACTACCCAAATGTATCATGATTATAGCTATTTTAAAGGATCCTAAACCTATAAAATCATGATGGGCGAGAAGGTGAGTCACAACTCCCCTTCACTCCCACTGATAATTACTGCCATAAGGAGTACACATGCTGATGGGGATGTGTTTTATCCGTTCGGTGTATGGACCTGATTAAAGGTGTTAGATGAGAAGATTTAATCACTTATTACTTTCCACTTGCTTATGAAAAAGAGTCTATAGATTGGCAATAAACCCTCATCTTGACAGATCACATACTGCTACACAGACGTGCTATGTAGTGGTTTAAGTGGGTGGCTGCCCTTTTTTAAAATCTCTTTCACCTTTGCTTCCACATTTTTAGACTTGCAGCCCTAAGGGTTTTACATATAAAACAATTGTTATTAACAGTTTAATAATTCACAGTATAATGTGGTTAATTTTTTTAAAAATATATTTTATTGATTTTTTACAGAGAGGAAGGGAGAGGGATAGAGAGTTGGAAACATCGATGAGAGAGAAACATCGATCAGCTGCCTCCTTCACACTCCCCACTGGGGATGTGCCCGCAACCAAGGTACATGCCCTTGACCGGAATCGAACCTGGGACCCTTCAGTCCGCAGGCCAACGCTCTAGCCACTGTTCCAAACTGGTCAGGGCTGGTTAATTTTTTTTTTATAAAATCACAACTGCTGATATAAAGTGAATTATACAGTCCTCTGATGTATTTAGTACTAAGTGATAGCACAGTGTATTTATATAGTGCTTTTTTCAGAGTAACTATTTGGTCTTAGGAGGCTGTTAAGTATAATTCCATTTTTAGAGAATGAATTGATATATAGTTCTCCTAAGGAAAGTCTGAGCATAATGCATTTTTAACAGTACCTCGTTTAATGTGAATAAACCTCTACGTTCATTTATAATAGCACAGACAGCCCTAGCAAGTTTGGCTCAATGGATAGTGTCAGCCCGCGTACTGAAGGATCCTGAGTTCAATTCTGGTCGAGGGCAGGCACGTACCTTGGTTGTAGGCTCATTCCTCAGTCTTGGTCGGGGCATGTGTGGGAGGCAACCAATCAATGTGTCTCTCTCTGACATAGATGTTTGTTTCTCTCTGTCTCTCCACCTCCCTTCTACTCTTTCTAAAAATCAATGGAAAAATATCCTCGAGTGAGGATTAACAAAAAAAAATACTAGTAATATAAAAGCTAAGACAAATATAAATATTTAGATAATGTAATTGAATTATATTTTCTACTGTGTCCTCGGAAAATAATTCAGACTAAACCATAAAAATGTTTTTTATTTAGTTTCTCATAGAAATATTAAACTTTTCTTTATATATATATATATATATATATATATATATATATATATATACACACACACACACATACACACTAGGGGCCCGGTGCACGAAATTCGTGCACTGGGTTTGGGGGGGGGGGGGAGAGTGTCCCTCAGCCCAGCCTGCCCCCTCTCACATACTGGGAGCCCTCAGGCATTGACCCCCATCACCCTCCGATCGCCTGATCGGCCCCTTGCCCAGGCCTGACGCCTCTGACAGAGGTGTCAGGCCTGGGCAGGGGACCCTCATTTCCCCCCATCACTGGTTCCGCCCCCCGCCCAGGCCTGATGCCTCTGGCCCAGGCGTCAGGCCTGGGCAGGGGACCCCCCACTACCCCCCCATCACTGGCTCCGCCCTCACCCAGGCCTGATGCCTCGGCCAGAGGCGTAGACCCCCATCACCCTCCAATCGCCTGATCGGCCCCTTGCCCAGGCCTGACGCCTCCGCCAGAGGTGTCAGGCTTGGACAGGGGACCCCCATCTCCCCCCGATCACTGGCTCTGGCCCCCACCCAGGCCTGAGGCCTCTGGCCCAGGAATCATGCCTGGGCAGGGGACCCCCATCTCCCTCTGATCGCTTGCTCCACCCCCCCCCCCCAAGCCTGACGCCTCTGACCCAGGCTTCAGGCCTGGGCAAGGGGACCATCATGTCCCCCCAATCCCCGGCTCCGCCCCCCGCCCAGGCCTGATGCCTCTGGCCCAGGCATCATGCCTGGACAGGGGACCCCCAGCCCCCCGCCCAGGCCTGATGCCTCGGCCAGAGGAGTTGACCCTCATCACCCTCCGATCACCAATCACCAGATCGGCCCCTTGACCAGGCCTGAGGCCTCCGGCAGAAGTGTCAGGCCTGGGCAGGGCACCCCCAGCTCCCCGCGGTTGCAGGCTCCGCCCCTGCCCAGGCCTAACGCCTCTGGTCTAGGCGTCCGGCCCGGGCAGCGGGACCCGCAGCTGCAGCGGCCCCGCGATCGTGGGCTCCGCTTTAGGCCCAGGCAAGGGACCCCTAGCTCCCGGGACTGCCAGCTTCGACCGTGCCCAGCTCCCATCGCTGGCTCCACCCCTACTTCCTGCTATCACTGGCCAGGGCGGCAAAGGCGCCTGATTCTCCGATCATGGCTGGGGGGCAGGGCAAAGGCGGCCCCCCCCAGCTCTTAGCTCCCCCCTGGGTTTCCGATCACTGTCAGTGGCAGGGGGCTTCTTCCTGCTTTCCCTTTCGCCTCCCTGCATTGTGCCTACATATGCAAATTAGCCGCCATCTTGTTGGCAGTTAACCGTCAATCTTAGTTGGCAGTTAACCGTCAATCTTAGTTGGCAGTTAACCGCCAATCTTAGTTGGCAGTTAACCGCCAATCTTAGTTGGCAGTTAACCGCCAATCTTAGTTGGCAGTTAACCGCCAATCTTAGTTGGCAGTTAACCGCCAATCTTAGTTGGCAGTTAACCGCCAATCTTAGTTGGCAGTTAACCGCCAATCTTAGTTGGCAGTTAACCGCCAATCTTAGATGGCAGTTAACTTGCATATAGCCCTGATTAGCCAATGAAAACGGTAGCGTCGTACGCCAATTACCATTTTTCTCTTTTATTAGTGTAGATATATGACTAATTTCAAGCTGTTTGTTCAGCATATTTGTTTCTAAGAATTTTCAAGTTAAAAGCCTATTTCAGAATTTCATTTTATAAAATGCAGTTTCATAGATGACCAAATATGTACGTTATTGTAAAATTGTGAGATAAATGATAGCTAGATAATCATATATGTAGGATAACTTTTTGACTGTCCAGAGAGACTTGTTTTTCCAAGTAAGAATTTGCACTACAGTGGGAAGTACTAAAATTACGTACATTATTAATTTGAAAAGTGCAATACTAGTGCTAAATTTCTTTCTCTATGTGATTTCTTAGGGAACAAGTTCGATTTAATGGCTTTGGGATTTTTCTCTTCATTATTTATCCTGGAGCATTTGTTGATCTGTTTACCACTCATTTGCAACTTATATCACCAGTCCAGCAGCTAAGGATATTTTGTGCAGGTAACAGATTTAAATGTTTTTATTCTTCTATGTGTTGTTAGTGGTTTTATGGAAAATACTCAAATCACAAATTAAAAGCATCTCATCTTTCGGTTGATAAATTCAGTTTATAAGAATCTCAGTCAAAAGTAGTAGAGCAAGCCCTAGCTGGTTTGGCTCAGTGCATAGAGCATCGGCCTGCGGTCTGGGGGGTCTTGGGTTCGATTATGGTCAAGGGCACATGCCCAGGTTGCGGGCTCAATCCCCAGTAGGGGGGGCGTACAAAAGGCAGCTAATCAGTGATTCTCATCATTGATGTCTCTCTCTCTCTCTCTCTCTCTCTCTCTCTCTCTCTCTCTTTTTCTCTTTCTCTTTCTCTCCCCCCTTCCTCTCTGAAATCAATAAAAATATATTTTTAAAAAACAACTAAAACCAACATAATTTTAAAAAGACAAAGTACAATGAGTTGAACATACCATGTGAATAGAAAATATGACTAAAGCATTAAATGAAGACAGAGGAGCACTTAATCATATGGAGTATAATCCACAATGAAAATGTAATTGCTGCAAGTCTTACTGTATCAAGTAACAAATCATCAAAACGAAAATGGAGAAAGTACAAAGAAAGCAACAGGTATAAGAAAAGAGACTCCTATCTCTTGATACTTGGCACATAGGTATGAAAAAGTCAGATCATAAAAGCTGTTAATAAGAAAAAAATAATTATGTCAAAATCGTACCACAATTTATTTTCAAGTGCTCATAATACATTAAAAATTGTCCAGTTTCATTCAAAACAATCATTATAGTATATTTAAAAGTAAAAATGAAATAATGTATAAAGTTTTGCTAAAAGGAAAATTAACTGCCTTCAATAGTTATGGAATAAGTGAAAGTAAATCAGATAAGCAACTGAAGAAGTGAGGGGAAAAAACTATAAAATGGTTCAGAAATTATTATAATTTGTAAGGATATAGGCAGAAAATAATAATTGGAAAATAAAAATTGGAAAAAATAAAAACTGTAACTGTTAAGTCCAAGAGTTAGTTCTTTGAAGGGAAAAAAAAAAAACAATGGGAGAAAGCTTCTATAGACAGAGTTAGCAGTCAGATTGGGGAATGACAGTGGATAGAAAATTAAAAATTATAAAAAGGCTCTTTGTTCATCTCTGCAAAAAATTTTCAAAATCCTGGATAGTTATTTAAAAAAATAATAAATAGCCTAAATAAAGCCCAGAAAGATAGAAAAAAAAAGTATATACACAGGTTAATTACAATGAGAGAAATTAAGAAAGTTGAGGAAGGATGCCTCTGAAAGTTTCGTAGGTGGAATTCTTTCAAATCTTGCAGAAGATTTTTCTTTTTAATTCCAATTTAGTATAAACTTTCCAGAGCACATAGAGAAGGAAACTAAGATTTTTTTCTTAGGCCAATAAAACTCAGATAAAAGCACCAAAAATACTCTGCAGTCACATGATGTATCTAAGCAAAGCAAGGATAGTTCAACATTAGGTAGTCTATTTGAATATGGGAAGCATTATTAAACTTTAGGGGGGGGGGAATCTTCATATCAGCAGGTATTGAAACATATTTAATAGAATTCAATATCTATTAATAGCTAAAAAACAAAAATCTTTAGTGAAAGTAGAAATAGCTGCATACTTACTAATGATATAACACTTCTTTGACAGTGGTTCTCAGCCTTGGCTGCACATTAGAATCACCTGGGAATCTTTTTAAAATCCTGATTTCTGGGCCTCATCCTCCGGAAATTCTATTTCTTTGTTATGGGGTGGGGCCACAACATTAGTAACAAAGAAACAGAATTTCCGGAGCATGAGGCCCAGAAATCAGGATTTTAAAAAGATTCCCAGGTGATTTTAATGTGCAGCCAAGGTTGAAAAACACTGACTTAGAAGCATTCCTATTTAAAGGACAAGACAAGCAATTCCGCTGTCAAATATCACTGATACTATTAGATGATCTATAAGTGTGAATCAGTGCAATTAAATAAGAGGGAAAAGAGTATGAATATTTAAAAGCCCCCCCCCCACCACCAATACTGTTATACACCCGAGGAGGGAGATGGATAAAATAAATGGAAATGAAATATAGAAAAATTCAGTAAAGAATCTGCTTCGTGAATTAATATTGAAGAAGCAATAGCCGGTAGACAGAGCGGCCGGTTAGTGAATTAATATTGAAGACGCGATAGCGGGTAAAGGGAGCGGCCGGTTAGTGAATTAATATTGAAGACGCGATAGCGGGTAGACGGAGCTGCCGGTTAGTGAATTAATATTGAAGACGCGATAGCGGGTAGACGGAGCGGCCGGTTAGTGAATTAATATTGAAGACGCGATAGCGGGTAGACGGAGCTGCCGGTTAGTGAATTAATATTGAAGACGCGATAGCGGGTAAAGGGAGCGGCCGGTTAGTGAATTAATATTGAAGACGCGATAGCGGGTAGACGGAGCGGCCGGTTAGTGAATTAATATTGAAGACGCGATAGCGGGTAGACGGAGCGGCCGGTTAGTGAATTAATATTGAAGACGCGATAGCGGGTAGACGGAGCTGCCGGTTAGTGAATTAATATTGAAGACGCGATAGCGGGTAGACGGAGCTGCCGGTTAGTGAATTAATATTGAAGACGCGATAGCGGGTAGACGGAGCGGCCGGTTAGTGAATTAATATTGAAGACGCGATAGCGGGTAGACGGAGCGGCCGGTTAGTGAATTAATATTGAAGACGCGATAGCGGGTAGACGGAGCTGCCGGTTAGTGAATTAATATTGAAGACGCCATAGCGGGTAGACGGAGCGGCCGGTTAGTGAATTAATATTGAAGACGCCATAGCGGGTAGACGGAGCGGCCGGTTAGTGAATTAATATTGAAGACGCGATAGCGGGTAGACGGAGCTGCCGGTTAGTGAGTTAATATTGAAGACGCGATAGCGGGTAGACGGAGCGGCCGGTTAGTGAGTTAATATTGAAGACGCGATAGCGGGTAGACGGAGCGGCCAGTTAGTGAATTAATATTGAAGACGCGATAGCGGGTAGACGGAGCGGCCGGTTAGTGAATTAATATTGAAGACGCCATAGCGGGTAGACGGAGCGGCCGGTTAGTGAGTTAATATTGAAGACGCGATAGCGGGTAGACGGAGCGGCCGGTTAGTGAATTAATATTGAAGACGCCATAGCGGGTAGACGGAGCGGCCGGTTAGTGATTAATATTGAAGACGCGATAGCGGGTAGACGGAGCGGCCGGTTAGTGAATTAATATTGAAGACGCGATAGCGGGTAGACGGAGCGGCCGGTTAGTGAATTAATATTGAAGACGCCATAGCGGGTAGACGGAGCGGCCGGTTAGTGAGTTAATATTGAAGACGCGATAGCGGGTAGACGGAGCGGCCGGTTAGTGAATTAATATTGAAGACGCGATAGCTGGTAGACGGAGCGAAGAGGGTGGAGGGGTAGCATACGGGTATTAGCGTGACCTGGTATGAACGAACGTGACCCCACGCATGCGCCAGGGTATCGGGAAGCGCATGCGCTGGGTGCCAGGATGCCCAGAATTCCCCGCGTCTAAGCCTAAACCGCCAGTCAGCGCCACTCTCTGCCCTTCGCGCCTTTTCCGCGGAGCGGAGCGGAGCGCGAGCCCTCCCCGGCCTGGGGCCTCGCGCTCTTTCTCTCAGCTTTTCCGCCACCTTCCGGCTGCCCCGCCCTGCGCTGCCGCCTGGTCTAGCCGCGAAAGCCTCGTCAGAGCTCTCAGCCATGGCTTCAAACAACTTTATCTACATCACCCCAGAAGACATGGAGGAGGCTGTCGAGTTAATGGAATTACACCAGGTACACCTAGAGACTATTGCTATGCAGGATATCGCTGTGGACGATTTTGCTTTGGAGAATATTGACATGGAGAGTCTCGCAGTCGAGAGTATCCCTTTGGAGAATATCTCCATGGACAATATCTCTTTGGAGAATATCTCCATGGACAATATCCCTTTGGAGAACATCGCTATGGAGAATATTCCTTTGGAGAATATTTCTTGGGAGAATATCCCTTTGGAGAATATCGCGATGGAGAATATCCCTTTGGAGGCTATCTCTGAGGCGAATGTCGCTGTGGAGAATATCCCTTTGGCGGATATCTCTGAGGCGAATGTCGCTGTGGAGAATATCCCTTTGGCGGATATCTCTGAGGTGAATGTCGCTATGGAGAATATCCCTTTGGCGGATATCTCTGAGGTGAATGTCGCTGTGGAGAATATCCCTTTGGCGGATATCTCTGAGGAGAATGTCGCTGTGGAGAATATTCCCCCAGAGCTCACAGCGATGGAAACCGTTGAGTACCAGGATATCAGCGGCAGTTGGGTCCACGGTGGCCACCACAGTTCACCTCTGATGGCGCTGCAGCCGTTCCTGGTTAACCCGAACAAAGGGAACCACGACCAGGAAATGATCATGGTGCAGACCCAGGAGGAAGTCGTGGGCTATTTCGAGTCCGACAACGAGCAGGCTAGCAACTTCCAGGAGCAGCCGGTGCCTGTCCCGGTGGAAGAAGAAGCCTACTTCCAGGAAACTCCGACTTCCCTGTCAGACTCCGCGGCATCATCGCTCAAGAAGCCCAAGAAGCTCCGCATCGGTCAGCAAAGCGCCGCCAGCCACGATCAGCAAAGCACCACTAACGGCGGTATGAAAAGCACCACCAGCAACGGGAAGCAAAGCAAGAAGCACGGCAGCCACGGCAAAAAGCTCCGCATTGGCCAGCAAAGCGCCACCGGCCACGGTATGGAAAACGCCGGCAAGGGTAAGAAACGCACCGCCAAAAGCGCGGCCGGGGCGGCGGGAGGCAGCGGCTCGGAGGAAGGCAACAGAAAGTGGGAGCAGAAGCAGGTGCAGGTCAAAACCCTAGAGGGTGAGTTCGCCGTCACCATGTGGTCCCAAGCTGGTGAAAGCGATCAGGAGATTGAAGGACAGAGTCCGGTGAACTTACCGGACTTAGCTCCTGATTATTCAGAGTATTTGACGGGAAAGAAACTTCCTCCTGGAGGAATACCTGGCATTGACTTATCAGATCCCAAACAGCTGGCAGAATTTATTAAAGCGAAGCCCAAAAAGTGCAAAGATGACATTCCAAGAACAGTACCTTGCCTTCATAAAGGCTGCGGAAAGATGTTCCGGGATTCCGCTTCTATGAGAAAACATCATCACACCCACGGTCCTAAAGGCTACATATGTGCAGAATGTGGCAAAGGTTTTATTGAGAGCTCAAAACTAAAACGGCATCAACTGGTGCATTCTGGAGAGAAGCCCTTTCAGTGCACATTTGAAGGCTGCGGAAAATACTTTTCCCTGGATTTCAATTTGCGTACACATGTGAGAATCCATACAGGTGACAGGCCCTATGCCTGCCCCTTCGAGGGTTGTGATAAGAAGTTTGCTCAGTCAACTAACCTGAAATCTCATATCTTAACGCATGCTAAGAACAAATAGCCAGTGAAAAGGAGAAAAGATCCTTTTTTGATTCTTATATATCTAAGGGTCATGTTTTCATAGATTCGTTTAAAAAGTTAAAAATATATGTTTATGTTGTTAAGATGTCATGTTTTAATAGAGTAGTAAAAGTTAAAGGTTAAAAAAGTGAAAAAAAGGTTAAAATATGTATA
This sequence comes from Myotis myotis, assembly GCF_014108235.1. Classification (NCBI taxonomy): domain Eukaryota; kingdom Metazoa; phylum Chordata; class Mammalia; order Chiroptera; family Vespertilionidae; genus Myotis; species Myotis myotis. The sequence goes on along the minus strand of NW_023416346.1, from coordinate 119,918,158 downwards.
AGATTACATTGTTCTGTAATATCATTTGGAAAACATGGTGTTTTGTCAAGTTTGATCCCAAAAAAGGATAATTCATAGACTTCACATCAAAAGACTTTTTATGCAACTGTGCTTAAAATGGGACTTTTCATATTCAAGTTCACCTATTTACAAATTTTTAAAGTTCTGTATTTTCCAAATGTTCATGTTTATACTTTTAAGAATATGTTTAATAATTCTATGTGTGGTTTTTATGGAAGTTGATAACTGCTTACTGTAGATTTTGTTTATGAGAATGAACGGTCATATACATACATGAAGTATTTTCCTGTTTAAAAAGAGGTTATATAGGTTTTGTTTGCTATCTTAATTTTGGTTTTATTCTTTGCTATTAACATATTTTGCATAACTATCTTTTAGCTGCATGAGTGATGTATATGTAGTATTGAATAGTAGATGTGGTTAGTACTGTTCGTCAATTTAAACCCATTTTAGTCAATTTAAACCCATTTTAGTCATTTTATTTCTAATACTGCCAAATAGTGTTATTTAGTGTAATTTCTTTGCTTCTTCGATTAGAAAGTGCTGCTCAATTGTAGTTGTATTGTTTTTATAATGACTTTTATAACATTTGATATGTACACCTTATATAATAGAAAAAGCAAAAGTGAAATACCTGTTCTAAATAAAGAAAAAAAACACTTGCCTGTATAAATACCATAGCTAGAAAACAGGGAGGATGCTACTGGCATCTGGGGAGTAGAAGCGAAACATCCTGCAATGCATAAGGAATTATCTGCCCCAAAATGCCAATAGTAAGAAAACCTGCTCTAGAGAAAGTAAAATTGTAATGTATTCCTTTAATGTACTTATAAACATTAGTGGACAAGAGGTTGTTTAAATAAAGGAAATGTGTTTTCAACCACCGTTGTTGCTTCTTAACCATCATGGGCAAATTGGGACTCTAGGGGGGTGGTCTGGTACAAGTTGCATCCCTGTCTCAAGAGAGGAGGGGAGAGGAGGTTGCCCAAATAATCAGGAATCAGTGCTGCTGAATTACCCGCTGATTTGTTCGGAGGGAGAGTTAATGAGGATGCAAGCATCTAGGTAATCCTGGTAGGCTTTTTCATCCTGGCTTGGAAGGAAAAGCTGAATTTAGCACATATAATGGTCACAAAGCTTATCAGTGGGAATGTTTTGTGGAATTGTGTTGGGACTAGCAACTTGGTGGGTGATGAGGTTATAGCTGTATTCCAAAATTAGTTTCATTAGAGTAAATTTCAGTGGGTCAAAGAATTAGTGATTTTTTTGGTTTGTTGTTTCAATTGTGTTTTTTAAGTGATGCCATGAAAGTAATACAAGAAAATACAGGTATCTTCTATAATATTGAACTGGGAAAGGCTTAGTACAAAGGAGCAATTTGACCACACCAACATTTAAAATGTCTGCAGCCTTAGCTGGTTTGGCTCAGTGGATGAAGCAGGGACCTGTGGACTGGGGTCCCCGGTTCAATTCCGGTCAGGGGCGCATGCCGGGTTGTGGGGGCTCAATCTCCAGTGGGGGTGTGTAGGAGGCAGCCGATCGATGATTCTCTCTCAACATTGATGTTTCTGTCTCTCTCTCCCTCTCACTTCCTCTCTGAAGTCAATAAAAATACATATTTGAAAAAGTAAAATGTCTGCATAGGCAGCCTATAAACCAAACCAAACAATAACCTGGATGAAAAAATTTAAATGCCTCTTACAAAAGACCAAATTCCTTAATATGTACATTGCAAATAATAATATATACATATTAGTAAAACAAAAAGCAACCAAGTCAAAAAATGTAAATAGGAAATGGATATGGTTCTCAGACAAAGGAAATAGAAATAGCCTTTTAACAAACATGAAAATGCTCTTCTAAGTCTCTCATAATTAAAGAACTAGAACCTAGCTCTAGGCGGTTTGACTTAGTGCAGTGGTTGGCAAACTGCGGCTCGAGAGCCACATGCGGCTCTTTGGCCCCTTGAGTGTGGCTCTTCCACAAAATACCGATTTCTGTGCACAGGCCACGAAGTTTCAATTGCACTGTATGTGCGCGCCCGCACTGGTATTTTGTGGAAGAGCCACACTCAAGGGGCCAAAGAACCGCATGTGGCTCTCGAGCCGCAGTTTGCCGACCACTGGCTTAGTGGATAGGGTGAAGGGTCCCAGGTTCAATTCTGATCAAGGGCACATATCTCGGTTGCAGGCTCCTCCCCGGCCCGGCAGGAGGCAACCAATCGATGTGTTTCTCTCACATCGATATTTCTCTTTTTCCCTTTCTCTTCCATTCTCTCTAAAAATCAATGGGAAGCTGATTTTTAGTCAGTCCTCCAGTGATGATTTTAAAAAAAAATAAATAGAAATTAGAACAAATATTTTACTTTTCACCTAGCAGATGGCAAAGTCTAAAATTACAGTAGCATCTGGTGTTGTTTCGAAAGTGGGAAAACATGCCAGTTATGAGAACATAAATTAATACAAACTCACTGGAGGTCAATTTTAATGCACATATTTTTGACCCGACAATTTTATATCTGTGTAATTTTTCGTACCCTCACAGATGCGTATTTAATTAGGTACATAACAATATGAGTAAAGCTGTTGAAGCATTGTATGAAAAAGTTAGTAGGGAACCTTAAGTCAATATGTTAAAAAAAAATGGGTTACTCTGTAGTGGATATAAGAAATGGGATAGGTATGAATGTGCAGATAAGGGAAAAGTCCAAAATTGATAAATGAAAAAGCAAAGGTAATTTGATATCTTTGGTGTTTTTAAAAGAACTGTGTATAGAACAGAAAATACTGTCATGTGTCCTGGACTAGACTTGCTCTGGATATTTTTAGAATGTAACAACTTAAAGCACTCATATAGGGGTAGCGGGGTCCATCTTACAATGTGAATATGGTGTGTGGAACATATTAGCTAGATATCTGGCTGCTGTAATAACCAAAAATAGCAGGCTTAAACTCTTATAAAACATTCCAAATGTAAGTAGCTCAGCGCTGATATAATTCTACTAGGGGCCCAGTGCACGAAATTCGTGCATTGGGTGGGGGGGGGGAGTGTCCCTCAGCCCAGCCTGCCCCCTCTCACATACTGGGAGCCCTCAGGCGTTGACCCTCATCACCCTCCAATCGCAGGATCGGCCCCTTGCCCAGGCCTGACGCCTCTGACAGAGGTGTCAGGCCTGGGCAGGGGACCCTCATTTCCCCCCATCACTGGTTCTGCCCCCAGCCCAGGCCTGATGCCTCTGGCCCAGGCGTCAGGCCTGGGCAGGGTACCCCCAGACCCCTCCGATTGCTGGCTCTGCCCCTTGCCCAGGCCTGATGCCGCGGCCAGAGGCATTGACCCCCATCACCCTCCGATCGCCTGATCGGCCCCTTGCCCAGGCCTGACGCCTCCGCCAGAGGTGTCAGGCTTGGACAGGGGACCCCCATCTCCCCCCGATCACTGGCTCTGACCCCCGCCCAGGCCTGAGGCCTCTGGCCCAGGAATCATGCCTGGGCAGGGGACCCCCATCTCCCCCTGATCGCTTGCTCCACCCCCCCCCCCAAGCCTGGCGCCTCTGACCCAGGCTTCAGGCCTGGGCAAGGGGACCATCATATCCCCCCAATCCCCGGCTCCGCCCCCCGCCCAGGCCTGACGCCTCTGACCCAGGCTTCAGGCCTGGGCAAGGGGATCATCATATCCCCCCAATCCCCGGCTCCGCCCCCCAGCCCAGGCCTGATGCCTCGGCCAGAGGAGTTGACCCTCATCACCCTCCAATCACCAATCACCCGATCGGCCCCTTGACCAGGCCTGAGGCCTCCAGCAGAGGTGTCAGGCCTGCGCAGGGGACCCCCAGCTCCCCGCGGTTGCAGGCTCCACCCCTGCCCAGGCCTAACGCCTCTGGCCGAGGCCTGGGCAGGGGACTCCCCGCTCCCCGCGATCTCCCGCTCTGCCCCTGCACAGGCCTAACACCTCTGGCCGAAGCATTAGGCCTGGTCAGGGGACCCCCAGCTCCCCGCGGTTGCAGGCTCCGCCCCTGCCCAGGCCTAACACCTCTGGCCTGGGCGTCCAGCCCGGGCAGCAGGGACCCGAAGTGGCAGCGGGGGGCGCCGCGATCGTGGGCTCCGCCCCTGCCCCTGCAAGGACGCCTCTGGCCGAGTCGTCCGGCCCGGGCAGCGGGGACCCGCAGCGGCAGCGGCCCCGCGATCGCGATCGTGGGCTCCGCTTTAGGCCCAGGCAAGGGACCCCTAGCTCCTGGGACTGCCAGCTTCGACCGACCGTGCCCAGCTCCCATCGCTGGCTCCACCCCTACTTCCTGCTATCACTGGCCAGGGCGGCAAAGGCACCTGATTCTCCGATCAAAGGCCCTGCCCCCCACCTCTTAGCTCCCCCCTGGGTTTCCGATCACTGTCAGTGGCAGGGGGCTTCTTCCTGCTTTCCCTTTGCCTCCCTGCATTGTGCCTACATATGCAAATTAGCCGCCATCTTGTTGGCAGTTAACTGCCAATCTTAGTTGGCAGTTAACTGCCAATCTTAGTTGGCGGTTAATTTGCATATAGCCCTGATTAGCCAATGAAAAGGGTAGCGTCGTACGCCAATTACCATTTTTCTCTTTTATTAGTGTAGATGATTTGGGCAACTCAGGCCTTTTCTGTCTTGTTAGCTTATAACACTCAAAAAAGAGGGGACATCTTACAGTGTGAATAAGGTATATGGAACATGTATTAGCTAGGTATCTGGCTGCTGTAATAGCTAAAACTAACAGGCTTAAACTCTCATAAAACATTCTAAATGTAAGTAAATCAAAGCTGATATAATTTTGTGATTTGAGGGATTCGGGCCTTTTCTGTCTTAGCTCTGCCGTTCCCAACATGCAGCTTCTATGTTATGGACTCAGGTTTAGCTCCCTCCTATGGCTACATTCCAGCCAGTAGGACAGGGATATTCCCATCATTTCCACTCACATCCTCTTGGGCACAACAGTCATATAACCATACTCAGCTTCCTGAGAGTCTGGGAAATGTCTTTAGGTTGCATTTCTATCATTACAGAATATTGGTTCTCTACTGCTGATGCTATCACCCTCCTGAGAATGTTTGGAATGTGTGGGGTTGGAGGTATTCATTGGTTGTCTGACAGGGGAGCAGTAACGGTATTTAATGGATGGAGCCAGGCATGCTAAATATCCTGTGATGTTAAGGACAGACTTGCTCAACTAAGAATCATGCTACTCAGAGTGCTAGGAATGCCCCGACCCGGCCTATGACAGAAACTAGCAGAAGTGAAGGATAAGTTTAGAGGGAGGGGTTATATAGCCGCGTGCCAGTGTATGTTTAGCACCTGGCTCTGAAGGGGAGGGTGGGGATCTCTGATATTTAGCTTCTGCTGGTTTCTGACTCGTAAATATGTGGTCCCACCGTGGCCAGTTCAAGGTGCCAACCTGAAGTTCCTAATTGGGAAGGGATGCGCATAATTGTCTGTGGCAAGCTGGTAGAAACAGACTCCAGCATTCCACTGAGTTCATCTAACCATTTCTGTATATATGATGGAGGTGGTTATAGTCTGTGACATGATGGTAGGTACATCCTCTATTTGGCCCACCAGTAACATTCTCTATAATAGTTTTATTCTTAAAACAATCTCTTTTTTTCCAAATACCATTTGGATTTCCATACCCCAGTTCAGCAAGAATGTTGATTCCATCTTAGCTTTTATGTGGGTAGTTTTAACATTCTTTCAAAGACCACAAGTACGAGCCCGCACCAGCATGGCTCAGTAGTTGAGCGTCGACCTATGAACTAGGAGGTCACAGCTCGATTCCCAGTCAGGGCACATGCCTGGGTTGTGGGTTCAATCCCCAGTGTGGGGCATTCAGGAGGCAACCGATTAGTGGTTCTTTCTCATTTATGTTTCTTTCTCTCCCTCTCTCTGCCTCTCCCTCCCTCTCTGAAATCAATAAAAACATATTTTTTAAAAAGATCACAAGTATGTTTACATTAATAATACATACATTTTCAGAAAAAAGAGACTATAATAAATAGAAGAGATTCTATTTGTGTTAAATACATATGTATATTAGGTATATATAATAGGATGTAGGTTTTATTGGTGTTAAATCATATTAGCATGTGGTATTTTTAATGTGGTATTAACATGCTTATTTTACATTTTAATATATGAAATGGAAGAGATGTCTAACTGAACATCCGTCTACTGTACTAATAAGTAGATCTATGTGCCTCACAGCTTCTTCTGGTTATGTAAGCCCAGGTGTTATGAAGTCCAAATACCTATGTCACTTCTGCCCCTGGTTCAGCTTATTCCTTTTTTTCTCTTTTCAGGTATCTGGCATAATTTCGTCCTTGCACTCCTGGGTATTTTGGCTCTTGTCCTCCTCCCTGTGATCCTCTTGCCCTTTTACTACACTGGAGTGGGGGTGCTTATCACTGAAGTTGCTGAGGTAAATAATGGATTACTTGGGCATTTTTTTTTACCAGATTTTGTGATGTAACACTTAGCATTTTGTGTCAGGTGCTTTTTAATCAAGTTCTCCTCATAGCCCTAGATGGTTTGGCTCAGTGGATAGAGCGTCGGCCTGCGGACTGAAGGGTTCCCTGTTTGATTCCGGTTGAGGGCACACACCTTGGTTGCAGGCTTGATCCCCAGCCCCGGTCCGGGCTTATGCAGGAGGCAACCAGTCGCTGTTTCTCTCTAACACCCATGTTTCTCTCTGTCTCTCCCCCTCCCTTCCATTCTCTCTCTAAAACAAAAGTTCTCTTCCTAGACAGAATGGTCCGTTTCTCCTGGAGAAATTATTGCCAATCCTTTCAAATTGAACAGTTTTGTGGAATACATTGTCTTTTTAAAAATACTAAAAATTGTTTCTGTTCTGAGTTACAAAAATAGTATAAAGATTTTCTACCTGTAATTTGTTGATAAAATGCATCATTTACTTTTACTGTTTATTTTTATAATTCTGCTTTTTAGTAAAAGGTCTCTTCACATTTGAAACCTAGGCTAGCTAGCTAGCCAGAACAATTCCTGGGAGCTTAGGTCTTCAATTCTGTATTTTACTCCCTTATTTAATAACTACCGAGATAGCATCAAGTCTTCTATTCAGACTTAGGGAAGAGGAAAATTGCCTTCCTGAGCAACTGGCTCACATATTCATTGTGCTGACAGTATCATCTGCATATTTGGGACTGTGTCTAAATAAGGACTTTTACAATTTTATCCATGGAAGACATAGGAAAATGAAGGCATTCTGATGACTACTTTCACACCAAAAAATAATTAGCAGTTTACCCAAAAACTATTAGTTTAATCTTAACAGTTGGCAAGTGGGATTTTGTTTTTTCAGTTGCAAAAAATCCAAAATCTTGTAGAAGTAGGAAAAGTATAATTGTTGGGTTTTGTTTTAATTTTGTAGTATTTTCCATCTTGGATTCAAAGCTGGATTGTTTTGTATATTATTCAAATCGTCTACTTATTCAATTCAGTGTCTTTTTTTATTTATTTTTTAATATATTTTATTGATTTTCTACAGAGAGGAAGGGAGAGGGACAGAGAGTTAGAAACATCGATGAGAGAGAAACATCGATCAGCTGCCTCCTGCACACTCCCTACTGGGTATGTGCCCGCAACCAAGGTACATGCCCTTGACTGGAATCAAACCTGGGACCCTTGAGTCCACAGGCCAATGCTCAATCCACTGCACCAAACCGGTTAGGGCTCAATTCAGTGTCTTTAACGATTATTTGCTCAGATTAGTCATAGCTTGTTTTCACACATTCTCTGATTTGTTTTTGCCTTTTTCCCAAGGACTCACCTGCAGTTGGACCCAGAGGTCTTTTTGTGGGAGACCTTGTTACCCATCTACAGGATTGTCCCGTTACTAATGTACAAGATTGGAATGAATGTCTAGATACCATCGCCTATGAACCCCAGATTGGTTACTGCATAAGTGCAGCAACATTGCAGCAGTTAAGCTTCCCTGTTAGAGGTGTGTATATTTCTCTCTGTATAAGATAATGCTTCAAGCAGTAGTACTTGCCACTCACAAATCTTAGATTATGTCTATAAATTTATTTTTTTCTAATTTGTTTGAAACAAATCAGAAAAGTAATAATAGGCCCAAACTAGTAAACATTCTTGGTGAATTGGATACTAATACGTATGTTTCTTTTATTATAAATATTGTTATTGAACCTCTAATTTTATAACATCATATTTGAGTTTCAGGAGTCTAGAATCTAATTCTTTCTGTATAAAAAAAAAAACTTGTGTGCTCTGTGCGGTGGTGAGTGGGTGCCACTGAGGGGACCCGCTGCCATGTGAGAATGTGCCAGCCCCACCAAATGCCCATGAACCTTCTCCCAGTGCTGCCCAGGCCACTGGGCCCGGCTACCCTGCTGCTGTTTGGCCATGGCAGTGGCAGGCACCAGGGCACCAGGGCCCAGGAGCCAGGCGTGGCGGCAGCACTAAAAAATTGAGCAGTATGAGGGAAAGCAGTATCTGGACTCACTGAAAGAGTATCTGGAATTGAAACTCTAGAGTATAGATGGGGGTGCCCCAGAGACCGTCCAGCCCTCAGAGGTCTGGGTGCTGGCTGCCCAGCCCAAGGCCGACAAGGGCATAGTGTTGCACTCACAGAAAATAACTTAGATGGCACCATTGCAGAAAGAATAACTTTCAGCGAGTTTTATGTTCCATGGTGTGGTCATTGTAAGAATCTGACTCCTACTTTGGAAGAACTCTAAAAAGGAATTCCCTGCCCTAGCTGGTTTGGCTCAGTAGATAGAGTATCGGCCTGCGGACTGAGGGGTCCCGGGATCGGTTCCAGTCAAGGGCATGTACCTTGGTTGCGGGCACATACCCAGTGGGAGGTGTGCAGGAGGCGGCTGATCAATGTTTCTGACTCTCTATCCCTCTCCTTTCCTCTGTAAAAAATCAATAAAATCTAATTTTTTTAAAAAAGGAATTCCCTGCACTAGTTGGTTTGGCTCAATGGATAGAGAGTTGGCCTGCGGACTGAAGGGTCCCAGATTCTATTCCGACCAAGGGCACATGCCTGGGTTGCAGGCTCGATCCCCGGTAGGGGGCATGCAGGAGGCAGCCAATCAATGATTCTCTCTCATCATTGATGTTTCTCTCTCTCTCTCTCCTCTCCCTTCCTCTAAAATCAATAAAATATATTTTTTTTAAAAAGAATTCCCTAGTTTGGTAGAGGTCAAGATCGCTAAAGTAGACTGTACTGATGGACAGAGTACAGAAGTAGGCAAATGTAGGTTTATAGTTATGAGTATTAGAAATACAAAGTCAGTGAGTATAATGGTGGCAGAGACCTTGGATCGTGGCACTTTGTTCTGCAATGGGCAAAAGGTGAACTTCAAAAATGCAGGTGTGAGTCACCTATCATGCCTGGCCGCCTAGGGAAGAGTTAAATCATGTGGATGTTGCTGAGTTTCAAGGTGAATGTACTAAACTTGTGGTATCTTCTCTTTTTTTTTTTTTTTTAAATATATTTTATTGATTTTTTACAGAGAGGAAGGGAGAGAGATAGAGAGTCAGAAACATCGATGAGAGAGAAACTTCGATCAGCCGCCTCCTACACATCTCCTACTGGGGATGTGCCCGCAACCCAGGTACATGCCCTTGACCGGAATCGAACCTGGGACCTTTCAGTCCGCAGGCCGACGCTCTATCCACTGAGCCAAACCGGTTTTGGCTTCTCTTTTTTTTTTTTTAAGCCAACACACTCTATAGATTCTTTATTAAGTTTCTTTAAACATGTAACTCATGATCACTTTGCAAACTATTTTCAGTGGCAATCTATCATCCCCTTTAACCTTCTCTTGATGAAATTGAAATGGTTGCCTTTGAGTCTAAAATAGAGTTGAAGAAAATCAAATTGCTGGACTATTTTTGCCTCCTGAGTGATATTGGTGAAAGCATCATCCAAAGCAGTTTTTGAACTGCTTACAAGTCTGGAAAGGTAGCCATGTGACAGTATTGATATTCCTCTGATCTGAAGGTCCCATTGACTTATTAATAATGTGGTTAGTCTGTGGCTTGGGGCAGATTTAAAAAACACTGAAACCCCATGCCTCTGGAAGATATTTTCACAGCCACTCCTGGATTTTGTTTCTGTTAATACTGCTCTCATCAGGAGAGGTTTGCCATGATGGAAGCAATGGTACTTTTGCCCCATGCCTGCGTAAGATAACGCTGATTCCATAATCTTATGTGTGTCGATATTTGTCAAATACTGTTCAAGGGATACCTCTTTATTTCTCATGAGTGAAAGATTTCATTGGTTAGGTTAACACGAAGTCAAGGTCCATGTAAAGATTTTTACGATTGCCATCACCGGTTTGGCTCAGTGGATAGAGCATCGGCCTGTGGGCTGAAAGGTCCAGGGTTCAATTCCGTTCAAGGGCCTGTGCCTTGGTTGCAATTGATGTTTCTAACTCTCTATCCCTGTCCCTTTCTCTCTGTAAAATCAATAAAATATATTTAAGAAAAAGATTTTTAAGATTTAAAATCGATGTTTCAGTCCATGTTTAAGATTTGATGTCTCCCATGGAAAACGTGGGCATAGGAAGTTCCACAAGGCTTGTCTTGACTATCCTGTTAACTCATAGAAAGATTCTGGGGCAAGAGAACTAGAGAAGCTTTTCCAGGTCCTGGTAATGGGGACCAGGGGAACATTGCAGCCCCACTACAGGGCCCTAACTGGAAGCAGTTTCAGTTCTGCTCCTAGGTAGTCCTTGTAGAGGCTCACTGTGAATCATTTGCCTTCCGGAGGCTGACCCTCTGCTTCTGTATGAAGAGTGGGATTAGAGCAGCTGCTGCTATGCTCTTCCTGGGCCCGAACCAGTCATCAGTCCCTTTGGCTTCTGCTCGAGGGAGCGGCTCATTCCCCTCCATCCCACCAACACGATACTACCCTTCCTGTGCTGCTTGCAGTCCGTGTCACAGTCCCAGTCCGCCAGTCATTGTCGCAGTCGTCGTCAGTCCGACTCCCCCCCCCCCCCCCCCCCCCCGTCGTAATCTTAATCTTTACCAAAGAGCAGAGCCCCTGCCGGGCCTGCCATGCCTTCTCCCCCAGCCCCCCACCCCACCTATCTTCCCGTCGCACCCCTGCCCCGTCTCCCCTCCCCCACCTCTCTGTATCCTCTTCCCCCCACCCCGCGCCGCCATGGGCTGTGTCAGAAACAGTAAGACTAAGGACCACCGCATCAAGGAGAAGGCCAATAAAAAGATCTAGAAGCAACTGCAGAACAAGCAGGTCTACTGCTGCTGGGTGGAGGAGAATCTGGTAAAAGCACTATTGTGAAGCAAATGAGGATCCTGCCTGTTAATAGGCTTAATGGAGAGGGCAAGGTAGAGGACCCGGTCTGTCGCAGGATGCTAGGTGCAACAGCGATAGAAATATTACCCTTAGGTGATGGCTACCTTTCATCTGCTTCCAGCTATGTCCCCGTTGCTCTTGCATGCTGGAATTGTCTTAGGAACTTCGAATAAGAATACTATTCTGTTGTGGGGGGAGGGGACCTATACCTAACCTCTAAAGATAACTAGGGAGAGGGGGAAAAAAAACACCAAAAAATGGTCAAGGCTTGTTTTGACTATTCTATTAACTCATAGACAAGTCACAAAAACAATAACAAAAATGGAATAAAATCCTTAATTGTTCAAAGTGTATTGTGATATCCAAAACAGGCATGCATCTACGTAAAAAGTCAGTCAGTTTACTGTACCAAGAGTTGGCATTTGAGAAGCAGTGACAAGTCCTTACTAAACAACTACTGTGTACTAGATGCTAGCCTAACCCTGCCATTGCTAATCCCTGCCTGCTGCCTGCTCTTTTCTGTGACTGTTCTGCAGTAAATACAGTATTTTTTTTTAAATATTTTTTATTGATTTCAGAGAGGAATGGAGAGGGAGAGAGAGATAGAAACATCAATGACGAAAGAGAATTATTTATCGGCTGTCTCCTGCACACCCCACACTGGGGATCAAGCCGGAAACCTTGGCATGTGCCCTTGACTGGAATCAAACCTGCACCCTTCAGTCCACAGGCTGACGCTCTATCCACTGAGCCAAATCAGCCAGGGCTATAAATACAGTATTAACATATGTGATAAATAAAACTTCTCTACCAAAAAAAAAAAATGGGATTAACTTCACCTAAAAACCAAAGAAGGAAGTAGGCAGGGCTGAGTCAGAGCAAAAAAAATAGGCCATGCTACCTACCATCAATGCTAGCATCCTTATAATTCATGCCATTTTTACTATCACTTTTAGAAATAAGCAACAGTATGCCTAGGCTCCCTTAAGATAGCTAAATGTATGTTCTTTGCAATCAATTTGTTTATACTATGATACTTTCTAAATAAACTCTTTAAAGGAAAAAGCTTGGGTTAAGTCAGCATTCCAGCTCAACCATGACCAATTAACTAAATTCCAGTAATTAAATATCCCTGTACTGTATGGACGATGGCATATCCAAAGCTATTTGGGGTAGAGTTATTTTATGTGGCAGGCATCCAAAGGAAGTAATCTTGGCTTCCGAAAATATCCCCTGAAGTCAGATCTGTTGTTCCATGTAGCAGGTGGCAGGGTGAAGCAAGTTTCTTCTCAGGAGCTGCCAAATTTATTTTGAGTTCTTTTAGCTCTGAAAAATCAGTCTCCCAACTCTTTATATAAAACTAGGGGCCTGGTGCACGAAATTTGTGCACTGGGGGAGGGGGTCCCTCATCCCAGACTGCCCCCTCTCAGGTACTGGGAGCCCTCAGGGGATGTCCTACTGATGGCTTACGCCCGCTCCCTACTCCCCTTGGGGAGTGAGCCTAAGCCGCAGTCTGGCCTCCCTTTGTGGGAGATGACTGGGCTGATCAGGGGAAGGCATCAGCCCCATCACCCCGCTACTGCAGCCACTGCCAGTCACCGCAGCCAGCAAGGGTTTTTCATCAACACGGACTCCGGTCCCTTCACCATGAAAAAATGACAACTTTCTTTGGGCATTTTTAAGATGTGTCTTTCATAGGATATGACATTTCTTTATTATTTTTTTTATCCTCACCTGAGGATATGTTTCCATTGATTTTTAGAGAATGTAGAAGAGAAAGGGAAAGACAGAAACATCAAAGTGAGAGGAACACTTTGATTGGTTGCCTCCTGCATGAGCCCTGACCTGGGCCCGGGCCAGGAAGGAGCCTGCAACCTAGGTACATGCCCTTGGTCAGAATTGAACCCAGACCCTGCGTTCAGCAGGTGAGGCATTATCCACTGAGCCAAACCAGCTAGGGCAGGATATGACATTTCTTAGCCCTCTAGCAGCGGACCTTCATTTTTTTCTCCAGGAGTGAGGTGGAAAAACCCTAGGTGTCACCTCTTTGGATTCTTATTACCCAAGTTACTAAGAATATTACCAGTGGCATACAGGGAGCTGAGCGGTCAGAAAAGGTGTTTCCTCTGTAGTTCACACCGATCACCGGCTCGGCCCCTGCCCAGGCCTAACGCCTCTGGCCAAGGCTCCCTCCAATCACCAGCTCTGCCCCTGCCCAGGCCTACAGCCTCAGGGCCTGGGCAGGGGCCCCCCATCTCCCTCCGATCGCTGGCTCCGCCCTTGCCCAGGCCTTCGGATCGCAGGATCCGTCAGGCCAGCAGGGGAGGGCAGTTGGGGGCAATAGAGCCGGCAGGGGAGCAGTTAGGCATTAATCAGGCTGGCACAGGAGCAGTTAGAGCAGGGGTGGGCAAACTTTTTGACTCGAGGGCCACAATGGGTTCTTAAACTGGACTGGAGGGCCGGAACAAAAGCATGGATGGAGTGTTTGTGTGAACTAATATAAATTCAAAGTAAACATCATTACATAAAAGGAGACGGTCTTTTTTTTTTTTTTTAGTTTTATTCATTTCAAACGGGCTGGATCCGGCCCGCGGGCCATAGTTTGCCCATGGCTGGGTTAGAGGGTGATCAGGCTGGCAGACAGAAGAGGTTAGGGGCAATCAGGCAGGCAGGCAGGCAGGCAGGCGAGCAGTTGGGAGCCAGCAGTACCAGATTGTGAGAGGGATGTCCGACTGCCAGTTTAGGCCCGATCCCACAGGCAGTCAGACATACCCTGAGGGGTCCCAGGTTGGAGAGGGTGCAGGCCAAGCTGAGGGACACCTCCCGCCCCCCCCCCCCCCCAGTGCACAAATTTTATGCACTTGGCCTCTGGCGATTAATAATCAAGAATAACTTTACTAAAGTGCTGTGTGCAACAATGGCAAAGCAGGAAGAACTGATTTTTAAAGTTTTAATATAATTTTGCATGTATAACCCATTTTAAATAACTTCTTATTGTAAAATTTTTTCAAGCATTCATAAAAATCAAGAGAGTAGTATAAAGAAACTCATGCATCCTTCTTTGAGCTTCAGCAATTATCAACATTTTGTCAGTTTTCTTTATTTAATCACCTCACTTTTGTGGGGAATATTTAAAGTACATCCTAGCCATCCTATCATTTCATCCATAAGCTTTATCATGTTTTAACAGATGGTGACTTTTTAAACATGACCAGAGTACTAGTAGCACACCTAACAAAATTAACAATAATTCCTAATATCTAGTTGGTTTTCCCTGTTAGGTTTTTTTCCATAACCATTTTTTTATAGTTGGTTTGTTTCAGTTGGATGGTATGTCTTTTCAGTTGTAACAATTCTTCCTGGCTTTTTTTTTTTTTTTAAATATTTGTTGAAGAAAGTGGAGTCATTTGTTTTGTTGAATTTCCCATATTCTGAATTTGTCTGGTTATATCTTATCCTCATGATGTCATTAATATATCCAGATGTCTCCCATATTTCCTTTAGAGGCTTGATTATAATCAGGATCCATGGGGGTGGGGGGCAAAAATACTCCTAGGTAGCACTCATTACTTCCTGTCGCATCCTGTAGAGGCAAACAGTGTCTGCTTGTCTCCCTCGTGGTTATGTTGATTGTTCAGTAGGCTAACCTGATTCTTTAAGGTTGAAATATTTGTCAATTTTTCCTATTCTCAAGAGCCACTTACCATCTTCCCAAATTTTCAGTTGACAGAAGGTTGGTATGTAACCCACAATGTGTTCTCCTCTAAGAAAAATAATCCATTATTTCTTACTTCTGAAGTACTTTATCATTTTCCTCCAATTTTTCTAAATTTGGTATACTCTACATTGAATTACAAGAGCCAAAATGACACAGTGGACAAATAAAGTTCTCTCCAATAGAATTTTTTTATTTAGGATATCTGTATTCCAGATGTTTGAGGTTTTTTCCTTTTCCTGTCAGAATGTAAATGAAAATTTTCCTTGAGATACTCTGAAACTCTTTCCTTATTAAATTTTAGAATATTTCACTATTATGAGTCATATGCTATATTCTTGAAGTATTTCTTTAAAAACCTAAGGCAGGCATTACTCTTCCATACTAATAAAAAAATCAGTCCCAAAATAATTCTTCAATATCAATTTCATCTCCTTAGGAGTTGCTGCAGTACACTATGCATATTGATTTTACATTATGATTATATCTGATAAACTTGTACCTCTTTTTAACCATTTTTAAATTGAGTATATATATATATATATATATATATATATATATATACACACACATACAGTTTACAGGAATCTTAATAACTGTAAGTGTAATTTATTTTTTTTTAAATATATTTTATTGATTTTTCACAGAGAGGAAGGGAGAGGGATAGATAGCCAGAAACATCGACAAGAGAGAAACATCAATCAGCTGCCTTCTGCACACCCCCAACTGGGGATGTGCCCGCAACCAAGGCACATGCCCTTGACCGGAATCTAACCTGGGACCCTTCAGTCTGCAGGCTGACACTCTATCCACTGAGCCAAATGGGTTAGGGCTGTAAGTGTAATTTAAAGTATATGCTAAATTTTTAAAAATCTTTGTTGTTGAAAATACGACATAGGTCCTCCTTTTCCCCCCATTAACCTCTTCCAGCCTGCTTCCCTAGATTAATTCTAATGGCAGGCTTGAGCACCCGGACTGTGGATATTTAAGAAAGCTATAGATTGATAGTATTTTACATGTATCTTGACACCTTTGTTATCTTTTATTATGAATGCAGGGGAGTGCTAGAACCAAATATGCTAATACATAGTAGCCAATAATCTAAAAGTGACTCATGTTCAATTTAGAATGGAATTCAGTATACATAATTAAAATTCTAGGAATTTATATTACTTTCAAAATGATAAAGGCACCTTGGAAAGATGTGACTCTGAGTGCTCATAAGTTTTCCCAACCAATCATTTCTGTCACCTTATTTCATATCCTGACTTTCCCTGGTATATTATTAAAATTATGAAGATATTCCCTAAGATATTAAGTAGACTAGATATTCTCCTTAAAATACTAACAGCTTTTTTTACAGATTAAAAAAATGTGGTTAATCTGCCTGAAATGACTGTGTATTTTATTAAATTTTTGAGACCTTTTTTTCCCTGTTAATCCTTTCTTTTTTATTTTTAAACATTAACCTGCTGAACTATGAATGTCACCAACAGAGCCAAGGCTGGTTAATTTTACCTCTGCCCTTGATGCATGAGGTAAGCCTAAGGAGTTTATTCCAGACACTCCTTGGAGACTGAATGGCCTTGCCTGGAGGTCCAAAAAAGGACAGTGGGTGAGGGCTTAGAGTTCTTTGCACCTGTAATAGATCTCTGGTTTATTTGCAGTTGGAACAGAAAACAAAAACTTTCCTTCCTTTCACATTTAAGCCTTTGCTTTTAATAGTGCTGGATGTTCATATGCCACTTAGTGAGTTGAATGGAACTAAAGTTACAGACAAGAACTAGTCTGGCTCTTTTGGGGTGGGGGCTATTTTCCTCTCTTTAGTTTGACAGGACATTCTATATCATATATGCATAAAGCAAAATTTCTTTTTTATTTTCTAAAAGCACTATCTTGAGTAAGAAAGACTATACTCAGCAAGTCCAGCATTTTAACTGCATTTTAAGGAGAATGATACTGAATACTGAAGGCAACTGCTTCCTAAAATGAAGCTGTGAGCCCAGACTCAGACATTCCCCTTGAATAACCTATATTCCTGTTCAGAAGAAGTGAGGGTGTATGCCCATAACTGCCTGGCAACAGGAATATTATTCTCTTACATATCTTTAAGATAATAAAAGGAAAACTGCAGGGATCTTTTCCACATATTTTAAATACCCAGATTGTTTTTAGGCCCAAATCTTCTGTAATGTTTGGGGGGCGGGGGAAGGTGTCTGTTTTTCCATTATGAACATCAAGTAATGATCTAAGATTTCTTTGCTATCCTAAATTGAAGAGAATATGTGTGTTATAAATAATTTTAAACTACTTATTACTAGGTGATGCTGTAGAACTAAGAATAAATAGGCTTCCTTCTCCCTGTGTTGGAGCTCTAACTACATTTATGTGTTTAATGAGCTAGGGTAAGAAAATTGTTCAGTTCCTTTTAGTGATATAGAAAGTAGTAGTAGTAGGAACTGTGAACTACAGATTGAAAAAGTTTCTCTCCAACCTTATTCCAAAATCGCCTCTGGTCTAGACTACCCTTTGAAGACTAGGAGATGTCTAAGACTATCTTAAGCCCCACCTTAGGGTACATTCAGAATATGCAGGTTCTCCCTATAGTGAAATTATGAAACTAATCTGGTCTTAAATTTCCTAATTGTCTCCCAGACTGGGGATATATATGGAATAACTCTAATCTTTAACTCAAGTTAAATTGAACCCATAAATGCCTCTAGTCTAGGACCTCCCGTTACAGTCTTGAATGTTCTTTCCAAAGCAGAATTGGATTGGCTTCTCATGATTAATAGAAGTACCTTAATGTGAAAGTTTTCTATGGCGTCTCCACTTTATAGGTTAAGAATTGAGTTCCAGAAATTGGTTCAGCAACTTGTTCTTTAATATGATCCAGTAGAAAAGATTCTAAAATAAGATATTTTAGACTCACAACTTTTTAAAAGTTGATAAACAAAAATATCAAGTTTACTTCTCATCTGGTAACAAAATATTTAACTTTTTAGTGGAAAACCCTGCATGTCAGGAGATACTTAATCTTGTCAGAATAGCCACAGCCATGGATTCATGTTTTGGTTGGAAAAATCACCATAAGAATCAGCCATTACCCAGAGGTTGAAAATCAGTGGTAGACTAGAGGCCAAATCCAGCCTTGGCACATGTATTTGGTTTGGCTTGCAATATATTTATAAAAATTTTAACTGGCTGCTAATATTTAAAATTCAAGAGGGTTCACATGAAGGTCCAGATTTCTGATTCCTTTTGGAATAAAATGGAGGAACTATCAAGACTGGGCCCCAAGTTGAGTAGCCTGGCTGCTAACCCCTTAGAATAGTATATATATTTTCTAATTCATTACAGTCCCCATCACTTCCTATTTTTTTCCACACACTATCCACTTAATTTATTTGATACTAGAGGCCTGGTGCCTGGGATTGGTGCACTGGTGGGGGCTAGCCTGTGGGGATCAGCCCGCTGTGGGAGCATCTCTCATCCAGGTCAGCCAAGCAGCTGTGGACCTGCCCTCTGAGCAGCTGCTCCCTGGTCTGGCATCTTCCATGGAGCCGGAGCACTCGCCTCTCCAGGGGACCTGGTCGGGCCGGGCCCAGGGACAAATATAGCACTGAGAGGCGGTAGAGTAGGCCTCAGTCCCGCGGCGGCCACAAACCCGCCTCCTAGCCCCCAGGGTCTCTGCGAGTCCAGAGGTGGCAGGGAATGAGGAGGAGGAACCTGGGGCAAGTAGGCGATGATCGCAGCCTGGGTTCCTGCCATCGGGTGGGGTTAGCAGCAGGAGCAGCCATTCATCCTGGTCAGTGAGCGGCGCTCACACTGTGGCAGCACACTAACCACCAGGGGCAGCTCCTGCATTGAGTGTCTGCTCCCTGGTGGTCAGTGCACGTCATAGCGACTGACCAACCAGTCATTCTGGTCGTTCTGTCGTTCAGTCGCTGGGCTTTTATTATATAGGATTTGCTTGCCCCCTTTAAGCATTTGGGTTATCACACATGCTTTATCAACACATTCTGTAGTAATATCAAATTCTTGACTTTCATTCTATAGTGTATACTATCCTCCAAGGAAAGTTAGTGATCAAGCATCAGATGTAAATTTTAAAAAATAATTACTAGCAAAATCAAGTGGTATAGAACATCATTTAAGTGTTTGATGCATATTGACTTATCTACCTTATATAAGTTTCTGAGAAACCTTTTCTCAAGGAGCTTCTAGGGAAAGAAACAGTATGCCTACATTATTATAGTACAAGGTTAAATGTAAGTAATGACCAGAAACATTGGGAGTTGTGGGAACTATGGTGGTCAGTCTCAACTGAGAAGTTAAGGGCAAAATTCATAACAGGAGTCCTGAGTTGGTCCTCAACAGTGAGTTTAATTTCAGGAAGCCAAGCTAGAAATGAACCATGGCACCATAAGACTAGAAGGGGCTCAAGGACCTGCTAAGAATTTGGTTCAGCAAAAGAATAGTATGAGATAAGATGATAAAAAATGAAAGGCTAAGTTTTAGGCTATGAAATTTAGACTTTATTTGGGAGCAGTGCGGAGTGTTTGGAAATGTTACGTTAGAAGAGTCACATTCTTGTAGTTCTACCTTGGCAGGTTAATTTGAAACATTCGGTGTGTAGGACAGGTTTGTACGTGCGTGCTAGATGATAAGCAAATAAGACTCATTAGGACTTTGTTCAGATGGGTGAGGTGAGAAGGAATTGGAGTCTACACTCAAGTGGGAACAGATGGTGATAGAAAAATGATTAGGAGGTAAATATTGGTGGGACTTGGCAGCTGACCAAAATGAACACTGAGGGTTTTAGCTTGTGTTGATTTTTTTAAAAAATTCTAATAACTTTTTGCCTTATACTTTATCATTGTGCTGATGAGTGATTGTAGGCACAGGTTTATCAGTGCCGTCACATATTCGCAGTTTGCTTTCATATTTTAAATATGATCTGTCACCCCAGATTTCAATATCTATTCAGTTATGATAAAAAAAACAAAACTAGAGAAGATAGACTGATGAACAGGGACAGATCCAAAGACAGAGAAACAGCGATCAGGCTATCAATCCCCAGAGGGAAAGTAGGGGAGGGTGGGGGTAAGGGGAAGAGATCAACCGAAGGACTTGTATGCATGCATATAAGCCAAACCAATGGACATGGACAACAGGGGGATGAGAACATGAGGGGGGGGGGGGTTGAGGGTTAATGGGGGGATGAGGACATATTTGTAATACCTTAACCAATAAAGAAATTAAAAAGAGATTAAAAAAAAAACTGCCCATGTAGCCAACCATTGCAGAGGAGAAGTAGATGCATTGGTTAGTTTGCTTCACCTGTTTTGTTCTTTATTTTGTATTGGCCAAGAAGAGAGAGCAGCAGTGGCTGGGGAAGATCCAGTGTAGCCAGTACAAGTTGTCATTCTTAAAGAATCTAGTTTAAAAAAACTATTTAAAAACAACCAAAAACCTTTGGCTGAAATACAGTGTCCTTATAAAATTACATTGCATATCAACTAACATTTTCATGCCAGTGTTCCTGAAGACACTCTTGAAATAGAAAACCTTTTTTGTTTTTTGGTTTTTTGGTGGGGGTTTTTTTTGTACTGGAAAGAGTACTTGTTTTTGCAGTACTATAGTAACTTTGTTCTTGAATGTCTTCTTCAGCCTATTTGAGTATATGGCCGTATGAATGTAAGATTCTAAATTTAATTGGTCCTTCACATATATCAATTTATTCTTTACAAGTTTGATGTGTTGAATGCCGAGAAACTTCCAAAATATAAATACATGGAAAATACTTTTTATACTACCTGTGTCGGTGATTTAGCTTCCTTATTCTGCCCCAGATACCAGTGAAGCAGTCTACCAAAGAACTTTAAAACAATAAGTGAATAGTGGGAATAAACAGTTTCTATTATCGTTCAAAAATGGTAACTTGATTATTGGCGTATAGGCAAATGTGTACACATCTGTGGGGTCAAATTGGGCTGCCCTGGTTCCAGAAGGAAAGCCCCAAGGTAAGCCTGGAGGTGAGGTAGGTATGTGATATAATAGAGATTTCCTTAGGGATGAGATTCTCTTGGGCACCCTTTGGCCCACTTTGTTTGCTAATACAGCCATGCAGGGGATCAGTAGTGATATTTGATCAGTGACATTAGGGCAGCTAACAGTGGCTCATTAAATGTCTGTACTTGACCAGCCGGAGTTATTATAAAGCCCACTGAGACTGGGGCTCCAGCTTTACGAGTGGGTCAGTTTATATGAAGACAGCTAACCTAGAGTAAGTGCTGCTTCTTAATTCCAGATTGAATATATATCTTTTGTAATGTAAAACCAAACTCTGCAGTGAGTAGCCATCAAGCTGAGCTCTGAATTATCCAGTTGTTTCTGAATTCATGTGCATCTTACTGTTGTTGTCTTGAAAGCAAAATTTTTATGACAAATGTCATTCTATATAACAGATTCTAATAAACTATTTCTCTTCAGCATACAAACGGCTAGATGGTTCAATCGAATGCTGTAACAACCAAAGCCTCACAGATGTGTGCTTTTCCTACAGAAATAATTTTAATAAGCGTTTGGTAAGTTGTCTCTGAAGCTGTCTTGCTTGTCTGATATAATTATTATATAACTAGAGGCCCGGTGCACAAAATTCGTGCACTGGGGGTGTTTCCCTCACCCAGCCTGCACCCTCTCCAATCTGGGACCCCTCGGGATATGTCTGACTGCCGATTTACCAGCAGTCGGACATCCCTCTCACAATCCGGGACTGCTGGCTCCTAACTGCTTGCCTGTCTGCCTTGATTGCCCCTAACTGCTTCTTCCTGCCAGCCCAATCACCCCTAACTGACCACCACTGCCGGCCTGGTCGCCCCCAACTGCTCTACCCTGCTGGCCTCATCTCGTCCCCATCTGCCCTCCCCTGATGGCTTGGTCACCCCCAACTGCCCTCCCCTGCTGGACTGATCTTGCCCCCAACTGCCCTTCCCTGCCAGCCTGTCACTCCTAACTGCCTTTGCCTGCCTGATCACCGCTAACTGTCCTCCCTTGCTGGCCTGATCTCGCCCCCAACTGCCCTTCCCTGCCAGCCTGTCACTCCTAACTGCCTTTGCCTGCCTGATCACTGCTAACTGCCCTCCCTTGCTGGCCTGATCTTGCCCCCAACTGCTCTCCTCTGCTGGCCAATTGGTTCTTTTTGGTCAGTTTCTATGCCAGTCAGCGTCAAAAGCTCTGTCTCCTAGGCAGCTATTGGATCCTCACACTTCACCCTGATTTGGTTCTGATTGGTTGGTTTCTATGCCAGTCAGCATCAAAAGCTCTGCCTTTTAGGCAGCCATTGGCTCCTCACACTTCACCCTGATTTGGTTCTGATTGATTGGTTCCTATACCAGTCAGGGTCTCTGGGCCTATCAATGGGGCCTGATCAGAAAGGCGGGGCTGATCACAGCCCCTTGCAAGCCTGGAGAGAATTGGAGGTGCGGCTGATGGAGAGAAAGAGAGAGGCAAGTACTGATCAACATCTGCCACAGAGGCTATGGATCAGACCCTACTTCTCTCTTCAGGCCTCTCTCTGGGCCTGATTCTCAACCCCTTCAGCTGTCAGTGCTGGGTTACCAGGACTGCAGCCACAGCAGTCAGTGCTGGGTCACAATGGCAACCCAGCACTGACTGCAGGACTGACTTCTGGTTGGTTGAGCCTCCGGTCATGACAGACCCAGGGTTTTTATATATTAGGATAAGCAGATAGAGCTAAAATGGAATCTATGAAAACTTCTCTCCCTTTTACTTTGTATCATTTTATTAAAATCTCTGCATTTCATGTGTCACATTTCATCTGAGAATCTTTAAAAATTTATAGTGGTAATATTGTATTTGGACAAAGTAAAATACTTGAATCCGACTTATAGTAGGTGCACATAAATGGCATTTTTTACATGAAATTCTTTCCTCATATGCTAGGTGACATTAAAGATATTGAAGGATATTGAAGGACTTGGTGATTTTCTTTTAATAAATCATTTTTAGTATTGACTAATATTTTATTCGTAGCATACATGTCTACCTGCGCGGAAAGCAGTTGAAGCCACCCAAGTTTGTAGAACCAATAAAGACTGTAAAAGAGGCTCAAGTTCAAGTTTCTGCATAATCCCTTCTTTGGAAACTCACACCCGCTTAATAAAAGTGAAACACCCACCCCAAATCGATATGTTGTACGTAGGACATCCTCTGCACCTGCACTACACAGGTGAGTATTATGGTGGTAGATCCTCAGAAAATCATTAAGATGCCATATTGCATTAGTTTTTGTTATAAATTTGCTCACTTTTCAAAGTCTTGTTAACTTGTTCTTATATTTAATTTTAAAAAATTATCAGTTACAGTTGACATACAATTTTATATTAGTTTCAGGTGTTGCTAACTTATTCTTAAGTATTAAATAAAATTTAGGCAGTAGGAAAATAGTCTGAATTTATAAAAGCAAGATGGAACTGAATCCCATGCCTGCCTTTGGAAAGTAATACATTTTTCCTTCTCTTCCACTTATGCCCAAGTCATAGAGCTGGTCCCTTAGATATTCTTTGAAAGTTTATTAAATTTTATCCAAGCACCCAAAAGTAGTGACAAGAGCAGCATACCCCAGAGAATGCCAGGGATCATAGAGATATGACAATAAAGTAATTTGTGCATGACACATGAATTTTATGTTAACATAATTTCAAAACTGGGCAGCATAATTATTTGAACAGTATAGAGCTTCTCCATGTGGCTTAAGATCCTATAGTCTAACTCCTTTTGTTGTCTAAGCTTTTTAGTGTACCTTTTTTAAATAATTTACTGAAATATAATTTACATATCATACAATTCATGCTTTTAAAATATATATATTTTTATTATTGACTTTAGAGAGGAAGGGAGAGAGAGCGAGAGAGAGAGAGAGAGAAACATCATGATGAGAGAGAATCATCGATCAGGTGCCTCCTGCACACCCCCCCTACTGGGGATGTGCCCGCAACCAAGGTACATGCCCTTGACCAGAATCGAACCTGGGACCCTTCAGTCTGCAGGCCGACGCTCTATCCACTGAGCCAAACTGGTTAGGGCTACAAGAAAGTTTTTAAATATTTTGAACAAGAACAGGATTCTGGAATCCACATAGTGGAAGAGACCTTAAAAATTCTCTAGTCTTAATCCTCTTTTCAGCAATGAAGAAAAAACCGAGACCAAAAAGGTTAAGTAGCCTAATAGTTGTAGTGAATGTAACTTTAAGATTATACCTCTTTGAAAGGGTAAGGACTCTTGATGTAAATTCTGTATTTATTAAATCAGTCTGTGTTTGGTATTCATATTTGGTATATAGTTAACTTTATCTTATTCTCACCTCAAAATATAAGTGCATATTGGGGCATGATTTTCTGTATTCCAGTGTTTTTATTAGATGTTCTTAGAATAATTGATTGTTTTCATATGTGGTACAAAGCCTGTATCATATGTTTGGAAAAGGCTTTCTCAACCAATTTAATAGGCTAGCCCAATTTTTTATTATATGGTAAAATTTATAATGCTGTTGTTTATATGAATAATATGCATTATTCCTTTTATTTTTCTTTTAGTGAGCATCACCAGTTTTATCCCACGTTTTAACTTTCTAAGCATAGATCTGCCTGTGGTTGTGGAGACATTTGTCAAGTATCCTTTCCGGTGTGAAAATGTTTTAAAAATGTGTTATGTGGAACTTGATCTTTCTTACCTTAAATAGACATTCATAAACCTTACAGATATCAATTAATTACTAACCACTAAAAAAGAAACTTTAAGTTGAAAAACATCAACTTAGGAGGGAAGAAGTCAGAGGGAGGAGAGAGATTGAAAGGGAAAGAGGAAGTTTAAGGGCACAAAAGGAAAGGAACCCAGAATACAAATTGAGAGTTGAATTATAAAGGATGAAAACTGCAGTTACTAGTGAGGTAATGAATTCTGCCTTTTCCGGGCCTGCTAGCTCTACATAAGGGAGAGCAGACTCGTTTCCACTACTAAAAAAGGATTCAGAGGACAAAAATCTCTTGTGTTCTTTAGCATATTATGTTTGCATATATAAGGTGAACTTTTTAAAAAAATATATTATTATGTAGAATTTGAATAAACTGAACAGTTTGGAGGGTTTCCTTTTGCCACTTTCAATTTTTTTTTAATTCCTTTCCTCAGTGATTTGGGAAACAATGAAATGGAAAACAAATGAGCAGTTACTAAAAAATGTGTGCAATCAAGATTGTATCTTTCTTTTTTTGATTTTTTACAGAGAGGAAGGGAGAGGGATAGAGAGTTAGAAACATCGATGAGAGAGAAACATCAATCAGCTGCCTCCTGCACACCCCTTACTGGGGTTGTGCCCGCCACCAAGGTACATACCCTTGACCAGAATCAAACCTGGGACCCTTCAGTCCGCAGGCCGATGCTCTATCCACTGAATCAAACCGGTTAGGGCAAGATTGTATCTTGTAGATTGCAGCTTTATCTCAGGAATTTGCACTATAAACGTATAGATTATAGTAAAATAGAGTTATATTTACATTATAGTTATATTTATGCTATAACCTTATAGATGATGGTAAAATAGCGTTCAAGGGGCCAAAACCTTTGTTTCCTAATGGAAAATAATGCTTATAAGGATCAAAAAATAATTTTATTTCTTATTTCTTCCAAATTCCTTTCCTTGTTGTATCATTAAAGAATGAAAAGACTTAGTCTCTCCTAGAGTTCATTATAGAGTATCTTAGTTTACAAATGGTTGGCCTTTAGTTTTCTAGTTAAGGTTTTTGAACTTAGAAATAATATGTTATTTGTTTTAAATAGTAGAGATCCAAGAAGGAATGGCCTGTACTGGTAGGCACAGATTCAGAGAAAGGAGGGAAGTCACCTGTCATCTTGAATCCAGTCCTAGTAAAGTATCTTCTCCTGAATCCTGGAAATGGGATTTCCACTCAGACCTCACAATCGGCTCCTTAACTGATTTTAACCAGGTACCTGATTTCTCTCTCAGGAGCTCTGGCTATTGTTAATGCAGTGCCCTGCTTTGCTTTGGATGGACAGTGGATTTTAAACTCGTTCCTGGATGCTACTCTTACCTCAGTGATTGGAGACAATGATGTGAAAGATCTGATAGGATTTTTCATCTTGCTTGGTGGCAGTATACTTTTGGCTGCCAACGTGACTCTGGGGCTCTGGATGGTTACAGCACGGTAATGTTGGCACTCATCTGACAGAATCTGTGAGTTATAATATACAATACTGAAAACCAGTACTTGGTATGAAATATAAAGTGTTCCCTTAAAATTACATTTTAGCCAACAACTTTTAAGCTCCTCCTATAGCCAGAGTATCCAAATGCTAGGATGGGGATAAACAGAAGAAACGCAAGGTATAGTCCTTGACTACATCCTAGTTTCAAAGACTGAACTTACAATCTGCAGATGCTTGTGGAACAATTTCTCAACAAGCGCAGAGTCTTGTTAAACCATTTTGTGTGACTTCGTATTGTCTCAGTAGTTTAAAAGGAGAACAGAATTTGGTAAAATTAGTTGGGGGAAACTTCTTGAAAAACCATCATTAATCCATATTTAAAGGAGACCAGACTTTGGCCAAGTGGAAGTGGAGCATTTTCTCGGCCTATACCTCTTGTCCTTTGTCTTGTTTGAAAAATATTTTAAAATTTAATGGCGTATTGTTTTATCTTCTGATAACTGAGGTCTGATTACAATTAATAAAGTTTTATAAAAAAATCTGCTGACCCAAAAGGGAAAATCTTTGTCAAATGATGCCAAATAATTGAACAAAGTAAGAAGTAGGGCCTATGATACCTTGAAACAGGTTTTGCCCCACAAGTTACCTCTTTGCTAATGTATCCCCATTCCCTCACAGCAGCACTTGGCCTTGACATTTAGAATCAGCTGCAGGAAGTGTCTCCCACTTGCAGCACGTGAGCTGGAGCAGTTAGGGTTGAACCTCAGAACTAAGCTGGGTCATTCGACAGATCACAAGCCACACCACAGGACCTCTGTGGTCCTGATTACCACTCTCTGCAGAGCTTCACAGCTTGGAACCCTTCCAGGGTAGACCTTTTTTCTTACGCTGCTGGGGCTATTTGAGTCCTAGCTCCCAGGTTCCTGTCTTCGAGAAGCAACTGCCTTAAGCTCTGAGCTATGCTCTGTCCTCACCAGCAGCTCCCACGTTTCTCTGTGTTGGGCAATAAAAGATCTAGTCCTGGCCTTCCATCTTTCACCCGAGCTACCTCACTGGGTCCACAGAACACTTGGTAGCACAGTGAGAATGGCTTCACATGAGTACCAACGTGGATTTGCCAGAGCCTAGGAACCTACTCTTGTGCCGAAAAAGCCCCGCCTAGTTCAGAAGTGTATGAGCATGCTGTACTTTGATGACAAATATGTCCTTTCCTCATACACTCAGGAACACTAACAGACATGTATCTAACTTCTTCAGTAAGTGAGGTATTCCATGGGGTTCACCTTTTTCAGATTAATGAGTTGCTGTTCAGGTACTAAAAGTTTTTAATCATTTTTAACAAACTCTTTAGATTGTATTACACATTTGCCTGCCTTCTTAAACGAATTATATATTGAGTATGATTTTAACATTTAAGTAATGACTCCAGGTTATCAGTTATTAGCACTACTAAAACTATACAAATTATTAGTCTATCCTAGGAAAAACGCATTTGTTGTGTTTGTTACGCAATCATTCAGGATCAAAGTGTATTAGCAGAGTAATGTTCAGACCTGTTCAGGTAGAACTTGGGGAATACCATGAAATACTTGCATAATTAATTCGAATACGTGAGCTAAGTGATTTACTAATGAAAATGTATATGTGCAGGTCAGCTTTTTAAAAACTGAGGAAAAATTTTAATAGAAAAAATCCTTCCCATTAATTTTGTTTTCTGGGTGAAAAAAATCTCCAACCACATTATTTTCTTGTAGCTTTTAAACACCTTGGTCTGTTGCTCCATAGGGTCAGGATTTGGGAATTGCGCAGATCAGTCCTATTTGTATACAAATGGCCTCATCCTGTAAGAAAGGAAAGAAATGTTACGTGTTGTCTCTTCAGCTTGATTGTGGGCACTTCTAGAGCAAGGACCATGTCATACTCCTCTTTGCATCCCTGACACAGTGCATGAGACATCATAAATACTTAATAAATATGGTTGAATGGGTGATAATTAGTGTTATTTATGCATTAGGGAAGCATGTATCTATTTAAGTAAGCTATAAAAACTATTGACTATTTACTGTAAATATATGTTAACATAAAAATAACTCGGAAGGTCTGTGTGTCCCTGGAAGATTATCATCTCTATGAAAATAATCCATTTTGATTTCTGTAGAGCAATTAGAAAAACTGAATTATTTTGAAGCTTTGAAGAAAGTGTTCTTTTTGTGTTGTCATTTTGTTCAG
The DNA here is from genome assembly GCF_014108235.1 of Myotis myotis. Classification (NCBI taxonomy): domain Eukaryota; kingdom Metazoa; phylum Chordata; class Mammalia; order Chiroptera; family Vespertilionidae; genus Myotis; species Myotis myotis. Next base: position 119,889,620 of record NW_023416346.1, on the reverse strand, counting down.
TGAAATTTTATTTTCAGTGTTCCTACTCTGCATTGTTTACATTTTTGAGGATTTAAAAAAATCACCTACGATCTGTAAAGAATGTATATATTTCTTTCAGCATCTCAGTTTGAAAAGACATGCAGTTAAACTTGACCTTTTGATAATCACTCTTGTAGGTCATTGTCTGTTCTAATAGTAAATTGTAAACTTGTACTTCATGGATATGTAGCTCTCAGTCATCAGTTTGTCCTATGGTATTTATTGAATGTCCATATACTAATGGTGCACAGAGATTTTCTTCTCTAAATCTTTTGACTGTGTTGTAATTCATTCATAGGATTTAACTTGAAGATACCATAGTTGCTGGCATTTGATGTTTAGCAATAAAAGAATAAATGTGTACCAGCAGTCTATATTTTATCATCATCTGTGTGTTGTCTTTTTAAAAATATTTGTATTCTTTTCTGTCAAAATTGTTTCTTTTACATATAGTACGATCTTAGCTGTTGTGTTGTTGTTTTTTTATTTTTAGAGAGAGGAAAGGAGAGAGAAAGAAACATTGATCAGTTGCCTCCTACAGGTACCCCAACCAGGCATTGAACTTACAACCTAGGTATGTGCCCTGACTGGGAATCAAACCTACCACCTTTTGGTGTATGGGATGTCTCTCCAACCAAATGTACCACACTGGCCAGAGCTGATCTTAGTTGTTTTCAAATTCTTTTTTTTTTAATTTATTTTATTTGTTAATCCTCACCTGAGAATATTTTTTTCCACTGTTTTTTTTAGAGAGAGTGGAAGGGAAGGAGGGAAAAACATCGATGAGAGAGCCACATTGATTGGTTGCCTCCTTGCACATCCTCCGACTGGGCTGGGATTGAACCTGCAACCCAGGTATGCGCCCTTGGCCAGGAATTGAACCCAAGACCCTTTGGTGAGTGAGCTGACACTCTAACCACTGGGAAACACTAGCCAGGGTTTGATTCTAAAAGCAGCCTTCAGTTTTTACTCAAGTGATCTGTATGTGAAACTCCTTGCTGGCATGGAAGGAAGTCTTTAAAATAAGATTTCTGTGCTCTCACTACTGTTTTGGAAAAGGCCTGTTTATGGATGAAGAAAGAGGACTATTATCATGTTTCCTTGTATTGTTGCCCGGCTGGCATGGCTCAGTAGTTGAGTGTCGACTTATGAACCAGGAGGTCACAGTCTTCTTTAAATTAGTCTATATTTTTAGGAATTCATGAAAGGAAAGTGCTTCAACTGTGACATTTGGTTCTTCTTGACCTTTTGTCCTCGTGCTTCCTCCCTTGTCTGCAGAGCCTACCCCTCTCCCATACTCCCATATGTACACACACATACACCCATGCATGCACACATTCTCTTTCTAGGTTATTAAGGGCCAGATAAAATAGGCTGAAAATTTAACCCAATTCCTGATTGGTTAGCCTTATTCTCCTTCTCCTCCTTGCCTCTGATCCCATTGTACCACACTGGCCAGGGCTGATCTTAATTGTTTTTACATTTTTTGTTTAATTTATTGTATTTGAGCAACATGACTAGGTGACTGGTTATCTAAGCCACCTTTTTTATTAGCAGCTTTATTGAGATAAAATTAAATACCATAATGTTCGCCTGTTTAAAGTTTGCAATTCAATGTAAACTATTTTTCTTTTAATGACTATGCTTTAGTATAATTGAATCTTTATTTTTTTTTAATTTGTTTTATTGATTTTTTTACAGAGAGGAAGGGAGAGAGAGAGTTAGAAACATCATGAGAGAGAAACATCGACTAGCTGCCTCCTGCACACCCCCTACTGGGGATGGGCCTGCAACCAAGGTACATGCCCTTGACCAGAATCGAACCTGGGACCCTTCAGTCCACAGGCAGATGTTCTATCCACTGAGCCAAACTGGTCAGGGCTAATTGAACCTTTAAATGAACGTGTGATAAGACTGGAAAGAAAAATGTTTCTGTGATGTCACAGCTATCTCAACTTTGAAGTAATTTTAAGCACTAGCATAGAGTGGAATAACAAATTTCTTTTTTTTTAATCTGGAATTGTTTTTTAATATATTTTTATTGATTTCAGAGAGGAAGGGAAAGGGAGAGATAGAAACATCAATGATAAGAGAGAATCATTGATTGGCTGCCTCCTACACGCACCCTACTCGGGATCGAGCCCGCAACCCAGGCATGTGCCCTGACCAGGAATCCAACTGTGACCTCCTGGTTCATAAGTCGACACTCAACTACTGAGCCATGCCAGCCGGGCAACAAATTTATTTTTAAGGTGAAGTATGTGATATACTTTGAGACAATAAGCCTTTTAATCAGTGCATTTGCAAGCTACTTTCCTGTTTAGGCCATACTAATTTGAATAATCCATGGTATATTTTATCAGACCATGGCAAATTAATTGAATGAAAGGAAAGCCTGTATTTCAGAACCTAATGCTACAATAGATTATACTCAGGGTGGAGGTAGAAAAAAATGACTAAAGGAAGTTGCAATTTCTAGTTAGCAAGCCGGTAATATTGTGTGTATAATTTAATTTCCCATTAAAGAGAGATGAAAACATACTTTTACCTTAGTTTTATGTAGCTAAAGATTGACAGGTATTCAATAATTGTCCCTGCTTATTAACTGTTTCTCAAATTTTCCTACTGAAGTGTTCCTGACACTGTAGAGGAGGGAAAACCCACAAGGGACTAAGAGAAGTATCCTGCAATTGACTCTCCATCCTACAAAATTGAAGTCTCACTTTATTTTATTATTTTTAAAAATATTTTATTGATTTCAGAGAGGAAGGGAGAGGGAGAGATAGAAACATCAATGATGAGAGAGAATAATTGATTGGCTGCCTCCTACACGACCCCCTCTGGGGATCGAGCCTACAACCCAGGCATGCGCCGTGACTGGGAATTGAACCGTGACCTCCTGGTTCGTAGGTTGACACTCAACCACTGAACCACACTGGCCATGTAGGTTTCATTTTTTAAAAAATATATTTTATTGATTTTTTACAGAGAACAAGGGAGGGTGATAGAGAGTTAGAAACATCGATGAGAGAGAAACATTGATCAGCTGCCTCCTGCACACCTCCTACAGGGGATGTGCCTACAATCAAGGTACATGCCCTTGACCGGAATCGAACCTGGGACCCTTCAGTCTGCAGGCTCGAACCTGCGACCTTTCAGTCTGCAGGCCAATGCTCTATCCACTGAGCCGAACCAGTTAGGGCTCTTTTTTTATAATTCATGTGAATTTTGCATGCCATTAATCAGGCTTTGTAAAGCCAGGTCTCCTCTTATAGAAAACTAAATGATAAAAGAATTAGACGTTAATTATATTAAGACTAGAGGCCTGGTGCACAAATTCGTGCACAGGTGGGGGCTGGCTGGCCGGGGGAAGAGGCCACGGGAGGTTGGCTGTGGGAGTGCACTGACCACCAGGGGGCAGCTCTTGTGTTGAGCATCTGCCCCCTGTGGTCAGTGTGCATAATAGTGACTGGTCTACTGCTCATTCGTTCGTAACAGTCGCTTAGGCTTTTATATATATAGATTTTCTACATGTCTAAAATACATTGGTAAAAAGTAGTCTATAACATATGGCCTGTAGACTAATGGCAGTCTATGATAGTGTTTTTGTTTATTATTAAAATGAGAAAAATAAAGCTTATGTAGATTGTCTATAATTACAGAATTTTTTTAAAGTATGTGTGTTGTGCCCTAGCCGGCTTGGCTTAGTGGATAGAACATCAGCCTGTAGACTGAAGGGTCGTGGGTTCAATTCCGGTCAAGGGTATATGCCTGGGTTATGGGCTCGATCCCTAGTGAGGGGGCGTGCAGGAGGCAGCTGATCCATGATCCTCTCTCATCATTGATGTTTCTATCTCTCTCCCTCTCCCTTCCTCTCTGAAATTAATAAAAATGTATTTTTTTTAAAGTATGTGTGTTGTTATAAAGTTGCCTGGTGCCCTTTATCAAAGAGCTATCCTCTATTTGCAGTTCAGGAGGACTTAATTTCACTAAGCACTTCCAAATTGCTCTCTAGAATGGCCCTCCGTAACTAACACTCCTTGGCAAGTCATGAGGGTTTCATGTTTCCCCACACGCTTAACTCCACCTGAGTTATCTGGCTTCCATGTTCTGACAAATCTGTTGAATGCAAAATGGAAATTCTTTTTAATTTGCATTTCTCAGACTATTATTCAAGTTGCACATCCATAAACTTGTTTTGCCATTGGATTTTTTATTCTTCCAATTGCTTGTTGATATCCTTTGCCTGGTTTTCCAATGAGTGTTTTAAATTTTTCTTATTGATCCATGGGGATTTGTTGTATATCCTATATTGGGAGTTAACAAACAACAGCCTGCAGGCCAAATCCTGCTCACCACCTATTTTTGTAAATAAGGTTTTATTGGAACATAGTCACTTTCATTCATCTATGTATTGTCTGTGGCTGCTTTTGTGCTATAACACCAGAGTTGAGCAGTTGCAACAGAGATCATACGACCCACAAACCTAAAATATTTACTGATTGACTGGGTATAGAACAACCCATGTCCTAAATATTTATCTCATCCACTTAAGATGTTACAAGTAATTTTTCCCAATCCATCATCCATCTATAAATTTTCCTTTCTTGAATAAGGATATATTAGTTTGATGTAGTCAAATCCATTAATTTCTAGATTCATTGTTTATAATAATGAAAGCATAATATGCTAATTAGACCGGACATCATTCTGGACGAAGCTGGGACCAGAGGGAATCCTGGGTGCCTGCCCCCTTGTGGTCAGTGTGCTCCCACAGGGGGAGCACCACTCAGCCAGAAGCCCTGAGCCAGGCTCACAGCTGGTGAGCACAGCAGCGGTGGCAGGACCCTCTCCCACCTCCGCAGCAGCGCTAAGGATGTCCAACTATGGGCTTAGACCCACTCCCCGTGGGGAGGGTGCATAAGCCTTCAGTCGGACATCCCCCAAGGGCTCCCGGACTGCAAGGGGGCACAAGCCAGGCTGAGGGGCCTCCCCCCACACAAATTTTGTGCACCAGACCTCTAGTGTTACTATAAAAGCCCTACCCTATCTCAAAATCATAATAATAGTCTACACTTTCTTCTGTTTGCTTTAGAGTTGTACTTCCACAATGAGATCTTTAATTTCTAGAATACAGGATGGGGCAAAAGTAGGTTTACAGTTGTTCATTTGGAAAATAATACAATAATTAATAAATATTAATACAATAATAAATTCTGTTTCACATACTCACAACCATAAACCTAATTTTGCCCCATCCTCTATATGGTGAGAGACAGGAAAATCCAGGTTTCTTTTTCTGTATAAAGTAAATGATCTTTAAAAGAAACCTAAGTATTTTCCTGTATAAGATTGATAAAAGTTTACATAAACTCACATTCTCTAGTTATTATGTACTTAAATGACAAATTTTCAGAATGCAGAATAGTAACATAAGTTTGCCCTGACATGTCAGTCTACACTTCTGTTAGATCACGCCTCCTCTTGGTATACCTTCCTGGCTTCCAGGCCTTCAGGCTGGCTCTGGTTGTCCAGAGGATCTCACAGGTCTTGGCCCTTTTAAACATTTTGCCCCAATCAAAATGGACCTAAAATCACAATATTAAAGATGTTGGCTAAGGATTTTGTTCAAAATAACTTGTGTTCATAGGTGTTTTCATTGATAGTACTATAGGCATTTAAATATGGTCTGACCCAAACAGTCACTTAAGAGGAGGTACTATGATAAACCAATATAGGAGAGAATTCAGGATAGTATGGACTTTCAGGACTAAATCAGACAATACAAAGCTACCTACTCTGTACAGGATATCACATTTCAAAATAAGCTTTTTAACATGCTTATTTTAATTTGAATTTTTAGCTAAACTTTTTTTAATATATTTTATTGATTTTGGGAGAGGGATAGAGTTAGAAACATTGATGAGAGAGAAACATCGATCAGCCGCCTCCTGCATGCCTCCCACTGGGGATGTGCCAGCAACCAAGGTACATACATGCCCTTGACTGGAATCAAACCTGGGACCCCTTAGTCCACAGGCCGACGCTCTAGCCACTGAGCCAAACCGGTTAGGGCTAAACTTTTTTTAATGTGCCCTTTTGTAGATCTTTTTATCAACATCCTTCGCCCATTCTTCCCTGCAGTAATAATCATCTTCTTTTCAGCATCCAGTACCCACAATTTTACAGAGTTTACAAACATACTTGATCATACCATAGCTTTTTTTATAGGTCCCTGACTTTCATATTTTATTCCTAGCATTCTTTTCTTCCATTTCAACCACTTTGTTTCCATCTTAAATAGCTTCTAATTTTATTTCTAGGTTTTTATCACCAGAAATCTATAGTTCAGGGCACTCCTTTTCTGTTATGGAAATACCTAGGAAAAAGAGGTTGGTAGTCACGAGTTTACTTGGGAAGTATATAGTTGGAACAGAAGGAGATAGATAATGTAATTTTGTCCTGTATAGAAAAACAATTCTTACTAGAAAAGAAATACACTTTTATTATAGAAAACATGTTAAATCAAAACAAAATTTAGGTAAACTGGGAGGGGGGAGAGAGACAAATGGATTGTTGCTTCCCCCACACACTGTCACATGGATTGGTTGCCTCCCACACACACCAGGGGCGTGGATCAAACCTGCAACCCAGGTATGTACCCTTGACCTGGAATCGAACCTGCAACCCTTCTGTGCACAGGCTGATGCTCTAACCACTGAGAAACACCTGCCAGGACGGTAAGCTGCTTTTTAAACTCGACAATGTATTATAAGCATTTTTTAACGTTATTAATATACTAGTGTTATTTTAATGGCTATATAATATTGCAGTGTTAAATATGCCATAATTTAATCAACCTCTATGATTTCTAATCTCACAATATTGTGAACAAATCTATAAGAAATACCTTTATAACTAAAATTTTTGGATATTATGATTTTTTTAAAATATTCTAGAAATTTGAGATAATCTTAAGAGGAAAATTGCTGTCTTGAAATGTGAGCAAAGTTTTATATATACATATTGCCTCATTACACTGTTTTTTCTGGTAGTTAAAATGGCATCTCATTTTAATTTTCATTTCTTTGGTTAGAAAAAAGGTTGAACATTTTTAAATGTGTTGGCCATTGTCTTCTTTTTGTTAATCCCCATCCTTTGCCCATTTGTCATGGGAGTGATTATTGTCTTCTTACTGCTTTTTATCATTATGAACTCTACTGTTTGATTTGTTACATGTGAATATATTAAAACTTTATTTAAATATAATGCTTGCCCTAACCGGTTTGGCTCAGTGGATAGCGCGTCCGCCTGCGGACTGAAGGGTCCCGGGTTCGATTCCAGTCAAGGGCATGTACCTTGGTTGTGGGCACATCCCCGGTAGGGGGTGTGCAGGAGGCAGCTGATTGATGTTTCTCTCTCATTGATGTTTCTAACTCTCTATCTCTCTCCCTTCCTCTCTGTAAAAAATCAATAAAATAAATTTAAAAATAATAATAAAAATAAATGTAATGCTTATTTTTATGTTTTTATATATCATGGTCTGTCAATCTTTGCCTTATGTTTGCCTTTGGTGATATAATTTTAAAGTCTCAAGATTTTATGCCGTAACCGGTTTGGCTCAGTGGATAGAGCGTCGGCCTGCGGACTGAGGGGTCCCAGGTTCGATTCCCGTCAAGGGCATGTGCCTTGGTTGCGGGCACATCCCCAATAGGAGGTGTGCAGGAGGCGGCTGATTGATGTTTCTCTCTCATCGATGTTTCTCACTCTCTATCCCTCTCCCTTCCTCTCTGTAAAAAATCAATAAAATATATATTTAAAGTCTCAAGATTTTATAAACATTCACAAACAACTTTATGATAATTTTATGATTTCATATTTTTCAAACATTCAAATCTTTGATCTACATGAATTATATTTTGATGTTGGTACACAGCAGGGATATAACCTTGTGTTTTGTTATCTCCAAATAACTAAACAGGCATTTTTTTTTAATCCTCACCCGAGGATAGTTTTCCATTGATTTTTAGGGAGAATAGAAGAGAGAGGGAAAGACAGAGAGAAACATTGATGCGAGAGAAACACATCGATTGGTTGCCGCCTGCATGAACCCTGACCAGGACCCAGGCCAGGGAAGAGCCTGCAACCAAGGTATCTGCCCTTAACCAGAATTGAACCTGGGACCCTTTGGTCCACAGGCCAACACTCTATCCACTGAGCCAAACTGGCTAGGGCCAGGCATATTGCATACCATCCAGGAGAAGGCGTAAATTTAAGTATTTTTATTTTTATTGAAATAGTATTTCTCATTCCTAAACAATAGAGAGTAGCATTCTGGAGATTATCCTTGATATATAGCATTATCTAAAGGTATTTTTTTTTTATCAACTTCTTAATAAAATATTTTTTGCTTCTCTAGATTTTCAAGCTTTAGTTCTCTCTGTGTATTGTCTAATATTAGTCTTTAAAGGTTAAAAAAAGTGTCTTTGGAATAGATGTTCTGATTTTAAAATAAGTATCTTCATCTCTTTTAGTTATATAATGATTAAACATGGAACACTACATTCCCTGATTACTTGTTTATTATTTGTTTAAATATATGCATTACTTTTTATTCATAATTTAAAATCATGAAAATAAGAGGTAATGAGGGTACTATAAACTTGTACTTTATTTTTTTATAAAATGTTAACAACTTTTTCTATTCATAATAAATTATCAGTTTCAAAGAAGCTGGTTGAACATGCTTCCCCTCCCCCCCATTTAAAATTTTTTTTTCTGCAATCATTGTAGTTAGTTTTTACACTTGCCAAATTCTAGCGTATGACTATTTTAAATGTGCTACTCTAAGTGATGCTTATTGGATTTAAGAGGTTCCATTTCATTGCTCATCCCCATACAGTCATTGGAACTGATATTTATTTTTTTCATTCATTTAAGAAATATTTCTTGCATACCTACTATGTTCCTGGCACTGTTCTGGCTTCTGAGGATACAGCAGTAAGTAAGACGATTTTTCTCTTGTATTTTAACAGAAAAAACATCATATTATTTATTTTTAAAATAATATACACTGAGTACTACTTAGTGTTGCAGGCATGGGTGACAAAAGGTTAAGCTAAGGTTAGCAGAGGCCAAATGGTAGAAATACATTAAAGAGAGTATGTACTTAAGCCTAATCACAAATAGAAATTCATTGAAGTTTCAAGCAAGAGAGGGCCACAACGAGATTTGTATTTTGGGTAGATCACCTTGGCCAAGGATAAATATGGATTAGCCAAGAGAAAGTTTGGAGGCAATGAAATTGGTTAGGAGACTGACTATTTCCGTTATCTTGGCAAGAAATTGTGGTGATATAGAATAGGATAGTGAGTAGAGATCGAAAGAGTAGAAGAAAACCTCAAAATTAGAATCTACTGTACTTGATGGTTACACGTAGTTTCGGGTCACGAAGGAGTCAAGAAGACTTCAGGTTTCTGGCTTGGACAATTAAATGATGGCAGTGCCATTAACAGAGGACATCAGTAAAGGAGCATTTCAATTTGAAACTCTTGAGTTTGAATGCCTGGGAGGACTTCAAGTGGGCCATTGGATGTATAGGTCTGAAACTTAGGAGAAATTAGTTGGCTATATGATGTATGAGCTCAAGTACCCCAAATATGTAATTGAACTCATGGATTGGATAGATAGTCTTGGGAGAATGTAGAAGAATTAAAAGGAGTCCTAACCGGTTTGGCTCAGTGGATAGAGCGTCGGCCTGCGGACTGAAGGGTCCCAGGTTCAATTCCGGTCAAGGGCATGTACCTTGATTGCGGGCACATCCCCAGTAGGGAGTGTGCAGGAGGCAACTGATGGATGTTTCTCTCTCATCCATGTTTCTAATTCTCTACCCCTCTCCCCTCCTCTCTGTAAAAAATCAATAAAATATATATTTTTTAAAAGAATTAAAAGGAAAGAGAAGGTGTCTTAGGATAGAGCTCTCAGGAATACCAGCATTTAGGTAAAAGGGGTACAAGGAAACGGAAACAAGAAGCTTCAGAAAATTAAGAAAACCTTAAGAGTATATCTCCCCACCTTCCTATTCTAAAGGCCCATTTATCTTCACAGTTATTTCTTTTCCCATAAGTGCCCTTTCTTTCCCACCTTCTAAGAAGTCATTTGTTCTGCTAGAAGGGCACCATATCTCTCCCCATCACCTATTAATACGGTAGATAAGCCTCAAATACTAAGGTCTCCTAGAGTCATATTTCTTTGTGAACTTCTGGCCCATGTATGTAATTAAATCTGTTTTTTCTCTTTGATAATCTGTCTTGTGTTAGCTTAATTTGCAAGTCGCAAATCATTAACTTGAGAGGGTAGAGGAAAAGTTTTTTTCTCTCTGACAAAGTAAAGACATGTTTGAAACTTATTCTCAGGTGGTTCAGAGAGAAAATAAAGCAGATATGTCAAAATGGTAACAATTGTTGAATCCGGATGAAAAATACTAGGGAGTTTTTTGTACTCTTGAAAGTTTTGTTTGAAATTATTTCAAAATAAAATGATTTTTAAAAAAGAACCAGCTTCTGCATTTATTGATCATTTCCACCTTCCTTATTTTCTATTTTATTCTATTTCTAATTTCAACACCTTTTTATTTCATAACTTCCTATGAGTGGAAGAATGAGGGATTTGAAAGACAGCTGCTTTGGGGGTTTAGGCAAATTATATCTCCGTATCTTAATTTCATCTTTGCAAGGATAATACCTACAAACCTTTGCTATGTAAACTGAGATAAGAACACAGTAGGCGCTCAATGTTATTTCCTAATATGGTATTCACATGCTTGTTTTACATTTTATGAAGTCTTTCATTATTCCCACGACAACAACTTATTTTATATCACACCATACAATAAGCTAAGAGGTAAGGCTTTTTTATGCATTACCTCTGAATTCTCCCAATAACCTTATAGCAATCATTTTCTCAACCTTGTAGGTTAGGACATTTAATGAAGTTAAATGACGTGGCTCAGGTCACACAGTAGAAATGCAAGGATGAGAACGCAGGTTCTTCTAGCCCAAGGCTTGTGTTCTTTATGTTACACCGCTATTTGTTATTTCTCCTCAAGTGTTTCTTTTTATTCGTGGTAAACTATACATAACAAAATGTACTATTTTAGCCATGTTTAAGTGTCCAGTTTAGTGGCATTAAGTACATTCGCATTGTTGTGCTACAATCCCCGCTATCCCTCTCCAGAGCTCTTCATCTTGCAAAACTGAACCTTTATGCCCGTTAAACACTAACTCCCTTTTCCTCTATATCCCCAGCCCCTGACAACCTTCATTCTACTTTCTGTCTCTATGAATTGGACTACGCTAGGGACCTCATATAAGTGGAATCATACAGTTTTTGTCCTTCCGTACTGTCTTATTTAACTTGGCATGATGTTTCCAAGGTTTATCTTTCTGGTAGCCTGTGTCCTACTTAAGTTTTATAAATATTTGTGCCCATGACATTCACCTATGACCTCATGTGTCTGATTTCCTTTCCTGGTTTATAACTTCCTTGAGGGCCACCCTCATAATGTCTAGTTCCTAACAGTACTCAATGAGCTCTCTTGTGAATGGATATGGGATACTCTAAAGTGGAAAATGACCCCTTCTTATGCTTGTACTAGTACATTCCAAGTTTACTCCTATTCTCAGCTATTGGAGAGCAAGAGATAAATGAGCATAATTGCTCTGTACTATTGCAATGGGAGACAGGCAGAACTTGAGTTTCCACATGTTGCAAGCATGGCAGCACGTGAATTTTAGGCACATAGAGAAAAAGGTCTTCTCTTTTAGTGCAAGTTCGGCAATGTTTTTCTCCTCCTGAGGAAAATAAAAGTGACTCATCACATTATGGTAAGAATGAACTTATCAGATGATTGCTCATCAGCCTTTGGTGTCTGAGTGCACTGGAAACGCATTTGCATTGTCATGCTATTTGATCATTACATAATTCATGGAAACATTCAAGGATAAAAGGAGAAGTTGAACAGGAAATATTTGGGGTCTGGGTTTTAGCCTTCTGCCCACTTTGACTTGAAGAAGGTGGCGATTTTAAGTCCCTTCCCGCTAACACGCCCAGGCCTCCCCCTCTAGGAAGCAGCAGAGCTTCAAGGGTAAATCTGGCTTTGGAGCCAAGCAGGGAATGTGGCCAAGTCAGGAGCAGCCCCAGGACACAAAGGTCTTCCTCTCCTCGTCTGGCAAGAGCTGTTGCTGGACCACATGCCACCATCCCACTCCTGAAGCAGAACATTCGATGAGCACCCGAGAAGCAGAGGCCACCTCTCCCAGGAAGAAAGGCTGTGCACCAGAGGAGGTGCAACCCAAGGGATTCAGCCACGTGCCCCTGAGCCAGGCAGGACCTCTAGCACGCTTTGGAGCAGCAGTCGCCAACCTTTCGGACTTCACGGACCACCAGTGGTCCGTGGACCATCGGTTGGTGACCGCTGCTCCAAAGGTTTCCTTAAAGTGATGGTATGAAATAACTGAATGCAACCTGAAAAGCAAAGTTATTACACTTACTAACTGATTTCTCTTGGTGTGTCTGCAAAAATGCCATTGGGGCATCTTTTTTAACATTGCGATCTCTGTGGAGATAAAGCAATACACGCGATTTTATTTTATTTTAAATCTTTAATTTCTTTATTGGTTAAGGTATTACAAATGTGTCTTCATCCCCCCATTAACTCCCAACCTCCCCCACACACTCATGCTCTCATCCCCCAATACACACGATTTTAAAAGATTACCCCTACTAAATGGAAATCAAGCCGGCTTTTATTTTAGCAACCTACTTAATAACCTTAACCTACTAGTTTTATGTGGTATAATTTTTTTCTCATACTGAATTGGGTTTCTTGAAGCTCATTTTCTTTTTCTTTTTAATCCTCACCCAAAGACATGCTTAGAGAGAGGAAAGCAGAGAGAGAGGGAGAGAGATCAATGTAAAAGAGAAACATCGATCAATTGTCTTCCGTACGTGTCCTGACCAGGATCGAACCTGCAACCTAGCTATGTGCTTTGATTGGGAATCGAACCAGTAACGTTTTGGTGCACAGTACGATCTTAACCAACTGAGCCAATCTGGCTGAGTTTAAAGCTCAATTAAAATTTTCAAATCAAAATAGGAAATACAGAGAAGAGGCAGCTATTAGAGTGCTCTTAGAACGTTGGTAATATCACAGGTTTTTTGACTGAGGAGCCGTCTCCTAAAATATGAGTTGGCATTCACTTTTGGTTACCTACCCAAAAGCCATTTATCTTTCTCTTTTCCCTTCTAGCAAGGTCTGTTCCCCATAACAGATGCTAAAAATGCCAGATACTCTCTCCCCCTACTCTCCAGATACTCTCTCTCCCACTCTCCTTGCGTGTAGGGCTGGCCATGTGCCCAGGTCTGGTCAATGAGCCTTTCAGCAGCACTCCTTCTAGAAAGATTTTCCATCCTGATGAAAGCAAGCTATTCAAGAACTTTCTTTCCCACCTCTTCCTTCCTGTCTTTTTCATAGGCTTTGGGAGCTGTGGAGGCCTTATCGCAGCCATTAAGCGGCAGACAAAGGCGAATGTGTTGAGGCTGGCAACATACACGGATGAAAAAAGTCTGTCTCACCGGTGCCACTGGTTAGCCTGGGATGACCACCTACCTCTCAACTTCTTGTTAGGCAAGACCATAAAACTCCCTGTTTTTAGTTGAATGCTATTTACAACTAAAAGTAGCTTAACTGACCTAAGGAGATTTTTAAATACAGTCCAGGAGAAAACTATGTTATGCCAAATATTTACTAATTTTCCCTCAGATATTGGGAGGGCATGTTATGGAGCATAAGCATATGAGAAAATCCTAATAACATTGGGATAAATGGAGGCTCCAGGATAGAGCCCCAAGCGTTGCCCTAGCAACACCTCAGGTATTACAGTGTTGGAAAGAGTTGTTTATTGTGTAAGAAGAAGGACATGCTATAACAGTGAAGATACATGTTGGGGGGAGCAGGGGAAAATTTGGCCAAATTTATTGACACAATTATTAGAATAGAATCAAAAAATAATTTGCTTAAATTTAAGGGCAAAGATAAGACTGCCAATCTTTATTAGTGAAGGTTTTTCTTAAGAATTTTAATTCAAATGTGGCATTCATTCTGATTGTAATGAGGGTTTTAAGCTGTCCTATTTGAAATGCCATGTGAATCTTCCAGATTGAAAGTAGAATTCATAAGCAAAGCAGCTTTGAAATTATTTCCGTAACACTTTAGAAAACTCAGACAGGTGACCTTGCATTTTACTTAATAAAACAGAAAAAGCCATTTGGTGATAAAATATAGTTATTCACGGGTAACTACATAATGAATAAACCCATTTTACTAGAAAACTATCGTCATTAAAATTTATATTTACTGCAGTTTATATGGGAGGAAGTTACACATTTGGTTTACAGATTTGATACACTGTGCTTAGTAATTTATGTCCATTTTACTCTCCCACTTATTTGCTGAGATAATACACTTTTCTCAAAATGTTACAATATTATTGAAAAATGAAATTAACATGAAAAGTGTATGTTAAAGACTGTTGGTGTCCAGGTGTTCCATCTTTTCCATCTGTCATTCATTTGGGTATAACCAGAGCTTATTAAATAGAATGAAATATACCATATGTAACATACCAGTGGTTCTCAACTGGGATGACTGTATCCCCCAGGGAACATTTGACAATGTCTAGAGACACTTGTGATTATCACAACAGGGGTGCCAGTGGTATCTAGTAATTAAAGGCCAGCAATGCTACTAATTATCCCTAAATGCATAGCCCCCCCAAAACAAAGAATGATCCGGTGAACAATGTCAATAGTGTCAGGGTTGAGAAACTGGTCCACACTGAGCATCTTGATGTTTAAAATATAACACAAACTGGTTCTTTTTCATTAGAATTCCTAGAAAGAAAAGACTAGATCATTATTTTAAAGTCCTCTCAACAATTTCTCAGGGGAAGCATTGATCCCTATAAACTGCAACACACTAGGTTGAAGTCTAGGTAGTATGTATTATTTGTTTTCTATTAGAAATTCCTTCTTTAGATGTTACAATATTTTCTTTCATGCAAAGCTAGAACTTAGATGGAGTCCCTTCCTGGAACTTCCTTTTTAATAAAAAAAATTGTTGTTTAGCCCAGCCATGGCTCAGTGGTTGAGTGTCGACCTATGACCGGAGGTCATGGTTCAGTTCTTGGTCAGGGCACATGCCTGGGTTTCAGGCTTGATCTCCCAGTGTGGGGCATGCAAGAGGCAGCCAATCAATGATTCTCATCATTGATGCTTTTATCTCTCCCTCTCCCTTCCTCTCTGAAATTAGCGGAAATATATATATTTTTTAAATTGTTGCTTATTTGGTCTGACTGAAGGTGAAGGGGTTTAGAGCATGCCTCCCCAAGATGTACCATTGTGACATGTGATTTGAGTTGAAGGGAATCAAGACCCTGTGGGCTCAAGACTAACTGTTAACCCTGCCTTAAAGAATTTAAAGTGGGGCTTTCCCCATAATAAACATTATCACTAGAAATAAATTTTAGGACCCAGCTACAGAGCAAATTTCTAATTATTGAACATCTGATATTCTGATACCAACCTTCCTCCTCTTTGAAGCCCCGGGCACCTTACCTCATCTTTAGCTGAGAATGTCATATATACCTCATTTTTCCTTACTGTCTATGAACCTCTTATGTATGTGTGGTTCACTATATGTACATATGTAATTAAATTTGTTAATTTTCTCTTGCTAATCTCTTTTATGTCTATTTGATTTTTAGACCAGCCAGAAGAACCTAGAAAGGTAGAGGAAAATTTGTCCCTGCCCCAGTGGTGAATCTGAACTTTACTAACATTGCAAAGAGTTCTCTCCAAGGTGTGGATCATATGTGTGAGTTTGATATAAATTATATGGTTATAAGAAAGTCACTTAAAAAAAAAACGTTTTGTGCCCCAATATTTCCCTGTCTATAGAATAGAGACTTACCTTGTATGTAGAGATAATGTCAGAACATTTGACTTGGAAAGAAAGTCACCATCCAGCCCTGACTGGTTTGGCTCAGTGGATAGAGCATCGGCCTGTGGACTGAAGGGTCCCAGGTTTGGTTCTGGTCAAGGGCATGTACCTTGGTTGCAGGCACATCCCCAGTAAGGGGTGTGCAGGATGCAGCTGATCGATGTTTCTCTCTCATGGATGTTTCTAGCTCTCTATCCCTCTCCCTTCCTCTCTGTTAAAAATCAATAAAATATTTTTTAAAAAAAAGAAAGTCACCATCCAAACCTAAGATAGAAGGTAAAAACCACCATTTTCAGGTTAACCTTTCTGTTTTGCTTTTCAGCATCTGTGCCGTACTGAGAGCATGAAAGTCAGTCTGTCTGTGGTTGACTGGAGAGCATTATGCTAAGTGAAATAAGCTAGTCAATGAAAGAAAAATACCACATGATCTCACTCATTTATGGATAATAAAGACCATTATAAACTGATGAACAAAAATAGATACAGAGGCAGAGCTGCCTCAAACAGACTATCAAACTACAGTGGGAAGTCCGGGGAGAGTTGGGGGTGGGGGGGTAAGAGATCAACCGAAGGACTTGTATGCATGCATATAAGCATAACCAATGGACACAAGACACTGTGGGGTAGGGGAGGCAGGGGGAATGTCAAGGGGGGGAAAAAAGGAGACATATGTAATACTCTTTGTAATACTTTAAGCAATAAAACAAAATTAAAAATATATATTTTTTTTATTAATTTTAGCAAGGAAGGGAGAGAGATGGAAACATCAATGATAAGAGAGAATCATTGATCAGCTGCCTCCTGCACGCCCCCTGCTGGAGATCAAGCCCACAACCCAGGCATGTGCCCTTGACCACAATCGAACCCAGAACCTTTCCGTCTGCAGGCCGAAGCTCTATCCACTGAGTCAAACCAGCTAGGGCATGTAATTTAAATGTCTTTTCTTTTTTTATTGAGAGTTGGCAAACCTGTTTTATGTCTTTGAAAGTCTGGGCTGAAACATAGAGAAGGAAATTTATGTTCTTTTCAAAGATCTCTAAAGAAGATTATTCTGCAGTCCATGAGGCTGTTCTAATATAGCCTATAATTTGTCATGATAAGACATGACACATTGCAATGTAGATTGATATAACTAGTTTGGAAAGCAATTCAACTATTTATCAACTAACCTCAAAAATTCTATGGCCTTCGAGGCAGTAATTTCTTTTCTGGGAATTTATCCTAAAGTAATCATCCTAAATATATACTAGGCTTTTTATAAAGAAATGTTCCTAAAAGTGTTTTACCCCATTGAATAACAGCAAACTACCTAATTGTCCAACAACCAAAATAGTGGAATGGATAGATTAAAATGACTAACTTGACTCAGTATTATGTCCAAAATATTAAAAATTGCTTTTATAAAAACAAACAAATAAATAAATATTTTTTAAAAAATGCTTTTCGCCCTAGCCGGTTTGGCTCAGTAGATAGAGCGTCACCTGCGGACTGAAGGGTCCCCAAGTTTGGTTCCAGTCAAGGGCACATGCCTGGGTTGCGGGCTCAAACCCCACTAGGGGGTGTGCAGGAGGCAGCCAATCAGTGATTCCCTCTCACCATTGATGTTTCTCTCTCCCTCTCCCTTCCTCTCTGAAATCAATTAAAAATATATATAATTTTTAAAATGCTTTTACAGAACACATGATAATATGGGAAAATATTTTTGCTAAAACATAAAACAGAATATGCCCTGGCTGATGTGATCCAGTGGTTGGAGCATAGACCTGAGCACTGAAGGGTCAAGGGTGTATACCTGGCTTGAAGGTTCAATCCCTACTACAGTTGGGATGAGTACAGGAGGCAACCAATCGATGTGTTTCTCTCACATGGATTCCTCTCTCTCCCTCTCCCTCCCTCCCTTCTTCTCTCTCTAAAAATCATTGGAAAAAATATTCTCAGGTGAGGATTAACTATTTGTATATATACTAGAGGCCCAGTGCATGAAATTCATGCTCTGGTAGGGTCTCTAGTGGTTGCTGGCTGCCGGCCAGGGCCTCCCTCCCTTCCCCTGGCCAGCCTCACTGCCTGGTTGAACTCCCAGACGAACTACCGGTTGAGGGGACAATTTGCACACTATGCTTTTATTATATAGGACTAGTGGCCCGGTGCATGGATTCATGCACATTGAAAGAAATTTAATTAGAAGAAATATTTTAATATTGCTATTCACCCTTTCTCTATAATAGAAATGTCAACCAAATTCACTACCGACAATGACAGATCGAAACACACATGTGCAATTGGTGCCAGTGAGAGCTTTATAGGTATTGTTCATGCACGAGTCAACTTAGCCTTTTTATTTTTTATTTTTTAATTTTTAAAAGGGGAGGAGGAGGAGATCCAACTTAGCCTTTTATAGATATACAGTGGGGCCTTGACTTACGAGTTTAATTCATTCCAAGACCGAGCTCGTTAAGGAGCTCGTTAACTCAAATTACTCTGTCAACTCAATGCAAAAAATCAGCTGAGAGACAGCTGGTATCTCAAAAAACTCGTTAGTCGGGACACTTGGAGTCAAGGCCCCACTGTAGAATAAACTTGCTTAATTACACCTGCTTTCTGATTTAGTTAAACTTTTTCCAGCCCAATGAAACACCCCAACTTCTCTTTCAGGTAATTGTCAGCAACACAGCAGTAAATATCAACACAAAGCAGATTATTATTGTATATCATGCAGGGAGAACCAAGGGTAAAATATTTAACTGCAGCAGTGTTTGACTATATTCTGTGCAGTGAGAAAACCTGAAGTCATTTTCAAGGTCCACCATTTCTACTTTTCAGTCGGGTCAAGTTTCTAAATTTTCTAAATCTCTGTTTTCCTGCTAATGAAAAGAAAATAGGACTCTACCAAGTCTCCTATCTAACTACTCCAGGACTTCTGTGAGGATCAAATGAGTTGAGGCATGGGAAAATACTTCACAGACATTTGGTTAAGGTGTGAAATGTTTGCATCTGGCTGTAAAGCAAATTGTGTTCCTGGGCTGAAAAAACTCCAAGGAGGCTAGTCACTAGTGAGAGGAAGCTGGGAGTTGGTACATGACGTCATTACCTGGTGCCCACAGCAACTGTTTCCAGGCTGGGCTGAGCTGTGGGCCACATTTCGCACCCTGGGGTCTCAGCAGCGTTGGCTGCGATTTGGTGGGCTGTTGTTCTGGGGTGGTGACAGGGCCTGTGTCCCACTTGGGGGAAGCTGAGTGTTGTTTTGTTGGCACCAGGTCTGTGGTGCCGTTTCTTTGTAATTGGTCAGTGCGTGTCATGGCAGCTCCTGCATTGAGCATCTGCCCCCTGGGGGTCACTGCACATCATAGCGACTGGTTGGGTGGTCAGAGGGACACTTAGCATAGTAGCCTTTTATATAGAGAGATGTGGATTATTAGTTAGCCAGAAGAACTTAGAAGGTAAGAGGAAGGAAAATTATTTTTCCTCCCCACTAGCTTATCTGCACTTATAGAAATTCTTCCTTAACACCCATAGAAATTCCTTCCTTCTATTCATACAATTATTCCCCTTCTCTTTCTCATAAATATCCTTCACCTTCACTTTCTAATTGGAACACTATTTGGGTATCTGAATCAGTGCTAAGAATAGTTACTTTTTGGGATCTCAAATAAACACTTGTTGCCTCTCACCTTGACTTTTTTATCTTTAGGTTAACACCTAATTGTCTAATTTTTTTACTATGAAAAAACATTCACATACAAAGCGATGAGCCATTAGAAGAAAACACGATGCGGTGTCATCTTTAGAAGAAATATCTTGGATGAATCACTTCCCTTCATTAAAACACCTGTCTCAGATAGGAGAGGCTAAGCTCTGTTGTGGTAACAAACAAGCCCAAGGAACACAATGTTTTCCTATTCATGCTACATGTCCGTCACAGGTCATCTGGAAGCTCCGCTTCTCATAGGGACTCAGAAGCCAACATTTTAAACTGTGCCAGCTGTCACATCAGAGGGAAAAAGAGCTCTGGAAAGTTGTACATTGGCAGTGAAATGCTCCACAATTAGTTCTATGGTCCTAATCCAACCCAAAGGGGCCCAGAAAGTATGCAGAACAGATTATATATTTGGTGAATGGCACCTAATAACACAGCCTCAAAATATAGTAAGCAAATATTTGAAAAACTCTAAGGATTCGTGAACAAATCTATGATCCAAATGGTTGTACTTCTGGTACCTGCTAATGGAGTCTGTAGCCATCTTGATCTTGTTAGATATAAGTGTTGTAGAAAGCATACAGATATGTCAGGTAGAGACCAGAAATCACAAGGAAATACAATAATGCTGTTTGTGAAATCAAAAAGTAATAATGCATTTGTTGAGTGTGTTTGGCAAAAAGAGGAGCATGCAATACATACATAGGTGGAAACCTTTTTAATTTACTCACATTATACTCAGCTGTGCTAAAAATGTCGTTTTCTTATTTCACTAAGTCTGCTTTGATTTGCCTTACAAGCTCTCATCTTCTAGGTAGAAGTTCGGGGAGGGGACAAGATAGAGTCCAATTTATTAATCTCAGTTTAATCCCATAGTTTAAAATGTCTTTGTAGTTTTAAAGTTTTTACTTGTATGACTCAGTTAAGTGCTCAACAGGTAAGAGTTCTGCCCCTCCCTCTGGTGCTCTCCAAGAAGGCACCTGGGAGTTGGAGGGAGGGGTATGGTTCGAGACCTCATAGTAGCAAAGGGCAGATGTTAATCCTCCCAAAGAAAAGCAGTGTCCACATCTGCCCCCTACTCTCCCCAGCTTGCCCAACAGCATAGCTAACATACTTCCTGCCCTAGTACTTTGACCTGGAAGGAGGAGATCAGGACAATTGTGTCTTGAAATGCCCCCCCCCTCGCCCCAGACTCCATTCCCCCTCTCTTTTCCCCACAGCTGAGTCCAAAAGTGGGGGGACACTTTCCCCTCTCTTCTTTACAGCCTGGGGGGCCTCCTTTCTATTCTGCACACAGGGCCTATGTATTAAAAAGGAAGCTTTGTTACTTAGAAATCCCTTTTCCCAAAAAAGCCTGGGCTTTATGTACATCGTCTTCTTAAAAAGGGATCAAGGAAATCAGCTTTGACTGATGAATGGCCGCTCTGCTCAGGGAAGCACCTGCCTGTCCTTTCTTTCCTGGGACAATAAGCTTGATGAATCTGTCAGAAGGCTACCAGGAAATAGGATTTAAAGGGTGGAAGCAGAATGCATTGGTTTAATTCTTATAAAATGTGTTCCCCAGAGAGGTGAAATTAGATGAACTAAAGTAATGAGATTCATTTTCTTTGGTGCCTTGTGAGAGACATGTCTTTTCTTCATACTGACACAGTATAATTTTCAAAACACAAGCCTAATGAAAATATAGACTGAGTACATGTCACAGGTTTTCTGCATTAATGAGGGAACCAGCAGTACAGTAAATCTGGTACAAAGAGAATGAAAAAGACAAATTTATATGTTCAAAAAGGGAAAACATGCTGAAGTAAGTTTGTTAAATTAGAAGCAAAACAGCCAAAAAAAAAAATACAAACATAACCTCTGGGGTTATCTCTTCCCTTGCACAGGACAAGTTAACATGTCTGAGCCTTAATTAGGCAGCAGGGCATTCCGCTAGAGAGCCGAAGAATCCTTGGGTGGGCCTGTTAGATAAAGGCCTTTAATAAAGTTTAGTCCAACATTGAAAGGACAAGCAATCACCCTTTTGCCTTGTTTCCAAGTGTTGGGTAATTTTTCTTAACATAATCAAACATTGCATATATCCCACCCACCTTGACAGACATACAACCCAGGCTGGTGAGAACTGATGGAATGGATGAATTTATAAAGACCCCAGGGAAATAATAGAGGGGGTGTTTAAAGCAAGCCCAGGTTTCTGCCTTAGAATGGCTATCTTTAAAAATGTGAAATTGTGATGATGTTCCAAAACTAGAGATTTTAGAGATATTTATTATTCACAAATTAACTGTTCCTTAGAATCATAATCTAGATAGATTTAATTAGGCCTAAATGATTCCATTACTAAAGCAAATTAATGGTTTAATGAAACCATATGGTTAAATGAAGCCATAGAGGCATGTGATAATTATTTTTCAATCGGCATAGGTTACGTAGTTTACCATCACCCATGAAATGTATCCTTGCCTATTTGGTTACTGAAGTGACAAACATTATTTCATCGATAAGGCATACTCAGAGTTGGCTTAAGTTTAAGGAATTTTGGCACCGTCTACATGGAAACCACTTTCCAACTGACAGTACTTTCCAAGACAGATTTTTTAAAAATCTCATTGTAACAGCTCATTTGTAATACCATCCTCCCTATTCACATGGTTTTTGAAGTATCCTCTTGGTTAGAGAGAAATCAAAGAAAACGAATATTATAAAGGAACAAAGCCTGCTCTGATGAGCAATTTCCCCATGGAATTTCGTTTTCTGAGTAGAGAGTAAGATCATCTGATTAAAAAGGTCCAATTTTCTGAACCTTTCTATTGAAGCCTATTCTGTGTAACATGAGCATGTTTCCACATCAAGGTTATTCAGCCTTGGAAAACACCAGAACTCACACGAAGCTTGTCCTTAGAAGCTGAAGAAATCTAAGACCCTGCATGATTAGGGCAGAATGAGAAATCTAAAGGTGTTGCTCACAGACTGCTTGGCCATGTTTTTTTTTCCCCCTGCAAGAAAGCAAAGACAAACATTCGAGAAAGCATTGTAACTCAAAAGCATGACCAAAGCTAAGAAATTTAAGTAACCGTGTCACAGAAACATGGGAACATAGATTCTGTTGGCTAATCCAAATAGATAATTAATCATGTTCCTGACAGTGTGGAATGCAGATTAGCCAGCTATTTTCAGAAGTTTTAGCAGGCAGGCTGAATGTTTTGAATACTGGAATCTGGAGTGGCTTTGAGTAGCTGTTCAGTCAATGATTCTGAAATCTACAGATTTCTTAGACCAGTAAAACTTCAAAATCATGTTGAAGACTAACATAGTGTTAGCATTTTTATTTTGCCAAATAATAATATTGGGAGGAAACCTTACTATCTATAATTACCAGCATTTTATAAAAGATACAGCTTCACATATTCTTTTTTTAATAGTTCATAATTGGATTTACCAGTGGATTTGGGGTCAAGATACCTTTGGGTAGCCTAACTTCTTTATCAAATCTTTTTTTAGTGACTAACAGGCACATGAAGTACTTGCCATCCATGACTGATCAAAACAAATGCTACTCCTGAGACAGGTGAATGTGGCAGGGCTAGACATTGGCTTTAGATAGGAGTTTTGTTTGTTAGGATAATCTTCTCTTAAGGAGGATTTTTGTTATCAAACAGAGAGGAGGCAGATTTAAACACTGACCAAATTCTGACTGAGGCATATGTTCTGTTTTCAACTGCCCTTTGGACAAGATTCAAATCAAATTCCCTTAATACCTATTGCTAAGAATTCTGATGTAGGCTTTGGGGCAAAATTTCTCAAATTTAAATCTTCAGAATTATAGGCTGAGAACCTATCAAAAGTACATATTTCTGCGGTTTAGTGCCATGGTTTCTGAATGAAGTCTGAGATGGAAGCCCTGGAATCTCAATGTTTAGCAAATGTGGCATGTGACGTTGGTGCACACGGTCCATGAACCTAATCTTGAGAAACATTGTTCTAGGAACTATAAAGAAGTAACACTTCCAATTTAGTAATGGCACACTAGCTAGTTCAGATCAACCTTTCTGCTGAACATAATGTATTAAACATCTTTTTAAAAGTGCAGTATCAAAAGCTAACAAAAAAACTGATAAATTACTAGGATGAGATCCAGAATGGAAATCCACAGGGGATGAGCCTGGCACACTAGACCATTTTGCCTTGGAGTCATTAGCTAGTCCGGAAGAGATAATTGACAGGGTGAGCTGTCTTTTTAGCAACCTCCTGGGATTAGGGAGACAAGAGTCAAATCAAGGCATGATAAGGGTGGAGACCCAGTAAACCATTCCAAGTTTCATATGCACATACCTATTAGGAGTAAGGGTGAACTAGAAATGGCTCCTTTAGAAAGTTTCAGGGAGAACCAAGATGGCGGCATAGGTTAACGCTGGAGTTTGCTGCTTTGAACAACTACTTCAAAAGTGAAACCAAAAAACGGAAGGGACATCACCCAGAACCACAGGAACGCTGGCTGAGTGGAAGTCCTACAACTAGGAGGAAAGAGAAACGCATACGGACACTCAGAGGAGGCGCAGTGCTGAAGTCAAATTCTGAGGTGCGGAGTGCGCGGAGCGGGCTGGCGGCGGAGGGCGCGGTTGGCGTTTTCAATCGGGAGGTAGTCGCAGACTCTGAGCTCCAGATCCGGGCGAGTCTTTAGGGACCCAGACTCAAGCGGGAGAAGCGGGACTGTCTGGCTTCGGTCAGAGCGAGTGCAGCTTTCTCTCTGAGGTTTGCAGCGGGTGCTGGGACTCAGAGAGGCAGAGCCCCTGGGGACAGGACTGAGAGCCGCCATAACTGCTCTCTCCGGCCCACCCTGTTGATCCTGTTCGACCCGCCCGCCCAAGCCCTGCACAGAGGCATTTGCTGGATAGCCTCAGGCAAAGGCTAGATTAGCACCTCCCTAGAGGACAGAAGTTCTCTCACTGCTGACACAGCTGATTCTCATAGCCACTTGGCCTGGAGGTCAAACCCTCCCAGGAATTAGCTACAACAATCAAGATTTAACTATAAGACTGCGCACAAAGACCACTAGGGGGTGCACCAAGGAAGAATAACAAAATGTGGAGACAAAGAAACAGGACAAAATTGTCAATGGAAGATATAGAGTTCAGAACCACACTTTTAAGGTCTCTCAAGAACTGTTTAGAAGCCGCCGATAAACTTAATGAGATCTACAAGAAAACTAATGTGACCCTCGATCGTATATTGGGGAACCAACCAGAAATTAAGCATACACGGACTGAAATAACGAATATTATACAGACTCCCGACAGCAGACCAGAGGAGCGCAAGAATCAAGTCAATGATTTGAAATGCGAGGAAGCAAAAAACACCCAACCGGAAAAGCAAAATGAAAAAAGAATCCAAAAATGCGAGGATAGTGTAAGGAGCCTCTGGGACAGCTTCAAGCGTACCAACATCAGAATTATAGGGGTGCCAGAAGATGAGAGAGAGCAAGATATTGAAAACCTATTTGAAGAAATAATGACAGAAAACTTCCCCCACCTGGTGAAAGAAATGGACTTACAGGTCCAAGAAGCGCGGAGAACCCCAAACAAAAGGAATCCAAAGAGGACCACACCAAGACACATCATCATTAAAATGCCAAGAGCAAAAGATAAAGAGAGAATCTTAAAAACAGCAAGAGAAAGAAACTCAGTTACCTACAAGGGAATACCCATATGACTGTCAGCTGATTTCTCAACAGAAACTTTGCAGGCCAGAAGGGAGTGGCAAGAAATATTCAAAGTGATGAATACCAAGAACCTACAACCAAGATTACTTTATCCAGCAAAGCTATCATTCAGAATTGAAGGTCAGATAAAGAGCTTCACAGATAAGGAAAAGCTAAAGGAGTTCATCACCACCAAACCAGGATTATATGAAATGCTGAAAGGTATTCTTTAAGAAGAGGAAGAGGAAGAAAAAGGTAAAGATACAAATTATGAACAACAAATATGCATCTATCAACAAGTGAATCTAAGAATCAAGTGAATAAATAATCTGATGAACAGAATGAACTGTTGATTATAATAGAATCAGGGACATAGAAAGGGAATGGACTGACTATTCCTGGGGGGGAAAGGGGTGTGGGAGATGGGGGAAGAGACTGGACAAAAATCGTGCACCTATGGATGAGGACAGTGGGTGGGGAGTGAGGGCGGAGGGTGGGGCGGGAACTGGGAGGAGGGGAGTTATGGGGGAAAAAAAAAGAGGAACAAATGTAATA
Organism: Myotis myotis; assembly: GCF_014108235.1. Lineage (NCBI taxonomy): Eukaryota > Metazoa > Chordata > Mammalia > Chiroptera > Vespertilionidae > Myotis > Myotis myotis. The sequence goes on along the minus strand of NW_023416346.1, from coordinate 119,863,592 downwards.
ATCTGAACAATAAAGATTTAATTAAAAAAATAAAAAAAATTTAAAAAAAAAGAAAGTTTCAAATCTTGATCTTGAACTAAAGTAATCCTGGAAAAAAACCAAAGAACATCTTTAGAGGAAGATTACATCAACCTAGGCATTGAATTATTTCTACAAATATTTTTTCATGTATAATGCCCAGCACACACAGTCTTAATGAGAAACAGAAAACCATAAGCAAGAGCCACTAGGAAAAATAAACAACAAAACAGACTCAAAGAGACTCCAGCCAGATACTGGGTAAATCTCCCTTGAAGGTAGGTGTGGTCTTATGATCAAGTTTGGACCAAAGGGATGTTAATAGAATTGATGTGTATTTATCTCCCTAAAGATGAAGCGGCTTGCCTTGATTTTCCCCCCACCAGTTTGGAAATGGCAATAATTGGGACAATTCCTTGGGCCCTAACAGTGATGCTGAGGATGGCAAAACTGTCCATCAGCCAACGTTACTATATGTCCTCATGGAACAGAGCTGCCCTGCAGGCCCTGGACTATTATATAAGGAAGAAAGAAACTCCAATCATATATAAACTATTATACTTTGGGGTTCCTTTGCAACAACAATTTTGCCTGTACCCTAATGCATAGATGTGTTATGGAGTAACACAAAGGAGAGTTGGGAAGGTGGCAGTGAGGAGGAAGCAGTTGGTGTAAGCCTTAATAGCAAGGTCAGCGGTCAGGACTTGAGGGGCTAGGTAAGGTGAAGCAGTGCAGAAGGACCGAGTAGATGGTGGTAATGGGGAAGCCGATGAAATGGCTTCAGTTACCTCGTGTGATATTTATAATTCTATATTTCCAGGCATACCCTTCTACAGAATTCCAGGCCCATATTTCTAAGGGCTGGCCAGAATTTCTCTCTGTAGGTCAAGCAAGCTCCTCAAACTCAACATTTCAAAACTTAGCTTTCTTCCCCAGAGAGCCTTTTCTTTTTCTTGTATTGCCTGTTCTTATTAAGAACTCCACACCCGCCCTGACCGGTTTGGCTCAGCGGATAGAGCGTCGGCCTGCGGACTCAAGGGTCCCAGGTTCGATTCCAGTCAAGGGCATGTACCTTGGTTGCGGGCACATCCCCAGTGGGGAGTATGCAGGAGGCAGCTGATCAATGTTTCTAACTCTCTATCCCTCTCATTTCCTCTCTGTAAAAAATCAATAAAATATATTTAAAAAAAAAAAAAAAGAACTCCACACCCTTCAATATAACCCTTCACTCAGTTGTCCTAAACTAGGGTCCTCAATGATTCTTCCTTCATCACCACACCCAATTTCTCTTAAAGGCCGTCTCCTGCCGTTCTTTCCATTCGTTTCTCTATTCCCATTGCCAGTACCTTGGCTCATGTCTCCATTATCTCTTTTTTTAAAAATATATCTTTAGTGACTTCAGAGAGGAAGAGAAGGGAAAGAGAGATAGAAACATCAATGATGAGAGAGAATCATTGATTGGCTGCCTCCTGCACATCCCCTAATGGGGATCAAGCCCGCAACCCAGGCATGTGCCCTTGACCGGAATCGAACCTGGGACCCTTCAGTCCACAGGCTGATGCTCTATCCACTGAGCCAAACCAGCTAGGGCTCCATTATCTCTTATCTTAAATGTTGCATTATGTTCCTTTTTCACTGAGCTCTCTGGTTTCCCTTTCGCTTTACATTGCTCTCAGGACTGTTTTTTCAAAACACAAACTTGACCATGCCACTTCCTCCTGTTTCCTATAAGCCAAAGAGCTTAAACTCAGTATATATCCGGTCCCCTCTGAACCCATATCAAGCCCCTCAGTGTGCTGTGGGCCCTGAGCCCACTGGGCCTTGGCAGTGCTCTCTGCCTGGAATGTCCTTACTTAGTGAACTGCTACTCAGCCTTCAAAACCATTCCAATATGACTCATTGGAAAACTTTCCCAGAACCTTCTACCTTAGTTGCTTAGTTATTCCCACCTCAGTATCTGGTAACTGAATGAGTGAATTAAAGTATTAATAAATGACACACCCAGCAGAAGGGCAGAAAATTTCAGAAGTATAGAATTTTACAACCAAGAAGGGAACTTTGAGATTTTAAAGATCATCTAACTGTGTTTACAGATGAGGTTCAGAGAAGTTAAATGACTTTCCCAGGATTAGACAGCAGAGCTGGAATAAGATGGGCTTCCTGGTTCTGTTTCTGGGGCTTTTTCTTACATTTTGCAGTGAAAGTATTAAAGAATGATTTCTAAAGAAGGGTTTGTTTGAACGGTTGAGTTTAAAGGTTTGGCTGTTTCAGCTTGTGGACTAGGTGGTGGTACTTGAGGGCAGATAAAAAATGATCAAAATGTCTTGTAACAGAGATAATTATCTAAGCTGTGAGCTATTTGCCAGAGGGATGGAAAGAAATCCTGTGTACACACCAGTGTGAGCACTGACAACTTAATTGTGTTCAGTCCAAGAGCTCAACACATTTTTTAAGGGCCCAGGGGCCCTTTCAGTTTGGCTTTTCAAACTGTTGTTTTTGAATGTATAAAACATCATAAATAAGAATACAAAGGAAATCAATTATATGAAAACATGGTTACCAAGGTATTAAATGTGTGCTACATGTACTTCTCTATTTGATCTATTAAATAACAAGATCTAGCAGCAGTCTAATAACTACCATGCTTTTTAAGTGGCAATGAGTATGAATTATATTTTAAGATAGCAATAATTGTCATGTGATATGAAAGTATTTGTGATTTCTCTTAGTGACAAGGCATAGGTCCTGCTAACATGACCATAGTTTGATACTTATATTTGCAATGAAGGAAACACTTCTGTTAGAGATCAGTGAAAATGGAGAGGAAATGGTTTTCAAGTTCACTGATCTCCTAAACCCAGGTTGAGAATCCCTGGCTTAGTCTAATCTCTTTATTTTAATGGTGAAGAATCTTTTATCTGAATTATGTAAAATGATTTCAAAGGAAACCATTGATGGAGTCTATAAAATTGTCATCTCTCAACTCAGCATACTTTCCTCAAGGAGCTTGGGCTTAAAAACAAAGAATTAGAAAAAGGAGGTTGCTTTTTTGTGTGTAGGGTACTTGACTATATTCTTTTTTAAAAAAATTGATTTCAGAGAGGAAGGGAGAGGAAGAGAAAGACAGAAACATCAATGATGAGAGAGAATCATTGATCCGCTACCTCCTGCACGCCACCCACTGGGGATTGAGCATGTGCCCTGGCTGGGAGTCAAACCTGTGACCTCCTGGTTCATAGTTCAATGCTCAAGCACTGAGGCATGCCGGCCCAGCTTGACTATAATCTTTAATTGCAGCAGAAAAGACACTGGGGAACTCAGAGCTGATAGTAGGAGTCCTCCTGAACCAGTTTACATTCTGAACAACAAAGATGGCCAAGCTACTCAAAGGGGCTAAGAAATTTTAAAGAAATTCTCTTCTATAGTACTAAAGAACTGTTTTAAAAACATTTCTGCTTTCTGCACAGTGTCCCTGGTCCCTAAGTCCTGCTTGGTGCAAAGGGCCTTGGGGAGGAGAGATCCTATATAATAAAGCCCTAATATGCAAATCGACCAAACGGTGGAACTACCGGTTGCTATGACATGCACTGACCACCATGGGGCAGACACTCAATGCAGGAGCTGCCCCCTGATGGTCAGTGTGCTCCCACAGGGAGAGCACCACTCAATCAGAAGCCAGGCTCATGGCTAGCAAGCGCAGCAGAAGCAGCGGGAACCTCTCCCACCTCTAAAGCAGCGCTAAGGGACTAAGCTGGCAGGCAGACATCCCCCAAGGGGGACTGCGAAAGGGCACAGACTGAGTTGAGGTGACTTCCCCCCCGTGCATGCACTGGGCCTCTAGTATAAGAATAAAACCTAAATTAGTATCTCAGTAAATTATCATGCACCATACCAAGAACAAGAAAAAAGACAACATGATTAATTTTTGAATAAGTGGCAACAATAGGAAGTATCCATATTTCATATATATATATATATATATATATATATATATATATATATATGGTTGTATACCTGAAAGTAATGCAATGTTATATGTCAATTATATCTCAATTTAAAAAAGAAGCCCTGGCCGAAACTGGTTTGGCTCAGTGGATAGAGCGTCGGCTTGCGGACTGAAAGGTCCCAGGTTCGATTCCGGTCAAGGGCATGTACCTGGGTTGCGGGCACATCCCCAGTAGGAGATGTGCAGGAGGCAGCTGATCGATGTTTCTCTCTCATCGATGTTTCTAACTCTCTATCTCTCTCCCTTCCTCTCTGTAAAAAAATCAATAAAATATATTTTTAAAAAAAAAAAAAAAAAAAAAAAAAAAAAAAAAAAAAAAAAAAAAAAAAAAATAAAAAGAAGCCCTAACTGGTTTGGCTCAGTGGATAGAGCGTTGGCCTGTGGACTCAAGGGTCCCAGGTTCGATTCCGGTCAAGGGCATGTACCTTGGCTGCGGGCACATCCCCAGTAGGGGGCGTGCAGGAGGCAGCTGATCAATGCTTCTTGCTCATTGATATTTCTAACTATCTCTCTCCCTTCTTCTCTGTAAAAAATCAATAAAATATATTTTTTAAAAAATAAAAAAGAATAATGTTGACTATTGGTTTGGGATACAAATTCACCTGAATTGTATTCTGGTTATTTTTAATTTGACTTTTTAAGAGAATACATTTTGTAGGGTGTGGAGTCAGGCTCTAAAAGATTTGTTAAACCAAATAATTGACTAAATATGGCAAAACAACTTGAAGTCATGTCTCGATGGTTAATTTATGATGCCCCCTTTGTCATGTATTCAATTATTATATGGAGTGTACTTCTTGAGTATATAATGCTTCCCTTCTTGTGCCTATCCATCCATGTGCTATTACATCTCTGAAATTTGGGTCATTTTAATAATAATAATAATAATAATAATAATAATAATAATAATAAAGTAATAACAATATATATTAAAAGAAGTATCTGAAAATGCCCTTTTGAAGAACAGAATGCCCAGCCTTGAATTAGACTGGTATCATCTGGAAGTCCTGGGTAGTTGAATCTTTTCAACCATTTTGAGCATGAGCCATGGTAAGAAATAGATTTTTTAATTGGAATTTACCAATTAAGGGGCATGCAGAAGGCATGCATACACATATATGTGATTCAAACAAGTTTCCCCAAAATGGACTTCTCTTAAGTGATGGAATCCACTGACATTATTTTGTCCTATGCCATTCCATTCCACTCAAAGAAATGCTGTCCAGTGCCCTGCTAGTTATGGCCAAGGACTGAGTTACAATCCAAACTATATAAAAGGCTAATATGCAAATAAACTGAACAGGGAAACAACTAGTAGCTATGACGTGTGCTGACCACCAGGGGGCATGCATGGAACATGGAGGGCGTTGCCTATGGTGGGATGGTGGAGCAGGTGAACAGGGGTGCCAGACCAAGGCTGGTCCCTGTCATTGGGGGCAAGCCTCTGGTGGTTACTGAAAATTCTTTGCACCTATGTGCTGCAGTCCCACCCGAGCGCTTGCGCCTGCTTCTGGCGCCGCACCTGCTCGCACCCACTGCTGGTGCCTGGCACCTGTCCCAATCACTCAGTGCTATCAGTGGGTGCAAGTGGTGGCTGCCAGCCCCGATCACTCCTGAAAGCTTCTCCACCTCCCCCTGCTCCTGAGGAGTGATTGGGGCAGCAGCTGCCACTTGCACCCACTGATGGTGCTGGCCCCACTCACACCCACGACTGGCGCCAGCTCCAATCGCTCCACGCCTTCAGCAGGTGCAAGCAGGGCTGGTGGGAGTGGGACGGCCAGCAGACAGAGAACTGGGGTCCATGGTGGGAGGGGCCAGGTGGGGGCACCAAGACCCGCCCCTGTGCCTACCGCAGCCTCATGGCCCAGAGTTACTTTCAAGGTGCATGAATTTGTGCACTGGGCCCCTACTAGTTTAATAAACACTAGGCTGGATGAACTCTGAGGATTCTCAGATTCTATGATATATGTGGGGATCATATAAATAACTACAATGTGGCTATAGCTGGTTTGGCTCAGTGGATAGAGCATTGGCCTGCAGACTGAAGAGTCCTGGGTTCGATTCTGGTCAAGGGCACATGCCTGGGTTGTGGGCTTGATCCCCAGTAAGGGGCATACAGAAGGCAGCCTATCAATGATTCTCTCCCATCGTTGATGTTTCTCTCTCTCTCTCTCTCTCCCTCTCCCTTCCTCTCTGAAATCAATAAAAATATATTTAAAAATAAATAAATAACTACAGTATTTAGGAGGAAAATGTTTCCAAGAAATGCTCTTCTTGCCCTAGCTGGTTTTGCTCAGTGGATAGAGCATTGACCTACAGACTGAAGGGTCCCGGCTTCAATTCTGATCAAGGGCACATGCCTGGGTTGCAGGCTTGATTCCCCCAGTAAGGGGCATGCAGAAGGCAGCCGATCAATGATTCTCTCTCATCACTGGTGTTTCTATCTCTCTCTCCCTCTCCCTTCCTCTCTGAAATCATTAAAAATGTATTTTTAAAAAAGAAATGCTCTTCTTCTATTTTTATCTCCAATTCTTTATTTTGAAAATTTTTTAAACCACAGAAAAGTTCAAAGAATAGCACATTAAAAGCTCTATACCATTCATCAAGATTGACAATTTTACCACAGTTGCTTCTCTCTCTCCAAACACACACACACACACACACACACACACACACACACACACACACGTATTTTAAGTTTATTCTTATATTTCCTGAACCATTTGAAATAAGTTGCAGACAACATTTTATCTTCTTTTTTAAACAAATTTTTATTTTTTAAATTTATTTTTTGATGTTTTTTATTTATTTGAGAGAGAGAGATAGAAAAAAAACAAATTTGTTGTTCAACTTATGCATTCATTGGTTTATTCTTGTCTGTGTCCTGACTGGGGATTGAACTTGCAACCTTAGCATATCTGGACGATTCTCCAACCAACTGAACTACCTGGCCAGGACCCAGAAGTGTTCAATCTATTCTGCCTCCTTTCCATAATTCTAACTACCTTCTCCAACAGTGGAAAACCTGGACTCCATTATTCACAATTTATTTACTTATTTGCTTAATCCTAGAATGCATAGAAAGTAGTTTCAGGCTTGCAAACTCATGCCTATGCAAAACAAGCTTTCTTACTATAGTTCAATATTTAGTATTAGAATGCTTTAGCCAAACGGTATGCAGTCCAAATTCTGGGTATCAAATTACTTGGATTAATGCCGCCTCCCCAATGTGATTATGTTATTTGAAAAAACACTTCAGTTAATGTGTTTGTATTTAATTTTTAAGGTCCTCTCAATTGTTATTTTAAACCACTGAATTCTACGGTGGTTTATCATGCAGCAATGGATAAACCAGACACCATGATATCGCATCACAAGGCACTTGATGTCAGTTTGTCCCATTATCAGTGATGAAAAGTTGGATCATTTGCTTAAGGTTTTATCTATCAGGTCGCTCCGTTATAATGAATAAGTAATCTGTGGGGTGTCTCATCTTCTTTCTTTAGTGACTCTTGCTACATGAACTTAAGCCCACCATAGCAACAACAATAGAGGAACCCTGCTTCCGAGTTACATTTTCTCTGTTGAAGTACCTGCCTTCATGCCACAAGAATACAGAGAGAAGGTGAGCACCTATTGGCTGATTGCCCAGCGGGTGGGCTCCACAGATGGGAGAGAAGCTGGAAATCCAGCTGTGATGAAAACACTTGATCCTATTTGTAGTTTCACAGCATCTTTGCTTAAAACAGAACGCTGCGAACTCTGTAGGTTTGCCAACTTGTGATTCTGATCTTCAAATTGTGAGATTTGGAAAAAGAAAAAAGCAAAGAGCAGTCTTTTTATTTTAAGCTTTGTGGATGAAGTTAGGATCCGGTGCCCACTGAGAAAGAAGTCTATTAAGGACACTGCTTCTCAATTTCACAGTAATGCTATTGTTTCGTAGCTAGGATGAATGTCCCATTATATAAAACTAGTCAGGTCTATGTTGTCTTCTTGGTTTCATGTCTTTTAAATCCTGCTTTCATCATATTCAATTAAATCATGGTCCTCTTATATCCCAGACTTATAAATGTTCTAGGACAGTGGTCAGCAAACTCATTAGTCAACAGAGCCAAATATCAACAGTACGATTGAAATTTCTTTTGAGAGCCAAATTTTTTAAACTTAAACTATATAGGTAGGTACATTGGTATTAACTTAATTAGGGTACTCCTAAGCTGGCCTTTGCCAAAAACGTCCTCAATCTGAGGGGTCAACCTCAGCGAACGTACCCCCACTTCTTCTAACGCCACTTCTTCAAAATAGACTCGCTCAGGCCGAAAACCGACTTCTGCGCATGGGCCACGAAGTTTCAATCGCACTGTACGTGCGCGCCCGCACGTGGTATTTTGTGGAAGAGCCACATTCAAGGGGCCAAAGAGCCGCATGTGGCTCACGAGCCGCGGTTTACCGACCACTGTTCTAGGATGAATGCCACATAGTAGGGGCCTAAGTGTGTACATGCATGGAAAAAAAAGAATACATGGGATTCCCATTCTTTCATTCAATCCTCACATAGTTATAGCATGCCCATTCTTCCTGTCATATGCCAGGTCTTATCTTAGGCCAGTGATAGCGAACCTATGACACGCGTGTCAGAGGTGACACGCGAACTCATTTTTTTGGTTGATTTTTCTTTGTTAAATGGCATTTAAATATATAAAATAAATATCAAAAATATAAGTCTTTGTTTTACTATGGTTGCAAAGATCAAAAAATTTCTATATGTGACACGGCACCAGAGTTAAGTTAGGGTTTTTCAAAATGCTGACACGCCGAGCTCAAAAGGTTCGCCATCACTGTCCTAGGCAGTGAACCACAGATGTTAATAAAACATCTCCAGCTTCAAGGGCTCACAGGCTAGAGGGGAAAGAGAAGGATAAACAATGAATTCTAAAACTCAGGGTGGGTGGCAGGCACAGATAGAAATAATTGTCCTCGTTGTCCTATTTATAAGGCATTGCCTGTGTTTTTTGCAGGTTTAATGACTTTATTTGACAATCAACAGTTAGTTCTCATCCACACAAACCGTTTGTAGGTTTTTGAAAGTGGTGACAGGTACGTAGGTGACCAACACATAGAGCTTATTTGGTGAGCCTTCATCCTCATTACATTTTCTGGACAACTGTACCTGGATGTGGTATGGGACATTCCCTATTCCCTTGGCCCAGGCAGCTTTGTTGCGCTTGGTATCAATGCCCACATCTAGAGTTCCCATATTCTCTATGGCAAATGTCCAGATCTTTTTGAGTGCCCAAGGGGCCGCTTCTTGAAACCCACTCTATGGATGCGCTTGTGAATGTCCATGGTGTATTATCTGGTCACTGCCTCATTGATGACAGAATGGCCCACTTCTTTCTCACCACCCTTCTTTGAGGGAGCCTTTATGCCAGGCCTAGATTGGAAAGAAAGAGGCGTTGTCAGTTTATTCACAATTTAGACACATCAAAATATTATTCACAGGCCCTGGCCGGCTTGGCTCAGTGGATAGAGCGTCAGCCTGCGGACTGAGGGGTCCCAGGTTCGATTCCGGCCAAGGGCACATGCCTAGGTTGCGGGCTCAATCCCCAGTGGGGGTGTGCAGGAGGCAGCCGATCGATGATTCTCTCTCATCATTGATGTTTCTGTCTCTCTCTCCTTCTCCCTTCCTCTCTGAAACCAATAAAGAAATATTTTAAAAAAAATTATTCACAGGAAAGTGCCAAAAAAAAAAAGACAGAATCTCAGTAAGCAGGTGAAAGAACACAGCATAGGTACAGAAAAGACATGATTATTTCAGGTTATAGAAAAGAAATGCTATTTCAAGTAGAGGACTCCAGTCTTCTATACATATATGTTAATATCATCACCATCATCATCATTTTTTAAAGGAAGTACTTGAGTAATGTGACAAGTACCTGGGACCCCCAGTGTTGCTAAACTGTTTCAGAGCAGGGCACTGAGTTTTAAAGGAACAGAGAAAAGGGAGGTGAGAAAAGCCTCATGAAGTTAACCCAAGTAAAAATTACAAAATATGTGTGTATTATGGAGAGAGAAAAAATTACAAAATATTTATGAGAGTTTTCTTAGTTTTAAAAAATAAAGACAATCAAAAAAGGAAATTATTTAGCAGTCATACGTAAGTCCACCCATAGGCAATGGTAAGTATCGTTGTTTATCTCCTTCCTATTTTTCTAGAACATACATACTTATAAATATATGAAAATGGGACCAATCTGTATATTTTCTTTTGTGACCTGCTTTTTCTCACATAATAATACTTTGTGAATATCTCTCTACATCATCCAATGTTCTCCTATGACATCAAATTTAAGGGCAGCACTATATAGAAGGATAGTAAGATGGAATGCAATTGCTGATTAAGCTACAAAGTTAAATACAAATGCAACTATCAGTGTTAGCCTTTTCAGGTAGAAATCATTTGCATTTCTTTTTTTTAAAATATATTTTATTGATTTTTTACAGAGAGGAAGGGAGAGAGATAGAGAGTTAGAAACATCGATGAGAGAGAAACATCGATCAGCTGCCTCCTGCACATCTCCCACTGGGGATGTGCCCGCAACCCAGGTACATGCCCTTGACCAGAATCGAACCCGGGACCCTTCAGTCCGCAGGCCAACGCTCTATCCACTGAGCCAAACCGGTTTCGGCCATTTGCATTTCTACAGGACAAAAAATATCACTCACAATCTTATCAAGTTAACGTGTAAATATGTAACTTCGTAGTCTGGGCCTAATCAATAGTAATTAGTAAGTTCAAGCTAAATTTCTTTAGACCTGCACTATCCAGTACGACAGCCACTAGCCACATGTGGCTACTGAGCACTTGAAAGGCTAGTGTGACTAACTGAACTTTTAATTTTATTTCATTTCATTTCAATTTTAATTTTAATTGAAAATTGAAGTGGTGTAAACTATTTTCCCATTAAATTCAACCTTAATACTTGTATGCATGCATATAAGCATAACCAATGGACATAAGACATTGGGGGATAGGGGAGGCTAGGGGACTGTCTAGGGCGGGGGGATAAAATGGACACATATGTAATACCCTTTGTAATACTTTAAGGAATAAAAAAAAAAAAAAAAAAAAAAGAAGAAGAAACCGAAAAACCAAAAGATGTAATTAGAAAATAAATAAATAAATAAATAAATAAATAAATAAATAAAAATAAAAACTTGGGTTGAAGAAAAAAAAAAAAAAAATTCAACCTTATTGTTTAGGTAGAACTACATTTTACTTTAACTGTTGCATCTCATAGATATTGCTGTACTGTACTATACTATGTGTGTCAACTGTGTGAGTCATCTCCAGTATTAGACATAAACTCATTATTTCTCTAGTTAGTGTTAATGGATTGAGTCAATTCAAATTTTTAGCATTAAAATGCGTTTAGCCCTAGCCGGTTTTGCTCAGTTGATAGAGCATTCACTTATGGACCAAAATGTCCTGGGTTTGATTCTGGTCAAGGGCACATACCTTGGTGGCAGGCTCCTCCCCAGCCCAGGCCCGGACGGGCTTGTTCAGGAGGCAATTAATCGATGTGTTTCTCTCACATAGTTGTTTCTCTCTGTCTTTCCCTCTCTCTTCCACTCTCTCTAAAATCAATGGAAAAATATCTTGCCCGGCCAGCGTGGCTCAGTGGTTGAGCATTGACCTATGAACCAGGAGGTCGCAGTTTGATTCCTGGTCAGGGCACATGCCAGGGTTGCAGGCTCAATCCCCAGTAGGGGGTGTGCAGGAGGCAGCTGATCAATGATTCTCATCATTGATGTTTCTATCTCTCCTTCTCCCTTCCTCTCTGAAATCAATAAAATATATTTTTTTAAAAAAGAAAAATATCCTAGGGTAAGGATAAAAATAAATGTGTTTATGTTTATTTGAACATTTTATTCAGACAGCACCATTTACCGTCATACCCATATAAATCATAACTGGTAACTAAATGGAAATACTTCTTATACTTTAAATTATAATATAATTAAATAATTTTAAAAAAAATAAGTAGGGACTAATTTTTCAATTAAAATAGAAGGCATACAACTGAGGCAGAATTGAGTGGAGATGTAGATATTAATACTACACAGAAGCGGGGGGGGGGAACAAAGGCATTAGAAGAAGTATGTTGTAAAGTTCATATAATTTGCTGCAGCAGACCAAAAAAAAAATATGTGTAAAAATCATTTAAAGATAATAAAGTGAACAATATTACGGAAGATTTTCAGCAAATACAGAGTGAATTTGATGAGAATAGTAAAATTAGATACCTGCATTCAAAATTGAATGCCCAATGAAAATTGTTTAAAAAATATGATAACAAGTTCTGAACTTGGAACTTTGGCCAGCTTTAAAATGGCTTGAGCCCTACCCTGTGTGGCTCAGTTGGTTGGGTGTTTTCTGTGCACCAAAATGCTGCCCCGCCCCCACCTGTCAGCCCAGTGGAAAATATGCAGCATAGCCATGTTTTGCTCTCTCTCTCTCTTCCTCTCTCCAAAAATCAATTTAAAAATCTTTTGAAAAGGGCTTGAATTCCTGCACATAAAAGAAAACCAGTTTTAGATGGCAATAGTAAATGAAATTATTTCATTTATTGAAATTTTACTTAAAAATTATAAGGAAAATACTAAAAACTATATTTTACAAAAAAAGGAGAAAGATCTTCAATTAAAACACAAAATAATTGCCTGTAGAATACCAAACCTTTCTAACAGTACCTAAGATTAATTGATTTAAAATTGGAAAAATTGCAAGTACTTTTCTTAAATTTGGATGATTCATGTGATATAGGACACTGTCTAGTTAGTATTTTGGGTATATTTTGTTTGAAAGGACTGCCATGCTTACAAATAAATGCCAATTCATAGCCCCCAAAAACAATAGCATAGATTTTTTAAATATTTTTTGTATTGATTTCAGAGAGAAAGAGAGAGGGAGAGATAGAAACATCAATGATGAGAGAATCATTGATTGGCTACTTCCTGCATGCCCCCTACTGGGGATCGAGCCTATAACCCAGGCATATGCCCTTGACCAGAATTGAACCTGAGACCCTTCAGTCAGCAGGCCAACACTCTATCCACTGAGCCAAACCAGCTAGGGCAATAGCATAGATATTTTTAAATATTTTACATCTGTCAAAGAAGAACCTTAGTTGGATATAAAAAAAATTATCATGATGGATGGTGCTCCAGCTTAAGTCAAGATTTTGGATCTGTTGAAATTTTAAAACAAGAGACTGATGTTTTTCTGGTGACTTCATATTACTTATGATACACACTGAAAATATTTGTGCTCAGTTTTCTGAAAAGCATCATGGAAACGATTGTTAAAACTGTTCAACATATACGTACAAGCTTTATGACTCATCACCAATTTATGGAACTGTTGAAAGAAGTAGACAATGAATGTAATGATCTTTTGTTTGTTGCCAAACAAAAAGTTTTACAAAGTTTTACTGTGCTGTTAACAATAACAAAAGGAGTGTTTGCCAAATATCCATTAATTTAAAAAACTGGCAATGTGATTTACATGTTTTCTTATGGATAGCACACTACATGTGAATAAGATAGATGTGAAGCTCTACGGAAAGGAAAAGCGTATTTATGATTTAGCTAGACAGGTATAAGAGTTTATGTTGAAATTGAAACGTTGCATGATTTAAATCAATAATATTGATTTTAGCCCTAGCCGGTTTGGCTCAGTGGATGAGAACTGAAGGGTCCCAGGTTCAATTCCAGCCAAGGGCACATGCCTGGTTGTGGACTCGATCCCCAGTAGGGGGCGTGCAGGAGGCAGCTGATCAATGATTCTCTCTCATCATTGATGTTTCTATCTCTCTCTCCCTCTCCCTTCCTCTCTGAAATCAATAAAGAAATATATTTTTAAAAAATATATTGATTTTATACATTTTTCTAACATGAAACAATATGCAGAAGATTGTAATTATAATAGACAGCATTAGGTATATTGGCTGTAAAAACTGTAAGTAAACTTTGAAGAATGCTTTGTTTATATTGATGAATCTAGAATTGTTTTTCAAATAACACAATGCTTCTTTAAATTTAACATTAAGAATACTGAGTTGAGCCCTGACTGGTTTGGCTCAGTGGATAGAGCATCGGCCTGCGGACCAAAGGGTCCCAGGTTCGATTCCAGTCAAGGGCATGTACCTTGGTTGCGGGAATATCACCAGTGGGGGGTGTGCAGGAGGCAGCTGATAGATGTTCCTCTCTCATCGATGTTTCTAACTCTCTATCCCTCTCCCTTCCTCGCTGTAAAAAATCAATAAAATATATTTTTTTAAAAAAGAATACTGAGTTGACATAAATGAGTGAATTTAACTTGTACAAATGTGGTTTTGAAACTGACATGTTTTGCTTCAAAATCAATTCTTTTAAAGTTAGTTTTGTCAGTGTGGATGTAAACATTACAGGAAAATGATTTTTTGGTACTTAGTTCAGTTATGGGAAACTTTTAGGTATATTAAGACAACTTGGGTATGTAATCTTACTTTTTTCAGTTGTAAATTTTATGAAATCTAAATAGAGATTAAATACTTTTCATTAAAATATAACATCCAAAGATATGCTATAAGGGTAAAAATACATACTGGATTTCAAAGACTTAGGATAAAAAAGAGAATCTAAAATATCTCATTAATAATTTTTTTACATATTGAAAGGATAATACTCTGAATATATTGGGTAAAATAATATACATTATTAACCTCAATTTCTCCAGTTTGTTTTTATTTCATTTTTAAAATATATTTTGTTGATTTTTTACGGAGAGGAAGGAAGAGGGATAGAGAATTAGAAACATCGATCAGCTGCCTCCTGCACACCCCATACTGGGGATGTGCCCGCAACCAAGGTACTAATATATGCCCTTGACTAGACTCGAACCCAGAACTCTTCAGTCCGCAGGCCAATGCTCTATCCACTGAGCCAAACCAGTCAGGGCTTTTATTTCATTTTTTAATGTGGCTACTATATGTGGCTCTATTGGACAGCACTGCTCTGTATTAGGTTTCATAGGAGTACTTATTTGAGAATATTCCAGCACAACAAAGAAAGAGCATGGAGTAATCCTTTTATTATTTAATAAATAATCTTAATTCCAAATTTTGGGTAATTTTCTTAACATCATTGGGTAGTGAAAACCATGATGTGTCTGAGCCTTGCAGAAACTTAGCAGGGTTAGAACCTGTGTCTTTAGAGGAATAGGAGTTGCATGAGAAAAAGAAGACTCAGGTCAGATTGTGAGAAGTGTTTAAGCCATACATAGCATTTGAACTTCATTCTGTAGGCAATTGGCACTGAAGAGCTGTAGCAGGGGAGTTGTTATATCATTAGAATTGTATTCTGGAAAGATGACTATTGAAGCCTGTGGGGCATGAATTGCAGGGAGCCAGTTATTACTGTGGAGGACAGAACGAATAAAGGCCCAAAATTAGGTAATAGAATAGGGGTTCCGGGAAATGACCAAATGTATTTAAGAAAGATTTGGTGAGGAGGCAAAAGTCTGAATTGATCCAGGGTTGGGAGTTTGCAGGGACAAAGGATGAGGGTTTGAGGGCTTGAGGATGTGATAATCAACTATGAGGAGAGGACAGAAATGAGGTGAGTGATAAAGTGAGGAGGAAATAGAGTGGTCCTCAGACTGAAGGACTATTTAAAGGGTGAAGGGTATACTTTGATATGATCCAAGAATGGGCACGCTACACATATTCTGAGTGGCCATGACTTTTACATTAACTGCCTCCTGCCCCCAGCCTGCCACAAGCATCCAGAATTACTGGAGCTAAATAGTTTAAGGAACTGAGATAGGGCATTGGCCAAATCTCCCACAAAGAAACCGAAACTGAGGATGAGACAGGCATTGCATTCGGGTGTCAAAGTTGTTAGGAAAGGTGAGCTGCTACCTGGAGGCCTGGTAGTGAGTGATGGAGCTGGATAACGCATTAACCTCCGGGTTTTTTATTAAGCCTGTGAACAAAGAGCTGAAAGTATCAAAAAGGCAACCTTCCTGTTTTCCTCAGCTCTGCACTTTCAAAGGCTGACTGTTTCCCTGAAGTCAAGCTTGCCTGTTACCAAGACATTTAAACATGTCTTAGACTCCATTGTGTCATACACACCTCAGAAGCATGGCTTTTCTTCCTCCTTTTTAACATCTTATGTTTTCTATACATTCACTGCTCCTTTTAAATTTATTTATTTCAGAGAGGAAGAGAGAGTTAGAAACATCAACAATGAGAAAGAATCATTGATCAGCTGCCTCCTGCAGGCCCCACACTGGGGATCAAGCCCGAAACCCAGGCATGTGTCCCGACTGGGAATCAAACTGTGACCTGGTTCATAGGTCGACGCTCAACCACTGAGCCATACCAGCCAGGCTCACTGCTCTTGTTCAATTTTAATTTTAAACGCACACACATAAAAGTTTCAAACAGTGTACAAGGAACACTTGTACACCCTTTACCCAGATTCAACTATTGTTGACATTTTGTCCTGTAGCCTTGTTAGTCACTCTCTCTTCTTTAATTTACCCATGCATATATAATTTTCCCCAAAGCATGGATTAGTTGGAGACATTATGTCCCTTCACCCCAAATGCTTTGGCGTGTAATTCTTAAGAACAGGGACATTCCCTTATATTATCACAGTACACTGACCAAAGTCAGGAACTTTAACGTTGCTACAAGTTATTGTTTACTCCAGAGTCCTTGTTCCACTGTTGTCGATTGTCCCCATAATGACTCCTATGGCAATTTTTCTTTCCTGGTCCAGAGTGGAGGGGAGAGCCAGAGAGAGAGGGGGGGGGGGCGGAGAGAAACATTGATTTGTTGCCTCAAGCCTGCAACCAAGGTACATGGCCTTGACAGGAATCAAACCCGTGACCCTTCAGTCCGTGGGCCAAGACTCTATCCACTGAGCCAAACTGGCTGGGGCTCTCCTTAGTTTCTTTTCATCTGAAACGGTTCCTCAGCTTTTCTTTGTATTTCTTGACCTTGACATTTTTTTTTTGAAGAATATAGGCCATTCATTTTGTGGAAGGTCCTTTATTTTGAGTTTGTCTGATGTTTCTTCAGGATTGGGTTCAGGTTGTGCATTTTTGGCAAGAAGACCACAGAAGTGATGTTGGGTCCTTCTCAATACATCATAGTAGGGGCACATGATGTCGGTTTGGACCAATTTGAGATCTTACTAATTGTACAACAACGGAACTTTCTTTAGCTTTATTTTTCCCATTTGGCAGGCATCTTGCATTGCAGTGCATTTTTCTTTTTTGCACAAGCATGTTAATGGGAAGTCTCTAAATTATTTTTCATTAGTTGCAAACAGCCAAAGTGCAATAACCTGGTGTTTTTTAAGGAAGCAAGTTTAAAATAGCATACATTTGCATGGCCGATGTGGCTCAGTGGTTGAGCATTGACCTATGAACCAGGAGGTTGCAGGCTTGATCCCCAGTGTGGGGGGTGCAGGAGGCAGCCGATCAATGATTTTCTCTCATCATTGGTGTTTCTATTTATCTCTCCCTCTCCCATCCTCTCTGAAATCAATAAAAATATATATTTTAAAAAATAACATACATTCATTTTCACTTATGGAGCTTTTATGTCAATAGGTATACTCAGATTAAAATATACTAGTATCTACTATCTATTTCAGGCAAAAATGAGAAAACTACATATTTGTAAATAATTTAGAAAAAAAATGTGATTTAAGATTATTAAAGGACAAACTTCCTGATGCAATGAACATATTTTTATTATATTTTTGAAAATCTAATTGGCTTTATTAAATGAATCATAAATTGGGCAGCATCTGTCTAGCAATTAGAAAGGTGCTCCCCAATGAACATATGTTTAAAATATCAATATTCATATTTCCTTAAAGTCGAAGACCCTTATGATTAACATGCTGACATGCCAGGTAATCGACTGTAAAACCAGAAGGAACTATGGGTTAGTGGGAAGGACTGAATTATCATGTGTGGTGTGGATCTTAACAGTAACTGCTGCATAATTATTTTAGGCAGATTCTCAGAGACTGGAAGAGGGGAGTCATGGAACTGGTGATGCCAAGAGGAAGACGCTGAAAACTGAGCCAAAGAAGAGTTTAAAATAAGAGCTGTGTCAACATGCATAAATTCACTTGCTTTGAAGAAGCTGCAATGGGATCCAGGAACAGGAAAAAAAAATATTGTTTTGCCTTTGCATGCCAACATGTAATCTCTCTTTTTCTTCTACTCTTTCCTTAAAACAACAATTGTCTGCATGTAGGATGAGTGTGTTTTAAATGGACCATTCAGTGCCTTTTGCCCCCTGTTCTTATTTCCAGTACGGAGCGGCAACATGATAGATTAGAAATTCTCCTGACTTTGGAGTCAGACTGACCCACGTTCTAAGCCTTGCTCTGCCATAGACTGCCCTGTGGCCTTGAGCAGGTCGCTTGGCCTTAGTCTCTATGTCTTTAAACAGGGAAAAAAAAACCTTTTCTGGGTTGGGAGGATTAGAAATGACATATATCAAGAGCTCACAGTACTTTACAAGTACTGTGGCCCCTAGTGGACATTCTATAATGGAAGTGGGACATAAGGACAGAGAAAAGAGCCCTCGCCTAGGAACTGGGGCATCATGGTCCTGGTCCCTAAGCCTTCATTTTACTATCAAGCACCTGACCTTGGGTTGCTCCCTCAAACTCTCTGGGTTTTAGTCCCATTAAGGAAGGCGTATTGGCTGGCGAGAAATACAGGTCAAGTTTGAGGGCATTAGCATGCTGCCACTAATGCAAAGGGGAAGCTCTTCACTGTACAGCTGACTGCTGCGCTGTGGGAACAGAACAAGCAAATGAGGGATCAGCTCTGCCTGGGCTGGGGTGGCATTTGAGCTGGGTATTGAATGCTCCATTATGGGCCTTCCCACTGGAGAAAGGAAGTGTTTCAGGCGAGGACAGAACCCTAAGGGTCCGGTCGGTGAGAAGCATGGTGCTGCCATGCAGTGCAAAATGGTGGCTCACATCCAGTCCCACTGCTGTCAGCTTCTGGGACTACCTCTGACTGTTGAGTTGTATCAAAGACATTTTAAGATTGGTGAACCTTCTGTGGGCTTTGGAAATCTTTTAGCTCTACTGTAGGGAAATGGTTACTGAAATGGGAGTTGCCCTCTAAATCCCCAGGTACCCACCATTTGGACTGGGCAGAGGAAAGTACCAGTTAAACATCAGTCTTAACTCATCAGTAATAACAAATACTTCCACGGGGCTATCTATGTGTCAGGCACTGTTCACTGTTCTAAGTACTCGACTTCCATTAATTTTTTTTTTTAATATATTTTATTGATTTTTTACAGAGAGGAAGGGAGAGAGATAGAGAGTTAGAAACATCGATGGGAGAGAAACATCGATCAGCTGCCTCTTGCACATCCCCCACTGGGGAAGTGCCCGCAACCCAGGTACATGCCCTTGACCGGAATCGAACCCGGGACCCCTCAGTCCGCAGGCCGACGCTCCATCCACTGAGCCAAACCGGTCTCGGCGACTTCCATTAATTTATTTAAACCTCAGGATAACTGTATGAAAGTGGTGCTATTGCCCTGGCCGGTTTGGCTCTGTGGATAGAGCATCAGCCTGCGGACTGAAAGGTCTCAGGTTCGATTCCAGTCCAGGGCATGTACCTTGGTTGCGGGCATATCCTCAGTAGTAGGTGTGCAGGAGGCAGCTGATCGATGTTTCTCTCTCATGGATGTTTATAACTCTCTCCCTTCCTCTCTGTAAAAAATAAATAAAATTTATTTAAGAAAAAGAAAGTGGTGCTGTTATGATACTTCCTTCACAGATGAAGAAATGTAGAAAGATTAGATCATTTGCCAAAGGTTACCTGCAACCAAATGGAATAATCAAGATAAGGATCCAAACTTTGCACAGTGGCAGTATCAGAGCCAATGAGGTTTATCCAAGGTGCGATTATTGCTAATTGAAAAATAAAATAAAATAAGGATCCAGGCTGGCCAACAAAAGGCCCTGCACCTAATCATTCTGTGAACTGCTCCTCTAGAGACTGCAGAAGAAAGGAATCAATCTTGTGGGAAAATAGATATTTAACTAGCACAGACAGTTGAGAATTTAGTTACATCTTCAAACTAAATGGTGCACTCAGACAAGAAGCCAGGGCATTGCTTTTGGGACCAAAACACGCTCTATTATTTGCTTTGGTAGCACTTTTGATTGTGTCATTACTTGGGACACTTAGGTAATGCATTGCAACGATCAAGTCTCCCTCCCCTGTAATGTGCCATTCTTTGCCAGAAATGAGAGGGGAAAAGGAAGTGGGGTGGGCTGGACAGCATTTTATGTGGAGAAATGAGGGCTTTGTAAAGAGGCTCAAGTGGAGGTTCTCTTAAGAAAGGCTGGCGTGGTATCTTTTCAGGGCTGAATGATGGAGCTTCAGACTTCCAATCTTCCCTCCAAGTCAGGCTTTCTTAAACTGGAGGAACCCTTTGGGGGTGGGTGGACATGTCTTAGGGCACTGAGAGTCTGTGGGGTGAGGAGAGTCTGCAGAGTAATGGCAGGGACTGACTTGTCATCCTTTTCTGTTCTACATGCTAGTTCTAGAAAGGCCAGCGGGGACACAAATGAAGATTATTATGACCGGCACTTGGAGTACTGGCTTGAAATGTCTTGAGGAAAGCCTTTTTTATAAATTATGTGGGTTTTTTTTTTTCTTTCTTTCTTTTCCTTTTTTTTTTTTTTTGTTAATCCTCACCCAAGGATAATTTTCCATTGATTTTTAGGGAGAGTGAAAGAGAGAAGGAAAGACAGAGAGAAACATTGAGGTGAGACAAACACATCGCCTGGTTGCCTCCTGCATGAGCCCCGACTAGGGCCCGGGCCGGGGAGGAGCCTGCAACCAAGGTATGTGCCCTTGACCAGAATCAAACCTGGGACCCTTTGGTCTGCAGGCTGATGTTCTATCCACTGAGCCAAACTGGCTAGGGCTAATTTACTTTTCTTAAATAATCCTCCAGAAAATTCTACCAATGAACTCTTAAAGACCTTCTGAATGGGCTGTGGACTGCCTGGCACCCTGGAGATCAGAAATATGATGGGGAATAGAGTGGGAAGTCACAAGGGATGGCGGTCACCCTCATCTCCCTCCCCCAACACCTGATCTCATCTCAGAGAACTCGGTCTCTCTTGGGGTCTTTGGAGTGTCAACCCCGATGTTCTATTTCTCAGTTCATCTGGAAAGACACAGATGTTGAGGGCCTACATTATGCCAGGCATGGTGCCAAGCAATGGGAGTGCAAGGGTGAAAAATCAGGAGTAGGAGCTTAGTGCCTAGGGTAGAGTGTGCCTTAATAATATCAACATTCTCATCATTGTAGCTACCTCCCATTGATCAAATGTGTCATCTGGCCCAGCCAGCATGGCAAGTGGTTGTATGTCAACCTATGAACCAGGAGGTCACGGTTCGATTCCCGGTCAGGGCACATGCCTGAGTTGCAGGCTCCATCCCCAGTGTGGGGCATGTAGGAGGCAGCTGATCAATGATTCTCTCTCATCATTGATGTTTCTATCTCTCTCTCCCTCTCTCTTCCTCTCTGAAATCAATAACAAAAATATTTTAAAATATGTCATGTGTCAGATACTGCCCTCTGTGCTTATCATATGTTTATTCATTTAATCCTCACAACAGCTCTATGAGGTGGATACTGTTATGAGCTTCATTTTACAGAGGGGGGATGGAGGCACAGAGGGATTGATGAACCCGTCCACTGTCGCACAGCTAGTAAGAAGGGGGTAGGAATTCACCACAGAAATGACCTGATAAAGACAGGCAATAGCTCCAGAGAGGAGAGAGGTGGGACACCCTCTCTAGGGTCATACTCCCTGATGGGGAGGGGCGCCTGCTGGTGGGAGGCAGCAGACTCACACACCTGGCTTTGGGGAGTTATAAGAAAAGGGGGGCAGTATGAGACAACAGCCAGGGTTAGCAGAGGTAGCACCATGAAGGAGTGAAGAGCCCGACTCTGGAGCCACCTGCCTGGGTTCAAGTCCCAGCTCTCCCGCCTTCTAGCTTCCTAACCTCTTTGCGCCTCAGTTGACTCATTGGTAAAATGGGGATAAGTGCACCCACCTTTTGGGGCTGTCGTAAGGATTAAAGAAGTTAGTGTTTGAGGTTAAAGAATGTTTTTCTCTGGGAAAACGGTAACCATGAGGCTGGTTTCCCAACAGCCTTCAATTTTGCTCTCCCCCCCCCTCGCCCCCGACATCCCCCACACACACCTCTAGTCAACTTCTTCCCATTAGGCATTTATTTGACATTTGCTTCAGGTGAGGAAGTTCAGGTGATGAAATTCACTTAATAAATTTCTGTGCAGCTTTACCTTGAAAACTTGGTTTGGCTACAAGCATTTTAAAAACTGAGGTAAAATTCACATAACATAGAATTAGCCACTTTATAGTAAAACATTCACTGACATTTACTGCATTTACATTGTTGGGCAACCACCACCTGTATCTACTTCCAAGACATCTTCATTACCCCAAAAGGAAACCCATTCCCATCAAGCAGTCACCTCCCTTCTCTCCTCCCTGGACACTGGCAACCAGTGACCCGATTTCCATTTCTATGGACTTACCTATTCTGGACATTTCAAATGGCTTCTTTCACACAGCACGTTTTCAAGGTCTATCTGTGCTGTAGCCTGGGTCAGAACTTCATTCCTTTTCAAGGCTGAATAATATTCTGCTTATCCACTCATCACTTGATGGACATTTGGCTGTTTCCACCTTTTTTTAAAAAAGTGTTTGTTTTTTTTTTTATTGATTTCAGAAAGGAAGGGAGAGAGAGATAGAAACATCAATGATGAGAGAGAATCATTGATTCGCTGTCTCCTATACCGCCCCCCCCCGCCCCCCGCACTGGGGATCAAGGGATCAAGCCTGTAACCCAGGCATGTGCCCTTGACCAGAATCAAACCTGGGACCCATCAGTCCCCAGGCCTATGCTCTATCCACTGAGCCAAACCAGCTAGGGCCTCACGGCTTCCTGATTTGACAGTGGCACCTGTGGCTTTACAGTGGCACCTCCTGTTGTTTTACTTATTTGTTTTTGTTATTTTGTTAATCCTTGCTGCAGGATATTTTTTTCCATTGATTTTTAGAGAGTGGAAGGAAGGGAGGGACAGAAAGAGAGAAACATCGATGTGAGAGAGACACATCGATTGGTTGCTTCCTGCACGCGCCCCTACTGGGGCCAGGGAATGAACCTGAATTCCAGGTGCCCTTGACCAGGAATCTAATGAGAGACCCTTTGGTTCATGGGCTGACACTCTAACCACTGTACACACTGGCCAGGGTTGTGTGGTTTTTTTAAAAAATATATATATATATATTTTTTAATATATTTTTATTGATTTTTTTACAGAGAGGAAGGGAGAGGGATAGAGAGTTAGAAACATCGATCAGCTGCCTCCTGCACGCCCCCTACTGGGGATGTGCCCTTAACCAAGGTACATGCCCTTGACTGGAATCAAACCTGGGACCTTTCAGTCTGCAGGCCAACGCTCTATCCACCGAGCTAAACCGGTTTCGGCCTTTAAATATATTTTTATTGATTTCAGAGAGGAAGGGAGAGAGATATAGAAACATCAATGTTGAAAGAGAATCATTGAGCAGCTGCCTCCTGCACGCCCCCCACTGGGGATTGAGCTCGCAACCCTGGCATGTGCCCCTGAGCAGAATCAAACCCTTCAGTCCTCAGGCTGGCACTCTATCCACTGAGCCAAACCAGCTAGGGCTGTTTTTTTTGTTTGTTTGTTTGTTTGTTGTTGTTTTTTAAACAAGGCTGATGCCCAGGCTGGACCTCATGGGCTGGGGCGCAAGCAGGGGTAGGCTTTAAAGCTTCCAGGTGATCTAGTGTGCAGCTCAGTTGGAAACACTGTGCCAAATATTCCAGGCCCCTCTCAGTTACACACTCTTCTTAATCAGAAATTTCATCGTGTTTAACTAGCTGGGTGAAGCCCACATTCATCTGCAAAATGGCGGGGGAGTCATCCAGATTTCTGTCAACCATTCTCACCCTAATAACTGAGGCCAGGTTTTTAAAGAAAGGAAGTGATTTCATCACAGCTGCACGCGGTGGGCAGGGAGGCAGAACGTCTCCAAGGGTCCCCAGTGGACTGGTGAAAGAGCAAAGAAAACAAAACAGTAAAACAAAGTTCTGGCTTTGATGGCAGGTGCAGCTGCTACTGGCTGCCAGCCCCTTACCTCTCTTCACAAGGAAGGTTGGGGACAGCAGCACCATGACTGGCCTCTGGGATCTGACAGCCTGGGACAGTGTCCAGTTAGCACTTTGCCTCCCCGCTTCTGCCACCACCACCTTCTCCTTTTTCATAGAGGGATTTTTCCCGTTTTGACTTCCTTCTTCCCAGTTGGTAGTTATTGTTGCTAACTGCAGGACAGTGTGGCTCCTCCTCAGAGTTTATAAAACTCGGTTGCAGCCCAGGTGGTGGGGCTCAGTGGTTGAGTGTTGACCTATGAACCAGGAGGTCACAGTTCTATTCCCAGTCAAGGGCACATGCCCGGGTTGCGGGCTCCATCCCCAGTGTGGGGCATGCAGGAAGCAGCTGATCAATGATTCTCCTCATCATTGATGTTTCTATCTCTCTCTCCCTCTCCCTTCCTCTCTGAAATCAATAAAAACACAACAACTCTGTTGCAGATGTTCAAGTTGGGCTGAATAAGCAGATGGGTCCTTGTGAGTGTGAGTTTTGGCACTAAACCTATGGTTTTTCACCTTCAGCGCTGACTTCATTTTAGTCACTACTGGCACTGCCCTCTAGTCACACACCCCCAGGAACACACCTGGAGTGGAACACGCAGGCTTTCTTCTCCTTGCAGTGAGGGAGAACGCACATCTTGGGGCACCGTGGGGCATCACAGCAAGAGGGTGTCAGGTAGGACCACATATAGGATTGGGGCCGAATTAGGTCTTTGGGGGAGCGTTTCAGGAAGCCGGGCATTGCTCAGGACTGGGGGCAGGGTAATTCCATGATTGGGTGCCTTAATCAATGCCATCTGGAAGCAGGGAAGACTAGACAGAGGCTGTGATGGGGAAAGAAGCAGCAGTCACTCATTAGCCAGGATTGGGGGGTGTTTGGTGATGTCTGTGGTTGGACAAGGTTCACGTTCATATGTTCTCTATGTTCAGACATGATTCTGGAGTGGTCTTGTTGTTTTTTTTTAAATATATTTTTATTGAATTCAGAGAGGAAGGGAGAGGGAGAGAGAGAGAAAAACATCAATGATGAGAATCATTGATTGGCTGCCTCTTACATGCCTCCTACTGGGGATTGAGTCCTGACTGGAACTGAACCTGGGACCCTTCAGTCTGAAGGCCAGCACTCTATCCACTGAGCAAAACCAGTTAAGGCATGGAGTGGTCCTGTTTTTGGCTTGCCCCCTGCTGCTCAGAGGATGGCCTTATTTGATGTGGATATTCTGGGGGGATTGCTTATGTTCAACAAGAAAGTGTGTGGCTGCTCCAGGACAGCAGGGGCTGCTTTGCTCTGCCTCGGGCCTCCCTTTTGGCCAAGAGCGGATGAGGTGGGTCCAGAGGACACTGATCCATGACATCCACATTTTTGCCATTGCCAAGATCTTGTTGGTTAGGAGGTTGCTTCCAGAATGCAGGCTGTAGCTGGGTCTCTCCTGGTTTTTTGTTGCAGGATTCTGGTAATTTCCAGAAACTGTAACATAAGCAATTCCATAAACAAAGGGATTATTCATCCTGTAACTAACCTTGAAGCCCGGGGCCTAGATTATAAAATCCAGGCAATGAGAACAGGTTCCAGAATCCAAATAGGTACTCGTAGTTCAGGAGGGGATTTAAAGAGGCCTCAATCCCTTGGTTCCTGTCCATGTCCTACCTTTAACAACCTTGCCAGGATTGTGACATGGGTAGGTGACACATGCATTGAGGACATCCTTACAATAATTCTTAAAGCTACCCCAACGTCAATTCCATATAGAGGCCCATTGATCTCCGATGTTCTGCACATCATGAAGCATTTTTGTTAAACTCCACTTTTTTTTTTTAAATATATTTTATTGATTTTTTACAGAGAGGAAGGGAGAGAGATAGAAAGTTAGAAACATCGATGAGAGAGAAACATCGATCAGCTGCCTCCTGCACATCCCCACTGGGGAAGTGCCCGCAACCCAGGTACATGCCCTTGACCGGAATCGAACCCGGGACCTTTCAGTCCGCAGGCCGACGCTCTATCCACTGAGCCAAACCGGTTCCGGCTAAACTCCACTTTTGTTATGGCTATCCGATTCATTTGGGGCAAAGCAGCTCAAAGATTTTCACCTCCGTCTATTTTGCTTCTGCAAGGTGAGGCCCTAGCACAGCAGGACACAAGCTGCTGAGCAGGACTGGCTGCATAATTTACTGGCCCAAAGCAAAGCAAAGACACAGGGCTCCTTGTTCAAAAATTAGAGCATTAAACCAAGTACAGGCTCTTCTGAGCCCTTGACAAGGTGCCACTGCACAGGTCAGGCGCCCCAGAGGCCCACCCTGCTGCTGAGTAGGGGACAGGCACACATGAGACCGGTGGAGCCACAATGCCATTGCAACGTGGCCAAGGACAACTTGTGTTCCCAGTAACCTGACTCCAGAGGAAAGCCAGAACTGAGTATCCCAGGAAGAAAGTAGGGGCTGCAGGCTGAAGGACACAAAGCTGAGCTAGAGTAGCTACAGGCAATTGAGAACCTGGGAACCACAGAAGAAAGGAAAGCACGCAGAGCCAACAGGTGGCTGTGGGTGGGGGAAAATGAATGTGATGCTAAAAAGGGGATTCAGCTGAAATCAGTTTGGCTCAGTGGATAGAGCGTCAGCCTGCGGACTGAAGGGTCCCGGGTTCGATTCCGGTCAAGGGCATGTACCTGGGTTGCGGGCACATCCCCAGTAGGAGGTGTGCAGGAGGCAGCTGATTGATGTTTCTCTCTCATCGATGTTTCTAACTCTCTATCTCTCTCCCTTCCTCTCTGTAAAAAATCAATAAAATATATTTTTTTTAAAAAGGGGGATTCAGTTCTTAGTAGAATGGTGTGTTGAAGGAAACTTGTGAAGACATTGCCCAGTTCTTGTAGAAAGGTGAAGGATAGTCCTAGCAGGTTTGGCTCAGTGGATAGAGCGGTGGCCTGCAGACCAAGGGGTCCTGGGTTGGGTTCTGGTCAAGGGCAGGTACCTAGGTTGCATGTTCGTCCCCTGGGTGCTGATCGGGGCACGTGCAGAGGCAACCAATCGATGTGTTTCTCTCACATTGATATTTCCTTCTGTCTTTCCCTCTCTCTAAAAATCAATGGAAAAATATCCTCGGGTGAGGATTAAAAAAAGAAAGAAAGGTGAAAGATTCAGCAAAACAGGACTAGTGGCTGCCTGCAGGAGAGATGAGTTTAATACTAGGTTCTTCTGGTTTTGTGGAGGTATGAGACTTCACTGATCTAAAATTTGTCCAGCCAGAAGAGCAATTCACGTGCCGAGAGGCAAGACAGACACAAAGACTGATGGCAGGATGGAGGCATTTGCCCAGTGATTTTGTCACTGTAATAAAGGAGAGCTTTAATGCACAGCCATTGATGTTGTTTCCTTTACCACATCTTGTTGAACACCAGCCACACCAAAGTCAAAGACAAACGCCTAGCGGAAAGGTTCACTGCCAAGGATCGGAGCATCAGGGATGGAGGCGCAGTTCTAGAACCTGTAATTTCCCAGATCAACGTTAACCACGCTATCCCCTCACTTGCTTCTCCCCCATTCCCATTTTGCATAAAAATGTGGTTAACTTAAGATGCCCAGGTGTTTTTGTAGTCGGTCCTGAAATGCAAAGCGGACCCTGGCTAATAAGAATGGCCATCATATTTCTAATGGGCTTAACTGTAGTATTGGAAGAGTTAAGAAAAAGGCGGCAGTGCAGTACTTTCAGACTACAGGGTGGATCCTAGCATTTTATTTTCTTGACTTGGCCGGGAAATAAGAGGGGCCTTGGCCTGGGGTGGGGGGGGGGCTGGTCTGGGAGCAGCAGAGCGGGTGGGCCCCCCGGAAGTCATGCTGCGCTGTTTAAACCTAAGGTGACCTAACGGATGGCGGGAGCGCCCGCCCGATCCTGGGCGCGGGGCGCGGCCATTGGTGACGCACGCCGGGGAGCGCGGCGCCCACGTTTCCACCATCGCCTCAGCGAGGCCTCACCCCTGCGCTCCAAGTTCGGGGCTGCGGGCGTCCGCGCTTCCTCCCTCCCGGAGGCGGGCCCGACCCCGCCCCTGCGCCCCGGGTGGCTCCCGGCGGTCCCTCCCACCTCCTATCCTCGGCCTCCCCGGCGCGGCGCAGTCCCACCAGCCGCTGGCTGAGCCGTCGCGCGGACCCCCCGTTTCCCGCGGCCGCCTCCCCAGGCATGGCCCAGGGCCTCGCCTCACTATGGCAGCAGCACGGCACAGCACGCTCGACTTCATGCTCGGCGCCAAAGGTGAGGACACGCGGCCGCCACCTGCCCCGCCGCCCCCGCCGCCCGGAGAGCCGGGGCCCGGCGAGGCGCACGCCGCGGCCGAACAATGCGCCCTGCGGGACCATGTGCACCGGCGGCCGCGGGGAGGCCGCGCTCCGATCGCGCCCCGCTCCGTCCCGGCCGCAGCGCGGGGCCTGGAGGGGCCGCGCCGGGTGCCTCCTCCCAGCCAAGCCTCCCTCTGGGGCCCGGGTCGCCAAGCAGCCCCCCTCACCCCCCGGGCGGGACAGCCATGGGGCGGGGGTGCAGGGGCGGCGGCGGAGCGAGGCGTGGATGGCGCGGGGCCGCCCGCGTGACCTTTTCCTGTTTTCCGCGGCGGGTAAATTCCCCCACGGGGATGGGGACTCCCCTCGCGGGAGCTGGGGCTGGGGAAGGACCGTTCCGCGCTTGCAGAATTCTTGGGCGACTGCGTAGGAGATGAATCCCCCGGAAAGGGACCGGCGACGGGAAAAGGAAACGATTATTATTATGTGGGGTGTTGTATGGGGCGGGCGGGGGTGGGGGGAGTGAGGTCTAGGCGCGGGAGGCTTAGAAGACCGAGAGGCGACCAGAACCGAGGGCTGAGGAAATAGGAACCGTGTGCGGGAATTATGATGGGGAGTGGAATTTTGCAGGCTTTTCTCTAGGACCTAGACTAGAGTCTAGGTAGGACGTGCTTCTAACATGGGGGGAGGGGGCGGACTGCGGGCCTGGTGTTCTGATGGCTTTTAAACCTGCGGGAGCTGTAAACTGCAATCTGCCCTTCCCTCCTGTATGCCCCTCGGAGCATCTCGTCCATATCCTGCTTTTTCAGTGTTTTCCTTGAATTGGATGGATCAGCCCTTTTTGTTACCATTGAAAACACTGACTTTCTCACGTTCTCTTCCCGATTTTCGAACTTCTGAGTACTTACTTTGCATTTTCTCCCCCAAATGAACGGATCTCTCGAAGGGACAAGACTTAATAAAGTGGGGACTGGAGGAAGGTCTAGGTTTGCGCCCTGCCCTTCATGATGGGCCCTGCATGTGACTTTGGCCTTGTTTCTCCTCCTGAGTCTCATCTCCCCCCTGGTAAAAAAAAAAAATGGGGTGGTGGGAGAACAGTGCAGATTTCATAGGGCTTTTAATATTAAGGGAGTTGCCATAAACCACTACAGGTTGCTAAGTAATCTCATTGTATTTGGGTGGTCTGGAAGTGCCCTGGAGAAAACAAAGCTTTTTTTAGTTCCCACATTTCTTAGGTGAGGATGGAGGGAAAGGAGACTGCTGGGAAGAATCCAGAGGTAAAATGGTGATTCGGGAATGTAGCTGGTGGGGTGTGAGATAGCTAAGGTTTTGTCGAGTAGTCACCCTGCCAGCTAAAGCTGATAGTGAAGATTGTAGCATACTCACTTTATTTATATGTATTTTAAAATACCTATATTTTTATTGATTTCAGAGAGGAGAAGTGAGAGGGAGAGAGAGATAGAAACATCGATGAGAAAGAATGGTTGATTGGCTGCTTTCTGCAAGCCCCAGCCACTGGGGCCTGAGGCCGCAACCCAGGCATGTGCCCTGACCAGGAATCCAATCGTGATCTGGTTCATAGGTCGATGCTCAACCATTGAGCCATACTGGCCAGGCTGTAGCATACTCAATTTAGAGGTGAGGAGGTTGAGTGAGGATGGAGGAAGGAATACCTAGCTGCTAAGAGGTGAGGTGACCCTGTGGTAAGCACCTGTGAGCACTCACCTGTACTTAGCATGAGTTTCTAGGCTCTAAGGAGGGTATTCTCTGGACTCAGTTTGTGTGTCCCTGCCTGAAGCTGTAACAGCTTTCAGCTTAATTCGGATATTGCCTGCTGAAATGATGGCTGCTTCTGTGTTGTGTTGTAAAAGTGGGGGAAAACCTTCACATAACTGTATGAAGAAAAAGGGAGAGAACTTGAACATTGCCTGACACTGGCCAGAGAGGAAGAGAGAACCATGGATGTGCACTTTGGAAGGGAGCAGCAGAAACTGGCAGGTTCAGAGTTGGCAAGGTGTGAAAGTGACATCTAAATAATTGAGTTGTGCAAAAAGAAAGTAAAGTAAAAAAGATCGAGGCGTATTCCCAGCCATTTATTCTTAATTCTCAGCCTGCTCTGCTAATCTTTTAAGTTGAGAAAGTTTTGATGGCACGGTGAAGAACATTCTACAAAGAAATAATTCTAAGGAAGGGATGTGTGTGTATGCATGCATCTATGTTAGATCTTGAATCCCTACATGAGTGTTTCGGCAGTAAGAGAAGTCTGATTCTTACTGTATTCCCCCCATCATTTGATATGGGAGGGAGGCATGTCACCCTCGCTTGTCAGTAGGTATCCAAACTTGTAAAACAAAGGGGCCTGGCTAGACCAGGCTCTTCTCAGTTCTTTTGGTTTTCATTAAAGGGCACTTTATGAGAGATCTACCACCTGTGAGGTCTCCAAAAACATTTAATTGATATAATGAGTCCAAATACACGACTCTTGGCACGAGTATTGGATGTGACTCAAGGGTGAGTCAAAGCCTGTGGAGCCTTGATTTATGTCTTTTTCCCATTTGTCAGTATTTTCCCCTAATCCTACAGTTCTATGATGTGATTTTAATGGAATTAAGCTTGAAGCATATAGAGTTACGTTACTGTGATTTCATGTAACTTGGTTACCAGTGCAAGCCAGGAGTACACAGCAGCCACTGGCCACTAAGGGCACTTTTACTGGTAAGTTGGGCCTGGTGATGCCTTTTGAGCATGCTGGCTGATGAGGTAACCCAGAAACTTTAATGTTTGCTAAAAAAAAAAAAAAAAAAAAAAAGGCTCATCTTTGGTCATCTTGCAAGTGAAGTACTGGACTCTGAGGACTCTTGAGCCCAGAAAACATTTTGTGATTTCTCAACCTGAGAGGATAACAAGGATAAACATGTTCTGTGTTTGTATAGTTTAATGATCTCTATACCGGTGGAGGATACCTTGTTTGTTTCTAGTTGTACGTGCTAGGCAGCCAGTATGCAGGTAAACAGAGATGCCCTTTTAGAGCACAGTCTCTGGTTGGCCAATTAGCCCTGGAAGGTCTATCAATTCTTTTGATGTTCATTTTCCCCCTAGGCTGGGAGCATCTTTGAAGGCAGATCTCCAGGGTCTGTATTCTGGAAACGGTTCTGGAACATCATAGATGTTTGATAAGTGCTGGTTAAGTGGGCCCTATGGGTGTTATGGTAAAAGTGGAAAGCTAGCGCAAGTCCATTAGGGGAAAAGAAGGCCCATATTTACATTAATTAGAATTGAGGATGAGTCCTGAGTGGGAAAACCAAGTTTGTCTTTTGGACCACTGATCTATACTTTATATAGCAGGGGAAAAAGTGACTGCATCACTCATTCATGAATTTGTTTCATCATAAAAATCTTGTTTATAATAAATTAAGAACAGAAGGTTTAGGCTAGAGGTTCTTAACTTCTCGTGCCTTTGACACCCTCATAAGGGAAGCCTGTGGAGCTCTTCTCAGAACAAGAATTTGAAAGGTATAAAAGAACCCAATTCTTTAAAACGCAACTTGCAAATTAAAAAACAAAACAAAATATGTGGCATAGTAACATGTGCTTCTTTTTTTCTTTTTTTTAAATATATTTTATTGATTTTTCACAGAGAGGAAGGGAGAGAGACAGAGAGCCAGAAACATCGACGAGAGAGAGAAACATCGACCAGCCGCCTCCCGCACATCTCCCACTGGGGATGTGCCCGCAACCCAGGCACATGCCCCCGACCGGAATCGAACCCGGGACCCCCCAGTCCGCAGGCCGACGCTCCATCCACTGAGCCAAACCGGTTTCGGCAACATGTGCTTCTTTAGTAACACATTAAATAACATGACCTAGCAGCAGGCCATAATTTCGAAGTAGAGCGGAGAAAATTTATATAAAAGCGGTGATGTGGTAAGAAAAGCTGTGATTTTATTGGTGACAATGGCCAGATGTAGTTGATAACGTGTGTTTTTAGCAGTATAATTGAAGAACATGATAAATCTTGATTCATAAAAAGTAAGGGCGTGTATTTTTTCCCATCCAAGTTCACTGCCCCCCTCCCCCTGAAGTGTGTCTCCTGGCCTCTTGGGAGCCCATGGCCTCAGGTACAGATCCTCTAGGACAGTGGTTCTCAACCTTCCTAATGCCGCGGCCCTTTAATACAGTTCCTCATGTTGTGGTGACCCCCGATTTCATTGCTACAAATTGAACATCATTAAAGCATAGTGATTAATCACAAAAACAATATGTAATTATATATGTGTTTTCCGATGGTCTTAGGCGACCCCTGTGAAAGGGTCGTTCGCCCCCCAAAGGGGTCGCGACCCACAGGTTGAGAATCGCTGCTCTAGGAGCTAGAGAGAACCGGACTGCCATTTCTGTATATTGTTTTGTTTTTTAAGGAGGTTGTTTCCACTCAAGGCCAGAGCTATAAGTGGAAGTCCCTGGTTGTTCTTCAAAACAACTCTTTGAACATGTAAAAGCTAATATTTATGAAATGCCTTCTTGGCTAGGCATTGCATTGCAAATTACTTTATGTAATCCTCACAACAACTTTTTGGTAGGTCTTGTTATCTCCATTTTAAGATGAATCAAGGGGCCCATTGAAGTTTTCCCCTTGCTGGTGGGGTGGGTAGCTGGGATTCAAAGCTATGTCTGTTTGATTCCAAAACCTTTGCTAATTCAACAACTGGGAAGCCTCAGTTTAAGGCAGTGATTCTCTGCAGCCCTGTCTCCCTCTTCGCCCACCCCCAGGGATGTTTGGTGGTATCTGGAGACATTTTTGGTTGTCACAGCTGGGGAGAAGCAGGGATGCTGCTAAACATCCTACAGTGCACAGCAGCCTCCTGGCCCCCAGCATTGGCAGTACAAACTGTCAATAGTGCTGGAGTAGAGAACCCCATTGAAAGTTCTAACTATGGCTGTAGCAGTCAGTGGGATGACACACCATTAGCAAAATTCCCCTGGTTCTTTTTTTTAAAAATATATTTTTATTGATTTCAGAGAGGAAGGGAGAGGGAGAGAGAGATAGAAACATCAGTGATGAGAGAGAATCATTGATCGGCTGCCGCCTGCACGCCCCCAACTGGGGATGGAGCCTGCAACCTGGGCATGTGCCCTTGACCGGAATCCAACCCAGGACTCTTCCGTCTGCAGGCTGACACTCTAGTCACTGAGCCAAACCGGCTAGTGCTGCCTTGTATTTGTTTAGCTGCTTTCTGGTGGAAGCATATGGCCATCTGGTGTTTAAAATAGCTGTAAGTTACTACCTCAACAATCCAGTTTTAAGTTCATCAAGTGTTTTTGTTATTCAAGAGTAGAAAAAGCTTTCCCCTTATCCTCTCAGCATTATCATGAACCCTTGTCCACACTATGATAAACAACACACCCCTCCTCCCCACTTTAATTTAACAATTAAGCCTGGGGAGGGATGCCTGGAAGTGGGAAAATGCCCCCTAGGGTTCCACTTTAGATTGAATCATACTTTGGGAGGGGACAGAGTTCCTGGAATTAGCCGGTTTTAACCAGTTTTCTCTCAGTAGTTCTGATGTTGATTAAGTAGGTGAACTGCCATAAAAAAGATCCTCATTTAAAAATAAAACCCTTTTTTTGCATAACCGCTTGGACACACAAGAGGGTGGTGAAGGCCTGGGGCAGGGGGGGCGTGGGCTGGAGGGGGTCCAAGGGGGGAAAAAAGGGGACTTATGTAATACTTTCAAGAATAAGGATTAAAAAAATATATACTGTTCTATGCACATAACAAACAAAACAAAACCCTTGCCCTGACGGGTTGGGCGGAGTATCCGCCTGTGCACCCTGAATGGAAAGGTGGAGGGTTGATTCCCTGTCAGGGCACATAACTTGGTTGTGGGTTCGAACCCTAGTCCGGACACATTTGGGAGGGAACGGGTTGATCTCTCTCTCTCTCTCTCCCTCCCTCTCGCCCTCCCTCTTTTCCCCTGTGTATAAAATCAATAAAACAAAAAACCCCCTTGTGTCAGAAGCATTTGAGGCACCCGCCCACCTCAACCCCAATCAGCAAGTCTTGAAGTAACCACTACACTCTCTCACATTCCTTGCTCACTTTTTTTCCTGGCTCCAGTCCTTGGCCACAATCTCCCTACTTGTCTCCATTTTGAGGAAGGGTTGGATCATCAGGAACTCAACGGATCATTTTCCCTTTACCCATTTTAGAACCCCCTTGACCGTCCTCATTGTCCTCTAGATAAAGTCAAACTCCTTATCAACATTTATTTATTTATTTATTTATTTATTTATTTATTTATTTATTTTCCTTATCAACATTTACAAGGCCCATTTCTACCCAGTTCTCATCCCTGAACACACACTTCAGTCTCACACTCCTTGTGCTCCCCCCAAGTAGCCTGGACTCAGAATTGAAAGCTTTGGGGGAGGCGTGGTTTGACCTTTAGGTATTCTCTGGGACCTTAAGTGTATTTGAAAATGTACTGTGGACTGTTTGCGGGGAGGCCCGCATTGGAGTCTGCCTTTATTTAACATGCTCTTTGGCTTTTTTGGGATTTTTTTTAACTGCTGTCCGCCAACTCTGCAATAGATTCTTTTTTTTTTAAATTTACGTTTCTTGTTGAAAGTATTGCAGATGTCCCCCTTCCCCCCCATTGACCCCTTTTAACCCCCTCCCCTTCCCCTCCCCCACCGTGTGCATATATATATATGTGTGTGTGTATATATATATATATATATATATATATATATATATATATATATATTACACACACTCACATGTACATACATTCTTTGGTTACTCTTCCACCCCCCTCATCAGTCTGTTCCATGCGGTCTCTGGGTCCATTGTGTTCAACAGAATAGATCTTATTTTAAAAAATGTGTTCTTACTGATTTTTAGAGAGAGAGGAAGGGAGAGGGGGAGAGAAACATCAGTGAGAGAGAGAAACGTCAAACATCAATCGGCTGCCTCCTGCATGCCCCCTATTGGGGATTGAGCCTGCAACCCAGACATCTGTCCTGATGAAGAATCCAGCCGAAGATCTCTTGGTGCATGGGACACGCTCAAACCAACTGAGCTACACTGGCCAGGGCTACAATAAATTCTTAATTGCACCGATTATGCTCTATTTGACTCCAGGCTGAATAATTGCACATTGCTGGGAATTCATTTTGTGAGCCCGCCATTAAAAATTTGTATAGGCCCTGGCTGGGTAGCTCAGTTGGTTAGTGCATCGTCCCAATATGCCAAGGTTGCTGGTTCTATCCTCAGTCAGGGGACATATAAGAATCAAACAATGAATGCGTAACTAAGTGGAACAACAAATTGATGTCTCTGTCTCTCTCTCTCTGTCTCTCTCTCTCTCCCCCCTTCTCTCCCTCCTCCCTCCTTTCTTACCTTTCTTCCTCCCCTCTTCGCTCTCTCTACAATCGATAAAAAATTTTCTTCATGAACCACGATTCACTTTAGAGTGTAGTTCCAACCTTATACCCATTCCTTGAAGTCTGCAGAGGTCAAATATGATAAAATGGTTTGTGTTAGTTCTTATTTGGTAGTTCTCTAGTGTTTTACATGAGGGGATGACAGCTGTTATCAATTCTTAACTCCATAATCCAGGCATTAGGGATGATCCCCAGCCCAGCTGACAAGAGATAGGCATGTTTTCAAGTACTGTAATCTGAAGCCCTGCCTGTGATGTTTCTGGAGAGCAGCTTTCCAGTTCAATGTCTAATAGACAGTTTGGTGGGTTTTTGGGGGGTAGGGGGCGGTTTTATTTTGCAGCGGAGGAGTTATCAATTTGGAATCTTCTTTGAATCCCCTTAATTGTATAATGAAATTGGCTGTTTGAATGGACACTCTCAGGTCTTTGCTACCTTCTTGGGAGACAGACTGAAGTGCTGTGGTCTCTCCTAGCTTTGAAAAGTTAGAGCTTCTGGTGTCAGACTTGACACCCGGGTAAGGCTTTAGGATTGGAATTGAGACCACCACGGTTATACTAACCCTTGGTAGGTAAGGATTAGTTAGAAAGTTACTGGATTGTGGTTGGGTGTCTGTTTAAAAAAACGTGTTCAACGAAGCTATTATTAAGTTTAGGTTTTGCAGCCTTGGAGCTTCCGGGCATTTTAATCCACCATTTCACTGCAGTTGTAACCTAAGCCTGCTGGTGTGCCCGGCGGCTCCAACCACCATTTCATGGTCGTTTAATTACAGGCTCAGTTCTTTTGAGAAGTTGGGAAACCTCCTCAATTGGATCTGCAAACCAAGTATGTAAACCATTGCACAAATGCTCTTTTTAAACCCTTACAAGTAGGCACTTTTCCAGACCCCAGAAAAAACAACTGTGGGGCCCTAAGTTGTGGTGGGCCTGGATTTCGTTAAACGGATACTGCCCTCTGTGTTCTGGAAGGAGCCACTGAGCTGGTGCATAGTTTTGATCAAATGCATTTATGTGCTAAGCCGCAAACTCAAAAGGAGCCGGTATGAGCCCGCAAGTAGCATGCTCTGGATTCCTGAGTTGACTTGACCCGCCAGGTAATTTCATTTACACCTTAATTTCTGTCTTTGCATGAAGGCTCTAACGATACCCAAATCCCACACACTGTGTTGTTGGGTGGGATGTCCAATAAAATGTTTGGAAGCGTGTCAAATGGTACATAGAATACGTAACACTAATTGCAATACTTAGGGCTGAGTACCTTGAAATCGTGCCAGTGGATAAAGATGCTCAGTTTTAAAGAGGTGTGAATTTAACGTACAGAAATACAAGGAAAGTTCTGCTGGCAAAGATAGAGGCAGAAAGAATTGGGGTGGGCATGTGATGTGAAGGTTGATCTACTTATATAAAGGACCTCTTTGAGTTAGTAAAGCAGAATTTTAAAAAGATACTTTGATTTTTAAAATATGACTTCATTGGATTTGTGTGGCATGGTTTTGTTTTTCTAGAATGGGAATTTCTGCAGTGAGAACCCTGACCAGTTTCTAGGATCTTGTTATATTTCACCAAATTGTCTCTTCCGAAGGACTGCAGATCATAGTGGTCAAGCCAGACTGATAGGCTAAGGGGCATTCTGAATTTCTAGAGGTGAATATAGAATGTATCTCAAACTTGGTTCAAAATTGGACCCCTTTTTCTTAGAGTGGTTTTCAGGACCCGGGCCTTCGGTCACGCTTTGGGAAACAGTAGTGGTGTAGGTTTTAGAAATAGTTTAAAACTGGAATTTTTGAACTACATAATGCTGCAGCTGGTTTATGTGGCCCGGTTGGTTTGAGAGTTCTGAGGAAGAGGGTTATAAGTGTGTTTGTCTAAATGTTTGATGTTCCTAAGTGGGTTTAGTCTAAGTTGGAGAGAGAGAAAAGGGCTTACCATCAGTTGATTCCCTTTGGTATGGAGTGCAAAAATATGATAGGACTTTTTTTTTTCCAAAGCATTTTGTGAATGTTAAATTGTTAGTGGATTTCCTGTGTGTGTGTTTTTTTCTTTGAATAAAGACCTGGCAGTTTACTTGAAGAAACTGCAGAAGCTGTTCAAGTAATGGTACATGCATTTGTCTTTTTACATAAATTTGTTTGCTTTAAAAGCTACTCGTTTTAGACTATATATAGGATGTAGGTAGGGGGAAACCCAGATCTGGAATCCTATCACCAGTAGATAATCACTGTTGATGTTTAGTGTATGGGACCAATAAGCCATGTTCTTGTTGCATGTATAACTAGGGAAGGCAACACAGTGTCTTAATTAAAAGTACTAGATTTTCGCCCTAACCGGTTTGGCTCAGTGGAGGGATCGTTGGCCTGCGGACTGAAAGGTCCCAGGTTCGATTCCGGTGAAGGGCATGTACCTTAGTTGCGGGCACATCCCCAGTAGGAGGTGTGCAGGAGGCAGCTGATCTATGTTTCTCTCTCATCGATGTTTCTGACTCTCTATCCCTCCCCCTTCCTCTCTGTAAAAAAATCAATAACATATATTTTTTAAAAAAGTACTAGATTTTGGAGCTTGACAGCTTGAGTTGGAATCCTGGTTGTACCACCACTGGCTGTGTGATGTTGGGCATGCTCTGTACCTCTCTGGCTTACTTGGCTGGCTACTTTAGTCACAGGATTGAATAACACCAGGGAGAGTGGACATCGTTGCCTCACAACCATTCAGTCTGTTACCATTGAGTATGATGCTAGCTGTGGGGTTTTTGTTGAGGATCTTTATCAAGTTATGGAAGTTCCCTTCTATTTCTTTCTTTAAAAAAAATACTTTTATTAATTTCAGAGAGGAAGGGAGAGGAGAGACAGAAACATCAATGATGAGAATCATTGATCGGCTGCCCCCTGCATGTCCCCTACTGGGGATTGAACCCATAACCCAGGCATGTGTCCTTGACGGGAATCTAACCAGGGACCCTTCAGTCCACAGGCTGATGCTCTATCCACTGAGCCAAACCAGCTAAGGCTATTTCTATTTTTTCTGTGAGTTTTATTTTGAATGTCACATAACTTTTCTTGCATCATTTAATATCATGTGATTTTTCTTCTGTAGCCTATTAATATGGTGCATTACATGGAGCTTTAAAAATATTGAACCTGGAATAAATCCTGGAATGGCTGCTTATCATTATTATTATTCACCATTGAGGACATTTTTTACATTGATTTTTAGAGAAAGTGGAAGGGAGGGAGAGTGAGGGGGGGGAGAGAGAAAGAGAGAGAGAGAGAGAGAGAGAGAGAGAGAGAGAGAGAGAGAGAGAGAGAGAGAGAGAAACATTGATGTGAGAGAGACACATCTATTGGCTGCCTCCTGCAGGTTCCCTAGTTGGTTGGGGCAGGGAATTAAACCTGCAATCCAAGTAGTTGCCCTTGACTGGGAGGGAATTGGATTTGAAACCCAGGCTGGCCAGGGCTAATTATTGTTTTATGTTGTGGAAATTTTACTTGTTAAGGATTTCAAGGATTTGCCCAGGATTTGTTAAGGATTTTTGTGTTTATAATTCTGGCGGATATTGGTCTGGTCTGGAAGTTTCTTTTGGGGTCATTTGTGGTTTTGTGTTAGAATAATGGCTTCATTAAAATGAACTGGGAGGAGTTCGCTCCCTTTTTATTTTCTGGAAGAGATTATGTAGAATTGGTGTTAATTCTTTTTTAAATGTTTAGTAGAATTCTCCAGTGAAACCATCTGGCCTCGAGATTTTTCTTTTCTTCAGTTTTAAAAATTACACGTTCAATTTCCTTGTTAGTTAGAGGGCTGTTCAGATTATCTCTTTCATATTGGCGAATTGAGGAATCGGCCCATTTCCTTCTCAACTTGTCAAATTTATTTGTGTAGAGTTGTTCGCAGTATTCCCTTATTATCCTTTTGGTGTTTGTAGTGATCTCTGTTGTTTATCCCTAATATCGGCAATTGTGCCTTTTCTCTCTCACTTTTTTTTGTCAGTCTTGCTCGAGTTTGTCTATTTTATTACTTTTTTTCCTCAAAGAAATCTTTTTGCTTCATTTTTTTCAAGTTCATTGATTTCTGCTATTATCCTTATTATTTCCATCCTCTCTGTTGGGTTTACTTTTTCTAGGTTCTTGAAGTAGGAGCACAGATTAGTGAGTTGAGACTTTAAATATTCACAATCTGTAGTGTGGGGTTTCTGTTAGCTGCTAACGTCACTTCCATGTATTCTTAAAAAACAGCAGGGGCCTGGCCAGCATGGCTCAGTGGGTGAGTGTTGACCTTTGAACCAGGAGGTCATGGTTCGATTCCCAGCAGGGCACATGCCTGGGTTGCTGGCTCCATCCCAAGTAGGGGGCGTGTAGGAGGCAGCCGATCAATAATTGTCATCGTTGATGTTACTATCTCTCCCTCCCTCTCTGAAATAAAAAAATAGATTTTTTTAAAAAAAGCTGGGCTCCTAATTATGTAGGTTATTAGCTGGTCCCCATCCCCAAC
Organism: Myotis myotis; assembly: GCF_014108235.1. Lineage (NCBI taxonomy): Eukaryota > Metazoa > Chordata > Mammalia > Chiroptera > Vespertilionidae > Myotis > Myotis myotis. The sequence continues at coordinate 119,823,055 of NW_023416346.1, read as the reverse complement.
CCCACATTTAATAATACTTCTCAGATTTTAAGAACATCGCTTCTGGAAATTCAGGTTGTAGAATTACAGCTAAAAGTGTCCCTATGCCTATTGGTTAGAAATTTAAAGCTGAAAACACTTTATACCAGGAGTCAACCAACTAAGGCCCTGGGCCAAATCCTGCTCTCTGGCCTATTTTAGTATGGGCCTCCAGCTGAGAATAAATTTGGCATTTTTAAAGGGTGGTAAAACACATGTAAACACATTTGTGACAGAGAACTGCTTTGGCCTGCAAAGCCTGAAATCTTTCCTATGTGGCCCTTTACAGAACAAGTTTGCCCCGCGCTGCCTTTTCGCGAAGTCCCATGGCCTGCTTCAGAGCCATCTGTAAAAATTTACCAGTACAGATTCCCAGGCCCCGCATGGCCTTTTTCTCATCTGGAATCCATCTGCTCACAGGCCCCTCTCCGTGTCTGAGTTCTGACTTGTGTCCTTTGTCTTTCATCTCTGTGCTGTTCTGTGGTCACGCTTCATTGTCCAGTGCCTTCTAGGTGCTGAGTAATCTCGGAGGTCCATTCTCAAGGGGGCAAACCTAAATGTCTTCGCTGAGTCTGCCCTGGTCAAAGTCAGAAGAGACAGTGCCGGCGCCTCAGGATCAGCTCTGATAGAAAGGCGATTTCTGACATCACAAAGTGCAGACTCCTTTATCTCTGGAAATGCTGTTTTTTGTCATTAATCCTCACCTGAGGGTATTTTTCCATTGATCTTTTTTTAGAGGGAGTGGAAGAGAGAGAGGAAAAGCCGAAGAGAAACATCGATGTGAGAGAAACACCTCGATTGGTTGCCTCCTGCATGTACCCCCACAACCGGGTCCCGGGCCTAGGAGGAGCCTGCAACCAAGGTACATGCTCTTGACCGCAATTGAACATGGGACGCTTTGGTCCGCAGGTCGACGCTCTATCCACTGAGCCAAACCTGCTAGAGCTGGAAATGCTATTTTTTAAAAATATTTTTTATTGATTTCAGAGAGGAAGGGAGAGGGAGAGAGAGAGAATAGAAACATCAGTGATGAGAGAGAAGCATTGATCAGCTGCCTCCTGCAAGCCCCCTACTGGGGACAGAGCCGGCAACTTGGGCACGTGCCCTTGACCGGAATCGAACCCGGGACCCTTCAGTCCGCAGGCTGAAGCTCTCTATCCACTGAGCCAAACCAGTTAGGCCAGGCTATTTTATTTTTGATTCACAGCCCGGCATAGAAACTTGGCAGAAACCCTAGAATTGTTTATGGAAACATAAATGGTCATAGGTCCGACCTGTAAAGGATTCTGTCCACCTAAAGTTCGTGGGAAGAGAGCTGGATATTCCTGCTACTGGTTAGTGCTCCTCCCTGGATAGGAAAAGCAGCAGTCCCACAGTTACTACTTTGGGAAAGAAATCTGTTCTGGGTCGAGCTGAAGGGAACCATTGCTGTCTGACCTCAGGCCAGCCTGGAACTTGTTCTCATCCCGATGCCCTGTGACAAGAGGGTATAGCACAGTGATGGCGAACCTATGACACGCATGTCAGAGGTGACACGCGAACTCATTTTTTTGGTTGATTTTTCTTTGTTAAATGGCATTTAAATATATAAAATAAATATCAAAAATATGTCTTTGTTTTACTATGGTTGCAAAGATCAAAAAATTTCTATATGTGACACGGCACCAGAGTTAAGTTAGGGTTTTTCAAAATGCTGGCACGCCAAGCTCAAAAGGTTCGCCTTCACTGGTATAGGGAGAGGTGGCAGGTAGCAGCTGGGACCCCTTTCACACCTCATGGTGGACTCCAGTTGGCAGTTTTCAACTAAAGGTAAGGGCTGGTCATACTTCCTGGCTCGGGTACCTTAAGTCTTCTCCTGTTCTCTAACCTCAAGCCCTACACGTCCCCTCTTTCTGACTGGCATGTCCGTTTTATGATGCTACCGGGCCTGCTTTTCTGTCACACCTTTCACTTCTTCCTGTTGGGATGCGTGCAGTCCCTAGAGAGGGCCCTTTATGGCCTTGACCTTGTCTCTGCCTCCTGCCTGGGTGATTGTCCCCTTTTCTCTTGCACAGCTCTGGCCTGACGTTACTCCTTCCTCGTGTCTGAAAAGATGTCCCTTAGCCCATGGAGTCCGAGCATGCCTTATGTTGCTCGAAGATTCCTTCTGGGAGAGGGCAGGTGGCCCGGTGTTAGCATCTCCTGATCACAAACTGTTACCTCCCCTCCCAAATGAAAGCCAGGTTTTTGCATAATCTCCCCTTTCTATACCTTATTTATTTAAAATCTATTTTTATTGGTTTCAGAGAGGAAGGTAGAGGGGAGAGGGATAGAAACATCAAAGGTGAGAGCGAATCATGGATCGGATGCCTCCTGTTTGCCCCACACTGGGGATTGAGCTCACAACCCGGGCATGTGCCCTGACCGGGAATCTAACTGTGACGTCCTGGCCCATAGGTAGATACTCAACCACTGAGCCAAGGCCAGCTGGGCCTCTGTGCCTTTTTTTTTTTTTAATTTTTATTGATTTCAGAGAGGAAGGGAGGGGGAGGGAGAGAGAGAGAGAGAGAGAGAGAAACATCAATGATGAAAGAGAAATATTGATCGGCTGCCACCTGCATGCCCTCTACTGGGGATCGAACCCGCAACCTGGGCATGTGCCCTTGACAGGAATTGAACCCAGGACCCTTTAGTCCGCAGGCCGATGCTCTATCCACTGAGCCAAACCAGCTAGGGCACTGTGCCTTTTTTTTTAACTCTTCGCTAGCCTCTCATGTGGGCTAAGTAAGAATGTGAGGACCGTAGAGTTTGAGCCACTTGACAACTCCATGGAGGTGCCACCCTCTCTGTGCTGATTGAGGATTGTGGAGGAAACAGGTTTAGCAAGAAGAAGAGGGTACGGTACTGTATTAGTGTTTGGATTCCAAACTAAGGATGGATTAGGATTGTGTATCGTAAATTATATTTTTATAAACCCTCCTTTAATTTTGTAGGGAGATTGGCTCCTGGAATCCCTGGGTTGGTGTTATTTTAATGTAGAACGAGGCTCCTGTCCCTTTTCCAGTCAGTGTTGGGGGTGATGGGAAATGCCCCTTTAACTGCCCTCCTGCAGTGGGAAGGGGAAGGCCCAACCGAGAAATAATTAGCAGCACGTTTACAATATGCCAAGTGTACTGGAATGTGAGTTTTAAGAAGTGGTCATTGTGCTGGTACTGCAAACAGTCCCATATGGTTTTCCTTAATGTACATTTGCCTAGAAAGAACTTGGTTACCTCTGTGTCGGGTTATATGGCTCCCAATCTAACTTAAGTGGGCCTTTTTCTTTCTTTCTATAGTTATTTTTTCCTGGTAAAGTTGTCTTCTCAATGAACATCAGAAATTGCTCTGAAAATAAGCCCTCCATATTGTTTGTCATTGTCCCTTTCTGTATTTTGCAGCCCCACCTCACTGTTGTAAGTTTATTTTTTGGGATAAAATTGCCATTTAACATTATACTGGCTTCGGGTGTACAATGTGATTTGATATTTGCATATATTGCAAAATGATAACCACAATAAGTGAGTTAACATTCATCATGACACAGTTATAATTTTTTATCTTGTGATAAGAACTTGTAACATCCACTCTCCAGGCAACTTTCAAATATACAATATAGTGTTATTAACTACTAGAGGCCCAGTGCATGAGATTTGTGTACTGGGGGGGGCGGGTCCCTCAGCCCAGCCTGTGTCCTCTTGCAGCCCGGGACCCCTTGGGGGATGTCCCCCAGGGATCGGGCCTACTAAGCTGGCAATCAGACATCCCTCTCACAGTCTGGGGCTCGCAGTCCAGAACCCCTTGCTTCTTACTGCCTACCTGGAGCGGAGGCGGGAGAGGCTCCTGCCACTGCACTTGCCAGCCGTGAGCCGGGTTTCTGGCTCAGTGGTGCTCCCCCTGTGGACCTGGGGAAGCTCCTGCATTGAGTGTCTGCCCCCTGGTGGTCAGTGCACATCATAGCAACCAGTCTGCCGTTTGGCCGATTTGCATATTATGCTTTTATTATATAGGACTAGAGGCCTGTTGCACGAAGAGATTCATGCAATAGGCCTTCCCTTCTCCTGGCTGCCGGCACAGGTTTTCCTCCGGCACCCGGGACCCAGGCCTTCGCTCCAGCTGGAGCCGCCTTCAGTCTTCCGTCTTTGCTGCCCCGGCTTGCCTTCAGTCTTCCCTCCCCCGCTTGGAGCTTATGTATGCAAATTATCCGCCATCTTTGTTAGCAGGCACCTGGGACAGTGCCCGTACACAGCAGCCACTCAGACACTTGCTATTTGGAGATGAATGGTGACTGGTGGGGATGGGTAGGAAGACCATCCCTTGAAACCCCTTTAATCTGGTGCCTAGGCTAGGCTAATGGTTGATTACAGGGAAGAAACCCACTTCTGGAAATTTCTATTGCTTTGGTTACTTCACAGTACCCAAGAATCTAAAAGTGCAGCTTATGTATTTGGTTTTTGGGGGGATAGCTTTATTGAGATATGACTCAAATGTCATATGATTCCCCCATTTGAAGTATACTAGTACATTTCAGTGATTTTTCAGTGCTGTCAGCCCTATCCATCTTCGGATTTAACCAGCTGCAGATAGAAAATATTTGAGAGATAAACCAAAGAACTTATATACTTATATGCATGGCCTATGGATATGGGCAGTAGGGTAGTGAAGACCTTGGGGAGGATGAATTAGGGCCTGGGAAGAGGGGGGTAAAGAAGGGTGAAATGGGAAATATCTGTAATACTATCAGCAATCTGTACAGTGGGGCCTTGACTTACGAGTTTAATTCGTTCCGAGACCAAGCTCGTTAAGGAGCTCGTTAACTCAAATTACTCTATCAACTCAATTCAAAAAATCAGCCGAGAGACAGCTGGTATCTCCATAAACTCGTTAGTCTGGACACTCGTAAGTCAAGGCCCCACTGTAATAATAAAAGCATAATATGCTAATTAGACCAGTTGTCCTTCCGGACATCCTTTGGGACGACCTTCTGGACGAAGCCGGGGCTGCTAGGGAAGCCTGGGTCCTGGGTGCCTGCCGGCGACTGGAGGGAAGCCCAGGTCCTGGGTGCCAGAGGGAAGCCGTTGCTGGCGGGTGGGGGAAGGAAGGCCTACTCTTGCATGAATTTTGTGCATTGGGCCTCTAGTAAAAATATATTTTAAAAATACTTGAAAAAAGTTCATTGTTGCTGAGTGAACATGGATAGACCTTTTTTCTTGGAATTATTCTCTACACCAGTGATTTTCAACCTTTTTCATCTCATGACACAAACTAATTACTAAAATTCTGTAGTACACCAAAAGAAGTATTATATATTTTTTCTGATCTGACAAAAAATAGATATAATTTTTTTAAAATATATTTTTATTGATTTCAGAGAGGAAGGGAGAGGGAGAGAGAGAGATAGAAACATCAGTGATGAGAGAGAATCCTTGATTGGCTGCCTCCTGAACACCCACACTGGGGATGGAGCCCGCAACCCAGACATATGGCCTGACCAGACCAGGAATTGAACCGTGAGCTCCTGGTTCATAGATCGATGCTCAACCATTGAGCCACTCTGGTTGGGCCAAAAACAGGTATAATTTTGATTCATTCACACTGGACGGCTATTGATGTGTTGACTGTTGTCATTTTTCTGTTTGACAGTCTACGGCAGTGGTCGGCAAACTGCGGCTCGTGAACCACATGCGGCTCTTTGGCCCCTTGAGTGTGGCTCTTACACAAAATACCGACTTCTGTGCATGGGCCACGAAGTTTCAATCGCACTGTACATGCACGCCTGCATGTGGTATTTTGTGGAAGAGCCACACTCCAGGGGCCAAAGAGCTGAATGTGGCTCGCGAGCTGCAGTTTGCTGTCCACTGGTCTATGGGAGAAAAGGTCAGTGCCCCTGGCTGAATAGTCAGGTATGGCATGTTTTAAAAATTCTTGTGACACACCAGTTGAAAATTGCTGCCCTAAACAGTAAAGTATAACAGCTATGTACATAGCATTTACATTATATTATTATATGTAACCTAGAGATGATGTAAAGCTTATGGAAGGATCTGCATAAGTTAAATGCAATGCTACACCATCCTATATAATAAAAGGGTAATATACAAATGGACTGAACTGCGGAACAACCGGTCACTATGACGTGCACTGACCACCAGGGGGCAGACGCTCAACACAGGAGCTTCCCCCTGGTGGTCAGTGCGCTCCCACAGGGCTCATGGCTGGTGAGCACAGTGGTGGGAGCCTCTCCAGCCTCCACGGCAGTGCTAAGGATGTCCGGCTGCCGGCTTAGGCCTGCTCCCCGAGGTCTCCTGGACCCCTCCCGCCCCCTGCCTCCAGTGCATGAATCTCGTGCATCAGGTCTCTAGTTTTATATAAGGCACTTAAGCATTCCTGGATTTTGGTATCCATTGTGTATCAGAGTCAGTCTACTATCACTGCAGTTTTAGAATATTTTCATCACCCCAGCAGAAACCTGTGCCCCTTAGGCATTATCCCCATTCCCCCCAGCCCTGGCACCCACTAATTTGCCTTTTGTGTTTAGGGATTTGCCTTTTCTGGCTATGTCAGATAAATGAGGTTATATAGTATATGGTCCTGTGTGACTGGCTTCTTTCACTCAGGGTCATGTCTTCAAGGGCCATCCATGTTACAGTGTGTGTCAGTGCTGTGTTTCATCTATTGCTGAATAATTGTTCAGGGTATGAACATAACATGTTTTGCTTATCCATTTATAACATTTTGGCCAATTGGGGTATTTGCACTTTTTGATTATTATGAATCATGTTCTGAACATTCCTATTGGCTTGGGTTTTGTGCAACGAGATTAATCATCTTGCTGCTTTACATAAAGAACTGGACGTGAAACTATAAGACCAAGCTGTCCAAGTAAGACGGGCCTGAGGAAACCATCTGCTTGACGTTCACTTTAATCCCTGGAAATGCATTGGGCCTCTGAATGTGTGAGAAGTCTCCTGATACACAGACACTAAGTTAAAATTTAAAAATTAAAACAATCTTTAAATTTTTTTAAAAACTTTTTTTATTGATTTTAGAGAGGGAGAAAGAGAGAAAGAAACATTGATGAGAGAGAATCATGGCTAGGCTGCCTCTTACACTGGGGATCAAGCCCATAACCCAGGCATGTGCCCTGACCAGGAATTGAACCATGACCTTCTGGTTCATAGGTTGATGCTCAACCACTGAGCTATGCCAGCCGGGCAAAAATTAAAACAATCTTAATGTCATTTTAAATTTAAGCTCTTGTGAAGTATGAAGACTGTTTCTGTATATCATTTGATTTCAGTGATCCGGACTCACTGCCAGTCAACATTCATGTTTTTGGTTATACCTAGCATATCCTGGGGGAGTTCAGAAGATATTCTCTAAGCCTTAGGCAGTTGTGAGCAAGATGCTTGGGTGAGAGGGAGCCCAAAAGGAATGCTGTACTCTTTTGTTAGTCTCAGAGGGGTTAAGCCAGTCATGGTGGTAACCCTAGAACAGGCTTTTGTTTTAACTTAATATAATTTACATGGAGTGCATTTTAGTGTACAGTTCTTGGAGTTTTGACCAATGCAGTGTATCCACCGCCCACTGTCAAGATTAGGCCCTCCGAGCGGAGTTTTGAATCAGATACTTGAATGATTTCTAACTGTATTGGAGTCCAGAGGCCTATCAAGAAAACCAGAAAGCTGGTTTCTGTGGGAAGAGAAACTGCACAGCCCAAGTCTGGCTTTTAGGTGCTCTGACATCAGTCTCGGGATTTGAAGAAAGGATACCTGTGTCTTTGCTTCCTCTTGCAATGAGCTGCTCACGCAGGTGATGGAGTGGGGGCGGGCCCTGTCCACTGAAGGGCCCTCTGACCTGGATTTAAAGGGGAAGTGTAGGTGTGGGAGGCCGACCAGAGTGAGTGGATACTCAGGTAGGATAGTACAGGGCTCTGGAAACATCAGGGTCTGGGGAGTGGGAGAAGGGCTGGCAGGAGGCTGGGCTTTGGGCCTCACGACTTGGGCACGGTGCAGTGATGGGATAATTAACCACCCCATGGAACTTAAATAGATTGAGCTGTTGTGGAAGAGAGACCTAGGAGACAAAGAAACGGGAGGGGGGTAGGGGGCGGGGGGGGGGTGCGGAGGGAGGCCTTGGCGGTGGAATTTCCAGCCTGCATAATTAAAGATAAGCTTGACAAGAATAGAAATTCATCTCCTAGTTTCATAAGCTGCTTGAATGTGTGAGAGAAAGAGCGGAAAGGAACGTGGCCACAAATTGTCTATTCTTACCCCCTAATCCCCCTAATTTCATAGGTGAGCCTAGTGCAGCTCTGGCCCCTGATCCCAGCAGACTGGTGGTGGCTTGGTGCAGTCTGATTGCCCTGCGGAAAGAGTGGCCTCCAGTAAGGCAGAGACTGGGATTGGGTAGTTTAAAGAAACTCTGCACACCTTTTATCCTAAGTTGTCTTATTTGAAGTTTTTTGAATTTTTTTATTTTAGAGGGGGGGGGGATAGGGGGAGAGAGAAAGATGGAAGGAAGGAGGGAGGGAGGGAGGGAGAGAGAGAGAGAGAGAGAGAGAGAGAGAGAGAGAGAGAGAGAAATATTGATTTGTGTTCCACTTAGCTAAGTATTTGTGGGTTGATGCTTTTATATACCCTGACCGGGGTTCAAACCCACAACCTTGGTGTATAGGGATGACACTGTAACCAACTGAGCTACCCGGTCAGGGCTTAGTTGAAGTGTTTGAAATTGAAAAAGACTTCAAGGTACAAGTTAAGCCCATTGATGGAGAGAGTCAAGAGTTTTTCTGGATTGCTTATTTCCCGAGGGCAGCCTCTAGTGTAATGGAATCCACTTTGTTATGAGGGTTAAAGCATTTTAGCCTCTTAAAGCTGAAGAAGTGGGGATATAACAAATATGTTTTCCCGCCTTTTTGCCAGGGTGCCTGGTGTCTGAGATTTTTATTCAACAAGAATCCTTCGATTTGTTGGGCTACTAATGTTGGGTGGGTACAGCTCATCTTAATTTATGCCCATCTGATGGATCAGTGATGAAATGGTGGTACCAGACCACAAGGGATGGAGGGAATGAACACTAGTGCGGGTTCCTTAGAGGGGAGTGGGGTGAGCAGTTGGGCGGGAGACAGGTTCCTCCTGCATGTACAGATTTGGGATTCGGGCATCTGGAGCTGATGATCAGGGTCAGAGGACTGAGGTTCATTCGCTTAGGCCAATAAATGGATCCCTGTGAGAAAATGAGGAAGGGAGATGAAACTTGGGCCTTCACCCCCCTCCTCCGCACCCAAGTTAAAGTTATTGCTGAATAAATGCACACAGAGTGGGCATTGATCTGGAAATGGGGACATGGAGTTTTCCAGGGGACAAAGGACACATTTTGCCCTGGGATAGGCGGCTATGATTCTGCACACTTTAGAAGGCTCTGAGTACTACACAAGTTATTACGAATCATTCTTGCCTGGCCAGAGCTTTCTAAGAACTTTTGCTGAACAACATTTTATTAGCCTGGTTTGTCTTACGATGTCTACTTGAAAGCGGGGGGTTCTATCCTCCTTTAGAATTTGAATCCACTTTGGAATTTTCTGAATTGTAGGCATTTTATGGCATTGCCATTTGTGTTGCCAAAGTTGGGTATGCTCTGACCCAGGCTCATTTTCACTTGTGTGTAGAGCACCTAGTAGTTTTCAAGGTATTCTGTCCCTGGGCAATTGAGGAATGGGGCCTTTTTTCCCATTGGGGGGGTGGGCTACTCACATTTAGTGGATATGGCTGGGTTTACCAAAGTCCTGTGGAGGGATAGGACAGTCATTTAACCATATTGTCAACCCCAGTTGAGGAACCCTGATAGAGTCAAGTACATTTTGCTTGGTCATGTTACATGCTCCTAGACAGGCATGATGGTTGAAATTTTGGTGACTCGAGTATAATTAGTTTGGAAATTGTGGGGATTTCTCTTTTTTTGTATCTAGTGGTTAGATCAGTGCTTCTCAACTGTGGCTGCATATTGGAATTTCCCTGGGATCTTTAAAAAATACTGGTGCCTGAGCCCCACCTCCAGATTTTTATTTAATTGGTCTAGGACAGCCGTGGGCAAACTATGGCCCGCGGGCCGGATCAGGCCCGTTTGAAATGAATAAAACTAAAAAGAAAAAGACCGTACCCTTTTATGTAATGATGTTTACTTTGAATTTATATTAGTTCACACAAATACTCCATCCATGCTTTTGTTCGGGCCCTCCGGTCCAGTTTAAGAACCCATTGTGGCCCTCGAGTCAAAAAGTTTGCCCACCCCTGGCTAGGATATGGCATTAGAATTTTTAAAACTCCCCCCATGTTTTTTTAAAATATATTTTTATTGATTTCAGAGAGGAAGGGAGAGGGAGAGAGAGATAGAAACATCAATGATGAGAGAGAATCATTGATCGGCTGCTTCCTGCACGCCCCCCTCCCCCCCCAGCCACTGGGGATCAAACCCACAACCCAGGCAGGTGCCCTTGATCGGAATTGAACCTGGGATCTTTCAGTCCGCAGGCCGACGCTCTATCCACTGAGCCAAACGGGCTAGGACTCCCCCTGTGATTTTGATGTGTAGCTAGGATTGCAAACCACTGGTCTAGATGTTCTGGAAACTGAAAAGTAGAGCTCATGTCTTTGGTTTTCTCCTTAAAACCATGATTCTGGAAAAGTGATGCTGGGCAGTTGTTTCAGCTCTGGCTCCCCTTTCTGGAGTCTTATCCAAGAGCTGGGAGCAGGGTGGGTAACGGGAGAGCCCCCAGGTCAGGAATAAGGTGGATATGAGGCAAAGTGGACAGTGGGCAAAATGGCCTGGTCTTCGTGTCAATGGCAGGACCGGCACACTCAGTGTCTATGTGGACCAGGCAGTGGTGACAGCCAGAAATAAACATTCAGGCCTGGCATACTTCTGCTGAACTGGGACGGGACAGTAAACCCAAAGTATACTAGTAGCAGTAAGTCATTGGATTTAGGACCCACCTGGATAATCCAAGATGATTTCATCTCTGGATCTTTAAATTAACTGTGTTCTTTTGTGTTACCTGATAATCTGTATCCTCTCCTTGCAGGGTCGAGAATCTTTTTTTTTTTTTTAAATATTTGTATTGATTTCAGAGAGGAAGGGAGAAGGAGCGAGACATCAATGATGAGAGAATCATCGATTGGTTGCCTCCTGCACACCCCCTACTGGGGATTGAGCTCACAACCTGGGCATGTGCCCTTGACCGGAATCGAACCTGGGACCCTTCTGTCCGTAGGCTGACGTTCTATCTACTGAGCCAAACCAACTAAGGGCTCGAGAATCTTTATAGCTCATGACAAATGGGATAAGTGAGTGACTCTGGCTACTCGTTGTTCAGGTTTTCTCATAAAGGTTAGTCGTCAAACTGCGTTTCTACTGGCTTTTCTTCTGAACGCGATTCACCTGACCCCCTTGCCTTCTCCCTCCTCTAGCTGACAGCGAGACCATCCTAAAAGGCCTGCAGTCCATTTTCCAGGAGCAGGGGATGACCGAGTCGGTGCACACCTGGCAGGACCACGGCTACTTAGCGACCTACATAAACAAAAACGGCAGGTGAGATGCTCCTCTTTCCCTCTGAGCACTTCAGGAATGGGGAGGGGTTCAAAGGGCGGTAGAGGGTGGTGGTGTCCAGGGATTTTTTTTTTCCTTCATTGACAGTTTTTAGGAGGAGGCTAGAATTCAGTGCTTCTTGGCCTTACCTGCACAGCAGCATCGCCTGGGAGCACTTCCACAACATCCCATGCTCAAGGGGAGGGAGGGTGGGTAGGTGGGAAGTGATCAGCCAAAGAACTTGTGTGCATATATGCGGAGCCCATGGACACAGACAATAGGGTGGTGAAGACCTGGGGGAGGGCAGGGGTGGGCTAGAAAAGGTCAGTGGGGGAAAAGGGGGACATATGTAATACTTTCAACAATAAAGATTTTAAAAAAATTCCATGTTCAGGGACTCACTCTCTCTCCCCCTCCCCCAGATTGAGGCCACTGAGTGTCAGTGTTTCTCCAAAGCCCCGAAGGTGATTTTGCTGTGTAGCCTAGAAGCCCTGAACAGCATAAGCAGTGTGGGCTGGTAGGCAGTGATCTGGACTTGGTTAAAACAGGTTCCTAGGCCCCTGTCCAAGTTTCTCTGATGTGGTAGGTCTGGGGAAGCACCCCATATAGCAGCGGCCTCCAACTGGTGGTCCGCAAGGTCCGAAAGGTTGGCAGCCGCTGCCATATAGCATTTCCAGCAGGCTCTCAGGGGATGCGGATGCTGCTGGTGACTTGACCCCACGGTGGGTACCAGTGTTCTAAGTGATCACCTATTAATGCAGACCATTGGCAAATGCAGGATGAGAATGCCTACAAGAAGCCTAACAGGAACCTGAGATCCAAGAGTTCGCGTGTTTTGTTTTGTTTTCCCTTAAACTTACAGACTATCAAGACTTCATGTAATCAAAGTGTAGATGAAAAGTCGATGTGTTCTGAGACTAAGAAAGGGAACCTAAATTAACACGTGACCAGTAACAGAAGATGCCAGTGCACTGAGCTTTTGTATTTTCCTAACTCTAGGTTTACACTATATCTAGACTGGTTTAGGATGCTCTGTAGATGGTTAGTAACTTGCACTCTTAATTTAAAAAGGTAAACTCCTGGGTATTTTTGATGGCTTTCATTCCATTCCCCCAATGGATACAGAGTCCTAGAATTGCACGTGGCTTCATTAATGTCTCACATTCTCTCCCGTTTCTCTCATATTTTCTATTAAAAGACACCCCCCTTGTCCAGCCAGCGTGGCTCAGTGGTTGAACCAGAAGGTCATGGCTCGATTCCTGGTCAGGGCCACATGCTCAGGTTGTGGGCTTGATCCCCGGGACGGGGCATGCAGGAGGCAGCCAATCAATGATTCTCTTATCATTGATGTTTCTATCTCTCCCTCTTCCTTCCTTTCTGAAATCAATAAAAATATATTTTAAAAAAAGATACCCCCTCAACTCGGTTTACAGAGGCCCAGAAGACAGTGCTGTGAGATGAGGGAAACTTAGTTTTGAGGCCACCTCCCCTTCCATTATTCTCTTTATATGTATACTTGGTCCACCCTTATGGCGGTACTTGGCATTCCCTCTCCTGATGCTTCTCAAAGATGTCCTCACCCCTCTCTCCCCAAGCCCAGATTTGTATTTCTAACGATGTAGCATACCTCCACATAATGTGTTTAGCAGATACCTCAAATGCATCTAAAGTTACTTCTTCCTCAAGGGTGATCCGAAATCATCCCTTTCTGCTCTCCATCATGTCCATGGTCTGGCCCCGTTTCCAGCAAGTCTGGAAGCAGTGGTCTGAGCTGTCACTGCACCCTCCAGCTCCTACACGCTTTCATATGCAGCCCCTCTCCGCCCTGGCCTCTCTTCTCTACCCTCCCTGCCACCATCTCTCACTGTCCTTGCTGCGGTCCATCCTTTGGGGATCACAGCAATTCAGACAGTGAAGCCTTGCATCTCTGACCACCTCCTCAGGGGACTTCGCAGCCGGCCCCACCTCCCTCGCTACTGCAGTTCTTGAAGCTTCTCCCCTAGACACCAATTTCAGCCATGCAGCGGGCTTAGAATTCCTTCTGGAAGAGAGTTTTTGAGTGATAGGAGCTGTTTGGAAATTGCTTTTATAAGCAGAAAAAATTAAAAGCATTGCTTAGTTTAAAGACATATTTTCTCCATTGGTCTTCCTCTTTCACTTGGTCAGCTGGGACCCATCCCCCTGGTGCCTGACCCATGGGTACCCATCCCGAAACTTCACTCCCCGCTCCCCACCACCATCCTGACACTTGCTCAAGGGAAGCACTGCAGCTCCACACCCTGCTTCTGGCCTGGCTTCTGGTTAATGGCCCCTTGGCCATGCAAGGTCCTGGTCCTCAGCCACCTTTTTATATGTCCTCCATATTCCCCATTGGTAACTTCTTTTTATTTCTGGTTTTAATCCCTTGCGGTTGGTGCTTGGCACCCCACCCTCCAGCATTCTCTGTGTTAACCTGGTTCTTTGCAGAGGAGTCTGCTATAACCACCCAGGTGGTTAAAGGACCCCATTCCTTTGTGCTGCTGGGGCGGGGAGGGTGATGATGATCAGCTCATTCAGATATAGATGCATGTGTGGTGTCCTGGGCCTGAACTTGATTTTTGAGGCCCTCTAAGGGCTGAGGGTGAAAATTAACTAGTTGCATTTATTTTTACATCCAAGCACATTGCCTATCGTCTGAACATAATTCATCTTCTAATTTAGTATATTTCAAATATGTGTTTAACCATGACTCATAGTAAGAAATACCTTCACATAGTCACATACACATCTGCGTATATATAATACAAATACACAGTATAATTGAAAAAATGCTTCCTCAAATAATTAACTCAATGCATGTGATACTCTCACATTTTTATTTCATAAGAAATGCTGCTCAGATCCACTAAACTGGGGGTCAGAAAGCTTTTCCTGTTAGGAGTCACATAAAGTGTCTGTTGCATATTCTCCTTTGATTAAAAGAAACACTCTCTTTAAAAGCGTAAAAACCCTGTTTTGAGTGCAGGCTTTTTAAAACGTGCTGCAGGCTGGATCTGGTTTGCAGGCTGCAGGGAGTGTGCTGACCCTGAACTTAGCGAATTTAATCACCACCTGCCTGCATTTGGAAATAACCAGCTCTGGTTTTCTTTTTCCTTTTTTTAATTGGATTTATTAGGTGACATTAGTTTGCAAAACCATACAGGTTTCAAGTGAACAACTCAACAAAGCATCACCTGCACAAGTCTCTTTCTGTGCCCATTACCTCCCCACGTGCCACACATCCCCTCTCCCCCTTTCCCTCAGGCTATCACCACACTTTTCTGTGTCCATATGTGTTATGTATATGGCGCTGTTTGAATTCTGAAGGTTAATGGGGAGAACCTAGTTGGCCCCTCCCCACCCTCCCTCCCAGTGGTCACTAGACCTGGCTGAATCACTTGCTGGGCAAGCTTCTTAAAAATCAGATTCACAGAACTGGCTACTGAATGACTTTCTGGGCCCAAGAACCTGTTTTGAAAACCTTAGTATTTGGCGACTCTCTCTAAATCTTTCCTGAATGATTGGTGGCTTCCCTGTCCCTAAGTGGCTCTAAAAAGGAAGCAACAGGGTTAAGTATGTAATTGGGCGGGGGGGGGGGGTAGGAGGAGAATTGACATCTTTTTTTTTTTTCCCTTTTGATACAATTCCTAAACTTAAAATTATGCTTTCCTTCGTAGCTTTGCCAATTTGAGAATTTACCCACATGGATTGGTGTTGCTGGACCTTCAGAGTTACGACGGCGATGCAGAAGGCAAAGAAGTTGACAGTGTCAGTTTTTCACTGTTATTTACTCAAGTATTTGAGGGTCCCAAAGCCTGCTCCGTTTAATAATGTTAAAATGATTTCACTTAATTGCTGACTTCCCAGTGAACACTAGACGTTCCTTCCTCCGCAGTGAGTGGTTTTAGAAGAGAAATAGTTGATCCTCAGTTGTTTGTAGGAACCTGGCTGCCACTTTTCCCTTGAGCTTGAGGACTGATTCTCCTGTGCACAGCAGCGAATGGAATGTAAAGCTTTAGTCAAGATGTTATATCTGCATTACCCTTGAGCCTCCTCCTTTCCTATTTTCTTGGTTACTTAGACGGAGGTTAGGTCAGCAGCACGGGGACTGGTTGGTGTGGGATGCAGAACCCGTGGAGGCTGCTGTAGGGAGGGGAGGACAGGTGTATTTGGGTACCTGCCAGTTCACATAGCTCTGTCAACACAGCCTGAAGTTCCTGGTCTGTCATTTAGCCGCAGTTCCATTCAGCCCATTCTAGAAGCCCATTGATTTGATTTCTTTTAATCGCAGCTTTTGAACAAAGTAGAAGAAAGAATGAAAGAATTGAGTCAGGACACTACTGGGCGGGTGAAGCGGTAAGTCCACTCCCGAATGTCCTTTTGTGTTGGGTTAAGTGATACAATAATCGGGAAGGTGGTGGTGTCCCTGAGTTGTGTCTGCTAAAGATGTGGCACAGATCAAAGTCAGCTTGTACTTCTGGCCACATGGTAGACTGAGCTAGTGGCCCCTCACACCAAAACAAGACATGAAAGGACACACACGCGGACTTCGAGAGAGACATGCTGGATAAAATGAGACAGGCACAAAGGTGATGTGGAGTGAGTCCCAGAAGCTTGAAACTCTGGAGAGCAGAGAACCCGGTGAGGCTGTTGCCTCAGTCAAAGGGGAGCGAGGAAACTTCCCCCCTTCTGTCCAGTGAAGAGAAAAGGGCGCCTCTCTCTGAGTTCTGGGCTCCAGAGTAGAATGAAGCAGTTAAGAGATTTATGACAGGGTGGGGTGACAGAAAATTTGCAAGTGAGAAGTCTTTGCAAGGTACTAAGAATCAAGAGGCCACCCACCTGAGCAGCCACAGGTAGGTTCTCTTCAGATGGTAATGAAGACAGTTCAGCTTTCCCTGTCCAGGAGTGTAGCCACTATACCCCATGTGGCTCTTTAAAATCCTGTATAATAAAAGTGTAATATACAAATTGCACACTGACCACCAGGGGGCAGAAGCTCAGTGCAGGAGCTGCCCTCTGGTGGTTAGTGTGCTCCGACAGGGGTAGCTCGGCTCAGCCACAAGCCAGGCTCCCGGCTGCGAGTGCAGTGGTGGTGGTGGGAGCCTCTTCTGCCTCCTCAGCAGTGCTAGGGATGTCTGACTAACTGCTTAGGCCCGCTCCCTGCAGGACATCCTCCAAGGGCTCCTGGACTGTGAGAGGGCACAGGCCAGGCAGAGGGATCCCCTTCCTTCCCCCCCAGTGCACAAATTTTCGCACACCGGGCCTCTAGTTAAGGTAATAAAAAGAAACAGTTCAGTTCTTCAGTCTCACTCCCCTCATGTCAGTAGCTAATGGTTGATGACTGCCAGGTTGGACAGAGCAGAGGTATTTGCCAGAGGTGTCAGATGTTAAGAGCTTTGCTAGAAGTTATAGTGTCAACATTTATTAGAACAGATAGAGTCTGGTAGGTCCTGGGAATTAATGGATTTACAGCAAGTCATTCTCAGGAGTTTCCTGTTGCCTGCCTGGGTGGTTCCTTATCAGGCCCCCAAAAGTTAGGAAGCTTGCTCATAAAGGCCAACACATAGATGCAGAGACATAGAGGGACTTCACCAAGGTCATGCCATCATTGATGGAAGCACCTAGAATACAGATTTCTGTTGTTCATGGCCTTTCCAGGAGAGGGAATCCTTATTGGCAAGAGCTGGGATGTTGAAGTACTTAGTGGCTCAGCATGCTAAGTGTGATCAGTCCATAGGAAGGCTCCAGGGCCATGTACCAGAACTAGAAAGGTGTTTAGTCTCTGGTGGGGCAGAGAGCAGGAAACTGCAAGTGAAAAGAACATGGCACAGTGTAGAATTTGCCGGCTTTTTAAATTTCTGTCAGAATGCCAAGTTCAATTTATGTGTTCTCAGCCCCTTCCCCATCCTTAAAAAACACATCCATACCCACGCTCTTTTCTGGATTTGTTATCTTTTCCCATTTCTAAGAGTTTTCCTTATCTACAGCCATTTGAATTGAACGGGTTCCCACTGTGTTGTAAAATGTCTAAACTTGGAGATGATGGATTGGCCGACTTCAAAATGCCTCTGAGTTTTATTGGTCTGATTTTTATCGGAGTTAATTCTGGGAAGAAGGAAACAGATGGAAGGCATTTATGGGCCTCAGCATTTATGAGAAGTCTGGTTCGTTTGTGTCTTTCTGGTCCAGGAGTTTCTAAAGGGATAGTGAAGTTAGGCTTTAGATGTTCAGTTCGAAATGCAGAATTTGTTTTTGCTTGTCACTGTTTTTACGTCTCTTCATAAAATCAGGGTGGAGGTCACTGTTTTTATGTCTCTTCATAAAATCAGGGTGGAAGGAGGTGAGAGGTGGTTGGAAATACTTTGTGGTAGGCCCTTTGTTACTGACTTCAAAAGGAAAAGGATGGTGCCACTTTTCTCTCCCGGGAATGACATTATTAGAGTCAGTCATTAACAAATAACTCAGGAACATCTGAAATTATTACTCCCCTATGGGCAATGAAGTAAATGTAATTTTTCATCTAGGAAGCCATGTTTTTTTTTAAAATATATATTTATTGATTTTTTTTTACAGAGAGGAAGGGGGAGGGATAGAGAGTTAGAAACATGGATGAGAGAGAAACATCGACCAGCTGCCTCCTGCACACCCCTACTGGGGATGTGCCTGCAACCAAGGTACATGCCCTTGACCGGAATCAAACTCGGGACCCTTCAGTCCGCAGGCCGATGCTCTATCCACTGAGCCAAACCGGTTAGGGCTGTTTTTTTTGTTTTTGTTTTTGTTTTTTTAGAAAATGTATTTTTGTATTCTACTTTCTAAAAGAAAAAGAACAGGAAAACAAGCTCACATCAGTTTTGTTGCAAATAATTCTTGCAATTTACACATCCGTACCTGAGGCCCAGGGCGTATTCTGCCTTTCTTTTCTTTTTTAAAAAAAATATTTTTATTGATTTGAAAGAAGAAGGGAGGGGGGGGCGGGAACGAATATCAATTAATTTCCTCTGGCACACATACCGACAGGGATCGAACCCACAATCTGGGCATGTGCCCTGCCCAGGTACCAAACCAGTGACCTTTTTGGGCCCTGGATGATGCTCGGTGAACTGAGCGACACTGGCCAGGGCCTGCCTAACTTTTCTACCATCCAATTTTGATTTTCAGCAGTAATGGTTGGAACAAGAGTTTTGTAGGCTTCCAGAGTATCTCCTGTAGCCCATCACGGGGAGATAAATCCAAGTCCCGGTAGGATGAGTACTTCATCGCGGTAATGCCTTCCCCATCCTGCTGCAGATCCTTGTTTCTTTGCCAATCTTTACAAACCACTGTGTTGCAGTAAAGGAAAGAGGCTCAACCTTAGCCAAGGTACTGTTGACATCACTGAGATTGGGCATTGTTTATTTTCAGTGGGTTTGCGCATAGTTCAGTAAAAGCCGATAGCTGGCTGGCTGGCTGGCTGTCAACCAGGAGGTAGGTTTGGTAGGTTTCTGCCCCTGAAAGCTGGGGCTACTCCCCACCATCAGCCAGGGCTGGAGGAAGAGGCTTCCCCCAAGTCCTATTTGCCTGCTCTTGGGATGGGGGAAGGTGTCCTGATTGGGGCTCCACATTGTACAAGAAAAATGTCTGATCCTGCCTAACATTCCAACAGCTGAATTTGTTTATCTGAAAGATGAAGTGGTAAATCAGGAGCGATTAGCGTTAAATGAGAGTATATGGGAACCTGATTTTGTAAATCTCAGTGTCCTTGACTATTTCCCCACGAGAAGCCTCTTTAACTTACAACAGGTCCAGACTGGACTCTGGGAAGCAGGTGAGCGGGGAGGGAAAAGCAGCTCATCGGAGCAAGTCAGAGGCCGCATCTCCCGGCGTTTGAGGTGTCTGCAGCTGTTTTGCTATCACACACCACTGTAGGAGAACACATGACTTGGCGACGGGTTGTGCCATGTGTGCAATGAGTTGTCATGGTGTTTGTATTCCAGTTAGATTTGCCAAGCCCCTTTTCCAGGTCTGTGTTTCCCTGTCTCTTAGTGTCCTCTGCTGGTGGTTTCTGGTACACTCACCCTATCTGAAGGACTGAATACTTCTGCAATAATGGAATCAGAAAATCATCAGTTGCAGCCACTCTAGTAATAATAGGTTCAGGCAAGGACCTTGTAGATGCCAAAGCCACCGGTGAAGGCTTCTTGGGAGATCAGGACCTTACCCAGCTTGGGAGGATCACCCCACAGCTTGCTTAGTAATTTTAAAGGGACAGAAAGGTACCTTTGCACATGGACAGATCTGGTGCCATCTACTTCAACTGATTGGTCACACTTAGCATCACCTATAATTGGACAAGCACACAACTCCTGTCCCTATTGTGGTGCCTCTAGGACATGGTTCTCAACCTTCTGGCCCTTTAAGTACAGTTCCTCATTTTGTGACCCAACCATAAAGTTATTTTCGTTGCTACTTCATAACTGTAATGTTGCTACTGTTATGAATCATAATGTAAATATCTGATATGCAGGGTGGTCTTAGGCGACCCCTGTGAAAGGGTCGTTCGACCGTCGTGACCCACAGGTTGAGAACCGCTGCTCTAGGATCTATGTCAACCTGACTCTATTGAAGATGATCAGGCAAACCCACCTGAGGAGTTTTCTGCACAGTACTTGGTCTGGACTTTTCCAAGATGTCAAGGGGGCGGGGGGAAACTAGTCTAGATTAAATGAGGCTAAGAAAGGGAAAAAAAGAAAACCCAGCAAAATACATTGTATGATCCTTCGTTCAAAAGCAGAACAACTATAAAGGACATTAGTTGTACAATTGGGAACACTCAAGGGTGGATTCTGAACTACATGGTGGTATTACGTCCATGTGCACTTTGCAGGAATGTGATAATGGCCATGTAGTTAAGTAGGCCATCTTAAGAGATCCCTGCTGACATATTAGGGGTAAAGCGTGATGTCCGCAGTGGCCATTTTCTCCAACTTTTTACAGTGGGGCCTTGACTTACAAGTTTAATTCGTTCTGAGACCGAGCTCGTTAAGGAGCTCGTTAACTCAAATTACTCTGTCAACTCAATGCAAAAAATCGGCCGAGAGACAGCTGGTATCTCAAAAAACTCGTTAGTCGGGACACTCGTAAGTCAAGGCCCCACTGTATTAGGAAAATTTAAATCATGCCAGGAGGGTTTTTAAAGAGTAAAGTCATATGTCCAGCAGTTGTGGAGATTTGGTGGCCATGTTGGTCAAACCTAAAAGGCCAAGCATTAGATTTGTGGGTGCTATTCAGGAGTCAGCCTGGGGCCATGTGGCTTGCTTCCGCACACTCTTGCTCCCAGGTCCAACTTTAAGGCAGGCTCACCATAAGCAGCCTTCTTACGAGGCTCATTCTTGTCTCCCTTTTTTTCCAGATTACCACCCATAGTTCGAGGAGGGACCATTGACAGGTACTGGCCCACTGCTGACGGCCGCCTGGTTGAGTACGACATAGATGAAGTGGTGTATGATGAAGATTCACCTTATCAGAACATTAAAATTCTGCATTCAAAGCAGTTTGGAAATATTCTCATCCTCAGTGGGGATGTTAGTAAGTATCCAGCCCTACCCCAATTGTATAACAAAGTGACTGTGTTGGCCCCTAGCCGGTTTGGCTCAGTGGATAGAGTGTCGGCCTGCGGACTGAAAGGCCCCAGGCTTGATTCTGGTCAGGGGCACATGCCTAGGTAGTGCACTCGATCCCCAGTAGGGGGCATACAAGGATCAATGATTCCCTCTCATCATTGGTGTTTCTAGCTGTCTCTCCCTTTCTGAAACCAATAAAAATATATTAAAAAAATTTTTTTTAAAAAAGTGACTGTTTGATTATGTTGTTTTCCTGACAAATATCACTGTTGTGGATTTGCCCAAGTTTGTCCTTGGCACTGGTGTTTTTGAAATGAACATTTCTGTTGTGTTCACTTGTAGATTGTCTGGGCCTTTGTGTTTTACAGCAGAGCTAGGAAAACTTTGTCTCGACATTCTTTTTTCTTAATTTCTTAGTATTGAGTATTTGGATTATATTTCCAAAAGTATATAATTGCTTATTTACAAAAATATTTTTGTTATGGAAAACCTCACTTCTAAGTAGACAAAGTAGTATGATGAACCCACATAATACCCTCACCGCTGAGTGTCAATGGTTATTGACTCCTGGCCAGTCTTGTTTCCCCTAAACCCCAGTCCACTTTCTTTCTCATTTTTTTAATTGATTTCAGAGAGGAAGGGAGAAACATTGAAGATGAGAAAGAATCATTGATGAGCTGCCTCCTGCATGCCCCACACTGGGGATCTAGCCTGCAACCTGGGCATGTGCCCTGACTGGGAATCAAACTGTGACCTCCTTGGTTCATAGGTCAGTGCTCAACCACTGAGTCATGCTGGCTGGGCTGTTTCTCATATTTTGAAGCAACTCTTAGATGTTGTGTTATTTCATCTGGAAAGACATAATTGCTTTTAATAATTCATATCAGTACATCCTTAAGACCAAGTTTTTTTCTGAATGACTAATGCAGACATGTATGTCATCTATGTGTGTAATGTATTGTATTGGGATTGATGAAAAATCCACAATCCAAAAAACTACTTTTGTGCGTTGTCGACTGTATTTAAAAATTGAAAATGAAACATCTTGGGCTAGAATCCAGCCCTTCCGAGAGGGGTGTGAGTCAGGTGGTGTGTGGGTTTGGGTAGAGTCACCCATTTGGGTCTGTTTCCTTCCTAGATCTGGCGGAGAGTGATTTGGCGTATACCCGGGCCATCATGGGCAGTGGCAAAGAAGATTACACTGGCAAAGACGTGCTGATTCTGGGAGGTGGAGATGGGGGCATTTTATGTGAAATAGTCAAACTGAAACCAAAGATGGTCACTATGGTAGAGATATCCTTTCTATATGGAATCAGGTTCAATGGGCTGCTTTTGTTTTCTTCCTCCCTTTTTGTCTCGTGAGTCCAGTTAATGTTATGAGGGAAATGTGTGATAAAGAGTGCCTTGAACAAACATTTCAATTTAGTACCAATAGCCTTTTTATGTGGCCAGCAACAAAGAAGCAGAGATAATCTAGTTGCAAATGAAAGAACAAGCAACTTTGGTACCATGTCTACTCAGCAGTTGCCAAAATAGCTTCTTTATGAGAAGAAAAAACTTCATTTCTTTTTGAATGTCCTGGGTGCAAAAATATAATCATTGTCTTACTCATCTTTTTTAACTTGTGATACATAAATGAATGTTATAAAACTTCTGTTTGTCTTAACCTTTTTAAAAAAGCATTACTATTTCAGAATTCTTTGATATGTTTAAATTCTGGCTAAATTTCTCCTTAACCTGTTCCGAACATTGACCAAATGGTGATTGATGGATGTAAGAAATACATGCGAAAAACATGTGGTGATGTCTTAGACAATCTTAAAGGAGACTGCTATCAGGTACTTGTGTTTTCCAGATAATGTTTTTAAGTGAACTGATAATATAAGTAATCTGAATTGTGCCTTCCTAAAACAACTTTAAGTATAACTGGTTAAGAAGATAAATATATCATCTTGTACGGGAGGAGAGTTTTCTATCTACCCTTCTAGTTCTTGGTTGAGACTCCTATAATCACAAACAGATTAACAAGAGAAAAACAGACGTTTATTGGCATGTATACCTCTTATGTATGTGAAGGTCCCAGGAGAAAAGTGAGTAACACAGAGGTAGCTTTAGAATTTAGGCTTAAATATCATCTTCTATATATATAAAAGCCTAATATGCAAAGTGTCCACTCTGAAATTTGACCGACCGGGAGTTTGATTGCTCGCTATGACATACGCTAACCACCAGGGGGCAGCACGTAATGAAAGAAGGCCCTAGCCGGCAGCCACTAGGGACCCTACCCATGCACAAATTTCGTGCACTGGGCCTGTAGTCTTAAATAGGGAAAGGGGAGAGTAAACGACTTTTCGGAAAGATGGATGGGCCCTTAGAAGAATAGATAGAAGGCAAGGTAGTTTGCGACAAAGTTTGTCGGAGTCCACGTAGTGTCAATCTTCTCTCCTGTGATAAGAGCCGATGTTCCTGGTTGAATCCTCCGGGGAGGGGAATGGATGACAGTTGAGTTTCTTTTGGAGGATCTGTCTTTAGGCAGGTAAGGGGAGTTCAGAGAAAGCCTCTCTAGTCAATATGCCAATGCATCATATTTTGAGGTGGCATGTTCTGGTCCCCTTCATTCTCTTTGTGAGTTATATGTAGATTTATATTTAAGGCAGAAGTGTACTTACAATAAGAAATAACTCTATAATTTCTGAATTTAATAACACTCATTCATTCTTTTTTCTTTTTTTAAATCCTCACCCGAGGCTATTTTTCCATTGATTTTTAAAGAGAGTGGGAGAGGAAAAAGAAATATCAATGTGAGAGAAGCACATTGATTGGTTGCCTCCTGCACGAGCCTCAACCAGGCCCAGGCTGGGGAGAAGCCTGCAACCAAATTACGTGCCCTTGACCGGAATCGAACCCAGGACCCTTTGGTCCTCAGGCCAATGCTCTATCCATTGAGTCAAACCTGCTAGGGTTCATTGTTTTTTAAAAAATATATATTTTATTGATTTTTTACAGAGAGGAAGGGAGAAGGATAGAGAGTTAGAAACATCAGTGAGAGAGAAACATCGATCAGCTGCCTCCCGCACACACCCCACTGGGGATGTGCCCGCAACCAAGGTACATGTCCTTGACCGGAATCGAACCCTGGACCCCTCAGTCCACAGGCCAATGCTCTATTCACTGAGCCAAACCGGTTAGGGCTCATTCTTATATAAAAGATGTCATGTACCATTTTATGACCTGACAACCATCACCTTTTGTCTCTCTACCCTGGATAATCTCTCTGTGCCTGGGTCTTTCAGAGGGAATTTGCTAAGCAAACTGGTTCCTGTCCTAAATTCTACTGTACTTGCAAGTCCACCCATCATTACAGTTTGTAGGATACATTTATATTATATTTTAGGATGCATGTTTGATGTTCATACCTGCAGTACTTTTTAGAACAATATAATCAAGCAAATACTTATTTTATTTGAATAAAAATCTTGTGTATCTCTAGATGTATAGACATTTTAGATGAGAGCTTCAGTTTGTTGATTTATAAATTACTCCATCCCATTGTCCCTAAAGTGTGTGCATCCAAATTTGATTTCACAGTACACACATGTTAATTTTTTAAGCTGAGAGAGGAATTATTTCCACATTAGAGTGCAGTTTTGACTGTTTTGTGGGCAAGAGGAAAAAATATACATTTTACTTATACTATGTGAAAGTTTAAAAGTGGGGGATTAGGTTCTTCAGAGCATGACAGATTTTTTCACAATGAGCTAAAAGTTACCATTGTTAACAAATAATGTTTGTATTGTTAGCCAGGCCCTCTGCCCTGGGTGTCTTAACATTGCATGCTCACATGTGTACCAAGCAGATATTATTTCTATTTTATGGATGAAGATTAAACTTAGAGTTTGAAGGACATTTATTCAAAGTTATAGGGTAATTTTAGAGGAGTGATTCAGATTCCTAATTCCTTGTATGAATTAAGGAAAATACGAAACAGAACCCCAAACCAAACCTGCAATACTGTGGAGTTGTGTATGTGGAGTTGTGCACTGTTATAATTAACTAGAGGCCTGGTGCACAAATTTGTGCCCAGGTGGGGTCCCTCAGCCTGGCTGGTGATTGAGGCCTATGGTGGGCTGGCTGGCTGGCTGGGGGGAGGGGCCACAGGACATTGACTGTGAGAGTGCACTGACCACCAGGGGGCAGCTCCTGCATTGAGTGTCTGCTCCCTGGTGGTCAGTGTGTGTTATAGTGACTGGTCAACCGGTTGTTCCAGTAGTTCGGTCATAATGGTCGCTTAGGCCCGTGGTTGGCAAACTGCGGCTCGCGAGCCACATGCAACTCTTTGGCCCCTTGAGTGTAGCTCTTCCTAAGCCTTAGGAGTACCCTAATTAAGTTAATAACAATGTACCTACCTATATAGTTTAAGTTTAAAAAATTTGGCTCTCAAAAGAAATTTCAATTGTACTGTCGACATTTGGCTCTGTTGACTAATGAGTTTGCTGACCACTGGCTTAGGCTGTATATATATATATATAGGCATATATAAATGGGAAGATTTACTAATGGCCTGGGAAATAAACCTTTCCACTTGAAAATCCATCTGAGGGCAGAGCACTGAAGGCAGAAGGTGACACAGACAGTTGGACATTTTAGAGAAGGGGAAAGTAGTATTTTTGAAATTGCTGGGCTCTTGAGGAAGTTGTTTGCCTGAACATATCCTTTTTCCCCTGTCTTCTTTCTGGAACAGAACAACCAGCAGGGGAAGCCTGTACAATTCTTCTGAGGCACACAGTTTTCCCAGCTCTAAAGGGGTGGAGGTTGCTGGTCTCCCTGGCAGCGGCAGACAAGCCCCTTAGGCATTAAAATTCTACCATCAACAAATCACCAGGACCTTGCAACTGTTTGTCTTTTGAAAAACAGAAAATTACTCTGATAACCTTGTATTAGAAAATAGTAAGTGTTCCAAAGCACTTATAAAAGAATCATTAAAATAGTACAAAAAGAATACTAAAAGCCGATTTCTGTATGGGCAAGATTTCCAAGTATAAAATAGTAGTAAGTTAAATCTGACACTTTATTTAAAGACATATATATTATGTGCAAGAAAGTTTAGTTCATAAATGTAAAAATATGAATCTTAAAGAAATCAGCATAATTTATTATATGAATAATTTAAAGGAGAAAATAATTGACATTAATAGATGCTAAAGTATTTGGGAATATATAGTCATTCTTTTTTTCAAAGATCAAAATATTTGTCTTATGACATCCAGTTGGCTTAGAAGTATTTATAAAATGTTTTAAAATTTTCTTTTATTTTTTCCATCACCATTTATCCCCTCTATGCCGTCTTCCACCCCCATCTCCACCCCTGTAATCACCACACTATTGTCCATATCCATGAGAGTTCTCTCTCTCTCTCTCTCTTTTTTGTTAATCATCACCCAAGGATATTTTTCCCATTTTTTTTTATGTGTGTGTGTGTTGTTTTTTTTAGATAGTGAGTGGGAGGGGGAGAGAGAGGGGCAGAGGGAAACATCTACATCTATGTGATGTGAGAGAGACAAATTGATTGGTTGCCTCCCGCACTCACCCTGATTGGGGCAGGGATCAAACTGGCAACCGGGTATGTGCCCCTGACCTAGAATCAAACCCTTCCATGCACAGGCTGGTGCTCTAACCTCTTAGCACACCAGCCAGGGCCTCTCTCTCTTTGATTCTTTTTTGCTCAGCCACTCTAACCCCCTCCAACCTCCCTTCCCCCACCAGAGCTGTCTGCCTGCTCTCTATCTATGTGTCTCTCTCTATTTTGCTTGGTAGTTTAGTTAAATTCCACATATGAGTGAAATCATATAGTACCTGTCTTTCTCTGACTGGCTTATTTCACTTAGCATAATGCTCTCCAGGTCCATCGATGTTCTCACAAAGGGTAATGAAATTTCTTTAGGTAAAATAAAATTGCAAAAGAAGGGCAACTACCTAAACATAATAGAAACCATCAGAAACCTAAAGATAATATTGTATTAAACTAGGGGCCCAGTGCATGAATTTGTGCACCTCGAAAGGAACTGTGAGCCGCGAGGCTACGGTGGGCACAGGGGTGGGTCTCGGCCCATCCTCTGCACCCTTGCCTGGCCCCTCCTGCCGCGGCCCCTGGTCCCCTCTCTGCCGGCAACCCCACTCCCGCTGCCACTGCTCCCATGCGCTGACAGCCTGCTATGTTTCACATATCATGTTCCACACATGCCCCCTGGTAGTCAGCGCACGTCATAGCAACCGGTTGGTTGGTCTGCCGTTCGGTCTGTTTGCATATTAGCCTTTTATTATATAAGACTAGAGGCCCGGTGCATGAAATTCGTGCGGGGGGGGGAATAGGGGGGTTCCTCAGCCCGACCTGCACCCTCTCCAATCCAGGAGCCCCCAGAGGATGTCCTACTGACGGCTTAGGCCCGCTCCCCGTGGTTCTCTGCTCTCTACGGGACCTGCCTGCTCCACACCATGGCGATGGGCAAGCAGGCCCTGCTGGGTGCTGCCTGTGGGCAGTGCTTGCCTGCTTGTGGATTGCCAGGGTGACTGCCGGCAGGCACTGCTGGGCGCTTGCCTGCTCCGGGTCACCACAGCAATGCCTGCTGGGCTCACGTTGCCGGGGTGACGCCGCCAGTGTCCTGCCCTGGCTGCTATGGGTGCCACCATCTTTGTCGTGGAGTGATGGTTAATTTGCATATTACTCTTTTATTAGATAGGGTGGTATCAGCCCAAGAAAGATTCAAACAAGTAGAGAATTTTTATGAGTTTATTTGAGCCATACTGACAGAAATTGCCAGGAAGCAAAATCTCAACTGATTGAGAAACTGCTCCTGAGCTTGGCAGTTTTGCACCTTACTTTATACATTAGACTCAAAGGAGGAGGCATAAGCACAGTTACATGAAATCCATTGGTGATAGATTATGGAGGTGGGGTAAAGCAAAACAGGGGGCAGAATCTCGGAGATTGGATAAAAAGTAAAACATACTTCTTTTACATTGGTGGGTATAGGATAGTTAACAGTTAACAACATGATAATAACAATGAGGGGTTTTGTGGCCTCTGCTCTGGTGCAGTGAAGGGGTCTGGAAAAAAAAGATATTACCCTGACATTCCAAAGGTATGTTATGGTAGATGCAAAAAAAACCCGACAGGCACAGTTAAGGTAAAGATTGACTTTTGTCAAGGGAGATACAGGCCTAGGACATGACTACCCACCATGACTGCTTTTAATTAGGAAGTTTTAACTTCATACCATCTTATATGTGGTTCCTTTAGGTCTCTGAGTTCGTAAGGCAGCCACACAGGCCTCCCCTGAGCCTGTCCAGTTTAGTATGTGGCCCCTTTCTCGTCCATAAGGGAAAAATACGTAAGGCATTTCCTCTGAAACTAGGGTGAGGATGCTTATTCCCTTTATTCAGCATTCTTTTTGAGGCTTTACATACTTCAGTAAGGCAGGAAAATGTAAAGAATATAAATATAGAAAGAAATTATTTGCCAATTGGTTAGAAGATCTAGGAAACTCATCTAGAAATCTAGTTGAATTCAGGAAAATTTGGTAAAGTGATTGCAGAAAGACAGACTTAAAAGCTCCTGCTATGCTAACCACAAAACAGTTTGAATGGAAATTGGGGTGGAGGGTAGATTGGAAATCCTATTTAGAGTAGTAACCAATTGTTAAATAACTAGGAATAAGTTTAACACAAATCCGGAGTATTGTGAGACTGATAAGAATTACGTTAAGATCCTATTGAAAGACAGCAACTGAAGTTTGAATCTGTGGAGAGACATTACATTTCTTGGATGAAAATATCAGAACAATGTCTTTCATCCTAATGATAAATAATTCTAAACAGAATCCCAAGGGAGTTTTTAGAATTTGACCAAGTGATTTTGAAGTTCATTTGTAACTATAAGTTTCTAAGAATAGCCAAGAAAAACATTTAAAATAACTGTAGTGAAGGGAGATTTGCCCTCTTGTAATCCAATAGGAAGTATGATGTAGACACAGGAAGAGACAGATAGATAAGAGGAGTGTCACAGAGGCTTGAACACATGCAGCTAATATGTGGTGTAAGGTGTGTTGACTCAGCTCAAAAGAGTCAGAAGGCTTTGGCTAGCAATAAATGAGATTTATTCAAGGGTATTAGGGTTTACAAATGGGACATTCAGGTAGGCAATGCCAAAAGTTTTCCAAAGCAGAAAGAAAAGCTGAGAGTTTTTATAGTAAAAAGTACATTCTTAAATAGAGTTCATCCTGCATTCTTAGCGCATGAGTTGGTTCAGGATGGTAAGCTTCACATGTCCCGTGATCTGGATAATGGAATAATTTCTTCTGGAGATCATTCATATGGTCATCTGAGGGTTTGATGTATGTGCAGGTATTGGTGCACAACCAGCAGATGTGTATGCAGGCATTGACGCAGGATTGGGAAGTTCAGAAGTTTTAGTTCCTAGGATAGTTAAGGCAAGAATACAGTCATTTGTGCCTCAGCTTACTTTATTTTGATAATTTAGCAGCTTGACCATAGTGACTCCATTTTATTTCTTCACTCCATTCTGTTTCTTCACTCCGTCCCTTCATTCTACTAATCATTTTGCTTGGGTAAAGGCGATTGAGTTGATTTAATAAGTGATGCTGGCATCATGGACTGTATACTAGTATATGCATGAGAACAAAGCTAATTAACCTTAGAAGCCATAGAAAAATCAATTTCAGATGGTTTAAGCTCTCTCTGTAAAAACTAATACATGGCCCTAGTTGGTTTGGCTAAGTGGGTAGAGAGTCGGCCTGCGGACAGAAGGGTCCCTGGTTAGATTCCAGTCAAGGGCACATGCCCAGGTTGCAGGCTCATTCCCCAGTAGGGGGCGTGCAGGAGGCAGCCGATCAATGGTTCTCTCTCATCATTGATGTTTCTATCTCTCCGTCTCCCTTTCTCCTCTCTGAAATCAATAAAAATATATTAAAAAACAAAAATAAAACTAATATTTATAGGAAAGTTTAGGAGTTGGGAAACATTTTTAAAAAGGACAAGAACCTCAGAAATTGTAATGACAACATAATACTGTAAACAAAACCAAAAGGCAGACTGAAAACAATACTGCTAACAAACAGGACAGGGACTTAATCTGTTTAATATATAAAGAGACCCTACAACATTTTTTTAAATTGTTTTATTGCTTAAAGTATTACAAAGAGTATTACATATGTGTCCTTTTTTTCCCCCCGCCCTTGACAATCCCCTGGCCTCCCCTACCCCCCAGTGTCTTATGTCCATTGGTTATGCTTATATGCATGCATACAAGTCCTTCGGTTGATCTCTTACCCCCCTCCCTCCTGCCCCCCAACCCTCCCTGGCCTTCCCGCTGCAGTTTGACAATCTGTTCGAGGCAGCTCTGCCTCTGTATCTATTATTGTTCATAAGTTTATAATGGTCTTTATTATCCATGAATGAGTGAGATCATGTGGTATTGGTTTAACCATATGAATTGGTACTTCTCAGAAGGCAGAAATCAATAACCTGAAAACGTTTTAAGACAAGATGTTCACCCCTATTGGTGGCACAAGAAGTTCATGTGAAAATATTAGCAAGGGATTTGATACAAATAGAAGAAGGGGGACAACAGCCAATGCTGGGAAGGATGAAAGGAAACAGTTGTTCACATGCATTGATGATTGGAGTGTGAATTGCCTTAAAAACTAAAATGCACATGCCTTTGTCTCAGCAATCCCGTGTTTGAGCATCCAGCCCACAGACAGAAAAGCATCTATACTTTATTATGGAGGTTTATTATGGCTGTATTTGTAGAGGCCAAGGCTCAAAGATGATAAGTGTGGAACATTTTAATGGAATGATACAGTTTTTACAAACATCATTACCTGGAATGATGTTAGGTAAATATTTCCAAGTTTAGAACAATGTGTGTGATCCTAGTTTTACAAAAGAACAAGCACTTGTTTTTATTTGCAGGTGAGACTTTATAAGAATCTTTATGAGCACAGAGAAAAAAACTTGAGATTTTTTAAGCACTTAAATGGGATTGATAAATAGATTGAAGGCAGCTGGGGTGTTAGTGTTAGTGTCTTTACTGTTTTTCCATGGTTACAGTTAAATGATGTATTAAGTGAAGCACATTATAAAACACTGGAGGCCCAGTGCATGAAATTCGTGCACAAGTAGGGTCCCTAGATCTGGCTGGCAATCAGGGCCCATCTGTGGGGCAACTGGCGGGGTGATCGGGTCCCCCGCTTGCACCCACCTAGGCTGGCCTGGCATCACCCGCTCGCCAGCCCCACTCCCTGCTGCTGCCGGTGGGGGCCTGCCGGCTGGGGGCAGCTCCTGCTTTGAGTGTCTGCCTCCTGGTGGTCAGTGCATGTCATAGAAAACGGTTGTTACACTGTTCAGTCAATTTGCATATTAGGGTTTTATATAGATAGATTAGGACCATAAGATTTAGTTACCTTAAAAGATATGACTTTCCACTGTGGAGAACAGTATGGCGTTTCCTCAGAAAACTAAAAATGGAGCTCTCTTTTGACCCAGTGATCCCACTTCTAGTAATATATCCCAAGAAACAAGCAACACCAATCAGAAAGGACATGTGCACCCCTATGTTCATAGCAGTACAATTCACCATAGCTAAGATTTGGAAACAGCCTAAGTGCCCATCAGCAGATGAATGGATTAGAAAACTGTGGTACATCTACATGATGGAATACTATGCTGCTGTAAAAAGAAGGAACTCTTACCATTTGCAACAGCATGGATGGACCTGGAGAGCATTATGCTAAGCGAAATAAGTCAGTTGGAGAAAGATAAATATCACATGATCTCACTCATTTGTGGAATATAATGAACAACATAAACTGATGAACAAAAATAGATCCAGAGACAGAGAAGCATCGATCAGACCGTCAAACCTCAGAGGGAAGACGGGAGGGTGGGGGTAAGGGGGAGAGATCAACCAAAAGACTTGTGTGTATGTATATAAGCATAACCAATGGAGACAGACACCAGGGGTGTGAGGGCATGAGTGGGGTGGGGTGGGTGGGCAAAGGGGGGATAAGAATACATGTAATACCTTAATTAAGAAAAAAAAAGCTGTGACTTTGAGTATATGTGTAAGAGCAGATCTGGAATAGATTATTTTAGGGAATTGTGGCAAGGTAGATTTCTTTTTTTTCTTTTTTACAAAAATATATTTTTATTGATTTCAGAGAGGAAGCGGGGGGCGGGGGAGAGAGAGGGAGAGGGAGAGAGAGAGAGAGAGGGAGAGAGAGAGAGAAAGAAAGAGAAAGAAAGAAAAAAAAGAAAGAAGAAGAAAGGAGGAAGGAAGAAAGGAAGGAAGAAAGGAAGAAAGAAAGACAAACATACATCAATGATGAGAAAGAATCATTTTTCGGCTGCCTCCTGTGGGGATGGAGACCTGACCAGGAATTGAACCGGGACCTCCTGGTTCATAGGTTGATGCTCAACCACTGAGCGACACCAGCCAGGCTAACCTTGATTTCTGATTTATTTGTTATATGTGATTTTTTTTTTCACAAATACGTATTTTGCAGCTAGAAAAATGAAAGACAAGGGAAATAACTCTTGCCTAGTTTAGGATGTTGCCTAGAGCCAGATGTGTCCCCAGCACTTCAAAGATAAGGCAACCCCCAAACTTAGTTCCTGAATTTACTATAGTGGCTCGATGAGAATTCCAGCTCTTAGCTTCTTTATTTACCTCCTTAATAACTCTGTTTTGGGAGCTGGCATGTATTACATGGCTTTATTACCGTCGGTACTCATAAATGTTAGAGGAAATTGAAAAACCTTAGGTTAAGAGTTTGGAGTAAAGTGCAAAAATACATCAGTAGACAATGAAGTTATTCAGTACTCGTGTAGAAGAAAAACTAAAAGTGGCTGAAAATACAGATAGTAGGAGAGGCGATATAGATTAGGGTTTCAGATAACTAGGTATACTTCTTGGCTCTGTTACTGGGTGCCTTTGGGTAAACTTTGTATCCTCGTAAGTTTGTTTTCTCCATTTATAAAACAGGGATAATGATAGCACTTGCAGAGTTGTTTAGATAAAATGAGATGGCACATGAAACATGTAATAAGCACTGAATTTTAGTTCTTATAGGCATGGGTGGAAGTCATTTTTATTCGTGTGGCAGGTGCTGTGGGATGTCAGCTCCAGCTTGAATTTTCCTCTTCCTCTACAAGTGTTTAACTATTTCCACATGTGTTGGCTCACCCGCATTATTTCTGTTCTTTCTGGAAGGTTCTAGTAGAGGACTGTATTCCGGTACTGAAGAGGTACGCCAAAGAAGGGAGAGAGTTTGATTATGTGATTAATGATTTGACAGCTGTTCCAATCTCCACATCTCCGGAAGAAGGTAGATTTTGTTTTGTTTTTAACCACAAGAACAGAAATGTTCATGGAAATGTTTTTCTTGGCACCATGTGAGAATGATAGGATGTTGGAGATTATCTAGTTAAGTGTCTTCATTTTTTTTAAAGGTAGTTAAACTGAGGCCCACGGTGGAAAGATGGCTGTATTTGGCTTTGGTCAAATCCTGTCCTGTTCCTAAATGAGCAAATTAACTGTCATTTGAAACAAACATGAAATAAAATGACTCATAATTACATCTCTAATACATTAGCTTGTTTGATAATTTGCCCTAGGTGATTTTTAACCTGTAATGGGACAAACTGGTGACCTGCCTAAACAGCGCCAGAGACAGTTCCTTTCTCAAACCCCAGGCTTGAAATCACTGCTGGGTTGGGGTTTGAGTGTTAATGATTTTTCTATAACCTTGTCTTCCTGCTGAGTTTTCAGGCTGGATCCCTATCTGATGACCTTTGCAGTTTCTCTCTTGGGATGTTGCTGCTTATCCCCCTTACTTAAAGCTGTCGTCTTGCAGATTTCAACCACTGCCTTTTGTGTCGAATCTTTATTGGTGTTGTGAGAACAGTGCTAAGTAAAGCACATTTGCTTTTGACCCACTTGGGTATGTGCACATGTGTACAAGATACCCAATTTATATATTCACTAGAGGCCCAGTGCACAAAAATTCGTGCACTGGGGGTGGGGGGTCCTTCAGTCCCGCTTGCCCCCTCTCACAGTCTGGGAGCCATCAGGGGATGTCCTACTGACGGGGAGCGGGCTTAAGCTGCAGTCAGGCCTCCTTCTGTGGGAGGCGACTAGGCGATCATGCGAAGGCAGCACCCCATCACCCCACTGCTGCTGCCACTGCCAGCCAGTAGGCCCTCGCTTCTTAGTGCTGGCCCTGCCCCCTGCCCACTGGTGGGAAGGGGGCAATCTTGGGCCAGGCCAGCTGGGGGAGGGGCTGTGGGAGGTTGAGGCATAGCAGGTCACACCCCATCTAACCTCTGCAGAGGCGTGGCGCCGGGACCAGGAGAGGAGGCAGCACCTCCGCTCCTGCTCCCGCAGCAGCGGCCTCGCCTTCGCTCCCACTCCTGTGGCGGCAGCCCCGCCTCCGCTCCCATGGTGGCCCTAGGCCAGGGGTCCTCAAACTACGGCCCGCCGGCCACATGCAAATACAAATATTGTATTTGTTCCCGTTTTGTTTTTTTACTTCAAAATAAGATATGTGCAGTGTGCATAGGAATTTGTTCATAGTTTTTTTTTAAACTGTAGTCCGGCCCTCCAACGGTCTGAGGGACAGTGAACTGGCCCCCTGTTTAAAAAGTTTGAGGACCCCTGGACTAGGCCCTTGTGGCCGCTGTGGCTTTGTCCGGATGGATGTTCGCTCTAATTAGCATATTACCATTTTATTAGTATAGATAAGTGAGAATGCATTTTCATTGATTAATAAGCTCTCCAATATTGGGTCTTAAGCTCAAGGCTCTTTCTTTGGTATTGTTGAGTATTGATGCATTTTGTTTCTGATGCATGCAAACCCATACTTAATAAACCTGCATTTTTCAACATCCAGATTCCACATGGGAGTTTCTCAGACTGATTCTTGATCTCTCCATGAAAGTACTGAAACAGGATGGGAAATATTTTACACAGGTAGGCTTCTTAACTGTTCCCCACCCCCCAAACTCTTAATAAGCATTTTCTATTTTGAAATGTGAATGCATGTTCATGCAATTTATGTCTGGTAAGGATAGAACAACATAATTAGATTATGATCTTTGAAGCAGTAAGTTTGTAAATAGCCGACCTGGCATCTATTGGGAATTAATCAGCTTTTGTATTCTGTTTGTTACCGGATTTATCAACCTTGGGCTCTGGCTGTAGTATGAGCTGCTGCCACGAGATGGAGACAGAGATTGTGATTTCCCCCTTTATAGGAAATCTACAATGAAACCTGCTCAAAGTCAGCTTATTCTTATAAAAGCAACCCACATTCAGTGAGTTGGGGAACTTTCACAAGTGGAGCTAGGAGGAAAGTGGAACTGTTTTCTTTCATTGAGAATATTTGTCCAGTGGACTGCCTTCTCGGAGAATTGATATCTCAATACGGAGGATTAATAAAAACACTACCTTAACAGATCACCATGGCCCATTCATTAAATATTAATGATCCAGGCCTTGATAACTTGCCTTTGCCAACTGACTTTTATGAAAAATCACATTATATGCTCAGGACTGTGCCATTTTCCAAGAAATTCAAAAGCTGTATTAGGACATGTTTCCTGTCCCTGCATTCATTACAGTTGGAGATGCCAGGCTATCTCATTTGATCATACCCAGGAATGATAAATGGTTGAATGTGTGATGGCATACATGGACTAAGGAGGTTGTAGGCCCTTGAAGAAGCAGTGGTCAAGTCAAGAGTGCAGGGTGGTTTGATTCTGGATGTACTGATATAGTTGCCACAGTGCAATATTTTTTTTTACTGCCAGGTGATAAGCTCAGAAGACACCCTTGGTTTACACCAAAGCATGTCAGACTCATAGGCTAACACTAACATGGGCCAAATAAACAAATTTAAGTTTATGTGGGCCTCAAAAAAACAGAAGCTTCAATTTTCATAGAAATACAGGTTTATTTCAATAGAGACATGCTGAAGACAAAGGGCTGAAATAAATGAGTCATCGTTAACATAAAATAATAGAACATTTTAATAAAAATTAATATTTTTTCTTGAACATTAACTTACCAGACACTGAATAACTGCACAAATTTAATAAGTATAACGCAAATAAACCTATTTTTCTTGTTCTCCGAAAGTGAAATATTTCCTGTTGCGCACACCAAACAGGTCAGTCCCAGACTAATGATGTGGCCATCGACTGCTAAACTATTCGCTGCTAATATTAGTGGAGAGAGGTGGTGCGCCTATGCGTAAGATGCATAAGGGAAGTGAATGCAACACGATTCTAGTCATCAGTCATTAGCAAACTTTGTAGTTTGTTATTAATAATTATGTATAACAGGATATTGTAAAAATTAAGTTACAAATTTTTTAAAAATTTTATTTTATTGTTTAAATTATTACAGATAGTAGTACATATGTCTCCTCCCCCCCCCCATTGATGTTTCCCCGGCCTCCCCTGCCCCCTGGCACATGCCCTCACCGCCCCCCCCAGGGTCTTGTGTCCATTGGTTATGCTTATATGCATGCATACAAGTCCTTCGGTTGATCTCTTACCCCCCACTCCCCAAGGGTTATGAAATTGTTATTAAAATGTTTCTTACATACTGTTATATTGGCTGGGCTGCAAAAATATTCCTTGTGGGCCGCATGTGTTACACCCACCTCCCTTCCTCAAGTGTGTTGCTTCGAACTGGAGTAAGACAATAGAATGGGGTGGTGAAGGCCTGGGGCAGAGGGTGGAGGCATATTAGAAGAGGTCAATGGGGGAAATAGGAGACATATGTAATACTTTCAACAATAAAGATAAAAAAGAAAAGAACTGGAGTAAGGTTTAGATGGGATGAAAGTGTTGTTTGACCTGTTGCTTGGTGATTGACAAAAGCTAAATGTTTCTGCCTAAAATTGCTTGCATCACAGTACCGAGTTCATAATGTCATTGGTGTCACTGTGACCTTGTCATTGTGCCACAAAGCTGGGGAAAGCATCATGGAGTGCCTGGATTTTGGCTCTGCTGGATGGGGGATCTGATCTGAATCTGGGAGAGAATTGCTTTCACAGGACTAGGAGGCATATCCTGAGTCTTGGCCTCCCTCCCTTTACTCCCCATTCCCCATTAAGTCTAGGTTTTTTGATAATGTATGTGACATTCATGTAAATTATAATGCAAAGTATAAGCAAACTCTGACTCCCCTAACTTGAGAATTGGACATTGCCAGTACCACTGACACATCTCCATCCCTCCCTAATCCATGCCCACCTTCTAGAAGTAAACTACCTTTAGTGTTGTTGGGTTTTTTATTCCTGTGCTGTTCTTTATAGATGTTTCACATATTTGTGATATACTAAATCATTATATTGTATAGTTTTCCTTGCTTTTGAACTCAATAAAAATGGAGTCCTTAAGGATGTATACTTTTGCACCTGCTTTTTACATTACAGAAGTAATACATGCTAACTGTTAAGTTTAAAAGACACAAGCAATACAGAAATCTAAAGTAAAAAACTAAGATTCACTTACCCACATCTAACATGGGTCAAGGAGAACTTTCTAGAACTGAAGCTACTGAATTGGGTTTTACTCCCTTGAAGTGCAACCCCCCCCCCATGGCCCCATTTTCCCCTTTCTCTCATCCTTAATAAGTGCTTAATTCTTTGCTATTAGATTTTTGTTCTGCATTTCCCATGTGTCTTTCTTAAGAAAATTTAAAAAAAAGTAGTTCTATTTAAATAAACAGGAAAGTGGAATGCATCATGTTACTTTTTTGGGTAGGTCTCTATTTGTGGTGAGTTTATTTTCTTTTTTAGCTGCTTTTTGACAGTGTTGGGGAAGAACAAATTGAAAGTATCCTATTTCCTTACCACATTCTCTGTGAGGAGGTTCTCCCGTTATCCCTCTGTGAAGAGAATGTGGTGTCAATTTTAGGATGGCAAGGGAAACCATTGAACTGTGTATGTCGGTGGCATTTCTATTCTACAGCTTCCCCAGGGGTGATGTGCTCTAAAAACAACCAGGCAGTGTTTTCTATTTGTGAGTCTTAAATTACACATGTGGTGTTTATATGCTCTCATGCTGAACTTGATGTTGAAACCAAATTATATGCTGGCCAAGGGCACTTTGGCCAAATCCCACTGCAGGACCTAGATGATGGGTTACTAAACTGGCTGGCACTGAAGGATGACGTCATGCTGAGCGAATGTGCTAAGTTAAAACCACCAAGGCCAGTTCTCAGAATAGTTCTGTCTACCGGCTTGCCCATGGCTGGCTCGTTGATTGGTTTTGAAAGATTATCCTCAAAAATGCTTACATCACAGGCTGTCTTAACTTGTGAATAATTTTCATCTTATATTGTACATGCCTATTTTTTGGCAAATTGACAGTGAGATTCTTTTGAAGAAATAGAATCAGCACATACATTCCTTAGCCCTCTGAATGTTATGAACTTCAGTGGTTAAAAGAAAGTAGGTGGTGCCCAGCCAGTGTTGCTCAGTGATGGAGCATTGACCTATGAACCAGGAAGTTATGGTTCAATTCCGATCAAGGGCACATGCCCGAGTTGTGTGGTCTTGATCCCTAGTAGGGGACTTGCAGGAGGCAGCTGATTGATGATTCTCTCTCATCATTGATGTTTCTATCTCTCTCTTCCTCTCCCTCCCTCTCTAAAGTCAATAAAATATGTTTAAAAAAAGAAAATAGGTGGCCAAAAAAAGAAAGAAAACAGGTGGCATTAAATGCCTATCTTATATTCTAAGTCTATTATGAAAGCACTTGGGGAGATAATGTGCTAAAATGATAGACCCTACCCCCAGCCTACTAATTGAAAATTTGTATTTTAGCAAGATCACCTATGATTCCTGTGTACACTAAACATTGAGAGCCACTGCTTTCCAGTGCTGGTTCTCCTTCAGAGAAGGCCCACAATGGCATGATCCTGAAGCCCCACTTCCACAAGGTCTGGCAGCTGTGCATTGTCACATGGTTGAACCACCACATGTGGGATCCAACAGTGCAAGGCCCAGCAAGCCAAAGCATGCCCTGTATCCAGACCCATACTGTCCATGGAGAGATGCCCCACAGTGAGGTACCTCAGCACAGTGTGAGCCAGCAGGGGCTTCAGCTTGGAGGAATTAGAGTGACTGGCATCCATAAAAAGGGTGGCCCGGACCATTGGGATCTTGGTGGATCCGAGGAGGCAGAACAAGTCCACTGAGTCCCTGCAGGCCAAGCTCATACTCTTCCCCAGTAAACCCGAGGCCCCCAAGAAGGGAGACAGTTTTGCTGAAGAACTCAAGTTGGCCACCCAGACAGGATCAGTCATGCCCATAAGGAATGTTTACAAGAAGGAGAAAGTCAGGGTCATCACTGGAGGAGAAGAACTTCAAGGCATTCACCAGTCTTTGCGTGGCCTGCGCCAGTGCCCAGATCTTTGGCACCTGGGCAGAAAAAGCCAAGGAAGCCTCAGAACAGGATGTTGAAAAGAAAAAAGAAAGTGCTGTTGGCAACTTGTGATGAAAAAATAAAAAGTTTAGAAGCAGTGCTGTAGAACCATGCAGATGAGGTATCCATTTAGCAGCTCTACCATGTCTCTTGGCCAGCATCTCTGATTCTCTTCACCTTTTTTTTTTTTTATTCTCACACAGTGGCTGCTGCAGCTCCAAATGTTACATCTAGGTTATAGGCTAGAAGAAAATTGAAGGGGTGGGCCACTGTTCATTCTTGATTGTCCAGAATAAAATACTTTCCCTGTAGCCCCCTAGTAGATGTCTACTGTATTCGTTGACCACCCTGATCTGCTTGTGAAGTAGATCAGAGGTGGCAAGCAAGGCAGAAAATTTAGAACAATGAAGTCAAGAGAAAATGTTTGATAAGGACTGGAACTGGGCAATACCCTTAGTGTATCTATCGTGAATGAACTTTTGCTCTCTTATGCCTTAAGTCAAATTTCAGGGAAAGCATGGGGAGTAAATATAGTTCTATGCCAATATCTTAGACTGTTATGATGGTCATAGTTTAAGCCAGTGATGCTCATATTGTTGGTTGATTTTTTTTTGTTAAATGGCATTTAAATATATAAAATAAATATCAAAAATATAAGTCTTTGTTTTACTATGGTTCCAACTATCAAAAAATTTCTATATGTGACACGGCACCAGAGTTAAGTTAGGGTTTTTCAAAATGCTGACATGCCGAGCTCAAAAGGTTTGCCATCACTGGTTTAAGCCCTCTAGAAACAGAGAATATTACATATATATCTATCTATATCTATATCTATATCTATATCTATATCTATATCTATATCTATATCTATATCTATATCTATATCTATATATACACACACACACACACATTTTTTTTAATTTGGAAAAAAGGGGAGGAGGGAGGAGGGAGCCGGCCCTCAGCCCCCTGGGAAAGGGGCCGCATCTGCCGCCACCCACCAGAATATATTTTTGACACATTATTCTAAACGCAGTGTGACTACTGGGAAAACTTACATTGAATGGGTTTTGTGTATGAATCTTTGCTATTGCATGGTGTTGATACAAAGGCTGTGTCCCTAAATGAGAAATTGGTCTCACTTGTTTTGTATTGTCTCATCCTCTAATCATTTGAAATGGCTTGGTAAATGAGGTAGAAGAAGAATGAACTAATGGATCTATAAATAGAGCTCAGGGCAATTTTTGAAAGTACAGAAACCATATCTCATTTTCAAAGACGAGCTTTTACCGAAAGCTAGAATTGGTCCCATTTATTAGCGACCTTCAAATGAGTGGGACCCTCAGTGGACTCCAGTATCCCATTGTTTGCTTTTCTCTCTTTGATTTAGGGGAACTGTGTCAATTTGACAGAAGCCCTGTCACTCTATGAAGAACAGCTCGGACACCTGTATTGTCCTGTGGAATTCTCAAAGGAGATCGTCTGTGTCCCTTCATACTTGGAATTGTATCCTTTGACCTGATCGTTGTGTTGCCAGATCAGAACACCAAGTCAATCCCATGCCAGCTTAACATTTTGAATAAACAGAATTCTCTGTAGTATATGAGGCCCCAGTTTCCAAGCGCAGCTGCACATTGGAAGCCCCTGGGATCTTTAAAACAATACTGATTCTTGGGTCCTGCCCTCAGATTCTGGTGTGTGGCCTGCTACAGCTCCCAGTTGGTTTTCATGTTCAGGCACCACTGGTTCTGACAGGTGGTCCCCAGCCCTGCAGCATCATCTGGGAAATAGTTAGATGGGCAAATTCTTAAGCCCCACCCGGCCTGCTGCCCAATGAGAAAAGCTGGAGCTGGTGACTGGCCCTCCAGGGGATTGACGTGCACATTGAAGCTTTAGAACCCCAGCTGTTGCCGGCAAAAAGACTAAAGACATGCCTTCTACTTTTATCTTACGATGATCCTACTTTACTATCAGTTTCTACACGTGATTCTGATTTGCAATAGAAATCGAGAGCTAGAAATAATGTCGGGGTCTCAAACTTAACGTTGATATTC
Organism: Myotis myotis; assembly: GCF_014108235.1. NCBI lineage: Eukaryota > Metazoa > Chordata > Mammalia > Chiroptera > Vespertilionidae > Myotis > Myotis myotis. Next base: position 119,781,249 of record NW_023416346.1, on the reverse strand, counting down.
TCTATTAGGGCCACTTAGTAAATTTAATCCCTAGAAATAAGAAAAGAACTGGGGGGTGGGCAGACCAGAATGAGAGCATTGCCACTGGAAATTTATAATAGGTTTCCTCCTCCTCAAAGGCACACTGGAGGGTGCAGACAAAGCATTGCTTTCTTGAGGTGGCGGAGTTTCCTGTGATTGCTGCTGGTCTGCAGTGAGGCCCGGGCCTGCAAGGTGGGGCAGGTTCTGACAGACAGGAGGCCATAACCTGCCCCCCCCCCCCCGCAGGGTCCTCCCTGGGATGCTTTGAGTGCTCTGTGCTTGCTGGGCCATGTTCTTCCTTGCCTGTGGCAGACTTTAACACCTCTCCCCCTACCAACCATCCACCTTCATCAGGGCTCTTCTCTAGAGCATTTTTACAGTCAGGTCTGTGTTTCTCTCTGGAAATGCAACCAGACAACCAAGGGGTCCGGGCTGCCTGTCACTACATGAGCCAATTCAGCAGGGACAGGGCTGAATCATATATGAGTGTTTATTCCAATACTGCCGGCAGGATGGGAGAGCAGTAGGTCAGCCACAAAAATCTGCTCTGCCCCCCACCATAAGCCAGCTGCTTATATTGGGTAGAAGGGCAAAGATTACGTGGGAAAGTAGGAATTACAGGCATGGGAAAGTGGGCACGGGATAATCATACAAGTCATGGGGGCTGCGGGGGGGGGGGGGTGTGGTCACAGAGGGCAGGCACCTCACGGTGCCCCAGGACCAGATTACAGGCAATAGAGGCTGGGGTTGTAAAGCGCAGGTGCCTCCAGGACTAGATTGCTTCAGCCACGAGGTTGTAAATCTTTCCATAATGATAGGCAGTTCTCAGGACAGGAGGATGGACTGCATTCCGATGTTAGCTCCCCTGTCCCAGGGCGTACAACTCCCAGCCTGGTTAGAATGTGTTTTCTCTACTCAGAACAGAACCATCACGGTTAACAGAGCATGATTAAGATTTCTTATCATTATAATTAGTTTCCAATATTCTATTTCTGCCCCTAACAGAAAGACTTGAGAAATCAGTTGATAGCATTTGGAAAAAAGGCTTCAGCTTGGGCCCCGGCTCTTCTCCGTCCTTCCACCTTTTTTTTTTTTTTCCTCTTCTTGCCACCTCCCACATTCTCCCCACTCCATTTCTCACCTCCCTCTTGTTTGTGTCTCTTCCTCCCACCCTTGTAAGAATTTCCTAAAACATCTTAGAGATCTTGAAAGCAGCACTATTACCTTTTCTCCGCACACCCCTCCCCAACTCAGTGTCATAGGTTGGTGAGTGTCCAGGCTGCCAAGTGGGTTATGGAAGAGGCCTTCATTCTCATTGCCTCAGTGCTGTCAGCCAGCAGTTTTTAGCCAGGGTGCCGCAAGAACTTTTAAAACCTGCAGTCCTGGCTAGTCAGGGCCACTGACCTCTTTTCCCTTAGATTGTCAAGTAAAAAAATGACAGCAGCCAACACAACAGTAGCCATCTGGTATGAATGAATCGAAATGATACTTCTTTTGTCAGATCGGCAAAAAGTATAACATAGTTTTTGGTGTGCCGCAGAATTTTAATAATTAGTAAAATGTGCCATGAGATGAAAAGGATTGAAAATTGCTGCTCTAAGCGATTTTTGTAGGCCAGCAAATTGTTAACGTAAAAAACATTTAAACCTGTAAAGAATTTTGTGAGTTAATTTGAGCCATACTGTCGACAGTTGCAGGGAAGCAGAATTCAACGTATTGAGATAGTGCCTCTTATAATGGTGGGTCTTTTACCTTGTTTTATACATTACAATCAAAGGAGGAGACATAAGTGGGGTTAAGTGAAATTCATTGGTGATAGAGTAGGGAGGCGGGATAAAGCAAAGCGCCAGACCTCTGGGATTGGATAGAAAGTAAAATGATAGACATGCTTCCTTTACACAGGTGGATAAAGGATAGTTAGCAGTCAACAAATAGCAAGATAATAACCATAGGTGTGTCCTGAGGGGTCCGGAAAAAGGGAAGTTAACGAGTGGCCCTGACATTTCACAGGTAAGTTATCTGGGATTCAAAAAGTCAATAGGCTCAGTAAAGATCTTAGTTGATCTTTGTCGGGGAAGATACTGGCCTAGGACATGACTACCCACTATAAGCTGCTTTTTTCATTAAAGGTTTTCATTTCAGACCATCCTCTGTGGTTACTTTAGGTCTCTTGAGTTTGCAAGGCCGCCACGCAGGCCTTTCCTGGGTTAGGCAGTTTAGCATGTGGCCCCTTTTCGTCCACCACATTTTAAGCGATAACCTGTTCTTCGAATTACCTGTTCTCATTCCTTGACTCCTTGTCCAGGTGGGTATTTTACACTGTTTGGAAGAAAGCTAAACCTTGAAGATCAATAGCCCCTCATCATGTGTGCTACAAATAGCCTTCCTGACCTGCACATGCTATATATGCCATCAAAATGAGTCAGGCAATTGATTGTGAATTCCTTCAAGTTTTCTTTTTTTATTTTTTAATTTAAAAAAAGGCAAATGGAAAATGTATATTTTGATGACCTAGGGTGTTATTTTTTGAAAGTCAGCTGAAGGATGATTAGCTAGCATAGCAAAGGCTGCTAAATGCACTGAACCCTAGAATGTGATTTTTTTTTTACTTTTTTTTTTTTTTTTTTCTGTGTGGGCTGTTTTCGTTTTTGTTTTGGTAGACTTTGAATTTGGTTGTTTGGAGGAATGAATATCACTGTTTTATTCTGGAGGGGAGTTCTTGATGGTGTTTCTTTCCCAAAAAAGGAATTGACTTACGTTAAAATTTGGTGCTTTTATGAAAGTTAAAAAAAATTAATCAGCAATGCTTTGATTAAAATTACAAATGAGAAATTTCATGTGTCTGTTCTTTTATTTCAGTTAGGTCTCCTCTTTCTTACTTCCTACTGCACAGAGCAAAGGTGTCTCCTGGTCTTTTTTTAGTTCTCTTTTATCACTCCCGGTGTCATTTATCTCTTTACAATAGGATGGCCTTAGGGCCTTTTTTGAACAGTAGTAATGACTTCCATTTACCATTGTGGTAAATGATACACACAGCCTATTACATTCACCAGTTCTTCATTATAAAATTGACCTGAGGGTAGGAAAAGATTTGGCCTTCCTGTGAAGTTGAAAGTCAGAAGCTTTTTTCTGTCCCCCATCTTACTTGTGTGTTAGATGTGGAAACAAAGATCAGTTTGGATGGCTGCTGTGAAGCTTGGGGAAGATTTTTGGATGCACAAATAGATGATAGTTTGTAGAGAGACCTGCAACCAGAACAACTTGAACTCGCCTAAGGAAGTGCTTGTAACTACTAGCTTGGTGTGTTTGTGGGAAACAACCCACATCAGAGGTGAGGGTATGTTGACTTGGCTGATTAGATTATCACTGAGTATGGGGGTACGTTCTCTCTTCCCGTGACCAGCGCCGAAAGAGAGAACTCGGTGGGTGGGGGGAGAGTTCAAGAATCTTGAGTAGAACGCGATGAGGGCTAAGGAAGAATGAAAAACGATACTGAGACAGAAATAGAGGGAAAAGCTGGGCCTGGGTGTGGCGTCTACACTGATAGATGAACAGAGCGCCAGCACTGAACTGCGTGTTTAATTTATACTCCCATACACCAGGAAGTTACCTCAGTCCTGGACGAGCCAGCTGGTGGGCTTGAGGAGCAGTCAGGAACCTGAGGGCGTGGCTCCACCTCAGGGCCCCTCCTACAGGGCGGGGCCAGTCAGAGGGAGGGGTCCTATTCATTCCTGGTGCTTGGCTGGATTTACAATAAATAAAACCCACTCCCCAACACCTGGGCAGCAAAGGTAAGAGTCAATGCTGAGAACACATCGCCATCTTGGTTAGATGTGTATCCAAGGATCGGCTCTGCCAGTCACCTTAGGTTCAGCTGACAATATTATAGGAAGCATGCCCATGTGTCTTCCCTGGGGGGCCCTCTACAACTAAATTATGTTGTTTTAAAACAAAAGGTTTATGCTTTATCAATAGAGCTCATTTATGGGGAATTTACAGTAAGCAAAACATTAAAAATGAAATATTCAATGTTCCTTTTGAGATAGAATTAGTGACAAACCAGAGCATTCTTCCTCACAGGATAGGTTTATGGTATCTGGCAGATAGTCTTTAAAAATGAGTGTGTGCCTACTATTTTTCTTTCTATTAGATTGTCATGGAAGAAGAAACAGTAATATAATAAGAGGAGTTAAAATCATGTTGGAACTAGATTGGCTTTCAGCAAGTATTTTTCTTGTGCCTAGAGAAGTTAAAAATGGCATTGATAGAAGTTAAGAATCCTACCCACCCCTCAAATGCTTCTATAATGCTTTACAAAGGCTCTGTAAACTGTAAAATTAAAAAATAATGCTATTACTGTTCAAATTCTGTTTTGGGTTAATAGAATGGGATGATTCCCACTTTAGAAAAGAATCCAAGTATATCTGGTGTCTGGAAATAGTGTTTACTGTTACGTGGGTATGGCTTTATGCTTGAGGCCAAGGCTCAATCCACTGATAAATCTGGTGACATACAGGTCCTGCCAAGAGCTTAGAGATAGAAATGAGGTGGATCAGGTTGTGCCAGGCCATGGAAGATGCATTCAGGGCAGAGTAAGGAATGTAGTAGGGCAAGAAGAAAGGAATGGAAATACGTATTTTTTACTTTGGGTGAGAATGGTAAATTCTGACCCTACCCATTTCTCTGTATTGAAGAAAGGACAATTTAGCCTGATTGTTTTAAAAGAAAAGCATGCACATTCTGAATTCTGATAATTAAAAACAACGTCCACTTTTGCTGTATTTTTTAAGGAAATGTGATAAAATCTGAGCACTCTTATTTCACTTTAATGGCTATAGTGTTGTAGTCTCCTTTATAATCTAAAATTGGCCCAGCCAGAGTAGCTCAGTGGTTGAGCTTCGACCTGTGAACCAGGAGGTCATAGGTTCGATTTCTGGTCAGGGCACATGCTGAGGTTGCAGGCTCAATCCCCAGTGTAGGGCATGCAGGAGGCAGCCGTTGAATGATTCTCATCATTGATGTTTCTCTCTCTTCCTCTCCCTTCTCTCTGAAATCAATAAAAATACATAAAAATAAAATTGGGCCGAGGCCGGTTTGGCTCAGTGGATGGAGCGTCGGCCTGCGGACTGAAGGGTCCCGGGTTCGATTCCGGTCGGGGGCATGTGCCTGGGTTGCGGGCGTGTCCCCAGCGGGGGATGTGCGGGAGGCAGCTGATCGATGTTTCTCTCTCATCGATGTTTCTGACTCTCTCTCTCCCTTCCTCTCTGTAAGGAATCAATAAAATATATTTAAAAAAAAATAAAATAAAATTGGATATGCTGTAGTATGAAGATACCACAGCATATTCGGTTTTTTTAAAGACAAGAAATATGGCTGTAGTTTAAATTCTCTCCAACTCAGCAGATATAAAGAAAAAAAGAAAATGCTATTTTCTCTTGAAAGTGTGATCGAATATTTTAAAAACGTGATTGGTGTGTGACTGGGCTGGAGGAAGGCTGGTTAATGGTGCATTTTACTGGGCTGGAGCAGCGCTGATGTCATAGTGAAAATGTGCTACTGTTTCCCGTGCAGTTGAATAGTCCCCTCTTTGCTTGCGTTAGCTATTGCTACCATAGAATTTGCATTGCTCTCAATAAATTGATACATTTCATTCTGTTCCCATGAGTTGTGGGACAGGGTGAAGGAAGTGTGTAAGTGATGTTATATACCACTAGAGGCCCGGTGCATGAAATTGTGCACGGGTGGGGTCTGGCAGGCCCACCCTGATCAGGACTGATTGGGGGAGGGGCTGTGGGTGGTTGGCCGACTAGCCCCACCCTCTGGTCGAACTCGCAGTCGAGGGGACAATTTGCATATTAGCCATTTATTATATAGGATTGGCCTGTATTTGAGGTTCTAGAGCAGTTCTGCTAAAAGTGAAGTCCTTCATTTGTTTTCTAAGCACTTGTTTTTTTACTTCTGCTGAACTTTTTTGTTCTTGACAAGGCTTTCTCCGTGAAGGAAGCAGTTCATTGATTGATTGTGGTTCAAGTGCTTTATCCAGTCTTAGAATAGCACTTTGCCGTTGGGTTGCATCATATTTTAAAAAATGTTACCATTTATTTTTAAAAAATATTTTAAATATTTTTGTGTGTTTTTTTTTTAAAGGGAGAGGGATAGAAAAACATCAATGAGAGAGAAACATGGATTGGCCAATTCCTGCATGCCCCCTACTGGGGATCAAGCCGCAAGCTGGGCACATGCCCTGACCTGGAATGGAACCTGGGACCCCTTGGTTCCTGGGTTGACGTGTTCAACTACTGAACCACACTGGCCGGTGCACAGCCACATTATTTGATAGGGGTTGCTGTGTGGCCTTGAGAAAATAATCTCCTATTATCCTGTCACTGAGTGTCTTTTTGTATCAGATAATCTTTACCTTCCTGTGCTTTGGGTTAATAAACCACTTTCCTTTACATTAGCTTGCTCAGCCTAAAACTAGCTTTGTGAATTCGGTGTTAATGTCACAGAGTAGGCTAGCAGTCAAAATGTAAAATATGCCTGGGGTCCCATGGCTATTAACCATTTTGAGTCTAGGTTCCAGTATTCGGAATTTGCCCTCTGAAAGCTGACATCAGGGTTTCTTATCCTATTTTGCTCCTCGGACTCTGGCAACCTGGTGAAACTAGCGAGCCCCTCCTCAGAAACATGTTTTTAATACATAAAGAAGAAATAATTCGAAGGAAACAAGTTATATTTTTTCAAAAATTTATGATTTAATATTTGTGCCTTAATAACTTGTTACACAGCTGGATCTAGTGGTGGGTTGAATGCCATATTAAAAATATACATATATATATATATATATATATATATATATATATATATATTTTTTTTTTTTTTTTTTTTTTTTTTAATATATTTTATTGATTTTTTACAGAGAGGAAGGGAGAGAGATAGAGAGTTAGAAACATCGATGAGAGAGAAACATCAATCAGCCACCTCCTGCACAGCTCCCACTGGGGATATGCCCGCAACCCAGGTACATGCCCTTGACCGGAATCGAACCTGGGACCCTTCAGTCCGCAGGCCGACGCTCTATCCACTGAGCCAAACCGGTTTTGGCTAAAAATATATTTTTTAATTGGTTTCAGAGAGGAAGGGAGAGGGAGAAAAAGAGAGAAACATCAGTGATGAGAGAGAATCATTGATCGGCTGCCTCCTGCACATCCCACACTGGTGATGGAGCCTGCAACCTGGGCATAGTGCCCTGACCGGGAATCCAACTGTGACCTCCTGGGCACATGCTCAACAGCTGAGCTACACTGGCCGGGCTGACTACCATATTTTTGAGGTAGTAACGAGCACAAATATTTATAAGATCTGTAGCAACTGAAAAAATGATGACACAAAGTCATAGGTACTGCCAATACTGACATGGTTTGCCACCTACGTTCATGTTTAAAGAAAATGCAAAATTTCAGTGAGTGGTTAGTGAAAATGAGGATAAAAATGTTTCCCCATCCAAGTTTAGGGATGTACAGAATTCTGTCCATAGATCCCAGGTTAAGAACCCCTGACCTATAGTTTTTGCTTTCATAGTATTTAGGTGGTGGGCCAGGGTAGCTGGGTACTTTTCACCTTGATGTCAGAACCTCAAATCAGTACTGGCAGATCCGTTCTCCTCGGCCAGGATCATTTAAAATCTCAATTACCTGGTGTAGTCATTCCACCGATTTCTGCTTTATTCATTATTTCAAAAATGAGAAATAGATCGTGGGCAAAAAATAGTTCCGTGCTTTTGGAAAGCTATTTGAGTACTCTTTGGATGTGATTTTCCTGGGAAATCAGATGATAAATGTGACTGGACAAGTAGGCTCTTCTCCTATACTGGGGTCCCGGAGATCCGCTGGCCAGTTCATTAATGCAGATGGTGTCCCCTGGCAGCATCCAACGATGTGGTGGTCATTTCTGTGCGGGATCCCTTTATGATGAAGCATTAGGGAACAGGCCCCTCTGCAACTCTACACAGGAACAGAACAGAATCAGTGAGTCAGGGGCTCTCCCAGGTAAAGCAAGCGGAACCAGTCCAGTCCATATTGACAGAAGCCCTCCAATATCCGGAGAGGTGTATCCTAGAGCTGGAAGCCCAGGATTGTTTGTCTAATGTTTTATGTGTGTCGTAGGCACTTAGGAGTTAAAGTGCACTGTAAAGGCCAAGTCTTAGAATTCTATTTTCCAAGTGGGACATGGGGGAAATAGGCTGGTGTGAAAAAATTACACGGAGTTGGGCATGTTCAAGAAGAGAAATAGCCGCCCTGACCGGTGGCTAGAGCGTGGGCCTACGGACTGAAAAGTCCCAGGTTCGATTCCGGTCAAGGGCATGTACCTTGGTTGTGGGCGCATCCCCAGTAGGGGATGTGCAGGAGGCAGCTGATCGATGTTTCTGACTCTCTATCCCTCTCCCTTCCTCTCTGTAAAAAAAGTCAAAATATATTTTTTTTAAAAAAAGAAGAGAAATAGCCTATGATGATAAAGGGAGATGTGCCTGCGTCTTCATGCAACAAGGAGCAAGAATGTCCCCCCTGCCCTAGCAAGACTGCGGTCCCAGTATGAGTGACAGCACTGTGTAGGTGAAGGAAGTCTCTTCACTTGGGTTCAAGTCTTTTGGGGTTCCTTCTTGCTGCGCCCAAGGGCTGAAGAGGAGCAGAAACTCCTGTGTACAAAATTCAGACCAGAAAACCGGAAGTGTAGGATCTGCCGCCATTTTGGCGCCAGCCACTTCTGTATCTTCTCTTTTTCTTTGCTGTTTGTTTGCGCTCCACTGTCAGCAACCCTTGGTGATGGCCCACCCATTGGACAGAATGCTTGCACTGGGGTTCCCATCAGTCCCTGCAGGTCAGGCAGCAAGGCCACTGGTCCTGTCTGCTCGAGGGATGTGATAGCAAGAGACTCTGATTGATCCTGGATGCTTGTGATTAGTTTGAGCCTGGCCCTAGGCTCCAACTGGGTAAATCCAGGTTAGATTTATGCACTAAAATATTTCACCGTAGTAGTGAATTGTACTAGTAAATGGCTGCAAGAAAATTGGAAGTCATGAGGGTGCATGGAAAACAGATATACAAAAAAATGGGGGACAAATAAAACGGATAAGATGCTTACTGTAGAATGCTGATTACCAACTAGCTAAGGGGGAGGGAGTGCTGCAGTTGAAAAATTAGCATTTTGTTGGCACAGTGAAGACTGAATCAGGCAAAAATCATCCACTGGTGAAAAAAATCTTGGAGATGTTGACAAGGAGCATATTTATGTGGCTTTGTTTCCCACAGATTGCTTATGAGCTGCGTATCAGTTTCTTATTGCTGCTCAGACAAATTTACCGCAAACAGTTCCTTAAAATAACACAAATTTATTCTCTGACATTTCAGGAGGTCAGGAGTCTGAAATAAGTCTTGCAGGGCTCACATCAAGGTGTCTCCGGGCTGGTTCCTTCTGGAGGCTCCAGGGGAGAATCCGTTTCCTGCCTTTTCTAGCTTCTAGAGGCTGTCTGCCTTTTTCTGGCTCTTGCCCTTTCTTCCATCTCAAAGCCAGCAACATAGCATCTTCAGATCTCTCTCCCTCTTCAGTCACGTTGCCTTCTCTTTCTGACCCTTGAGCATCCCCCTTGTAAGGCCCTCTGGGGATTCTGTTGGGTCCACCTGGATGATCCATGATAATCTCCCCAATTCAACCACAGCTGCAACGTCCCTTTTGCGATATAAGGTAACAAGGTTCTGGAATTACAGTATGGTGTGGACATCCTTAGGGGGGCATTATTCACTCTAGGACCCATTGCAAGAGGAAAGTCAACTTACAGTGGAGGAATTGTGCAACACTTTGACCAGGTGATCAGAATCAAAGAGCAGATGGACATCACACCTCCAGTACTCAAGAGGGTCCATCAGCAGCTATGCAATACTGGGTAAGACTGCATTGCTCGAATGTAATCTTGAGGAAACATTAGGCCCCAAATAAAAAATGCTCTATTAAAAAGAGGCCTGCATTCTTTATATTTTTTATTGATTTTTGAGAGGAAGGGAGAGGGAGAGAGAGAAAGAAACATCAGTGATGAGAGAGAATCATTGACCAGCTGCCTCCTACATACCCTCCACTGGGGATTGAGCCTGCAACCCAGGCATGTGCCCTGGACCAGAATTGAACCCCGGGACCCTTCAGTCCACAGTCCGATGCTCTATCCACTGAACCAAACCAGCTAGGGCAAGAGGCCTGAATTCCTTAAATGTATTAATGTTAAAAAGACAAAAGGCTGTGAACAGGTTTCCAGATTAAAGGATGCTGAAGAGTCATGGCAACTAAATGCAGTACCTAACCCTACATTGGACCCTGTATTGGAGGAAAAATGCTGTTAAAAGGGTATTATTGTATAAATTGACAAATTGGAACAGGAATGGTAGTTTTTTCTTTTTTATATAAATCTCTTTTTAATGTTTTTATTGATTTTTTTTAGAGAGAGAGAGAGAGGAAGGGAGAGGGAGAGAGAGAAACATCAATGAAAGAAACATCAGTCAACTGCCTCCTGAACGCTCCACATTTGGGATGGAGCCTGCAACCCAGGCATGTGCCCTGACCTGGAACTGAACTGTGACTTCCTGGTTCATAGGTTGACACTCAACCACTGAGCCACATCAGCTGGGCTCCATTGATTATATTTTAGAGAGAATGGAAGGGGTGGAGGGAGGGAGAGAGAGACAGACAGACAGACAGACAGACATTGATGTGAGAGGCACATTGACTGGTTGCCTCCCGCAGGTACCTGCAACCCAGGTATGTGCCCTTGACGAAATCAAACCTGCGACCCTTCGGTGCTTGTGCCAACACTCTAACCACTGAGCACCACCAGCCAGGGCTGAATTGTGATAGTTTAAATTTGAACATAGGATCACATTAAAAAGCTGTTCAATTAGTTTTATGAGAAAACTGGCTGAGGACTTTAAAAGGTTCAGCTGGAACAGTAGTTGTCCTGCTATTTAGAAATAGGAATAAAAAAAACGAGGACAGTGCTTCTGAAACTTGAGTGTGCATAGGAATTGATTACCTGGGGACCTTCTTAAAATAGTCTGATTCAGTAGGTCGAGGGCAGGACCCAGGAGTCCACATTTCTGACAGTCTAATCAGCTGGCATTGATGTTGCCAGTCTATAGACCATGCCTTGAATAGTACCGAGCTAGAGTGACCTGGGAAATCATATGGGTTGTATTGGAGAAAAATGGAGAAAGCTGTTGCATGAACCACTGCTGACATGAAATGTTTGAAATATCAACTTATTGTTACCAGCAACCTCCAAAGCAATAGATATTGGCCTAGTAATGCTAAAATGAGTTTGCGTTTGATGTCCAAGGCTTTGACATGTCCTCATAGATTTTTGTTTAAAAAGCAATTGGATAAACCATTAATCTGTGGCTCAATTTTTAACCTCCCAATACTCCCCCAAAGGCTTTTATCCCCCCAGCATTTGAAAAATGACAAAACTGGTGGTGGATGGAACCAATTAGTGGAGACTTTGAAGTAATGAGCAGTGCAGAAATGTTTGAGTCCTCCCTGCAATTTTGAAAGGCTGTGGAGACCCCGTGGCCTTGACAGTTAGAAGGTTCTCAACACCAGGATAAGGGATTATGCTTTTTATTCAACTAAACATGCAACTCACTGAAGCTTGGATTGTGCTTTGATTTCACGGGTTTAGGTAAGTTTGTTTATTTCCGTGGAGAGTAAAACCGGAACAAATTTTCAATTTGTGCTTGGGTCTTTTTCGGATTTATTGAAAATACAGAGAATAATAAGGGGAAAGATTAGAGGTTATGTGATTCAGTTTTGACATTGTGCTAGAACAGCTTTGTGTAGCACTTCTCGGCCACTTTGGCCACAACCTCTGTAGAGGGTCAGAGAAGACAATGAGATACATTAAGGGCAGTGTATGAGGGAAAGAACATGTGGGCAGCCTCTTCAGCAGAAAAAAAAAAGCAGCATGAAATACCAGCTCAAAGCAACAGGGTACTATCAGGGCTGCTGGAAATAGAAGCATGCAGGAGTAAATGTAGATTTACTAAGGCAAAGGCTATAAAGTAAGCATAAGAGAGTAGGGCTAGAGGTGATTTACTACAAGTGCTTTGTAAAACAGCAAACATTTGGAAGACAGAAAGACCTAATATTTATTCCTGCTACAGCTATGTGGAAAGATAAACTTAGATTTTCCATTAACTGAAAGGCCATCAGGTCCTTCCAGTCTTATCTCTCCCTTGCCAGAAAGACATCTGGGATAGTGTTATGGTTGAATTGTGTGTGTCCTCTACCCCAGAATGTTGAAGTCCTAACCACCACCACCCCAGTACCTGTGAATGTGACCTTATTTGGAAATAGCGTCTTTGCAGATGATCAAGTTAAAGAGAGATCATTAGGGTGGGCTGTTATCCAGTATGACTGGTATCCTTATAAAAAGGAGAAATTTGGACCAATATAATGCGAATACACAGGGGGAACGCCATCCTACAAGCCAAGGGATGCCTGAGAAGAAGGGCCTGGAACAGATCCTCCCTCACAGCCCTCAGAAGGAACCAGCCCTGCTGACACCTTGATTTCAGACCCCTGGCCCCCAGAACTGGGAGACAATACATTTCTGTGTAAAGCGACCCAGTTTGTGGTACTTTGTTACAGCAGCCCCAGGAAACTAATACACACTGTCTTCCAAATAGATGGCAGATAGAGGAGCGTTTATCTATTAACTATTACCGCCATAATATTATATAACATGAACGAGACTGAAATTTCAACAGCTTAGATCGGTATGTGTTAATTTCTCTCTCACCCATCTATGAGTTGGTTGGGGTTCAGCAGATCCAGGCTGGGCTCTGCTGGGCTTTGTCCAAGCTGTGTGTTGAGTCTAAGTCTGCTTCACATGCCTTTCAACCTCCCTGGACCAGTGGCTGCCTGAGACATGTTATGGTGACAGATGAGAGTGCAGGAGGGCAAGCACAATGATGCATACACATTTTCAGCCTCTGTCTGTGCCATGCCTGGCACTGTCCCATTGGCCAAAGCACATTGCTTAGCCAAGCCTAAGGCTGAGAGGCAAGGAAGTCTGCTCTGTCAGTGAGGCCTCTAGCCAGCATATGAATGACAGGGGAGTGAAGAATTGGGAACAGTAATTCAATCTAACACATTTAACTTCAGAACTTAATGTAAAATTCAAGGAGTGCTTAATGCCCCCTGTTCAGAATTCATGGTATTTAAGGAAAGAGGAAACTGTCTTACTGAGAGACAGTAGCACAAATTATCTACCTTGACTGTGACAAATGTGGGAAGACAGAACCTTAGAGCCCTGTATTGCACTTTAAGTGAAGCGGTCAACAAATGGCCTCTTATTAGCAAAGAGAGGGTGACATCTTTTATATATATATATATATATATATATATATATATATATATATATATATATATATATATATTTACTGATTTCAGAGAGGGACAGAGAGGTAGAAACATCAATGATGAGAGAGAATCATTGATTGGCTGCCTCCTGCACATCCCCTACTGGGGATCGAGCCCACAACCTGGGCATGTGCCCTTGTTTGGAATTGAACCCAGGACCCTTCAGTCCGCGGGCTGGTGCTCTATCCACTGTGCCACATTGGCTAGGTTGAGAGGGTGAAATCTTTGAAGGTGGAAAGGCAGCTCTAGGCTGGAGCGAAGGCGGTGCTGGCAGCCAGGGGAAGGAAGGCCCATTCTTGCACGAATCTTCGTGCATTGGGCCTCTAGTTTATATTATAAAAGGTTAGTGGCCAGAACGCTGGAACGATCAAACGACCGGTCACCAGGAGGTGCATTGATGGGTCCCGCAGCGGCAGCAGGAGGGACTCTGAATCTTGTGTGATTTTGTGCACTGGGCCTCTAGTAAGTATATAAGTTCTTTGGTTTATCTCTTCTCGTCCCCCCCAACCTCAGGTTAGATGTTCTTGATGTGTTCTGGAAGGACTCATTGAATGGGTGATTCGGCGATCTTCCAATTGTGTATTAAAATTGGTTCAAGTTCGATGTTTATGTTACATAAGCTCTTGGAGAGTAGGGACCGTTCCCTATTGAGCTTTGCATCCTCGGAACTTACCAGGCACAGAGTTATTACTCAATAACGAGAGAATGAAAATAGAAATGATCAAAGTCATACTGTAACATAAATCATCAAAAAGATAACATCTGGCAGTTTGGCTATGGAAGAGCTATTGAAAGACAGCAACTGAAGTTTGAATCTGTGGAGAGACATTGCATTTCTTGGATGAAAATATCAGAACAATGTCTTTCTTCCTAATGATAAATAATTCTAAACAGAATCCCAAGGGAGTTTTTAGAATTTGACCAAGTGATTTTGAAGTTCATTTGTAACAATACATTTCTAAGAATAGCCAAGAAAAACATTTAAAATAACCATAGTGAAGGGAGATTTGCCCTCTTGTAATCCAATAGGAAGTATGATGCAGACACAGGAAGAGACAGATAAGAGGAGTGTCACAGAGGCTTGGAACACACAGTTAATATGTGGAGTAAGGTGTGTTGACCCAGCTCAAAAGAGTCAGGAGGCTTTGGCTAGCAATAAATGAGATTTATTCAAGGACTCGGGTCATTCAGCATAACGGTAAGCATAGTGACTACTTTGTTTTAACTCAGCACTGAGAAAGAAATGAACAAAAAATGGCCAGCTTCTCTTTCATGGAATGAATGCATTTGACTAGGCAGGCCTTCAAAATTTAGAAGACTAATGTCAACACCTTCAAGGAAGACTCAGAAGGCTCCAATAATGCTACTAGAGAAAAGCAGTGAAGTTGGGAAAATGTTAACATCACTGTGGGGTTTTTATATATATATTTTATTGATTTTTTACAGAGAGGAAGGGAGAGGGATAGGGAGCTAGAAACATCGATGAGAGAGAAACATTGACCAGCTGCCTCCTGCACACTCCCCACTGGGGATGTGCCTGCAACCAAGGTACATGCCCTTGACTGGAATTGAACCTGGGACCTTTCAGTCCGCAGGTCGATGCTCTATCCACTGAGCCAAACCAGTCAGGGCCACTGTGGGTTTTTGTTATGCATCAAAGAGCTCATTTCAAAATATCACTCCTTTAAAACATCACTGCACTTGAAGGGCTAATAAACCAAAGCTTTCAGAAGTTTGACCTACTACTTCTAGGAGTTAGAAGGGTACTTGGCAAAGTTTATCAGAGGAGACCTAGAACTGTATCCTTTCTCTTATCTGCTTACCGCCCCCCCCCCCGCAACCCCCCCCCCCCCGCTATTTTGCTCCTGGCCTTAAATTTGCAATTTCTTTATAAATGGCACCTCCTGGTAGACTCTTTAAAAGCAAAAATCCCCAGTTCTTCCAGTACCCTCCCACACGTTTGCTTCTCTAGGCTTCAACTTTATTAGGTGTTGCCAAACTGCTTCCCAAAGTGGTGTACCAGTTTATACACTTATGATCAGAGCATGAGAAGTGAGGTTGCTCCATTGCCAATATTCTTATGACAAATTGGCATTGTTAGACTTTAAAATTTTTGTCTCTCTGGAGGTGTGAAATGGTAATTTTTTGTGGTTTAAATTTCCATGCACTTGATTACTAATGAGGCTGGGCATATTATTATAAGTTATTTGGCCAGCCAGTGTTCCTATTTTGAAAAATACCTGTCTTCTGTCCATTGGCTATTGAACTTCTATTTTCTAATTGATCTATGATGTTTACATCACCAGTATAATAACCCTGTGTTGCTTATTAGTTACAAGTATCTACTCCCAGCCTGCCTTTCTGAAATCTTTCTCAGAAGCATTTTGTTTTAATTATATTTTATAACCATCAGGAGACTAGCTTTGGCTGTATTTATCTTTTCATTTATTAATGGTGTCTTTGGATGCACATGAGGTTTTTATTTTAATATAGTCAAATTTGTCAGTCTGTTTCCTATATGTTTGTATTTATTGTCTCATTTTAGAGATCTTTGCTTAGCCTAATTTTCTCTTAAATTAATATTTTTCAGTATTTTAAACGTTTCATAATTAGGTCTTTCATTTATCTGCCATTCCCCACTCCCCCATCCCCAACCTCTTTTTGGTAGGATGTACGGAAGGGTGTTTTTGTTTTGTTTTGTTTTGGTTATGCTATGAGTTGTGAGGGAATTTTTTTCCATTGTGATCAGCACTTGTCCCAGTACCCTTGATTATATCGTCCATTCATTCCCCAATGATTTAAAATGCATTTGTTGTCCTACATTAAGTTATTCATTTATTCATGTGCCTGTTTCTGGGTCCAACAGCTTTTTTGCACTTGGAGAAGGTGATAGTTGGTGGGGCTGTGCCAAAAATGTACTTTAAAAGAGATATGCAAGTGGCTGCAGAATGCCAATGGATTATAATGTATCTTGTAATATTATAAAAAGGAAGAAGATGTTGATCACAGTCTAGATGAAATTTTTTTATGATGGCCCACTATCTATTTATTTTTAAACATTAAATTTAAACAGTTGAATTAACAGCTGAGTTATGTGGGAGCAGTTATCAAAGGCTAAATAACTGCATTATAACAAATTGCTGAAGGTGCTGTGAATCAAATATTTTATCAAATTTGGTAGTTATACCTAAGAATGATAAGTTTGTGGACTTTAGCGTGTGCAGTCTACCCCCCCCCCCCAAAAAAAAAGCTGTTTCTTGGGAACTATTTAAATTCTAGTAAATGTGTTAAGCCAGGACCCATGTACATTACTTGCTTTTTAAAAATTTTTAATTGAGGTAACAATGGTTAATAAACATTATATAATTTTTAATTATTCAACATTGAAATTTGATATCCATAAACTCTATAGCGTGCTCACCACCAAAAATCTAGTTTGCATCTATCTCCATTCGTTTGACATCCTTTACCCATTTTACCTTCTGGCCCCATACCCCTTGCCCTCTGGTAACCACCAAGCTATTGTATGTATCTGTGAGTTTGTTCTTGTTTTTGTTTGTTCATTCTTTTCTTTTTTGTTTTGCGTTCCATATATGAGTGAAATTATTCAGTTTTTGTCCTTTTCTGTCCATCCATGTTGCCACAAATGGCAATATTTCACCTTTTTATGACTGAGTAGTATTTCATTGTATATATGTACCAGGTCTTCCTTATCCATTCATCTATTGAGGGACACTCAAGTTGTTCCTCTGTCTTGACTATTGTAAATAATGCTGCATTGAACACAGGGGTACCTATATCTTTTTGAATTAGTGTTTTCATATTCTTTGGATAAATACTAAGAACAGGGATTGCTGGATCATATGGTAGTTCTATTATTAATTTTTTAAAGAACTTCCACACTGTTTTCCATAGTGGCTGCACAAATTTACAGTTCTACTAACAATATTAAAGGGTTCCCTTTTCTCCAAATTCTCTCCAATACTTATTTCTTGTCTTTTTAATAATAGCCATTCTAACAAGTGTGAGGTGATATCTCACTGTGGTTTTGTTTTGCATTTCCCTAATAATTAGTGATGTTCAATATCTTTTCATGTGCCTGTTGGCCATCTGTATATCTTTCTTGGAAAAGTCTTTATTCAGATCCTCTGCCCATTTTTTTAACTAAGTTTTTGTTGTTGAATCAAATATTAAGAGTTCTTTAAATATTTTGGATATTAACCCCTTATTAAACATATGATTTGCATATTTCCTATGTGTTAGGTCCTGGCAAGGGGACCGAGTGAACCAAGATGACTGAAGGTCCTCAAGAAGATCCCCCCATCAATTTGGGGAGACTTACTCATGGATATAAAATAGTGGGCTGGTTTCTCATGATCCTGCATGGTGTGCCCCATAGATACTTAAAACAATGCAAGTAACAATCTAAAATGGCCAAAAAGGGACAGGAAAATGAGGGAGGGAGTGTTTTTAAAGCACTTGGACAGAAACTCTGATGGTTAGGTGGAAGATGCAGTGAAGCTGTATATTTTCCAGGTTTCTTCTTTTTTCTTTTTTTATTCATCGTTTCAGATAGAAATGTTTAAGGGAAACAGCAGGGAAGGGCTGCCAGGAACATAGCAATTTGGTTTACCAGGATCATTATATTTAGTACTTTAATGTCTAGCTTTTGAGGTGGGGGTGAGGGGTGTTGAATTTAAGAAAAAGTAAACAGTTGTTCTTAATTATACCATACGATGGGACTTGGTGTACTAGCTTCAAACAAAAATAATCCAGCCTTTTCCACCATTACAGGACTGTCAGTGATTAAACAGAATTGATCATCTGAGTGGATATGATTGGGAATTATTACAGTTAAATAATGTTTAGCCTTTGAGAGGAGCTGTAAACTCCAAGTAGAATATCGGTGAATCAGCCTATTGTGTAATGTAGTATTTATTACTTACTGTTCTGTTTATATAATGTATTACATTTTTGGAATTCATATACCACCTGATGAATTTTATGTAATACTAACACAATAAAATATTCCTGGAATTCGACATGTTGAAAAATATTGTTTCCTTAAACAAATGAACTTGTATAAATTGCTTTAAGAACACCTGACTGAGGTCTTTTCCTTTTGCTTTAGCTGTGACAGTCCTAAGTTGCAGTAGGTCGCTCATCCCCAACCTCTGAGATCTGTATTTCTCTGCTTAAAAAAAAATTCTTGTAGTTTAAATCTATTTGGTTAGGTTTGATGCAAAAGGATTTAAATTGTAATCTGTGTGATGCGGACTCCAGTTTTTCCCATAGCCCTGGGCAAAAGGGGCCTTGCCCTGGGACCTGGTTTCAGAGGGTTTCACCCCAGCTCTCCTCTGGCTCTGCTCCTCACCATGGGGTGACGGGTCTGCAGTGCCATGGGGATGTGCCTACTTCCCCTTCTAGAATAGTTTGTGTATTCCTAAGACTTGACATTTTGTGTCCAAATTTCTCAGAGCCCACTTCTAGGGCCCATGGGTGTATCTTTCTCAGTTATCCCATCATCCTGATGGAAGACTTTGCTCAAGCTCCAGGGGCTGGGAAATGGTGAAGGTGCTGCCGGAGGTGGGGGTGTGAGCAGAGAAAGGGGAGTGGGCTGAGTCCTTTGCTTCCATGTTTTTGCATGGAACTTCACAGAGTCTGAGAATTTGGAATTGGAGCCTGGCCTTCCAGATGGATATGAGATATATTTCCAAGTTAGAAGGAGAGACTGTATTTTATTTAACATTTGTAGCCTGATGTGCAGCTTGAAATACTATGTGGAGCCTGGCCGGTGTGGCTCAGCGGTTGAGTGTTGACCTATGAAGCAAGAGATTACAGTTCGATTTTCGGTTAAGGCACATGCTTGGGTTGTGGGCTCGATCCCCAGTGTGGGGTGTGCAGGAGGCAGTGATCAATGACTCTCTCTCATCATTAATGTTTCTATCTCTCTTTCCCTCTCCCTTCCTCTCTGAAAGCAATAACAATATATTTAAAGCAAATAAATGCTATGTGTATGGACCTCCATTTGTACTCTGGTAGGAGTGGGCTTAAGGAACTATATTATATTTTTAAAAATATGGACAGGGAGTACTCATTAAGCTATGTTTGGAGGAATAATGGCAAATATAGTGTGATAAACAAGCTCTTTTGGAGTAAAAATCTTTCAAATGCATTAGGAAACTGAAAGTAATCAGCTGAGATTTGAAAATCTTACAGTAAACAAGAAACATTGCCTATTCCTTAAGTAGATTTCAATGTATGAAAGAAGTTGGCCACCTGGCTGCTTGCTTGGTATTCAGAGCTGAGGCCACTGGAGCACCCTGAGCAATCTGCCCAGTTGATAAGGTGGCTTACGGATACAGAGATGGGTGACAGTGTCTGGTGGACCCTCGCTTTCAGCCAGTTCTTTTTTTCTCTCTTATTTGGGGATGACTGAGAAGAAGGAAGAAGCAAAAAAATATCTTAGTTTCCTTCCTCCATTTGTAGAAGATGCCCTACTTAATCTTCATCCATCCTTTTATTTTTATTTTTCACCGAGTATTGTCTTGGCAGAAAGTTCTAGAGAATAAGGGATGTATCTTCATTTGATAAAACCAGGCTCAGTGTACCCAGAGACCACTTGACATTAAGGAATCCACTGGTGAGTTATGGCCAGGGAGGTGCAAACAAGACTCCTCAGCCACTATCTTGAAAGAAATTTCCCTCTTGTCCTTGATTATGTCTAGTACCGTCAGAGAAAGGGACCTTTATCAGTCCTCTATCTCTATTCCTTTCTCTTAAGCCAAAAAACATTCTGAACCTAGCCTTTTCAGGCCCACTTCTGTCATCTCACTGAATTCCAGTCACATCTATCTTACAATGTTAAGTGCCTTCTCTGTCACATCCCACGGGTATAAAGATGTCTCAGTCATGATGGCAACCCTCAGGTGGCTCAAAGACAGGTGGAAACAGACAGGTATATGCTCATATCTAACTGTTCTTACTACCCTTGGAAAGCTCAATGTAGGCTTTTGCCCATAATTTCTCCTCACTCCTGCCATCTGATTGACTCCCTGAATGGCATGCTCCCTCCTCTTAAAACTGAGAGTAATAAACTCTTCTTTCAAAGGCCGTCTGTGTGTCTGTCCTCTTATCATACCTGATTAAATGCACCTGAGTACATTTCAAAACAGGAGTCAGATAGATTTCAGTTCCAACTGAGCTCTATAATTTGCCCATCATGTAACCCTGAAGATATTTCTTTCTTTAAAAAAATAGATTCTTATTGATTTCAGAGAGGAAGGGAGAGGGAGAGAGAGAGATAGAAACATCAATGATGAGAGAGAATCATTTATTGGCTGCCTCTTGCACACCCCGCAGTGGGGATCGAGCCCACAGCCCGGGCACGTGCCCCTGACTGGAATCGAACTCAGGACCCTTCAGTCCGCAGGCTGACGCTCTTTCCACTGAGCCAAACCAGCTAGAGCTGGGGGATATTTCTTATCCTCTGCCAGCTTCAGTGTCCTTATCTGTAGAACATGGGCAACGATTCCTGTATCATAGGACTACTTGTTATAAGGACTGATAATACACATAAAGTGAGTACATGCTGAAGAAATAGTATGTAAGAAATAGTAGTAAGAAATGTGTGGCCAAGGAGATGATAATATCAAGGAATCAAGTCCCCCTTTAGGCTCAGAAATAAGTACAACACATGGAACAATAGCCTTTCAAATGTATATGTTCTTCCTAATGTTCAAATCAGGAGATATTTTGTGTATTGCTATTTTTGTTCCCCACCTGAAAACCTTTTCCCCTTATATTAAACTAGAGGCCTAGTGCATGAAATTCATGCACTTGGGGGAGGGGGCGGGTCCCTCAGCTGACCTGTGCACTTTTGAAGTCCAGGAGTTCTCGGGGTTGTCTGACTGCTGTGAAGGTGGGAGAAGCTCCCGCCACCTCTGCTGTGCTCACCAGCCATGAGCCCGTCTTCTGGCTGAGCTGCACTCCCCCTGTGGGAGCGCACTGATCACCAGGGGGCAGCTCTTGCATTGAGCGTCTGCCCCCCTGGTGGTCAATGACCAACCAGTCATTCCGCCGTTCGGTCGATTTGCATATTAGCCTTTTATTATATAGGATGATGGCTGCTGTTGCTGTTAAGGAAATGAAACCTGATAGTCTTTTCAACAAGAAAATTAGAGGAAGCATAGTTTATCACTTTTCCTTGGCTCCAGTGTAAGTTTGACATGCTACACCTACCTTCACTAATTACCCAAGGTAGATAAGCAAATTTGTCAAGCAATATGGCAGAGAGAAAAGAGGCTGGAATTAGAAACCCCTCAGGCCTAAGACAAATATCTGCTATGTGACCTTGGGTAAATCACTTTAGTTTCCTCATCTGGAAAGGGAGATAGAACACTTAGCTAAGAAAGATGTTTAAAAAGATCAGATATAATGTGAGTAATGAGTCTCATTAGTGGAAGGCCTGGGATTTCAAGCCTCCCTAGTCTGAGGGACCTGCCAACAAATAACAGAATCCCGCCATAGCCCCCAGCTCTGAGTTTCCAGCATTTAGCTCTCCTCTCCCTCTGTTCTCTGTCCTCCCTCCCTCCTTCCAGGAGGTGGATGAATACATTTTTCAGGATTTGAATCATTTCCTTCCTTCTCACTGAAATTGTGGCCCACATGGGATTTTACTGCCTGAAACAGAAGACCCCGCACATCCAAGTAATGACCAGATGCATTCTTGTCTAGCATAAAGGCTCAGCTTTGGTTGTCATCTCAGCCACTGAAGTTGCACTGAGGTTGCAGGATTCAGTTATCTCTGAATAAATCATCTTACTGTGAATCTTACAGGAAGAGAAGTAAATGGCCAGGAAACTCCCAGCTCCGGGTGGGGCTTGACCTATATGCAAGCTGCCCATTCTTTTTACTCTTTTTATCAATTGATTTCAGAGAGGAAGGGAGAGGGAGAGACCGAAACATCAATGATGAGAGAGAATCATAGATTGGCTGCCTCCTGCAAGCCCCCTACTGGGGATTGAGCCTGCAACCCGGGCATGTGCCCCTGACCAGAATTAAACCCGGGACCCTTCAGTCTGCAGGTGGAGGCTTTATCCACTGAGCAATCCTGCTAGGGCCAAGCTGTCCATTCTTGCAGGTCCTCCTTCTGGAAGTCTTCCCAACAAATCAACTGCCCAGGGATTTCTGTTTCTCTGGATACATACTGGATTTTTCTCTTCTGTAACTAAGTTGCTAAGGGTTTTGCATATTCTGAAGGCTGAGCCCAGTTTACCAGTCCAGAATCTCTGGCATGACTTCTTCATCTCCCCTTACAGGGCCTTGCACAGGGCCAGGAAACAAAAATATTAAGAAGCTTGTGTTGATTCATTAATTGATTCCAGTTAAGGCTCAAGATAATCCTGGAGGTTCTTAATTGAAATAGTTGGGTGGGTGCAGGCCAAATTATTAACAGACTTACATGCACAGTGACTTGTTAACTCATTTTCACAGTTCTTGGAGAAATTATACAATTTTTTGACAATTCTCTCCCCTTTTTATCCCAGGATAATGACTTTTTTTTTTTTACCCCAAAACACACAAGTAATATGCAGTACTAGTTTCGTTGCAGGCAGCAAGAACAGCACCAGGTGTTAGGCCGGTGCGGTCAGACCAAACCTGGGTTGAGCAACCTGGGTACTTGGGTTCTGGCTAGGAAAGAATTCAAAACAAAACTCAAACTGTAAGAGAACATTTATTGGGTAAATTACAGAGGTAGAAAAAGTAATTCCTAGAAGAAATGGGCTTAAGAAACAAGTTATAGAGGGAAAGGAAGGACCCTTGGAGCTTTGGGAGTGAGGAAGGTAGTGGTAATGGGCCTGGTGCAGGGAAGGGGTATGGGAAGGAAAGGTAAAGGCACTGGCCAGCTCCCGGGAGAGCAGAGTGCTGGGTCCTTGTCCTAAGAGTGTTAAGGGTGGAGATTTTAGGGAAAGTCCGAGGGGAAGATCTTAATAGAATATTCAGCAGTTTTCCAGGTGTATCCCTTCAGGATTATGGTCCCCACTGATTGATTGGCCGGCACCAGGGCTGGGGGTCAGTATTGAATGCAGCTGGTCCTGATGTCAGCCGTGGTTGGCTTTGTTGCTTATCGAGACCTGAAGCTGAAATACAACTTGAGGCCTAGATGTTATCTCTAGCAGTGGTCGGCAAACTCATTAGTCAACAGAGTCAAATATCAACAGTACAACGATTGAAATTTCTTTTGAGAGCCAAATTTTTTAAACTTAAACTATATAGGAAGGTACATTGTTATTAACTTAATTAGGGTACTCCTGAGGCTTAGGAAGAGCCACAGTCAAGAGGCCAAAGAGCCGCATGTGGCTCGCGAGCCGCAGTTTGCCGACCACAGCTCTAGGGAGAAAAGGTCTGGGGGTCCAAACCTCATGACCAGCAATATGCTAGGGAAGGAAAAGTCCCTCTGGGGACAAGGTCCCCTACAATTGATTGTCCATTGCTAGGCACCTGGGGCTTTCTACCCTGTTGACCTTCTGTATCTGGCCCATCGTCCTTGCTCTGCTCCTGTCTATTTAACTGCCTACGACAGTTTCATTATTATAGTTTCAGGCAAAGACATATTGACCATTTTCTCTAACACAACAGAACATTGAATGGAATGATTTCGAAAAGCATGTCAATGAATATTTTGTTCTGTTGATAGGTGCCATGGAGGTGGGGTGAGAGGCAGCATCTTCTACTACTTTTTAGTCCATGGGTTAGTAAACTTCTCTGTAAAGGGCCAGAGAGTAACTATGCTAAGCTTCGCAGGCCATAATGTATGTGTTGGAAAATGACTCAACTGACCTTGTAGGATCACAGCAATAATAAATATGTGAAAAATGGGTGTGACTTTGTTTCACTATATCTTTATTTACAAAAACAGGCAGTGGGCCAGGTTTGGTTTATGTACCCTAATATGCAGACCCATGCTTTTGTCTTTGTGAGCACTCATTAATTCTCTGTGTTTTGGACTTTGTATTTTGCCCTAAGGCAGGGGTCCTCAAACTTTTTAAACAGGGGGCCAGTTCACTGTCCCTCAGACCGTTGGAGGGCCAGACTATAGTTTAAAAAAAAAACTATGAACAAATTCCTATGCATATTGCACATATCTTATTTTGAAGTAAAAAAACAAAATGGGAACAAATACAATATTTGTATTTGCATGTGGCCCGTGGGCTATATTTTGAGGACCCCTGGCCTAGGGATTTTTTTCTGTGCTACAACTATTTTTAAATGCACTTTAAGTACAAGATAATCATCATCTCCCAAAAGGTTGAAAATTAATGTGGAAAATGGCACAGAATGAAGAATGTGCTTTATAATGAACTAGAGGCCCGGTGCACAAATTCGTGTACAGGTGGGGTCCAGCTGGCCTGCCTTGATTGGGGCCAATCAGGGCTGGGCCAGCCGGGGGAGGGGCTGTGGGAGGTTGGCCAGCCAGCCCCGCCCCCAATCAGGCCAGTTGGCCAGCTGCAGTGCACGTTATAGCGACCAGTTGTTCCGGTCATTCCAGTCGCTCGGCTTTTATATATATAGATGATTAACCTGTACCCTTTACCAAGTCCCACTCATTCGGAGGTCTTCCTTTATTTCTTTGGTGAGTAAAAAAAACCCACAAAACTTCATTATATTACATTATACAAACAAATGTTTTCAAAATCCTGGAAGCTGTTAATTACTTTTAAATATATATTTTTTTAATTTCAGAGATGAAGGGGGGGAGATAGGAACATCAATGATGAGCGAGAATCATTGATTGGCTGCCTCCTGTACCCCCTACCCCAGCCGTGGGCAAACTACGGCCCGCGGGCCGGATCCGGCCCGTTTGAAATGAATAAAACTAAAAAAAAAAAAAAGACCGTACCCTTTTATGTAATGATGTTTACTTTGAATTTATATTAGTTCACACAAACACTCCATCCATGCTTTTGTTCTGGCCCTCCGGTCCAGTTTAAGAACCCATTGTGGCCCTCGAGTCAAAAAGTTTGCCCACCCCTGCCCTACCCCCATTGGGGATTGAGCCCACAACCCTGGCATGTGCCCTGACTGGGAATCAAATTATGACCTCCTGGTTCATAGGTCAATGCTCAACCACTGAGCCATGCAGGCTGGGCTGTTAATTACTTTTATAGAGGTGTTTTCATTGTTCAATTAATACATTTTTCTGTCTGTATTTGCATATCTTAGTTTAGGATGGAATACATCATAAGTTTTCCATTACAATTATTTAAAGTATTTTTTGGTTTTTGTTTTTCATTCAGCAGTTGAATGTTTGGGAATGAATTCATGCTGCTAAGTAATAGCTAGGTGTACTTCAGGGTAAGCCCCAGTTGCCCTCACCTGTGGGGAAACTGCCAGTCTAAGGAGGGTAAAGGCTACTCCAGCTGGCATCGCATGGCCACCATTGCATGTCAGTCTGGACCCAAAATATGTGAGGAGATTTGGAGAATGTATATGGCAGTGATCCTCCTCACTGTGTTTCCATTTTCTGGTTCTCCTATGCCATCTGAGGCCAGTCCTTGGGTCTCAGTGTTCTCATTTCCTAACTAGACGTAAATATACCTTTATTATCAAGTATATGGGTTTGCCTGAGGTTAAAGTGGGATATGAAAGTGCTATGCCCATGTAAAGTATCATTATCATTTGAGCATTTAGAAGGAGTTAGGAGGCTGAGCCGCCCCCACCTCCAGCTACTAGTATCTGAGGTTCCTGAAGCTGCTTTTTAAGAGTAAATAGCTACGTCTAACTTGGGTGATTTTCATTGCTCTTATTCCTCCCTTTGCCATTATGGGCAAGGAAGTGTAGAGGCTGGAGCTGCAGCAGTAAACTTGATGGACACAATTCTTGACCTCATGGAGCTCAAAGTATAAGAAGTACTATGGAGTCAAGTCTAAAAACTATTGGGAGAATTCCAACCTAGGAGCCAAAGGTTTGCTAGTGTTATAGAATAACAACAAAAACACAATAACATCAATAGCCAATGAGCAAATATTAACTACAGGTTACTATGATGTCATAATTTAGAGAAGGATTATGCTCTTCTGACTTTGAGGCAACATGAACTGAGCCAAAAGTAAGGTAGGATATGTCATGAAATAAGTCTAAAGCCGTAGGAGAATCCCATGAAAGGATCTAAAGCCTCACCAGGATCAGCCAGGTAAGACCATGAGCCATGTTATACTGGGCTCATTGGTGTTTGCTGTGCTCTGGTGTGACCTCCAGGCCCACAGGCACAAGTTTTGTATGAGAAAGAAAAATGCTCCACTGGTTTCTAAATGTAGCTGAATCCTCCACTCCCTACGCCCACTGTCCTATGACCTCCAATAAAACAAGAACAGGTAAGTAATAATTGTGTTGTGAATTAATGATATCTAGGGGGGACAAGAAGAGATAAACCAGCCCTAGCTGGTTTGACTCACTGGATAGAGTGTCGGGCTGGGGACTGAAGGGTCCCAGGTTCGATTCCGGTCAAGGGCATGTACCTTGGTTGCAGGCACATCCCCAGTAGGGGGTGTGCAGGAGTCAGCTGATCGATGCTTCTCTCTCATTGATGTTTCTCTCTATCCCTCTCTCTTCCTCTCTGTAAAAAATCAATAAAATATATTTAAAAAAAAGAAAAAAGAGATAAACCAAAGAATTTATATACTTACTAGAGGCCCGGTGCACAAAATTTGTGCACTTGGGGTGGGGGTGGGGCATTGTCTCTCAGCCCAGCCTGCACCCTCTCACAGTCCAGGAGCCCTTGGAGGATATCCTACTGATGGCTTAGGCCCCCTCCAAGTCAGCAGTTGGACATCCTTAGCGCTGCTGTGGAGGCAGGAGAGGCTCCCGCCACTGCTGCTGTGCTCGTCAGCCGTGAGTCCGGATTCTGGCTGAGTGGCCCTCCCCCTGTGGGAGCGCACTGACCACCAGAGGGCAGCTCCTGCATTGAGTGTCTGCCCCCTGGTGGTCAGTGTGCATCATAGTGACCGGTCGTTCTGCCATTTGGTTGATTTGCATATTAGCCTTTTATTATATGGACACGGGCAATAGGGTAGTAAAGACCTGGAGGTGGGTATAGGTTGGGAGGAGGGGGGGAGATGAGGAAATGGGAGATAACTGTAATATTAGCAACAATAAATATGTATTTAAAAATGAAAAAAACCTGATATCTATATACAGGGGTGGGCAAAAGTAGGTTATTATTAATAAAAAATAGTGCACTAATAAGTAAGTAATACAAGAATAAATTCTGTTTTGTATACTCACACTATAGACCTACTTTTGCCCACCCCCATAATCAGATCATAAAATGCATATCATTTCAATAGCATTGAAATACTGGTTGCCCTTTCCCATGAAGAAAGCAGATTTTCATAACGTTAGCATAATCAAAGAAACCAAAGATCCAGTCATTAATTAGTCTTTCCAGTGAAACCAATTGCCTTTGAATTCATCCTGGGGAATCTGCTGAAATGGGTACTTATGGAAACATAAAAACATAGTAACCGCCCTAGCTGGTTTGACTCAGTGGATGGAACATCGGCCTGTGGACTGAAGGGTCCCGGGTTCGATTCCAGTCAAGGGCACATGCATGGGTTGCAGGCTGGATCCCCAGTTGGGGGTGTGCAGGAGGCAGCCGATCTATGATTCTCTCATTATTGATGTTTCTATCTCTCTCTCCCTCTCCCTCTCTGAAATCAATAAAAATATATTTTAAAACACACACACACACACACACACACACACACACACACACACACAAAACATAGTAACCAGTGACTGCCTCCGTGGGACTAGAGTAAAAATACATGGGGGACACTTTTCATCAAACCATGCAGGAAAAAAATGTTTTTACCATAATACACTTAATTTGAAAACTTACCTGTCATTTGTACAATTCTTAGCACTACACAGCGGATGTGCTTTTCCTTCCTCCTTAAAAAAAAAAAATGTTCCGGTCCAAACCATCAGCCTCTGTAGGTTGTCTTAATTACTACTTTGCATTGCACTGGACTATGACTCTGATTTTTGGCACATGTGGTCATACACAGAGTTCCTAAAATAAAATGCTCCAGGATATCCCAGGAACTCTTAGAAGGCTTTAAAAACGGACTTTCTCACTGACAGCATATCTTTGATAAAGACACTTCAGGCGAGCAGAATGACTATTGCGAAAAGAATTACGTGATGTTGCAATCTTGAAGTGGGTCCGGAGAATCCTTGCCACCTAACTTGTCATGGTCAGGGGGAGTCTGATGAGAATCCAGTTGTGATAAAGACAATTGTTTTTTTTCCTCCCCAAGTGACTATACATTTAAATAGCTAAAACATCTGTTCAGCAACATAGTAAAACATCTACACCCGGAACGCCTGAGAGAGGAGCTTGCCAAACCATCGGTTGAGAGGGACTTTGCTGGGGGGAGCACAACAAGATAAAGCAACCGCTGTTTATTTTGTCTGGTCAGGGGGAGAGCCGAGGCAACCAATATTTTGGGTTTCTTTTACTTCATTTGTGTGGAGAACTATTTGAGAAGGGCTGGTGAGGGGCTCTTTCCTGATAGGACCTTTTTCAGCTGTCCATTAGCAGAAGAGCAAGAGAACTTTGGATGTCAACACCTACCAGATTCTTGAAACCGGCCAACAGACCACAAACAGCGACTCTCTTCTTGTCTGGCCTTCACATCCTTCCCAATGGAAGCAGAAACGGGGAGCAGCAGGGAGACTGGGAAATCGGCCAGCAAAGGCACTCGGATCGCCCTGGTGGTGTTCATCGGTAGCACCCTGGTGCTGGGCACCATCCTCTTTCTAGGTAAGTGCGGCACTGGAAGCCAGGGAGCTGGGCGAATGCAGTGAAATATCTTTGTGCTTGATTCTGTCAGACTCATCAGGATGCAGGTGGAGGGCTGTTTGCTTGTGTTGGTCGATGGTGCATCCTTAGTTTCTATTAAGTATGCAAATAAGTGGGAGCCTTTTCTTTAGGAGGCTAAATAAATAAATACACGCAAGTACTCAGTGCATAGTCCAGGATGTGAAGTGGGTATAAAGTGGCTTCCGAGTGGCTGGAGGATTCGGTTGCACTGGGCAAATATTGTTTTTATGCATTACATTTAGCAAAATGAGTGTTTATGAATTCATAGGCAGATACTTTCATTTATTTTGTGAGGAAAGAATTACACCGTGATCAAAACCATGCTGGAATTTCTTTCCATTTGATTTCTGTCAATGTTTGCCTGAATGAATCACAAAATTTAACACACAAAATACAAATTAGTTTTTATAAATGCACCTTTAAATGATATTCTTCCTTTCCAACCCAGTGACTCTGGTGGGATAAAATTTTAACTCCACCTTTCTATTAGATTTAAAAAATAATATGAAGGAAAAGAGGTTTTCTTCCAAGATTTGAAAGGTGTTAGGATTGAATTATGTTAACTCTTGGTGAGAATAAGGTTTCCAGGGAGAATATATGACGATAAAAACATATTCCTATACAAAAGAATGTAATACGTTGGAAAGACTGTAGGCATTCTGAACCCTTGCCTATCAGCCTTTGTATTTTTCTCATACAGCCCATACTATCTCATGAGCTTGAAAGTTGTATAGGACCAAGCCCTATACTTAGCAGATTCTAGGTGCAGTTTGAAATGTAGCATGCCTGGAAACATTCTTTGGCACATACAGGATGCAGGAGGCCATGTTTATCTTGGCAGGGGCAAACCAGTAATTAAACTTGAAAAGAGTTAGGGTTGTGTGGTTGAAAACTCTGCTAAAATGAGCAAACCATCTTTCCATGTTGTCTGTGGCTGAAAATTTAGGGAATTAGGTGGCTTTATTGCTTTCTGGTACAGTTAAATCTCCTACTCCTGCAGCCAAATTTGTGGCTCTCGAAAACTGTTATGCGATCTCTTGGCTTTTGGGTTTTAGGCAAGTGTCCTATCCTGAAATTCAAAACTGGAGGAAAACTGATAGGGGCATGCCAAGGGACTACATACTGTGTAGGAAGTGACCACAAAGCTAGACTATTTGTGTTTTGAAAACACTCCCAACTTAAAAATCCAAATGGTGATTGTTTATGTAAAAATATGTACTGTTTTGAATTATATTACTGCCTCTTGAAACGTTTTTGAAATTCCATTGTTATGATTACATTCTGAGGCTGAAGCATATAAGTTGGAATACTCTTTTTTTTAAAATAAATATATTGATTTTTTTACAGAGAGGAAGGGAGAGGGATAGAGAGTTAGAAACATCGATGAGAGAGAAACATCGATCAGCTGCCTCCTACACACCCCCTACTGGGGATGTGCCCGCAACCAAGGTACATGCCCTTGACTGGAATCGAACCTGGGACCCTTCCGTCTGCAGGCCAACGCTCTATCCATTGAGCCAAACCAGTTAGGGCTGGAATACTTTTGATGGCAGCAAATCTTTGTTCTTTGAGAGAACATGATTCTTTGGGGTCAACAGTTAAGTTTTTAGAGCACAGTAAAACTCACCAAGCCATTATATACAGACCCAAGGAGGTCTGTATCTAATAGAAAAAAAGAACTTTCCAGTGTGCCCAATAACCTGGTTCTCACTAGGAATCTTTAAGAGGAGCTCTAATGATGTTAGAGAGTAAGGGTGTGGCTATTCTACACCTTTGCTACTCAAAGGGTGGTCTGTGGACCAATAGCATCAGCATCACTTGCAAGCCTGGGCTCTACCCACCCCAGACCTACTGATTCAGGATCTGCATGTTTACAAATTAAAGTTTCAGAAGCATTGCTTCAGGTGACCACATCCATTTGGATGCATACCGACAGAGACATTTGCTTTAAAATATATTTACACTCTCAAATTAAAAAGTAAATGATATTTTGGTCAGATATCTCTGCACTATGTCAGACTCCTTCTGTTCCCTCTTCACTACCTAGTTCCCCAGGCTCTGCCTCCTCCCCCCCACCGCCACCTTGCACCCAGCAAAGACCTTGTCTGGAAATCTCTTGGGACCTGCCAGGCAATGCTCTTTGTGATAATATTCTGGCTTAAGGTCCTCCCCTCTTCAAGATGCTTCTAGTTTGACTTTGTGGTATATTCTTCTTCCTGTTCAAATTCAGTCTTATGCCTGGCTGGCATGGCTCAGTGGTTGAGCATTGACCTATGAACCAGGAGGTCACAGCTCGATTTCCAGTCAGGGCATATGCCCAGGTGGTGGGCTCGATCCCCAGTGTGGGGCGTGCAGGAGGCAGCGGATCAATGATTCTCTCTCATCATTAATGTTTCTCTCTCCCTCTCCCTTCCTCTCTGAAATCAATAAAAATATATTTAAAATAAAACAAGGCTGCCCTGACCAGTTTGGCTCGGTGGATAGAGCGTCGGCCTACAGACTGAAGGGTCCCAGGTTCAATTCTGGACAAGGGCATGTACCTTGGTTATGGGCATATCCCCAGTAGGGAGTGTGGAGGAGGCAGCTGATTGATGCTTCTCTCTCATCGATGTTTCTAACTCTCTATCCCTCTCCCTTCCTCTCTGTAAAAAACCAATAAAATATATGAAATAAAATAAAATAAAATAAAACAAGGCTAGTATCAAGAAGGTATTGTCCAGAACCATAAAATATTATTTACAATAAAGTTTATTTTTCCATTATAAAAACACACACATGCTCATTAAAGAACATTTGGAAAACATATGGAAGTAGACTGAAGGGGAAATTTCCTCCATGGTTCCACCACCCAAGCACATTGCAATATTTGGTACTAATTTTTAAACTGCACAGATATATTTTTACCTAACCACTGTTTGTTTGTTTTTTTGTTTTTTTGTTTTTGTTTTTTTTTGCT
This sequence comes from Myotis myotis, assembly GCF_014108235.1. NCBI lineage: Eukaryota > Metazoa > Chordata > Mammalia > Chiroptera > Vespertilionidae > Myotis > Myotis myotis. The sequence continues at coordinate 119,748,922 of NW_023416346.1, read as the reverse complement.
TTTTAAAGAAATCAAAATGCATCTTTATGCTACAATACTTCATTTCTTTTTAAAAAAATATTTTTATTGATTTCAGAGAGGAAAGGAGAGGGAGAGAGAGAGATAGAAACATCCATGATGAGAGAGAATCATGGGTCGGCTGCCTCCCGCATGCCCCCTACTGGGGATCAAGCTCACAACCCGGGCATGTGCCCTTGACCGGAATCGAAACCGGGACCCTTCGGTCTGCAGGATGATGCTCTCTTCACTGAGCCAAACCGGCTAGGTCAATATTTCATTTCTTAAAAGCAGGCCTGAGATGTTTCATAGGCAGTTCATCGAATCTGCAGTGTAATAGGTAAAAAGGCTGTTTGGAGGATGGCAGCAGAGATATGAACAGAGAAAAAGCTGGCTCCTCTCAGAATGTGGGTTAATAAATAAAACAGAATATAAACAAACAGGCAAGTAAATAAACAAACCAGATTGACAGGCTGGCAAGTATTCCATCTCTAGCTGAAATATAGATACCGCCACGCTTTCTGATTCTGCTTCTCAGTTGAGGATGCCACAAAGAGCCCTCCACCCCCAATTTCCATCTCCCCACAGCCACATCTCCAAATGGTTCCCTAGTTCTGCCCACAGAGCCCAGTGATAATGAATTCCCCACCAGTTCTTCGGCTACCAAAAATATTTCTGAAATCTAAGCTCACATCTGCTAATGCCCAGGTGCTACCTGGAGTTTACAAATGGGTACCCTTCTGTACTCACACAGAAATCCATTTAGATAATGTTGCACCAGATGGGGGAAAGTGAGCTATTGGTGGAAAGCTGTTTCCATCTTGCGGGGGTTTTGTTCTGCTTTGTGTTGGTGGAAGTAGTTGGAAGCTTGGTCCATGGAGCTGCGTCTGTCTGGTAGCTAGGCTGGGTCTGGAGGGAGGAGGGTGTGTGGGGTACAAAGCAGGCAAATAATGGCTCTCTTGCTAGATGACTGAGTTACATACAATATATATTACCTTCCTCCCCCTTGGGCCATATCTATATGGATGGTTTAGATAAGACCCAGAACTCTATCTCTTTCCACTCAGGATTTGTTCAAAATGACGTTTCAATTTTCCCATCACTAAAACCAGAATGTAGTTGTAAACAAAAGAGTAAAATTATGAGACTTAAATCATAGATAATAGGAGATAGAAGAGACTTTAGAGATCTTCTAGCCCAGTAGGTTTTTTTTTTTTTTTTTTTTTTTTTTTTTTTTTTTTTTTTTTTTAGCCCAGTAGTTCTTAAACATGAGCCTGCATCAGAATCCCCTGGAGGACTTGTTAAAATGCAGATGGCTGGGCCCCACCTCAGAGTTTCTGATTCAGAAGGACTGCAGGGCTTGGTAATTTGCATTTCTAACAAATTCCCAGGTGATGCTGTTGCCACTGCTCAGGGGACCCCATTCTGAGAAGCGCTGGTCTAATGGTGCCCAGTCATCTTATGTTTGAGAGAATTGAATTGCAGAGCAACCAAGAGTCTCACCAAGGTTATTTAGCTAATGACCAGAGTCTGGTTCTGTGATATTGAGCCAATTGGATTTTTTAGTTCTGTGTCAATACTGAGAAGGATGAACTGATATCAAATGTCTTGTATATGTGCCTGATGGTGGGTTACCTGAGGGTGATCTGCTTCAAGCAGTCATTTCTTTATTTTGGTCTTGTTTTTTCAGTGAGTCAAGGTTTCTTAAGTCTCCAAGCTAAACAGGAGTACTGCCTGAAGCCAGAATGCATCGAAGCTGGTAAGTCAGTTTTCCATCCTGTGTCAAGTTATAATTATGGTACCTTGGGGAGTGGAAGAGAAAACAGGTGGTATTTTTAGTATCCTGTTTGCTTGAGGTTTACAAAGTATGAAATGCAATTTTGATGAAATTTTAAGTTTACTTTCAAATCTGGGTGTGAAGTTGTGGAGCGCAGGTTTCCTGTTTTCTTTTTCCTTGAAAAAAACAGCTGTGCGGTATTTCAAGTCATTGCAGGCAGACAGAGATATGACGATTTCGGCTCCAGACCACCACAATAAAATGAGTATTGCAACAAAATGAGTTGTAATCTTTTTGCCGGTGGAGGGTCTTGCCTTCAGTTTGTAAAAAAAGCAACACCTGTGAAGAGCAATAAAGCAAAGCACAATAAAACACTTGAAAACGATATATAACCTTATTAACCAGTCTCACCCCAATAAATTTAATAAAAAAAGAACCCCCCCCCCAAGGTATTCCTGTATAAGGAAATCAGAAAGGGGCTTGGAAAGCTGAATGGCCTCTCTTTAAGGCCCAAAGACCGAGACCATTGACCTTCCTATGGCCTCAACTCGATAGATTCCTATTTATCTTAAGCAGTCTTTCTGAATCTTCTGGTTAGTGGGTCCACCCTGCTTGCATCCACGCAGGGATCCTCTGTAAATCCATGCTTCTACGGTTACCTGGAGTCTCTTTGGGTCCTTCTATTCCACATTACAAGTCAAATTTTTCTTGAGGTGATCAGGCCGTATATCAGTGAATTCCTTAAAGTGAAGCTGAGTACTTAAAGTTGCCTCAGCTATTAGATTCCTTCCATAAACCAGTGTTAGGGCCTAGATTTCCAGCCCCACCCCCATTTTTCAGGTGGGCAGGGACAGTAGTGTGTTTTCGAAAGAGAAAGCCATAGGATAAGTTAAGCACATGAGCCCCACTATGCACAGGGGTCTGCAGAACACCTGCAGAACACGTCGCAGAATGGTGGCCAAGGGAAGGACCAGAGCAATGCTGTGTGCGCGGATGCCGTGTGCATGCGTGTGCCACGTGCATGTGCACTTTGTGTGTGCGTGCCTGCGTGCCTTGTGCTTACATGGCGCATGTCTGTGTGTATGCGTGTGTCCATGGGTGGCGTGTGTGTGTGTGCACCACGTGCTTATGTGTGTACATGCCACATGTGTGTGTATGTGTACGTGCATGCGTCCACGGGTGGCGTGTGTGTATGTGTGTGTGCGTGCACCACGTGCATGTGCGTGCATGCCGCATCTGTGCGTGCTGCGTGCGTGCGTGCCTGCGTGCCTGCGTCTACGGGTGCCGTGTGCGTGCGTGCGTGTGCGTGCACCACGTGCATGTGCGTGCATGCCGCATCTGTGCGTGCTGCGTGCGTGCGTGCCTGCGTCCACGGGTGCCGTGTGCGTGCGTGCGTGTGCGTGCACCACGTGCATGTGCGTGCATGCCGCATCTGTGCGTGCTGCGTGCGTGCGTGCCTGCGTCCACGGGTGCCGTGTGCGTGCGTGCGTGTGCGTGTGCGTGCGTGCACGTGCGTATGCAGTTTGTGCATATCTGGGCGCCTTGTGCGTGCATGCGTGGGCGCTATGTGTGTATGTGGGTGCAGCACGCTAGAAAGTACTTGGCTTCGGAACCTTTTCTAAGATGTCTCTCCCGTAAATCTCCTTTCTTCACCTTTTCTATTTCCTCCTATTTTAACTGGTGTTTCAAAATAAGAAGTGGAGGAAAGAAGGAAAGAAGGAATGAAGGAATGAAGGAACGGGTATGTTAATGATAGTGGGGAAGGGCAAACAGTCTGGCATGGGTTTGAAGCATAATGTGGCCACTTAAAAGCCACATGATCTTGAGTTAAGTACAATAGACACCCTAAGTCTCAGTTTCACCATCTGTAAAGTGGGGATAATTGTTTTCACTTATCATGCCAGCGAGAATATAAGAAAATAATGATTGTGGTAGTAGTAATCCAGGTCCACAATTCCAGATCCTTAACCCCAAACCCAGAGAGCATGGTAATTCTCAGTTGGCAAGACTGGACCTGATCTCAACTCCTGTGGTGGCAAAACTGGATCCTAACTTATGTGAGGCTGTTTTAGACTTTGTTTTCCCCGTATGAGAATATGTATACATTCCCAATAGAATTCTTAATGTGCTTGTTTCAGGAGTGCCATTCCAGATGTTGCTGGAGGCGTTCTGTTATATAATCTGTGGTATATGCACTGTATAACTTTTCTAAAATGTGAAAATCTATGAGCTCTGAAACATCTGGCCTCAAGTTTCAGATAAGTGTTCGTGGAATTATAGTACTAAAAATTTATATGTGTGGTTGCCAGATTTAGCTACAGACACATTTAGGATGCTCAGTTAAATTTGAATTGCACACGTATAACCACTAATTTTTTTGCAGAAGTATGTCCCATATAATAATTGGTATGAATTTATACTATAAAATTAGTCATTTATTTGAAATTCAAATTTCACTAGGCATCTTGTATTTTACCTGGCAACTGTATTATTTGGCAGTGTCTCTGGCACTGTTCTAAACACTTGACATATATTTACTCATTTAATTACCTTGAAAATCCTATGGGGTGTTATTATGGTCCGCATTTTACAGATGAGGAAACTAAGACATAGAGAGGTTAAGTAACCTGCCTGAGGTTACAGAGCTACTGCATTGTATTGCTGGCATTCAAATCCAGATAGTCTGGCTCTGGAGTCTGTGATGATGCCATACTGCCTGGAAAGGGCTAGCATAGTTCCTGGCACAGAGGAAATGCCCAGTATTTATTATTATTATTATTATTACCACCCCCCTCCCCCTCTTTCTTGAGCCCTGATTAAACTTACAAACTCAGCCTGGTATATGGGGTGATGCCTCCATCTGTACTACATAAACATTAGCTGGAAACCACATAACAATTCACCTTATATACAGCTAGAGGCCCAATGCATGAAATTTGTACAAGGTGCTTGGCCCTCGCAGGCGCGGTGGCTTGCCTCGGCCCTCGCAGCCCCGGCTTTGTCCGAAAGGTCGCCAGGAAGGTCTAATTAGCATATTATGCTTTTATTATTATTATTTTTTTAAAATATATTTTATTGATTTTTTTACAGAGAGGAAGGGAGAGGGATAGAGAGTTAGATACACCGATGAGAGAGAAACATCGATCAGCTGCCTTCTGCACACCTCCGACTGGGGATGTGCCCGCAACCAAGGTACAGGCCCTTGACAGGAATCGAACCTGGGACCCTTGAGTCTGCAGGCTGACGCTCTATCCACTGAGCCAAACCAGTTAGGGCAATGCTTTTATTATTATAGATAACTTGAGAGAGTACATAACACAGGTTTCCTTCATCATCATATATATACATATATGTGTATATATATGTATAATAATTATTATTATTAAAACAAGAGTCTGGGTTTTCCCCGTAAAGCTGAGTGGGGGGAAAGGAGTTTTGGTGTATGGTCCCTTGCAATTTGAAGTCACAGTTCCCTTCTCAAAATGCAGCTCTGTGCCCAGCTGGGAGATGTGAATGATGAATTTGGAGGCTGAAGCTAGAGTTTCCCCATTCACCGGGCTCAGGTCCAAATTCAGTGAGTGATGTATTCCTTCACTTTATATCAGGGCTGAGGTTGGAGCTGACCTTGCAGTTTTTCTAGGTACCTGGAAGAATACTGAGGAGATGGGGAGGGCTACATTTGAGGGTTGGGAGGCACCCAGAAAGCAATGTGCTTGTGTGAATAAAAATGTGTGAGAGTGTCCTTGGTGGTCCCGAATCTGTCTCTGCTTCTACAGTATTGGGACGGAACAGACCCTGGGACACCCCTTCTTCCAGCCTCCGACCACTCTCCAGCGTCTCATCCAGTCACCACCTTCTGAACCACCTCCCAGACCAGCCAACACACCGGGGGGTTTCTCTACCTTAACTCCTTATTGCCGAACAGCCATCAGCTCCCAAATCCATCAGAATTATTCCACCGAGGTGGAGGCTGCGGTCACCGCCGGGCCAACCTGCATCTGCGGGACCCCACACCCACCTCTCTCTGGGCTCCTGTTTCCACCCGACAATGTGGCTCTGGAGGGCGGGGCCGCTTCTTCCAGGAGTTGGCACAGAAGAAGTGCGAGGGCGCTGAGCATCTCTTAAAGATGCAAAACCAGCGAGGTGGCCGCATTCTCTCCAGGTCGTGCTGAAGCCTCCCCACAGCGAGTGGGTGAAACTCAGGCCGCCATGGAAGCCGCCCTGGCCTGGGAGAGGAACCTGCAGGTCCTGGGTTCTGTCTGCACAGTCACAGACCCTCAGCTGCGGGACTTCCTGCAGAACTGCTTCCTGGATGATCAGGTGAAACTCATCAAGATGAGTGACCACCTGACTAACATCTGCAGGCTTCCACCCCCAGGCTGGGCTGGGCAGTATCTCTTTGAAAGGCCCATCTTTAAGCACAACCAGAAGCCTTTGGAACACAGAGGCCTTTGCGGGGGGAGGGGGGGGTGGCTCTGCATTCCCCTGGTGTCTGGCTTTTGCCTGAGCCTCTCCCCGAAACTACTAGCCATTCTTTTAACCACCCTGAAGCCCTCTCCCATGCATTGGACCAAATGGAAACAATACAGCTTTATGCAAAAAAATAAATAAATAATAATAATGTGTGTGGGGTTCCTTTGTGTGAGTGTAAATATTGTGTGGGACTGAAACGAGTATGTTCAGTGACCCTGAGGTGTCACATAGAAGATTCATTCTGTGGCTGCACAGCCTGTATAACTAAAAAGAAGCTGAAATGAAGATTTTGTGTGTCCTAGTATATTTGCATGTTAATAATAATATAGTAGCAGTAAGTAAAAATGTAATTGGATAAAACTGAATTCTGAAAGATGAAAATATTAAGCCAATTTAAAATTTATCAAACTTCTAAACCATAGATAGGATTAATGACAATCAGTTTTTTTGCTTTGTTCTTTTTTGGGGGGAGTTTGAAAATAGTAGGAATTTTGATGTCCTATAGAAATGAGGATGTTTGTATATTATTTACTTTATTGAAGACAAAAAGCTGTTTGAAATTTTCATAGAAAGTCTAGGCAAGAGAAATATCTAGCCTTACTTTTAAGCCTGGAGGAACCACACATGTAGCCAAACAAACATGTGTATCTAAATGTATACAGATTTTACTTTGGGGGGCAATTTATTCACATTTAGCTGAAAACTCATTGGGTTTTCATTACTTTGAACAGAAATGTATTCTGGCATTAATGAGAGTATGAAAACTACTTAGGATGTCATCTTTCCAATATCAAAATATTGGCTGTCTGAAAAAAATTTGTTGGTGGATATCTCTGTGCTAGAGTGGTAGTAAGCAATTGTATGACAGTTGGAAGAGAGTTGGAGTTCAATGTTGGGAATATTGGAACCTTCTCATTTTGTAATGAAAGATTGTTTTTAAAGCTCATGGAAACATTTACATTTGTACAAACTTCCTACCTATCGACTATATGTCATATGTAATTGTGTGTGGACTTATGAAAGAGGAAAAAAATTATACATCAGTCTATTTTGTCTTTCTGTTAACTTATACAAATACTCAGTTCTGCTCCTAGACCTGGGTAAGAGAGGCCCCTGCCTTGGGTCCCTCATCTAGAATGCCCACTTTGCCTTGCTCTCTAGCCAAGGAGTCTTATAGCAGCCTTCTACAACCCAGAGTTCACTGCTGGATAGCAGTTGATTCAGGAAAATGTAAAAGCTAAGGCTTGGGAACTGGTAGATAGGAAATCATTGTTTAATTTGGAAGAGGCCAATACACAGCATTCAGTGATTGTCATTAATCCTATGATTTTCTTTTTACATAGCTGCTGCCATCTTGAGTAAAGTAAATCCGTCTGTGGACCCTTGTGATAATTTCTTCCGGTTTGCTTGTGATGGCTGGATAAACAGCAATCCGATTCCCGAAGATATGCCAAGCTATGGGGTTTATCCTTGGCTGAGACATAATGTGGACCTCAAGTTGAAGGGTAAGTTTCTACTGGGGATGGTGACAGGCTTTACAGAGATCAGTATTTGACCAAAAAAAAAAAAAACACCAAACACCATAATTTCCCTATTCACTTTTTAGCTATACTGAATTCATGTTCAAGATTTTTAAAAATGGAAGCTTGGGAGGAAAGTTGTGGAATTCCAATCTCCCCGATCTCAATACAAGCTTGAGTCATTACGTTCACGTTTCACAGTAGTAATTTCTGCTGCTGAAGGACAAATAGTATCTGATTGAGACTGGGAGCAAAGGAATAGTTAATGCAAACCATGTTATATCAATGTACTTATTTGTCTGTTGTGTCCAGAGCAAACTTTATCACTTGCTCATTGTGTCCTAGATTTTTATGGCTTACAAAATATACTTGACACCTCATTGTTTTTTGACATCACTTTTGAGAACTCTGGATGACCTTTGTGTTTGTCATATTGTTCCTGTTAACTTCTAACTTGGCTCTGGGGAGACTGTCTTTTCTCCCATGGCCTCTCTTGCAACGACAAGATCACACACACGTACTCACATGTGCGTACATACACATACTCACATAGGTGTGTGTGCACACACCCTTCAAAAGTTGAAAATGTCTTTTGCCAGAGGATCTTCTGTTTGCAATGGATCTAATTTTTAGGCTGAGCTATTGGAGACCGCCATTTCAGGAGGGAAATTGGTAGATTTCAAAGCCAGATAAGTTCGGTGTTTTGAGAAGGCAAAAATAATGTTTTTTCCCTCTTTGTGGTAACTGTTAGTTATGCTATATAACGTGCATTCATTTATACCTGCAAAGAATTTCTGAGCAGTTACAGGGATCATTATTTTCCTTTCTTCCCCAACTCTTTTTTTCCAAGATTTTAAATACATGAAAATCAAATATGTACCAATTTATAGATATATTATAACCAAAACATGGTAAAATAGATAACTGTTATCAATTGTAAGGGAAAACATGCTTAAATGTCACTAGCTCTAAATCATATGTAGGCAGGAGAGGGTGTGTAGGAAGAGATCAACCAGTGAACTTGAATGCATATATGCATAATGCGTGGACACAGACAGTGGGGTGGTGAGGGCCTGGGTGGGGCCGGGGGAGGACGGGAGCGGGCTGGAAGAGGTTTATGGGGCGGGGGGGAAAGGAGGACCTATGTAATACTTTCAACAATAAAGATTAAAAAAAGTAAATCATATGAACTTATATTTTCTACTAAGAGACCCAAACTTAGTCGTCATAAATTATAAATGAGAATTTTCAAGAATGTCAGAGATTTACCCCAACCCAACAGGTGAAATTCCCATACTATGCAACCATAAATAAGACTTCAAGGAATGAATTTGCTAATACTTATTTCCCGATAAGATATTACCTCAGGTTGGTCCATCACTTTCCAATCTTGCCTATTTCCTGTTTCCTTTCTGTGGCTTTCTAAATCCAATCACGTGTGCAGAAATATCACTGAAGAATAAGAGAAAGACAAGATTTCCAGATAGATGCTCCTTTTACATTACTTACAATAAAAAGATTTCCATCTTCAGGGCATGAAACAGTTAGTAATTTAAAGAACTTTTTGGAGATGTCTTAATGTAAAAATTAAAATCAGTATTGATGTGTTTTATTTGAGGAGGATATTGTATACAGGCTTCTTTAAAATTCATAGAAATAAGAGTAAATTGTTCAGAGCAGCACTGGAGTTTTTTGTTTGCTTACTTCTTTTAAAAATGAAAAATTTCCTTTCCAAGCTTAGATGGGAAATAGAGTAAGAGCAAAAATAACATGCAAAAGGAAAGAAGAAAGCCTCCTATAAGTCCACCCCGAGGAGTAGCTGCTGATGAAGCAATTGGGTATATATCTTTCCAGGATTTTTTTTCATGTGTGATTACATATGCACAGCCATCACACACCCATATACTTAAAAATTAACTGATATGCATACTGTTCTGTCACCTTTAAAAATGATGTATTTTTCATAGACATGGATTATGTAAGAGATATTTTTTCCTATTACAAATAACACTATAATAAATATCCATGTGTACACATCTTTATGTCCTTCCCTAAATATATCTTTAGTATAAGTTCCCAGAAATGCACTTGTTATGTTGAAAGAGTATTCATAGTTTAAATTTTGATTCATATAGTTGAATCGCCCTTTAGAAAGTAATTTCTAGGTCTTTACATATTGTTTTGCTGTTTGACATGATAACTTTTCTCCATCGACTTTTTTTTTGTGTGGTATAAAGTAGGGGTCAGCAAACTGTGGCCAGTGGGCCGGATCCGGCCCACTGCCTATTTTTGTAAATAAAGTTTTATTGGAAGACAGATACATCCATTCATTTCTGTATTATCTATGGCTGCTTTTGCATGACAGAGTTAAATAGTTGCTACAGAGGCCGTATGGCCTTCAAACCCTAAAATATTTACTCTCTGAACCTTATGGAAAAAGTTTGCCAACTTGCGATGTCTGGCATAAAGGTTTGATATACTGTATTGGATCTGATTAAAACTTTATTAATTAATAGCTTTTTGTGGCTTCTTTGGGATTTTTTAGAGAGGTTATCATAAAATTAAGAAGTAATTATAATTTCCTTTTACTATGTTGCCTAGAGCCTCCAGAACAGAGTTGAATAATAGCAATGATAATGGGTATATTTTTCATATTTCTAGCTTGGGTAGTAATGTCTCTAGTATTCCCCCTCAAATATATTTTTCCTTGTAATAGGTAGTCTTCTTTATTCTGTTATTTCTAGTTTACAAAAAGGAGTTGTGAAAGAAAAACCTCTCTTTACTATTTATCAAGAAAGATGAAATATCTCTTAAATTCTCTAGATTTTCTCATGCTGATTTTACCTTATAAACCTGAAATGAACCCTACCTGTGAATGATTTATTATTTTCTTTTAAGGAATTATTAGACTTGAATAAGCTATTATTTGTTTTTTACATTTGTGTCTATATTTATGATTCACGCTGGTCCATGGATTTTTATGTGCTAGGTTTGTCCAATTCTGTTATTAAAATTGTGCTGGCCTTGTGAAACAAAATGGGAGGCTTCCCATATATTTCTGTGCTCTGGGGAAGACAACCAAATAAATTGTAAGTTATTCTGTGACAAGCACTGTAAAGGGTGAATTAAAAAATTGATCACAGGCTCTTGTTTCAAGTGCCAATAAGGAGACCAAATGGTGGAGTAGTGTCTCTTTTTAAATTGGCATAATCTTGTACCAGACTATGTGTTTGAAATATAAAATGTGTATTACTTTTTTAAACTTTTAAACTTTGAGGTAATTCACATTTACAGAAAAGTTGAAAGAATAGCACAAGAAACTCCAATATACTCTTCACCCAGATTCCCTGATTGCTACCATTTTGCTATATTTGTTTTATAATATTCTGTCATTGTCTCTATAAATGTGTAGATATTGTTTTATTCTGTTTATATCAATGCATTTACATATAGATAGTGAGAAAATATATCTATAAATGTATAGATATTGATATACAGATAGACTTATAGATATATTTTTCTGAACTCTTACAAGTATGTTGCACATGAGTATTCTTAAAGTGTATAATAGAGCTTTTCAAATATCAGATGTGGCTACAATCTTATTTTTTAAACACTAGATCTTTAAATTCTGTCTATATCTCTTTATATATTCTATATCTATGTATCTACATATCTCTCACTGTATCTGCCCATTCATCCAAGCATCCAGGCAATAGAAGCTCATTGTACACCAACTATAAATGAATAACAAGAAGAAACATACTTCAAATCCCATCACCTAGCTATAATTTTTTAACTGCAAATATACATATAAAATTATATGTGTAACTTAAAAGGAATCATATAATATGTTCTCTTTTTGTAATCTGATCTTTTTACTTGATATTTACATGTTAACATCTTTTCATGTAAATAAAAATAGATCTATAACATCATTTGCCATGATTGCTTTTTATGGATACACTAGAGGCCTGGTGCGTGAAATTCTGTGCACTTGGAGGGGGGGGTCCCTCAGCCCTGCCTGTGCCCTTTTGTAGTCTGGGAGCCCTTGGGAGATGTTCATTAGTTGGACATCCTTAGCACTGCTGAGGAGGTGGGAGAGGCTCCCACCACTGCCGCTGCACTCGCCAGCTGTGAGCCTGGCTTCTGGCTGAGCAGTGCTCCCCCTGTGGGAGCACACTGACCACCGGGGGCAGCTCCTGTGTTGAGCATCTGCCCCCTGGTGGTCAGTGCACGTCATAGTGACTGGTCGTTCTGCCGTTTGGTCAATTTGCATATTAGCCTTTTATTATATAGGATTACAGTTTATTTAAGCCAGGGGTGGGGAACCATTTTTCTACCAGGGGCCATTTGGGTATTTATAACATCATTTGTGGGCCATGCAAAATCATCAACTTAAAAATTAGCCTGCTATATTTGGTCAAATATTTAATTAGTTCATCCCTAATGCCTTGGCAGGATCAGACTAAATGATTTTGCAGGCCGTATATGGCCCACAGGCCAGACATTCCCCACCCCTGATTAAGCAATTCCTATGATGCCACTTAGGTTGTTTACAAATTTTTTTTCCTTACTGTAAGCTACTCAGAACATGAGTTTTGAAGCCACAGAACTGGATTTGAATCCTGGTTCCCTTTCATTTCTCTTCTGTGTCACTTTTGGTTAATTACTTAGCTAGCTCAAGTTTTCTTATCTTTCAAGTGGAGATAACAATACCCAATTCATGGGGTTTGTGAGGACTAAAGGAGATGACCCATATAAATTATCCAGTCCAGTTCCTTTCATATAGCAGGCCCTTAATAAATATTTGTCCTTTGCTCCTCAGTTTTATCTCAAAGATAGTTCTGAGTCTCACGAAGTAATGTCTATGAAACTCTTAAGTATTATTCTGGTCTTATCCTTTGCAAATATCATGTGCTTTCAAAAATATTGAATACTGTCTAGATATTTTTTCTCACCCTCGATAAAGAGAACATCCAAAAATAAAATGCAATACTACCAATCAAAAGAAAACCATTTTCTTATGTCTGATAGAGAACACACAGATATGGCCATCCAATTTGTGAAATAAAATGGATTTGACAGACCTGGCTGATGAAAAATTGCCCTCTATTGAAGTCAGCAACCTGGCTTTGTGAATTTTTTCTTTAAATGGCGTATAAGACTCAGATTTCTACTTGGAAAATAAAATAATTTCTTGTTCTCTTCAAGAATCAGGATTTTATTTAAAAAAGGCTGAATATAGTCATGTGTTTAAATGTCTTAAAATTTCCTTCCTACAAAACCTCCCAAATTTGTCTTTATGTGACCATGGAGATGACACAGCACGCATTGCTTATGAACGAGCAGATGAAAATGTTGCAAATGAGCACTTATGAAACATGAGGCAATGAGTGAGATAGAACACTTGTGTCAAACAGAAGACAGATGACTCAAGGTAGGGCCAGCTCATCTCTATTATGGAATAACAATCTTTGCCAATATTTTGTAAAGAAATGCAGTATATTATTATGTTCAAGCACAGACAGCATCAGTGGAACAATAAAGCGAAGTAGGGGCTATGCATTAATGAGTAGAGAAAGATGATTGTGATTCATAGATCAGTTGTTTATTTGTAAATACTTGCTGGTTGAGATCCAAATGATTCTCATAATTAAATAACTCTCTATAATCTTTTTTTCCCCCCTACAAATAATCCTAGCCAAACCAACTTTTACAGATAAAAGAAAACTTCAGTTTAGCTCCAGTAAAGTGATTTGATAACTAGGAAGATCAGATTATTGAAGATACAGTTAACAGTGGCGTTTTCCTCATACCATGAACATAATGTAATGAATTACCAATCTAAGCCTTGATATCATTAAGTTTTTTGAAATAAATGATATCAGACTGGAAGAATCAAAATGGGGATGTGGTGGGGCCATTGTGGTGGGCTTTTTATTCCTGGTGAAAACTCAGGCCCTGGAAGCCTCAGTGAATCTGCTATGCAGACTGGGTGTGTCCACTCAGAGAAGATTTCCATTTTTCTGATCATGCTGGCTCTTTTCCATGTGGCCACACAGGAAGCAAAGATTGCTAGATTATACACATGTCACCATCACTCTTGTATGCACAGAGGGGTCCTGCATGAAGGTTTGGGCCTGTATAGAGGACTTTGAGAATGTCAAATGAAATGATTTTACTTGGAAAGATTTTTGTTGTTGTTGTTCACATTTTTCCTAATCTTTTATACACCATCTGAGTTTGCGTGGGGGTGGGGATGCATGGAGTGTGAGGAAGGGGAAAGAAGTTGTCAATTTTAAAAGTGTAGAAATTTCCTGTTAGGAGATATTCACTTCACATATAGAAATGAATTTCTTCCTGAAGACTGTGAAGAATGTTCATGTAGCTTTAAGATATGTTCTATTTCACTGGCTGAAGGAAGTAAAGAGGCCATGAGAATGGCTACCATGTGTAAAAGCTTGCGTTCTAGTAGTTTTCGCAGTTGGCATTTTAGGTTTTCTTCTTGTGTGTTTTTTCCATCCTCCATATATTTCCTTGTCTTACTTTTTGACTCTTAAATGCTCCAAGCATTTGATTTTAAGATATGATCTTAGCCAGATGGATTTCATGTAGTTCTTCTGTCATAATGGTTAATATTACAAATAAGTTGGTTGTGCTTGATAAGAACCAGATCTATTCATTGCATCCATTCTGAGTATGCTCTTTAATTTGGGAGAAATTCATTCACTTTAAATAGAAATGCACAGCATTGTGACCATATTAATTAATTTGTGGACTAAAAATTATTTACTGAGCATTTACTTTTTTCCTGGCAGCAGTTGCTTTCAGTCACAAATGACAAAAACACCTACTCAAGCTGGCTTAAACAATAAGAAAAATTTGCTGGCTTATGTAACCAAAATGCCTAGTGGACTTTAGGTAAGGGTTGATCCAGCAGCTGAACTATGTCATTTAGGATCACATTCCTTTCTTTCTCTACTCTGATGTCCACCATCTTATGCTCCTAAGTCTGTTTGGTGTAAGATTATTGCCAATAGCAACCAGAATTTATACTTTCTCATTCACATCTAGCAAGAGGTATCATGTTAGACATAGGAGGATACAGAAGTGCAGAGATTAATAAAGCTTCCAAGATTGTCCTTGTGGAAATGAAAAATCTGCTTATCACAAAATGTTTCAATAGGTATGGTAATCAAGACTCTAGCACTGCACTGTTCACTTATGGTAACCACTAGCCACATGTGGCTTTGAGCACTTGAAATATAGCTGGCTGGAATTGAGATGTGCTGTGAGTGTAAAATACATATCAAATTTCAAAGACTTTGTTTTAAAATATGTGACATATCTGATTATTTTATAATTGCATATTAAAACGATACTATTTTAAGATCTTTTGGGTTAAATAAAATATATATAATCTCACCCGTTTTGCTTATTTAAATGCAGCTACAAGAAAATTAAAAATTTCATATGTGGCTCAGATAATATTTCTATGAGACAGTGCTGCTCTAGAGCCCTGAAGAGGTCATTAGAAAGGTGAGTTATCTTGGAATGAATTCAAATTTATTTCAGTGATAGAGAAGGGTCAGAGAACATCTTTATTAAAAATAACCCCCTACTCCTACCCAGTCTCTCTGACTCCTATTACCTGTAAGTTTGTCCTTTGTGGCATGTATAACCATCTGAAATTATCTTGTTTCTGTACTTTCTTACTTGTTCCATGTTCTCTCTTATGCGTGTCGTCCTTCCCCACTCCCCACCTGGTCACCCCACAGAGGGTAAATTTCCTGAGAGCCAGAATCTTGTCCATTTTGGCTTCACTGTGATCCAGCACACAGCCTAGTGACTGGCACATAGTTGGCACCAAGTAAATAGTTGTTGAAGAAAGGAGAGAATGAGCCGAGGCCGGTTTGGCTCAGTGGATAGAGCGTCGGCCTGCGGACTGAGGGGTCCCAGGTTCGATTCCGGTCGGGGGCATGTGCCTGGGTTGCGGGCACATCCCCAGTGGGAGATGTACAGGAGGCGGCTGATTGATGTTTCTCTCTCATCGATGTTTCTGGCTCTCTATCTCTCTCCCTTCCTCTCTGTAGAAAATCAATAAAAAATATTAAAAAAAAAAGAAAAGAAAGGAGAGAATGATCATGCACTCTGTGCGGCTGGGTGCTGAGGTGGAGTGGCTGGTTGGCTGGACAGGGAGAAGTGGTTTTTTCATCTCCTCTTCCTCCCCCTCCTCCTGTGCCTGGGATGCTGCATGCTCTCCCAGAAAAGTCCTGAGATATAACCAGAGCTCGGCCCTGACAGGAGGGGAAGGGTAATTGTTGGTTGTTCTCCGTTTGTGTTCTAGGCCTCAGGAAGGGAGGACAGTGAGCCAGTCCAGAGTCCTCCCGCGGCTCCAAGACTCCCTGGTGCTGTGATCTTGTATAAGTTACAACAAGGGAAATCAGAGCTCAATGGATAGTGGTCAAGTTCAGTCTCTGAAAAAAAACTGGGGCTCTGCCACTTACTGGCTATGTGACAGTGGGCAAACCACTTCCCTGTGCACCTCAGTTTCTTCTCTGGTTATACTGTTGGACGAATTGACTGAGATGTGCTGAATATCTTCTGCACAGGGTTCAATACTTAGCATCTGTTATTACTGTTAACTTCATGAGGCTTAAATTAATGTTTTAAAAGCTCTTGGCACATAATAGATGCTTAAGAAATGTTAGTTTCAAAGCCAAATACAAATTTTATAACTTGAATTTATAAAAAAAAACTTTAGAGCATTACTAGAGTAAAATATTGTGATCTAGTTTTTTGTTTTTTTTTTTCAAAAGTATTACATACTTGTAAATAAGGCAGCTGGTCCTGAAAATGGCAGGCCTAGGAGGGAAAACAATAGGTTATGATATTTGTGTGTATTCCTAACTTTTATTGACAGACCATGGCCATTACCTTGAATCCTGCAAGGTCTTGATAATCAAATTGGTCAGACAACACACTCCTTGGGGAATGTGAGTTTTAAATCACTCCTACAGCAAAAGAAAGAAGAGGAAAGGGGAATCAGGGAAAATAAGAAAGAGTGTCATCGTAGGCTGCTCTAGATCCTCTTTAGATGCCATTAAAACAATTACATCTATGCCCCTTTCTTTTCTCACCCCTAGGGGATCCTTAACCCAGGCCCACAACCTCTCAAGAGGGCGCTTGATAGAATTCAGGAACTTGCATGGGGAAAAATGCACCGTTATTTTTACTAACCTTTGATGGAACTTTAGCATTTTAATTATGAACTGAAGCAACAAACTCTGATATTATTAGCTGTCACTTTTTTTATTGCAACTCATTGTTATTTTTCTTAAATACAGATGTTACAGGTATCTTAAGATATTATTTACATACATCACCACTTCAAAATCATAACGTGGCTAGACCCAATGCTGGATTTTATTTAATGAGTTAATGAAGTATCACAAACATGATGTCAAATAGTAAAACAACTGTTTTGTTAACTGTTTCCGAATAACTGGTTTCCTTTATAAATCTGTGTTCCTTTTCTTGTTTTAAAAATATATTTTATTGATTTTTTACAAAGAGGAAGGGAGAGGGATAGAGAGAGTCAGAAACATCGATGAGAGAGAAACATTGATCAGCTTCCTCCTGCACACTCCCTACTGGGTATGTGCCCGCAACCAAGGTACATGCCCATGACCGGAATCAAACCGGGGACCCTTGAGTCTGCAGGCCGATGCTCTATCCACTTAGCCAAACCGGTTACAGCTGTGTTCCTTTTCTTATGCACTCATAAGCATTATTCTGAGAATGGTCTGTAGGTTTTAAGTGCCTGCCCACAGGATGTATGGCACAAGGAAGATTAAGAACCCCCTGCCTACGTAAGGATTGCTGGGGCAAACCTTATGAAGGTATAGTTTTATTTAATTCCAGCCTTTTGCTGCATCCTGTTTTAGGTGTTTTGAGTGGAGTTGGCTATTATATGGCCCCATGGGTCCACTCATACCCAATCTTCGAGCAGTCCACTGTCTAGAATCCCTGGATAATGAGTACATTACTGACAGTTAATTTGTGTTTATAAGGATATTAAATGGAACCAGAGATTTGTGTTTGGAGATTTGTGCCAAGTCTTGAACTGATTAAGTGCAAGCTTTATGGGATTACCTCTACCACGGAATAAATATATTTATAGATGAAATTACTGAGTGTTGCCACATGCCTCTGCCCAACTAGAGATGGTACAGTTTTTGTTGTGGTGTAATTACAAATATTTGCAAAGAGTGCAAATGATTGAAAATAGTAATATACCAAGTAGAGTCTTTATGCATAAGTACATATTATGTGGTATGTGAAAGAGCTTGCTCATCTTGAAGATAGGGACTCTTGGTTGAGCTTGAAAGGGTAGGGGCATGAGAGGGATTATAAAATTGGAAGTTCTGTGAGTCAAATTCCAAGGAGAAGATCAAATCAATATATCTTGGCTTTGTTGGAAGGAAGGAATGAGCAGGGCTGTTGGTGAGAAATGACAGGAGTGAGATGGGCGGGTGAAGAATGTCAACATCCATTTGTGAGATTTTGCCTTGCAACAGAGAATGCTGAGCTTGCTGAAAGTGGAGTGACAGCCTAGATATGTTACACATGGGAATATTGACTAAAGAAAAGGATTGGAAAAATAGATGAGGGGGCATTTTTGTAGCATAAATATTGCAACACATTATGAAAAGTTTCCTACTAGTTAGCTTGAATGCTGTGGGAAGAAAGACATATTTTACTTTAGAAGATTGCCAACTGGCCCTGGCTCAGTGGTTGAGTGTCCTATGAACCAGGAGGTCATGGTTCAGTTCCCATTAGGGCACATGCCTGGGTTGCGGGCTTGATCCACAATGTAGGGCATGCAGGAAGCAGCCTATCAATGATTCTCTCTCATCATTGATGTTTCTATCTCTCTCTCTCTCTCCCTTCTTCTCTGTAATCAATTATATATATATATATATATATATATATATATATATATATATATATATATAAAGAAGATTGCCAACCGATTTTAGGTTCTTTTGACTAAATATAAGTTCTTTTACATGACTAATGACACAGGATATGTGCATCCTGAGAAAGACATATATACTCCTACAGTGACACTTCTCAGCCTGCCTATACCCAGGCCTCATTTTGCATGGTCCGTGTGTATAAGTGTACTTTACTTTGCAGATGTTCAGAGGGCTTGCATATTTTTAAAAATTTATTTTTCAATTACAGTTGCCATACAACATTATATTAGTTTCAGGTATACAGCATAACAATTAGACAGTTATATACCTTAAAAAGTGATCACTCCAATAAATCTAGTAGAAGAGTGACCTGTTTTTAGAAAGCCACTCCCTGAAAAAGGAAGACTGTTTGGAAAGGGAAGAAAAATCCTAGCTGGCTTTGGTGGTAACAATTCAGAGGCAAATGCACCTGAGTGTTGGTGTAATGACTCCTGAAGCTCCTCCAAGTCCTCATGTATTCTTTTTTTAAATCCACACCCAAGGATATTTTTCCATTGATTTTTTTAAGAGAGAGTGGAAGAGAGAGGGAAAGACAGAGAAATATTGATGTGAGAGAAATACATCGATCGTTTGCCTCCTGCACGAGCCCCAACCAGGGCCCTGGCTGGGGAGGAACCTGCAACTGAGGTATCTGCCCTTGACAGGAATTGAACCTGTGACCCTTCGGTCCGCAGGCCGACGCTCTATCCACTGAGCCCAACTGGCTAGGGCCCCATGTATTCTTGCTGTTGATTGCCAGAAGCTAGAATAATAATGGAGCTGAGAATATGGGATTTTTGCAGGAGTTTCCAAGCATCATCCAGATTTCATACCAGAAACAAGAGGACTCAGATTTCTTAGGCCTTGAAACCTGCATCTTAGAGAAATGGCTCAAATATTTTACCTTGACTATACTTCTGATTGGTCAGTGGCAAAACTCAGGCATTAGAACAATTAAAAAGATGGTTGCACATGAAAATGCATGGCAAGACTGAATTGAAAATTTCATCCTTGCACTTCCAAACTCGCTGATGAGATAGATGTCTTTAGCTATGCTCTCACCCTCAATTCTGACAACTTTTCAGTTGCAATTTGAAGTTGTATATGGGTTGAGCATCTTTACAATGTGGCAAAATTCTCATTTCTCCCCCAATTTACTACTAATGGGGGAATTTCTTCTCATTATTGTGAAGTGAGCCTTTAGTAGATTCCAAAGAAAATTCGTAAGTGAATGTTTCACACTGAGTAGGGCCTAACAGGCGAGGCCCTTTATAGAGATGCCCTTATTGAATAATAGCCTTAATTACTATTTGTTGAACTCTCTAAATGGCACTCTCAATAAGCCTAAAGTATGTAAGATTTATCCACATTTTGCAAAGGAGGAAATAAAGGCAACCAAGCAGTACAATAACCAGCCTGGGATCACATAGCTAATAGGTAATGGAGCTAGGATTAGAATTCACGCGGATTGACCCTTAGTGCCTGGTTAAAACCCTGACAACTAGGAAGGTAGTTTATCCCATTTTATAGTTGTGGAAGCTGAGGCTTAAAGAACTTAAGTAATTCCCTTAGTTCCACACAGCTAGTGAACTATAAAGGCACCTTCCCGAGCAGTGTTGTCCAAGAGAAATGTGAGTGACAAATGCAAGAAACATGTCATTTCACATATTTCCTAATAGCCACATTAAAAAAAATAAAAAGGAAACAGCTCAAATTATTTTATTTTATCTAACCTGACATATCCAAAATACTTTCATTCACACACTCAATATAAAAAAATTATTCACAAGGCATTTTACATTCTTTCTTTCCTACCAAGTCTTTGAAATCCGATACTCATACTTGCAACACATCTCTGTGTGGAACAACCACTTGGTGGGCCAACCACATTTCAAGTGCCCAATAGCCCTATGTGACTACTGGCTTCTGTATTAGACAGGGTAGTTCTAGAACAGTGCTTCTTAACCTTGGTTGCATATTGGAATCACTGGGGAGTTTTAAAAACACAGATGCCTGAGTCTTATCTGCAGAGGTTCTGATGTAATTGGTCTGGCTGTGGGCTTCTGGATTTTTGATAACAACCTTCCCCAGGCAATTCTCATAGGCAGCCAAGTTTGAGAACCTATTCAAGGATGATGCCAAAACTAATTTGGTGGAGAACTGTAGCCACCATTCATTTGAGAAGATTCTATGAGTTTTCTGAAATGAGAACCATTCAGAATAACTACTCTGGTAATATGCTTTTCTAGTTGACATTAAATGATGCCAGACAATGCCCTAGCTAATTTATGACTTCCTCTCAATTTACATTTGCCAACATTTTTGCTGAGTCCCAGGATAATGTAAAAAAAGAAAAGATTTATTCCCTCTGCCCCCCCCCCCCGGATCTACACACTGGTCTGGATACACACAAGTACAAGTAAATTAAGACATAAAATTATATTATTTTAATTGAGGGCAAAGGTGTTGATGTCAGTCTGGAAACTCTGAGCTGTGGAGAAGAGGAAGTTGGGGTTTGAAAGCTGCAGGTCGTTGCCAGAGTGAAACTTGTCAAGTGGGGAATGCGTGGGAAATGCTGGGTGAGGAAAGGAGGCAATTGTGGCTCCGGCTGAGGTCTGAAGGCTGCATAGCCCACGGTGTGGCAGGGCGCCCACGAAGCTACTCTCTCCAAAGGCCTCACACCACCTTCCCACTTGGCCAAACGTGTGTTTCTGCCCTGAGACCTGATATTCAGGAATTCAAAGTCTCATCTCACCCGGAGGTTCCGTTGTCCTTAAAATGCTTTTGGAGTCATTTGGACTAATTTTTATAATGCTTTCTTTGATTTAAATCCAAACATAGCTTTAGTATTCTGGACACATTATTTCCCAGAAAGAAAAATACGTGGTCTTCTGTAGTGGTAGCACTATAGTTACATGCAGTTTTCTTGGTTAACTTTATTTGATTTAAAATTAAGCCAGAGAACAGGCAATGCTGTGTCATCCATAGCCTTAACTAAATTAATACCACATTCTATCAAATCAAAAATACTGTCAACTGTAAGATGTACCATTATTTCATGTATGCTAGGAAAGACTAAGTTACTACACAATGCTTTCTTATCACTTGAGAATTTAATTTTATTTTCATCGAAAGGGTTATATAGTAATATAATTAAAATGGAAAATGCAAGCCAAAGAGATTGGTTAAGGTATTCCTAAAACTTCTTCATAGTCTTTTTTGATTTCACATCATCAGTGCTCTTTTCTCACAAAAATATTGTTTTCTTTCCATCAACAACAGCAGTGATTCAGCACTTCTTTAAAAAGTGCTCCCTCGCCCTAACTGGTTTGGCTCAGTGGATAGAGCATAGGCCTGAGGACTGACGGGTCCCAGGTTCGATTTTGGTCAATGGCATGTACCTTGGTTGAATACACATCCCCAGTAGGGGGTGTGCAGGAGGCAGCTGATCGATGTTTCTCTCTCATCGATGTTTCTAACTCTCTGTCCCTCTCCCTTCCTCTCTGTAAAAAAATCAATAAAATATACTTAAAAAAAAAAGTGCTCCCAATTGTTTCAGGGATTTTCCTCCAAGACTGACTTTTTGGATATGCAATAAGTTTGCATTTCATTGCCAAATTGTGGCGAAATCTTTCTGCAGATATTTTAAGTGACAATTTACTAGCCATGCAACCGACTCATTTGAAGTGCTAACTGTAAAACTGCTAGATAAGGTCACGCATGGGCAGGCAATGGCCACTACATCATAACTGTGCCTGGCTGACAGTTTTAAGATGGATTCCAATTTCAGAGATGTGCAGATGTGAAACAAATGTGCTTCATAGAATTGAGGAAATATGGTATGTAAATTGTATTTCCGATAATCCAGGCTCCCCATCTGCTTGTCACATCCATCTTGTTTTTTGTGCTTTAAACAGTTTTAATGAGATGTGTGTGATGTTTCCTCCTCAGCATACCTAGGCTTTAATGTTCAATGGGATATAAGCAACTCCCCCGCCCCCTTTCCTTCTTCTCCAATTTGCAGCTACAAAGCTGTACTTTAATAGCGTTCTTCCCAACCTTTAATGTATATACAGATCACCTGGGAATATTATTAAAATGCAGATTCTGATTCAGTAGGTCTGAGAAGGAACCTGAGCGTCTGCATTTCTAGTACGTTTTCAGGTGGTGCCCACCCTGCTTTTCTGGTGACCACACACTGAGTAGCCCAGGCCTTGCTACATCTAAGGACACAGTATATCACTGAAGAAATTCTGCACCTTCCCCAAGTGCATGAGTTTAGTTTTTCCTCGGTTTCTGTTATTATTTTGATGAAGACCTATATATTGTAAATGTCATTGTACTGGGTAAATACAAAGATTTCTTAGGATAAAAAGAAAATAATTTTGTATTATGGTACAGGGAGAGATATTTCTCCCCTTGATTTGCTTTCTGAAAGATTTGTTCATTTCATTTTCCCTCAAAAAACTTGGGCAACTTGAATTTGTTAGGAAATCTGCATGTAATTGCAGATTAATAACCTACCCATTAATACCACATTAGTTCTTTGTGATTAATAGCATCTGTGTGAATGCTTAATGAATTAGTAATGAAGGACAATTTACTTTAAAGTGTCAAGAGAACATTCCATGTTAAAAAAGGCACTACCCGTAACAGGAAAATTAATTATATGCTGGTTAGATAATAGCTTGTCACAGGCAAGATATGTTTGTTTGGAAAGCCTTATTGGTTTTGATATTTGCACTATGAAAGATACTTTCTAAAACATGCATGGACCTTTTAGTTTATAAAATGAGAAGGGAATTTTTATCAACAATTAAGATAAATGCAAGAACTTACGCTTATGAGAGAGAGAAGTGCGTGTGTGCACGCATGCACACACACAAATATGTGCTAGTGTTGTCACAAGTTTACCTGTGTCCTTAACCAGAGACTTCCTGTAGTGACCATTTATATTATTCTAAATCGAACTGTTTCTATTACCTGCTGTCTATTCTGAATTCATAAATCCACTTCCTCAAGGCCTAAATGATTTTTGTTACTAATTTTATTCCTTTAGCATATCATTTGTTTTCTCAGAGGTTCCTCACTTTAATTCTGTGATGTCGGCCATCATTGTTTATTTCTATCTTTGCCCTACATCCGAGGAAGTGAAGGTCAAGGAAATTATGTGACTTGCCCAAACCAGTCCAGCCATATCATTTGTCCCCCACAGATTATGGGTCTAACAATTCAAATGTCTCCCGTTTTAACCCAGGCGGAAAGAGCTACATGAGCAGAGTCTATGTCTAGCTGGTGCCTTTGAGGAAACCCAAGAAGGCCAGTGAGATTGGAGCTCAGAGTTAGAAGGGAAAAGGGACGAAAGATAAAACTAAAGAAAAAGGAGGGGCCAGAGTATGCAGGCCTTGTAGGTCATGTAAAGATTTTAGCCTCTGTCCTTAGGCAATGGGAAGCCATTTGTAAATGTCATGTCAAGGGCCTCTGTGAGTGATGTGCTTTGCCAGAGCACACTGGCTGCATGTGGAGAATGGCTTGGAGGAGGGAGTTGATGTATTGAGACCAATTCAGAAGGCCCCATCATGCTGTTCTGTTCTCTAGCTTGAGATCCAGACAAAAGTAGAGTTTGTTTTCCTTGTTACAGAAATCCCCAAGCATTATTGGGTATCCTTTTCTCTCTTTTTTCCCCAGTTCAGCAATGAAGGGTCATTGTCTCATCTCTGTAGCTCCTGGTTTTTTTTAAACTTAGGTGCTTTGCCAAACACCCCCAGACACCCAGCAGAAGCCTTTACGGAAGCCACAGCAGCAGCCAGTGGGTGTAGAAGTTAGCTCTCGGCTCACTGGCTCTTTTGCCCTTTGGGTCCTCCAGTTGTGTCAAAGGTGCTTTTGCTTCCCCTCTTTTGGAGAAGAGGATTCTGGGTAGAGAAGGAAAGAGAGCCCAGTTTCCAATCCCTCACTGTCAGAAACCCAATTTTAGAGGAACAACATCCCTCCACCACACACTGTGGTTTGAACAGCCAAGAATAGAACCTTTGCTGCTCTCACCTCCTCTTGGGAGTGAAAAGGTGGGAGTGAAAACAGGGGTTAGTTGGGAAGTGGCTTTTTAAACCTATGTTTACAGTATTTTGATGCCGCTGTCATAGATGAGGGGAGGAATTGTGAAGTCTGCAGCTCAGATTTTTTAGGATTTCAGGGATGCAGTATTTATCCCACTCTTCCTCCTCATAGGGTGTGGTATAGGCTGGGATTGAAAATAGCTGCTCTGTGTTGTTGTTTTTCCCTCCACTTTAGGAATCTTCCTGGCATAGTGCTACTTTTTCCCCCCCTCTTGAACAAATGAATTGACCATCATCTCAAACCCCTATTGCATTTTATCTTTGAGGAAGGTAAAGAACTTTTTATATCCTACCTATGAGTGAAATCATATGGTTCTTATCCTTTTCCATCTGACTTATTTTATTTCACTTAGCACGATACTGTCAAGATCCATCCATGTTGTTGCAAATGGCAGTATTTCATCATTTTTGAAAGCAACAATCAAACCAACCAGACTCATAGACACAGACAACATTATGGGATTACCAGAGGGAAGAGGGGATAGGGGAAAGTAGAAGATGGTAAAGAGGGGATAAAGAGTGATGGAAGGATAATTGACTTGGGGTTGTGGACACACAATGCAATATACAGAAGATGTATTATAGAATTATACACCTGAAACTTACATAATGTTATTAATCATGTTACCCCAATAAATTTAATAAAAAAGAAGGGAACTTTTTAAAGCTGGGTTTTGCGAGATTGAGGAACTAAATTAGACCTAAATGGGCCAATGTAAGGAAAGTGTTCCAGAATAAAAAAAAAGTAGTGATCTCCTTAAAGATTGTTGACATTGAACTAAAATGGAGCTGCAGAGTGAAAGCAGCAAAGAAAGGACAAAAGCTCCTTAATTTGACCTTAGGTTGGGTGGAGAATGGGGGAGGAGGGAATCTGGGCTGGTGATGTGTCCTGGGATCACAGGCATGAAAAAGAACTGGTGATAATTATCAACTATATCTTAATAAAGTTGGGGAAAGGAGGGCTGATGAGTACTGTTGCTTTAAAGTAGGGGTTCTCAAAGTGTGTTCCCTTGATCTGTAGCATTGACATTACCTAGGAGTTTGTTAGAAATGCAAATTCCTGGGCGCTACCCGGACCTATTGAATCAGGTATTCTGGCGGAAAAGACCCAAGACTCTTTTTTTTAAATCCTCACCCGAGTCGCCCAGACTGGTTTGGCTCAGTGGATAGAGCGTCGGCCTGCGGACTCAAGGGTCCCGGGTTCAATTTCGGTCAAGGGCATGTACCTTGGTTGCAGGCACATCCCCAGTGGGGGGTATGCAGGAGGCAGCTGATCAATGTTTCTCTCTCATCGATGTTTCTGGCTCTCTATCCCTCTCCCTTCCTCTCTGTAAAAAATCAATAAAATATATTAAAAAAAATAAAATCCTCACCCGAGGATATTTTTTCCATTGAATTTTAGAGAGAGTGGAAGGGAGGAAGGATGGGGTGGAGAGACAAAGAAAGAGAGAAACATCGATGTGAGAAGAGAGACACATTGATTGGTTGCCTCCCAAAATGCACCCTGACTGGGGCCAGGAATAGAATCTGCATTCCATTCATTCCCTTGACCAGGAATCAAACCCAAGACCCTTTGGTATGCGAGCCAACTGACAACCACTGGCCAGGACCCAACAGTGTGTTTTAACAAGCCCTTTTGATGATACTGATGCTGCATGCTCAAGTTTGGAATCCACTGGTTTAGACTAGGGCAGTGGTCGGCAAACTCATTAGTCAACAGAGCCAAATATCAACAGTACAACGATTGAAATTTCTTTTGAGAGCCAAATTTTTTAAACTTAAACTATATAGGTAGGTAAATTGTTATTAACTTAATTAGGGTACTCCTAAGGCTTAGGAAGAGCCACACTCAAGGGGTCAAAGAGCCGCATGTGGCTCGAGAGCTGCAGTTTGCCTACCACGGGACTAGGACATTATGTGAAGTCCAGCCTTAGGGACCAGCTAACTTTGTTTTGTTCTAACCTTACCAGGCCTGCCATCTCTAGCTAGGTGCCTCAGGAGTGTGTCTCTGATCACAGTAGGGTGATAGGGCAAAGGGGTTAGATGGCTCAGCGCAGAGTCACTCGACCACTGCAGAAAACAAGTCTCTATGTAACTAGAGAAGGCCTTTCTTCCAGTTATGATTGAGAGAGCTGTCAAGAAAGTCCATGAGGGCAGTGCTGCCTCTGGTTTAGCCACTGGGGGCCTAGTTCTCACACAGGAAAGCAACTGGTGGAATTTTACTGGCTACTTGCTGGTGGAATGAACAGGAGTCCAAACCCAAGCTCTAACCTTTGCTAGCTGAGTTTCCTTGGATAAATTCTTACCGGTTTCTCACCTCTAGAATGCGGTTAAATACCTGCCTCTTAGGGTTGGTCAGGGATTAATGGAGGTCATATGCCTGGCTCAGAGCAGGTACTTAATAAATGAATGCTGTCACCATTGGGTCCTTGGATATCTGAGGACTGCTCAGGAAGGACCACTACAGGGGGTATATAACCACACAGATGGCCTTTTCCTTGTAATGTTAAGATGGTAGGAATAGGAGGCAGGGAAAATATAATTAGGGGTTTTATTATAGGCCAAAAACCAAAGGTGGATTTTAATGACTTTAAGTTCAGCCCAGGCCTTACATTGAATTACCCGCTAAGATACAAATTATGTAAGTAGGAAGGTTAATTTTACGAGTTAAAATATATTGGCAAATTCATTGTAATAACATGCTATCAAAGAGTAATGTTAGAATTTAATTTAAATTATTTTGAGGTATAACCCTGATAAGTATAATCCTTAGAACTTCTCTTATGCGTGAACATAATAAAAAAGTTACCTTCTATTAGACTATTGTAGTATCTGGCAGTTTTATAAAATTGATTTCATTATGGACAAAGAGGTCTTTTGTGTTAAACGGGGGATATTTTTATGTTATTTGCTAACCCATGATTTAGATTGATGAGTTAGAGGCTTTTGATTCCCCTACAATAATCTCTGCCCCCTTTTCTTTTTTTTGACAGACTTCTTTTTTAAAAAAAATCTTTATCTGCCCCCTTTTCTTAGGCTGATGCCAATAATTATCATTTATAGGATGATCATAAAAAACGAACAGAGAAAAGAATTCTGACAGGTTCTCTCCTTATCCTTAGGTGGGGGATTTCCAGAAGAATGAGAAATATCAGCTTTTATTGTCTTTTCAGTACGTCAGACAGACTCAGTTAATCCCATGCTTGACTGGCTGTGGGGCCCAGGAACTGCAGAGTTGAGTTTCACACAATTCATGTGAAAACTTGAGAGCTATGGGATCCACAGACCATGACTTAGTTAACTTGAATTTTATTTTTTAATGAGAATAACACCGGGCTTTGCAAGCTGATTTAAAGTCTCCAGGTTTAACTGCATACAAGTTTAATACCTTGCATGTGTGCGTTAGAAAAATGAAGCCTTTCAGTGCAGTAAATAAACTGAGGAGCCTGGAAACCAAATTGAAGTTTGTAGCCCGGAAAATCAACAAGGACTAAAAATAGTAAGATTAGAGGCGACATTCAACCATGTACCATCCGAAGGTGGTTTTTTAGTACCACCAAAGGAGAAAGCAGGCCATGATATGATAGGTTTAAAAAATATACATGTCTAGAGAACATTCTGTTCATTATGTAGGTGTGGAAGGGCACACCTTTCCTTAAAAATGTAGATTTGGTTTTCCAAACTTGGTATTTTTCATACCCTTTCTCTCATTAGAATTAAGAGGACACTCCCCCTGATTTCTAATATACTCTGAATTGAGGAATCACCTTGATGACATTTGACATGAACGTTTTAGACTGCAGTTACTGTTTCTGTAAAGCAAATCAGGCAAGCAGCTCCAGCATTTATTGTCTTTCAGCAAGTAGCCAGATGATTTCCTGTGTAACAGGTATATAGGAGTGCAGGGTCTGGGAAAGGACACAAAGGAGCCTGTGTTGAAAGAATTCCTATTATCTGGAGCCATCTCATTAAAATGGCTTCAGCTCAACAATGAGATTCTTGGTAGGTGTTTGTTCAAAGGCCTAAAACATTATGCATGTGGGATTTTTGAAAACTATTAGTTGAGAAGGTGCTAAATATTGCAGAATCTTCAAATGACTGCCTTGAGCTCTCACCTTACCAGGGGAGTGCCGACTCTTAAGGAGTCTCATTCTTTTTCCTTGGAAATTGCCTCTTCCTATTACAGAACTCTAAATAAAGAGCCTGTCTGAGCAGGAGAAGTGAATTGAGTGAATAGAATGGAGAGTCCTATCTGGCTCCTGCACTTAAGGAAGTTGAATGTTAACTAAGAATCCGCCCCCTCCCCCTTCCTCAGTGGAGAAGTAGAAGTGGATGATTAAGCTGAGACCATTGGTAAACCCCAATGGGGCTGAGTGGAAAAGGTGAAGGGATTATACAAACAAACAATTTATAGGCAATCAACAAATAGTATGATGATTGCCAGAGGGAAAGGGGAGAGGGGGGAGGTAGAAGAAGGTAAATGGAGGATCAATGGTGATGGAAGGAAAACTGACTTGGGGTGGTGAACACAATATAATAAAGATGATATATTATAGAATTGTACCCCTGAAACCTATATAATTTTATTAATCAATGTCACCTCACTGAATTCAATTAAAAAAAAACAACAACCCCTGCCCTAGCTGGTTTGGCTCAGTGGATAGAGCGTCAGCCTGCGGACTGAAGGGTCCCGGGTTTGATTTCGGTCAAGGGCACATGCCTGGGTTGCAGGCTTGATCCCCAGTGGGGGATGTGCAGGAGGCAGCCAATCAATGGTTCTCTCTCATCATTGATGTTTCTATCTCTCCCTCTCCCTTCCTCTATGAAATCAATAAAGATATATTAAAAAAACAAAAAAACAACCCCTGCTGTTCATGAGAACAGATGACCTCTTAAATTTCATTGTATGACCTAGGGACTAAAATGTGAGAAAAGGAGATTATGGATGTTAGCATAATCAGGACATTGCTGATTATAAAAAGAATAAGTCAGTCTAATTTCTCACAGTTCCTTTCCAGTGTGATAAAAACTCTCTCTCAGACTTTCCTTGTCAGGATTTCAACTAGGGAAATGTGCATTGGACATCAACAATGCAAGCATTAAGCCCTGGGTGTTCAAAGATGAATGTGATCCAGCCCCTGCGCTAGAGAGTACTCGATCTCATAGAAAATAGCCATTGTTAATGTAAATTTTATGCACCAAAAGTATTTTTTGGTGATAATATTTGAGGCCCAGTGATCAAAAATACCTTCTCTATTGAAATTCTCACATAACTCATTCTCTGTGAGGCCGGGCTTGTGTTAAAAAGGCACGGCTGTCCACACCATGGGCAAAAACAGATTTTATATGGATTATAGATATAAATGTGAAACTATAAGAATTCTAGGGGAAAACATAAGAGAATATCTTAATGACCTCAGGGCAG
Source organism: Myotis myotis (assembly GCF_014108235.1). Taxonomy (NCBI): domain Eukaryota; kingdom Metazoa; phylum Chordata; class Mammalia; order Chiroptera; family Vespertilionidae; genus Myotis; species Myotis myotis. The sequence continues at coordinate 119,718,593 of NW_023416346.1, read as the reverse complement.
GCAAAGATTTCTTAAATAGGACACAAAATATGCTAACCATAGACAGAAAAAAAGTGGGCAAATTAGGCTACATTAAAATAAAGAATTTTAGTTCATCCCATGATACCATTAATAAAATGAAGTCTATAAAATGGGAGAAGATTTTGCAATATAAATATTCAACAAAGGACTTGTGTTGATAAAATTGATAAAAGGTAGATTACCCAAAAAGAATATGGGAAATAGACTTGAGTAAGGTGACTTGGAGTAAGAGGATGTTGGTTGCCTTGATTGGAGTTAGTGACTGGAAGGGAGCACAAGAAGCTTCTGAGATCCTGGTCATAATGTCTGTTATGTGGGTGTGTTTACTTTGTGGAAGTCCTGCAAATTATGTACTTTTCTGTAATTTCATTGAAAGTGTTTACATAACAAAGAAAATGCCTTGTTTCCAGGAGGAACAAAGTATTCTCAGAGGTTAACACTGACTGCAAATTATCCCTCCTCATGGAGCATTGCCTCTACTGTGAAAGCAAAGGAAGTGTTGAGAGCATGGGTTTTGCAAGGTGGCCAGGGCAGGTTCAATTTGTGGAATCATCCTACACACAGAGTGGTTACAATATCCTAAGAAAGGAGGAGGAAAGACCATTTATGGAGGAAGCACTAGAAATAAGGTTGATTGCTTTACAATTTGGGGCATGGCTGACTCAGCCTGTAATCCTGTTTAAGCCACCATTGATGGATCACCTCTCATGTGTCCGGGTGTTGAAACAGGCACTTTCTGTGCATTAAAATGTTTGATCCTTACCACAACCCTGGGAGGTAGGCACTATGCTTATCCAGATTTGCAGATGAAGAAACTGAGGCTTAAAGAACCTGCTCAAGTTCTAGCTGGAACATAGCGGCAAGCTGCAACTGGAACCCATGTCTGTGTCATTTGAAAGCTCACTCCCTTTATATGTCTGTTATGTTGCCTTTAAAAATTGTATTTGATTGAGCATACTGACAAGAAAAAAATACATAATATATGTAATGTTTAAATTTGATGACCAGAAACACTTTGAAATCAATTTTAAAGTCTGAGATTTACTGCACTACAGGTTTTTTAATGAACTGGAATTTTCCTTTTCTGTTGTAACATGATTAGGAATAACTGGATACGGGGTGGATGGAGGACTGAGAAATCATCCAGGAAACAAGTCAGATTATTATAGGAATGCCCTTGTATGGGTGACCCACGAGCCCTTCTCTGTGCGTTAGGGACATTTTAATAATCTGAGCAATTGCCTTTGATAGGCATACTTTGTTTTCTGCTTATTAATGACTCCCTAGGCTAGATTTTATTTCTCTTACCACTAATTCAGATACAGAGATAGATTAAATGGATGCTGCTAACTGATCGCTACATCACTGTCTGCATATCAATGCTCTGCCTGCTTGGGTATGAAGAGAAAGAGAGAAGGAAAAGGGCAAGCCAGATATTCGTGGTAGCTGAATTTGTTTTAAAAGACAAATTCTGGAACAGAATTGTGAGATATACAAATTATTGATATTTGTGCATGGTTAGCTTTTTGGGATTGCCCTACTTAGCATACACATGTCTTTTTTCCTTCTTCTGATACAGAATGGCTTTGTGTACACTCAGGTAGATATATAATATTTTGAGTTCTTTTGCTGCTGTTTTTTTTTTTGCTTATTTGTTTGTTTGTTTTCAGGGCCTTCATGTTTGCAGCCTATGGAGTGTTTATAGCGTTGGAATAATATCACATCTCTAAATGAAATTTGGAGATGTGGAAATTATTCCAAATGTGTCTCCCCAACAATCCAGTCAGTGGCCATGGAAGCAATATGGTGGAAAGGCACATGATCTGATTTGAATAGAAATATATATGGGTATGGTTTTAGAGCTTTCTGTTTACTAAAAAAAAATCTCCCTTCTTTATCCTTGGGGCTAGTTATTCCACGTTTATTGCTGTGTAATACACAAGAAAGAAGCACTATACAAGTTGAAATAATTGAAAACACCCACATCCAACTCAATTTATTTTATTTGAATCCATCTAGTTACATGGACTTGTTTGACATACTGCAGATGCTTAAAAAACCTGGACAGGAGCTCTGGATTGCTTTTCTCTTATTTTTGAAATGTAGAACTTCTAGTTTAGAAGTTGATTCCTCTTCAGAGAATATGTAATTATTTATTAATTTGATTAGCTCTGTACATTGTGCTTTGAAGCAATTCAGAGTACTGTAGGAGCATCTGTTGTAACGTCATTTGGAGGCTGCTACATTTCAGAAATAGCCCCCAAATGCTTTGATAATACCAGTTTGACATAGATCAATAGAGGCAGTGCCACGGTGCTGCATAAGGATTCTTTGTCTTGGCTTAGTGTTGGTAAATTGATACTCTCAAGTATATAACCAAGGTGGTCTTTTTGAAGGAGGGTAGCTTTTTATTGAATTTTGGTTTTCCTCCTTCCTTGAAATAGTGACAACTGTCATTTTCCTCCTTCAAACAATAGCATCAGTGATTTTGTAAATAGAAAATCATTTTCCAGGCAGGATTATGTCTATGCTGGCAACCATTTTATACACATGGCCTCATTTAAATGGCCAGGACTTCAAATGTGTAAATGGACAAGTTTTTAGGCAATTTGGTTAGGCTTTCCAATCTCGCCTCTCCATTTCCTGTCTAAACAACTTCTCCCATGTCCACAGCATGTTTATACAACATTGAATAAAACTTCTAATGGGAAATTTCTTCCAGGTGACCTCCCTGAGAGGCTGGATGTGAAGAAACCTTAAGAAACCCGACCCTGATGAAATTGCCTCCGTTGAGAATATTACTCGGTGCAGAAACAAGGAACAGAATTTAGTTATTTTTGGTTCTTGAATAAATGAATTCTGTTTCTTTTTGTGTAGGTGGCAGAAAACATTAACCCCTGCATAAGGTCCCGTCTCAGTTGGAAATTGAACTTTTGGTTTCTTTGAGTCAGTAGAACCTTTGAGAAAATAATGTTAAATTGTTTTTATTTGAACTTCAAGCAAGTTGGAATCGGCTCTGCTGTCTGCCTATCTTTTATAGAAGTCTTTTTTCTAGGGTTGTCTGTCTTTACATCTAATTTTCTGGAGGCGGAGACTGTGATTATCAAGTGACCTCCCACTCAGCACCACATGTGGGTGGATACTAATAAATCCTTTCTTAACCTTCTAGCACTTTTGGAGAAATCAATCAGTAGAAGGCGGGACACTGAAGCCATACAGAAAGCCAAAATCCTTTATTCATCTTGCATGAATGAGAGTGAGTAATCTATGATAATAAAAGCATAATATGCTAATTATACCAGACAGCCAAACGTACTTCCAAATAAAGCCGCAGCAGCTTCGAGGGCCGAGGGCAGGCAGCCGTGGTGGCCGGCAGCGGCAGGGTGATGGGGGTGGCGCCTTCCCCTGATCAGCCAGGTTGCCTCCCGCAAAGGGAGGCCAGAGTGGGGAGTGGGCCTAAGCCGACAGTAGGACATCCCCTGAGGGCTCCCAAACTGTGAGACGGGGCAGGCTGGGCTGAGGGACTGCCCCTCCATGCATGAATTTTCGTGCATTGGGCCTCTAGTAAATCAATAAAGAAATAAAGAAAAATAAAATATTTAACACCCCTATTCTTCAGAGTTCTTTTAATGTTTAAAGATATTATTTAAGAAAAGGAACAATTCTCAAAAACTGGGTTTTGACTAGCCCTGCCCTGTCTTAATGTTCTCTTGCTGGTTTGATGGAGAAAATGATTCTATTTCTATGGCTTGGATTCTTTAGGTATCAGTTACTCTATGAGACATTTGGGTGGGATCAGAAGGTCAAACCCCACTATATGTGGTACAGAAACCAGAATCTAGAGGCCAGGTCTGGTCTGAGAAGGAACCTGGGAGAGAGGGCACTTGGGAGTATTGCTAGTCCCCTAAGGACCTACTGGGGCCTAGAGAAATCCAGATTCCCAGGCAGGCCAGGCTCCTGCTTCTCCATCAGCCTGAGAGTAATCTGTTGGTTGTCTTAGGCATGTCTCCGTATCTTGGGTCTGATTGGAGTTAAAAGAGATACATAATTTTATCTCGTCTGCTCTTTCAAGGTCATTGCAGAAAGAAGCCAGTGCTTCTGGGAAGTGTGTTAACTTGTTTAGGATTTTGGGTATTATTCAGTGAGCTAGACGAGAGCAGAAAAAGTTGATGAAAAAGACTGAAGCATTAGTTCACTTTTATTGGGGTGTGATTGGTTTTATTGAGCAGTTGCTTTTACCTAGGGTTGTTCCTTAGCATTGCAGAGTATTATCAGCCTAACATCGCCCATTGCCTGGGGTCAGTGTAGTAAGTCCATCTTTCATAGTAGGGAATATCCAGCAGGTTCCCTAGTCAGCTCTCCTGGCAAGAATACCAGATTTAGACAGTGACATTGCTGTGTGAGTCATAGGTAGCTCTGTCTCTGGTTATCTTCAGTCTACGGCACCTCTCCATAACAGCTGAAATGTTAAGTTGGAGTCTTACGGGAATTTTCTCCTGAGAAGATACCTTTGCATTCTAGCTTGGAAATCCAGTTTGCAATTCTAACTCTCCCTTAATCTTTTTTCCCTTTCAGAAGCGATCGAAAAGGCAGATGCCAAGCCATTGCTACACATCCTGCGGCACTCACCTTTTCGCTGGCCTGTGCTCGAGTCTAATATCGGTCCTGAAGGGGTTTGGTCAGAGAGAAAGTTCAGCCTTCTTCAGACACTTGCAACGTTTCGTGGTCAATACAGCAATTCTGTATTTATCCGTTTGTATGTGTCCCCTGATGACAAGGCATCCAATGAACACATCTTGAAGGTATAGTGAAGACTTGGTCATCCCGTTTGTTCTGTCCAAGGTTAGCTTTTTGGGGTGCTTCCTAGGGAAAGAGACTCATACTACCTTAGTGAAATGATAAGGAAAAATTATGTTAAACATTAGGATCTAGAGCAGTGGTTCTCAACCTTCCTAATGCTGCGACCCTTTAATACAGTTCCTCATGTTGTGGTGACCCCCAATTTCATTGTTACAAGTTAAACATAATTAAAGCATAGTGATTAATCACAAAAACAATATGTAATTATATATGTGGTTTCCGATGGTCTTAGGCGACCCCTGTGAAAGGGTCGTTCGACCCCCAAAGGGGTCGCGACCCACAGGTTGAGAACCTCTGATCTAGAGTATTACCCCCTTCACAGATGTGCAGACTGTAAATCATGAACAAACCAGTTTTATTAGCCTTTTAAGAAGCTAGTGAGCAAGTTAATTTCAAGTGATCTGTGATCTGGCCCTCAATGTCTACTCTAAGCATGTGTGGGCACCTAAATTCCAGTGGGAAGAGAGCTGCAAAGACTTCCTTCTTTTTTTTTCATTTAGCATGTTCTTTTTTTATTTTTTAATTATAGTTGACATTCAGTATTATTTTATATTAGTTTCAGGTGAAGAGCATAGTGGTGAGACACATATAATTTGTGAACTGATCCCTCAATAAGTCTAGTACCCACTCTGCACCATACATACTTATTATGATACTAGAGCCCTGGTGCAAGAGATTCGTGCACTCTGGAGGGGTGGTCCCTCAGCCCAGCCTGCGCCCTCTTGCAGTCCGGGAGCCCTCGGGGGATGTCCAACTGATGGCTTAGGCCTGCTCCCTAGCCTTAATGCTGCCATGGAGGCGGGAGAGGCTCCTGCCACCGCTGCTACGCTTGCCAGCCGTGAACCTAGCTTCTGGCTGAACGGGCACTCCCCCTGTGGGAGCACACTGACCATTAGGGGGCAGCTCCTGCATTGATCGTCTGCCCCCTGGTGGTCAGTACACATCATAGTGATCAGTCGTTCTGCAGTTTGGTCGATTTGCATATTAGCCTTTTATTATATAGGATTATTGTGCAAAGACTTTCTGAACTCTCTTCTTCCCCTCACCTTCTCATTCCCCTGACAAAGGAGAGAACACATGCCATGATTCCTTGTTCTTCCATCACTAAAGTCTTCTTGCATATATGCCTAAAATTTCATTGTCAAATTCAGTATGAATCTCTTCCTTTCCTTTCATAAGATAAAATGAAACTTGTTCCAAGTGCTTGGCTTGCATTTTCTATTGGGAGAGTAAGCATCCCTTCTCTTCCAAGGAATGGGCCACACAGACATACCTTGACACAGATTGGTAAAATCAGGAGACTACCAACAATGAAAGATTCATTAATAAAAGAGCTTGGCAAGACTTCAAATAACATTTCTCAAAATGTTTTGCTTTGATTCTACCATTTTTTTTGCCTACTCAGTTACTTTGACTAATAATGAAAATTTTATTGAGCTACTGCTTCCTCCCTCACAGTTCTGTCCTTTTTTGAGCTAGAAAATATTAATAATATATTTATATTCAAATCAGAAGTATAAAACTTTTAGAGTGTGTTACCCTTTCCTGATATATCAACTTTTTAAAATCCACATTCTGGAATTAATTTGTTTTATTTTTATTTTTTGTTAATCCTCACCTGAGGATATTTTCCCATTGATTTTTAGAGAGAGTGGAAGAGATGGGGAGAGACACAGAGAGAGAAACATTGATGTGAGAGAAGACACATCAATTGGTTGCCTCCCGCATGTGCTCCAACCAGGGCTGGGGTTCGAGCCTGCAACCAAGGTACATGCCCTTGACCAGAATCGAACTTGGGACCCTTCATTCCACCGATAGATACTCTATCCACTGAGCCAAACCAACTTGGGCTAGAGTTTATTTTTTTTTTTTATTTATACCAAGCAGCTGGCAATTTTTTTCTGGAAGGTATCAGATATAAATATTTTGGGCTGTGTGAGCCATGGCATCTCTGTCTCAACTGCTCAACTCTGCTTTTGTGCCTGGGAAAGCAGCTGTAGACATGAGTGGGTGTGTGGCTGGTTGGCCTGCAGGCTGTAGTTTGCCCATATCTACCAACAGTGGAAGTCTTTAGACACTGAAAGAATTCCCATCTACTCAAGAGAAAATTCTTAGTTCCAGTGACAGCTGTTATTTCCATGTTGGGTGATAAACAACACAGCACTGACACATATTCTAATGCTGTCAGGGCAAGGCATGCTGTGCAAGACACAATGATGGTAATGGTCCAATTGACCTCTGCCTTGTGTCAATAGATTACTCTCTTTTAAAACAAACAGAACAGCTTATGAACCCATCAACAGCCTGATGTTCTCCACCCCTGTCTTAGAGCATGACCAGGCAACTGGTCAGAACCATTTGGTTCAATTTTTGTAACCAACATAACACTCAGATTTCAAATTCAGGTATGTGAGAAATGGGCATTTTCTTTAGTCAATTTCATCAATGACTGAGCTCCCACCCCACCTTTTAGTGGGAAATTGAACCAGTCTAGTCACTTCCCTACCTCCTGGTTGCCCCATTTCTCAGCCTTCTTCTTGGCTACTGGGAGATCCTCCAATCATCAGTTACCTGTTTCTGAAAATAAACCCACTATCCCAGTTCATGTTGCCCTTCAAGTGTGCGTCTCTGCTGCTGGGGCCCTGGGCCCTCACTCCCTCTCAGATCCTGCCACTTTCTAGGGACATTGATTGGTCCCTCTGCTCAGGAGACATTTTGACTTCTTTGGCTACCTAGAAGAACCTCTTTTTGCTTTGGGAGAAGTCTCCCTTACCTCAAACCATCCTCCCTCAATGTACTTAGACTTCCTTTTCCTCTGTGGTGAGATGGTACAGGATTTATCACAGGCTTAAAAGGTAGAAACATACAGAAAACAACAGAAGTTGATGCCCCCAATCCTTGTTACATGTATTTGGGTTTATTTATGTAAGAGGATAACAAGAATGAAGATTTAAGGGATAGTGAAATACTTGAATATATGTGATCATGAGGGTTTGGAAGGCCAGGGTTGTCTCATCAGTATGTGTTACTGAAACATTGACTTAAAGTCATCATCACTCAGTGGCCTGCTTTTGTCTGACTCATAGCAAAATCCGAAAGTATGACAAGGACAGCCTCTCTTAGAAATGACGTTTTTCTCATTTCTTTGTCTGTCCTTTTCTTATATCATAATTTGTCAGATGCTTCTTTTTTTATTACTACTTTGCTTCCTAACCTGAGGTTTATTGCAGTTGGAGAAAAACAATTCATATTTCCATTCAATGTGTTGGGTTTCCCAAACAGATATTTTATTTTCAACTTGCAATATTCAGACATAAGAATTTAAAAAAAACAAACAAACCTCAAATAACATTGTCCTAATGTTGGCCTCTTGAGAAAGTCTTTTGCCTCAAGACTTTGTATGTTCCTAATGAGATTTAGTTGACAGACCTTATTTAATCTGTTTTGTGTATTTAAAATGTTCCCTAGAAACCATAACAATGTGACGGTTTAAAAAAGGTCAGGTAACTTCATTTTAATCATTGAGACTTTTACAATAAGTGGATTAAACTTCATTTCATCAGAGGGAAGCTTTGGCTCCCTTAATGTTGTCTACTCAATTTCCTTTCCTATGAGACTGAAGATCAAAAGATTCTTGAAGTGGTCCAAATCTAATTGAAATCCAAAACATCTTAATCATAATATTGTGTTTTGTGGTTCTGGCTTGCTTAAATTTTGGAAGAAATGGTGGTAGATTGGGAATTGCATTATGATGAAGCCAGGCTGGCCTGTGACTTGGTTGTTTTGAGCCAATTAGAGAAAAAGATTGAACACAAAAATTTGAGGGTTTTAGTAATACACACAGACAAAGTGAATGTTATGGAAGCATCCCCCCCACCCCCCGCATTGAAACAAGAGCAGTATTTTTCTTAAAATTTTCATGACTTTGCTAACTCTTAATTTGGCCTTTGTAGAATTTGTTGCTTATAAAGAAGATTTTCATGGAAAACTATAACCCTATACATAGAAAATATTTAAGCTTATAGTAAAATGAAGAAGAAAATAGAGATAGACCCAAGCAATCTAGCATTGTATAAACTAATGATATAGGAATATGGGATCCGGTTTTTATTAAGATGCTACTAATTTTTTATTTGTCTTTTAGATTTCATATCCTGTTAATTTGACCTAACATTTTTATGTCTGAATCAAATTTAAATGAGAAAATCTGCTGTTGGGATCCACATAATTTAGCCTTTAGGCAGTTGTTGACATTCAAGAAAAAAATGACCATAGATTTAGAGAAAGTTCTTTATAAAATTTCATTTTTAAATTTAATGTCATTAAATTCATTTTTTTGTGATGCATGTGTCTATAAGTTTTGACAAATGCAGAGTCATGTAATCACCGTCATAATTAAGAAATAAAATAGTTTCATCACCACCACCCAAAATTACCTCATGTTGCCCCTTTGTAGTCAACCAGTTTCCTCATCCCCAAACCCCGTTCTCTTTCCCTGTAGTTTTATCTTTTTCAGAATGTGATTAAAATTTTCCCATGTTAAGGCAAGTGTGCAGTAAACCTGATTCAGGGCCGACAGTGCCCTACAACAACATAACCCAGGGCCAAAGGTGGAATCCCGCGGCCCAGTGAGGAATCGGGCTCCCTCCTCTCTGGTTGCAGGGTGTGTCACCCGAGAACCACTGCTGCCAAGTCACTGCAGCTTGGCAGCTCCTGCATTGAGCATCTGCCCCCTGGTGGTCAGTGCACATCATACCTACTGGCCAGTCGGATGGTTGCTAAGCCTTTTATATATATAGATTAATTATTGTATTTTCCATTTGAACAACTGTAAACCCATTTTTGCCCCATCCTGCATGTGATTTTTAAATATTTTCTCTGTAGCTTGTCTTTTTGTTCTCTTTCACAAAGCAGTGTTTTTTAATGTTGATGAAGTCTAATTTATTTTTTCTTTTATGGATTGCAATTTTGCTGTCATGTCTAAGAATTCTTTGTCTAACCTCAGGTCACAAGATTTTCCCTTCTAGAAGTTTATAGTTTTTAGGTCTTGCATTTAAGTCTATGATTAATTTGGATTAATTTTTGAGCTATGGGTGGACGTTCTTTTTTTTTTTTGCATATGGATGTCGAGTTGTTCTAGCATGTTCTTGGAAAAAACTACCTTCTTCCCTTTGATCACCTTTAAAGTGCTGAAAGTGTTAATTCCAATGATTATGCTATACTTTTCCATAATAATTCTAGTTATTTTGTTTCCTATTATTTGTATTTTTATCACCTATCCTAACTGTCCAGGGAGGGTTCTAAATTTGTTAAGATTTCTCAAAATTATAATTTAAATCAATCCAACACAGTATTTTAGGGGCGGGGAAGTGGACAGTCTGTTCCATCCAGATGGGCATTTTGCAAAATACTGCGTGAGAGGAGTTCTGGATCTGGCAACAAGAGACAGTGATTCTATGAGCTCTGCTCAACCATGTTACCTTGGAAAACTCACATCACTTCTCTGGCATTTGTCTCCACCCATCAAGTAAGGGGGCAAATCAGATAATCTCTAAGAACTATTCCCATTCAAATATCTTTGAGGTTATTTACTATTGATAGAACCTTGAAAGGGGTAGAAGCCATGAATTGGGGAAGCAGAGGCAGGTCTCTGATACTTCATAATATCTATCATTGCTGAAGTGTCTATTTACTGGTAGATCTGAGTATACTGAGTTGTTTTTGTAATGGTAACACAAGCTCAAAATATGACTGGGATTCAGATCTCATGACTCTTCTTAACATGGTACATAATAATTTACAGTGCAAGCAAAATACTTTGTTTTTATTTCAACAGCTGGACCAAGCAACGCTCTCCCTAGCTGTGAGGGAAGACTACCTTGACAATAGCACAGAAGCCAAATCTGTAAGTTTTATATTTCAACTCTGCACCTTGTCAGGCTGTTGATGGGTTCATAAGTTGTTCTAGAATTTCTGACACTACTGGAAATGAGCAGTGTGGCATTTTTTTTTTAAGAGAGAGTGGAAGAGAGAGGGAAAAACAGAGAGAAATATCGATGTGAGAGAAACACATCAATTGGTTGCCTCCTGCACGATCCCCGACCAGGGCCTGGGCCGGGGAGGAGCCTGCAACCTAGATACGTGCCCTTTTCCAGAATCGAACCCGGAATCCTTTGGTCCACAGGCTGATGCTCTATCCACTGAGCCAAACTGTCTAGGACAGCAGTGTGGCTATTTGATGACCGTATTTCCAATTAAGGAACTAAAGGCTTTTTATTCAGACATAAATGGCACTTCTAGAAGTCTGGGTATCAAGGCTGTACAAGTCGCCATGCTCAGTGCTCTCATGTTGGAGCTGGGGAGACAGCACACCCAAATGAAGTAACTAAGAAATTAGCTTGCAGTCATTCCTCAGAAGTACAGAGAGCTCACTACACATTTCAGAAGTAATGTGTGGGGAGGGATACCCTCTCAAATAATGATTCTTAAATTGTACTGCTTAAGAATCACCTGGGATTCTATTAAATGTATGATTCTTGGGCCACAGCCCTGGAGAATCTGATTTAGTAGACTTGAAATAGAGCCCAGGAATCTGTTTTCTTATCAGGTTGCCCCAGATTAATAAGAACCAGATGGGATCAACCAGGTTATATTTTTTGGGTTGACTGGGAAACCTACATTTTTTTTATTTTTTATATTGGACTAGAGGCCCAATGCACAAAATTCGTGCAAGAGTAGGCCTTCCTTCCCCTGGCTGCCAGCACCGGCTTCCCTCTAGCACCCAGGACCTAGGCTTCCCTCACAGCCCCACTTTCGTCCAGAAGGTCGTCCGGAAGGACATCCGGTCTAATTAGCATATTATGCTTTTATCATTATAGATTAGAACTGGTTCATTCATAATACTTTCAATTCATTTTGGAAACTTTGTTGAATTTCCAAAACAGCCTCAGACCCAGGGTCTCCTCAATCAGGGAGCTCTCTGGTTTCTGGCCCAGCCTGAGAATGCAGGAATTTAGACTGGGAAGTGCTAGCTCACAGAGTAAGTCCCTGCTCCTTTGCTGATACAAGACCCTATATCTAGAAGGCTCTGGAGGGCAGGAAGGTAGCCAAGATCCTAAGCAATCTTTTGGCTGAGGGCAGTCATCAAAGAAGGTTGGCAAGTTTTCCTTCTTGAAAGTGGATGGAATGAACTTCAAAAAATATTTTTAATCCTCACCTGAAGATAGGTTTTTTATTTATTTTTTATTGCTTTTAGAGGGGGGGTGGGGAGAGAAAGAGACAGACATCAATGTGAGAGAGAAACATTGATAGATTGCCTTCCGTATGCACCCCGATAAGGGATTGAACCTGCAACCTAGTTATATGACCTGGCCAGGAATTGAACCCCCAACCTTTCAGTGTATGGGACAATGCTCCAATCATCTGAGCCACCCAGCCAGGGTGAAAGTGGATGTAATGAACTTTTCAGTCTGGGAGCACCTCTGCTTCTGCTGGGGTCACCACCCTATCAGCAACTAGACTTGAAATCATTTCCCCCTATAACCAATCAGTCAAGTCCTGTGGATTCTACCTTCAAAATCTCTCTTCTACCCGATCCCTCCTTTCTATTCTTACTACTCTAGTTCAGGCCCTTGGTAACTCTTGGCTTTATTACAGCAGATAGCATTTTGATTGTTACCTTCTTCCCTCCATTCCATTCATTCCCTTCATTGCCTCTGTAGTACCACTTGATCAATTCTCTTCTTAGTGCAGCTCACATCATACTTTTGCTCACAAGGCAGGATATAAATTCCTCATTGGGAGTTCAAGGCCTCTTTATGACCTGGTCCCAAACCAGCTTTAATGTGCCATCTATTTATTTCCCCCCTCAGCAAAGGCAGCTCATACATCTCACAGGAGGTCTCCTCACTGCTCCTGAACCTGTCTCCTTCAAACATTATGTCTCCGATTTCTCCAGGCTGGAATTCTTTTCCAGCTCTTTAATCTTCAAGCACTTAGCAGCTTTATTAAAGAACTTACGTTGGTCTCTCTAATATTAAAGTTTGTAATTACATGTTTATCTCTCTTACACACTGAGAACCAGATCACACACTGGGAAATCAGACTTAAGTATTATTTAATTTTTCATCTGTACCCCCCTCATATGCACAGAATGCCTAGCAAGACATCTGCACATGTGTTGATTAATTAAATATTTTTTAATCAAACTGGGAATTGCAAAAGATTGTTTCTAATTGAGTCTATTTGCAAAGCTTGCTTACTGATTCAACAAATATTTATTAAGGGCCTGCTATATGCCAAGCACTGTATAGGTTCCAACATCATAAACACAGTAATAATAGCTTACAGATTCAAGGTGTATGTGAGGAAATCTTATTCCTAAAGCATAACTGTGAGATTATTTAATACCTAGTATATTGAGTTCTTACAAGTATATCTGAAAGGAGAAATATGACCCCCAATGAGATTCTGCAGTTCCCACAAAATAAGGTTCTCCCCTCCAGGAATATGTGTCATGAAAATGGGTTTATGGACATGCAGGGAAGACATTCTGTATTTGCTCTTTGCTCAGTTTCACTTCATCATTTCTCTCATCTCTCCCTTCTTTTTTTCCTGAGGGAGTGAGGAGAACTTTGTAAAAACTGTGCAAAACTAGAAAGACCTAGGGCTGCAGTTGATGGTCTTTTATTTTTTTTTTTTAGTGTGAAGGTGGGAAAATGGAGCTGGAAGAGAATAAATCACTGTTCCCACTAGTCTTCATGGATCATGCCTTCTGCTTTTAGCAACAGCTCTTTCCCATTATTTTATTAAGCCTCTCTTGCCTGGAAAGAGGAGTCTGACCTTTAACTTTCTATTCTGGGCTCATTTGGAGATGTTTCACATATCCATAATATTGTCGGTTGCTACAAAACTAGTTCTCTTGATTCTCGGTAGCTGGACATTTCTGCCTCTCATGGAAACAGTATCCAAGGAGCTGTCACTCTTCTTTCTCCCAAAGTGGTAGGTGGGTGTTTGGTATCACATAATGACTGTACTGTACATTGAGTACAAGTGAAAATGAAGGGAATTTATTTCCACCTGCTGCTTCTGCTCCCCAATGTCTCTGAAACATACTTTCCAATAGACTGTTGTCATGGTCACTTGCTTCTTTATCTTTTACAGTATCGGGAGGCCCTTTACAAGTTCATGGTGGATACTGCCGTACTTTTGGGTGCTAATAGCTCCCGAGCAGAGCATGACATGAAGTCAGTGCTTAGACTGGAAATTAAGATAGCTGAGGTAAGACTTAATCTAAAATTTATTTTTTTATTTTCTTTATTTTAAAGGCACTATATCCTGAATGAAAAAAATATATAAAATAGCATTCTGTAACATTGTCCTTTGGGTCCAAGGTATAACTAATAGCACCTCCTCTGGAAAGTCTCAACTATGGCCAAAGACTCTCTGACTATATTTTCCAAGAGAAACTCCTGTATGGCTCCAATAGAAGAATAGTTATTTAATGAATCCTTATTGATTTGGTTTGAGTGGAAGGTAATTTTTAAAATATATATATTTTTATTGATTTCAGAGAGGAAGGGAGAGGGAGAGAGAGACAGAAACATCAATGATGAGAGAGAATCATTGATTGGCTGCCTCCTGCACGCCCCCTACTGGGGATCGAGCCTGCAACCTGGGCATGTGACCTTGACCAGAATCGAACCCGGGATCCTTCAGTCCTCAGGTCAACGCTCTATCCACTGAGCCACACCAGCTAGGGCTGGAAGATAATTTTTTACCTAACCTACTCTTTTCCCATTGCCACTCAGGGTCAGCCTGACCTAAGATAGGGACTTAGAGAAGTCTGTCCCACCATATTGGATACACAAATTTGATGTACAAGTGTATAGGGTGAGCATTTTTAGCTGCCTTTCTGGTACTACTTTGTATCCAGCCCTGTTTTTTCATTCTTTTCTTGCCCTGTTTTAATGAATCTCATTGCGTTACTATGTTCTGTGTAGGTCACCTTAAATTCTTCCAGGCTAATGCTGGGAACAAAAAGATATAAGAACCAACTTAAGGGAGAGTGAGAAATCCTAAATGGTTAGCTTTCTTTATAGAATAACTTCTTTTTCCTAGAAGAACCAAAGTGTAAAACCCCTATACATTCCCAAACCAGAGAGAACAAGTATCGTGAGATCTGTTTGTTGGGATACTTTGCTGTGTGGGAAAAAAAACTTTTGTCAAGAAACACTTGTATATGGGTTGTTAGTCTTTTATAACAAGTTGCTAAAAATCCTAAAGTTCATGTGACTCCAAGTGTTGCTTGGCTTGTGTTTGGTGAAGTACAGTGGGATTTTGAGGTATGGAGTTGGGGTGATGGAGAAGGTGGAGGAGGAATTAGTCTTTCTCTCAGCAGCAGTGATGTATGTGTGGACCTCTCTCCAAACTTCTACTTGCAGCACAAAAAGTCCATTCCTGCATGTCACCTTTGAAGACTGTGTGATGAAGGTCACTGCAGATGTTCTGGAGTCAAAGACTGTGCCTCTAAGCCATGCCTAAAGGCTGTCTGGATTCCCTTCCTAGGCAAATAGGAGACCCAGAGCTCTAATTTGGACTGAAGCTCTGATACATCAGGGAAGGCCTTGTTCTGAGCCAGGGATTTAGACCAAAAAGGGAACTAAAAACAGCTGGGCTGAGGCAAGACTGGGAATTGTCAAGAGGCTAAATGAAGTGACAAATCCATGGGATGGGGAGAAAGCTAGCAGAGTGCTCAAAACAGCTTTGAGGCCAAAGGGCTCCAACCTGGGGCTGCAAGCCTGAGTAGAGGGAGGAGTGGACAGTCTGAGGCAATGATTCAAACAAAACCTCGAAGATGTTTGTGAGACACATGAAGTCTCTCCTGTGGAGGGTGACAGGGGGAAGCTAAGGGCACTGAATCATTTAGAAAAGAGGGGTCAGATGTCTACCACTCAGCCCTCTGTGTCTTTGCCTTGAAACATCCATGGCACATGATTTTTGGCATACTAGTAGTGCGCACTTCTGTCTCTTACACCCCAGGTCACTGAGGACATTCAAAATTAGTGGGAAATAGAGTTCTAGGGAAACTTCTGAAGCTTCCCTCGGGTGGCAGGACAGCTTAGTCCAGCACAAATAAGTCATTTTAAATACAGCCATGGAAGTGTGCATTTGACCAATCCCAGATAGAGGTGTGTGCACCAGGGCAGGTCTTAGTGATGGAGTGGCCCCTGTGATTGGAGGCAAATGGAGTTTAATGGCAAGATTTGACAGAGGAAATGAATCTAGGCAGTCTGGAATCATAGTTCCAACCCTGGGCGTGGTGGTTGTGAATGGGGGTGTAAGAGTAGGAGAGTCCTGTGGAGGTGGTAAGTGGCAAGTTTAATGCAAGGGAACCAGATGATGTGACTCATGGGTGGGTATAGGGAGCGACTGCCTGTTCATGGATGTGATTAGGATGGCCCATGAGGAAGGTGATCATTGCGGCTCTTCTTTGATTAGATTAAACATGGCAAAGGCTAGAAGCTTCAGTTTTTTTTGGTGGTGGCAAAATGGCAAGGGCATGCATATTGGGAATGGAAAGAGTGTGAAGGGTCAGGGCTGGAGATGCTGACTTGGAAATGTGTATCAGGATGGTGAGACCAGCAGTGGGGCCAGGGGAATCTCAAAGCCAGGGAAACCAGAGGGACGAAGGGAAGCGAGGGAATGAGCTGTTGACAGAATGATTACAGGAGGCAGTGGTGTCCAGATCGTCGAGTGTTCTTCAGTGAAAATGTGGCCCTAGGGATGAAGGATGGTCTGTGGCTCCTGACACACTGAGCTCATTATCTGGACACCACAGGTGAAGGTAAGGTGTTTGTCTCAATTGACTTTGATGTCAAAACTGGGC
Organism: Myotis myotis; assembly: GCF_014108235.1. Lineage (NCBI taxonomy): Eukaryota > Metazoa > Chordata > Mammalia > Chiroptera > Vespertilionidae > Myotis > Myotis myotis. The sequence goes on along the minus strand of NW_023416346.1, from coordinate 119,701,825 downwards.
CAATAATAGATTTTGTCCATCCACATTGTAGGTGAGGAAGGGATTCTGGGTAGTTATATTTGTACTGAGGACAATGTTTCCCAGTGAACAGGACAGGAAGTTTCTTTTTATTTCTAAATCTTGCCTGAAGTGATGTCTTTTGTTTTTCTCTCCCAAGTTCAGCACCACACCAAAATCTTGAAAAACCGTATGATACTCTGCAGATGTTTGCGCACATGTAGAAGGTGTCATGCAGTAAGAAACTGTTGCTTTGAAAAAATAACCAAAGTCTCCTTTCAACAGATAATGATTCCACATGAAAACCGAACCAGCGAGGCCATGTACAACAAAATGAACATTTCCCAACTGAGTGCTATGATTCCCCAGGTTGGTGAAAACAATCCAGGGGATTTTATTTTAACTGGTTAGTTTACCAGTGATTGCATTTCATCTGTGTGTAAATTTTTGCCTTGTCAAACCTACCACCAGTCTTTTTGATTATCATCATCTTTGTCCATTATCACATACACTATCCCTTTTCTGTGCATCAAGATGCTTTCTGCTCTTGGGACAGAAAACCTTTCCAAGGTGGCTTAAAAACTGACAGCTCATTTTGCTACATGACAGAAGTTCAGACATAGGCGGCTACTGGTGTTGGTTTAGCTGCTTAGCAATGTTGTCAAAGGCCCAGATTCTTTCTTTCCACTTTATTCTCTTTAGTGTATTGGCTTTTTGACTTCATGTTGGATGATTCAGGCATGCAAGGTGGCTACCACAGGTCCATATATCACATCTGCCATCAGGGCAGGAAGAAGGGGGAAGGGACAGTGATGGCCATATCTAATTCTTTTACCAGGAAAAACCAAAACCTTTCTAGACTATTTCCAGGTGGCTTCCTTTTATTTCTTATTGAGTAGAATTGGGGCATGTATGTGGCCATCCCTACCTACAGGAATGGCTGGGCCTGTGAGTAGCTGGTTTTTCATTTCGATAGTGGAAGCAAGCAAGGGAGGGACCAATTCAAACAGCATGATAGTGATGCTCTGAAGAGGGGATATGTTACATTTTGTTGCTGCTTGTTTCCCCTATGCAAGAAAGGTTGTGTCAGAAGGAAGACCGGTAATGTCCTGGGGCATTTGTGTCTTTGTGGATGTGACAGTGAGTAAGGGAGAGTACAGGGGGGAAAGGGAGGAGAGAAGGAGGAGAGAAAGGGAGCATAGAACGGAGAAGGGAGTAAGGAGGGGGAGAGAGGAAATGAAGGAGAGGAGAGTTGAGGAGGGAGGGGCAGAGAGTACTGGAGGGACCAGCAGAGTGAGTGTGGGTATTACTAGGTGAGTGTATGTGTTGTCCATATGCGGATGGTATAGAACACATGTTCCATTTATGATGCAAGTAGTAGGTCTGGGTGGCAGTGACTGGGCATTTATTTTCTAAATTTGAGCAGTTGCATTTTTAATTATTTGGTTTGAAATCACAAGCAATGGATTCTGTTAAACCGATGATATTTGCCTTGCTTGCTGCCTAGCAAGAGGTACTTCACTCTGTTTTTTTTTTCTCTTACTCCTCAGTTTGACTGGCTGGGTTATATCAAGAAGGTCATCGATACCAGACTCTACCCTGACCTGAAGGACATCGGCCCTTCAGAGAACGTGGTGGTTCGTGTCCCGCAGTACTTTAAGGATCTGTTTAGGATATTAGGCTCTGAGAGGAAGAAGTAAGAGTTTCCTTGTGTATTTTACTGTGACTTTTGTTTTTCCTTGTAAATGTTAAGGCCTTACCTCTCACATCCTTTGAAAACTGTTTTTAATGAAAGTTGCATCAAAAGAGTCTTGGGGGAAATCACGGTGACCTTTGTGACAAATTGGCCAAAACCATTGTCTGCTGTGATTTACTTGCTGCAATGACAGCACATACACAATGTTTTTGCTCCTTATTTCCAGTATTTCTCCATATTTTCTCTCTGAAAACCTAAATTATTTGTTAGTTTTGTGAACTAGTCATATAATAATGTTTTCTGAGACTTCCATATGAACATCTTCTCTCCCCCCAGTTAATTCTTAGTCTATTGCTGCTTTCGCCCCCTTGTTTCTTTTTAGCCAATAAGTCACTTTGTGGCAATAAACCAAGGTACCTATATTGAAAAGACGTAAGATCACTCTGAGAGCTGTAGAAAAATTGCACTGATGAAAGAATTTCAGGAACTGTCAGGTTTTTCTTTTTAGAAAGAATATTTTAGGCTCTACCTGGTTTGGCTCAGTGGATAGAGCATCGGCCTGCGGACTAAGGGGTCCCAGGTTCGATTCCAGTCAAGGGCATGTACCTTGGTTGCAGGCACATCCCCAGTTAGGGGGTGTGCAGGAGGCAGCTGATCGATGTTTCTCTCTCATCGATGTTTCTAACTCTCCCTCTCCCTTCCTCTCTGTAAAAAATCAATAAAATATATTAAAAAAAAGAATATATTAGGATTTGTTGAGGTGCTACTTTAGCACTACAAAATAAGGAAACCCAAAAAATGCCTGGGAAAGGTAATTTTACATCTTTATGAAGCCATTCAGATTTCACTACAGAAAATGAAGCACAGAAAGGTCAACTAGTTTACAAAGACAAAGGCAAATTGCCAGGTCAGGATAAAAAAATCATATTTTCTTATTTGGACTTATACAAGGCATGCTGCAAAGGGTTATTATTTTTTTAAAAAGCACCTGCCAAAGTCCTAGTAATAAAATTCAGCATCCATCCTCACCTACGGAAGGACACGTTTGAAGAGCTGTATTCTTTTTAAGATGATATATTCTTATGGAAAAAACAGTATGTGTTCCTTGAGGAAAGCATGCAGGACAGTAAACATACATAGAAGGGGGAGAAGAAACAATAAATTCACTTAAGATTCTACCAGAAATAAGCAGTGATTCTTTGAAAATTCTCTAAGCAAAAATTGAATCTAGAGGTAAATATTGTTTGGGTGGGGTAGAGCCTTGCTATTCAAACTGTGCTCCATGGACCAGTAATGCCAGCAGCCTGTGGTAAAAATATAGATTCCAAGGCCCCTCCTCCATAGAAGCCTATAAAGTAGATCTGGAGCGAGGCCCAGGAATCTGTATTTTAACAAGCAACTCAAGAAAGTCTTATGCTTACTTTTTTTGGAGAGGGGCGAATTCACTACATTAGAATAACTTATTCATATGTGCTTCCTAGCTCTGAAATACTATAAAATATGATCCAAATGATTTTCTACGCCTATGCCATTGAGTTATTGGGCACATTTTAAATTTTGGTGGTAATTTGCATTGAAAGGTGAAGTTTTCACCATGCTATATATGTATTCTTCAGACCTAGTGAGTTGGTTGTAAATTAGTAGGTGCTTTAGGAAATTAATTTTATTTCCATAAAAGCCTAACTTATAACAACATGATAGATTGGGCCTTGGCTTACTATATTAGAAAAATCATCTCTATGGTGATGATTATACTTTAGAACTGCAGGACTTGTTATAACAAAAGGGACCAAGAAGATCATGAGTAGAGGGAGATTTTAATCTGCTTCTTGTCAAAGTGATAACTTGATGTAAATGTAGTGAACAGCAGTGGAAGAATATATAGATAGAAAAGTTACCTACAGATAGTATATCCATGATATAAAATAACCTTTAGACATTATGAAACTTCAGTTTTAAAGACAAAAAACATCTTTCACATAATTTACGCCTCAAAAACCAATGCATCAAAAACAACTTGTGTCCTATATATTCTTATGAGATTTCAAGACACTTTACATATTGAAAAGATTAATACTTTATTTGCACATCACAGTGCATTTTTATACTGCTAATCATATTTGATCCTCACTTGTGTTGTATTCCAGTCCAGGAACTATCCCCTTGGGTTCTCATAGTTACATATTAGTCAGGACATGCCAATTGCTGCAATAAGTTCCTCTAAACTCTCATTGGCTTGCACAATAAAAATTATACTCTTGCCTCATGGAACGGTCCAATGTGGGTGTCCCTATAAGATGGCTTTCTTCCAAGTAGGGACTTGGGAATCCAGGCTCCTTCTTCTCGTGACTTCCCTTCTCTGGATGTTTGGAATCTTCTCCATTCAGCTGATAGGTGGGGAAAGAGAGAGGGTAGAAGATTGCAAGGAAGTTTTTGTGCTCAGGCCTGAAAGTGGTGCATATCCCTTCTACCCCTATTTCATTGGTCAGAACACAGTCATATAACCCATTTAACCGCAGAAGAAGCTGGGAAGTATAGTTAAGCTGTGTGCCCAGGAGCAAAATATCACATAAATGATCTAATTTTCTTGAAATGACATTTTCTTGTTTGTTCCACCCTGCCCCCAAATGATGTAGTGAGCACCTGATGGTGGGCACTCTTGTATAATAAGTCTTCACTTAATGTCATCCATAGGTTCTATGACTTTAAGTGAAATGATATATAATGAAACCAGTTTTACCATAGGCTGATTTAAAAAAATATTTTTATTGATGTCAGAGAGGAAGGGAGAGGGAGAGAGAGATAGAAACATCAATGATGAGAGAGAGTCATTGATTGGTTGCCTCCTGCATGCCCCCTACTGGGGATCGAGCCCACAACCTGGGAAAGTGCCCTTGACCGGAATTGAATTCAGGACCCTTCAGTCTGCAGGCCGATGCTCTATATCTACTGAGCCAAACCAGGTAGGGCCACCATAGGCTAATTGATATAAATAAGAGTTCACTTCCTATAGCATCTCATCAAGGTTGTAACAAGACAATGTTATTTGAGGATCTGCTGTAATTGCTTTTGTAACTTCAAGGCCTAACACAGTGCTTTTCATAGTAGATACTTCATAAAAATTTCTAGAAATTAACCAGATGCCCCAATCACCACTATCCAGGAGGTGATATGTAAGCAGAACCGCAGAGAATAAGGAGGAGCTTTCCAGGTAGAGGAGAGTAGAAAAGGGATGTTGCATATGTCCAGTGATGAAACTAGCATGTTGCCTTCGAAGCAAGAGTCCAGAGAGCTGGGGAGGCTTTGAGGGGTTGGTTTGGGCTCAGGATGTATAAAGGAAAGGTTTTTAACATCCTCTCACCTCTTCCCTGGAGATACCTTTGAAGAAACAGACAATCCTTCTCAAGTTGGATGTCTCTGCTGTGCCTCTGTTCTGAGAATCTGCCAGTGAAAATCACACATGGGTCATGATGATGTTAACCACCATTATGACTAACAGTTACCTTAAAATAACTATATTGTTTCCGTTTTACAGATGAGGAAGCTGAGGTTAAGTGACCTGCCTAAGGACACACCTATTAGAGGGAGCAGAGCTGAGATTCTAAACTCGGTGACCCTCATTTCTATGTCCTGTCTATTTCCCATACATGTCTCTGTATGGAAATGAGACACCTTTCAGACACTTCCCTGTTAGTTTGGAGACAGACAACTCTCCTTTAATTTTCAGGATTACCAAACCATCTTGGGTTGGTATTAGCTGCTCACTTCTTGACTGCTTCTTATCCTCTTATATCATGTCTCCTGCCAGCCTGGTGAGAATAGGCCTCTCTTTCTGACTGAATGGCTTTGGGGACAGAGGCACTGACTCTGAAAGTTGGTTCAAAACTAGAGCAGTGAGATCCCCCAGAGGTTGTTCTAGAAATTGTGTTGGCCCTTGAGGGACAAGGAAGTAGGTGGCCAGGGCAGGGCCATTTGAGGGCTTGACATGGAGGCTGCCTATAGGGAAACGGAGTTGGAGTTCAAGGTGGAAAGGGGGCGTGAAGATGCAGTGATGTGCTGGGTCCCTCAAGTAACGGGCATGTCTTTCCAACTCCATGTGGAGTGAGATCACATGCATAGTTTGAAATCAACTCTAATTTTTGATGTGTCTGAGCATTAGGTGGCAGTAATTCAGTCATTATAGTCAGATCTGTTCCTGGCTTGGGAATAGTTACAACCTGGAAATCGGCAAATGCTACAGATCAAGTTTTTCTTGGCAAGCCAGTTGTCTAGCACAGTGGTCGGCAAACTCATTAGTCAACAGAGCCAAATATCAACAGTACAACGATTGAAATTTCTTTTAAGAGCCAAATTTTTTAAACTTACACTATATAGGTAGGTACATTGTTATTAACTTAATTAGGGTACTCCTAAGGCTTAGGAAGAGCCACACTCAAGGGGCCAAAGAGCTGCACGTGGCTCACGAGCCGCAGTTTGCCGACCAGGGGTCTAGCACATCACTGGGTGATGGGTGCTGCAGACTTCCATCCCCTTCTGCCTCCCTTCAGTTCTTCCACCCACTCCTGACTTGAGGCTGTCTTAGATTCCATCTTATTTGGTCTGAGGAGCAAGAATGGGAGGGGGAGGCTGAGGAAAGATGAGGTCAGAGAAATTTGACTTGGGATCTTCTGTGTGTGTGTGTGTGTGCGTGCGCAACCCGTACTTTAGCAGCCTGGCCTAAAGCAGACTCTGGGAGCTTTTGCCAAGCCTCTGTGATCTTTTCTGTCCTCAATTTTATTTTCATATAAAGCATGCACGGTGTACATTAAAGTGAGATGACTCTTGTTGCACAGGTGCTCCTAGAGCAGCGGTTCTCAATCTGCGGGTCGCGACCCCTTTGGCGGTCAAATGACCCTTTCACAGGGGTCGCCTAAGACCATCCTGCATATCAGATATTTACATTACGATTCATAACAGTAGCAACATTACAGTTATGAAGTAGCAATAAAAATAATTTTATGGTTGGGTCACAACATGAGGAACTGTATTTAAAGGGCCAGAAGGTTGAGAACCACTGTTCTAGAGGCTTACCTGGAAAATGTGCTGTTCTGTGGACCTCTTATAGGGTTCAGCAATGCTGATGGTGATCTAGGGCCTCGCTGTTCAAAGTATGGCCCATGGAGAGCAATATTGGCCTCGCCTGAGAGCTTGTTAGGAATACAGAATCTGGGATTTAGAAAGTCCTAGTTTAGCTGTGTGTGCAGAAAGACGAGGAGATGGAGTTTTCCTAGATCAGTGGTTCTCAAACCTGACAATCATCAGAATACCCCCAGAGGGCTTGTTAAAACATACTGCTGAGCCCCACCCCACAGTTTCTGATTCAGTTGCTCTGGGGCAGGCCCAGGAATTTTCTAACAAGTTCTCAGGTGATGCTGAAGTTGCTGGGCTAGGGACACAACTTGGGAATCACAGCCTTAGGCATACCTCTGAGCAGCCTCTAGGATTTAGGGAGATTTCTTTGGCTTTGAGAACCTTTGAGAAGAAACTGGTTCACCTTAGGGAGTATGACTGAGAGGAGCAAATGCAAGCTCTGGAATCTGAGGACCAAATGTTAGTCCCAGATTTGACACATCCTTGGAAGTCCCTTGACCTTTGACCTTTGTTTTCTTCATCTGAAAATGGAGATAATAATAATAACCACCCCATAACATCGATAATGAGGATCAAAAAAGGTACTTTGCTTTAACCGGTTTGGCTCGGTGGGTAGAGCGTCGGCCTGCGGACTGAAAGGTCCCAGGTTCGATTCCGGCCAAGGGCATGTACCTTGGTTGCGGGCACATCCCCAGTGGGGGGTGTGCAGGAGGCAGCTGATCGATGTTCCTCTCTCATTGATGTTTCTAACTCTCTATCCCTCTCCCTTCCGCTCTGTGAAAAATCAATAAAATATATATTTTTAATAAAAGATACTTTATGATCTTTGAAATGAAATACAAATGTTAGTTGCCACTGATGTCAGTTGAGAACAAAGGGCAGCAGAAGCTTCTTTAAAAACATCTTCCTGGTCAGAGGCTTTGGGAAATGCTTTCCTGTTGCTCTGTTAGTGGTGGGTTCTCTCCTGAGGTGTTTTGCTTTTCTCTACTTTATTTCTTGTCATTTGGGGAAAGCACCATACTGCTGAAAATGCTTTTTGGAAAAAACAAAGATATTATTTGCTATTTTCAAGTGCTGTTGCTGAGTCTAATTTTTTTTTCTTGGTGTATCTGAGCATTAGGTGGCAGTAATTCAGTCATTATGGTCAGATCTGCTCCTGGCTTGGTAATATTAGCACTCTGCAGCTGTGTGCTCCCCGAGTTCTGTCAGTGTATTTATCACACACTGGAGCAGCTCATCAGCACCATTGTCTTACTGTGCGAGCTTCCTGCATTCCATCTCCTGGCTTTTCCTCACACACTGTTCTTTCTTCATACCTACAGATTTCTGCTTAAGTGCCTTTGTCAGAGTATTTTGGGGTCTCCGTGATTTGGTCTAGAATTTTTTTCTGAATTACAGGCATTCATGCATCACGGTGTAGCATGGGGAAAAGCACACAGGCTTAGAGTTAGACACACCCAAGTCTGGTCAAGCCTCCATCGTTTATTACACCAGTTCTATTTATGTTGGGTTCCACCCTAGAGATTTTTTTTTTTTAAATATATTTTATTGATTTTTTACAGAGAGGAAGGGAGAGAGCTAGAGAGTTAGAAACATTGATGAGAGAGAAACATCGATCAGCTGCTTCCTGCACATCTCCCACTGGGGATATGCCCGCAACCCAGGTACATGCCCTTGACCAGAATCGAACCTGGGACCTTTCAGTCTGCAGGCCGACGCTCTATCCACTGAGCCAAACCGGCTTCGGCGCACCCTAGAGATTTTGATGTAATTGGTGTGGAGGGGCCTGAACATCTGGACCTTTGAAACTCCCCAGGTGATTTTACTAAGTTGGAGACCCACTGACTATATAATAATGAGGAGTTACTTAAATGGTTCTAGGCCTCAAGTTTCCTTGTATGTAAAATGGGTACAATAATATCTCTTCTATAGCAATTGCTGTGGGGATTCTAGAAAATGCCATATGATTTCAAGGGAGCTGGAAAGGCCCACACTTCTAAATCTTCAGTATGCTTCTACCACCATGTCTTTTCTACTGCCATCAGGCCCCTCCTAACAGTGTCCCTAGTTAATCTGGCTTATCACTGCTCCCTTGAGGGAATATTTTTTGAATTCACATAGGATATCTGCTGGCCAGGGACCTTCTAATCTGTACCTATGGATCCAGCATAGCTGTCACACCCAACAAGCAGTATTCTAAGATTGAAGAACATACAGACTTTGTGTTAGGGTCAGGCTCTGCCCCATTGACATTTTCTACCCTGGACCCTGATTGTTGCCTGTGTCTCCCTTACTGCAGCTGGCCTTTTGCCTCCGAGAGTGAAGACCCTGCTCACCATCCCCTCCAAACAAGCTATTCCTACATTATTTAGCTTGTCTACAGTTCATGTTCTTGCTTCACACCCCTGAGCCTTCCAGCCTTTGGGCACAGCCCAGGCCCTGTCCCTCTCATGATGCTTACTCTCATCCCTCAGTTTGAGCTATGAAGTGTCTGGCACATACTTTTGGGTGCCAGTGTCTGCCAAAGCATTTTTTAAAATATATTTTATTGTTTTTTTACAGAGAGGAGGGGAGAGGGATAGAGAGTTAGAAACATTGATGAGAGAGAAACATCGATCAGCTGCCTCCTGCACACCCCCCACTGGGGATATGCCCGCAACTAAGGTACGTGCCCCCGATTGGATTCGAACCTAGGACCCTTCAGTCCGCAGGCCGATGCTCTATCCCCTGAGCCAAACTGGTTAGGGCTGCCAAAACATTCTTGATGTGCTTGCCTCATTTCCCCTGCTCAGCTAAAAGCTTCAAGAGATCAATGACTATATCTTTCTTGCCTTTCCATCTCCCCAGTACCTAGAACTATTAGTACATATCTAGGTGCCCAGAATGTGCTGATTGAGTGAAAGGAGAATCTCATATGTTCTTATTGTGTGTGCCTTCAATTCAGAAACCTGATTATATGAACAAGCTGAAATCTGAAGTCCTGTGTCCCCCAACTAGACTCTAAGTTCTCTGAATGTAGGCCCTGGATTCCTATTTCTTTACATTCCTCATGGCATCTGGAACAATACTTGGGCAGCAGTAAATGCTCAGTGAGTACTTCTTGTCTTGCTCAGGAGTAGGGATGTGAACTGAAAAGATCCAAGGGAATGATCTAAAACTACATATATATTGTAGTAGCCTCAGAGCATGAATAAGGGCTAGACTTTACTGATAGGAACAGGGGCTTCTGAGAAGGAGTGCACATATCCCAATAATAACCACTGAATTCAAGAGAAAATCTGAAAACTTGTATATGCCTATGTTTTTTGAAAAAAATAATTAGGTTTTATATTCTATATAGGTGGCCATAAACTCTGCATTTGATCGGTATGGCACACACAGGGCGTGGGGGTAGTGTCACCCGCAGTAGTTTGTTTTTATTACATATATGGAAAATAATTTCAAACTATTTATATATATATATGTAGGTTTATAAATTGTATTATCTAGTTTATTCCCCTCCCCCAAATGGACAAATGACTTTAAAAATTCTTGCGGAGAAACAGGAATTGAAGCCACTACTAGTAAAGTAAGCACAAGTGAGTGGCAAGAAAATGGCAGAAGCGCCTCTTTTTCTACTCAAGTTTGTCATCTTGGTTAGCCAGATGACAAGCTAAAAACAGGGGTGGTCTAACCAGATATGACAAGGCTATGGTCCAAAATGTTTTGAAATACCCAAGAAGACTATATGAAATAGGGATTTACAGCCACTGTCATTGTATTATCCTAATCCTATATGGATAATGTGTCTGGAAGGATTAACTAATGGTATTTGAAGAACTAATGATTTTTGAAAATATCTTTATTTCACTTTAACTTTCAAAATTTCTATTTCTGCATTTGTCAAAAACATTTGTAATATCTTAGTCCAATAGCTTATCTCTATGTAAATGAAAATAACTACACATATATTGGCTATATATGCTGAAAAAATACTTTATTGCTAGGAGTGCACGTTTACTGGGTTAGAGTGCCAGGCAAATGAGAGCGTTCTTTTTAAAAAATATTTTTTAATATTTCAATTGCAGTTGACATACAATATTATATTAGTTTCAGATATTCAGCATAGTGATTAGACATTTATATAACTTACAAAGCAATCACCCCCGTAAATCTAGTACAAATGTGGGTTGTTCTTGATGGCCCAGTTATCATCATCATGTCACACTGCTCTCACATGACTGTCTGACTCAAGAGCTGTCTCAGGAATGTGTGTTATTAGTCACTGTGATAATGGCACAGCTGGGAGGAGATGGGTCATTAAAAATTCATCATCACTGTTGAGTTAGAAGTTAACTCAGGCCACACATCCTCTGAGGTCAAGGCATCTTTTGCTTATGGAAAAAGGCAACACTTGATAGAGTGTAATGGATTTTTAAGATATGTATTATGAGTATTACATGAGCATTTGGGTTTGTTTATATGTTTGGAAGTGAATAACAACAACAGAAATCTGGAATTTATAATTTTCCAAGTATGTTCTTAATTTATATTAACCTCACAATAACCGTGTAAGGTAGGAGTCATCCCCATTGTATGACAAAGGATGATAACATCAGCAAGGTTAAGTGACTTGCCCAAGCTCACATATCTAGTAAGCATAGAACCAGGGTGCAAATCTAGATAATTGGTATTAGCCAATATATTGCTGTTTGTTCCAAAGATAAGAATTCATCTGCATTTTTATCAAGTCGCCTAATAATTCAAAGGTGTGAGTGTGGACAATTTCTAGACATGAAACACTGGGCAACAGTGGACTCCATGCCCTGAGAGGGAAAGCAAAATGTTCACAAATGAGGCCTGGAGATGGAATATTCATTTCATCTATCTGTAGTAGTTGGTGAAAAGCAAGCCAATTTTGGTTAAGTGTATTGACATTGTATCATCTTATGTCATTTTTCAAGTGAAAGTTCTGCAGCTTTTTTTTTTTAATAAGCAAGAGATTCCTCCAAGGGGCTTTGCCAACAGTTTTCCCTAAGGTGTTTTGCAGAGCATCAGATAGCAACCTAAATATAATAAATGTGCATCTCTCTGTTAACAGGACCATTGCCAACTATTTGGTGTGGAGGATGGTTTATTCCAGAATTCCAAACCTTAGCAGGCGCTTTCAGTATAGGTGGCTGGAATTCTCAAGGGTAAGTTTTAAAAAGATTGCAATGTTACATCACTTGATAACTTTACATGCAGGAATAGTTTATATATTAGCTAATCCAATAAAAATCATCTTCAGGAATTGGACAGAGGGAGTTTTGCAGGCCAAGCTCTACTTTTTTTGTTTCTTTATTTTTATTGAGGTACATAGAGAGTTAGAGTAAGGTGCAGTTATGGCCCTTTGCTATGACCTCAATATATATAGTTGATGAGGCTATGTAAAGATATTTAGGGCAATACTTGGGACATCACATTGTTTTCACACTCCATCTTTCGTCAATTTATTCCCATTTTTCCCATGTTTTTTTTTCTTTTAACTACTTTGATTGATTTTTTGAGAGGGAGGAAAGGAGAAGGAGAAAGAAAAACATCGATGTGAGAGTGAAACGTTGATCGATTGCCTCCTGCACATTCCCCACCAGGAACCTAGCCTGCAACCCAGGCATGTACCCTGACTGGGAATGGAACTGGCAGACTTGGTGCAAGGGATTATGCCCAACCAACTGACCCATACCGGCCAAGGGCCCCCAGTGTTTTTAACTGGTTCTCTCTAATTATAGTTTTAATATTTCTTAGTGATGTATTTGTAACTATTTTTCATTTTAGTATTCTGAATATTTAAAATGTGCATGGCATATGTATTAGATAGTAAAGTTTCATCCTTAATTTAGACATAGAGTTTCATCTTTAATTTCATCTTGATCTTCAATCTTAGAATCTCTCTTAACTCTGCTAGGCCAAAGAAGCCTAAATCTAGACTCCTGGGAGACCTCATTCAACTGTCTGAAACACTTTTCTTCTCTGCCACTCTTATTCTCATTGGTGTTAACGCTTGTCTTTGTTTTAGAGGTTCTTTTTTTAATCCTCACCCTAGGATATTTTTCTGTTGATTTTTAGGAAGCGTAAGAGAGAGGGAAAAACAGAGAGAAACATCAATGTGAGAGAAACACATTGATCAGTTGCCTCCTGCAGGTACCCTGACCAGGACCTGGCCCGGTGGGGGGAGGGGGCGCCTGCAACCAAGGTACGTGCCCTTGACCGGAATCAAACCTGGGACCCTTCAGTCTGTAGGCCGCAGCTCTATCCATTGAGCAAAACTGGCTAGGGATGTTTTGGAGGCTTTTGTCTGAATAATTCTCCCACCACTAGCGGACTTAAGAATTTTGTGGCTTTTTAAAAAAAGTAACATTTTAAGCCCTAGCTGGTTTGGCTCAGTGGATAGAGTGTCGGCCTGTGGACTGGGGGGTCCCAGGTTCGATTCCGGTCAAGGGAACATGTCCGAGTTGCGGGCTTGATCCCCAGTGGGGGGCTTGCAGGAGGCAGCCGATCAATGATTCTCGTTCATCGTTGATGTTTCTATCTCTCTCTCCGTCTCCCTCTCTGAGATCAATACAAATATATTTTTAAAAAGTAACATTTTAAGAATTTAGTGACTTTAAAAAATATTTTTCTCTGTATTTGAATGATGAATTTTATAAGCTGTGGTTTCATTTAACAAATGTTTTAGTTATTACAGAAACTGGTAAATACAGAAATTCTTAGTGGGTCATTACTCTTGAGGAGTAACACAGTTATTTTGAATATATTTTGGCCTTTCAAAGTCACTAGACTATTGAGCTTTATATAGAACAGCATAAAACAACTATATATATTGAGGTCGTATCAAAGGATTAAACTACAAAACTAGTAGATTTCATATATATATGTATATATATTTAACTCCTATGGATCACATAAAAGATGGTACCCAGCTGTTCTTTACCCCCACTGTGAAGAGCATCAGAGAGAGAGGTGTAAGAAGTAGAGTGTGAAAATTTTGAGGTTAGGTATGAGGGGATGTTTCTTGAGTGTAAAGTGCTAAATATAATATTGAATTGCCAAAGAAAGTTGTAGAGTCGTTCTCTCTAGAGCTTTTAAAAATAGATGCATTCCTTACTTCTGAGAGGGGTTGTGTGACCAGAGAGTAGAGGAAGAATAGATGAACTTAAACGTTAATCCCATTTGCTTTGTGCCAACAACCTGGATCTAACATTGTTCAAGGGACGCCTCCAGCCACCATTCTCAGGGCCTCCCTTCCTCACTGCCTGCCTTCACTTTACATTTTGAGTGCTCTGAACTCTCAACCTCCGAGTGCAATTAAATAATATTTATTTCTTTGCTTTCATCCCTAAGAGTAAACCTTTGAGCCTTGCAAATCCTGTTTTGGAACCTCCTTACTTGTTTGTAAATATTTTCTTATAATGATTTAATTGGGACAGATGGGAAAAACATTTACATCTGGATTTTCCTTGGTTACCAGTGTGTTCTTTGCTATGACACAATGTAAATATGCTTCCTGCGCTGTTCATGGTGGGCCATGCTCTCCTGGTCTGCCTTGTGAGTTTCTGCCCAGAACAAGGAAACCCTCGCTGGGCAGAAACTTGGATCCCCTATTGATTCTAGACCTTTCTTGGTGGAGCTTAAGTTCTCAGTGGATATTAAATATTCCCTGGACATTTGGATAGCATCCCGCCACATCCCTATAAACTGCAGAAAAGCTATGCTTCTAGATCCTTTGTTTAATGGGATAAATTGGAAGGGATGGACAGTTACATTATTCCCACTGTCAAAATGTTTTTATTTGGTTTTAATCCTCACTTGAGGATATTTTTTCCATTGATTTTTAGAGAGAGTGGAAGGGAGAGGGAAAGAGAAATATCGATGTGAGAGAAACATTGATTGGCTGCCTCCTGCACACCCCGACCAGGGCCCAGGCCGGGGAGGAGCCTGCAACCAAGGTACATGCCCTTGACTGGAATGGAACCCAGGACCTTTCAGTCTCCAGGCTGATGCTCTATCCACTGAGCAAAACTGGCTAGGGCTTTATTTCAATTTAAATATACCTGGGGACAAGCAGATTTTTTTCTTCATCTGATTTTACCTTTGGCTCTACTATCAGACACATGTATATGGGTGGGATGTGCACTGTTTCATAGACTGTTTTCTTCAGGTTGTTGATTTTTTTTTTCAGCCATAGGTTTCATCCAAGTGAAACTAAATCTGGATTGATTGTCTCCCACAGGTAATCCAGGGGACGACAACTTTGTTGCCTCAATGGGACAAATGTGTAAACTTTATCGAAAGTGCCCTCCCTTATGTTGTTGGAAAAATGTTTGTGGATGTGCACTTCCAGGAAGATAAGAAGGAGATGGTAAGTGCTGCTCCCCAACTCAAAGCCAATGGCAGCTAACCAGATCTGACATGGATATGGCCAACAGGCTGCTATCAGTTTCATATTGACTAAAAACTCAAACACAGAACGTAATCATGAAAATGAAGAAAATTTAGTACTGGGAAAAGTATGAAATCAAGCCACATAGAGTCAGAATTTCCCCTGGAGAAATTAAATGTGTGAAGTCTGTGCTTAGGAAAAAAAGGGCCTAGATAATTTTATGATTGGATATTTGAACTGTTGTAATTACAAAAGGTAGGGGTTTTTCCAGTCAGGACTCTCTGTTTTAGAGATGAGGAAGCCAGAGACCCAGAGATGGAGTGATTTGCAATATATTTAACAATTTTATTTAACAATTTTTAAGTGGCTTAAAAATAAGATGCAGGTTTTTTTCTTCTCTCCTTATACAGTTTTCTAAAAAATAAAGGGGCGTGACACTTATCTCACAGAAAACACGTTGTGTCTATTTTTTTCATAAACTTAAAAAGAAACCCTTTATTTTGGAAATTTCTAAACATATGAAAGTGGAAAGAACTGTGTAATGAATTTCTAGGTACCTATGGTCCCTGGCTATTTGTAATTGATGCACTGGCATTAATGGCCCAGCCAAATACATTTAATAAGAGGTGAGGTTAAGTTTCATTCAGTCAGTCAAAAAAGATTTATTGAACACCTGTTATATGCCGAATATAGACACTGTTCTAGGCCATGGGATACATAAGAAAACAAAGCAGACCTCACTGAGTTGACATCCAAATGGAAGTGGGGTAGACAGTAGAAAACACAATGTATAAATTAACAGGTGTGTTAGAAGATGACAATAACTCTGGAAAAATGAGAAAGGAGCTAGGGTAAAGAGGAATCAGGCATGCCAGAAAGTGTGGGTGTATGGATTGTGTTGTAGGATTAAATAGGATGGTCAAGAAAAACCTCACTGTGAAGATGACATTAGTCACAGATGTGGAGGAGGCGAGAAATTAGGTATGACAACTATCTGGGGGAACAGTGTTCTAGTCAGAAGGAACAGCAAAAGCCATAAGGCAGGGATGTGCCTGGCGAGATCTAGGAATAGCAGGGAGGTCCACAAGACTGGAGCGGGAGGAATGAAGGTGAGAGAAATAGACTCTGAGGTCAGAGCAGTAATAGGGATGGTGGCATTTTGTAAGGCCTGTAGGTCATTGTAAGAATGTTGGCTCTACCCTGAGTGAAGTGGAGATCGAAGGCAGGCTTTTAAGCAGAGGCCTGATGTCACCTGACTTACGTTGAGAGGATCACCCTGGCGGTTTTGTTCAGAAGAGACTATAGGGCAGTGATGGCGAACTGGTGACACGCGAACTCATTTTTTTGGTTGATTTTTCTTTGTTAAGTGGCATTTAAATATATAAAGTAAATATCAAAAATATAAGTCTTTGTTTTACTATGGTTGCAAAGATCAAAAAATTTCTATATGTGACACGGCACCAGAGTTCAGTTAGGGTTTTTCAAAATGCTGACACGCCCAGCTCAAAAGGTTCGCCATCACTGCTATAGGGCATCAAGGATAGAAGCAGGGAGGAGTTAGGAGACTGCTGGAGGCACTAGGCCAGAGATGAAAGTGGCTTGAACTAGGTGGTAGCAGTAGGAGTGTGAGAAGGGGGTGGATTCTGAATATATTCAGAAGTGTAGAGTTGATTGCTGACAGATCGGATGAGGGATCTGAGAGTAAGAGCTTTGAGTCTGATTAAGTGGAAGTATGGAGTTGTTAATTGATAAGGGGAATACTGTGGGAAAGCCAGGTTTGGAAGAGGAGATCAGGAGTTTAGTTTTGGCCCTGTCAAATTTGAGATTTATTAGACTTCCAAGTGAAGATGTCAAGGAGGCAGGAGGGTATATAAATTTTGAGTTTAGGACAGTATTTGAAGGTTGGTGGGGAGAGGAGAAGGTGTGAAATAGTTGTCTAGGGGAGTGGGAGAATGAGAAAACTGAGGAAATGCAGTATGGCTTCCTGGAGGCAGTAAAGGTCGAGGTGAGTTTGAAGTTCATACATTTAAAGAGATTCCTTACCTTGGCAGTGTGTTCTTGTTCATCTGTTTCAGCTGCATTGGAGGAAGCTGTGTATTGTTTTAATATGTTTTTTTTTTGTTTGTTTGTTTGTTTTTTACTGATTTCAGAGAGGATGGGAGAGGGAGAGAAAGATAGAAACATCAATGATGAGAGAGAATCACTGATTGGCTGCCTCCTGCATGCCCCATACTGGGGATTGAGCCCGCAACCTGGGCATGTGCTCTTGACTGGAATTTAACCTGGGACCCTTCAGTCCTCAAGCCGACGCTCTATCCACTGAACCAAACAGGCTAGGGCTGTGAAGAAATATTTATTACAAATGGCATGAAGCACAATATCTAGGCATGATTAACTAATGTAAGGGAGGAAAAAATGATTTTCCCCCTATCCTTTTAGGTTCTTGGCTAAGATCCCCCATAATCAAAGACCAGTTAATAGGAGAAAAATAAACAGAAGTTTAGTAACATGTACACCTCCTGTATACTAGTACATGGGAGAGACCCAGAAATATTAAGTCCCGGAAATAGGCCAAAGCACCACCTTAAATACCATCCCCAGCTAAAGACAAAAGATGTTGGAGTGGGAGGGGCAGTTATGGGAGGTGACCAGGAAAAGCACAGTAAAGGAAGGTAAGGTTGTTGTGCCTTCTCTAGCGATAAGGGTTTCTGGAGACTTAGTCATCCTTTTCTTCATGGTACACAGAGGCAGACACCCTTATAATGGAGGTTTTTGTTGCAAACGTTAATTTCTCTCACAAAAAGGTAACTTCTCTATTTTTAGAGCTTCTCTTGTGTCTGGGGCCTCTCAAAACTAATCAGCCCCAAATAATTACTCTGACAAAGAGGCATATTTTGGGGTGGTATATTTTGCTCCCCTTCACTAATAACAGTACATTATAGTCAACCATACACAAATATATGAGCAGCTTGGATGCAGGTTGAATTTAAAGGCAAACAGCAGCTTGAATTTAGAGGCAAAGAGAAAAGAAAGTCTGTTATGCTATTTCACATGGTTGGTATTATGGGCTGCTACATGGTAATACCAACTGGTTGGTATTATGTGTTGATATGTAATGCATAACTATGTATTATGTGTTGAAGTTCGTTTGGAATGCCATAAATCTAAATACGTTTACCTGGATTTTTGATGTCTTTTGATACTTTGGAGAATTAAGCCATGTTTGAGATTTTATATTTGAACCTACAAGTCCTCTTCTTGCAAATAATTCCACTGAAGAATTAATGTCTTATTTCAAAATACTCCATATTCCCATTGTGTGCTTTCTTTCACTCCTTGGTTGGAGTAAATGGGTTGAAATTTATCAGATAATCACAGTGGTGACATAACCTCTTGGAAGGATATAAAAACAATTAAGGGACAATGGTTTTTTTTTTATATAGTGGGACTTTTTTGGCAGTAGAAGAATTTTAAGTAATATGAAAGGTATGTGGATTAATTTGTTTTTCTCAGTTTTGGTGTGAAAGTTCCATTTTCATGTGTTAGAGTGTGACATTCTAAAACAAAGTAGATTTTGGCATTCCAACCCCCCCCCCCTTATTTTGATGTACATGGCCATGGAGGTAGTGTGATAGTTAACATAGATACTCATCTATTATGCATAAATTTATTTGCATCCCTTACGCCCGAAGCTGTTTGCCTCAGGGAAAACTTAAATTGGAAACTTACATGAGAAATATCTGGCTTTTTATACCCTGCTACAGGGCTCCCATCCAAGAACTACCTGGAAGTACTGATTTATTTACATGAAAAATATTTTTTATTATTAGCTACAGCCCAAAGGAAAACAGAAAGATCCCCAATGGGACAAATTCCAGAGACTCTAACTTAGAAGGAAGGCTGCCTTTGTTTTATTTACAAAAATCTGTTGTTAAGCAAATGAACACAGTCAGAAGGGTAAACTTCAGGTACTTCTCGAACTCTGATTTCTACAGGAATCACAGGAGGATCTCATTGCATTTAACAAGGATTTTTTTAACTTGGGTCTGGGGTAAGACCCAAGAATTTGCATCACAAACTCCCAAGTGATGCTGATGTTGCAATTCTAGGGATCATACTTGGAGTAGCAAGGCTTTCACATCATTCATTTGCAGTTAACCACGAAAAAACCCTGTCCTGGTGATTCATGTGAGCAGGGCAGGCTGTTGAGTTGGACAGCAGTACTTCATTTATGAAAGTCCATTGCATTAATACAAGGAACCTCTTCAGTTTTCAGATCATTGAAACTTTTCCCTGGTTCAAATTGGTTTAAATGGACTGTCCCAAATCCTGTGTGAGGGCCTCCAGGCCCCCACACCCCCAAATATCT
Organism: Myotis myotis; assembly: GCF_014108235.1. Lineage (NCBI taxonomy): Eukaryota > Metazoa > Chordata > Mammalia > Chiroptera > Vespertilionidae > Myotis > Myotis myotis. The sequence continues at coordinate 119,682,232 of NW_023416346.1, read as the reverse complement.
AGTTTTCCTTGGAAAACTGGTACCTAGGTTTCTCCAAGGGACTTCCTGCTTCTCAGTATTTCTGTTTCTATAGCCTCTTAATGACAGGGTTGCTTCTGGTTGGCACCCTTTATCATAGAGTTTGGGAGAGAGCATTTCAACAAGTAATTAATGTAAAAGTTATTAGTGTTATAGTTTATATACTTCATTTCATACTAAGTCTTTGAAACCCCATATGTATTTTATACTTGTAGCACATCTCAGTTTGGATTAGCCACATTTCAATTGCCATGTATGGCTGTTATATTGGACATGTGGTTACCATATTGAACAGTGACCATCTAATGAATTGAAGAGGGATCTCGTGAGTTCAGTGTAGCAGAGCTCAGTCCCTGGGTGAGCAGGTGCTAGTAGCCAGGGCTGGGAAGGTGAGGTCCTTGGTTCCTGACCTGCCAGGTTTCATGGAGGACTCTAACATCAGCAGGGAAGGACTCAAACAATACCAGGATTCATGGTCTGGGAATAGGAGTGGGAGCCAAGCTGCTACTTGATGAGGATGTTTCAGGTTCTCTGGCATACCAGCTTAGAGGAGGAGAGGAATTCCAGACCCTACTCTGATGTAAGCATCTTGGAGGCTTGGTTCTTGTTGGATCAGGGACTGGGTTGGGTGGAGACTGCAAGTTAAAAGATGTTTAGTGTCTGGGAGTGCAAAGGACTCAATCAAAAGCCAGAGGATCCAAGCTCAAATACCCACACAGTCAATTAGGAACATTAACTAACATACATGAGTAAAGCTGGCTGGGTATCAGCAAAAACCAGGGCAAGTCCAGTGATGAATGGTAATTGTCTCTGGGGCTCAGTGTCTGGGACACAATAGTGGTGGAGAGGCATGCATGTGCTACCCACGGTCTAGCTCTGGCTGTCTTCATGCAGGTGCCCATCAAGGGTTGCAAGGATTCTGGAGTGTTTTTTTGTTTTGTTTTTTAGAAAAGTCAGAAATTGGATTTTTATGTGAAAACTCCCACATTTTATTTTATTTTAATTTTTTTATTGTTTTATTGCTTAAAGTATTACAAAGAGTATTACATATGTCTCCTTTTTTCCGCCCCCTTGACAATCCCCTGGCCTCCCCTACCCCCCAGTGTCTTATGTCCATTGGTTATGCTTATATGCATGCATACAAGTCCTTCGGTTGATCTCTTACCCCCCTCCCTCCTGCCCCCCAGCCCTCCCCGGCCTTCCCGCTGCAGTTTGACAATCTGTTTGAGGCAGCTCTGCTTCTGTATCTATTATTGTTCATAAGTTTATAATGGTCTCTATTATCCATGAATGAGTGAGATCATGTGGTATTTTTCCTTCATTGACTGGCTTATTTCACTTAGCATAATGCTCTCCAGTTCCATCCATGCCGTTGCAAATGGTAAGAATTTCTACTTTTTTACAGCAGCATAGTATTCCATCGTGTAGATGTACCACAGTTTTCTAATCCATTCATCTACTGATGGGCACTTAGGCTGTTTCCAGATCTTAGCTATGGTGAATTGTGCTGCTATGAACATATGGGTGTATATATCCTTTCTGATTGGTGTTTCTGGTTTCTTGGGATATATTCCTAGAAGTGGGATCACAGGGTCAAAATAACTCCCACATTTTAAATCTTGGTCAATACTTTGGAAGCCAAACTTAATATATCCTGGGGAATACAATGTTGTGCTTTTAAACACTAACATTCTCTCCCCAATCTTCAGAACTCCAAATCAGGACCTTGTATTTCAGAGAACTTCTTTAACTTTTTGTTATTTAGTTGAAGATCATGCATAATTTTAAAATATAGCATATTAGCTGAATATTTAACACATTGTGTGGAAAGTTATACACAGGGTATGAAAGTGGGACTCCTTTAGTGAATCCACGATGCATTGTCACTGTAAATAGAGATGTTGCTCCAGTGCCACTGTGACACACCCTGTTCTGTATGTTCATGACCTCTACATGATTGGAGAGAGGATTAGGGAGGGGTATGTGTGTACATGGGGGGGAGAGGGATTTCTAAAGTTATTACTTGTAATTTTCCTCTTCCATTTCCTTTTTATTATTGAGAATTGATATCTGTAATATGTGAATAAATGCTCCCACATAGATATCCACATCCATGGAGGGCAGGTGAAGATTCCAGTGATGGCTGGGAAGGGGTGGTCTCCAGGAGTCTAGTGTGACTGTGATGGTCAGGCTATAATGTTTTAAAAAATATGGCAGTGGCAATAAAGTAGTTAACTTTGACTGAGGTTTAACTGAATGTCTGGCACTCTTCTAAGTGCTTTCCATATGTTAACTCATTCAATCCTCACAATGGACCTATAACTGCTATTACTGCCTCCACTTTCCAGATGAGGAAACGGAGGTTAAGAGAGTAAATTTCCCGAGAACATACAGCCTAAAAATGGTTTTTGTAGGTTTTAAGCCCAGATGATCTAGCTTTAAGCCAGTGCTCTATTCCCTTGCTTCTCTCTAAACAAAAAACTAGAATTTGCACCATTTTCATGACTGGCATGGAGAGACCTGTCATAATGAGGAGACTCAGCAGCTTTTTTAGTAATTAATTCACCTTTATCAGATATTACTTATTCATATATCAATATATTATAAAAAGAAAAGACACATTTTTCTATTTCTTAGTATTTTAGAGATAGGAAACAGTTGGAATAGATTTTGCTTCTAGTATTTCAATATTTTAAAGACAAATACAGTTGAAATTTTAATCAATTCAAGTCTAACCAGTGGACATTGCATTTTTATGTTCCATAATTTTCAGAAGAAACAATAAGAAATAAGTTGGATATCAGAAAATTCATCTAAGAACAACTTTCTAGGTATATTTTTTGGCTCAGTCCACACACTGAGTTCAATTTCCAGTATTTTCTACATATATCACTCTGAGGAGTGATCCTTGATATTTGGCATGGTGACCTAAGGCTCTGTAAGATTTTTCATCAAAAAGTCTTTTTAAAATGTTTACCATTCTTTAGTTACTAAGGCAAATGTGAAATTGTCCAAGAACAATTTTCTATTAAGTGTTGAAGCAAAAAACAACAACAAACAATCCACAGACAATCTTTCTGCTTTAACTGTCATTTCTAGAAAATTCAGTGAAATTGGAGCTCCCATTTAAACATTTTCACTGAAGCAAGTTATTAAACCATATCATTTTATTTCATGATAGTGTCCCAAACTACTTATCTTTATTCATATACTCAATTCAGCCAATAGGCATTTTTTCTTCTTCTTCTTCTTCTTCTTCTTCTTCTTCTTCTTCTTCTTCTTCTTCTTCTTCTTCTTCTTCTTCTTCTTCTCCTTCTTCTTCTTCTTTTTTTTTTTGGTGTTCTCTCAAATTTTCTGTGTTTTTGTTATAGGGTGAATCCTGTTAAAGAAAAAATATTCTGATACTTGTTAAAATGCTAAGGAAGACTTTATTCAGGACTATTGCAAAAGGTGTGAAGACTCTCACAGTAGGGGAGAGAGATTGGATTAAACAGCTGGGGATTTATGGCCAACCAGCATATTGAGGGGATCAATGGATGGAAAATTACTAAGAGGAGACATCAAGGATCAGGGGACTTTTGCTGAAGGCAGGCCAGAGTGCTCAGCTAGCAAGGGGGGCAGGTTTTGAAGAGTTTGACCAAATAGATATGTATGCTTCTCAGTTATAAAGGGTGGAGGATTCTCTCTAAACTGACTTAATCAGGATTCTTGCTAAAACTGGGCTGTGCAGGCCTGGCAAGGACAGGATGGAGGCCAAGGTCAAGACCTAATAAAGAAGAGGGCTTAGCTCTAGCTGGTTTGGCTCAATGGATAGAGCATCGGCCTGTGGACTGAAGGGTCCCAGGTTCAATTTCAGTCAAGGGCACATGCCCGGTTGCGGGTTTGATCCCCACTAGGGGGTGTGCAGCAGGCAGCCGATCAGTGATTCTCTCTCATCACTGATGTTTCTATCTCTCTCGTCTCCCTTCCTCTCTCTGAAATCAATTAAAAATATTTTAAAAAAAGAAAAAGAAAAAAAGAAGAGGGATTAGAGCAGTGGTTCTCAACCTTCCTAATGCCGCGACCCTTTAATACAGTTCCTCATGTTGTGGTGACCCCCAACCATAAAATTATTTTCGTTGCTACTTCATAACTATAATTTTGCTACTGTTATGAATCGTCATGTAAATATCTGATATGCAGGATGTATTTTCATTGTTACAAATTGAACATAATTAAAGCATAGTGATTAATCACAAAACAATATGTAATTATATATGTGTTTTCCGATGGTCTTAGGCGACCCCTGTGAAAAGGTCATTCGACCCCCAAAGGGGTCGCTACCCAAGGGTTGGTGACCCACAGGTTGAGAACCGCTGGCTTAGAGGAATCTGGCTAAAGTTTAGTCAAGGAGAGAGCCTTTGTCAACCCTCAAATCAAAGCTAAAGTCACTGGTCTCTTATACATTAAAACATTCTGTATACAGAAGGTTAATCTAGTTACCGAGGAACAAACCTTTTATTACACTTCAGATACAGACTTTACTGAGTGAAGAATTAAAACTTTACTTACTGTGTAAAACAATTCACTAATTTCTCCTGTACTCTAGTAGCTTATTCTTCCTTTCTCTTTATGGTAAAGACATTGTTCATGTCCTCAAGTAATGAAATAGATGACCTACAGTAGCTTCCAAGTTTCCGAGCTGCTCTGGTGAGCAATTCCTGTAGTAATTCTTATTCCAAGAACAGGTTTCTCCTCCCACCCCATACTGCTGCAGCTGGTGCCGAAGACTTAAGTACCCACATGGGTCCAATTGCAGTGGTGGAGTTTGAACTTGCAACCTCCATACACTAGGAGTCCACCTCATTAGTGAACCAAGATAATTGAATTGATGTCCTGCAATTAATATTCAAGTTCTCCCATTCCCCCACTCACTGTTTCTCTCAGTGGTTGAGGAAATGAGATGTAACTCTAACGTTGATGGCAGAAGTCACATGAAAGTCAGTGTCATTCATTATAGCAATGCTCTGATACGAGGGGTTCTTCGTTCCTTGCAGATGCTGGTACTCATGAGGGTTGGTCTCAGGATAGCCATTCTACACAAGTCATGCAAAGAAAGGATATCCTCTCTGGCACCAAGTGTGCCTGTTTCTGTGTGTCTAGTCAATGGTATCAGCCACAATGTCAAGATCAGTTTCTCTGAGATTTGAATTTTAAAGGGCTTTAAATATAGTTATATTGACATATAGAAATTGCATCCTATTTTCTGCAATGTTGCATTAGCATCTCATATCCCAGCTCTACTCTTATTAATTTGTGCAAGTTAGTTAATCTCTTTGTACCTCTGTCTTCCTGTATAAATGGTACATGAGTTCTGCTGCTAAAGTAATGCTGCATAATGATCAATCACAAAACCTCAGTGGGTTTTACCGATAAACAATTATTGCTGATACAGCTGGTGTCAGTTGGATTCACAAGGGCAACTCTGCTTATTTTGGCAGGCTTCTCGAGTGTCTGGGGGTTGGCTGGTCTAGTTGGCTTCAGCAGAGGTGATCTGGATGACTCGGCTCTGCTTAGTGATAGCAGAGGTGCAAGTGAGCAAGTGAACGATTATAGCAATATACTGTAATGAAAGTTTTGTGAATATTCTCTCTCTCATCACCGATCTGATATCTAAGACAACTACTAAGTGACTAACGGGCGGGAAGCATACATAGTGTGGATCCGCTGGACAAAGGGATGATTCACATCCTGGGTGGGACAGCATAAGATTTCATCATGCTACTCAGAACACACAAGTTAAAACGTATGAATTGTTTATTTCTGGAATTTTCTTTTTAATATTTTTAAATTTTCTATTTAAGCAGAAAACTGTAAACTGTGAGGCCTCTTGAGCCCAAGCTCATAACTGGCATAGTATCATGTCTGCATTCTGTTGACTAAAGCAAGCCACAAGGCCAGTCCAGATTGACAGAGTAGGGAAATATACTGTGCATTTTTAGTGGAAGGAACTTCAAAGCCTCACAGCCAAGGGTATGGATAAAGGAAGGGGTAGAGAATTTAAACCTTCATTGCAGTGAATCAGATAGGGATACAAAAGTACAGTAGTCTCCCCTTATTTGTGGGGGATAGGTTTCAGGACCCCAGTGGAGGCCTAAAACCATGGATAGTACCGAACCCTATATGTACTCTGGTTTTTCCTATCCAGTCATACCTTGGGAATATTTTGAGTTTAGTTCCAGACCACCCCAGTAAAGTGAGTTGTAATTTTTTTGCTGGTGGAGGGTCTTGTCTTCAATTAGTAAAAAGGGCAGTATCTGTGAAGAGCAATAAAACAAAGCACAATAAAATGAGGTATGCCTGTGCATGCATACCTATGGTAAAGTTTAATTTACAAATTAGTCACAGTAAGAGATTAACAATAACTAATAATAAAATAGAACGATTATAGCAATATACTGTAATGAAAGTTTTGTGAATATTCTCTCTCTCATCACCGATCTGATATCTAAGACAACTACTAAGTGACTAACGGGCGGGAAGCATACATAGTGTGGATCCGCTGGACAAAGGGATGATTCACATCCTGGGTGGGACAACATAAGATTTCATCATGCTACTCAGAACAGCACACAAGCTAAAACGTATGAATTGTTTATTTCTGGAATTTTCTATTTAATATGTTTGGACTGTGGTTGACCACAGGTAACTGAAATCACAGAAAGGGAAACAGTGGATAAAGGGGGATTACTGCACCTACCTCATTGGTTTATGGTGAGGACCGAGTGAGATAATTTTCGTAGAAGGCTTTGCACAATGTCTGGTGCATGGTAAATGCCCAGTGAATGTTAGCTACTGTTATTACTGTGTGTCGTGCCTAAGATTAATCACATGGAGATAATTCGTATCATCAAAGTCCTGGCATAAACTGTGACAACTCTTCTGCACTGAGATCTCATCTCCTTCTAATTTCTCTTAGAAAGAGTGAGAGTGAAGAAAAGAAAAAGTGAGAGCGAGGAAAGTGCCTGGGGTTTTTGCTGTTCCTAGTCCTCCGTACATGCCCATGTAGTAGTTTTCAGTTGGGGTAAAGATCCTTTTAATGCTAGTGCCCTGGCCACATTTCAGAACCTGCTCTATCATTTAATGCTAAATCTGGCTCATAGGAGAGTCTCATGAAACTACTCAAGGAGTCAAATATAATTTCCATAACAGATCCAGGTTTCACAACTCTCTACTGACTAAATCTCATCACAAGAATGTAATCAGACCCCAAGTATGACAGTTCTTTTTAAGCAACCTTTGATAAAATGACACCCAACAAATAGTTTAGAAATCTCATTGGAATTCTCTTGAAATAAGTGTGGACACTACTCTTGCCTTTGTCTTGAGTATTCTTCTACAATGACAACACATTTGGTCCACTTTTCTTGTTTGTTGTCTACATCTCTGGCTAACATTGGACTCTGATGCCTTTGCCACATAGAGTCTTGTCAAGCATATCTGATCAGATCTGTGGACTGCGAAGACCCTGCACTGGAAATTCATTCACTGGAAGAAAGCATTTATGCCCTCCAACAGAGCTGAATTTTTGAAGTGACCAGGCAGAATTATTTTGCTCGGGGGAGTTTACCCACAGCCCAAGGCCTGATCATTATGAGACCGGTTGACTTCTAAACCTTATTCTGGTCTTTATTCCATTCCCATTCAGATATGGAAAGTGGGAAACAGAAAAAGATGAGTTATGAAATTAGAATACAACCTATCTGTTCATATCCAGTAAATAGGATTTTACTCCTTATTTCCTTCACCCCAGTCTCAGGCTTTTTTAAGCAATGTATTTTTATTGATTTCAGAGAGGAAGGGAGAAGGAGAGAGAGAGATAGAAACATTAATGATGAGAGAGAATCATTGATCAGCTGCCTCCTGCACACCCACTACTGGGGATCGAGCCCACAACCAGGCATGTGTCCTTGACCCAGTCTCAGGCTTTTTGATAAAAGGACACACTAAACTTTTACACCACCAAACTAACATGCTTTATAGCATGTCTGGGGCTCAAATAACTTGATATCCTTTTTCCTTTTCCCAACATGATTTTTCTTTTGCAAACTAGCTATGCAAGTTTGTTAATCCTGACAAACTGGTATGATTTATTTTATTAGCTTGCTTGGCTGCTAGAAACCTCAGCATTTTCTAACTATCCTTAGTTTTTCTGAATTTACCACTTCTCCCATCTCAATATGGGTCTCTTCTTTACTTCTTCTTTTAGTGCCATTATTATATCTTTATCAAGAATAAATTCAAACCCAGTTTATAATAGAGTATGTAAATAATGAGTAAATGAATATTTAATATTTATTGGTACATTGATTTATTTAATGTCTCTATTTCTAGTAAATTGTCAGAAAGAAAACTTTTACGGACTTCCCTCAGATTGTAGCCTATTTCTTCAGGGCTAGCCACATAAATTAATGATAATGATTTTCATTTTTCAAATTCAATAGTCAAGTGGTTATAACTTAAGGAACATTGCCCTGATCAAGACAATGGGGATACCAGAGAATTTTTTGTTGTTGTTGTTGTTGTTCCTCACCCGAGGATATTTTTTCCATTGATTTTTAGAAGTGGAAGTAAGGGGGAGAGATAGAGAGAAACATCGACGTGAGCGAAACACATTGATTGGTTGCCTCCCATATGAGCCCCAACCAATGCTGGGGATCGAGTCTGCAACTGAGATATGTGCTCTTGACTGGAATCAAACCCGAGACCCTTTGGACTGCGGGCCAACACGCTAACCACTGAGAAAAACTGGCTAGGGCAGGAGAATTTTTAATGTTAGGTTTTATTAAGATATTACTTATAATTTCTAAGTTATTAAAGAGGAAAATCTATTCAGCATTGTTTTATTTAAGAATTTCATTAAAATTACATTATTTTAAAATTAATACGCATACTCAACCTTGAAGATTTTTCTTTTTCGTCTTTTTTAAGAACTCTATTGTAATTGGTAGGGTGTCCTCTGTGTTTCTACCAATTGCCAGTGGAAATGAGCTTCTTGGGGTACCATGAGGAAAAGATTTTATGGAGGCCCCCATAGGAGGATGTGGTATAGTGGAAAGTTTTTTTTCTGTGGAATTAAACTCCTGAGTTTACCAGGTCCTACCTCCCTCCGTCCCACCATAGAAAAAGCCCCATTTTGTCTTCATCAGGGCTAAGATCAAAGCCAATGCCCAGAGTCTCTGCTCCATATTTGCATAGTCCAGTCCAGCATCTGGCCAGGGTAGCTTATTTTCCCAGCTGTAGTCCATTGCATCTGGGCTTCTAGGGTCACGTGGCTATGGAGGGAGCATGGGCGAGTGCAAGGAAGCAGGAGTGAAACAAGAGGAACAAGAGAGAATTCCTTCGGGGATTATGTATTGCCAAATTTTCATGGGCTTGCAGTGGCTCCAGCTCCTCTGGACAATTGTTTTTGTTCCCAGGTTAGACTCTACGCCACTTCAACTTTATGGCACATGCTCTCATCTTCCCCTTTGTTGGACCCCTTCTTCCAGGGATCTGCAGGGAGTGTGAAATTGCAACTTCCTGGTGAAGCTGCCCAGACGGCCATGCTTATAATGTCTGCCTTCCCTTCACATCTGTTCTATTATTAATAGGAATAACTAGCTAATTATAATGGTAACACTATCAGCCTATGAGTATTTCTACCAGATATATTAATATATATTTAAACCATTCTTAGCCATTTGTCATATATTATGCTGGAATCACCAATCTCAGAATGGACTGAGCTAACTTACTGAGTCATTTGATTTTCACTAAAGTTTATATCTGGAATAACTGCTGGGATAACTGTTGTACCTTAGCATATGCAAACAATATTTGATTAAGTTTCACATATTAGCTATATACCCACTGGAGGTTATGAAAGCATAAATCAATTTGTATTTATTGAGCAACTGCTATATTATGTGAGAGATGAAATCATATCATGTGAAAAATATGTGAGACACAATATTGTAAAACTAATAACTTTAAGTTTACAGAACATTGTAGGGAAGGAAAAAATGAATTTTCCCTCTATCTTTTCAGGTTCTTGGCTTAGACCCTTCTGTACTTAAAAGATATATTAACAGAAGAAAAACAAACAGAATTTTAATAACATGTGCACTCCTGTATACATGAGAGAGATCCAGGACAATTGAGTAACTCTTCAAAAGAGACCAAGCCTCCACCTTAAATACCATCCCCAGCTAAAGACAAAAGAGAAAAGATATTGAGGGGGGAGGAAAGCCAGTTATGGGGGGTGATCAGGAAAAGCATAGTACATGAAGATAAGATTGTAATACAGATTTAAATCTTTGCCTTCTCTAGTGATAAGATCTTATTTCTAGATATTGAGTCATCCTCCTCTTCCTAGTGAAGAGAGGGAGATACCCTGACAAATGAAGATTCCCCTTATGAGTGTCCATGTCTCTTACAAGTTTTCAGAGCTTTTCCTTTGTCTGCTGTTTCTTAATAGTAATCCTTATGCCAAAGAGGCTTATTGTGGGGTTGCAAATTCTGATCCCCTTCAACACTTTAGAGTTTGCTTATATATCTATGGTCTTATTTGATCTAAATCATGATCCAAATAAATATAAATGGCAATTAAACGCACACCTATATTCTGATTATATGTCTAACAGATCTCAGAGAAGGCACTGAATGTGTGGGCTTAAGTGTTTGGGATTCATGCCTATGAGGTAGGATCTGATTTGTCCACGTAGGATTTATTGCTACAGACTGTACTATAGTCTATTAAGCATGCAGTAATATTATGTCTAAAAATAGTGTTACATATCTTAATTAAAAATACTTTATTGCTAAAATTGCTACTGATCACCTGAGCTTTCAATAAGTAGCAATCTTTTTTTGCTGGTGGGGGGGGGTCTGTGAGATGTTGATAAAAATGCAATAACTGTGAAGCACAACAAAGGAAAGCGCAGTAAAACAGGGTATGCCTGTATTGGCATATGTCCCTTCAAATGCATTAATTGGACCATCTTGACTCTATAAAACACATGAAGTTCCTATATCCATGTAATGGGAAAAAGGTTAAGGAGAGGTCAAAAGAGAAATAACAGGTGAGACAATTTGTAATTTACTAAGATAGAAGAATCTCATTACAGAAAACCTTTGATGGAAGCATAACAGGTGCATGCATATGCATGTGGATTCACCAGTGTCTGATTTAGAACGTTATGGGAAAAATCCTGGGGTACAGAGAATGAGAAGGGGAACCAACTTTTAAATAACACTGGTTGAGGTAAAGAAATAACAACTGCCCATAGACCAATCAAATGAACTGTATTTTCACAGTGTAGATCCATAAAATAAGAAATAAATAGATGCCTAATAAGTTGCTGCTTTGCCTGGAGGGCTGTTATCCTGAATGTGACCGATTTTATCATAACACTTGGGTTAATTTTTATATGTTATATTTTGACTTTTGACTCTAAATAAATATTTTTCTATGGATAACTTCACCCTATGACTTCCACTTTAAGTAATTTCTATTAATATTATATGTTGCCTTGTTGGAGCATTAGGTCAAGGTTTGATGAAGTAATACAATTTCTCTCTCTTTATGCATTTTAAAATTATAGCAGGCTTTTGCTGCCTCAGGGAACATGACTTGACTGAAGGTGATATTATTATGTGATGCTGTGGAGTAGTTTAAAGATAAAAATCAGAAGTGCTCAGTGGATTTATCTTTGTAGTTCCAGCATGCTACAATCATTATTTCTCTTATTTGTATTGACATGCCAACTAATGACATTAATTAGCTTCAAAGATTTTCCTTGCTCTTGAAGTCTGCTGGGGTAGTTCAGCACCATTTCACAGAAATTTTATATAAAAAGTCTGTAAAGTCTATAAAAAAGAGAAAGTTGAGAACCTGTGTTGGGGCCTGGGGCGAGGGGTGGTGGTGCCTGAGAGGCCTAGGGCAGAGAGTATTGAGGCTCATGGAAAAGCAAAGAGGGAAGTTATCATTACTTGGGTTTTGACATCTATGAGAGGGCCACAAGGATGTTGAGTTACCAAAGAATGGATATTTAGGGAAGACACAGGTGGGGTGCGGGGCGGGGGAGAGGGGCAAGAAGGAAAGGAAGAGGTAGAAGGAAGCTGCATAGGAGTCAACTGTTTATTACTCTTCGTCCTGGCAATAGGCTGAAATCTTTTTGCCTCAGTTTTTGTTTACATTTGGCACGCTAATCAGCAGTGGGCAGATAGAGAGCTTTGGAAACTTATGCAAAATGCTTAAAGTGTTAGTTAATTTGATAGTTATTATAATGCCCAGGAATGGCATTTAAAAATCCACATATAAGATGACCCATGGCAATTCAAACCTGTGTTGTTCAAGGGGCTTCTGTATTCTTTGGATACCTTTCCCCTTACCCTCTCATGGTTTATTCGTGTGTTTTTTCACTCCCATATTTTCAGCGTTTTCCTCTTCACTGGGTCAAATCACTATATATTTTTCAATTTAAAAAAAGACATTTTTTAGAGTGTTTTAGATTTACAATAAAATTGAGAGCAATGTGCAGACATTTTTCATATACCCTCTGATCCCATACGTGTAGTCTACCATTATCAACATCACTTAACAGAGGTATATTTGTTTACCAAAGATGCACCTACACTGATACATCATAATCACTCAAAGTTCATAGGTTACCTTCGGGTTCACTCTTGGTGTTGTACATTATATGAATTTGGATAAAAGTATAATGACATATATCCATAATTATAATGTCAGACAGAGTATCTTTTTTGTGCTCTGCCTATTCATTTTCTCTCCCCACCCCCAACCATGGGAACCACTGATTTTTTAAAAAATTGTCTCTATAGTTTGCCTGTTCCAGAATGGCATATGGTTGGAATCATGCCATATGTAGCCTCTTCAGATTGGTTTCTTTCACTTAGTAATATGCATTTATGGTTCTTTCATGTTTTCTTACGTGATAGTTCACTTATTTTATTTAACTTTTGTATTTTTTAATTTTTAAGATTTCTCTTTATTGTTGAAAGTATTACAGATGTATTACAGATGTTCCCCTTCTCACCTCCCCCCATTGAACTGACAAACAAAATAGATGGAGAGACCTGGAAGCATGCAAAAGACTGAGGATTCTTTAAGGGAAGTGGGGAGGGAAGAGATCAAAGAATTTATATGCATATTTATTTTTTTAATTTATTTTTAAATCCTCACCTGAAGATATGTTTTTATTGACTTTCAGAGAGAGAGGAAAGGGAAGAGAGAGAGAGAGAGAGAGATCATGTTCCAACCAACTGAGCCACCCAGCCATTTATTTGTAGTACTGAATAATACTCCATTATGTGGCTTTACCACAGTTTATTCATTCAATACCTACTGAAGGATATCTTGGTTGTTTCCAAATTTTGGCAATTATGAATAAAGTTGCTATAAACATCTATGTGCAGGTTTTGTGTGAACAGAAATTTTTCATTCTTTTGGGTAAATACCAAGGAGCACGATTGCCGCATCATATAGTAAGAGTAAGTTTAGTTTTGTAAGAAATTGTCAAACTGTCTTCCAAAGTGAATATACCATTTGTATTCTCATGACCGAAAGTTCTGTTCCTTTACATTCTCACCAGCATTTGGTGTTGCCAGTGTTGTGGATTCTAGTAGGTGTATTGTGGTATCTCATTGTTGTTTCAGTTTGCATTTTCCTGATGACGGGATGTGGAGCATCTTTGCGTAGGCTTATTTCCCATCTGTATGTCTTCTTTGGTGAGGTGTCTTTGGTCCATTTTAAAATCAGGGGTTTTTGTTGTTGTTGTTGTTGTTGTTGTTGTTTTTTTTAAATATATATATATATATTTTATTGATTTTTTTCAGAGAGGAAGGGAGAGGGATAGAGAGTTAGAAACATCGATGAGCGAGAAACATCAATCAGCTGCCTCCTGCACACCCCCTACTGGGGATGTGCCTGCAACCAAGGTACATGCCCTTGACTGGAATCGAACCTGGGACCCTTCGGTCCGCAGGCCGACGCTCTATCCACTGAGCCAAACCGGTCAGGGCTTGTTTTGTTTTTTAATTGTTGAGTTTCCACTGCTATTTAAATAGCCAAATATCATGCATATAAGCATAACCAATGGACACAAGACACTGGGGGGTAGGGGAGGCCGCGGGAAGGTCAAGGGGGGAGGAAGGAGACGTATGTAATATTCTTTGTAATACTTTAAGCAATAAAACAAAATAAATAAATAAATAGTCAAACATCTTATATGGTCAACAACCACACAGCAGCAGCAGTAGCAGCATCAATAAACATGCACACAACCCAAACCCAAAACCCACAGACCCCTCTTTGAACCCTACAAGCACTCTTACTCTGTCTTTGCTATCTCTCCGACTTGCCGTCCTTTCATGCCCTCTTCATCCCACTGATGTATGGCTTCTGTCTCCAGCCCCTTCTCTTTCCCAGTCTTAGAAAATGGCAGCAGGAACCACTTAGTTGCCCCCACCTGAAATCTGGGAATTAATCTGATCTCTCCACTTTCATCACCTCTCCACATACAAATGAATCACCCAATTCCATTAATTTGGTCACTGAACTCCTCTCAAGTCAATCCATTCACTTCTTTCCATCCTGATTGTCCCTTCCTAGTTTGGGAAGATACTGCATCTCTCTTTATGTGAAGGTGATGGACTATATGTTGTGAGCTGCTGCATGATGAGGTCATAAAGACTAGGGGTGCTGGTAGCTGCACAGGCAAAAGATCCAGTCCCTAGAGACTTCCTTGTTGTTTTAACACTGTCCTTGTGTGGGTTTCCTATTTGAAATGTTTACTTATGCATCTCTGTTGGTTCCCTTCTGTTTCCCTAGCATTTTCCTCGATTTATTAGGGACACCTCTAGGAGTTCTGAGCTCATGGCTGTCATTTAGCACTGTGGTGAGGTCCTGGCTCTGACCCTCCCTAGCTGGGACTATGGACTGCCTTGACTTTTATTTCCTTATCTGTAAAATAGATGGAGACGCACACACTGTGTCTCCACCCTGTGTGCACAATCACTTAGGACGGTGGTCGGCAAACTCATTAGTCAGCAGAGCCAAATATCAACAGTAAGATTGAAATTTCTTTTGAGAGCCAAATTTTTTAAACTTAAACTATATAGGTAGGTATATTGTTATTAACTTAATTAGGGTACTCCTAAGGCTTAGGAAGAGCCACAATCAAGGGGCCAAAGAGCCGCATGTGGCTCGCGAGCCGCAGTTTGCCGACCATGGACCTAGGAGCTTTTAAAACTCCCAGCACCCAGGCTGCACCCAGACAGACCAATGCCATCAGAATCCTGATGCTGAGGTCTCAGGATTGTTTAAAGCTACTCCTAATGATCCCTATGTGCAGACGAGATTGAGAATCAGTGACTTAGTAATTTTAAAGGGTCTTTGCTCTTCTGTCATTTCATGTTTTTATCATGCCCCAATCCCACGTCGAGATTTCTCTTTTAATGTTTTTACTAAGTTGGGAAGAAATAGCTGTGAAGTCCCCCCCCCCCTTTTCCATCTGCTATTTGTTCTTATTTACATATGATGGAACCCAGCCCATTGATTTACAGCTCTGGTTCCCTTACAACTGTTATTGAACTGAAAACATAGCTGAAAACTTATTAAACAGGAAAAAATTGTTTTGAGCTTTGTGCTGACAATTCATTATAGAACCAAGGGAATATCTAAACCTTTTCCCTTCTAGAATTACTTCTAAAAATGGATTTACAACCCCATAATATCAAATGAAAAATTTAATTCTGGTGCTAAACCCAGTATGTATTCTTTCTTGAGTCTCCCGTTGAGAAAACTGGAGCATCTCAGAAGGAGAATGAGATTTTGAGAAGTTTACATCCATAACCAGGCAAGGTCTCTGAAGTTAAGTGTTAGCATCTCCCTCCCCCACCCCCTCTGCTGATGCACAATCACACACTGGAAGAAAAGCCAGGGCAAACACATCATGAACATGGGTGTGGTCTCATTGATGAAACATTTTGGGACAGGCATTTCAGAAGAGAGTTTTTCAGTAGCACCCACCCCTTAAACCTACCATTTGAGATTTGAAATAACATAAGACTTTTTTTGAGCTGCAAGGGAGTCGAGAGGAGAGTAGGAAGACAACAGAGAAGAGCCAAACATTTGGTTTAACCACTGGCACTAAATTTGGAAAGAACTGGGGTTCTTTGTGATTTATATTGGAGATGAATACTTTGGGGTGCTAGTTCTCCCTGCCTGTTTCTTTGTTAATAGCATCTCTTTCAACTGTTCACTCACTTTATTCTGCAATACCTGTCTGAAATATACAGCCCAGGCCTTCGCTTCTCTCTCTCAAACCCATATTAAAGGGCCTTTGCTTCTCTCTCTCAAACCCTTATTAAAGGTAGCAACTATTGAAATTAGTTGCTACCTTGATAAGGATGGGCTAATAATCGTTCTCATGGAAAGAAATGGTTAATTATCTCTAGCAGTGGGGGGAAAAAGATTTTTTTCTAGGAAAGGTAATGTTGCTAGAGCATAGAGTCAAGCTGAAAGGAGCCTCTTTCCCACCATGTTTAGCATTGAACTTTCTCATGGCCTAGAAAACCTGGTCTGGTCTGAAGCTTTTTGATTTTTTAATCTGAATCTTCGGGTATTTTTTTTTTGGTAGATGGAAGAAATGATTGAGGGTGTTCGCTGGGCCTTTATTGACATGCTGGAGAAGGAAAATGAGTGGATGGATGCAGGAACCAAAAAGAAAGCCAAAGAAAAGGTAAGGATTCCAGTTTATGAAGAAAAAAAAGAAACCAAACCCTGACTTTTGCTTTAATGGATTTTCATGCTCAACATTATGTGGTTGATTTTTATATTGACTGAGCTGTTGACTCCGAATGACCCTAAAGTTGGGTTTCTCTTTTGGGATGAATACATAGATCTCATCACCAGCAGGTAAGAGAAAATAAGATGACTTTTTCTTTTTTGAATTACATTTTTAAACACCTTGTAATTCAGTCTTTCCTTCTTTCCTCCTAATTGCCGTCTATAAGAGACACATGGCTTGCTGCCCAGCGCATTTTTGCCATAAACCATCATTGGCTATGGCAGAATGCAGAGCTGTGGGGAGCCTCGGGGAACAGTTGGCAGAAAAGCCCTCAAGGCACAAAGGAGAAAAATCCATATTGGCCATGTGTCCTTCTGTTCGTGCATGATGTGTGCAAATGTCCTCAGGCAAATCCTTTCCTGTAACCTAGCAGATTTACTTTCTAACCCATTATTTTGCACAAATGATCCGCCTAGCATGCATGCAAACTGGAGACCAGTGGTAGGCCATTGTGGAGGAATAGAAAAAAAGATTTCCTAATAGAAGTGGACACTTGCTAGGCCTTGTAAAAGTTTCTGGTACTGTGCAACCAGATAAGGGAATAAATGAGGAAAGTATTAGCAGCCATGCTTTTGAAAATAAAGAATGGGACCCACCTTGAATTCTAGTTATTCTGATGGAGCTGGAGCTCAAGTGGGTAGGCAATCCCTGCTACATTCTTAACAGATGCTGCTGTGCATCTGGGAAACTCTGAAATTAGCAGCATCTTTTCTTTAGAGATGTATTTTTGAGACTTTTCTGATGATAGCGATCACCTGGGGTGTCTGGATTCTCTATAGCTTTCTGAGCCCCTCCCCAACAAGATCTGATTTAGTGAATTGAGGGTGAAGTCTGAACATTTGTGATAACCAGTCAGCCTGGTGATTCTTATCACTAGGCCGGCCCAAGGAATACCGCTTAGAGTCATATTGAGTTATGCTGTGCACAAATATTTTTGCCGTCTGGTCAAGAAACAAAGAGGGAGAGGACTTTTAGAGCCCTGAGACTACTCTGTATGATGCTGTAATGGTGAATACATGTCATGATCCATTTGTCCAAACTCATAGAATGTACAACATTCTGTGAATCCTAATGTAACCTATGGACTCTGGGTGATGATGATGTGTCAGTGTAGGTTCATTGATTGTAAGAAATGTACCACTCTGGTGCAGATGTTGTTAATGGGGCAGCTATGCAGGTGTGAGGGCAGAGGGTGTATGGGAAATCTGTGAACTTTCTGTTCAATTTTGCTGTGAACCTAAGTCTGCTCTAAAAAAATAAAGTCCATTAAAAAAAGGGCAGCATTCTGGGAATGCTCAGCCTTGTTGAAATGAGAATATGCAGAGGTTTAGCAAGGATATTTCCTAGAGCTTAAATACTCCTGAGATGCATAAACATTGCCATAGATATTTTTATCAATAGACAGAAAAAGGCTGTTCAGTGTTTACAGTGAAGAAAGAATTGGACAGCGGGGGTTGGGGGTGTTGGAGGAAGACAAAGGGCAAGTTTGATTTTTTTCCACTTTCAGAATCTGTCAAAGCTGTCTTAAGTCATGTAAGGCGCAAGCTGATGAAGGCAGGAGCATGCAGGCTGTGAGGAGAAGCTTTCCAGATGGTAGATGCAACTTTCAGCACCAACATACTGTGTTTTTTTTTTAAGGCTTCATTTATTTGTAGGCTAGCTTGTGCTATCTGGAATAGGATTTTTTTTCTACTGGGTAGATCACAGCTCGGTGCTTTGTGGGCTCTTGATCCTCACCTGACCCCTTGTGGACTAAGGGTCATCAGTGTGGAGGATGGGGTAGTGTGGTGAGGGGTGTGTGCCTGTTATGAATGGATGGGTACTAGGTGAATGTTCTGGGTTCTGCAGTCAGTTCTTTGGGAAGTATGGCTGACGATTGCCCCACAGAGATCTTCTGAGTTGCATAAGGGAGTGGATGCCTTACCTTTAGGCCTTCAAGGCAAGTGACCAATTGGTTCTTTAAGGAGGATTGTTCTCAGTCTTAATATTAGGCATGTTCCTGCTTGCCCCCCTGAGTTGCTCTTCACTCTTCAGTTTTTCTTCTAAAGGTACAGTAAGTCCCCAGTTAAGGTCATCAGTAGGTGCTACAACTTTAAATGATACTATATATAATGAAACCAGTTTTACCATAGGTTAATCGATATACACAAGAGTTAAGTTCCTATGGTATCTCATCAATGTTCTAACAAAACGATGTTAGTGAAATAATGTTATCTGAGGACCTGTTGTATTCTTTGAACACTCCAGGCTGTCTTTGAGCTGAGTTCAACCTGCCAGGAGTGCAGATATCAAAGGCAGTTGTTCTACTGGATCTCATCCGGTTCCCCGAGTATATCTGTATTTCAGAGTTCAGAGCAGTTCCTTTAATGAAAGGCAAGAAAGAGGGAATGTGGTCCAAGAATTTCCAACAGTTTTCAAAGGCAGGTCAGACCCTGGACCCCAGGAGATGGAGATTTTTTCCTCCGAATTCAATGAACATGCAGTTCTAGAAATGACCTCTGGGTGGAGCTCGTAGTACTCACAAAGACAACATTTAGACAGCTGAAGGCTTTTATGCAGCTTTTCTGCCCTGGGTTGTTTTTGAAAAATTATTTTTTTCTTGCCCTTTTTCTCTGCTGTCCTCGATTTGATTGCCTTTTAATAGTCAACAAGCAAGGAGAGGCTCAGCCTAATGATTCCTTGAATCTTAGAAGGAACTCTCTGACAATCTTAGGGCTTTGTCTTTCTGATACTAAGTAGCCCCTGCATTAAGACAGAATTTGCCTACATCGGAAGTGGAGGTGAAAAATTCTCCTGCTCTTCCTGGTATGACTTGGCACTGTTCTGTAGGCATGTGTTGTATGCAGTATATCACCCAAGTGGAAGATTTCTCATCAATAATAGTGCCCACACGGGCCAATGCTGAGTCACTTGGCAACGCATTGGGAAAATGGAAACAAATGTTCCGAATTGCAAGGGGAGAAGCTTTTCTTTCCTTTACTGTTCAGCTCTGGACTGCAGCTAATTACAGCGTCTCCTAAGGGGTGTTGACCTCAGCATTCCTTAGTGACTGGCCTCCTGAACTGGGAGGGTCCAGATACCTTCAGTGGTCTGAGGCCTAACACCTTGGTCTCCAAATGGAAGTGTGGGGATGTGGCTTTGTCATGCTCTTGGCTAGGGGTGATCACTGTAAAAGGTAAACAAGGATGCCTCTGTTCCTGTAAAGGATAAATTTGTTATCTCTATCTCCCTGCCTTCCCTCTCATCTCTTAAGAGGTCATGAGTGGTTTTGTGCTGTGAAACCGACAGTGTAGGTTTCAGTTGGGAGTTTAATATGGTGAAATAAGCACCAATTTTTATTTAGGATTCTGTGTTCCCTGCCAGCCTGTGCTCTTATTGTAAACAAGCCACAAAAGATAGGAGGCCTGCTATTTTTCGGGTTAGCATAGATGTTGAGTGCATGTAAAGTGATGCAGATTATTTTGGGGTTGTCTTCTGAAAGGTTTACTTTTTCCAGAATTGAGCAGGAGGATCTCAAGGTCACTACATAATGATTCTGAGGTGTGGCAGGAAGGGACACAGCACTGCCTTCCACTGTCCTGGCAGTGGGAGCAAGGCTTCTGCTGGAGAGCTCTGTGTCAGATCAGGAGGAGCAGCTTCCTGAACTTCATTGGTCACCAGTTGGATTTGATTCTGTGGCCAGAAGCTGGACCGTTTTAGGAAAATTGTTTGTTTGTACTCTTTGCCCTGGAACCTATGCTTGCCAAGCCACCCCCAGAGAAAAAGACCTGGATGGGACTCCTAGGGGAGCTATATCCTCAGGATGCTGTGAGTGGCTTTAACCTTGGCAGGTGTGAGGGTTCCTGCTGCATGGCCCCATTTCCACAGTCACGTGACTCCTGGGCACAGGCTTTTGGTGAGGTGGGAGGAATGTTCCTATAGAGAGGACAAACAAAAGTGTATCTCATCTCTTTGGTTTTGTCTCTGTTGGAGAGGAAATAATGTTTCCTTTTACCATTCTAAGCTCTTGACTATAACAAAAGATCTATATTATAAAAAGCCACTGGCCATAATGCTGTAACGACCAAATGACTTGTCACCAGGAGGTACATGGAGCACCCCTCGGTCCCTCCCCCCTGGCCTGCGAGCAGCGGCTCTCGCAGCACGGCAGGGCGCCTCTTGCGATTTTGCACGCTGGGCTGCTAGTAGGTTAATAAGAGAAAAACAAACAGAAGTTGATTAACATGTATATCTCATACGTATCTGAGAGAAACTCAGAGAAATGAGTAACTCAAAGAGGTGGCTTAGAACTCGGGCTTATATGGCATCTTCCACAAAGAACAATAAATTTGTAGAGAAAAATGACAAGACAAAGGAAAGTGGTTTTAGACTTCCAAATGTGGCAGTTGTGGGAAGGCAAATATATTGAAACTAATGGTAGGTACAGGTTAGTTAGTGAAATTTGTTACATAGACTCCTCTGGTATATCTCCAGGCTGTTAGGGTCTAAAGTTGTCTCCATTGATTCACTTTTATCCTTCCTGGTATAGAGGGGAGGAGGACAACTGTGAAAATTTATGTCTTGCAAATTGGAGAGCAGGGAACTTATACCTGTTGCTTCTGTTACCTTCAGTTCAAAATAATTTTCATGTTTAAGAGACATATTTTGTGGTGACATTCTGGTTTCCTTCATCTTTAAGCTCTGCCCGACTCTAGATTTTAGATTTCCCCCAAGTATCCAGTTTGTACCAACTGTGTTGGGCCCACAACCCGAGCCCGGTGGTTTTCAAGTGCTTCTAGACCAGCAGCAGTGGCCTCACCTGGGAACTTGTTAAAGAGATGCAAATTCTTGGGTCTCTCCCCGGGCCTGCTGAACTATGGGAGTGGGATCCTGTGACCTGCATTTTAACAAGCCCTCTGGGTGATTCTGATGCATGCTCAGGTTTGAGGCCCACTGCCCTTGCCATTACCATTGCACGGCACCCTTATCTTGACTTCCAACTGCCAGCATCTGCACTTTGCCTGAGAGCTTTCTTTTCCTGCTGGAGTCTGCTATGCCACCCACACAAAAGGCCCAATAGTCTGGGGGAATGAGCACACCCAAAGATTGATGGGGTTTGTCATGTATGTGCCCCAGCACCCTCCTCCCTCTAGTGTGTGTTCTGCACAGGCTCCCAGAGCTTCTCCAGTGGGGTGAACTCCAGCTGCTCACACTGACAGCTGGCTCAAACAGATACCCTCCCTTTTTCCTTTCACTTCCCCAGACCCCTATTGGTGTTTGGTGTTTCTTCTACTTCCCAAATGAACTGATGAACTGCTTGCACGTGAATCCTTGTCTCAGGGTCTAGTTCTAGGAGCTCCCCAACTAGGACACAGCCCTGGGGTATGTGCTCTTTCCATCCTTCCTCGCCTTAAGGTGACAACACTCTGGATGCTAGCACCACTTCAGCAAATTCAATTCCACAGACATTTCTGGAACTAACGATGTAGCAGGAGCTGCAGATTCAGAGGTGATCAACTGCAGTCCCTTTTCTGCAGGGCTTTTCACAGTCCCAGGAAGGCACAGCAGGGCGTGGATCCCAGGCAAATGGGGAGAAGTGTTAGTTAACGTGATGGAGACACAAAGCGGTCCTGGGAGTCTAGGGGAGGATGCTTCTGAGCCCAAACATGCTGTGTGGGGGCACCTGACTCGGGGAGTGCCCACTTTGCTGCTTTCCCTTCTTTATCACCACATGTGTCCCTGCAGCCTGCGGGCAGGGCTTCCTCCGGCTCTTTCTTCCTTACTAATCCCAACAACTCTGCTTCCAGCTGTTACTTTCCCTTGGGACCTCCACTCCTGCTTCACTTCACACATTCCCTCTAAATTGTTTTGTAGAAGAAAGGCCAAGGAAAGGCTTATCAAACTGTCTCCTGTCCTAACCTGGTACAGATTCAAGCCTGTTTGCGTAACTGCTCAAGAATGCAGCCACCTTGGTTCCTGCCTCCATTCCAGTGCATACCCAGGGACAGCCAGGGACTGACAAAACCATGTAAACCATCTTTTGGGATTTCTCCCTTCAGGGTCCCTGGTTCACACGAGTCACCATCTTGAGCTTGTTGATACTCTTTGGCTCTTGTCTCCCTGGCCGTGTATCTCTCTGACTATCATATGCACATACAAGCCTAGTTAGTGGCCTTGTATCTCCTCTCCGTCACTGCCCTCAACAGGGAGTACCATATAGGGTTCGCGACCCCTTTGGCAGTCGAACGACCCTTTCACAGGGGTCGCCTAAGACCATCCTGCCTATTAGATATTTACATTACAATTCATAACAGTAGCAACATTACAGTTATGAAGTAGCAACAAAAATAATTTTATGGTTGGGTCACAACATGAGGAACTGTATTTAAAGGGCCAGAAGGTTGAGAACCACTGATATAGAGGTTAAGTGTACAGACTCTGGAGAAAGGCTGCCTAGGTCGAGAGCCAACATCTACCCCATATTAGCTGTATGACCCTTTGAAAATGACTTAACCTTTTGGACCCTCAGTTTTCACGTCTATAAAATGAGGAGATTGGTACCTACCCAAAGATTTGTTATAAGGAGTTAATATACCTTTAATACTTAGAAGAGTGCCCGGAGCATGAGAAAGGCTCTCCAAGTGTGTTCAGCTGCCTCTTCCAAACCACTGTCCTGTGGGAGCAGAGAGGCTTTGGCCACACTGGTTAGTGAGAGGAGGGAGGTGCGGAGTGAGGTTTCGTGTACGTATCCAGGTCTGGGTTATGAAGGAGGTGACATAAGAGCATGGTCTCTGAGGACCCTTTCACTTCTCATGTGCTCTTATGTTACATGTCAGAACACTGCCCTTCTTCTCATGGCATCCCCTCACCCAACCCCTGCAGGGTGGTTAATAGCGAGCCTGTCAAGAGGGCATTGCTTTTCTCTGTGGATTTTGGATTTTCTGTTCTTGAACAAATTTAGCATTATCTTTGTGATCTATAAAGAGTGGGACCAAAGTAGGTTTACAGTTGTGAGTACGCAAAACTTGTATTACTTATTATATTATTTTCCATACAAACAACTGTGAACCTACTTTTGACCCACCCTATATTTTAAACACAAAAGCAAATATTTGGTATAAGTAGGAGTTTGATGCATGTATTTATCAAAGGCACTTTATACCTGATACCTTATTGGAGTCAGCTTACTTTAATCGTGTTTCAGTGTTCGATAGCCTCATGCTAATATTGCTTTGGGTGATGATATAGGTCATTGGTTCTTACACTTGATGTACATCAGCACCATCTGGAGGGCTTGTTAAAACACAGATTGCCAGACCCCCATCCTCAGAGTTTCTAAGTCAGTAGCTCTGAGTTGAGGTTTAGGAATTTGCATTCCTGACAAGTTTTCTGTGATGCTGTTGGTCTGGGGTAATACTTTGAGAAGTATAGGTGATTACAGGTGAAAACTCCCTTGCGAACAAGGTTGTGTTACTAGACTAGCTAACATTTATTGAGGTACTACTTTGTCTTACCCCTTATAGGAATCCCGTTTCACCATTTCTCACAGGGGTGTGTTCTAAGTGAGTATTGGGACACTCATAACCATCCAGGCAACCCGCTCCATTATTGATCCATCTGCCAAAAAGCCTTTCTTTTTTGTCAATATTCAAAATTAATTGTATTTTTATATAATGGAAATAAACAATTAGAAGTTAAAATACCATCAAAAAGTATGAAATAGGAATAAATTTGACAAAAGGCTTTGAACCTGAACATCAAAAACAACATATTGCTTAGAGAAATTTTAAAAATTTAAATAAATGGAGTAAAACTTTTAATCCTCTTAGATTCAGAGTCTCAATAATGCCAAAATATTGATTCTCTCCAAAGTTGATCTATAGAGTCAACACAACCACAATAAAATTCCAGCATGTGTTTTTTGTTTATTAAAAAAGATGCTTCTAAAATTTATATGGAAATGCAAAGAACCTAGAAAAGCAACAATAACTCTGAAAAAGAAAAAAAAGCAAAGTTGGTATACTACAAAGCTAGAGCAATCAAGAGAGTGGAGTATTTGTGTAAAGAAATAGACTCGCGCCCTGACCGGTTTGGCTCGGTGGATAGAGCGTCGGCCTGCGGACTCAAGAGTCCCAGGTTCGATTCCGGTCAAGGGCATGTACCTTGGTTGCAGGCACATTCCCAGTAGGGAGTGTGCTGATCGAAGTTTCTCTCTCATCGATGTTTCTAACTCTCTGTCCCTCTCCCTTCCTCTCTGTAAAAAAAAAAAAACCAATAAAAATATCTATATCTATATCTATATCTATCTATATCTATATTTATCTATATCATCTATATCTATATAGAAATAGACTCACTTATATCTGGCCAACTGATCTGTAACAAAGGTGCCAAAGCAATTCAATGTGGAATTTTCAATTCTCTCTCTTTTTTTTTTTTTAAAGGCTTTATTAAGATATAATTTACATAATGTAAAACTACTCATGCATGTTGTTTTCTTTTTTAATGGACTCATTCAATTTATATATTTCTTATATGTCTATGAAATATTTAGAACAACCTGAAGGGAGGCCCAATCATTGTAATTGCATACATAGATAGCATGTTGCTTTCTTGAAGTAAATCATTACTGAAAATTACTCAACTTTAGTCTGTATGAGTTCAGGTAGAGGGGTTAACATTGGTAAGGTTAGTTAACTCTGGGTTACTGATAACCTGGACAGAGATACTTCATTAAGGTGGCATTCCTAAAAATGTGTTTCTCAGATCCTGAATTCCTCATATTATTAATAGTTGTTATACCACCAAAGGATTTATGGTCAAAGAAGTTAGGGAAATATTATTTAAAACAAAGGTAACTTGTGTTCTTTCTTTTTAACTGCTCAGAGCCCTAATATTCTAATGTGTAATAAGTTAAAGAAGAGTATATACTCCTTTTTTTCTTTTATATTAGTTTCAGGTGTACAGCATAGTGGTTAGACAATGATATAATTTATGAAGTGATACCCCTGATAAGTCTAGTACCCATGTCATTGACTATGTTTTCTGTACCAAAAGCCCTTCTTGATATAGATCCAGATGCTCCTTCTTGG
Source organism: Myotis myotis (assembly GCF_014108235.1). Taxonomy (NCBI): domain Eukaryota; kingdom Metazoa; phylum Chordata; class Mammalia; order Chiroptera; family Vespertilionidae; genus Myotis; species Myotis myotis. The sequence continues at coordinate 119,656,248 of NW_023416346.1, read as the reverse complement.
TCACTTCCACTCTTTCATTCCATGTCTGTCCCCAGGAACCATGCAGAATATGTCTTCCACATAAAAGCCTTTCTAATATTTCAAGATGTTTAAATGTCTTTCTATTTCAGATGAGCTATCTCTAAGTGTTCTTCATTAAATTAACAAACATTATATGCCAGACTGGATGTTCTAAATGCATTATACTAGTAAATATTAACAACTTCAAAGCCATAATATCCATCTGAGGTAGATAAAATCATTCTATTTTACAAATGAGGAAACTGAAGCCCAGAGTGGGCAAGCAACCTTGCCCAAGGTCACACAGTTAGTAGGTGGAAGAGCTGGGATCCCATCTCTGGCAACTTGGTCTTGGCTTTTATCTGCAGTGCCAGTGGGTCTCAAAGTGTGAGTGTGGCCCCAGACCAGCAGCGTCGATATCACCCAGGAACTAGTTAGAAATGCAGATTCTTGGCCCCAACCCAGATCTATAGAATCAGAAACTCTGAGAGGGGCTCCAGGAATCTGCATTTAAAAAATAGCATTTATCAAATTGAGGACTTTTTTGAAGGATTTAACCTTTATTTATTTATTTATTTATTTTTGGTTAATCCTACCTGAGGATATTTTCCCATTGATTTTTAGAGAGAGTGGAAGGGAAGGGGAGAAACACACAGAGAGAAACATCTATGTGAGAGAGGCACATTGATTGGTTGCCTCCTGCACGTGCCCTGACCAGAGCTGGGGATAGAGCTCGCAACCAAGGTACATGCCCTTGACCAGAATTGAACCCAGGACCCTCCAGTCCTCAGGCCGATGCTTTATCCACTGAGCCACATAGGATAGGGTGAATCTGCATTTTAATAAGCCTTCCAGGTGATTCTGATGCAGCCAAAGTGTGGGAACCACTGCTCTGTGCTGTGCTTCTGATGCCTCATCCTGTTGGCTGCTCTCCAGGTTTCAACATCTTTTTTTTAAAGCTTAAGTTTAAAGCTGAACACAATATTCTAGATATAGTCCAACTCACACAGCACATGGGAGTATTATTGCTGCCTTTGTTTTGCATACAAATTATGTTAAGAAATCCGAAGTTTATATTATGGCTATCTTTTCCCCTCAGCCATGTCACTGTTGTTTTATAATGAATTTACAGTCAGTTAATTTCTAGGTCTTTTTTTTTTTTTTTTAAATCCCAGGAACCATTGTTAGGTGCTGTCACTTTAAGTCCTAAACTTGGCATTTAAAAAAACCCTCATCCAAGAACTTTATATATATTTTTATTAAAGTCAATTTAATTTTTGTTCATGGCTCTGGTTTTTAAAAGTCTATATTTCTGAATTTTCTCTGTGTTTGTTTTTGTTATAATGGTCTGTGCTCCTTAAAGAAAATCTGGAAAGTGAAATACAAAAGGAGAAAGAAAACAAATGTTGCTAGTTCTGTCATCCAAACATAAGCACTGCTAACATTTTGATGCACAACTTTGTTTTTTTCCTCTGCACATAGGTTTGAATAATGCTGAGTGTATGAATTTGTTTCCTTTTTTCTCCGTTCTCTTAACATTTATATTATAAGCATTTCTCCTGTTACTACATAGTCTTTATAAAAGAATTTTCACTGCTATTGCATATTCTTTTAGTGGTTGTGTAGGAGATTACTTAAACAGTTCTCCACAGTTGGGTATTTAGGATGTATTATTGATGTACTATGATAAATATTTTGTATATAAATGTTTCCCCCAAATTCAGGACTAATTCCTTAGAATGGCTTTTCAAAAGACTGTTATAAACCTTATCTGTCATTCAGTATATTAACTACTGTCTTCACCTCTGTCTTATTCATAATTTGATAAATCTGCTTTTTTTATATGATTGTGTACCTGGGTTATTGATAAGCAAGCTCAAAAAATGGAACCAGAACTAACCTATTTGCTCATCCTTTGGAGACTCCTTTTGTTAGGTATTAATTAATTCACTAACCAATGGATTTTTAGTCCATGGAACTGTCATCGATTTCTCCATTTTGTCTGCAAGAAGTATGAGATAATTCCAATGCCTTGCTATAACCCAGTTACACTGTATTGTAGGGCATTACACCATTTATCAATCTATTTGTCTATTTAAAAAGTGGCAACCTGATGAAATTGAACATTCACTGGGCTCCCACTCTTTCTAAGGCCCTGTCTTATCCTCAGTACAGATCACATCATTCCATGAGGTACAGCCAGCTTTTCAGACTCCCAAACCAGAAATCTCAGTCTTCCCTCCCAGCCAGCTGGAAGAACCCGAATCCCGTTGAGTCTTACTTCCAAACAACTTTTCAAATCTTTACCATTTTTGTTTCATAGTTCTTTCCTCCTTTAGCTTCTTATCCCTTTAAACTTTTGAGTTGCAACTGGCAATTTTCAAAATTCTATCATTCTTTCTGCACAACATTAACCATTTTAAAGTGTACAATTTACTACATTCACAATTTTGTGCAACCACCACCTCTATCTACTTCCAAAAAAAATGTCATCACCCCAAAAGTTTCCAAAAGGAAATTTCAGACTCATTAAGAAGTCACTTCTCATTCTTTCCTTTTCCCAGCCTCAGGCAACCAGCAATTTGCGTTCTATGAATTCACCTATTCGGGACATTTCATATAAATAGAATCATATAGTATGTAACCTCTTGTGCCTGGCTTATTTCACCTAGCATCACCTTTTCTAGGTTCAACCATGTTGTAACATATCCTCTCATCCTTTTTTTTAAATCTAATTTCCCATTTAAGTCTTGGAAAGAGAATAACAAACCCTTTTTACCATTTCTGATAGTGAGATATTTCCTGTCTTTTCTGCGATTTTGAAATATTGTAGTGTTTATTCATAATTGAAAAACTACCCCCAAAATATAGGGGAAGAACTGTGGCCGCTGGTTTATTCTGATATGCTTAGAACCTAACATGGCATGGCACTCTTTTCTTTGGCCACCGAGCAGCCCTTATTAAGAATCATGGCTCCACCAAACCCTTAGGCAAGGAGCACATTTTTTTTTGGGGGGGGGGAAAGGGGAGGTGGCCCAGTTTCCTCACCCATGAAATGAGAAGTAGACTACTGTTTTCACAGCGTGTTTGGGAATATTAAACAACTAATATATGTACAGTGATTAGCAAAGAGCAAATGCTCAGTATTAGTAAGATGACATATTCATTTCCCCCCAAGTTTTCTCTTCTTTCCCTCTCACAAATAATGTAGTGCCCTATTGCGATCTCTTATAATTGGGAAAGAAAAGGCAATTGCATTTTTTTTTCTTTGAGGTAGAGGTACAAAATGGATTTTTATTAATTTTTACTTTGTTTGATATTTTTGGAAAGTTTATTGTGGAAATTTAAAAATGTGCACAAAAGTGTATATAACAAACCCCAAGGTCCTCATCACCCAGCTCTCTAGTGAGAGATGTTTGCCATCCTGATTTCAACTACTCCCCACCACACCTGTTTTTATGCTTGAGAATTCTAAAGCTAATCCCAGACATCATTTTACTGTAAACATTTCATTATCTATTTCCAACAGATAAAGATTTTTCAAAAACTAACCACAATACCGTTAACAAACCCAACAATATCAACAATACCAAGATAATTGGCATCCTGTCTGTGTGCAATTTTCTGTAATTATCTAAAAAAATGTTTGTTTCTTTTTTATAAATGGTTGGTTGGTTCAAATCGGTATGCAAGCAGGATATACATAATGCAGTTAATAGGTACATCTTTTAAGACTTTAAAAATTTTAAGAGCCATCCTCTTCTCTTTTACCCATGAAATTTCTTTGTTGAAGAAATTGTCATTTGGTTGGTAGAATTTTCTTTTTTTTTCTTCTTTTTTTTTAATTAAATCTTTATTGTTCAGATTATTACATTTGTTCCTCTTTTTTCCCCCCCATAACTCCCCTCCTCCCAGTTCCCGCCCCACCCTCCGCCCTCACTCCCCACCCACTGTCCTCATCCATAGGTGCACGATTTTTGTCCAGTCTCTTCCCGCATCTCCCACACCCCTTTCCCCCCCAGGAATAGTCAGTCCATTCCCTTTCTATGTCCCTGATTCTATTATAATCAACAGTTCATTCTGTTCATCAGATTATTTATTCACTTGATTCTTAGATTCACTTGTTGATAGATGCATATTTGTTGTTCATAATTTGTATCTTTACCTTTTTCTTCCTCTTCCTCTTCTTAAAGGATACCTTTCAGCATTTCATATAATCCTGGTTTGGTGGTGATGAACTCCTTTAGCTTTTCCTTATCTGTGAAGCTCTTTATCTGACCTTCAATTCTGAATGATAGCTTTGCTGGATAAAGTAATCTTGGTTGTAGGTTCTTGGTATTCATCACTTTGAATATTTCTTGCCACTCCCTTCTGGCCTGCAAAGTTTCTGTTGAGAAATCAGCTGACAGTCGTATGGGTATTCCCTTGTAGGTAACTGAGTTTCTTTCTCTTGCTGTTTTTAAGATTCTCTCTTTATCTTTTGCTCTTGGCATTTTAATGCTGATGTGTCTTGGTGTGGTCCTCTTTGGATTCCTTTTGTTTGGGGTTCTCCGCGCTTCTTGGACCTGTAAGTCCATTTCTTTCACCAGGTGGGGGAAGTTTTCTGTCATTATTTCTTCAAATAGGTTTTCAATATCTTGCTCTCTCTCATCTTCTGGCACCCCTATAATTCTGATGTTGGTACGCTTGAAGCTGTCCCAGGGGCTCCTTACACTATCCTCGCATTTTTGGATTCTTTTTTCATTTTGCTTTTCTGGTTGGGTGTTTTTTGCTTCCTCGCATTTCAAATCATTGACTTGATTCTTGCGCTCCTCTGGTCTGCTGTCGGGAGTCTGTATAATATTCGTTATTTCAGTCTGTGTATGCTTAATTTCTAGTTGGTTCCCCAATATAACATCGAGGGTCTCATTAGTTTTCTTGTAGATCTCATTAAGTTTATCGGCGGCTTCTAAACAGTTCTTTTTTTTTTTTTTTTTTAGAAACTATTTATAAATTTATTTTTAAAAATAGTAATAAATATTAATATAAAACCCATTAAATGTTAATGTAAATAATATATTTTTTTATTATTAGTTAAGGTATTACAAATGTGTCCTCATCCCCCCCATTAACCCCCAACCTCCCCCCCCCACACACTCATGCTCCCATCCCCCTGTTGTCCATGTCCATTGGTATGGCTTATATACATGTATACAAGTCCTTCGGTTGATCTCTTCCCCTTACCCCCGCCCTCCCCTACTTTCCTTCTGGGGATTGATAGCCTGATTGCTGTTTCAATGGAATACTATGCTGCAGTAAAAAAAAAGGAACTCTTGCCTTTTGCAACAGCATGGATGGAACTGGAGAGCATTATGCTAAGTGAAATAAGCCAGTCAGAGAAAGATAAATACCACATGATCTCACTCATTTGTGGATTATAGAGAACAACATAGACTGATGAAAAGGGACAGACTCTAAATAGTTCTTGAGAGACCTTAAAAGTGTGGTTCTGAACTCTATATCTTCCATTGACAATTTTGTCCTGTTTCTTTGTTTCCGCATTTTGTTATGCTTCCTTGGTGCACCCCCTAGTGGTCTTTGTTTGCAGTCTTATAGTTAAATCTTGATTGTTGTAGCTAATTCCAGGGAGGGTTTGACCTCCAGGCCAAGTGGCTATGAGAATCAGCTGTGTCAGCAGTGAGAGAACTTCTGTCCTCTAGGGAGGTGCTAATCTAGCCTTTGCCTGAGGCTATCCGGCAAATGCCTGTGTGCAGGGCTTGGGCGGGGCGGGTTGCACAGGATCAACAGGGTGGGCCGGAGAGAGCAGTTATGGCGGCTCTCAGTCCTGTCCCCAGGGGCTCTGCCTCTCTGAGTCCCAGCACCCGCTGCAAAGCTCAGAGAGAAAGCTGCACTCGCTCTGACCGAAGCCAGACAGTCCCGCTTCTCCCGTTTGAGTCTGAGTCCCTAAAGACTCGCCCGGATCTGGAGCTCAGAGTCTGCGACTCCCTCCCGATTGAAAACGCCAACTGCGCCCTCCGCCGCCAGCCCGCTCCGCGCACTCCGCACCTCAGAATTTGACTTCAGCACTGCGCCTCCTCTGAGTGTCCGTATGCGTTTCTCTTTCCTCCTAGTTGTAGGACTTCCACTCAGCCAGCGTTCCTGTGGTTCTGGGTGATGTCCCTTCCGTTTTTTGGTTTCACTTTTGAAGTAGTTGTTCAAAGCAGCAAACTCCGGCGTTAACCTATGCCGCCATCTTGGTTCTCCCCTGGTTGGTAGAATTTTCAACAAACTTGATATGGCTGATTATATCCTAATGTCATCTTTTAATGTGTTCTTCTGTTCTTTACATTTCTTGTAAATTGTAGTTGAATCTAGAGGTTTGAATTGATTCAGGTTCAGTTTTCTTTTGCCAAGAAGGCTTCATAAGCAGTGCTGTGTGCTTCCTATTACAGCCCACCAAAAGGCACGCGATGCCAGGCTCTCCCACTTCCATTGAAAAGGTCGAGCGGTGGATTTCAGGTGTTGTCAGCCTGATCGTTCCATTTTAACTTCCCCGTCAACCTTTCACCTAAGGTGGCGGTCCTCCTTCTTGACTGTGCCTTACAATCACCTGGGGAGCTTAAAAAATCCTAATGCTCAGCCCAAACCCCAGACCAATGACATCAGATTCTCTGGGGACCACGCATCAGCATTTTTAAAAGTTTCTCAGGAGATACAAGTGTGCAATCACGTTTGAAAACCATTGTCTTAATTTTGGAAGTCATTGATAATATTGAATAGATGTACAAGTTCATTAGGGGTTACAACTGGTAATTTTCAAAATTCTATCATTGTTTCTGCATTTATTAGCTGGATTTTTTTTTAAATAAAAAGGATTTTCACCCTGGCCAGTGTGGCTCAGTTGGTTGGGTGTTGTCCTGTGCACCAAAGGTTGCTGCTTCGATCCCTGGTTGGGGTATGCAGGAGGCAGCCCATTGATGTTTCGCTCTCACATCGATGTTTCTTTCTCTCTCTCTCCCACTTTCTTCCTCTCTCACTCCCTCTCCCTTCCCCTCTCTCTAAAAATAAATAAAAATATTTTTAAAAAAAGGACTTTCTCTCATCAACCACTTGATTATGCTGAATATAGTTTATCCTATCTAATAATAGACAGACATGGTAATTGACCATACCTCCAAAACACTTCCCATTGGCTAATCAGGGCGATATGCAAATTAACTGCCAACCAAGATGGCGGCCGGCAGCCAGGCAGCTGAAGCGAACAGGAGGCTTGCTTGCTCCAGTGATGAAGGAAGCCAAGGTTCTCCACCTGCCGCTGCCAGCCTCTGAGCTGCACTCTGAGAAACAATGTTGTAATTATAGAAGCTAAACAAACCCCAGAAATCTGCTTTCAGCCCGCTGGGCCTCAGAGCTGGAACTGCAACAGTGTTTCAATTATAGAAGCCAAACAGATCCAGATACCTGCTTTCAGCAGCCGAGGTCTCAGAGCTGGAGCCAAGCCTCAGAGCTAAAGTCAGCTCTCAGCTCCAGTGACAGCCATAGAAGGTAAATAAATCCCAGAATAAAAAAAAAAAGAAAAAAAGGAGAGGTTGGGAGCTTCAGTCACCTGCCAGCCTGAAAACGGCCCTCAGCCCCTCACCCAGACTGGCCAGGCACCCAAGCGGGACCCCCACCCTGATCCGGGACACCCTTCAGGGCAAACCAGCTGGCCCCCACCCGTGCACCAGGCCTCTATCCTATATAGTAAAAGATGCAAACTGACCCTAACAGCAGAAGGACTGGGAATGACTGGTCACTATGACACACACTGACCACCAGGGGGCAGACGCTCAATGCAGGAGCTGCCCTTTGGTGGTCAGGGCGCTCACATGGGAGGAGCTCTACTCAGCCACAAGCCAGGCTGATGGCTGCCAGTACAGTGGTGGTGGTGGGAGCCTCTCCTGCCTCCTCAGCAGCGCTAAGGATGTCCCACTGCAGTTTAGGCCTGCTCCCCGCTGGCAAGTGGACATCCCTCGAGGGCTGCCGGGCTGCCAGAGGGATGTCTGATTGCCATCTTAGGCCCAATCCCCCGGGGAGCAGGCCTAAGCCAGCAGGTGGTCATCCCCTGAGGGGTCCCAGACTACGAGAGGGCACAGGCCGGGCTGAGGGACCCCCTCCCCCGAGTGCACAAATTTTTGTGCACCGGGCCTCTAGTAGTGATATAAAAAGGCAGCATAAATGTCTGTCTGTATTTATTAATTTTCACGAGTTGGTGGCTTAGTAACTCCAAAGATGCCAAGGCAGTTTTTTTTTTTTTAAAGAATTAGGTAAACCCAGGGGGTTTTATGTATTTGATTTGTTTGAATCCATTACAATAATTATTATTTTATAGCTCAAATTGTCTCATATTGGCCAGCTTGAGGCTCATCCTTTAGGGGATTTTGACTCCACTGCAGTTGTTTTTGACAGTGTCTTTGTTTTCTGGCATGACAAGGTATCTTCTGTAGTGTTTGACTTCTATTTAATCACAAACTGTTTTGAACAATTTATAATCAGGGGCTTAATTATCTCTTTCACCAATGAGCAGTATATTGATTTTTTATTGTCATGGGGGAGGAGAGAGGCTCCTTACCAACTTGAAATACAGAGTTTCAATAAAAAGCAAATTTGCAGAAATATGGGTGAGAAGTTGATGTTAATTATCATTTGTAAGGGGCATGTCAGTGGACGTACATGTAATATATACTCTATGGGTTTTGAAAATTTCTGTAGTGTTCATTCTCAATGTTGATCATCAAGAATATAAATAAGAGTCAATTAGTGTATGACTATGCCTTACATTAAAAAATAGTGCTAGTGTCAAGGAATAGAACTAATTTGCACAATGTGGAACAATGGAACTGTATTAAAAGATGAAACTTGGAGTAGTAAATATTTAAACTTTTTATAATATTGGCAAGTAGTAATAGTGTAAATGTGGTACTGTAAAAATGTTTAGTTTTTAAGTGTGTATTAGGGATTATTTTGGGTTAAGGGACTGGTTGGTTGTAGGACTTTGAAAGCAATTGGGAAGTGCCATGATAGCCTCAGAGTAAAATTCCGAAGGCCCAAAGCCAACAGATGCTTTTTAAAAGTTGTGGAGAATTGTTATTACTTTTATTCTTGCCATGGGTGGGGGAGGTTTAAAGCCTGTCTTTATTATTTGTCTTTGGTCCAAATCCAAATTGAGTATGTTAGGAATTCACTTAAAAATACATGTTTAGCCCTAACCGGTTTGGCTCAGTGGATAGAGCCTCGGCCTGCATACTCAAGGGTCGCAGGTTCAATTCCGGTCAAGGGCATGTACCTTGGTTGCTGGTACATCCCCAGTAGAGGGTGTGCAGGAAGCAGCTGATCGATGTTTCTCTCTCATCAATGTTTCTAACTCTCTATCCCTCTCGCTTTCTCTCTGTAAAAAATCAATAAAATATATTTTAATAAAATACATGTTTAGTTGGTTTTGGAGAATCAATTTTGATATATTGATTTTTTAAGTTCATAAGGAAAGAGTCCATTAGGAATGTTTACATTCCCTGTGTATATTTTGGGATGCTTCTCCCCTTCAGCCCAAGATGAAACTAATAGCCATGATGTGTTTGCTTATCTGCTATCTCTGGGGTGCGTCGGTTGCTGTCAGTGGCTCCCTTCTTATCTGGCTGCTGGTCCTGCTCAGTTGTATGGGAATGTCAGTTCCATTAATAACCCGAGGGCCAGACAGGCAGATAGTGGAAAATAGGTGAAGAGAGAGAAATTGTATTTAACCCGGTCTTCTGAGTTGTCATTTTCTAGACCTTGTATAGCTGGGGAAAGGCAGAGGGTGTGACAGCAAATCCACTTCTGACAGAATCTCATTTATGAACCAGAGAAACAGCCTGATATCAACAGTAGGACGAGTGAAAGAAATTGTAAAAGAAGGTAAAGATTTGGGGTTGGAAGCAGGGCTAGGAAGAAATGACACGACCAAAGTATGCTGATAGAAGGAGGCACTGCCAATTTTACAAAATCAATCTCAGTGTGATTTTAAGTATTATTCTTGGTGTTTCAAATAAATAAAATTTCTTTTTTTTTAAAAAGGAATTTATTGAAGGATTAATTCCTTATAGTAGATTTTGGAGTTTTGTGCTGTTTTTGTTCTGGATCATTTGCCAGAGAGATGAGAGCAAGTTTTAATTTTTTTCATGTCGGTAGAATGACTCACTTACTGCAGTGGTTCTGTGCTTGAGTTCCCTATTGCTGTGTCACAGATCACTCCAAAACTTGCTTAAAGCAACATGCATTTTATTATTTCTCAGGATTCTGTGAGTTGGCTGGGGTTCAACTAGATGGCTCTTCTACTGGTCTTACCTGGAGTCTCGCATGCAGTTGCATTCAGATGGCGGCCATGGCTGAATGTCTTAGTAGCTTCTTCAGTCATGTGTCTGGTACTTCAGTGTTCGGGCTTCTTTCTCCAGCAGGGTAGCATGATCCTCTTCCAGGTACCTATGGGTTCCAAGAAGGAGGAAGCAAAGTTGTTAGTCTTCCTAAGAACTGGGCTCAGAAGTCCCATAATGCTCTATGTGTTATATTCTCTTAGTAAGACCCAAAGACAAGGCGAGCTTGTATTCAAGGGCAGGAGAATGACTCCGTCTCTCTATGTGAGGACCAACATGAATACACAGTGAGGGTAGGCATTATCGGCAGCCATCTTTGGAGAGTACTTAACTATAATTTCTGTTCTTTGCCTCTCTCATTTGTATTCAGTTTTGTATTGTGTGCATTAGATGATTTTGAAGTATTTTTACCCCATCTTTAACACCTGACCACTGGGCACCTTTAACTTTTTTCTCTTTTCCTATTCCACTGGTTAGGTTGTTTCTTATTATTGACTGATTTTTTCCCCCCTTAGCTCAAGACCAGTATATACATTAACTCACAGAATTATTTGAGTAAACGTAGTTATTATTGAACTATGATGGGGAAAGGTCTCAGCCTCAGGCTGTAAGACCTGCCTGCATAGGTGTAAGAAATTCCTATTGGGCTTTAGAGCCCAGAACTGGACTAAGCCACAACGAACCCAAACCCATCTTAGCAGACAAATCATTTTTTTTTTCAGTTTTACGTTTGAGTTCCTTACTAAATAAACTTAACTTTCAGTACAGACACCCCCTACACTGATTTCCTGTATGTACTTCATAACCAAAGACTCCTGGCATTGGAAGGACCATGCTTCACTTTGTGTCCTTGCTGAGCTAAGGTAAAGGGGGCAGATAGGCTACTTTGGTATAGTCTGGTGTTCCCAGCACTGACACTCACTATGCAGGCTAACAAGGGCTTCCTGGTGGGGGTTTGTAAGGATTAAACTAATGAACCAAATGGGACTGTCCCAGAGCAGGATAAAGTTGAGGAAAAGGCTGAGGTTGCGTCCTTTAGGGCCGCAGTAAGAGCACCTTTGCTTAATACTGATGTTAAGTTATGAAACAAATCTGCAAGTCTATGAAATAAATTCGGCTGGTTGTTCTAGGCTTTTGGAAATGAAAGTTAAGGTTTGGCAAAGTGGTTTGTATAAATATGTAGTAAATTGTCTTCCAATGAGGTCCTATAAATTCTAAGTAATTTCTAATTTCCATTAAAAGTTATTCACAAAAAGGAGCTCATTTGAGCAGTTTTGAAATGAGAAAATGAGAGCATAGAAGAGGAGATAATCTCTTCCCCTTCTTTTTGTTTTTAAAATATATTTTTATTGATTTCAGAGAGGAAAGAGAGGGAGAGAGAGAGATAGAAATATCAATGATGAGAGAGAATCATCAATCAGCTGCCTCCTGCAGGCCCCATTGGGGATTGGGCCCACATTGGGGATTGGGCCCACAACCTGGCATGTGCCCTTGACTGGAATTGAACCTGGGACCTTTTAGTCTGAAGGCTGACGGTCTGTCCATCGAGCCAAACCAGCTAGGGCTCTTCCCCTTTTTCTCTCTCCTCATTTCCCAGACCCTCCCTAATAACCATTGGTAACTTATTTGAGTGTTCCTTCTCAACATCTAATGGGAATGAGAGCTGTGTGGGGTGCCACGTGATCTTTGAGGAGGAGCTGGAAGCTCTGCAAACTTTCATTCTGGACGCCCCTCAGACTAGTCCATTAGTAGTTAAAAAACAACTCCTCAAAGGTGATTCCAAAAAGCAGCCATGCCCCCCCCCCCAGTTTAATTGAGAAGTAATTGACATATAGCACTATATAAGTTTCTGGTATACAGTATAATGGTTTGACTTATGTATATTATGAAATGATTACCACAATCAGTTTAGTTAGTACCATCATCTCATAGAGATTTTTAAAAAAGTAAAACAGTGTTTTCCTTGTGATGAGAAGTCTTAGGATTTACTTTCTTAACTTTCATATATGTCATACAGCAGTGTTAACTATAGTCATCATGTTGTACATTACATCCCTAGTTCTTATTTATCTTATAACTGGAAGTTTGTACCTTTTGGCCACTTTCCTCCAATTCCCCCTCTCCCCACCCCCTATCTCTGTAAACCACAAATATGACAACTTTTTCTATGAATTTGGGTTTTGAAAACAATTTAGACTTTTCATATTAGTGAGATCACACTGTATTTTTCATTGTCTGACTTATCTCCCTTAGCATAATGCCCACAAGGTCCATCCATGTTTTGCTAATGGTAGGATTTCCTCCTTTTTATGGCCGAATAATATTCTTATGTGTATGTTAATCACAACTTCTTTATCTATTCCTCCAGTGATGGACACTTAGGTTTTTTCCATGTCTTGGCTATTGTAAATACTGAAGCAATCAAGTTTGAGAAGCAGAGCCCTATTAGAGCAGTGCTGCTCAAATTGAGTGTACATACCCATCCCCCAGGGACCTTGTTAAAATGCAGATTTTTTAGTAAGTTTGGAGTGGAGCCTGGGATTCTGCATTTCTGACAAGCTCCCAGGAAAGGTTGATGCCCCTGGACCATATTTTGAGAAGTGATAGTGTACAGCAGGAGTTGGCAAACTGTTCATGTAAAGGACCAGATGGTAAATATTTTGGGCTTTATGGACAATGTGGTCTCTGTTGCAGCTGTTCAGAGGTAGTAGCATAGCACGAATGCAGCCATAGATGACATGTGAACAAACAGGTGTGGTGTGTGTCAATAAAACTTTATTTACAAAAACTGGCAGCAGCTGGAATTTGGACTGCAAGCCATGGCTTGCCGACCTCATCTAGAACTTTCTTAGTCTCAAGTTTTTGACTAACATCTTGCTGCTTTCCTCTCTTGTGGGGCTGAATCTTGAATAAGAATGAAGTGGTTTTGTAAGAGTTTATTCAGTGGCTTTGTTGAATGATGAATAATTGATGATGACATTTAAGCTGCTGTTTACAAACAGTCCACGTTGTCCCTTGGCTGTGTCTCATTGCTTTGCCTTGCGTATAGGTGGCCTTTCCGATTTCCTTCTTTAGACTGCCTTTTCAAAGATAGATCAAAACAGAGCTAAGATTTGTTCCAAAACATGGCCCATGGGCATCCCAGAATAAATAATCAGGTCTGAACTGTGGAGGCAGAGGGTGGCTTTGGGGTGCAGCTTCTTTATCTGTCTTCTTCCATTCACGTCTGGAGGTTAGTCTGTAGGGATGGAGGCTGGTACTGTGACTATCTGAGAGGTAGAGAGCAGCGAGGCACCTAGACCCATGTGATTCACATTGACATATGCCATACCCAGAGGTATGGCTATTACAGCAGCAAAAAGTTGCATGTTGCTGGTAATATATTCTTACAAGCAGATAATGCAGGACCAAATTGTCAATTTTGGGGGACCCAAATTTAGAACCAAGGACTCTTTAGTCCAAAGATCCATGTTCCATCTCATGGGCTTCTGGAGTAAGGTTCAAAGGTTCCTGATCTGCTGCTTATGGTGCGTTACGGCACTTGTAACTCCAAAGCCAGCCACAGTTAAGCTTCAGGAAAGTTTGGAGTTGTATTGGTTCAAAATGGAAACTGGCTCTCATTTGTCTTTATGACAATGTTAAGATCCCTAAGGGAGAGATGTTATTCCTCTTTTGAAATGGGAGGATGAAAGCCAAAAATCCTTGAGCCAGGGATGCTCAGGCTGGATGGACTCCATTTCACAGGGTGTTTTTGCCAGTGGATCTCTTCCATGAGGTTGACAACCTTCTCTCCCTGGGGCCCAGTTCCCTGGGACCTTTCTCTTAGTTGTGAAATCTCATTTAGCTCATTACGTTGACTGGTCTGAAAAATAGATGCTCTGATATTTCCCGAATAGAAAGACTTTCTTACCTTTCCTTTTCTGTTTGGACCTCCTCTCTTGGCCAAGTCTTAGGGCAGGATGGAGAATTTCTTAAAAGTATACATAAACTCAATCTGCAAGTGTGTTGTCATTCTTACAGCTGAAAATATTATATGCCTTAGGATGTTGAATATGGTTACTGATGCAGAGGTGGTCTATATGTTATAAATTTTTAGTTCATGTGGATTTATAAAAATTAGTAATATTTGTATAATATTATTTTTTAACCTGCAAAATACAGGGCATTTTGGGAAAACATGGGGTTTTTGAAGTTAGATTAAAGCTAAATTAACCTGGGTTCAGAAGCTGGCTTTAGCCCTTATTAGCCTATAGGATTTGGGGAGAGTTATTTCTCCTTTCTGAGTCTAAGCACCTCAGCTAGGAAATAGACATGATCTGTACCCCCTTGTGGAGTTGAAGTAAACTTTAGATGTGATGAGGAAATACTTAGTCCAGCACCTAGTCCCTAGTAGGGGTTCAGTAAAGAGCATTGTTTTTGTTAATAAAAATGTTGTTTGTAGTGTTACTATTTCCATTTAGCTCTGCTCTTTGAAGATGACCTTTTCATAAGGAACTTCCTTCTCCTTCCCATTCCAGACCATCCTGTCCTATCCCATCCTCTGCATTCTTCTAGTAGGCTTTTCAAAATTTTATTTTGCGCCTTGTTTTCCTTATGTGATCAACTGTGAACTTCTTGAGGACAGGGATGCAGTTTATTAAACTGTGTATCTCAACTCCTTCTACACATAACACGACGACTTTCACAGATGTACTGTTGAGTGAAAGAAGCCAAACACCAAAGAGAACACATTTTTAAGTTCAAGAACAGGCAAACCTAATCTATGGAGATAGAAGTCAGAATAGTGGTTATCAGAAGTGTTATTGACTGGCAGGGCACCCAGGGCATCCTTCTGGGTACTATAAATGTTCTAAATCTTGTCTCAGAGCTACAAATACAGCCGTGTGTGTGCGTTTAAAGCATCCTTGATCTGTACACTTAATATTTGTATACTTTGTATATGTTATAATTCAGTAAAAAATTCAAAAGATGTTTTCCAGTCTCTAGTGCTTGTTTGGCAATTGGTAGTCATTCAGTAGAAGGTCAAATATTGAACTGATGTTATGATGAAGAAAGTGTGGTCAGTCTTAATCACCAGATGATTAAGGAAGATTAAAAGGCCAAGTTTTATGGAAGTTGTAAATAGAATTTGGAAAAACACGGCGGATGAGAATCATAATTAGAGTTCACACTGTTACTCATAATACGTTGAGTCTTCACCTGTTTCAGAAAATATGGTAAATTGGCATTTCAGGACTTGTTATTTAGGACCATGTGTCCAGGTGGCATGTCAGGGAATAAGGAGACATGCCCATCAAATTGGTGGAAAACCTCATTTTTTGAGTCTCCACTTCCTTCACCTCCATCTTTTCTTCCTTCCCTTTGTCCTTTTTATCAATTCTACTTTGAAATGAAATCTGCAACTCTAATAATTGCTCCTGACACTTGTGCAACAATTCTACCAGATGGTATTTGAATTTCAGGTATTTTGTGAAAAATGACAAGACCAAACACATACACAAATAAATGAAGGTTGAATTAATCTTTATAATTAAATGGAATATTACCCCGTTATGACTGATTTTAGCTTTCAAACTGGATTGCATGCTAATTTTTCAGTGAACTGTAATTGTATTAACGTGGCTTTTTAGATGACTCAAAGTACTTACAAATGGATTTTGCCAAATTACTGAGAGAAAAGTTATTGGAACTTTTAATCTAAACAACTTTGAGATCTTGGGCTATATTTGTATAATGAATTATTGTTGCAAAGCATTTTCCAATTGTTGATTAATTCTTTGCTCCTATCATCCTGGGATTTAGGTGCCATTGGTCAGAAATTCAGTTGAACTGTAAATACATGAGACACATTAAAAAATTTGTGGAAAAGAATATTATGGTGTGTTTTTTTTCCATAAAATGCTCCTAATGGCATAATAGTGGTGACTATTAGTGAAATCCCTAAGGAATATTGAAGGAGTGGAGGAACCCTCTTCTTATGACTGGACATTACAACGTCATGGCTTCCCAGAAGTGGGTCCAGAAACCTGGCAAACTCCACAACCTAGAGCAGTGATGGCGAACCTTTTGAGCTCGGCGTGTCAGCATTTTGAAAAACCCTAACTTAACTCTGGTGCCGTGTCACATATAGAAATTTTTTGATATTTGCAACCATAGTAAAACAAAGATTTATATTTTGGATATTTATTTTATATATTTAAATGCCATTTAACAAAGAAAAATCAACCAAAAAAATGAGTTCGCGCGTCACCTCTGACACGTGTGTCATAGGTTCACCATCACTGACCTAGAGCAAAGAGTGTCTCAAACATGAGCATGCATGAGGATCTCCTATAGCAATTGTTCCTAACTCAGGGTGACATTGTACCCCCAGCGGACATTTGGCAAGGTCTGGAGATGGTTTTGGTCACAACTGGAAAATGAGAAGGAGAAATATTGGCATTTAGTAGATAGAGGCCAGGGATGCTGCTAAACAACCCACAGTGCACAGAATAAACCCCTGTAAATAAGAGTAAGTTGACCCAAATGTCAGTAGTACTGAGTTGAGAATCCCTGCTTTATGGTAAGGTTGTTATAATGCTGATTCCTGGATTGCAACCCAAAGACATTCTGACTTAGTAGGTCTGAGGTAGGTCCATGAATTTGAATTTTTAACAAGCTCCCAAGTGGTGCTGATGCTGCCAGTCTAAAGCTTTAAAAAGCCCCGAACTAGAGAACTCCTGGGTCAAAGGAACAGGCAGTATGTATGGGCATTGCCCCTACAGTATCCCTCTCTGTTAGAAAAACTATGACAATTCAGAAAAGTTATATCATTTGATCTCTCCCCCATTTTTATGAGGATGGTGGTTCAAAAGGTTTTTTTAGGCTAATAAAGAACTGTTCAGCTCAGCCAGCGTGGCTCAGTGGTTGAGTGTCAACCTATGAACCAGGAGGTCACGGTTTGATTCCAGGTCAGGACACATGCCTGGGTTGTGGGCTTGATCCCCTTTGACAGCTGTCAGTCTGTTCTTTGTATCTATGAGTTTGTTTCTCTTTTTTTTGTTAGTTTATTTTGTTCATTAGATTCCCCATATAAGTGACATCGTATGGTACTTGCCTTTCCCAGAGGTAAATCTTAATGGATGACAATTCCCACTCAATTGAGCTGTTGATGAGAGAACGGGAGTATGCTTATTTAAGTTAATCTCCAGCTTGCCTGTTTAAATAAGTAGTTTAACAATTGGAGGAGGACTAAGTAGCTGATTAAACTTATCTGAGAAATGTTAAGTGTTAGGGACCAGATGTTGCATGTGCATTTCTAAGCCCTTTGACTCTTGACATTTGCAAATTATTTTTAATAATTTGTATACATTTTTCTTTACCCCAGTGCATTGATTTTTTTCCGCATGGTATTGATTCCCATTTCTGGTTAATATTTTTATGCTGGCTGTGTTTTAAAATTCAGGTATTTACCTCAACAAAACTTGAAGCATTATTACAATTTCATCACATTTTTATATCTTGTTGGAACTGTCCAAAAATATTAACCTTTTAGGGGTTAATATAAAAAAAAAATGTTGACCTCATGTAACTCAATAGCAAAAACAAAACAAAACAAAACAAAAAATAAAACCCAACCAATCAGATTAAAAAAATGGGCAGAGGTTCTGAATAAATATTTTTTCAAAGAAGACATATAGATGGCCAACAGGTACATGAAAAGATGGTCAACATCACTAATCATCATAGAAATACAAATCAAAACCATAATGAGCTATCACCTCACACCTGTTAGAATGGCTATCATAAAAAAGACAAGCAATAACAAATGATCCAGCAATCCCACTTCTGGGTATTTATCCTAAGAAAATGAAAACACTAATTTTAAAAGATATATGATGGATTTCAGAGGAAAGGTGGGGGTTGAGAAGAGATTAACAACGAATTTATATGCATATATGCATAATCCATGGACAGACAATAGTGCTGTGAAGGCCTGGGGAGGGAGCAGGAGCTAGATGGAGGAGATCAATGGTGGTGGTGGGGGGACTTTCAACGATAAAGATAAATTTAAAAAATTAAAACAGTTAAGAGATATATGCACCTCTATGTTCATTGCAGTATTTTTTTTTTTTTACAATAGCCAAGCTTAGTGTCCATTTATGGATGAATTATATATATATATATATATATATATATATATATATATACACACACACACACACACACACACACACACACACACACACACTGAGTGGCCAGATTATTATGACCACCTGACATTTGTAGGCAAATTAGCTATAATTTCGCACTGAAGTTGCTAGAGGGCCAGACCATTATAAATAGGGAAGCAGGTTGTTTACCACGACAGTAGAAGTGATTTTTTTCTGAAGATATGGGTAAACAACACGATGTAACAGCCTTTGAATGTGGGATATATTTGAACCTGAGTGGCCAGATTATTATGACCACCCCATCAGTACTTCGTTGGGCCACCTTTTGCCTTCAATACTGCGGTGATTCTTCTGCGCATTGACTCCACGAGATGTTGAAAGGTGATGCGAGGAATCTGACACCCTGCCTGATGAATAATAGCACTATCCAGTTCTGTGAGATTTGATGGTTGTGGAACCAGCTGCCTGATGGCTCTTTTAACTTTGTCCCACAAATGCTCAATTGGATTGAGATCTGGTGATTGTGGGGGCCACCTAATCAAGGTAAAGTGTCCCTCATGTTCTTGAAACCACTCCTGCACAATACGAGCACCGTGGCATGGCGCATTGTCTTGTTGGAAGAAGCCATCTCCATTGGGACACGCCATCAACATGATAGGATGAACTTGATCAGCAACGATACTTAGGCTTTGTTGTGCTATTCAGATGTTTAGAATGGTCTGGCCCTCTAGCAACTTCGGTGGGAAATTACAGCTAATTTGCCTACAAATGTCAGGTGGTCATAATAATCTGGCCACTCAGTGTGTGTGTGTGTGTGTGTGTGTGTGTGTGTGTGTGTGTGTTTACACACACACAATGGGATACTACTCAGCCATAAAAGGTATGAAATCTTGCTATTTATGACAACATGGATGAAACTTGAGGTTATTATTCTAAGTGAAATAAATAAGGCAGAGACAAATACTGTATGATTTCACTCATATGCAGAATATGAAAAACAAACAAAAAACAAAATTCATAGATACAGAGAACAGATTTGTGGTGGCCAGAGGGGAATTGGGTTGTGAGGTGGACAAAATGGGTGAACAAAGTCAAGATGTACAAACTCCAGCTATGAAATAAATAAGTCATGGGGATGTAATGTTATGTACAGCATAGTGGCTACAGTCAATATTCTATTATGTATTTGAAAGTTTCTAAGAGATTAAATATTAAAAGTTCTCATCACAAGAAAAAAATTTGTAATTTTGTATGGTGATGGCTGGTAACTAGACTTGTTGTAGTAATCACTTAACAGTATATACAAATATTGAATCATTATGTTGTACATCTGAAACTAATACAATGTTATATGTCAGTTATACCTCGATAAAAATTAAATTTTCTCCCTTAGTTTTTCCTTGCTTTTTTTACTATTCGTTTTGAAAATTTTTGGAACCTGTTATGTAGAAGAAGTGTTGGCAAACTTTTATCTGCAAAGAGTCAAATAATAAATATGTTAGGCTTTGCAGGCCCTCTGTTCTCTGTTGCAGCTACATAACTTTGTGTCTGTAGCATGACAATGGCCGTAGACAGTACATCAGCAAATGAGCATGGCTGTTGTTGGAGAGAAAAAACTTTTCCTTTACCCTTTTAGGTTCAGTGTTTGAGGGCCTGTGAGTTAAACTGACAGATTAGCAAGAGAAAAAACAAAGTACCATATTCCCTTGAGTGGGCGGGAGAACACAGAAAATGTAGCTCAGAGAAACAGTGAAAAATTGGGCCTTATTTACCACCGTAACAAGTGGAGAGAATTAGGGTTTCAGGGGACATTAAATGTTGTGAAATGGCTGAGAAGTATATGAGGGAAACTAATGGAAGGTAAGGTTTGTTTAACTAAGGTCTGTTCAGTTTCTCATCCTGGTGCTGATTTCTCATCTCTGGAGATAGGAGTCATGCTTTCTCCCTAGAATGGGAAGCCTCCATTAAGGAGGACTTAGGACATGGAATTCTTTTGTAAGTATCTGCTTTGGGGCAGATAAGGGTAGTACAGAGAAAGGCTCTTGTTGCATTTGTTGATTCTCAAATGCCTTCAGGTCAAAATAATTCTTATGCCACAGCGGTATATGCTGGACCCCTTTACTGTGTTCCAGTAAAACTTTATTGAAAAAACAACAACAGGTGGTGGGCTGGTTTTGGCCTGCAGGTTGTAGTTTACTAACCCCTGATGGTAGAGCCTGGTGTGTTGGACAGAGAAAGATATTATTTACTTTTACCCATATACAAATCTAATCATAATATAGGATTGTTCTGGCTCATGGGCGTATATCTATCTTGGCTGTGTCTGAACATATAGATTTAGCTAATTGAGACTTAGGATACTCATTTGAGCAGGTCTAGCAGCTGTTCTATTTGCAAAAACTTTGTGATCAATTTACTACATGATTGAAAATAATAAAAAGGTATTAATTTTTAAAAAAAGATTATATGATCTGGCTACTCTCCTATTCAGTTTTGAAGGTGATGTATGAGAGTTGTCTATATTTTTAAGGTAATATTGCCCCTACCCTCAGGAGGATTTGTTGTTTTATGGATTGATTAATCATAGGATGGTTTAGGGTTCTTAATTCTATTGCTACTCCCTGTTCCATTTATTTACTAAGAAAACATAAATATCGATTTCTTTCTTTAACTCTGCTGGATACAGTACCCACCCAAGTGAGAGGACCATCACAAAGACACCAGGGAAATGTTTAGTGTCATTGTGGCTCAATTATGATTTACCTGGGCCTGAATAGTTTCCTTTTTCAGACTGGAAAAACTGTCCACCTCCAAGATACATGGAGTTGGTGTTTTCAAGAGAGAGGATGGATGGATGGAGCTGGCTTATAATTTGGAACATGCCTTCCTAGAATGTTGTCCATATTGGAGAGAAATGGGGACTGTCTGTTGCACTGAGAGGGTCCTCAGGCAGGGTTAAGGGTGAGAGACCTGAAATCTGTGCATTCCTGTCTTCCAGCTCTTTTAAAATCAAAACTGTGACTTGCACTTGCACTCTCTGATTCATGGGAATGCTTACCCAGCCTCCACCCCAGCATGATGCATGAGCCTGTGAACCACACCCAAAAGCAATTTGCAGAATTAAAGTTTTTGAAGATTCATAATACATCAGTGTCATTCTTATCAAAGACAATAAAATTAGATTTGTTAGATAACTGCATTGTTATTATTTGTGGGATCCAGATAGCCTCAAAGGATATTAAAGCCTGTTCCTCAGGCTAATTTTCATCAATACCATTAGCTCTGCTTAGGATAATATCTTCAGCCAATCATTTGTTTGGCATTATGGAAACAGCCATTGCTTTGAAGGATAGCATAATTTATGTACATTCTCCTGAACTTCTGAGTGCTTAAAGCTCAGATTTTGATTTATGTTTATTATTATAGAACTCATCAGAGAACAAGGCCTTGGTGTGGTTAAGCCTAACTGAAACTTTCAAAGCCATTGCAAACTTAAGAATGTTGCGTTATAAATTGTTTATTAAAGGGCAGTTGATCATCGGTGGTTCCATGTTGTCTTATGTTGGTTAATTTAATAAAAAGGAAAAATATGCTGAGACTTAACTATGTAGAGAAAAAACACAAAGCTGTTTAATTAAGTGATTAAAGAGAAGGCTTTAATGTAATACATGCAATGCATTTGAGAATTTACCTGACTCTCCTAAATAGACAAGTCAGTGGGGATTAGAACAAATGAGCTTTCTGTCTTGCTTTTTGCTGATCGGCTTAATACTAAGTGGCTTTGAAAATTCAGAAGTAAAGCAGTCAACTTAACCAATCTTTAAATCAGTTTGGTCATCTGTTTCAGAGCTCACAGCCAAATAAAGCAGAATTACATTTGGTTCTATTCTTTCCCCAAGCACTATCAAGTTGTAGTATGCTTTTGTGGAAACTTCTGCCGGGGGGGTGGGGGGGTGACTTGAGTTTAAATCATATTGTGTTTTAAATTTTCAGTGGTTTTTTGGAGTTCAATTGTGATATTTTCCTCTCTCAAAATAATAATCTTCACTTATGAGCTCTGTTATTTCCACAGAAATTAATTGTAATTTTAAAAGCTGTAGCCCTAAGATTTTAGGGCAAGTAATAAACTCCCAAGCAATTAAGATTTGTTGCATATACATGTAAGTTATAGCAAAGAGCAAAACAAAAAAATGTAGCTAAGCCACAGATGCACCAACCCACATGTGCGTGCACACACAAACACACATACATACTCACACTTAATACTGTTCAATTTGGAAAGCATTGTTGAGCACTTACTGTATACTAGGTCCTGTGCCACTAATTGAGGCAGCTCACTGAACAATCTACCCTCATTGAATTATCTTTGTCAACCCAGCAAACTATGGCTCTCAGACTATGTTCGGCATGCTGCCTGTATTTGTATCATCCAAAAGCTAAGAACAGATTTTACATTTTTAAATTGTTTAAAGAAATCAAAAGAAGAAGACTATATCATGATACATAAAAGTATATGAGAGTCAATATTTTGTGTCTATAAAATTTTTTAAATATTAAAAAAATTAAATACTTTTTATTTAAAATGTTTAAAATTGATTTTAGAGGGAGGGAGGGAGGGAGGGAGGGAGAGAGAGAGAGAGAGAGAGAGAGAGAGAGAGAGAGAGAGGAGAAACATTAATCACTTGCCACCCACACCCCGACTGGGGATCAAACCTGCAACCTGGGAATCTGCCCTGACCAGGAATCGAACTTGCCACTGTTTTGATGTACAGATGATGGGCCACACCGGGCTATTTTTCTTTTATTTATTTATTATTGAATTTATTGGGGTGACAATTTTGCTGATCAACTTAATACTAACTGGCTTTGGTTAATCGAATTATGTAGGTTTCAGGTGTACAGTTCTACAAATTTCATCTGTATATTATATTGTGTGTTCACCACCCCAAGTCAAGTTTCCTCCCATCACCATTTATACCCCGCTTGTACTTCTCCCCTCCCCTCTTTCCCTTTAGTAATCACCATACTATTGTCTGTGTTTGTAAGGTGGTTGTTTTTGTATAGTTTTTTTGCTTACACAATGGAATACTACTTGTAAAAAAGAAGGACATCTTACCTTTTACAACCACATGGATAGACCTGAAGAACTTTATGCTAAGTGAAATAAGCCAGCCAGAGAAAGACAAGTACCATATGATCTCACTTATATGTGGAATCTAATGAACAAATTAAACTGACAAACAAAATAGAAACAGACTCATTGATAGAGAACAGACTGACAGCTGTCAAAGGGTAGGGGCATTGCAGGGCTGGTTAAAAAAGTGAAGGGATTAAACAAAAAAATAATTTTTATTTTTCAGTTAGAGTATTACATCATTTAATTCCTTTGCATTTGCATTTAAAATAATTTTTGATAGCTATGTCATTATTGCCATTTTATTTGTATTTTTATTACTTTTTTCTTCTTTTTAAAATTTTTTCCCCTTTATTGAATAAGATATTACAAATGTGTCCTTATCCCCCCAATGTCCCCTCATCCCCCCAATCCTGCCCTCACCCTCACCCCCTGTTGTCCACATCCATCACTTATGCTTATATGCATGCATACAAGTCCTTTGGTTGATCTTACCCCCCTCACCCCCACCCTTTAGCATTTCATGTAATACTGTTTTGGTGTTGATGAACTCCTTTAGCTTTTCTTGTCTGGGAAGCTTTTTATCTGACCTTCAAATCACTTTGCCAGGTAGAGTGATCTTGGTTGTAGCTCCTTGCTCCAACTTCATCACTTTAAATGGTTTGTGCCAATCTCGTTTGGCCTGCAAAGTTTCTGTTGAGAAATCAGCTGGAAGTCTTATGGAAGCTCTTTTGTAAATAGCTAACTGTTCTTTTCTTGATGTTTTAAAGATTCTCTTTTTGTCTAACCTTTGGCATTTTAATTATACTGTGTCTTGGTATCTCTTTGGGTTTATCTTGGTTGGAACTCTCTGTGCTTCCTGGACTTGTCAGTCTTTTTCAAAACTTCACCAGGTTAAGGAAGTCTTCTGTTATTATTTTTTCAAATAGGTTTTTAATTTCTTGCTCTTTCTCCTCTATTTCTGGCACCCCCAGGATGCAAATGTTGGTATGCTTGAAATTGACCTAGAGGCTCCTTAAAGTAATCTCATTTTTAAAAATTCTTTTTTTTTCTTTTTGCTGTTCTGATTTTTTTTTCTGCTTCCTTATCTTCCAAATTTCTGATTTGACCCTCTGCTGTATCTACTCTACTGTTGATTCTCTTTAAAGTATTCTTCATTTCAGTTATTGTATACTTCATTTCTAACTGGTTCTTTTTTTATGGTTTCTATCTTTGTTTTTATGTTTCCTATCTCTTTGTTGAAGTTCTCACTAAGTTCAGCTACTCTTACCCTAAGTTTATTGAGCATCCTTATAATCAGTGTTCTGAACTCTGCATCTGGTAGATTGCTTGTCTTCATTTTGTTTAGTTGTTTTTCTGGAGGATCCCACCCCATGGAGCAGGACTTGTTTCAGCAGGACTCTGGATGAGTGCTGGACGACTCTGCCTGTTGAGTGTGTCGCTTGTGGAGGTGGTTGGGTGGTGCTGTGGTGTGGTCTGAAGCTGTCCAGAAGCTGTCCACTGGATGAACTGGTTTTGAGGCCTCCTGGGAAATGCATGCCAATGTCAGGCACCACCTGTGCCCTACCTGGAGCCACCTGGCATGAGCTACAAAGCCATGTTCAGATACCTGCTACTTGTGCTGGGTTTGTATGTGCCTGTGAGGGTCCAAGCTGTGAACCAAGGCCAGCTGCTAGAGTCAGGCAAAAGTCCACTTAAGGAGAGGTTCAGGGCATGCCAAGGCCAGATGCTGCTTATTTGAGATGTTTTAGGAAAGTCCGTAGCATGAGCCAAGACAGACCATTTGTATGGAAAAACCACTGGAAATGGCTTGGGTGGGCCTGCAAGTTGGGTGGGGTGTTATCTCAGGGAATCACCAGAGGAGTGAACAGTGCTAGCCAGGTTGATGAAGATTCAGATGGTGCCTACCTGTCGGCTTTTGGGGAGAATGGCTCATCAAAGGCACTGTGGCCTCTGCCAATACTTCTGTCTGGGAGAAAGCTGCCCCTCCAGCTCTTGCTCTGAAGCCAAACAATTCAATTCCTCCCCGTATATTCCTGACATTTTTTTGAGCTGCTGTCCTAGTGCTGGAGCTTAGAGGGAGTGAGTCCAAGTAAGTATGTGCATAGGCTCTTTAAGAGGATTGCCTAGGGCTCCAGCTGCCCTCCATCTCACTAAACCACAATCCCTGCTGGTTTTTATAGACAGAAACTATGGGGAGTTCTCTTCCTGGCACTGGAACCATAGGCTAGGGACCCTGGTGAGGGGCTGGGACCCCTCGCTCCTCAGGGAAGACCTCTATATATGGGGGTGGGGCCTGCTTTGCAGCCCCTCCTACCAGTCTTCTTTAATTCCCTTGTTGTAGGACTTCCATTCAGCCTGCTATCTGGTGTTTATGAATGATGGTTGTTCTGTAGTTTAGTTGTAAGTTTGATGTGATTGTGGGAGGATACAAATTTACCTACTCCACCATCTTGACTGGAAGCCTATAAATTTTTATTGGGACATAGTTACAGCCATTTATGTCCGTGTCATCTACAGTTGATTTCCCAGTTACAACAGCAGAGTTAAGAAGTTGTGATAGAGCCCAGCCAGTGTGGTTCAGTGGTTGGGCATTGACCTGTGAACCAGGAGGTCACAGTTCAATTCCTGGTCAAGAGACATGCCCAGGTTTTGGGCTCGATCCCCAGTAGGGGGTATGTAGGAGGCAGCTGATCCATATCCATGCTTCTCTCTCATCTTTTATATTTCTGCTAGAGGCCTGGTGCACGAAATTTGTGCACGGGGGGTGGGGTTCCCTCAGCCCAGCCTGCACCCACTTCAATTGGGGACCCCTCTCACAATCTGGGACCGTTGGCTCCTAACCACTCACCTGCCTGCCTGATTGCCCCTAACCCCTCTGCCTGCCTGCCTCATCGCCTATAATTGCCTCTGCCTGCCTGCCTAATCAAGCCCCCAACTGCTCTACTCTGCTGGCCTGATCTCACCCCCAACTGCCTCTGCCTGCCTGATCACCCCTAACTGCCCTGCATTGCCAGCCTGATCTCACCCCCAACTGCCCTCCCCTGCCATCATGATCTCGCCTCTGCCTTCCCGTGCTGGCCTGATCTTACTCCCAATAGCCCTTCCCTGCTGGCCTGATCACCCGTAACCTCTCTGCCTGCCTGCCTCATCACCCATAATTGCCTCTGCCTGCCTGATCGCCCCTAACTGCCCTCCCCTGCCAGTCTGATCTCACCCCAAACTACCCTTCTCTGCTGGCCTGATTGCCCCTAACTGCCTCTGCCTGCCTGATCACCCCTAACTGCCCTCCCCTGCTGGCCTGATCTCGCTCCCAGCTGCCCTCCTCTGCCAGCCAATTTGGTTCTGATTGGTCAGTTTCTATGCCAGTCAGCATCAAAAGCTCTGCCTCCTAGACAGCCATTGGCTCCTCACAGTTGACCCAGATTTGGTTCTGATTGGTCAGTTTCTATGCCAGTCAGCGTCAAAAGCTCTGCCTTCTAGGCAGCCATTGGTTCCTTATATTCACCCAGATTTGGTTCTGATTGGTCAGTTTCTATGCCAGCCAGCGTCTCTGGGCCTATCAATGGGGCCTGATCAGAAAGGTGGGGCTGATCAGCAGCCCCGGTTGGCCAGGCCGGGAGAGTAAGAGAGGCAAGTTCTGATCAACAGTTGCCACAGAGGCTATGGATCAGACACTGCCTCTCTCTCTGCAGGCCTCTCTCCGGGCCTGATCTGCAGTGCCCTAGGCAGTCAGTGCTGGGTCAGGGCGCCCACAGTGGCCCCAGTCAGTGCTGGGTCCACAGCAGCCCAGCACTGACTTCTGGTCTGGTTGAGCCTTTGGTCGTAATTGGTCGTTATGACACTGGCTTTTTATTATATAGATCTCTCTTTCTCCCTTCCTCTCTCTGAAATCAATAAAAACATATTTTTTAAAAAGTTATGGTAGAGATAATCTTGTCTGCAAAAATGATATTATTTACTATCTGGCCCTTTACAGAAAAAAGTTTGTCCACCCCTGATCTAGATAATTCAACTTCTTCTTTCCCAATTCCTTTATCATTCAAATATCTCTTTCAACTCTTCATTTCACTGTGTAGGTATTAGAAGTAAAGCTTTCCACATTTTACAAATGAGGAAACTGAGGACCAGAAAGGTTAAGAAAGTTAAGGTACTGCTGATGCTTTGTAGTCATGATAATGTCAGGTTGTCATAGAATGTTTTTCCTCAGTTCCTTTATACAAATACAGGGAGGCCATAGATCATTTATATATTATGTTCTTTTAGCACTGAGGAGAGTCCTGAACCCAGACTCTATTATTAGTATTTGTCAATTGATTGAAAAAGCTATGTTAAAAATATAGTTTTTTATCTAAGTAAATTTCCTATTTTGTTGGCAATCTTAAGTATAATTTTTTTTAAAAAAATTGGTATTACCAAGGATTTTAATGGAAACTTTAAAAATAAATAAGGCATCATCCTTGTGAAACTGTTCTCTCCTTTAATATAAGCAATCTTATCTTTTTAAGAGGATCTTCTCACTTTATCAGGGAGATTGAACATGGATGTTATCATTTTAATTAAACACTTTTCTTATATTTTGGTTCTTGATGATTTATTATAATCATGGAGAAATGCTGAAATGAAGGAAGATATTTTTGGTATTCCAAATCTACTACCTTCCAATAATGTTAAGGATCTGTGTCCTTTGTAGTCTTATGAACTTAAATTAACCCCCCCCACACACACTATAAATAAATTACAAATATAGTTTTGGTTATCATCAAGACTAGGTTTCAATGGATTTGAAACATTGCTTCATTTTAAAGAAAGTTCCCTTGGTTCTTACAAAGACTCTCTCTCTTTCTCCCCATTTTTCTTCTATGGTAAGGTCAGTTAACATGGAAATGTGTCATGATGTGAGCAGCATTGAGTGATGTTCTTGGTCATATTTTAGACTATAACTTTTCGTATTTTCTGATACAATTGGTGACATTGATCAGAATAGGGTTATCAACTAAATTAATAATTATATGAGTCAATATATATTGGGCATTGATCACTTGCTATGTGCCTGGCACTGTGTTCCATGTGGGGAACACAATGGTGATTATGTGGAACAGGCCATTGGCTTAATTTGAGTAGTATGAAAAGGAAGGCTCTCTTAGTTATAAAAATCTCCCATATAATTAGATTTATCCCTTTGGTTAATGAACCATTCTTAAATACAGATATTTCTTCAGGGTTAATGATGCCTATTAGTCACTCACATTTTATTTTAAATTAGTTTGAGGACCCAATGACAGCTAATGGATAAGGTACTTTGCAGGAATAACGTTTTTGATGGGTGGAGAGGGGAAGGGAGATGAATTTGGAGCAGAGTGTATTGCCAAGGAAAGGCCATGGGTATGATCGGAGAGCAAATGTTATGACACCCAGGGTCTGCTAGGTGTTGGGAGGAATGGATGCAGGAAAGAGAAAGGACAGGAAGGCAAAATTAAGATGGCAAATAGTAAAGGCAACCGTTGATCTTTTCTAGAATCAGCTTTCATAGTGTTTCTTGTGTCCCTTTTCTGAGGTGTGTAAGTAGGGTCGCTCAAAAGAATCCTCAGAATTTTTTGGGGGTGTGAATAGCCTGGGTTATCTGGCTCATGCTTAGAGTCTGGCTTTGCTCCAGAAATTTTTCACCGTGCTCCAAGAGCCCCGTGGGTATATTTGTCTCCTCGTTGATCTCAGAGTTGCTTCAACAGCCTTTCTTTCTCACCATTTTGTGTGGCCTCCTGAAACTGGGCCTATGACCAAAGAGAGTGACATGTCCACAGGGGAGTTCAGGTATTCCATTAAGGGTGCGATGTGGTCTGAGCTCCTCTCTAAGACCCTCCAAACAGGCACCCAACAGTTATTCTGAATCCTTGGAAGAAGTCATGTTTCTACTTCCCTGTGTAGTATACAGTCAATATTTATTCATCTGGACCAAGGCATAAAAAGTGCTTTACGTATGTCATCCTGAATCACTGCAGACAACCTTATGAAGTAGGTACTGGTTTTTCCCCTTCAAACTATATCTGATGAAAAGGAGGGTGTGTTAGGATTACATCCAACTACAGCTAATAGAAAACATGTCATACAGTGCCTTAAATAAGGGGTTTATTTTCCTCTTGTCCTGGAGGGGGAAAAAGGCATTTCAGGCCTGATATGGTGGGATTCAGATACCATTAATGCTTCTTTCCAGCATCTTTAGCATGTATATTGCTCTCTCATGTTTATTGCCTGTTATAACTGCTCTACCCTTGGCATTGCATCAGCATTACAGAGAGGAAGAAGAGGAAAGGCCAAAACAGTGGTTCTCACTTGGGTGTGATTTTGTCCCTAGGAGGTATTTGGCAACACCTGGAGACAGTTTTGGTTGTCACAACCTTGGGGTGTGTGTGTGTGTGTGTGTGTGTGTGTGTGTGTGTGTGTATTGCTACTAGCATCTAGTGTGTAGAAGCC
Organism: Myotis myotis; assembly: GCF_014108235.1. NCBI lineage: Eukaryota > Metazoa > Chordata > Mammalia > Chiroptera > Vespertilionidae > Myotis > Myotis myotis. Next base: position 119,626,123 of record NW_023416346.1, on the reverse strand, counting down.
AAAGATGCTGCTAATCTACAGTGCACAGGGACAGTGCTCACAACAATAATTAACTGGTCTGAAATGTCAGTAGTGCTAAGGGAGAGAAACTGGCATAAAGGCAGAAAGCATATGCCAGGCAAGTCTGTCCTCTTTGAAAATGGATTCATGAAAGTGGACCAAAGACTTTGTTGTATGTAATTGGCCTGAATCTCATCCCACAGCCAACTTTAGCTGCAAAGGAAGCTGGGAAATACATCTATTTTTTGTTGGGTCCATTATCACCACAAGCAGGATTTGGGTCTGATAGTAAGGGAAGGAAAGGAGAATGGAGATTGGGTAGACAATAGGCGGTTGTCATGAGCATACTCTTTCCAGAGGTTTGTGTGAATAAGGGGTGTGGATACATGCACTGGTTAAGGAAAACTGGAATTTTTTATCAACCACAGTTGGCTAGGAAATATTTTTTGCAGGACATAATATACAGCCTACTACCTATTAATGCCACTGTTCTCTCAGTATTTGCAGTGGGACTTGCCTTTGCTTCTTGTCCATGTAGCCTCTGAGACAATTGATTTCAGGCCTGCCTCACTAATACTTTTTTACCCTTCAACAAGTCAGTAAACTGTTGATGCTTCATTTCTTTTATTCCGAAAAAAAAAGGTGATGTGATCACTATTTGCCTTAAAGTGTATATCAGTTAGAGTTTATTCAGGAATAGAGATGCCCTTCTAAGTATATGAAGCAGGAAGATATGTAATATGGGGAATTGCAGGCTTATGCAACCATTGGGAAGGCTGGGGAGTGAAGATCAGAGTCTGCCAATGATGTCTGCTGCACTAACACAAAAGGGGTCTTTTCAGGAGAATGCCTGCTTCTGACAAAGTGTTGTATTTGCTGTCTGCAGATGTCTTTGTACCTGTCCCTGGCTACCAACAGTGACTGCTAGTGCTTCTAATTGGCAGAGTCTAACCTGGAACCATGCCCATGGAATTCTGGGAGATGTAGTTCTGAAGCTTCTCAGGGAAGAATAGAGAACGGGGTGGAGTGGGATGATGTGGAATTGACAGCAGATTGGCAGAAGGAGCATTTAAGTTTGAATAAAGACATTTATTTGGCACATTTTGGGAAGAAGAGAACTCTGTTCAGATTTTGGCAATGTTGCTACTAGTATTATTACCTTACTCAACCTCTGTGTCCTTGGAAGATGAATAGGAATTGTTTCTCTGCTCTGGCTCTGTTCAAGTTATGGTGTTGCTAAATAAATAAATAGATAAATAAAAGGATTCAATGACCTGCATAGCTGGTGCAGAAGATAATATATTCTGTGTAGCTTCATAATGCAGTGGGGGGGGGGGGGCGGGTTGGTCTCAGAGCGTGAGGTTTATAAAACAATGCATAATTCACCAGTATGCCGTGGAAAGACCAGTGCTCAGAAAACAGTTGTGGATGACTCAGCTTGTACATGTCTTTATTTTGGGGGAAACTGTCTGGAGCTCTTTATTTGCTGTAGGTATGTATGCGGCTTGTGGTGAGCTGATAAAATACAATGAGGTATTAAATACAATGAGGAAAATAATAAAACCTTCTTGGAACATGGTAACCTATAGACAGATGCCATATTGTTTGGTGTTGAGGAGAGAGTTGTAATCTCTACTTATCTGGTATCTGGGTCACATCAGGCTTTCAGTGTAACTCATTGGGCTTTGAAGGCAGAATTTGACCTATGCTATATTTGCGTCTCTGGAACAGCAAACCCCATTATAACTGTGTCCTACGGCACTTGTAAAATCCTTTCTGAGTCTTGAGTTTCAGGTGTCTGCTGATATTTAACATTTGAATTATCTCAAAGAAGATAAGGAAAATGTACTATCTTAATTCTATTTATATTTTGAGTGAGGAAAATTGAAAAGGAATGAAGGAAAAAACTCGTTACCAAGAGCAGTATGTAAAGGTCACTGGTTTAGCTTTGCTGGAAAAATACTTGTTTTTGGGGTTGCCTGGAGTCTTATCTTGGCAAAGCTGGAGGCAAAGCTGGTGATGAGGATTTGTGTGCAAGTGATTTTTGATTTATTCAGCAAGTGCTCTCAAGAGAAACCAGCAAGGGAATGGGTGAAGCCAGACAGGGAAGGGTGAGAGATGGGCAAGGGTGCAATTTCCGGGGAAATCTCAGACAGCCTGATCCTTGGGGGAACTCTGGAGCACCAGTTATACCTTGAAGTTTGTCCTGAACTGCAGCAACAGAGCTGCTGGGCATTCATGCTCCTACACAGTCAGTCACTAGCTGAGGGCTGCTGGTGTGGGGTTGTGTTTGGAGACAGATAAACTCCCAGGGACCTCCGAAGAGTCTCAGGTGCTGGCCATTAGAAAGGAGAAAGATCCCAGCTGGCGTGGCTCAGTGGTTGAGTGTTCAGGAGGTCATGGTTCGATTCCCAGTCAGGGCATATGCCCCAGTTGCGGGCTTGATGCCCAGTGTGGGGCATGCAGGAAGCAGCTGATCAATGATTCTCTCTCATCATTGGTGCTTCTATCTCTCTCTCCCTCTCCCTTCCTTTCTGAAATCAATAAAAAATATATTGTAAAAAAAGAAAGGAAAAAGAATATTGATGCTGGGGAGGGGATGTACAGAAGTGATTAAAGGGATCCCAGTAGATTGGGGAAAGCCCCAATAATGTACTTACTCTTCGAGTACACTGCTCTTTTGTTTTTATGAAACCCAGAATCTGAGGAGAGGAGAGAGAAAAATTTTCACTTGCAAATGCAAGGGTTGGAAAACCTTTTCTATAAAGGGCCAGGTAGTAATATTTAAGGCTTTGTTGGCCACAGAGTTTCTGTTCCAACTAGTCAACAGTCAACAACATCATTATGGGTGCAAACGCAGCCATAGATTACATGTAAATGAGTGGGCATGGCAGTATCACAATAAAGCTTTATAAAAGCAGATGTGACGGAGGGAGGGAGGAATAGATTTGGCCTAGGAGCCATAGTTTGCCTGTTCCTCCTGTGGAGGTTCCTTGTATGTGCCTAAGGTGATTGCTTTATCCATTCTGTATATGCTGCAAAACACAGGGAATAATTAGGATGGCTGTCAAAAGGATGGTTATAATGCATCTTAAATTAGGCTGGACCCCCTACCTCAAGTCTTTCACCATTCACAATTTTGCATGGATAATCTTGCTCAAGTGTGGCTCTTCTCATTTTACTCTTTCTAAAAATATTTAGTTCTCTGTTATCTATAAAATAAAATCTAGCCTCTTTAGCATGGCATTCGGGAATCCCTGTGATCTAGCTCAAGCAGTTTTTCTGTACTGTTCTCTGCTTCCCGCCCATGTGCTTCCTGGTCCAAGTATAGCAACTACTCACCCTCTCTCCCACATGCCCTTTGTTTCCATCTCCCTGACTTTGCCCCTGCTGCTTCCTCTCCTGGAGTGCCCTTCTGCTCAGCTCTGCAATTTGAAATCCCAACCATTCTATTAAGAGTCAGTTTGGCCCCTGCTCCATTAAGCATTCTCCTCATGTGGAAATAGTCTCTGCTCTGGACTTTGATAACAATAGTGTCTATTTTTATGAAAATCTTTATTTTATTTATGTTATACATATAGTTATTTGCTATATTCACTATAGTTTTTTAATTTTATTTTAGTATTTTTAGGGCAGTGACTAACAATTATTTGCCCTTCACAGTGGGTTGCATATAGTAGACATTCAGTAAATGTAGTTTTCAGGTGAAGGTTGCATTCCTACATCCTGTGATTATTAATGGTGTAAGTGCTGAAACGCTGACATAAATTTTCTTTTTCCTTTCTGTAGGCAAGAGCTGTTTTGTCCAAAGTTGGCTATCCTGAGTTTATAATGAATGATACTTATGTTAATGAAGACCTCAAAGCAGTAAGTGCTAAATTTACTGTATTTTTTTTCCTGGCAAGTTTTACTGGCCTCATGCCTTTCAACTAACCCAAGTCCAAGCAATTAAACCTGGCGGTGCCAGAAAGCACCAACTTCTTATTCATTCCTTGGCTAGGTATGAGCCTTAATATTCAGGCATATCACAAGATTTAGAACAGACTAAAAATAAAGGAAGTGTCAGAAAGAATGTATAGCTGAGCAGGTACCATAAAGCAAAAACGCTTGGATTTGGCCTAATTTAATCGTAAAGGAAAGAATGAAACAAATTGAGTATTTTGCAATTAGTGGGCATGCTCTTATGGTGAATGTATATTTGTTGTTAAACAATCTTTATGTGCTTCATTCATATTAAATGACTAGTAATAAATCTGCCAGCTAGGCGTTAACTTCATTAAACTTTGTGAGTGAGTGTTTTTGCAAATTAAGTGCGTATATATATGACTGTAATTTATTGTGACTTGGACTGTATATTTGCAGTAATTTAGTGATGTAGGAATACTAATAATTCTTTTTTATTCCAGTATTTTGGGACATGTATTTTCCAATAGATGTATTCACTACAGGTATTTCTACTCACAACCACTGTTATTTCCTTTTCTTTAAATACTTCTGATAAAGAATTGTGATTCCTTACAAAACCCCTGTCTGTACCATTCACTGGATTTTCTTGTAAAAGTACTTTTTTTTAGAATTCTTTAAATAACTGGTTCTGAGGTATAGCTCTTTCCTGAAATTGAGGTTTGACAATTGTATATCTGAAAGCAATTCCAGCTTTGTAGATGAATGTCAGAATTTTGCAAGATTATTCAAAAGTGAGAGAAGGCTTTAATTAGAAAGTTTTTCCTTTGGGCTCTAAGATATGCCCTTCCAAGTATTGATCTAGTTGTCATGGAGGAAGATAATTATGCTTCACAGTATCACAAAGTTCAGACAACCCATCTTATTCTACATTGTTTTGATGCTGAAAAAACTCACAGTTATTATGATAATTAAAAATACTAATGCACTTGATACATTCGTGTACGTTATCTTTCAAGCATCACAGTGATCCTCTGAAGTACATGGTGCTTAGACCCGTTTCACAGACAAGGAAGTAGAGACTCAAAGAAGTTAAATGATTTCCTCAGTCCACACAGAGTATCAGAGCCAGGACTGAAATCTGGGCCTAGAAAGCTCTGCCTGTAACCTGAAAAGGGGTTCTGCAGGGTCCTTGTCAGGGAGCCGTGCTGGAGAGATAGAGGGGTAGGTTTGAAGAACTGGTGGGAGCTGCTTGCCTAGAGCTGGTTGGAAGGGAGGAGAGAAGAGGGGAGGTCATATTGCCCAGTGGTTAACAGCACAGGCTTTAGAGTGGTTCTGCCTCTTCCACTTACTAGTTTGGTTTTGTATAGCTTGCATAACTTCATTTAGCTTCCTTTTGGTTATATGGATACTGGAGATAATAATAACCAAGTCTTAGAATTGCTGGGATGATTAAGGGAGATCATATGAATGTAAAAGCACCTACCATAATGACTGGCATATATGTAGGCTCCCTATAAATGGTAGCTGTTACTTTGTGGATTAGTATGAGAACTGTTGCTGCTAAGAAGAACATCATCAGGGCACCAAGTATCATTGCAGGAGAACCTGTACAATTACTTGTGATCGGCAAATATTCCGAGTCAAGGACACAGATAAGAAGGTTTGAGAGGCAATTTGGTGTAGCGGTCTACCGTTTAGTAACTATGTGAACTAGGATCTCTGTGGTTAAGTTTCCTCATGTCAAAATGGAGATAACAATAATCCCTCCCTTATAAAGCTGCTGTGGGGATCAGATAAGTTAACATATTTAAAGTATTTAGAACTGATCCTGGGGCACAATAAGCACAGTATAAGAGTTAGTTATGACATCTTCAGTTTGCACTTATGATACTAAATTATTTTTGTTTGGAAAAGTCATTGTGAATTAACTCATCTACTATCCAGGTATCTCAAATTGATTGAAAAGGCTGTATAAAGGGAACAGTCTCAAGCTTTAATCAAATAAGATCGTATTTAGGACTCACTCACACTATTTAGTTGATCATGTTTTGCTGACAGTGTGCAGCTGTTTAAAGTCAGTGCCCCACACTTATGGACTCACTGAATGTGGTACCTTTTGTAAAAAGAAACCAGCTGCAGTGTTGGGTATTTCCTCTCATTTCTCCAAGGTCTGAATGGAAGCCATTAGATACCAAGATTTGTAAGCACTTTTGTGAAGAAATGGTTTTTGTGTAACTCACTGCCAAAGCAGACACAGTTGCCCGGGTGGCATGGCTTGGTGGTTGAGCGTCAACCTATGAACCAGGAGGTCACGGTTCGATGCCCGGGTTCTGGGCTTGGTCCCCAGTGGGGGGCGTGCAGGAGGCAGCTGATCAATGATTCCCTCTCATCATTGATGTTTCTATCTCTTTCTCCCTCTCCCTTCTTCTATGAAATCAATAAAAAAAATTTTTTTTAAAAAAAGCAGACACAATTACACCCAAGAGTTTCTAACACTTTAAAAAACAGACAGTGAAAAGAAATCCAAATCCATGAAAATAAAATACATTTGTGTTTGGAAACTGATAGAGAAAATGAATAAAATGCAACTTGAAAATAGGTAAAGGATGCTTGCTTGATGTGATAGCAATAGTGTCACTGATGTTAATAGCAAAAGGACTAAAGTACTGACGGTACACAATGGGACTGTATTTTCAGTTTGGAGAAATACGTAGATAAGGACTACTATAGGCCTATAAGAAATGTCTGGTTATACAAGCTCTGAGCATGAGAGAGGCTTTCACAAATGAAAACAGCTTAGTTTATTTGACACAAGTGAAGATATGGTTTACCAGGTACAAACGCAAAAGGAAAGAGGATAGACATTAGGTAATGGATTAGAAGAAGGTCAAGGAGAAAGGCTGAAAACTGAAATTGGACCTGTGTTGAGATAAGAGCAAATGGGAAAGAACTTAGAGGCAAATGTAAAGAATTAGAGAAAATTTGCCCCCCCCCCCTTTGAGGAAGAGAAGATAAATTGATACTCCCAATTTTTTTTCTGAATAATGATCTTTTTGTAGTCTTTGAAAAGAGCAAGAATAAAGGAAATGTCCTTTATGTGAACCCCCAGTAGCATACAGGAAAGCCTACTAATTAGCCAAAAAAGGTAGGTGTCAGTACATTTTCAAATTATCCTTACTAACTGGTCCTTTATTGATCCTTGGTGGATATAGACTCAAGACTGGTATGATATCAACCTTGGAAAGATTACTGTATCATTAAGAAAAGCCCAGACCACACTAGGTATTTCAAAGAGAGGAGATTTAATACAGGAGATAGTTGGGAAGGCAGAAATCAGGAAGGTGAGGTAGACCTAAGATAATAACTTCAGGAAGCTACTACCATCCCTGTATCTAGGGCACAAAAGGAAGTGATGGTACCATCATTTAGGAGACCAGAGGAGGAACTGCCATTTTAGCTGGGGCTGTGAGGAGGAGATGAAGATTTTTCTACAGTCGATGTCAGAAAAAGAAAAAGGAGAGAAAGAATGAAAGAGATCAAATACAGAATTCTTTCCCCTCATGCCACCTGCTGATTTCCCCCAGTCCCTCCTATTGGCAGGGGGCTAACTGGCAATGGAGCCTGGGAAACATAGTTTTCAGATGCCCAGCCTCAGCATTATAGAACAGAGTAAAAGAGTGGGCATGTATCTGAGAGACAATAAGTAAGTAATCGACACCATTCGGCACTTTACTCATTCTTGTGAAAGCCAGCAGAGAATTGTAGTAGGGACTAAAGTCAGAATCACAGCTGACATCCATTTACTTAGGAGATTTGGACATGGGTAACTTACAAAAAAATACATTTTTCAACTGATTTTTAGAGAGAGAGGAAGGGAAAGAGAGAGAAACACAGATGTGAGAGCAAAACATTGATCAGCTGCCTCCTACACGCCCCTTACTAGGGATCAAGCCCTCAACCTGGGCATGGGCCCTAAACGGGAATTGAACCAGTAACCTTTTGGTGTACTGTACAGGATAATGCCAACCAACTGAGCCACACCAGCCAGGGCTGGATATGGGTAAATTTTCAGAAAAGATCAATGTTTCTGGTGAATGATACATCCTCCTATCTAATAAAAGAGAAACATGGTAATTAGCCATACCTCTACTACCCTTCCCATTGGCTAATCAAGGCAATATGCAAATTAACTGCCAGCCAACATGGCGGCCGGCAGCCAGGCAGCTTAAAGCGAACATGAGGCTTGCTTGCTTCAGTGACGGAGGACTCCAACGTTCCCCGCCTGCCTTGCCAGCCTCTGAGCTTGCAGTTTGAAACATTGTTACAAATATAGAAGCTAAACAAAACCCCAGAAACCTGCTTTCAGCCAGCTGGGATCTCAGAGCTGGAGTTGAAACAGTGTTTCGATTATAGAACCCAAACAAACCAGATACCTGCTTTCAGCATTCGAGGCCTAAGAGCTGGAGCCAAGCCTCAGAGCTAAAGCTGGCCCAGAATAAAAAAAAAAAAAAGAAAATAGGAGCGGTTGGGAGCTTCAGTCACCCGCCAGCCTGAAAACAGCCCTCAGCCCCTCACCCAGACTGGTCAGGCATCCCAGTGGAGACCCCCACCCTGAAGGGTGTGTGACCAGCTGCAAACAGCCATCATCCCCTCATCCAGGCTGGCCAGGCACCCCAGTGGGGACCCTGATTCAGGACACCCTTCAGGGCAAACCAGCCAGCCCCTACCCATGCACCAGGCCTCTATCCTATATAGTAAAAGGGTAATATGCCTCCCAGCACCGGGATCAGAGTGACAGGGGGCAGCGCCCAAACCCCCTGATTGCCCTGTGGCTCTGTGTGTGACAGGGGGCGGGGCCACAACCTCCCTATCCGCCCTGCTCTGTTCATGACAGAGGAAGGCGCCTCAACCCCCTGATCAGCCCTGCTCTGTGCCTGATAGGGGGGAGATCCCCAATGCCTTGATCACCCTGCGGCTCTGTGTGTGACAGTGGCGGCGCCCCAACCCCCTGATTGGCCCTGCTCTGTGGGTGATAGAGGGTGGTGCCCCAACCGCCCCCCACGGGCCCTGCTCTGTGTGTGACGGGGTAGAGCCATAACCTCCCCATTGGCCCTGCCCTGAGTGTGACAGGGCGCGGCGCCCCAAACCCCTGATCCACCCTGCTCTGTGTGTGACAGGGGGCGGTGCCCCAACTCCCCTATCGGCCCTACTCTGTGAGTGACGGGGGAGCTCCTCAACCCCCTGATGGGCCCTGCTCTGTGCGTGACCGGGGGGAGCTCCCCAAACCCCTGATGGGCCCTGCTCTGTGCATGACAGGGTACGGAGCCCCAACCCCCCTGATGGGCCCTGATCTGTGAGTGACAGGGCGCAGCGCCCCAACCCTGATTGGCCCTGCTCTGTGCGTGACAGGGGGTGGCGCCGCAACCTCCCCATCGACCCTGCCTTGAGTGTGACAGGGGGCGGTGCCCCAACCTCCCAATTGGCCCTAGCCTGAGCGTGACTGCAGGTGGCATCGCAACCTCTCGATCCGCCCTGCTCTGTGCATGACAGGGGAAGGCGCCCCAACTCCCCAATCGGCCCTGCTCTGAGCCCGACCAGGGGCTGCACCTAGGGATTGGGCCTGCCCTCTGCCACCCGGGAGCAGGCCTAAGCCAGCAGGTCGTTATCTCCCTAGGGGTCCCAGACTGCGAGAGGGCACAGGCCGGGCTAAGTGAACCCTTCTCCCCGCTGAGTGCACAAATTTTTGTGCTCCGGGCCTCTAGTCTACACTTATAAAAGAGAAACATGCAAATTGGTATCATTCTGCTATGCCCACCAGCCAATCAGGATGAGCATGCAAATTAACCCAACAAAGATGGCGGTTAATTTGCATATGCAGGTGTGGAACGAAGACTGAAGACACTGAAGACTGAAGACGACTGAAGACTGAAGAGGCTTGCCTTCTCTGCTGCGGCTGGAGTGAAGGCCTGGGTCCCAGGTGCCGGAAGAAAACTGGTGCCAGCAGCCAGGGGAAGGAAGGCGTATTGCACGAATCTCTTTGTACAATGGGCCTCTAGTATATACATAAACATAAATATACATATAGAGATGTATAGGTATTATGTGAACCCACATAATATTCTCTAGTGGGTCTTGGTCTGCTCTGGCCAGTGGAATATATATATATATATATATATATATATATATATATATATATTTATAGTGTGTGTGTGTGAATAATAATGTATAACTATTTATATGTGTTGTGTGTTTTATGTGTATATAAATGATAGTGCTACTGCCACTATGCAAGAGTGAGGTAATATTTAGGTGGAATGCTCCAGAAAGACAGGTTGTTAAAACATTGAAATACCTCTGTACTATTTAGTAGAAGACCAAAATAAAACATTGCCCTCAGCCCTCCCAAGTGATCTCTGGCCACCATGGCCCTGGAGAGCCAGGAGTGGGCATTGAAAGGGGATATCCACCAACCTTCCAGCCAGCCCTCTGTAACTCCCACGCCCTGGCTTTCATCTAGAGTGCTCCACTGGCCAGAGCAGACCAAGACTTCCCTTTACCCCTGGTGGTGGCAACAGGGCATCTGGTGCCATCTAGCTCCTGTTTGGTGTGCTACCTACTGCTACGTCACCTTTATGTGGCTGCTTGTGGGAACTGCATCTTCCGCAGTGTACCGTATATGTAGGTTGTTAAACAGTTTGAATGTAGGTGTGTACACACATGCACACACACTCACACTACTTATGGACAAAGCCATCTAAAAACAATCTTGCATATTACTTTCCTATTTAAATAAGGGAAAACTTAAATAAAAAATCTGGATGCATTAAGTATTCAGAAAGTTCTTTGTGTGCCTAACATAAAATCTTTCTTATACATATTTGGATATATCTCTGAGTCTCTTTAAATGGATTTAACATAAACAGAAAGTATTCTAGAATCTATACTTCTATTGACTTATGTAGTGTTTAATCAACATGTACTTAGTGATTCTGCAGAGAAGCTGAACACATGTGCTCTGCCCTTATTACATGTTCTTTGCCTTTGGTGGGGGGATTAGCTTTATTCTGTTTAGTCTGTGGCATTTGGTGAGAAATTTAGATTCCCCTAAATTTTATGATCTGGATAGCTATTCTTAGGAAAGGACAGAAGAGCCCCAATTAATTTTGCAAAGGTCGCTCAATTGAAAAGTCAGGCAATGGAATTGATTAAAAGTCATTACCAACTTGACTTAGATTTTCACCAGTAACTAAAAGGACAAGAGGCTGTTCAGCCAACAATTGTCCCTTGCAGAGTTTAAACATTTTTTGAAGATTACAAGTGGTTTTAAAATATTCATGTGCATTCATTTCTGTTGCTATCTCTACAAGTGGAACTTTCCCAGTGGCTGCTGAGTTGCATAGTTGTTTACTCAAGGGCCTGTTAAAATATTTGAAATTATTAAAGTATTCTCACATGGTGGAAATTTTGGAAATAGAGAAAAGGCATGTGATAGTACCTGTGATATTGGTGCTCGGACATACTAATACGTAATTCCATTTTAGTGTCTTCTTTCTTTCTATTTTTATAGCTGTAATTGATGTTTATATATAATTTTGTGTACTGACCTTTATCATTTTGTCCTTGTCTTCTGTAGCCTTCATTACCATTATTTTAACAGCTGTCTATTTTAAGTAAACTAAACTGTACCATGATTTATTTAGTCAGTGCTTCTCTTACCGTAATTCTCACCTTTTCCTCCTTCTTCCCTGTACTCCTTCTGTTAAATCACTGGTTTTCTTAGTAAGACTAATGAAAATAACATTGAAGTAGGAACCTAATGATTTGGACCGTATAGCTTTGCCAAGTTGTGTAATTTCTCTAACTGTGTCCCATCTATCACAAGGTAATAACTGCGGCTGACCCCTTCCTACCCCCACACTTAACCTGTCTCACAGGAAAAAGTAAAATTTGTCTCTTATCACCTGTAACTTCCATTAAATAAATGGAATAGATCAACTAAACCAGGCTAAGAAACAGCAAATACTATGCATTTCATAAAACAGATTTTAAATTGTTCTTCTAAACATAGATGATAAGCTGTTGACAAATTGTAATTATTTACTTCTGAGTTTTGGTCCTCATGGTTATTTTCATGGATGTGGTAAGACCTTATTTACTTAAAAGTATTTTTAGCCATAGGACTCTTCTTTAGGAAACATTTGGTTGGTTTTTCTTTCGATATCTGTAGAACAACCCGAACGTCAAGTTTTTTTCTCTCAGATGAACAGTATAATCTGACAAATAGCAAACTCTTCTAAAAGTAACAACTGACTCCACTGATATTACCAAAAATGCTAACATTTTTTTAAAAATATGTTTTTATTTATTTTTTTAGAGAGGGGGGAGAGAGAGAGAGAGAAACATCAATGTGGGAGAGAAATATCCATCAGTTGCCTCCCATATGCACCCACAACCTGGGCATGTGCCCTGACCAGGAATTGAACCGGTGACCCTTTGGTGCACAGGATGTAGCTCTAACCAACTGACCCACCCAGCCAGCGCAAAAAGTTAATATTTTTGACAGAAATTCCTTTGGGAGAATTTCCTGGAAATTGTTCTGAACCCAAGAATGTATCTGAATTTTCTGTTACAGTCATATTCTGAGACTTCTGGCAGAACTCTCTTGGGAACAAAATGGAAAAAAGCTAAGGGTTGAATAGTGGACACAATTTGTAAACTGGGAATGCATTAGGATTATTAGATGAGGTTGCTTCCTAAAAGAAGGCACTTACTCTGTTTCTTCTGAGGCTGAGTACAAATACCTACCTTAAAATACAATTGATTATAAGATTTCCTTTTAATATGAAGAATCGCAAACATTGGGAAAGTATGTAAAATCATATTTTGAACAAATAGCATTAACAAACATTAAACATATTGCCATATTTTTATACATGCACACACATATTTTAAATGAATAAAACAGCTATATTGGAAATTGTGCACTTGTCATTGACCTAATGTCCTTCTCCCCTGCCTTCCTCTTCCCTAGGTATAAACACTATTTTGAATTCAGTGTTTATCATTCCCATGCATTTCTTTATGCTTTTGCTAAAGATAGGTTCATATCTATAAGCAACATGCATTATTGTTTTACATGTTATAAAATTTTAAATTCTTTCATACATATAACTTGTCTTACTCAACATTGCTTTTCACATGATTTCATATTCATGCATACAGACCATTTGCTTAAACTGCCGTATTGTTTTCCATTATGTGATTTTACCACAATTTATTTATTTATCAGCTACCCCCATAAGATGATTGATGGAGGGACAATTTAAAGTCATTTCTTTATAACTTGTTGGTCAAGTAGAACACCAAGGATGCCAGAATTTGGTATTTTCATTACTGCCTTTCCTACCTGTGCTTTTAGTTATTTTACTCCTTTCTTTCTATTTTGGCCTGGTCCCCTGAAAAGACTAAGCTGAATCACTAACAAGTTACTCTACAGACATAATGGGTACCCACTATATGTTAGGGTAGAGATAAACGTAAGCCAGATATTGGCCAACAAATAGGCCGCTGTCAAGTCTATAATCATGAAGTTGTAAATATACATTCATATCTGTACTGTAATCCCCGTGGGTTTTCTGTACATTCACTTGCTGCACTTTAATTTTTACCTATAAAAGAGTTTCATGGTTTAAATTTACAAAATATAACAACTAATAAGGATTTAATTACTCTTAGTTATTTGCTTATTACAATGTATATTTTTCTTGTTTTATTTGATACAATATTATATTTTAAGACCAAAGCATTAGAGATCATTAAAACCATAGCTTTTACTTTTACACAGATATTATTTACAATGTTTTAGCTAAATACTGCTAATTTTATGTAGAGAGTGCCTATGGAATTGAAACTGCCATTTTTCTTCCAAAAAAGAAAAGGGAACTCAAGAATCAATTATGTCTGTTTCCCTATTTTATTAGACAACATTGTTGTGAGCCAACAACTTCTTGTTTTTCTATGCAAGCTGTAATCTATGACTTGCCTCTGTAATTGCATTAATTTTTGGTGACCAGTACATTTTTGGGTGTTAATAGATAAATTCTATTAATAATTAAACTGTCCTTGTGACTCAATTGTGCTTGTGGTGGAAAATAAGTCTCTGAATAGCTTTCATTTTTTTTCCTTCATGAGCAAATGTCGAATACAGTAAATTAGATTGAACATTTGACTAAAACAGTCATCTATAAGCTAAATGAGGTTTGAGTTGACAAAACTGAATGTTATTAGAAGAACCTATGTGACAAATAAATAAGGTACACATTTTAGAAAAGTTCAAAGAATCATGTGGGCCAAGAAATTTCAAACCTACGATAATATGTTCTGTAAGGGTTAAAATAGATTTTTCAATTATAAAGCAAAGGAAACACATTGTGAATTATTGCAGCTTGTCTTGTTCTTTTTTTTTTCGTTCTGTGATCCAGAAATGACCATATTGATTTTTGTGCTTTTTATTTTAAAAGAAAATCACTGAGATGAAATTTTCATGGCTTTGTGAATACTTTGTTAACTGATGATGACTGAGAGGCTGTGAAGAGGGCAGCTTCTCTGTTGATCACTCATTTGTGCACTGAAGTCTTTTTTTTCAGAGCCATTTCTTATCTGCACTTAGAACAATGATCCTTATGGTTTGTTTTATTCAGATCAAGTTTTCAGAATCTGACTACTTTGGCAACGTCCTGCAAACTCGCAAGTATTTAGCACAGTCTGATTTCTTCTGGCTGAGAAAAGCTGTTCCAAAAACAGAGTGAGTAAAAGTGAAATAGATAAATAATGTTGGTGGGAAAAGGAGTCTCTTTGGACCAGACTTTGTAATTTCCCTCAAGTCAGAGTAACTGGCTTGCCAGTTATCTTGCTTTGGCAAAATCTGTGTCATGTTTTGGCAACTCTTATTTCTGCTATTATATGAATCACTTGTTCAGTTCAATTATGGCTCCTTCACTCCTAGCATCAACACATATCAAAATAAGGCTTATTAGGGTTTATCAGGATGCCAGCATTTAAAGCATTTCTAGATCTTGTTATATGTATGTTATATTATATTATATATATATGAATATATATGTGAATATTATACATATATGAATATATATGAATATATGTATATATATTTCATATATATATGAAATAAATTTCTGAATGTCACATTCAGGTAGAAACTTTTAAAGACCTCAAAGAACAAATATTAAAAACATAAAGTATGATTACAAATGTAGAAGTAATTGTATAATTAGTAAGTAACTAGAGGACATTTGATGAGATAATGAGTGCCACAGAACTGATAGCTCTGTTATCTCCTTCCAATAGTAGTTATGATTTATCCCCCTTCTCTTCAGCTGCCTATAGGTACTGTCCCTGAAGATAAGAAAGTTTCCTTAGGAACTTTTGGGCTAGGGCTAGCCTTGATATTTTCCCCCTAACAAAATGTGTGTGATGATGATGATGACAGCAGGTAACAATTATGTGCTTATAGTATGCCAGGAAGTGCTGCACATGTTTTAATTCATTTTATCCTCTTGTCAATTCTGTGAGGTCTAGGTACTACTTATTATCCCCATTTTACAAATGAATAAGAGGCTTACAATTGAGACGTTCTTCTGTTCAGGTTTAGATGACTTTTTGTTCATTCTTGCTAGCACTTGTGACTCTGATCTGCTAAGGTCCACTTCTCCAATGTGTTTATCTCTCTGTTCTCCAGATTGGATCATTTCTATTGCTCTAGCTTCAAATTCACTGATTCCTTCTTGCATAGTCTCAGATTTGCTGTTGACTCATCTAACACATTTTTCATTTTGATTATTGGACTTTTCTTTCCATATGGATGCCTTTTATAGTTTGTTTCTCTGTTGTGATTCTTTATTTATTGAATCATTATCATCATATTTTCCATTAAGTCTTTGACTATAGCTTATTTTATTTCTTTGAATTAATTTATAATGGCTTCTTTCAAGTTTTTGTCTGCTAAACCCAACAACTGGGCTCATTTAGAGTCAGTTTTTATTGATTGCTTTTTATTTGGCTTTATACTTTTTCTTTGCATAGCATATTTTTGTCATGTTGAAAATGACATTTTATTTTTTTTTTAATCTTCATTGTTGAAAGTGTGAAAATGACATTTAATATATTCTAGCAAATGTGGGTTCTGATATTTCTGAGACTTTTTAAAAAGTAATGTTCCTGGACTTACACTACAGAATCTGTGTCCTCTATAGTATGCAGCTGTAGATGTCTCTGCTTATTTTTTAAATTCTTTTTAATTTTATTTATTAGCCCAGTGGTTCTTAACCTTCCTAATGCCGCGACCCTTTAATACCTCATGTGGTGACCCCCAACCATAAAATTATTTTCATTGCTACTTTATAACTGTAATTTTGCTACTGTTATGAATTGTAATGTAAATATCTGATATGCAGGATGTATTTTCATTGTTACAAATTGAACATAATTAAAGCATAGTGATTAATCACAAAAACAATATGTAATTATGTATGTGTTTTCAGATGGTCTTAGGCAACCCCTGTGAAAGGGTTGTTCAACCCCTGCCGGGAGCCGGTCCATGCTTGCTGTTTCAAGGGACCTGGCATATATGGCATACTGTTCTTAAATATGTTTGCTCACCTTCTTGGCACTATGTGTTTTAACCAAGGTCTCTGAGAAAGGTTGTTTCCCCAGGTAGGGATTTTCCCCTGAAGTTAGGGAGGGAATAAAACCTCTTAACTAAGTGCCAGGCGGGTAATTAATCACTTTAACTATGAACAATCATGCTTAAGCTACATAATCTTTACTCCCTGGAATGGAGATAAGAAACGCCCTAACCTTTGGAATAGAGATTGATAGGATTGGAATCAACTGGTATAAATACAGATGTAATAAGACAGAACTCAGAAGACAGAACGAAGAAGACAGAACCTACATAGAACCTAGAGACAGAGAGAACATGGCAAAAGATCCTGGACTGAACCTGACTACAGAAATTGGCAAGAGAACCTGACTAGAACCTGGTGACTGAACCTGGCTGGAGAACCTGGACAGAACCTGGCTGAAGAACCTAGCGAGGGAACATGGCTACAGAACCTGGCTGGAGAACCTGGAGAACCTAGCAAGAGAACATGGACACAGAACCTGGCTGGAGATCCTAAGCAGAACCTCTCTGGAGATCCAGACCAGAACTTGGCTGGAGATCCTGGCTGGAGATCCTGGCTAGGCTGCTGATCAACTGAACACTGTCTCCGTGTCCTTCCTTCTTCGCCGACTCCGTCTACGCCTTTGGGAACCCCTGGACCTGCTGGGGTTGGACCCCAGCAAACCCCCAAAGGGGTCATGACCCACAGGTTGGCGACCCACAGATTGAGAACCACTGTATTAGCCTCACTTCCTAGAGTTTGTCCCTGTATCTGCATAGTTTAGTGCTCAGGGGATCAGGACTGAGCTTTATTCAAACACTTCTAGCCTGTAGGGCTTTTACCCTCTGCCAGTTGGTCTGTGGTAGGAGTTGGGAGTGCATTCAAAGTTACAGCCTGCCTTAGATTTTACTTCCCACTGGACACTCTCTGCTGTCCCCTCTATATGTTCCTGGTTTCCCAGTCAGCCAGGGATATGTGGCGAGCTTATCTCACCCTTCTACGACTCTTAGTTCCAGGATCTTACTTTTAAATTTCTGGCTGGTCCATTGCTCTCCCCAATGGGAATTATAATTTCAGGCTATCAAAGCTATGGGTTGTCTTCATTTATTTTTTAACAAGTTCAACAGTTTGAGCTGACATAGCTGCAAGTTTTCACCTCCACTCCTAATTGAGTCCACCCCCTGTGGCAAAAAGCTGCTGATTGTTCAGTCAGCCCTATCCTGAGAAAAGTTCTCATAGACTGAGCTGGGAGGGATGGGAGCAGTGCCCGGCTAGGCTATAGACTTCTGTTCTACTTACTTCCAGCTCTAGCAGTTTTTCCTAAATTAAACCTTTTTTTTTTTTTTCAATTTGCTGTTTGCCTTTGATCAATTCCCAGAGCCCTAAAATGGTTGTTTGTTAACAACTTTGTCCAAGTGATTTTTTTGTGGAAAGGATTTGTTGACCTTCTCGTACATCATAGCTGGAAGCCTGGCTTCCATGCCCACCTTTTTTGAATGGCCCACTTTTTAAGCCTGTCTTATATTCTGGCCTCCAGATTTTTGGCTGGCTCTTTTTATGCTCTCTGGGTCTCTTGTTATTTTTCCTTCCAACTCCCTTCTCTATTCTGGCCTCTAGACACTCTACGTTCCATACCATCCCTTGCCTTAAACTGGGATTACTGCCTTTCCCTCTTAGCCATGATTTCCATCTAGCCATTCCTGCCTTCTGCCATTCAAACCTTCCTATAACACGCACCCACACAGTTAGTGAAAACTTTGACTCCAGGAGTAGGCCTAAAGCTGAATCACTCCCTTACCCATCCCTGATGCCAATCAAAAGCACAAAGGAAGAGAGCAGAAAGCTTTAGAACTTCTTTGGAAATGACAGATAACTGGTTTAAAGCCATCTGCTCCACTGCCCTTGGTTCTCTCCTCTCATCATAGTATTGTTTAGTCTATCCTACTTCATTCCCAACCTAAATAATTCAATAGTAATTTCACCTTTAGGGTTCTAAAACTAGCTTCTCAAATCCAATGACTTCAGCAAATGGTTTCCAATATCCCAATGAGCATCTGCATATAGTATGGTAGTCACAGATCTGTGAATATCATCCTGCCCTTTCAGATCTACTTCAGATCAATCCAAACTCTTTTTTTTTCCAACTTGTGGAAAATGCAAGGCTCTTACAAGTATTTCTGTGAAACTTCTGGGTCTTCTCAGAGACTCTTCTGTATTGGAGATGCTGCCAAGTTAATTGTTCAGTTTCAAAATGACGTTGTTCATTTGGGTGTGTAGCAAAGGCTGGGTTGCTATTTGAAAAACTCCTATGTCATTTTTAATATCATCCTAAAATACTGATGGGCTGTCAGATTCTAAAAGCCTTGACTATTTCTAATTTTTTGCTGGCTGACTTTGTGGGCTTAGAAAAACAGTGATTTGCATAAGTTTTATTCTCTATCACAAATAACTATTTCAGAAGGACATTAAATTGGTTAATGTTTCTGGAAAGTTCTCCAGGAATGAAAATCAGCACAATGCTAGCAAATCTTATTTTCTCTGATATATGTCTATTTCAGGGAAAGCAACATTAAGGAATTTAAGGTCCTTTGTACATGATAAGGTGATGCAATAGTTAATTTTTTAAAAGAAATTTTGGGCTGGTCCTTTTCTGGCGTGGTAGATAATTTTAGCTTTATGATACTCATTGGCTTTAATAGATATCTTTTAGGCCTAAAAATTCATGAGTTAATCGAGTGAGGACGATTGTGGAGTATCTCCACTACACTAGTTTACTTAGTTCAGCACATCATGATTATATTTCTACAAAGCCCTGAAATAACATTTTGCTTCTTTGTGGGTATAGGAGATAAATACCCTTTATCTTTCATTCTCATGGAAACCATTTTTGCTGCACTAATGTACATTAAGAAGTTTCTAATGTGATGATAAATGTCAGCAAGAATGGAATTAATTGGGTGGTCATCCCTGAAGGTACATATTTAGTGTTGGTTCTCAGAATTGTCACTTCATCATCTTGCTTAAAAATAGGGGATTTACTTCATTTCTCAGCTTGAATCAAAAGTAATTTCTTTCCCCCAGGATCCCCCTTCTTTGACAGAAATTATTTTAAGCTAGCTTCCCTATTAACTCATTCTCACTCTACCGTGACCAAACATGACTGGATTTTCTTTCTCTAGCTTCTGAAAAAATGTGTAAAAATACATCAAATGTCTATACAAATTATGGTCCTGTGCCAAATTTTTATTTGCAAAAGCATTATCTATAACATGGAATTGGAAGGATATAATCTACAGGATATTAGAAATTAAGCAGTAAATACTCCATGATTTTTCCATTCTATACTCCTTAGACTATCATTATGAGTTGATAGGTAAAATATAAAACTCTAGCTTCATGCACATCTATTTTATAGGGTTCATATAAACCAGGGTGCCAATGTCCTTTCCTTTAGATTATTGTATTTCAGTATTACGGTCCTTTTATATATCCCATTGTCCAGTATAATTTTATTTCCATGTATTTTTGGATTTGAAATTTATATGAGACCTCTTCCCTTCTTATCCGCGAAATCATTAACCAAACATAGGATAGAGGAACACCCTAAAGACATAGGAAGGAAAATTTAAAGCACATGAATGACATTTTTTATTTATCCAAATAAATGTATACATAGCAATAAATTCATTTAAGTAGATTTAGTGATCTTCTGCATAGCACATACCACTTGGACAATAGTCTTAGCCCATAAGGAACTTAAAATCTTGTTGGGAGATAAGTTATGCAAACTCAAATGCCTTCAGGGCCCATGAGTTAACAAACGGTGGCCTAGACAGGTGTAAATGGTAGGGAATGGAGTGTACTATGGAGCACTAGTGATCATACATCTCATTTTAAGGGATTCCAGTTTAGTACCTTTTAAAACCACCGTGTTGGACAAATGAAACGTTTTTATGGAAAAATTCAACCTATTAGGTAGCACTTAGTCTCTGGACAGCCAACTTTTCAGTATTTCAATGATCTAATGTTGTATAACAAGCCACCCTAAAGTTTAGAGGGTTAAAACAACAGTAACTGTTTATTCTCTCTTGTGGCTCTGGAGGTCATTAGGTCCAGCTGGGTGGTTCTTGCTCATGGTCTTTCATGTAAGTCACAGTCAGATAGTGACTGAGACTGGAGTCACATGAAAGACTTCCTCTCTTGGATCTAGTGGTTGATGCAGGCTGTTGGCTGGAATGCCTGCTGCAGCTCTCTGTGAGTACTGGGCTTCTTTATAGCATGCTGATTGAGCAAGAAACTTCAAAGAGCAAGTTTCCTAAGAAGGAGAGAGTGAGGGAGGGCAGCACATGTGGTCACCTGATGGGGGAGAGGGGTTGTATCATCTTTAACTGCCTAGCATTGGAAGTCACATGGTGTCATTGTCCACTGCAGTGTATGTTTTAGAAGTGAGTCACCAAGGCTAACCCATAATCAAGAGGAGAGGAGCTTAGATTTCACCTCCTAATAGGAGGAGTGTAAAAAAAATTACAGATCAGAACTAGCACAGGTAGCCTTATATTAGAGAATAATAAAACTAAATATATAATAAACTTGGATGTAATAAGGGTGATATAGAAAATATTTAACAGCATGGGCACTGACCAATCTATATATATAAAAGCCAAGCTACCGAATGACCAGTCACTATGATGCACATTGCGGTGACCAACCGGCCTGATTGGGGCCCCAGTCAGCTCCCCTCAACCTCCCGTGGCCCCTCCCCCCAGCCAGCCCCACCCCTGATCAGCTCCCCCCATCCTGATCAGGGTTGGGACTGGCCGGCCAACCTCCCACATCCCCTTCTCCCCCACACCCGCCAGCCCGGCTCTGATCGGCCCCTATTGGGGCGGGTGGCCTGAACCACCTGTGCACGAATTTGTGCACCGGGCCTCTAGTAAGAAATATAGCATCCACAACTGATATGAGCTCTGACTATAATCAAGGCTCTAAACATGCCCTAGAATCAGCAGGAGCTCTGGGAGGTCAGGAAAACTGAAGTCATGTATCTGAAATAAGATTTTTAGGTATGCTTGCTGAAGCTTCAGAGCACCCATGTGGTTGTTTGATTTCTTTGTTTTGTCAATCTTTTCTTTTTTTAAGATTTTCTTTTAAAAAATATATTTCATTGATTTTTTACAGAGAGAAAGGGAGAGGGATAGAGAGTCAGAAACATTGATGAGAGAGAAACATCAATCAGCTGCTTCCTGCACACTCCCTACTGGGTATGTGCCCGCAACCAAGGTACATGCCCTTGACCGGAATCGAACCTGGGACCCTTGAGTCCACAGGCCGATGCTCTATCCACTGAGCCAAACCAGTTAGGGCTGTTTTGTCCATCTTGATCCATCATCAGTTAGAAACATTTTCCTTGCATGGCTCTTACCCTAATATTCTGAAAGTTTATTCTTTGCAAAAGCGAGAGGAGTTGGGAGGAATGGGAAGAGAAGGGGTGAGCTCTAGGAATACACTTAATCTTTTGAATATATTATAGTTCAGTCCAATGTTATTTAAAAGACAAGTTGAGATACACCTGGATTCTCCCTCTCTTGACCCAAAAAGCAGACATACAAATGCTTGGGTCTTTGGGTAGTGTATTATTTTTATGTTACTGCTGTAATACATTACCACAACTGTAGCAACTCAAAATCACAAATGTATTATTTCACAGTTCTGCAGGTTAGAAGGGTGGATTGGCTTGGCTGGTTTCTCAGCTCCAGGTTTTGCAAGGCTGAAATTAAGGTGTCAGCTGGGCAGGCCCTTAGCAGGAGGCTCTGGGAAGAAGCCTCTTCCAAGCTCATCAAGTGTTGGCAGAATCCCGTTTCTTGTGGTTGTAGAACTAAGGTCCCTCCTTCCTTCGTGACGGTTAGCTGGGAGCCACTCTTCACTCGATATCTCTCTTGCACATGGCCCCTGCATCTCAGAGCCAGAAACAGTGTGTGGAATCCTTTTCACTCTTGGATTCTCTGGACTTCTGGTTGTGTAGCATCTCTTCTGACTTTCTCCTCTTCTGTGTTGTAGCTCTCAGATTCCAGTTAGAGAAGGTTTAATGTGCTGGGGTCCAACCCCAGCAGGTCCAGGGGTCCCCAAAGGTGTGGACGGAGTCGGCGAAGAAGGAATGACACAGAGACAGCTTTCAGTTGATCAGCAGCCTAGCCAGGATCTCCAGCCAAGTTCTGTTCAGGATCTCCAGCGAAGTTCTGGTTAGGATCTCCAGCCAAGTTCTGTGTCCATGTTCCCTTGCTAGGTTCTCCAGTTCTAGGTTCTCCAGCCAGGTTCTGTAGCCATGTTCCCTCGCTAGGTTCTCCAGCCAGGTTCTGTCCAGGTTCTCCAGCCAGGTTCGGTCACCAGATTCTAGTCAGGTTCTCTTGCCATGTTCTATCCAGGTTCTGTAGCCAGGTTCTGTCTCTAAGATCTTCAGCCATGTTCTCTCGCTAGGTTCTGTCTCTAGGTTCTGTGGCCAGTTTCTGTCCAGGATCTTTTGCCATGTTCTCTCCAGCGAAGTTCTTCTGTCTCTAGGTTCTGTGTAGGTTCTGTGTCTAAGTTCTGTGCCTCTCTTCTAAGTTCTGTCTCCTGTTGTCTTGTTACATCTGTATTTATACCAGTTGATTCAGTCCTATCAATCTCTATTACAAAGGTTAGGGCGTTTCTTATCTCTATTCCAGGGAGTAAAGATTATGTAGCTTAAGCATGATTGTTCGTAGTTAAAGTGATTAATTACCCACCTGGCACTTAGTTGAGGGGTTTTATTCCCTCCCTAACTTCAGGGGAAAATCCCTACCTGGGGAAGCAACCTTTCTCAGAGAGGAGACCTTGGTTAAAACACATAGTGCCAAGAAGGTGAGCAAACATATTAAGAACAGTATGCCATATATGCCAGGTCCTTTGAAACAGCAAGGATGGACTGGCTCCCGGCATTAATGCTCTTAAGAGCCCATGTGATTCAAATGGGAACACACGGAAAATCCAGGATAACCTCCCTATTTTTAGGTCCTTAAACTTAATTACTCTGCAGTCCTCTTTGCCATGTGATGTAACATATTCACAGGATCCAGGGATTAGTATGTAGATATCTTTTTGGGAGTCATAATTCTACCTACTATAGATAGCAACAAATAAAGGTGCTTTTATATCCACTTATTTCCTCAGGAAAATAGTCCAGTCAGTAACTTTGTGTTAATCATTAAGACCTTTTGAAATACGAATCTTAAAGTTGAATGAAAAGAATATACACTTATGGAAGAGAGTATAGGTTTCAATTTTGACAAGAGAAGGGAAACTCTCTTTCTTGATATCCAATAATATCTCCAGTATACTATAATACTTAAGAGAACTGGTTTGAAGTTCAGACTGACCAGACTTTGTACAAGCATATAATGCTTGTAAATTTCATTGTCTTCATTTGTGTAATGAGCTAATAATTGTTATAGTTGCTATGGGGAAAAACCTATCAATAGGAAGTGCTGAGGACATAGTAATTGCTCAATGAATATTAGTTAATAATAATAATAATAATAATAATAATAATAATAGAATGACATATACATGGACTTCCTTATAGATGGGGAAAAGGTATGGGTGGGCCAACAAGAATCATCACTTAGATTTCCTACTAGTTTCAGATTACTCACATACATAATTATTCTATTAAACATAAATTAGTAAAATGATTGTTCTGAAAAGGAATTTATATTAAGCAATTTAGCTTCAAACAAATTGCTTTGTTTTAATCATAAAGGGGATTGGCTAAAACTCACAGCCATCTGAGTCAAGGGTGGCAAACTATGGCTTGTGGCTAAATCTTGCCTGCTGCCTGTTTTTGTATGGCTCATGAGAAATTCTTAGAGAGAAATGTTTGTAGTTGATTTGATGATACAAAGCACAAACTTTGAACCCCAATTAGGCAAAATGTTGTCCTGCACCAAAAGAATTCCATTCTTTTTAATAGTCCTGTATTACCAAAAATTGTACATGATTATTATGTTTTGAATTTCATTAAAGATTTGTGGAAAAATTTCTCACTATAGCAGTATCTATATAACATCCTTGATTTTGCCTCTTTGTCTGCAAAATACCTACATGTTTACCATCTGACTCTTCACAGAAAATTTTTTTTTTCCAGAGTTCTAATTTAAGTGGGGTGTAAATTCTTCATAGCTGGAAGGTACTCCCAAGATCTTCTAATGCAACCTTAATTTCATAGCTAAAGCTGAACCTCAGAAAGTAGGCGACTCTTCCACCACAGCCTAGCTAGTTGGTGATAGTGGCAGAACGAGTCAGTCGATCTTTTGGTGGTTAAATCAGTAAACTTTCCACCAGACTAGGCAGATACTCTGGGTAGCATGGTTGTACTTTATTAATCTTTCTTTACATGGACCCCTGTGTTAACACTATTCCATTTTTTTTTTAATGAGGAAAGGTCAGAGGTTACGCCGCATAGTAACTCAGCTGTCCCGTGGGCCCATTAAACAGGGCCTGGCAAACATCAGCTTGTTGCCATGTTTCCATCTGCAAGGAGAGCCCGTTAGAGTCTAGGATTTCTCATTAAACTGTTTCAGAAGCACTGGTGCTGACTTTCTCTGTAGTTAGCAACAGCGAATAAACAGGCATGTTAATATATTCTCATTGAACCATGTTCAGTTTAGGATGAGATTGTTTATTGAGCAGAACAATAGCCCTAAATTGAAGCGATAATTTCCCCACTTGCCTCATATCCCCATTGTTCCCTGGTTAACATTGCGTTTGTTCTTGCTGCTCTCCTGCCTGGATAATGATGATCACTTGGTGATATTTGTTTCTCTTGCTACAGGTGGTTTACAAATCCAACGACTGTCAATGCTTTCTATAGTGCATCTACCAACCAAATCCGTGAGTACTCTGCTTCTCTTTTCCTTGTTAATCTGGTACAAAATGGAAGGAACTTTTCCAGGACTATGATTAAGGGTAGGGCATTTTTTTAGTTTTGCCCCAAAAGTGACCAGGTATTTTGGTGAAAGAAATTTATTTCCATACCCATATGCCCAATTTTCCTCACTCCTTTCACCTTTCAAGTTCTTTAAAGCTTTATATCACCATTGAGTGAAAAACTCCCAACTACAATAAATAAAAATACAATGAAGTTAGCCATGAAAAGAAACAAGCTTCCACTTTTCTCTCAGAATGGTCTTACTGATTTTGTCTATACCATTTTGTTTATTTTTAGGATTGAGCAGAAAAACAAGCAGATAACACTGAGTAGATTATAGAACCTGAGGGGACTATCTATATAGTAGAGGCCCGGTACACAAAATTGTGCACATAGCGGGGGTACCTCAGCCCGGCCTGCTCCCGCTCGCAGTATAGGAGCCCTCGGACATCCTTAGAGCTGCCTCGGAGGTGGGAGAGGCTCCCACCACCACCGCTGCACTCACCAGCCATGAGCCCGGCTCAGGGCTTCTGGCTGAGCAGCGCTCCCCCTGTGCGAACGCACTGACCACCAGGGGGCACCACCTGCATTGAGTGTCTGCCCCCTGGTGGTCAGTGCACATCATAGTACCGGTCGTTCCACTGTTCGGTCTATTTGCATATTAGCCTTTTATTATATAGAATAAGAAAAGTTTGGAAATGTTCTGATTAACCCTAGGATGCAAAGGCTTGAGTTTCTTTTATTTACATGCTGTGGATATATGTAATTATAAATGCCATGATGAGTTTAAAAATTATTAAAGATCAGATTGGCACAAATTAAAAATCTGACAGCACCAAGTGTTGGCACCCAGGACAGACAGTCACTGCTGGTGAAAGTAGAAATTGGTTCACTCACTTTGCAGAGCAATTTGGCAACATAGAAAGACAAAGTTGTGCATGCATCTCTCTGACCATCATTTGCGCTCTTGGCATGTGACCTAGTGCTGTGATTCTCAAAATGTGGTCCTGGGACAACAGCAAGAACATCATGGGGGAACTTGTTAAAATGCACCGTAGACCTATTGTTCACAAACCCTGGACACAGGGCTCAGAAATCTCTTTTATTAAGCTCTCTTGGTGACTCTAACATAGTTTGAGAACTACTGCCCTAAAGAAGTCTCATATAGTAAGCCCCATGTGAGAATGCTCATAACAGTATTGTTTATAATAGCAGGAAAAGGGGAATAAGCTATGTGTCCCTCCACAGGAAAATGAATTAAATGTGGCATGTTTACACAAAGGAATGCCACATAGCAGTGAACAATGAGTGACCTAGAGAAGTCAGTGATGGCGAACCTTTTGAGCTCGGCGTGTCAGCATTTTGAAAAACCCTAACTTAACTCTGGTGCCGTGTCACATATAGAAATTTTTTGATCTTTGCAACCATAGTAAAACAAAGATTTATATTTTGGATATTTATTTTATATATTTAAATGCCATTTAACAAAGAAAAATCAACCAAAAAAATGAGTTCACGTGTCACCTCTGACACGCGTGTCATAGGTTCGCCATCACTGACCTAGAGTGACATGTGTTAACATGGATGAGCCTCATAGATATTCTATTGTGTGGTGGAAAAAACAACTTGGAAAAATATATTGAGTATGTTGCTATATAAATGAGGTTCAGAAGCATGCAGGACAATTCTATTTGACATTCATGAGAATGACAAATGGTGAGTTCAGGTTGGTGGTTACCTGTTATGGAGAAGGTGGTCCTCTTCTGCTTGAGCCCTTACACGTTTCTCATACCCCTGCCCCCCTCCTACACCTCTTCTGGTATCCATCTTCCCTCCCTTGCTTGGCAATAACATCTAATCTCATGGTTTTAAGCATCTCTCTATGCTGTTTATTGACTGTGGGGGATGGAATTTATAAAGACTAGCCACCCTTGAGCATGCCCCCATACCTATAATCACCTCCTCTCTGGCATCCCTGCTTCTGTCCTTATCCCCCTTCAATCTATTCTAAATATAATATTGCAGTATTTTAAGATGTTTTACAATCACCTCATTTTCCTCCTTTGCTCAGAACCCGTTATCAGCTTCCTCACTTATTCAGATTAAGAGCCAAGCTACTTGCAATGGCCAGGGGCCTCTTTCCAGGCTGCCTTTTTCCCTATCTGTTCCAGCAACATTGGCCTCCTTTCTGTTCCTAAAGCATGAGACCCTTCCCTCCTGGCATTTTTACTCTGGGCTCTCTTTGAGTAGGAAAACTTCCCTAAGTGCTCTGTATGGTTCACACTCCCAATTCCTTCAAATATTTGCTCAAATGCTACCTTCTCAGTGAGGCATCCTGCATGCTCACAGTACACCCTTCATGCTGGCCCTCATCTGGACAGGACTCCCTGGCCACAGAGGACAGACAGCCCTGAGGCTGTGGTCTCCTGCTCCCAGCGGGCACATCTCCTTAGAGTTGTCCTCATGTGGCCACACTTGGGAATGGCAGTCTCTGCAGAACTGGTCTGGGAGGGTAGTGAACAGAAGGAAAACAAGCAGATGGTGGTAATTTTGGATTTTTACATCAGTTTATGTAATCAAATCAGTTAAATATTTTGAATGTCACTCCTTACTGTACAAGTATTCACTGTTATCATGAAAATACCATTGCTTTCGTCCCCCCAGCTTTATGGAGATATAATTGACAAATAAAAATTGTCTGAATTTAAAATGTACAACATGATGTTTTAATATAGCTCCAAGTTGAAAACTAGGCTGCATATGGAAATTTATGATATTAGGGCTATCAATTATAAACATTATAATAATATGAATTATATTTATATAATATGAATTATAATATTACTTGAAATAACCTATTGGGCAATAGAAAGTTCTGTAGATTATCCACTTTAAAAGAAAATGTTTTATATAATATTTGGTACATGCTAAATAATATATGGAACATGCTAGAACATACGAAGTTATAAAGGATATAAGAAAACATATGATAAATATATGCCTGTGAATCCACCACCCAACCAAGAACTGGAACATTCCCAATATTATTGCATCTGTCCATGCTCCTCCCCATCCTATTCCTCTCCCACACCATAGAGGTAACCATTATTCTGATTTGTGTGTTTATCATTTTCTTGTTTTTTTTAAAATAAATTTTAAATCATTTAAGTATCCCTAAACAATATATTTATTTTTGTTTATGTTGTAGCATATTAAGACTGATATGCAATCTTAAGCAATTGTGTTTTTTCAATTAGTATGTTTTTAAGATTCATCCATGTAGCATGTGGCAGTAGTTTATTTCATTTTCACTGCCATATAATATTCCATTGTGTGACTGTACCCCAGATTATTTGTTTTACAGATCTTTTCTGTTGAGAGACCTATGTGTTTCCCCCTATATTTTTGCTATTATGAACAGCACTGCTCAGTATATTCTCATACAAGTCCCCTAAAAAAGTGTTTGGAGTCTATACTAGGGATGGAATTACTGGCTTGTAGGGTATGTAAATACTCAACTTTACTAGATAACACCAAATGTTTTCCAAAGTGAGTGTTCCAGACTACAGAAGTGTTTTCATCAACTATCATTTTAACCACTTCTTAGCATTGGTAGACTTAATTTTTACCAATATAGTGAATGTAATAGATCAGCCATTATGCAAGAAAAGGCATTGAGATAGACTATTCACTAATGTTTCCATACTCACTTTCCAATGTCAGTGAATGCTTTTACTGCTCCTTTGAAGATTTAAGTAAGTCTCATAATAATTCTGTCTCCAAGATTCACCCTGCTCAGCCTTTTTCTTGTCTGGGAAGAACCGATCCTATCAGAGGTTTACTGAAGAAGCAACCATTTTAGGGTAACCCAGTGGTTTCTGGAAAGCTCATGAGCAGAGGGGGTTTGGAATGAACAATTTGAAGTGGTATTTTAATTAAGAGATTCAGCTGTTCCTATTTTCCTAATGACCAGTGTTTGCTCTCATTGTAAATTACATTCCCAGGCAAGATGACAAGGAATCCTTTGGGCGATTTTTTTCTCTCTCCTTTCTGATTTTTCTGGACTACAAATTAAGACAGGTGGAGTACCTTCTTATACATTTCCCCACTGGGTTTCCTGGGACACCCCAGCCCCAATTGCCTTCTTTTTGCTTCACTGAAGAAATGAAAAATTGAGGTGATTTTCTGAAATGAACATCTTTATTGATTAGGGCCTGATTCTGACAGCATGTGGCCATCTGTTTAATTGGGTTTCACATCTAAGATGTAACTATACTTAGTAACGTGATTTATGAGGATTTCATTCAGTTCCCATTATCATTTTCTGATTTATGCCAGTTAAGTCTGCTTCTGCGCACAGTAGCGACCTGAGTAGAAAATAGAGAAACGAAAAACCTATAGTTTGTTTTTTTGTTTGTTTGTTTGTTTGTTTTTGCAAATCCACAACTTTGTATGAAACACTATGATTTGTGACTGTCTTTCAATGTTAGATATTTTGCAGGGTGGATATAGTTCCTTATTTTTCTACCCTTGTCAAGCTGGGTAGCAATGTCCTCAGATACAAAATAGTAAGATAGTAATGGTTTAAGTCTGCTCAAGGAGGAGTTATGCTCAGGAACTGTTGCAGAATTTAAGTATACTTGAACTGATAAGGTGGTTTAAGTAGAACACAAGGAGCTGAGGTGATTGGTGCCCAAACTTGTGCTTCTCTAACTTTGTGGTAACAGCAAAACTGGTCTACTTAGTTTGAGTAGGACAGTGGTCGGCAAACAGTGGCTCGCGAGCCACATGCGGCTCTTTGGCCCCTTGAGTGTGGCTCTCCCTAAGCCTTAGGAGTATCCTGATTAAGTTAATAACAATGTACCTACCTATATAGTTTAAGTTTAAAAAATTTGGCTCTCAAAAGAAATTTCAATCGTTGTACTATTGATATTTGGCTCTGTTGACTAATGAGTTTGCTGACCACTGGGTAGGGAAATAGCGAGAACCTCAATGGGAGACCTTGAGTTCCACTGATTTAGTTTTGACTTTGGTCAAGGTATTTTTCCTTCCTTGCCCCTATTTTCTTCATCTGCTACATGTTGAGATTACCTAGCCCACAGAGTCTTGGGTAAGGATTTAATGAGATGAATTTGAAAAGTACCAGCACATTGCCAAGGTTAGGGTTTATATATCTACTAGAGGCCTGGTGCACTGGTGGGGTCCTTTGGCCTGGCCAGCAGGGATCAGTGGACCTCCGTGCCACCGCATCCCGGCCTTATCCGCCAGCTTGTTGGGCTCCAGCCCACTGTCTGTGTTGACCCTGCACAGCACGAAGTAGTGCAGGAAGCAGCAGGCAGCCGGGGAGGAGCCCGAGGCCGGGCTGGGCAGAGTGCCACCCCACTCCTACTCATCCTGGCCCAGCTGCGTCTGCTTCCACTGCTGATCAGGTGCGCAGGGGGAGTGTCCATGGAAGAGGCTCATGCCGCTGCAGCTGTGTTTGCCAGCCGTCAGCCCAGCATCTGGCACCCGTCTGTCAGCTGAGCAGTGCTCCCGCTGTGGGAGCCCACTGACCACCAGGGGGCAGCTCCTGCGTTGAGCATCTACCTCCCTGGTGGTCAGTGCGTGTCATAGCTACCAGCGGTCATCCAGTCGTTTAGGCTTTTATATATATAGATGACTGGTATGCCTGTAATCCCCAGGAGAGCCAGTCCATCAAGAATAGACAGCAAGATATGAAAGTGTTGGAGGGACATATTTTGGACTTTTGATCTTAAAATATTTTATAAATTATAACAATATTTTTACATACTGAAAAAAATACAACCAATTTGGAAAAGTGTTTGGCAGTTTGTTGATATCTCCTGTAACACAGAAATTCCATTTTTGATGATGGATCCTTATGCTCACGATGAGACATGTAACACAAATGTTCATTGCAGCTTTATTCATAATGGCAAAAACCTGGAAAGAACTTAATGTCCATCAACAGAAGACTAGGTAAATAAATTGGTATGTTAATACAATTGAATATTATATAGCAAAGAAAATGAGCAAATGGCTTCATTCTACAGTATGTAAGAATGCCACTGTCTTAATGCCGAATGAAACACTGCATTGTTCCATTCATAAAGTTCGGGAACAAGCAAATGAATCTGTGATCTAAGTGGCAGAAGTGAAAATAATGGCTCTCTGTGTTGGGGTATTGGCTGGGAAGAGACACAAGAAACATTATCTTGATCTGGGAGGTAGTTGCACAGGTGAGTCCTACTATTAAATGTGTGCCTTTACTGTATGTATGTCATACCTCAACATAAACAATGACACCCTCATTTCCCCATAAAATTATTTGGAACAGCATATAGCATGCATAGACATTTTGGATTAATAACAGGTTACCTCAGGGCCAAGCCTCCAGAGGCATAGACTAGAGATCAGCAAACTTTCTCTAAAGGCCCAGGTAGTACATATTTTTGTTTTTGTGAGCCATGTGGTCTCTGTTGAAAAATCTCAACTTTGCCATTGCAATTGCAGACAGTTCATAAACAAGTGAGCATGCTGTGTTCAGTAAAACTATTTACATACACTGTAGTTTGCCCACCCCTATTGTAGAGCACTGTTGGAGGATGGGAGCCAGGAGACTTGACGAGTGTTCTGACCCAGCTTTTAAACTTGGATCTAATCAGGTGGTGGTACTGGAACTGTTTGGAGGGTGGTAGAGTGAACAGCTCACCTTTGGGGTTTCCATTTATACTTATACTAGAGGCCCGGTGCACAAAAATTTGTGCACTCGGGGGGAAGGGGGGTCCCTCAGCCCGGCTTGTGCCCTCTCGCAGTCTGGGACCCCTCGGGAGATAACGCCCTGCTGGCTTAGGCCTGCTCCCGGGTGGCAGAGGGCAGGCCCAATCCCTAGGTGCAGCCCCTGGTCGGGCTCAGAGCAGGGCCAATTGGGGAGTTGGGGCGCCTTCCCCTGTCATGCACAGAGCAGGGCAGATTGGGAGGTTGCGATGCCACCCTCAGTCACGCTCAGGGTAGGGCCGATTGGGGGGTTGGGGCACCGCCCCCTGTCACACTCAAGGCAGGTTCGATGGGGAGGTTGCGGCGCCACCCCCTGTCACGCACAGAGCAGGGCCCATCAGGGGGTTGGGGCTCCGTACCCTGTCATGCACAGAGCAGGACCAATCAGGGAGTTGGGGCGCTGCCCCCTGTCACGCACAGAGCAGGGCCCATCAGGGGGGTTGGGGCTCCGTACCCTGTCACGCACAGAGCAGGGTCAATCAGGGGGTTGAAGAGCTCCCCCCTGTCACTCACAGAGTAGGGTCGATAGGGGAGTTGGGGCACCACCCCCTGTCACATTCAGGGCAGGGCGGATCAGGGGGTTGGGGCGCCGCCCTCTATCACCCACAGAGCAGGGCCGATCAGGGGGTTGGGGCGCCGCCACTGTCACACTCAGGGCAGGGCTGATGGGGAGGTTATGGCTCTACCCCATCACACATAGAGCAGGGCCCATGGGGGGGGGGGGTTTGGGGTGCCGCCCTCTATCACCCACAGAGCAGGGCCGAACAGGGGGTTGAGGCACCGCACCCTGTCACACACAGAGCTGCAGGGCGATCAGGGGGTTGCGGAGCTCCCCCCTATCAGGCACAGAGCAGGGCTGATCAGGGGGTTGGGGCGCCTTCCCCTGTCATGAACAGAGCAGGGCGGATAGGGAGGTTGTGGCCCCGCCCCCTGTCACACACAGAGCCGCAGGGCGATCAGGGGGTTTGGGTGCTGCCCCTGTCACGCTGATCCCAGTGCCGGGAGGCCTCTCGGCTCCGCTGATACCGGTGCTGGGAGGCATATTACCCTTTTACTATATAGGATAGAGGCCTGGTGCATGGGTGGGGCTGGCTGGTTTGCCCTGAAGGGTGTCCTGGATCAGGGTGGGAGTCCCCACTGGGGTGCCTGGCCAGCCTGGGTGAGGGGATGATGGCTGTTTGCAGCTAGTCACACACCCTTCAGGGTGGGGGTCCCCACTGGGGTGCCTGGCCAGTCTGGTTGAGGGGCTGAGGGCTGTTTTCAGGCCGACTGAAGCTCCCAACTGCTCCTTTTTTTCTTTTTTTTTATTCTGGGCCAGCTTTAGCTCTGGCTCCAGCTCTGAGGCTTCTGCTGCTGAAAGAAGGTATCTGGTTTGTTTCGGTTCTATAATCGAAACAATGTATAACTCCAGCTCTGAGATCCCGGGCTCGCTGAAAGCAGGTTTCTGGGGTTTTGTTTAGCTTCTATATTTGTTACAATGTTTCTTAAACTGCAAGCTCAGAGGCCAGCAAGGCAGGCGGGGAACATTGGAGTCCTCTGTCACTGAAGCAAGCAAGCCTCATGTTAGTTTCAAGCTGCCTGGCTGCCAGCCGCCATCTTGGCTGGCAGTTAATTTGCATATTTTGCTGATTAGCCAATGGGAAGGGTAGCGGTCATATGCCAATTACCATGTTTCTCTTTTATTAGATAGGATGGATGGATTGGTATTTAGAATAAAATCCATTTCATATATTCAATATCAAAGCATATCTGCAAAGTGCCTCATTTCAGTTTATTTTCATATGACTCAAATCATATTAAGGAATTATTTTAAGCCAATAAAACCTTGGCTTGTAAACAGGCAAGGCCTGAGGGCTAAAACCAATGATGTTATTATCTTTGCTGTTATACACAAGGGATTTGGATTCCTCAGTTTAATCACAGATATTCTGCTAAAGAAAATAAGCCTTTGTCCAGAGGCTGGGCTTATGCTAGCATCAAACTATAGAATTAATCCTGAAATCAAACATTTATTTTGCTGTTAAGGAAAAAACTATGTTTCAAGCTGGGAGAATTTCTCGTACTTCGTTGACTCTGCCTAAAACCACAAAGTGGAATTAAATTCCTGAATTCACTTGCTGCTGTATTTTTTTTTTTGCGGGGGGGGGCATTTTGGGAATAGTCTTTCATAGTTTTGAAGCTAGAAGGAAGGAAACTTGAAATGGTCACCTGATCCAAACTTCTCATTATCTAGAAGAGATCCTGACACTTAGAGCAACTCTTAGTAATTTTTCCAGTTATTCACTTAATATTTATAGAGACCCCAGTGATTCTTACCTCCTGGTATTCATGCCCCAGTGTAGCCCTCTCCCACACTGAATAAGTCTGACCTCTGTAAACAGTAGGATACTATAGAAATGATGGAGGATGACTTCTGAGGCTAGGTCATAAAAGACATTGTGGCTTCTGCTTTGCTCTCTTGGTCACTCTTGGGAAGCCAGCAACCATGTCATGAAGGCACTCAAGAAGCAAGGTTGTGGGTCACCTGCTACAACTATTTTAAGACGCTCTTGTCCTGATGCAGTCGAGGACTCTGGAAGTCCTCATACAGCCCCTGTCTCTGAGGCCTGACCAACGAGGCAGCCAAGATTGACATTCAGGGTAGTGCCACCAGAGGACAAGGGTACTCTCAAGTGGAAAGCCCTGCAGTCTCATGGCATTCCTGTTAATTTGGTTAGTCCCAGAACCAATGCCAGGAGGGACCCATTTGCCACCTGTAGGGCACTGGTTGTTTTTAGATAGTAGAGGACTGAGCAGGTTTGCTGCAGGGCTGGTAGCAGAAAGCATGGCCTGATTGTCAGGGTCAATTAAAGAGGTACAGTGTGAGTAGGTCACTCACATGAAATGAGCAACCTGGATGTAAGCCAGACTGAGGAGAGCATCAGGGAGGTGGAAAAGAGCAATACTGATGGGAACAGGAAGTCAGGGAACAATCTCACTAATTTATCTTGATGGTTACAATCTCACACATCCGCCCTTGAAAAAAAAATCAGTTGTCTTTTATCCTTATTTTAAAAGTAGTTAATATTTATTGTAGAAAATAATGTTTTGTGGATAAGTCTTTGTGCAACTCTGAGACTCTTTTTTAAAGGGCAAATTCCTAGATGTGGAGGAATTGCTGAGTCAAACATTATGCCCAGTTTAGGGATTTTAAAATACGGTATACCTGACTTCTCTTGAGAAAAGTGGTACTATTTTCAGAGAAGAGAGGTGCTAGTCCCCACCTGGTGCTAGTGGGACTGGATTTCTTGTGATATCCTGGGAAAAAGAATTTTCTGATATTCACATGGGAGGATGGGATAGTCCCATTCCCCTTTATCCTGCCATAGAAGAAGTGTAGCTGGGGCTTCAGCAGAGCTAAAATCAGAGCCAGTGTCCAGAGTTTCCTTTCCATGTTAGAGCAGAGTCCAATCCAGTATCAGGCTAGCTTAGCTTGTGTGTCCGCACAGCAGTCCATCATTGCGTTGCATGTGGGGTCTACAGGTCCACATGGCTATGGAGGAAACACGGGTGAATGCAACGAAGCCCAGAGCAAGCCAAGAGCACAAGAGAGAACTACTTTGTTTAGGAGATTATGTATTCCCAAATTTTCACGTGCTTACAGTGGCCACACCTATTCTGGCCAGTGATCTCTGTTCCCAGGTGTGACCAATGGGCAATACTTGCCCTAGCCACCCCAATTTATCTGTGCATGCATTCATCTCCACTTTGTTGGACCCCTCCCCGCAGTGACCTGCAGGGAATAGGCCATTGGTTCCCTGGGGAGTGCAAAGTTGTAGCTTCCTGATTAAGCTGCCCACATGACAGGCCTACAGTGTCTGGCCTTCCCTTTGCTCCTTTCCTATCTATCTATCTATCTATCTATCTATCTATCTATCTATCTATCTATCATCTATCTATCTATCTAAAAGGCTAATATGCTAAGTGTCCGTCCTACCAGTCACTATGACATGCACTGACCACCAGGGGGCAGACGCTCAACGCAGGAGCTGCCGTGATGCACACTGGCCATTTACAGAGAAACAGCACTGCATACCTGGTGCCCACAAAGCAACACTCACCTTACCCCAAGTGAGACACAGGCCCCGCCACCACCCCAGAGTGACACTCCACCAAATTGCAGCTGAAGCTGCTGAGACCCCATGGCACAAAATGCGATCCACAGCCCAGCCCAGCCCAAAAACGGTGGCTGTGGGCACTGGGTAATGATGTCACATAGCATCGCCTGGCTTCCTCTCCCTAGCAACTAGCCTCCTTGGAGTTTCTTCAGTCCAGGAAAATGACTTGTTTTATAGCCAGGTGGAAACAATTTACACTTTAACCAAATGTCTGTGAAGTGTTTTCCCATGCCTCATCTCATTTGATCCTCACAGAAGTCCTGGAGTAGGTAGATAGGAGACTTGGTGGAATACTATTTTCTTTTCATTAGCCGGAAAACGGAGATTTAGAAAGCTTAGAAACTTGACCTGACTGATAAGAAGTAAGAAATGTTGGACCTTGTAAATGACTTAAGGTTTTCTCACTGCCCAGAATATAGTCAAACACTGCTGCAGTTAAATATTTTACCCTTTGTTCTCCCTGTGTGATCTACAATAATAATCTGCTTCATGTTGATATTTACTGCTGTGTTACTGACAGTTACCTGAAAGAGAAGTTGGGGTGCTTCACTGGGCTGGAAAAAGTTTAACTAAATCAGAAAGCAGGTCTAAGTAAACAAGTTTATTCTATATCTGTAAAAGGCTAAGTTGACTTGCACATGCACGATACATATAAAGCTCTCGCTGGCGCCAATTGCACGCGTGTTTCGATCTGTCATTGTTGATCGTGAATTTGGTTGACACTTCTATTATAGAGAAAGGGCAAATAGCGATATTAAAATATTTCTTCTAATTAATTTCCTTTCAATGTGCACAAATTCATGTACCAGACCACTAGTTATTAATAACTAGCTAATTACAGTGGTATCAGTACCAGTTTATATTTCCTCTAACAATAGGAGAGATGGATTTCTTTTACCAAATATACATCATAAAGATATTATTGAAGGAGATGGATAAAGAGACTCAGTTTTTTGGTCTAATTGATATGGGAGAAAATGTTAGTCATATTTTTATTCTTGAGACCATTATCTCATACCCAGATACAAATCATGAACCTACCCAAGTATTTATTGAGAATCTGCTGCTTTCGCAGGCCTAGGCTGGACATCACTGCCTCTAGTGTCAGTTTTGAATACCTAGGACAGCGATTATGTGTATGAAAGGAATTGTTGAAATATGAGTAGAATATGAGATACTGAGCTTCAAGTAGGAGGAACTTTTTTTGTTTTCTCTGTCAGGTGTTGAACTATAGCAACAGTTCTCAAAGTGTGGTCCCTGGGTCAGCAGTATCAGCATTACTTGTGATAAATGAGCATTACCTGGCCCTACCCCTGAACTACCAAATCTGAAACTTAAGGGGTGGGCCCAGTAATTCATGTTTTAATATTTTAACTATCAAAGTTCTGCTAGATGATCAAGTTTGAGAAGCACTGAGCTATAAAAATGCAGCAAATTCAAAAGAGGTACAGCTTGTTTGGGTAAAGGGAGAGGAACTAAATAATTCTGGTTTGCCTGGGACTGTCCCAATTTTAGCACTGAAATGCCACATCCCAGGAGCCCCTTCAGTCCTGGGCAAACAGAGTGGTTAGTAACCCTGGGAAAGAAGATGAGGTTCTCTTTGTTGCAGCCCAAAGGTAATTATGGCAGAAAAAGAATAGAAGGGACAGAAGAGAAGGTTTCAAGATGGAAGGCAGATTTTAGAAGCTGCTTTCTGCTTGTCAGTTCTAGGCTGATAGATGTGGTGACAGGAGGTTACCTGCAGGAAGCCAGCAGATGGCTAAGGCATCTTGCTGAATCCCTTGATATGAGTCACAGCTGTTAGAACTGGATACTTTCTGGAAAGGAGAAGGTTGGTATTCACCAAACTACTGCAAGGTGCCAAATGAAAAAAAAAAGCCACTATTAATCTTAGAGTGATGATAATGAAACCCCCATATAGCAAAAAACATAACCAAAAGTGCTTTGTAATTGCAGCGATTTTCATGTCCCAACTGATGGCCCCCTAGATTCTAGAAGAATGGTATCCAGTTTATCTGATTGCAAGAACTAATCCTGGATAAGATGTAATAATCATTCTTTCTTAGAGTGAGCATTAATCCTCGATATTCCAAGGCAGGTGCAATTAAAGCTATTTTTGTCTTTTTATACAGTCATAATTTTTAAGTCATGTAAAGTCTCATTTTTGAAAGAATAGTCTGCAAATTATAATAAAAATAGCTAATTGTATGTTACAAGCATGATGTTGAGGAGTGGTTAAGAAAGGAGAAGGAGACAGGAGGGCTGATTTACATACATCAGCTAAGTTAACTATAAGCAATTCCCTGTTTTTACTAGACCAACAATTCTGAAAATTTTGCACATTAGACTTGCCTGGGGAGCTTTTAAAACATGTTGATGCTCAGAGCTCCATCCTAGAAATTGTGGCTTAATAGGTCTGGGCATAGGTAGCCATTATGATCACTTTGACATGTATTTTACAGATCTTTTAGGTGCACTTACTTGCATACAGGGTGGAGCAAAAGTAGGTTTACAGCTGTTCATATGGCCGATAATACAATAATTAATATATAATACAGGAATAAACTCTTTCAGATACTCACAACTGTAAACCTACCTTTGCCCCACCTGTATATTCATACTGATAGGATATTTATTTAAAATATATAAATGATATTTATATATATGTGCCTTGCTTTATTCCAACAATATGTCTTGGATTTTTTCCATGCTAGACTATTGAACCCTGTGTCTTTCTTTTCATTTGCTGCATAGCAATCCATAATGTGGTTATACATAATTGTCATTCCCCTCCTGATGGACATTTATTTTGTTATACACTTTTCTCAATTACAGCAACACAGCAATGTGCAGGCTTAGCCATGACTCCACAGTGCACATTGGGCCGTGGTTCTTGAAGTATAGTCTCTGGACCAGCAGCATCAGCATCGTGAAGGAGTTGTTAGAGATGCAAATTCTTTTCTTTTAAAAAATATATTTTATTGATTTTTTACAGAGAGGAAGAGAGAGGGAGAGAGAGTTAGAAACATCGATGAGAGAGAAACATTGATCAGCTGCCTCCTGCACACTCCCTACTGGGGATGTGCCCACAACCAAGGTACATGTCCTTGACCGGAATTGAACCTGGGACCCTTCAGTCCGCAGGCCGACGCTCTGTCCACTGAGCCAAACCAGTCAGGGCGAGATGCAAATTCTTGTCTTCCTCTCTGGACCTACTGATTCAGAAACTCTGAGGGTGGGGCCCAGCAATATGCACATAGATATGTAAGATATATGTGTGTACATATACAGTCAGTTCTGTTATAATGTGACATGTGTTCCTAAACATCACTATGCAGTGCAAAATTATACAATAAAATCCACAAGAGTTATGGGAAAAAGGGGTTAGGGATACAACAATCAAAAACTTTGTCGGCGACACACAAAAAAGCTAGGAGCCTAATAAAAATAACAGCACAGTTTTGCACATGTTAAATGGGTAAATACATAGATGCTGCAGTAAGTATGGCACTTTCCCTAGGAAAGACCTGAAGTTTGCTTGTGGAAGTGGGCGCTGGAGGACTTGCAGCTTGTGAGTTATTGTATAGTGGTAGAAGGAGGGTTATCTGAAATTGGAAGGACAGTTTTAATATGAGATGTGAGTGGGTGTGGCTTCTAACGCACAGTGAATGGAGGTAGCTGGTCCATCCATGTTGGGATGTGTGCATTTTGTGTATTCCTATGCGGTTCATTTGGGTGCAGTTTTCTGCCTTCATCTAGCATTTCTTGTGAAGGAAATGGCACATAAGCAGATGTGAAATTGGAGTTATGCCCCAGTTTCCCCCCTAATATATCAGACATGGTGGAACAAATTTGCCTTTTCAGTATGAGTGTTATAGCAGAACTGACTGTGTGCATTTATATGTGCTACACATAAAAGGACCCCATACATGACTGAGTGTTATTTTTTTCACTTATCTTCTTTACTTAATAACATCTCTTCATGCTTTTCCTAAAGCAGGGGTGGGGAACCTTTTTTCTACCAAGTGCCATTTGGATATTTATAACATCCTGACGGGCCATACAAAATGATCCACTTAAAAATTAGCCTGCTATATTTGGTCAAACATTTCATTAATTCACCCCTAATGCCTTCACAGGGCCAGACCAAATGATTTCATGGGCCTTATATGGCCCGAGGGCTGGATTTTCCCATTCCTGCTCTATAGTTACTAATTTTTTAAATGGTATTTAACGCATTAAGAGATGACTAAATTGCTCTCCAAATGCTTGCAACAATTTCACTCCCACCAACACACTTCCTACACCCTGGCCAATATTGCTTATTATTAAATTTATTAATTTGTGCCAACCCAATAGTTAAATTTCTCTTTCATCTCCCTCCCTATTTCATCTCTCTCATATTCATACACATATATGTGTGTGGATGTGTGTACACATTTACACTGTGAGGAATGCCTCCCACAAATACACTGATAGAAAAAGGAGGAGGCTTAAATGTGTGAAATGTGGTGAGGCAGTGCTGAAATGGGGAAGAAAGGAAATGCAATGGAGATGCAAGAAAACATAAGAAAAGCCTATTAAAAGGGGCAAGAGAAAGAATTCCCTTTCCTTTTATTTAATTACTAGAGGCCCAGTGCAAGAAATTCGTGCAAGAGTAGGCCTTCGCAGCCCCGGCTTTGTCCGGAAAGTTGTCCGGATGGTCATTCCGCTGTTCAGCCATTTGGTTGATTTGCATATTATGCTTTTATTATTATAGATCTTTTACTTCTACCTTTGCTAAATACAACTTACCCAGTTATGAGATAAGATATTGAGTTGGCCCTGTTGGGATTCAATCTATCATTCTTGCCAGTGAAAATCTCCAAAAATGCCGCTTAAACTGTTAATCCATTCACTTCAGCAGAACAGCTGTAAGGGCATCAGATTCTTCTGTTGACCAGTATTGGGTTCCATGGCCCCCACAAGCTGGAAAGATACAGCTGATCAGGGGGGTGTGATGGCCACCACCTGTGAGTCTGGGGCCTCTATCTAACAGCTAAAGTGGAAAAATGGAGGCTCATGGAGTGTTAGATGTTTTCCTGTAAAGAGATTGGCAGTGGGCTAAATGCTTCCAGCTGGGCACATTTCCAAGCAGGAAAGCCAGAATGATTTAATAATTAAATCACATTCACTTATGATCATTGTTCTTATTAGGAAATAGCATTGCTTTGATCATAGATTTTGTGAGATGGAATTTTCTTATAAAAACTGTGGTTTGTACATATGGAAATCAGAATGAGTTACTAAAAGTAAACACCAGCAGAAAAGATGGACTATTGATACAAAGATGTAAAAGATATGAAAGGAAATGTAGAGATTATGAAGGTTAATATGATGTTACCCTTCAAAGTCAGAAAGCAACAGGAAGAGAGAACTGCTAGCTGGAACCATCTCTGTTTTGCAATTAGTGTTTTGCACCTTGAAATCTCAAACTATGGCATTATTAAGAAGATATAAAGACTTTACATACCTACAAGTTACATAAAATTAACATTTCATTTCTAAATTAAGAACTTGATCCCGGCCAGCTTGGATCAGTGGTTGAGTACTGACCTATGAACCAGGAGGTTATGGTTCAATTCCCAGTCAGGGCACATGCCCGGGTTGCGGGCTCAATCCCCAGTGGAGGGTGTGCAAGAGGCAGCCGATCGATGATCCCCTCTCATCATTGATGTTTCTATCTCTCTCCTTCCCCCTTCCTCTCTGAAATCAATAAAAATATATTTTTTAAAAAAGGACTTGATTTCCTACCCTCATTTCTCATAGTCTGCTGCCATGGAGAGGAGGTAGCAAGAATGTTGAGAGGGACAGAGAGAAGAGAAAGCATTTTATCTTATAAAAGAGCTTTCAGTCTCAAGGGGCTTTGAACAGTGGCTCTGGAGGAGGCAAGGACATCGAAGGAGGCATATCTCTCTTTCTCTTTTCGTTACTATTCTTTGTATTCCCTGTTGTGATGACTTGTAAGTGCAGCTCCTGGGATCAACTTGGGGTGCTAAATTTAGTAGTGAGCTGCAATGGCAAAGCAAAGCATTTCTCCCACTCATCTGCACCTGGAGCCAGCTACATACTTTGCAGGGCCCAGTGCAAAATAAAAATATGGGCTCCCCCTGTTCAGAAAGCAGGAAAAAGTACCGTTAAAGGTGCCAAAATATAAAGCTTTTTCCTGCCTTCTGTGGCCTCTTGTTCTCTAGACTTGTCATTTTTTTTTTTAACTTGCTATTTAGTGCTGTTGTGAGGAAAATTAAAATTTTAAATCTTCAGCATAATTTTACTGTTCATCTTTATATTGTGCAATGCCAGTTTTAAATGCAAATATAAGAACTTTTAACTTGTATGTGGAATCACCTAAATTATTCAATTTGTATTTTGTAGCTGGTACATGCATATGTATTTTGTTCTTACCATAACACTGCACAAAACTAACTCAGCTGTTTTTACTTCACTTTTTAATGCACGCACATTCTATCAACTCTCTCTACCTTTCATTTACTGATGAGTAAGAAAGGACTGAAAGGAAAAGAAACCGTGGGTCGCCTTATCTTTCCCTTTCCTTCTATGTCATCATTTTTGGTGTTTGTGGTTGGCTAATATAGTAAGAAAGAGCATGACAGGTTACCTTAATCATTCTTGTTTCTGAGAATGCCATTACTGCCTGTTAGTGATCAAAGCACATTCTGGTTCTAATGGAAAGAGGCCTCTGGGAGCTGTCGGAGCCCCCACCTACTCAGCCCTAGATGTAACATGCTTACCTTAGACTCACTTTGCATCTTGCTGAACTCCCACACATTGTGGGTCTACAGGAGTTCTGTGCTCTGGGGAGTATCATGAATACTTTATGCAAGTGAGGCATCTAGGAACCATGGGCTCGCAAATCGTGCATGACTCCTTTGCTCACACACATACTTCCTTGTCCCCTTGGACGCCCTTTACAAAATCACATTCAGAGATAAATTATTAAGAGTTTCAAGACAGTGACAGCAGAGCATTAAACCAAGTTCAGGGTCCTTCTGCATGGGAGGGCCTGTATGACTGCACAGGGTGAGTGTTCATAAAGGTGGTCCTTCTTGTATTAGGGGAAGCTGCTGGATAGCTGGAAGCCTCCTGCACACTCTGAGTATGAAGGACTCTAGTTCATAGCAGGCTAGACATGCAAATAGTATATGTATGCAAAATGGTTTCTTTGAAATTGATGTAATGGGGAAACTCCATACTGTTTTTCCATAGTGGTTGTACCAGTCTGCATTCCCACCAGCAGTGTACTAGGGTTTCTTTTTCTCCTCACCAACACTTGTTTGTTGATTTGTTGATGGTAGTCATTCTGACAGGAGTGAGATGATACTTTATCGTTTT
Source organism: Myotis myotis (assembly GCF_014108235.1). Lineage (NCBI taxonomy): Eukaryota > Metazoa > Chordata > Mammalia > Chiroptera > Vespertilionidae > Myotis > Myotis myotis. The sequence goes on along the minus strand of NW_023416346.1, from coordinate 119,582,270 downwards.
GATTTGCATCTCTCTGATGATTAGTGACGTTGAACATTTTTTCCTATGTCTCTTGCCATCTGTATGTCCTCTTGGAAGGTGTCTATTTAGTTCTTTTGCCCATTTTTAAATTGGATTGTTTGTCTTCCTTTTGTTAAGTTGTATGAGTTCTCTATATATTTTGGAAATTAACCTCTTATCAGATGTATCATTGCCAAATATGTTCTGCCATACAGTGGGCTCCCTTTTCATTCTGATGATAGTTTCTTTTGCTGTGCAGAGGCATCTCTTACCCTTTGAGACAGCATAGAGGGACCTGGAGAGTATTATGCTAAGAAAAATAAGCCAGTCAGAGAAAGACAAGTATCACATGATCTTACTCATATGTGGAATCTAATGAACAAAATAAACTGAACAAAAATAGATCCAGAGACATAGAAGCATGGAACAGACTCTCAAACCTCAGAGGGAAGGCAGGGGAGGGTATGTAGGTGGAAAGAGATCAACCAATGAACTTGTATACATATATGTATAACCTACAGACACAGACAATAGGGGGGGTGAAGGCCTGGGGTGAAAGGTGGGGGCAGGCTGGGAGCTGTCAATGGGGGAAAAAGGGGACATATGTAATACTTTTAGTAATAAAGATTTTTTAAAAATAAATAAATAAACTAATGAGTAAAATAGATCCTGAGACATAGGAGCATGAAACAGACTGTCGAACCTCAGAGGAAAGGCAGAGGGTGGGTGGGAGAGATTAACCAAAGAACTCATGCATGTATGCATAACCGTTGGACACAGACAATAGTGTGGTGAAGACCAGGGGCAGGGGTTGGGTGACAGGTGGAGGGGGGTCACTAGGGAAAAAAAGGGGACATCTGTAATACTTTTACCAATAAAGGTAAATTTAAAAAAGAAATCATATGAAAATGATAAAAGAGAAATTGATGTAATGTACCTAATTCAAATTCAGTTGAATTAATATCATCTTAGAGACAAGACAGTTGGGCCTCCTGACCTAGAGGGTTCCCAGCTCCCCGAGGAGTACCTTTCATATGGGCCTTTGAAACGTTGAGGCTAAAGCTGGAACCAGGTACTTATCATCAAATCAATCTCTATATCCCTTATACTTTTGTTTGTTTGTCTTTCTCCCAGGATTTCCAGCAGGAGAGCTCCAGAAGCCTTTCTTCTGGGGAACAGAATATCCGAGGTAAGTAAATGAGTAAAGAAACCAGTTATTGACAAATAAGGAAGAACATGCTGCTTTGGCAGAACATAGAAGTTTAAAAAAACAAAAAAAAACAAGAAACAAAGTCAGTAGTTGTTCAGCAAAAAGAGGACATGGAACCTGGCATGGGCTGGACCCACTCTCACCATTTTAGGTATTTGTTTTCTGATTCTTGTTACCAGGGCGTATGTCTGCCTGCACAGAAAAGCCAATTAATATACAGGTAGTTTTAGTTTTTATGCATTTATTCACTTGTGCATTGACTCATACTACAAATATTTGGACCTTGAAGGATTGTTGGGATTTGAGTTGATGGTGATGGGTCTAAAACCATTCCAGCCCTGGCCGGTGTGGCTCATTGGTTGGAGCTTCAGCCTGAGTATTACAGGATTGCTGGTTCGATTCCTGGTCAAGGGCACACACCTGGGTTGCAGGTTCCATTCTAGGCCCTGGTTGGGGTGCATGTGGGAGGCGACCAATTGATGTGTGATGTTTCTCTCCCTCCCTGCTCTCTCTCTAAAAAGCAATGGAGAGAATATCCTTGGGTGAAGATTAACAAACAAACAAACAGACAGACAGACAAACAAACAAACCACATTCCAGATAGAAGAAACAATGTGAGAAAAGGAAAGAAATGTGATGATAGAATAGCAAAGAGTTTAGTTTGACTATTTTAAATGGTATATGAAGGGAAGCAGTGGAAAAGAAGTCAAGAAAAGAGGGTTGATGTTTGAATTGGAGGGCTCAGAATGCCGGGTAAAGAGCCTGGACATAAATAGCCAATAGAAAATATTGACATTTTTGAGCAAGTAATCAGATTTGTCTTTAGAAATATAATCTGAGTAGCTATGCAATAGTTTTAAAATTGGCTTGTCTGGAGTTATGTATATCAGTTTAAAGGCCATTAATGCCAAAAGATTGTAGACTTATGTAATGCAGAGTTTCTATACATATTGGGAATTCTGATAATATTCATTGTCAATAATATCACCACTTTCATTATGTGCTTTTGCTTGCTTTAGTGCACAGAAAATTTAGTCTTGATTTTAGACGTCCAGTCTCTTGTATTTTGGTTTGGATAAATGGCAATTTAAATATGATTAAATATGGTGGCAATGTTTTGATTTGGGCTTCCCCAAAAGCATACCCTATGACAAGGATTCAAGTGAACATAGTTCTTTTGGGAGGTGATGCCAGGAAACACTAGCAGGAGAGTGGGGAAATGAGACAAGGAGGGAAGGAAGCAATAAATTGTATTGTAGGAGTTTTCTATGGCTGCCATAATGAATTATCACAAACTTGGCTTAAAACAATGTAAATTTATTTGCTTATAGTTCTATAGGTTAGAAGTCTAACCTGGGTCTCTGGGCTAAACACAAGATATGGGCAGGGCCGCATTCCTTTCTGAAAGCTCTGGGAAAGAACCTATTTTTTTTTTTTTTGACTTTTCTAGCTTTTAGAGGTGGTCCACATTCTTTGGCTCATGGCCCTCTTCCTCCATCTTTCAAACTTGCGAAGTTGCATCTCTTTGACCATTCATACATAGTCACATCTTCTTTCCACTGTCCTCTTTAATCCAGGATCATCTCCCTATTTTAAGCTCACCTGATTAACAGTGTTAATTCCCCCTTGCCATGTAATAGCATATTCACAGGTTCTGGGAGTTAGCATGTGGACATCTTTTGGGGGCCACTCTTCTGCCTATGACACGTCTGTTACAAAGCCTGTTATCACTGTGGACAACAGTCTTGCTGCAGAGCTGTAGAATATGCTTCAATGTGATCCTGTCTCGAGGGCAAGGGAGCTAGAGTATTTATCCTACAATTCACCTTCCATCCTTGCTTGAGGGCTTCCACCAGTTGTATTAACTTCTGGCATTCCCCAGCCTAGGCCAAGAGGGCTTTGGTGGCGGGAAAAGTCTGCAAGCCACTATGTACTGTCCCCCACTTATGATGCTTTAACTTAAGATTTGTCTACTTTACAATGGTGCAAAAGCAATACACATTTGGTGGAAATTTTGACCTCTTCCCGGGCTAGTGTTATGTGGTATGATACTCGTGATGCTGGATGCAGTAGTGAGCTGCAGCTCCCAGTCAGCCAAGTGATCATGAAGCTGAACAACTGATACTCTGCGGTGTAGTCATTGTGTCAGATGATTTTGCCCAACTGTAGACTACTGTAATTGCTCTGAGCACAGTTAAAGTAGGCTAAGCTAACCTATGATGTTCCGTAGGTTAGGTGTATTGAATGCATTTCAACTTAAGTTATTTTCCACTTACAATGGGTTTATTGGGATGTAACCCTATTGTAAATGGAGGAGCATCTGTAGCTTCAGGTGCTGCCAGTTGGAAGATGTTGGATTATTATGCTTGGAAATGGTGAGTGCTGAGTGGACAGGAGCAGGCAACAGTAAAGCCTATGGTAGGAAAGCAGAGTTGTTAGCATAAATGAAAATGAAAGTGGTTTGTATCGCCCAAATGCATTAATATCATCCTAGGCCTCAGCTGCATAGTTTTCATTAGTGTTCAGATATTTGGAATCAATTTTCCCTATTGTTAAGATTAGGAAAAAAATATATATTTATATAAAATTAGAGGTTTAGGCTAAATATTCTTTAAGCTCCCTTCAAACTAAAAAAGTTCTAGAATTCTATGAATCTGCTCATCACTAGCAATTTAACTGATCTTCTGTTATTGTGGTTATATACCTGGAGACTTGGAAATAGTCTGGTTCAGTTTTGAAGTTATCGATTTGATGAAATTGTTTATTGGGTCTGTGAGATGATTTTTAATATAAAAATTAAAATAATAAGAACTTAGAAAATAATAATAGTGTTGATTAGTTCAACATTTGGTTTGCTGAGCCATATTTGAGACTTCAGTGGAAGAGAGATTTGCATTTTTTTTCCTAAAGAGTTCTGTGTCTGCACTGAAACCATCCCTCCTCTATTAAGATAAGCATTGGAAATATGGAGATGCTGGACACATGGGAATCAAAGTCCAGTGAGATGGATTCCCATACATGCATCTGTTCTGGACAGATAGCCTTCAGAACCAGCTAGTGCTTATCCTTTCTGCCCACACTGGTCAGCTTAGCCCTCCCCTGAGTGTTGGGTATAATGATGGGGGCATTGATAGGCTGAATTGTTTCCAGAGGAGAGAATCAGGATTGTAAATGGCCTAAGATAACATATTCCAAAGTGTGTGTTCCATGAAGTAGTAATAGAGGTAAGTCATCCTCCTCTTCCCTTTGTTTTGGAGAACCACAATACTTAGCAGCATAAAAATTCCTAAGAAACTCTATGAAGGAAACTTATTTATTTATTTTTATTTTTTGTTAATCCTCATCCGAGGAAATTTTTCCATTGATTTTTAGGGAGCGTGGAAGAGAGAGGGAAAGACACAGAGAAACATTGATGTGAGAGAAACACATCGATTGGTTGTCTCCTGTATGAGCCCCAACCAGGGTCCGGGCCTGGGAAGAACCTGTAACCAAGGTATGTGTCCTTGACTGGAATTGAACCCGGGACCCCCCAGTCCTCAGGCAGGTAAGAAAGAAACTTATTTAAATATGTTTAACCTAGAGGTTCCTAAAATCCCTCTTTTCCTATGTTTTGGGAAATGTTGGTCTAGGTCAGTGGTCGGCAAACTGAGGCTTGCGAGCCACATGCGGCTCTTTGGCCCCTTGAGTGTGGCCACGAAGTTTCAATCGCATTGTACGTGAGCGCCTGCATGTGGTATTTTGTGGAAGAGCCACACTCAAGGGGCCGCAGTTTGCCGACCACTGGTCTAGGTTCATGACAAGAAAAATAGTTGAAAGAACTTGAGAAGAGAGCATTTGAGGAAGAACCTCATAACTTTGTATTTTTGAAAGAAAGTTAAGGTAGCAGAATGATTTACTATATTTGGGTTGGGGGGTCAGAGAGTGTTCAGCAAGAGATTCCACCCAATGGATATAAGACATAGGAAAGAGATTCCATTTTAACAATAGGGAGATCTGTTTTATTTTATTCTTTTTTTTATTGCTTAAAGTATTACAAAGGGTATTATATATGTGTCTTTTTTTTTCCTCCCGCCCTTGACTATCCCCTGGCCTCCCCCACCCCCCAGCATCCCATGTCCATTGGTTATGCATATATGCATGCATACAAGTCCTTTGGTTGATCTCTTATACCCCTCCCTCCTGCCCCCCAACTTTCCCCGGCCTTCCCGCTGCATTTTGACAATCTGTTCGAGGCAGCTCTGCCTCTGTGACCATTATTTTATTCTTTATAAATATTTTTTTATTGATTTCAGAGAGGGAGAGAGAGATAGAAACATCAGTGATGAGAGAGAATCATTGATCAGCTGCCTCCTGCATGCCCCTCACTGGGGATTAAGCCTGCAACCCCGGCATATGCCTTTGACCAGAATCAAACCCGGGACCCTTCAGTCCTCAGGCCAAGGCTCTATCCACTGAGCCAAACCGGCTATGGCGAGATCTATTTTATTTACAACCACTGATGAGAGAATGGGCCACCTCAGAAGTGGGGGGAGCTCCTGGTTATTGAAAGTGCCCAAGGAGAAGTCTTAGGACCTTTTGAACTGGTTTTTGTAGAGGAGGGCCCTACTTCAGCTAAGGAGTAGAGTTAGATGACCTTAAAGACACTTCTAACTCTGAGATTTTTATGAATTCACATTTCAGGCATAGAGTAGCCCTTACTTGATGACTGCTTGAGATAATGGTTGCTCCAGACAGCAGTATGATTGATTCCCTGTTGACAGCAAACCCTGTGCATTTGTTAAATCCATTGGGTAGTAAGAACAAAAGAGAAACTGAGTAGGTGGAAACATTTCATCTTTCCCATTTTATTTTTGGAAGGCTAGATTTTCTCTGCAGGAGTCTTCTTGTTCTGGCCAGCCAGTTGTATTGTTAAAAGGCACAGTTTTATGTATTTATTATTTATTTATTTATTTATTTTTATGATATGCTAATTTAAATAATGTCCATTGATAACATGGAATATGTGAATTTAGTATGATGAGCCATTATCATTGTAAGGCTTAGTCATCTAAAATTACTTCTTTGTCTCTTGTCCAAAGGATTGCAATTATTTGGCTGAGAATCAGAACTTACAATGATTCAATCATTTTCTGAATTCTCTATTACCCTTTGCAAGTAGGAAGCTTATTGGAGCAGTCTCTCTGAAGGGACATTTATTGTAGAACAGTTCCGGTAAACGTCCATTGTTCATCTCTTAAATTCAACAGCACTGACCAAGGCTTGTAGAGAATCGAATATGATTGTCAGGGCTGAGAGGTCTGGAAAAACGAAATGTTACAGGCTGCACAGTGATAGCTACTGCTGCAAAAATTAGCACTATGTAAAATTACAAGTTTGTCCCACACTGCTATGATAGCTCTATGATTGAAATGCATAATTTTACTCTTATTTCTTTAATGAAGGTTTGCAATGATGGAAAAACAGTAGGAAGCATTTTTTCAAATGCAAATTACCTTGCAGGAAAGAAATAACAAAGGAAAGAATTGCCACCAAGGGGAAAAATTAAATCTTGCAGCACTTCCTTGGGTATAGTTGAGACAAACAATTAGCATGTTAAGGATCATTATGTCCTGTAATAACATGTTGCTTCAAAAATTCTCGTTCCTTCCACTTACTGGTCCTGTCTATTTGCCGGGTTACTTTGATGGTGCATGTCAGGAAGTAACTGTGAAATACTGGTATTTTTAGCATAATTGCAAATCTCAGGACGTATCCTCATAACAAGGATTTTAAGTTGTTTATAATCCTTATCCATACATTAAATAACTAGAAGAAGGTACATATCAATCTGTCACTTGCATGAAACGGTAAAGTTAATCTGTTAGTTAAATCGTTGTTACTTTCTTACTGTGTACTAGGTACAGAGAATTTAGCAGTGATCAAGTAGATACAGGTTTGACCTTCATAGAACTTAAAGCTGAGAGAGAAGATCCCAGACACACATGAGTGGAAGCCCCCTTATTGATTACTTCATACATCATTAACATGCTTCTGTTTCAGTTATATTGCCATGTAACAAAGCTCCATTGAACAACCACTACTGGCATATGAATCCACAGTTCAGGCAAGATTCAGCCAAGACGCTTGTCTCTGTTCTGTGTGGTGTTCGTTGGCTGGCAACTTAACTGGGACCAGGGGATCTAAGGTGACTTTCACATGTCTGCTGTCCCAGTTGGACTGGCTTGAATGGCTGGGGCCTAGCTAGGTCTCTCTTCCATTAGAAGTCTGACAACTTTTGGTGTCTCTTGCTTGCCTTGCTTGGCCTCTTTGTGTCCAGCTGATTAGTCTACCTTCTTTACATGGAATTGACTTCCGAGGTAGGAAATTTTTAAGCATTAAGGCCTGTCAAAGTGTAGGTCCAGAAGCCACATCCGGCCCCTTCTGTTGCCTTCTTTTGATCATAGCAAATCCGGAGGTTTATCCAGATTTAAGGGAAAGGAAGTCGTTGCCTCTTGTTGGGAGAGGTGGCACATGCATTCAGGGTGTGTGGAATTGTTAGTGGTCACCCTTGTAGGTAATCTACCACATGCATCTTCAGAGGTGAAGAGAAATGATAAAATGACTTTTCCAAATCTGGTTAAGCCTTCACAGTCTTTGTCATTCAGTTGTGAGCGTGTCTGTCACAAAAGCAGAGAAACGTGACTACCTTGACAGCAGGCTGATCCCTTTTAATCTCTGCTCTATTCCTTTTTTATGACTACATTTGAAAAACAATTTAACTTCTAAGTCTGTAGCGATTTTTCAACAGGTTCTCAGATAAAAAATAAATGGTATGTTGACTGACAGGATCTTTTCAAACCCTGCTACTGCTTTGGGTGTTTATAAATATAAACTACAGCTAGAGCTGATATAGAATAATAAAAACATTAGGGCTGGAAGGGACTTTAGAAACCATTTCTTTCACACCCCTAATTTCATAGGGTAGGAGAAATAAGCCCCATACATGGTCATAATGATAATGTTAGAATTTATATTTTCTTTGTCTATTTTAATGAGAAGGGCACATTTGGATTTTTTTAAAAAATACATTTTATTGATTTTTTACAGAGAGGAAGGGAAAGGGGTAGAGAGTTAGAAACATCGATGAGAGAGAAACATCGATCAGCTGCCTTCTGCACACCCCCAAGTGGGGATGTGCCTGCAACCAAGGTACATGCCCTTGACCGGAATCGAACCTGGGACCTTTCAGTCTGCAGGCCGACGCTCTATCCACTGAGCCGAACCAGTTAGGGCTGGATATTTTTTTTTTAAATTTTTTGATTATTATTAACATGGGTACTAGAAAGCAAATTATCTTTGCTTTTCATTGAAAAAAATTAAAGGATTATGCTCTGAGATTCATGCTTGTAATTTTCTCCAAATTATATATTTATGTTGTAGGTCTTTGAGTTATGGTGCTATAGGAGTAATTGTTGGACACGAATTTACACATGGATTTGATAATAATGGTAAGTACTGGTTCATTTTATAAGCTGCTGCTTTTATGATAATGTTGACTATGTGGATGTTAATTGTTGCTATTATTTTTGCATAGTGGCATCATCATAGCTTGACGATTATCCAATGAAGTATGATTGCTGATTGTAAACTTTCCCCCATGTCTTGCAGTGATAGCTTGCAATAAATAAATAATTGTTCCCATTGCAATGGGATAGAATGATAAAAAGTGACTTTGTCATTTCAATGAAGTTAGTTGTGCATTTAGATCACAATTGCTGTAGTTGCCACAATAATTATAGGAATTCCTTTATAGCTTCTTCCCTTTGTCATTTCTTTATTCACCATCTTGATGCTCTCCCTGGAGGTGTGAGCTCTGCTCTGAGGATGATTATACATGCTGCCAAATGAGGATTCAGTGAGTTAGGAATCTGGAGCTTGGCTGACTGGTTCCTTTATACTGTTTCAAGGATTATGCAATGCGCAGTCTCTGTTTTTCTCTATGCTGGCATATATTCAGAATTTTAAAAAGGATATGCTTTCCTAATAATGCATAATATAGAATATACTATGTTCCCTGAAGACATTTAAGCAAAAGAAAAGAGCAGAATATGCCATAAACTAAAGAAATGATTACTCTTTGAGAGTTACCATTTTTAAACAACACTTCTTTCTCCTTTAAGTTTGGAGTACTATTGGAAAGCCATATGAAATCTCCAAAACTTATGAATTAGCAGCAAATTATGATCACATCTACATCCACACAAAGATTTACATGTAGACTCGAGAACCCGGCTGGCTCAAGGCAACATTTAATAGAGGGACCCCTTTCTTTCATGTCTGTGATATCTCCAACATCCTTTCCTGGGTATCTTCCCAGGGCCAGAGACCCTTTTGGTTCTTCTCCTTCTGGACAATTCTTCCTGTATTCCCATTAGTCCTTACTTAGTCACATAGGCTTTGTGCTCCCTTGGTCTTTCCTCCCTGTTAAAATATAGCTGCCTTGTAGTCATCTGAATACCCAGAGCAATACTTTCTAGCTTTGCATGCTTGGTTTATCTGAGAGGATAGTCTTAGATAAGAAACAAAAGCCAGTATTGGTCTCTTGGTTCTGGGTCTTTCTTCCTGGGAAATTTAAGTACAGTGCTACAGTGCTTCCTCGGAATCTTCTAGATGCCTTCAGGATTGTCTCTCAAAGGGCAACATCTAATAATTTCACTCTGTAATCAGTACATTGTACATATAAGGACATGCCTAGTATCTATTTTATAATTGCTTGGTTAGTGGTTGGAGGACAGTGACTCCATACTCTTCCAGAGAGGGTGGTAGTGGCATCTAGCCTTATTGAAGAGCTTCAGATTATTCCAGTTAACATCTTTAATATATATATATATATATATATATATATATATATATATATATATATATATATATTTCAGAGAAGGAGAAGAAGGAGGAGGGAGAGACAGATAGACACAACAATGATGAGAGAGCATCATTAATCAACTGCCTCTTGCACAGCCCCTACTGGGGATGGAGCCTGCAACCCAGGTATGTGCCCTGACCAGGAATCGAACTGTGACCTCCTGGTTCATAGATTGATGATCAACCATTGAGCCACACCAGCCAGAGCAATAGAGCAATTAACATCTTTGGTTTGGGAACTTTCTTTTATGCCCAACAAAGAATTCTCTGCATAATTAAGTTTAAACTAGCCCTAGCCGGGTTTTCTCAGTGGTTAGAACATTGGCCTGCGGACTGAAGGGTCATGGGTTCGATTCTGATCAAAGGCACATACCTTGGTTGCAGGCTCGATGCCCCAGCGCCAGTTGGGGCACGTGTGGGAGGCAACCAAGGAATGTGTCTTTCTCACACCGATGTTTCTCTCTTTCTCTTTCCCCCTCCATCTGCTCTCTCTAAAAGAATCAATGGAAAAAGTATCCTTGGATGAGGATAAAAAAAAAAAAAAGTAAACCAATGGTAATCTTGGGTGAGTACAGAAGATAGTTCAGATACACCCAAACATTTTTGAAGGGTGTAGAGAAAGTGAAGAGTGAGCCTGTAGGAAAAAGAAAAGCATTTTCCATTATGTTTTGGAGATTTCCATTCTTGTTCCAAGTTCTCTTTTTAAAGCAACCTTCCTTGTCATAGCAGGACAGATGGGCCTTCCATCCACACTGATGGCTGTGGAATGATTCATAACAGGTTTTGTGTCTCTCAGTTCCTGACAACTTGGAGGAAACACGTTCCTATAGGGTTGAGTCAGGGGCTGTGATTGCTGGGTGTGAATGACTCATTAGGGCTGTTCCTATGGATCATTTGGAATTTCACTGGTGTTCTGACTCCTTCCACCGGCTTTCTGATTGAAGCCATTTAATTTCATAATCCAGAGAAGATTTTGGGTCATATTAGGTGATGACAAAGAATCCAAAATTAGTTAAAAATGGTGTGGGCCAGAAAAAAAAAAGGAGACCGGCTTACCTGCCACCACAATCATTACCCGAGGCTCTGTCCTGGTGATGTATCCAGTCAGTTTGCTGCTACTCCCGTGGGTCACATGAGACAGATGAGGAATTTGATGCTCGCTGGATGACATACTTCAACAAGCCAGATATTGATGCCTGGGAATTGCTTAAAGGGATGAATATGCTCGTTGGCTAAGATCTGGTTCCAGAACCCCAAATCATTGATGCTGCTTTGCGGGCACGCAGACGGTTAAATGGTTTTGCTAGAGCTGTTCGCATCCTAGAGGTTGTTAAGGACAAAGCAGGACCGCATAAGGAAATCTACCCTTATGTCATCCAGGAACTTAGACCAACTTTCAATGAACTGGGAATCTCCACTCCAGAGGAACTGGGCCTTGACAAGGTATAAACCCCATCAATAGGCTTCCCAAGCATTTACTGATATTACTACTTGAGTGTAAACAATCACCTGGAAATACTGATGATAACATATTACCTTATTTGAACAAATTTTCCTTTATTGAGTACCAAACCATGTAATGGTAACTTGAATTTTAATAAAAAGGAAATGAGTTTGAACTGAAAAAAAAAAGAATGGTGTTTCTGATGAATCTTATTGAAATGCTCTTTGTTGCTTCGAAGGAAAGAACTTCCTCACACCTCTTTCTTCTTTTTCCTCTTTTACAATGAACCTGTGACGCTGGAGAGAAGGCGGGAGCAGCTCCCAGGAGTAGTCTCTGTTGCTTGGGACTGCTTTTTCAAGACTTGTGGAAACGAGGGATAGGGAAGATGAAGAAATTAGTTTCCATAAATAATACAAATATATTTAAACTTTCCTTTTGCTAGGTAGAAAATATGATAAAAATGGAAACCTGGATCCTTGGTGGTCTCTGGACTCCGAAGAAAAGTTTAAGGAAAAAACAAAGTGCATGGTTAACCAGTATAGCAACTATTACTGGAAGAAAGCTGGCCTAAATGTGAGTATGACTGTGGTGAAGGGGACATATTGTGGATTTTTTCTCATTGGGATGTTAGCTTGCTTTAGACCATTGGTGCTCAAAGTGTGGTTCCCAGGCCAACAGCTTCATTCTCCCCTGGGACATTTAGGAATACAAACCCTTTTATTTTTCCAGTTCACTCACATTTGGGGAGGAAGACTGTGTCAAGATGTGCTGTGTTTTGGGGAGTATTTGAATTCCAAGTCTCTAGTAGTCCAAGGGATTTTAGGTGTTCACTAAAAGAAGCATGGATTTACTTTATAGCCATTGGGTTGCTACAGGGTGGCAAGGGACAATTCTAACTTTTGGTCCTGAACAAGATATCTAGTCACTCATAACTTTAAAAAAATAATTTATTGAGGTGACATTGGTTAATAAAATTAAACTGGTTTCAGGTATACAATTCTGTAATGCATCATCTGTTTATTGTATTGTGTGTTTACCACCCCAAGTGGTGAGTCTCCTTCCATTACCATTAACTCCCTCTTTACCTTCTTCTACCTCCCCTAAACTTCTCTTTGACAATCACCATACTGTTGCCTGTGTTCATGAGTCTTTCTTTTTTTTTCTTTGCTTAATCCCTTCACCCTTCTCACCCAGCCCACACCCCCACCCCTCTGACAGCTGTCAGTCTATTCTCTATGAGTCTGTTTCTGTTTTGTTTGTTAGTTCATTTTGTTCATTAGATTTCACATATAAGTGAAATCATATGGTACTTGTCTTTCTCTGACTGCTTTAATTCACTTAATATAATATTCTCCAGATCCACCCATGCTGTCACAAATGTTAAGATTTCCTTATTTTTTTTTATAGCTGCATAGTAATCCATTGTATAAATGTACCATAACTCTTTTATCCGCTCATCTATTGATGGACACTTGGGCTGCTTCCAGAATTTAGCTATTGTAAATACTGCTGCAAAGAACACAGGGATGCATATATTCTTTCAAATTAGTGTTTTGGGCTTCTTTGGATGTATTCCCAGAGTGGAATATCTGGATCATAAGGCCATTCCATTTTTAATTTTTTGAGGAAACTTCATACTGCTTTCAACAGTGGCTGCACCAATCTGCACTCCCACCAACTGTGCATGAGGGTTCTCTTTTCTCCATATCTTCTTCTACACATGTTTGTTGATAGTAGCCATTCTGACAGGTGTGAGGCGATGTCTTGTAGTTTTAATTTGCATTTCTCTGATGCCCCGCTGCTTTTCTTTATACTGAAGCAAAGTACAGCAACCTTATAAATATTCTGTCCACCTCCAGTAATGACTAGATGAAATTATGTAGTTTTTCAACGATTATTGCTCAAATATTTCCATGAAAAAATGTCCAAGGTATGCACCCACCCTAATCAGTAGTCACAATTATCAAGAGCTCAGCTAAACTATTTCTTCAGCTGGTAGACTAGCAATAGTGTCAACGAAGCTGTTGCTAAGAAAATCAATAGCCTTATTTTTTTTTCTTTTAAAAATTTTTAATTCAGCCCTGATTGGTTTGGTTCAATGGATAGAGCATCGGCCCGCTGACTGAAGGGTGGCGGGTTCGATTCCTGTCAAGGGCATGTACCCCAGTTTCAGGCTCAATCCCCGACATCAGTCCGAGTGTGCAGGAGGAAACCAATTGATATGTCTCTCTCACATTGATGTTTCTCTCTGTGTGTCTCTCTTCCTCCCTTCCACTTTCTCTAAAAATCAATGGAAGAATATCCTCGGGTGAGGATTAACAAAAAAATAATTTTAATTCAGTTTATTTAAACTGAAAACAAAACAAAAACAAGTTCACTCATTTCCCCTACCCCCACCCTCTGCCTCTAGCAACCACCACTCTGTTCTCTTTATGAATTCAGTTTCATTTTTGTTTTGTTTTTTTAGATTCCACACATAAGTGAGATCATATGGTATTTATCTTTCTCTGTCTGACTTATTTCACTCTGGCCTATTTCACATAGCATAATACCCTCTATTGTCCATCCATGTTGTCTTAAATGTCAAGATTTTATTCTTTTTTATGGCTGAGTAGTATTCCATTGTGTGTGTGTGTGTGTGTGTGTGTGTGTGTGTGTGTGTGTGTTTCACATCTTATTTATCCATGCATCTATCATCAATGGTCATTTAGATTGTTTCTACTGCAGTGAACATGGGGGTGCATATATCTTTTTGAATTAGTGTTTTCATTTTCTTTGAATACATTCCCAGAAGTGGAATGTGGAAATCTTGGATCATATGGTAATTCTATATTTAATTTTTGGGAGGAACTTTCATACCATTTTCCATAGTAGTTTCACTAATTACATTCCCACCAAAAGTGTACAGGGGTTCCTTCTTCTATACGCCTTGCCAACACTTGTTATTTCTTGTCTTTTTTTTTCCTTTTCTAGGTATTTATTCAAGAGAAAGAAAACATGTTCACAAAAAGCATTTGTACAAGAATTTTTATACAAGTTTTATTTATTTATTTATTTATTATTTACTTTATTTTCCCCCTTTATTGAATAAGATATTACAAATGTGTCCTTATCCCCCCCAATGTCCCCTCATCCCCCCAATCCTGCCCTCACCCTCACCCCCTGTTGTCCACATCCGTCACTTATGCTTATATGCATGCATACAAGTCCTTTGGTTGATCTCTCCCCCTCACCCCCCACCCTCCCCTGCTTTCTCTCCGAGTTTTGAGCATCTGATCGATGCTTCTCTGTCTCTACATCTGTTTTTGTTCATCGGTTTACGTTGTTCATTATAATCCACAAATGAGTGAGAACATGTGATATTTATCTTTCTCTGAATGACTTATTTCACTTAGCATAATGCTCTCCAGCTCCATCCATGCTGTTGCAAATGGTAGGAGTTCCTTCCTATAGTAGCTCTTCTAACAGCTGTGAGATGATATCTTATTGTGGTTTTGATTTGGATGTTTCTCATGATTAACGATGTTCAGCATTTTTTCATGTACCTATTGGCCATCTATATGTCTTCTTTGGAAAAATGTCATTTAGACCCTCTGTCCATTTTTAAAAATTGAATTGTTTGTTTTTTTGCTATTGAGTTGTATGAGTTCTCTGTTATATTTTATATATTAGTCCTTTATTTGATACATGATATACTAGTACAATTATTTTCTCCCCTTCAGTAGGTTTCCTTTTAATTTTGTTGATGGTTTCCTTTGCTGTGTAGAAGCATTTTAGTTTAATACAGTCCCACTTATTCATTTTTGCTTTTGCTTTTGGTGTCAGATAAAAAAAAGTTATTGCCAAGAGCACTGTTAAGGGGCTCACTGCCTGTTTTCTTCTAGGAGTTTTATGGTTTTTAGGTGTTCAAGTCTATCATCCCTTTTGAGTTAATTTTTGTTTGTGTTGTAAGATGATATGTAAAGCTGGAGTGGTAACTTTTTGAGACTGAAGCTGGGAAGGTCCTGGGTGATTATAGAGATCACTGTTATCTGAAGATGTGTTTAAATTCATTGGTACTGCCTGATACTTGGGTGATTGGGCTAGCATGAAAATAAAGAGTTGATAGGATCCATGGCTTGAAGGTTTAGAACAGGGTGTATTGTTTCTTGTTGCTACTATAGCAAATCACCACAAACTTAGTGACTTGAAATAAAACAACTTTATTATTATACAGTTCTGTATGTCTGACTCAGGTCTCACTAGGACTGCTTTAATTTCTAGCTGCTCTAGGGAAGAATCTGTTTCCTTGCCTTTTCTAGCTTTTACAGGCTGCCCAGATTCCTTCTTCAGCACCAGCAATGCTGGGTTGAGTCTTTTCACATTGCATCACGCTGAGACACTCACTCTCCTGACTTCCTTTTTCTCTATTTGAAAAGGACCCTTATAATTACACTAGAGGCCTGGTACATGAAAATTCATGCACTTGGGGAGGAGAGGGCTTTCCTCAGCCCAGCCTGCACCCAACTACAGTCCAGGAGCCCTCGGGGGATGTCTGACTGACTGCTTAGGGAGGCAACTGGTGGAGCTGATTGGAGGATGCTGGCCCCGCCCCCATCACCCTGCAGCCACACCGCCCACCAATCACCGTCCCCTCCCTCTGCCCGCTGGCACCTGCCTTGGCTAGCCTGGCACCACCCGCTCACCAGCCTCACCCCTGCCTACCAGTTGTTCTGCTGTTCGGTTGATTTGCATATTAGGCTTTTATTATATAGGATTAGACTTACTTGAACAATGTAGGCTAATGTCTCCATCTCAATATCCTTACCTTAATCATATTTTAAAAACCTCTTTTGTCACATCAGGCAACATTTTCACAGATTCCAGGGATTAAGACATAGGCATCTTTTAGCAGAGAACATTATTCTGCCTCCTATGCAGGGATGGGCAAACTTTCGTGAAGGACCAGTTGGTAAATAATTTAGGCTTTGTGGGCTGTAAATTCTCTGTTGCAATAACTCAACCCTGCCACAGTAGTGATAGAACAGCCACAGACAATATGTACATGAATAGGCATGGCTGTGTGCAAATAAAACTTGAATTATGGACACTGAAATTTGAACTTCACATAATTTTCACATACCCCAAAATATTATGCTTTCTTCTATTCTTCTTCCCCAAAGACTGAACAGTATAAAATCCAGTCTTACCTTGCTGTCTGTACAAACACAGCAGCAGGTTGGATTTTGGCTTGTGGGCTATATTGGTTTAGATTGTTCTTTGTCATAGCCTATAAAAGGGTTTAAGGAACAATCTTCAAAAGTTTAGAAGGATTTCTAAAGATTTTCATAAAGCTAAATCCATTCAATGTAAAGACCAGGGTGTTATTCGAAGATTAAATCCTTCCTCTATTCTAGTTAAAATATATTTTATTTCTACAAGATGATGGTTATTGAAGATGATTGTTTTCCCTCTTACTTGGCAAAAAGTTTAGAAGGATGCTTGGTTAGTTATCATGCATATTGCAAGCCTCAACCTTTGTTCCCCATGAAAACTACTCTCCTTTTAATTTTTCTTGGAAATTGTTGAAGGTGATATGGTGATGGTTGGTCTGAAACTCTTGTTACTATGTGATGGTAAATTTTTGGAAACATGAACACACTGAAAAGAATACTCACATTATGTGAGTTAATCAGAGAAAGTAATCTGTATATTGACATTTTAATTTTTCCCATTTAAATTAGAGTCAATGAGAATATTTTTTAACATTTTATTGGAGCTGGTTAAATGGGTGAGAATAAAGAGGTTGGTGGAAAAAATGTGTTGCATAATAAAATAGAAATTATTATATTCAGGAGCACCTTGCTGGGGTTAGTTTTCTATCTCAAAGTATATTATGATTACTTCTGACTTATTGAATGTAATTTTCTCTTTAAAATGTGGCACTTTTTATTGCTATCATATTTATGCCTCTTGCTGAATGATAGTTGACTGTGTAACACTCTTTTTTCTTTTTCTTCTCATTAGGTAAAAGGGAAGAGGACCCTGGGAGAAAATATTGCCGATAATGGAGGTCTGCGGGAAGCTTTTAGGGTATGTACTGCAACATTTGCTGTGATTTTTAAAATTAAGCTCTAAAACACTGTATGGGTACATCTCAATTTACAGCATAGTCATGTTCTTGAGGACTTAGATTTCTGTAAATTCTGTGAATTTCTGTAAGTAGAATTATATTGCCCCATTGACTCTATTATACTCTATTATATGAATAGAGCTACATTTCTTTTTTTTTCTTTTTAGGGTGTAAAGTTACTTCCTAAACAAAAATCTTTGTTATTAAGAATCATGTATTTAAAAGATAGTTTTCAGAAGATACATAATAATATCAAAGCATGCTACAGAAATCTCCTCGGGGCTAGGTTCATATGAGTTTTCCTTCCTTATAATTTTCTCTTAAAATATCAAACTTATATATTATGACCAGAGGCTAGTGGTTCTCATATAGTGGGCCAGGTAAGAGTCCATAATAATGCTTTCATCATCCACTGGTTTGTGGTGAAACAAGAAACATAGGGTGATATGGAAAGATTTTCATAAAGCTAAATCCATTCAATGTAAAGACCAGGGTGTTATTCGAAGATTAAATCCTTCCTCTATTCTAGTTAAAATATATTTTATTTCTACAAGATGATGGTTATTGAAGATGATTGTTTTCCCTCTTACTTGGCAAAATTTAAAATTGGCAGTATGTTGACCCCAAAATTTATTTCCATAGGCTTTGTCATTGTGCTTGATTTGTTTGTTCCCTGGTAGGAAGAGAAAGAACATTTTTTTTTTTTTTGCAGGAAGGGTAGTTATTGAACACTTTGACCCTATTGCTTTGGTATTTATTGAATGTAAGGTCTTTTTTCAGGTGAACCTGCCTCACTGTTAAGCCATACAACATTGATTTGCATTTCCAGGTTTGTTTTCTTAAAGGAAACCTTGACAAAATATATTATGTACATGGTAGAGGATATATTTAATATCTCTGCACTGGATGGGAAAAGAGAAAAGCCATCATTGCAGAAGATCATTCATTTTGCTTCTCTCACCAGGCTTATAGGAAATGGATAAATGACAAGAGGCAGGGAGTTGAGGAGCCTCTGCTACCAGGTATCACATTCACCAATAACCAGCTCTTCTTCCTGAGTTATGCTCATGTGAGTAGAACAAGGAAGGGCCATCAAAGATGAAATGTGGGTCTTTGGCTTGCTTGCTTCCTTGATCAAAAGTTTGGAACAAAAGTTTAATGGCATAAAGTTGATTTTAGCTGAAATTTTATCTTGCTTGTTTTCAGGGTAAATTTCATTTAAAAAATATTTTTATTGATTTCAGAGGGGAAAGGAGAAGGAGAGAGAAATAGAAACATCAATGATGAGAGAGCATCATTGATCGGCTGCCTCCTGCATGCCTCACAGTGGGGATTGAGCCTGCAACCTGGGCATGTGCCCTGACTGGGAATTGAACTGTGACCTCCTGGTTCATAGGTCCATACTCAACCACTGAGCCATGCCAGCCGGGAAAATTTCATTTTTTAAGTGCTCTATGAGACATAAAGTTTTAGCCGATTATACTTTAATTGGAAGCATTTTTTACATTCAGTATTATTTGGTGTTTGTTTCAGGTGTACAGCATAGTAGTTAGATAATCATATACTTTACAAAACCTTCCCCATGATATTTCCAGTATCCACCTCGACCACATATAGTTATTACAATATTATTCACTATCCTAGAGGCCCAGTGCATGAAATAGATGCACTGGTAGGGTCCCTAACGGCTGCTGGCTCCTGGCCGGGTACTCCCTCCCTTCCCCCAGCTGGCACTGCCCCCTGGCCGAACTCCCGGATGAACTCCCTGTCGAGGGGACAATTTGCATACTACACTTTTTTTAAAATTTATTTTCCCTTTATTGATTAAGATATTACAAATGTGACCTTATCCCCCCCAATGTCCTCTCATCCCCCCAATTCTGCCCTCACCCTCACCCTCTGTTGTCCACATCCATCGCTTATGCTTATATGCATGCATACAAGTCCTTTGGTTGATCTCTCCCCCGACCCCGACCCCCCCCCCCACCTTCTCTCTGACTTTTGAGCATCTGATCGATGCTTCTCTGTCTCTACATCTGTTTTTGTTCATCGGTTTATGTTGTTCATTATAATCCACAAATGAGTGAGAGCATGTGATATTTATCTTTCTCTGACTGACTTATTTCACTTAGCATAATGCTCTCCAGCTCCATCCATGCTTTGCAAATGGCAAGAGTTCCTTCCTTTTTACAGCAGCAATGTATTCCATTGTGTTGATGTACCTCAGTTTTTTAATCCATTCATCTGCTGATGGGCACTTAGGCTGTTTCCAAATCTTAGCTATTGTAAATTGTGCTGCTATGGACATAGGTATGCATATATCCTTCGGATTGGTGTTTCTGGTTTCTTGGGATATATTCCTAGAAGTGAAATCACTGGGTCAAATGGAAATTCCATTTTTAGTTTTTTGAGGAAACTCCATGCTGTTCTCCACAGTGGCTGCACCAGTCTGCATTCCCACCAGCAGTGAATGAGGGTTCTTTTTTCTCCGCATCCTCGCCAGCATTTGTCATTTGTAGATTTGTTGATGATAGCCATTCTGACAGGTGTGAGATGGTACCATACTACACTTTTATTATATAGGATTCCCTATGCTGTACTTTACATCCCTGGAACTATTTTTGGACTAGCAATTTGTACTTTCTTAATCCCTTCACCTTTTTCACCCAGTCCCCCAACTATGAGACATAATTGATTGAATCAAAATTTATTGGCTTTTTTTTTTTAAAAAATCAAGCGTTACTATCACTTGGTATTTATGTAATATAGCCTGGCTTCTCAATGTTACTATTTGATACTATTAATAACCATTTCTAGTGACTCATTCATTGGTGTTCTGAACTGTCAAATGAATATATGATGACTATTAGAGCTGAAAACAACAACAATAAAGGCAAGAATAATCATTAACTCTTTTGTGAGTTTAATGGGCTCTATGAGCAGAAATAGAAAGACGTGCACTAAATAAGGCACAATTCTGAGTTCCAGTCTTTGGCTAATAAAGCAAGTGCCAATTCTTTGCTATTAACTATTCCAGTGGTTTATGTCACAAATGTGTAGGCCTCATGTTCAAAAACTCAGAGGTACATTGTGGAAGGTTCTGACACACGGCCACAAGTGGGCAGATGTGTATCTGTATGCTCAGCATTAGACAAGAGTTTTCATCAGTACAACCTTTGGTTCCTAAGTCTTAGTATTCTCTCTCAGTAAGTTCGTGCATTCCCATGTATTCTTCGGTTAACTCTGGTTAAGTGACTCTCACCTGTCTGGGGTCTTTTATTTCTAAAAGCTGGACATGACAGCTCTCAATAAATTATCATTTACTGACCCAATATCAGCAAAAGTGTAATCATGAACAAAATGACTTTTCTTTTTAGTTTTCCCATTTCTTTTAATACCCCCCCTCCCCCGTCTTTGCATCTTCCTGCTTAGAAAATCTGGATTCTTAGGTCTTATTTGATTTATCTGTCCTTCTTTTTATAACATATGCCCCAAAAGCTAGATGTTTCATTCTTTTAACTGCTCTTCAGATTCAGCCTCTCTTTCTCCCCATTACCCTATTTTGTCATCTGTAGGCTAGGCCTTGATCTTTTCTACTCTGGATTATTCCACCAGCTTTTGGCACGTTTTCTAGACTTTGGCATCTTTCCAACACTGTCTGTCTTACATACCACTGAAATACCACTTTTATTTCACTACTGACCAGCTAAAGAACTGCAGTGGCTCCCAAGTTCTAACGAATTGAGGCCAAGCACTTTCATCTAGCTTTCTAAAAAGTTGTCCTCAGCCTTATCCAACTCTACCCACCAGCTCTTAATTCCCACAGCTCCATCAGACTCATCTTTTGCTGGGAAGGTGGCCTCACTTCCACTCCATGATGCCATGCCCATTACTGTCTCTTTGGCTTTGATTTTGATTTTCCTTCTATAATGTGACCCTCTGTCTACTCCTCCCCCTCAGATTATTGAATTTCATATTTATCCTTCAGGATCCATGTCAAGTTCCACCTCCTCCACATCATCCACACTTCCACAAGGACTCCAGTTCTCATTTTTGTAAACCTCTGATTCTCTTATACTTACCTTCATTACCATGTAGTTGAATATTTAACTGTTCTCAAAATGTTGAAGACTTCTAGTTTAACTTCATAGTTAAACTTCTGGATCCTTACATTTCTTATGTATCTCCATAGCACCCAGCAAAGATGCTGGGTATATTAAAGACACTTCATAAGTATAAGACTAACACAGTTTAATGAAAGAGACTTTGTTATAGGTCAATACTGGGTCATATATCTAAAATAAGCGCGCACACACACACACACACACACACACACACACACAGTCAGAACTTTCTAGAGCTGGGATTAGCAAACTAGGACCCAAATATGGCCTGCTATCTATTTTTATAAATGCCATTTTATTGGAAAACAGCCATGCACTTTCTTTTACGTATTGTCCATGCCTGGTTTTCTGCTACAACAGCAGAGTTGAGTAGTTGAAAGAGATCTTATGGTCAGCAAAACCTAAAATATTTACTATCTCTCCCTTTACAGAAAAAGTTTGCTGACCCCTACTCTAAAGTGCAGGGTCCATCAGTTCTTACTCAGGTTCTTACTTACTAACTTAAGGTCCATCTTAGTTACATTCTAGTTCACAGCAGCTCCTTGTAGATGAATGAAGTGAACTGATAGCAACATTACAGTCATACTTTTGAAATGTCTCCAAATAAAATTCCAAACCATATCTGATTTTTTTAAACTGAAGAGATTTTGGAAACATGGAAAACCATTTTATATCACTAATGAGAAATTTATCTAGAAGCTTTTCCTACTGAAGAGTGAGGAGATTTTAAATATTTTGCACATTGAAGTATGTCTGCTTATAGGGAGCAAAGTTATTTTCCCTCCTGAGAAGGTACTAGAAAAACAATAACAACCATAATGTGTTTTTAACATTATCCTAAATGATACAGGAAGCAAAGACAATACTATACAATAATCCTATATAATAAAAGTCTAATATGTAAATCTACCAAACGGTGGAATGACCGGTCGCTATGACACGCACTGACCACCAGGGGGCAGATGCTCAATGTAGGAGCTACCCCTGGTGGTCAGTGTGGTCCCACAGGGGGAGCACTGCTCAGCCAGAAGCCGGGCTCATGGCTGGCAAGAGCAGCGGCTATGGCAGGAGCTTCCTTAGCAGCGCTAAGGCCCCTCTGGGGATGTCCACCTGCGGAGGGAGCCTAAGCCGGCAGCAGGCAGACATCCCCTGAGGGGTTCCAGACTGCAAGAGGGAGCAGGCTGGGCTGAGTAAACTGCCCCCCCCGCTCCAGTGCACGGATGTCGTGCACCAGGCCTCTGGTGTAAGAATATAAGAAAAATGGAGTGCCAGAAACAACTTCACAATAGCTAGCTTCTGAGGAAATCAAGGAATCATATTAGAAAAAACATCTTCAAAGTTAAATTTAGAACCACAGAGACTCATGGTTTATCTTTATGAAAAGCAAAGCATCGTATAGCCTTTCCTGCTTTCTATGTCCCTATAGTTCCTGTGACCTGCCAATTTCCCCCTTCAGATCTTATCTTTCTACTTCATTCTATTCCCATTTCTACTCATTTAGTGGATATTCATTGGGAACCTTCCTGGGGCCCATACAGAAATAATCTTCTAACTAGTTTCTAATTTCCTTCTATATGCTCCTGACAGATACATCTTTCTAAAATACGATTTTATCATTTTATCATAATGGTGTTTAAGTATAGTTTAAACACTTTAGGGTATTGGTAAGAATTTCAGAAATCTGGCACCATCGCCCCTGGTCTCCCATTGCTGCCCATTAGGCACCACAGTTCAGCCACGCTGAGTGTCTTGCTTTTTTTATTTTTTCTCAAATATATCTTTGCTTCCCTTTTCTCCTCCACTTTAAATTGCCCCCCAATCATATTCATGTGTCCTAGTTCTTTTCATACTTCAAGACTATATCATGTTTCAAGACATGCTTCAAGTCAGGATTAAGTAGGTTATGGTGCAGGGACAAACTAAACAAGGGAAGTTTATTTCTTGTTCATGCTCTATGTCCAACATTGGTCACTAATGGGTCTCTGCTCATAGTTATTACTCAAGGACCTGGGTTTTAGAGTCTTTATCTTGACGTGTGCTTCCATGGTCACCACAGGAGTAGGAAAGAAATATGAGAAAATGTGCACTGGTTCTTAATGTAGCAACTTAAATTGTTCTGAAGGCTCTTAAAACTTCTGCCAGTTTTTAAAGCTTCTCTAGGAAGTGACATATATCACTTATTATATTTCATTGGTCAGAGCAAGTGATATAGCCATACCTAACTTCAAAGGAATGGAGAAGTGTTCTCCTATCCAAGGGCTGGACTAAGGTAGGGCAAGCAAAAAACTGACTTCTTATGACTATACTCAATAATGGGTGGTTGATTCATTTTATTGACTCAAATGAATATGGTTACATTTGATAAGTGCTATTCCAAGCATGATATTAATTGAATGAATACATTGATTGATTCCTGGGCATATATACCGTTCCAGGGGTCCTCAAACTACGGCCCACGGGCCACATGCAAATACAAATATTGTATTTGTTCCCGTTTTGTTTTTTACTTCAAAATAAGATATGTGCAGTGTGCATAGGTATTTGTTCATAGTTTTTTTTTTTTTAAACTATAGTCCGGCCCTCCAACAGTCTGAGGAACAGTGAACTGGCCCCCTGTTTAAAAAGTTTGAGGACCCCTGTACCATTCTCTTGATTTATAGCATTTGTCTGGAAACCTTCTTAATTTACTCAAATTTTGGAATTATTTACAATGATAAAAACTTCTACTCCGGGGATTAGAATAATAGATGTTACTACAGAGTAAGGTTTTATCTGATTTACTAAAACTTTCATCCACTGAGTCTAAAATTACTCTTCAGTGTAATTTGGAGCAGTTAAAGCAGTAGAAAATGTGTAATTGGAATGGAAACGTAATTACCAGTATGCTTTTCTCTTCTAGGTCAGGTGCAATTCCTACAGACCGGAAGCTGCCCGAGAACAAGTCCAAATTGGTGCTCACAGCCCTCCTGAGTTTAGGTAAAAGGGCAGATGGGTAACACTAGTTTTTAATGTGCATCTCCCTCCCCCGCCCTATGCAGCCATCTCAGTGCTTTACCAAATAGGTGATTTGAACCTAAGCCTGTATTGTGAATAGTGATATCTCCATTTTACAGGCAAAAATACTGGCCAAATAGAAACTAAACATGGGCCCAAAAAGTCTCTTCCTGGGCAAGGATGTGATCTTAATGGACTGTGTCTTAAAACACAGAGAGCTCTGGTTTATTTTGTGCTAGAATATCTATTTAATGCATCTAGTTCTTTATGTAGCTAACCAACAAACATAAATGAGTGGCCACTTTCTGAATAGCTCTGAACACAAAGGAGGATATATGGTCATATTAAGCTATTATAATTCATATCTAGAGTCAAAAGCTCTACATTTTGGTTTTTAGTTTGAATGTTATTTTGAAACACTTGCTTACATATGAAGGGTAAAGGATTATGAATAACAATCTTATTTAATTTTCAAAATGTATAAAATATTAAGTAAAAATAAAATTAAAGTTAATATTACTTAGCCTGTGCTGGATGTCTAGCATGGCTTGAGGGAACTCTAGTAGGGGACAAGAACTATAATGGGAAATATAGGAAAACTTAACAATATTTATTCATTCTTTGCTTAGAACATATTATATCTGTATATTTTTATATTTAATGTTTAAATGAGTCCATTAGCATATTGCAAGAAAGTCATCTAAACTTTCTCCTATATTTTAAAATGTTATTCCTAAAACCTTGCCTTAAACATGCTTCAGAAATTGACTATAAATTACCCAATAGCATAAAATCTAATCACTGTGTTAGAAATTCTCCCCCACTAGCCTAAACTGTCAAGAATGCTGACAGTCTCTAATGGACTAAAATGTGTGCCCTCTGACAAATTAATTACTCAACAGATAAGTTCTTAGAAACGAATTTCCTTTTACTAACTAGTTGCCTGTAATGTCGGATTTTAGCTGATAATTTTGCAGAGCATACTTACTAATTATCAACTAAATTCTATCTTTAACACTTACCCAGGATGAATCACACCATGAAATATACATCCCTACCTACACATCTCAGCTAAAACACAGGAGATTATGGGGATGTTTTTTGGATATTGGCCATTGTATTCATTCAGATGCTCATAGGTAAAGAAATCATTAGCGAAGAAATAGTCAGTGACTGAGAATGCTGAATCTCCAAGTCAGTTGAGTAAGAAATAAATGGAGAGGGAGTTTTTTGCTGGCTTATTATTGTTGTTTGCAATAACTATATATTTTTGAATACAGCAGAAATCACACAATGGAAATACTACTTCCACAAGGCAGTTACAACCAGAGTGCTAAGTAGGAATCTTCAGCCTTTACTGCAGTTGGGGTAACTTGCAAGAACCCCAGATTTTGAAGTTAATGCCAGTAAAGCATTACTCACCAATAACTACTAGACACCATTCATTGGTGTGTTGTTACATGAACCAGATTCTAGATACATATGAGCCTTCAAACATAATAGGAATTTAGAGAAAGTGTTTGTGTAGAATGAATGGGTTATTTAAAGATAGTTATAGCAGCAACATGATTGAATCTTACAGACATAAATATTGAATAAAAGAAGTAAGTGACAAAAGAGTGCCTACTGTGTGGTTCCATTCATATGAAGTTCAAAAACAGGTAAAACTAATCTATGGCTATAGAAGTCAGACTAGTCGCTTTCCTTGGAGGTACTATTGGTAGGGCACACTAGGGAGCCATCTAGGTGCTAGAAATATCTCATGTCTTGATCTGAGTGATAGTAACATGGGTATGTTATACACATGAAAAACCAACAACTATCAGCTTTACATTTAAGACATGCACTTTATATCAGTCATACCTTCCCCCAAAATATAAAGAAATAGAGAAGCTAAGCATTGGTAAATTCTATAGTTTATAGGCATTTATAAAGTTTTAGGATTATGCAATCTTATACTCATATTGGAACTGTAAATCCTACAGTTCATAGGAAATTGAAAATATTTGGAAGATGGATAGAATTGTTTGCCTGGCATTGAGGAGGTGCTGGTTCTAGTCTCAGCTCTGTTAAATTGTTTTTGGAAGTTTATTTAAACATTTGGGGTTTCAGTTATCTGTCCTAAACAGAGATTAAATTACTGCAACATCCCTTCTACCAATATGCTGCTACACTTTTATCCAGAACCTGTTGATATATAAGAATTAAATGGCATTAAATATCTTTTTTAGGGTCAATGGTGCAATTAGCAACTTTGAAGAATTCCAGAAAGCTTTTAACTGTCCATCCAATTCCACGATGAACAGAGGCACGGACTCCTGCCGACTCTGGTAGCTGGACTGCTGGTGTATGCCATCCTGAAAGAGTTGTACAGCACCAGTAGAGGCTGCACTGAGCATGCACCGCCTACTGCGTTAGGCCTATATTCCCCTGAGGACCTTTATTTTTAATGCATCTTCATTATTTGGGTATTGCTTGGATCTAAACAGTATCTTTTCAAAGTTGTAAGGCTTAAAAAACTGGAATACAAGAAGTGAACCAAGCATGTTTCTTTAAAAATACCAAACCAACAAAAATCTCTAGGATACTTACTTTTGTTAAAACGCTATCTGCTGAACTATTGCAATTGTCCATTTTAATGTGTCAGCCACAGCTAAGTGGTATATAACATTTTAATCTCCAGCTTTGCAGGGGCCTAAATAGAATGTATCCAGAAAAAAATTCTGTCTTTTAAACTTTTAACCCTAAATGAAGAGGACATGTTCCTGGATATCTGGGAGGTTTTCCTGCTCTGTGAAATGCGTTACTAGATTTTATGTATTGTCATTACCCAGCATTTATTAAATCTTAGGTAGTTATATTAGAAATATGTTACATCTTCATTTTGTAATTGTTGATGACATTCTACACTTTAGCTTTGGAATATATTGGGATGAAAATGGCCTCACAGCTTGTATCTGATGTAGCCGATTGCCCTGTTCAAGTCAGCATGAACAGGCTGGGAGAAAGGCTACTTGGTAAAGGACTTGAGTTATCAAATAGGAAAAAAGGATACATTTTTAAGTCCCAGAAGAAGTCAAAACTCTTACTCATGTAACAGCAGGGACACTAGGAGATGAAATCTCCAAAATTTGATGTAGTCTGCTCAAACCTCAGTGATTATGTCTGTCTGCCAGACACTTTTCTTTAGTCCAATTGCTGTTTGTCTTCTTATCCTCCTATATGTGCATTCTCCTGTTTCTAAAACTAGTAGTCACCGAATAAATGCTGTTTGAATTTCCCATTAGGAACAGATAGCTTTCATCCCATTTTAGTACAAAGGGCCAAACACTACATTGAGAAGGGCACAAAGTACCCTTCTGTTTGGGCTCAATTAATGTTAGCTCTTACTTAAAAAGCCTTTTTGAAAAATTTCTTGATTGAAGTCATTTTCTAATCTATTGATTAAATGTAAAAGTCTTTGCATAGTTCAAATAAACATAATTTTTATGCTTCAAGTCTTCTTCTAAAGAGTCTGTAAGGAAGAGCCGTACTGTTTTGAGCTTCAGAGCTTTATCCTTTCAAGTGAACTCATATATCTTTTATCAGTGTGTGTATGTGTGTGTGTGCGTGTGTGTGTGTGTGTGTACATGTGTGTGTGCATGCACACACGCACAGGATAAAATTGTAATGGCCTTTAAATGGTTACTTGGCATTTATGGTTTCTTAAAATAGCCATCCCTCCATTGACATTATTCACTGTACATGTGATTCTGGATTAAGTGGGCCAATGAGAAAATCTCTAAAGCAAAATGACAAATTCAGACCAACTATAGGAGGCCATTTTGCATCCCTGTGATTTGTCATCCTTTTAAAATATATATATGTGTGTGTGTGGCATGTCCTTTTGTAACCATGGGAACTTCAAAGGGAGAAAAATACAGCGGCACCATCATGAGGAAAAGAATTATATTGTGTTAGTCAGAGGAGAGTGATTTTCCCCTTGACTTCTTCCTCTCTGAATGGATAAACTTCTGAAGGGCAGCTACCTTTCCTCCTCTTAACTATGGCTTACTATGCCATTAGTTTGTAATTTTAAAAACAAGCACTCGTAGGTTAGGGGTGATGGAAACATATGTCCCTTTTCTCTGGAGGAGTCATTCTGCTGTGTTTTAGACATAACAAGATACTCCTTGTTTTATTCCTGTTCTTGGACATTTAAAATCAGCTGAGGTTTGTTATGCTTTTAGGAAAAGCATTTTCCTTCTACATTTGTCTTTTTAAACTCCAAATAAACACATTACTGCAAATCAGAGAACGTGTTTGATAAAAGCATAGAATTATGACTTTGAAAATGGGAATTGTTCAGTCACTTATTGGTTTAGAAAAACTGATTGGTGATCACTTGGGAGCCTCACAGTTTCTAAATGATGAGCCTGCCTTGTTCTCGTTAACTCTATTTGAAATAACTCAATTACACTGAAATTTTAGAAAGGATGGCCATTATTAAAATAAAATGAAACCAAAGCATTAGTACCAAATCATCACTACTAGCTAGAACAATGTACTAGTTGGATTGTATTTCCAAATACATGCCCGTGTTTAAGTTTTCAGATTACACTCTTGTTGTCCCTTCTCTTCAATACAGATTGCTAAAAGAAGCAGACAGTGGTTAAGGGGTGGATGGTAAAATGCAATTGGAAGGGAAGGAAACAAGTAGAGAGAAGCTGGCCTAAGAATGTGATTCTGAGGAGAAGGCAGTATTTTGGCAATCTTCTCTAAGCACATCCACTGAAGGAGAGCCATAAAGTTTTACAAAAATAATTATGGTAAATTAAAAGGAAATTAGATATTGGATCTCAGACTAGGACTGCCATAGCACACTTCTCTGATTCATATACCAGATGTTCTGCCAGTGAACTATTTCTGGGCATTGGAAGGAGTTATAGTTTTTTTTTATTTGTTTGTTTGTTTTTTGTTTTGTGTGTGTGTGAAAATCTGGATTAGTCAAGGATTTCATGTATATAAAATGGTATTGTTTGGGCTTATCACCATTGCCCAAAGTTTCTTGAGCTTTTCACCAACCACACAGCATTGGCCTCCTATTTCCATTTTTTCCTTTTATGAGATGGATTTGGACATGATTAATGCAAGCTCAGGATTCATAAGTTATCCTGAAGTTTATTCAGTGCCTTTCCTCAATGGAGCTTAAAGCATAGCACATAAATTTTTATCTGATTTAGCCCTGGAGCATTGCTAAGAAGCAAGTAGGAGCTATGGCTTGCCATACAGGTTGTGCTCGTGCCAGAGAAGTGGAAAGGTTTGAAATCACTTGTCAAGTATTCCAGAGTCAGAAAAGGCAGAGCTTCCGTGTTTTGGCTGCTGACCTTGGCATTAGCCTTCATCCCTTCGATTACCCATCTCTAAATACATTTATTTTATCAATATTTCTATAATCTCAGCATTTGATAGGCTTGATATTTTTAGCACAATGTCTCAGTCCTATATTAAATTATAGAAGGATATATGATTATCTCATGCAGTAACATTCTCATCGCCAGTGACAGGGCCCTACTGGTTTAAAGAAAGATGTTCTTGGATTATGCATTTTATATCTAAATGGTCATTGTATTTTCTTCCCCTGCTTGTGAAACAATGTGAACAATCATTTTAAGGACAATAAAAAGTTGAAAAATGTCTGTTTCAAACCTCTTATTTTAAAGAATATTAAAATATATTACATCTCTTAGCGTATTTAGTTCTGTTTTAGACAATAATATTTGCCCATAAAGTACACAAATCACTGTACTAAACTAGGTTTCTTGGCTTAGGAAAGTGGGCTTTGAATGCAGTAAGTTTATCCACAGGCAATGAGAGATTTGCGAGGTCATCATTGCATTTTCTTCCAGGACATAAGTCAACACATGTGGCTTATTGCTTATGCAATAATATTCCTATTGAGGAAAAAAAAGGCTTCTGAGCAAGTTATCAACCACCACAGGGAAAAGCCCTTTTACTGGGCACCCTAGGCTTACCTTCTGTGTGCTGTCTTTTATACATAGCTGTGGCTCTCTAGGGCGGCTGCCTTCAGGCTACTGGAGTCTCTTTGCCCCATGCAACTTTCAGAGAACTGTAAGTACTGGAAAGTTTCTGTCCCCTGGCGACCTCTGGACAATGACTCAGTGGTGCAGGACAACAAAAGCTTGACTGCCTTACCTGAGTCCAGACAAATCCAGAGGCATACCATTGCATTCATACTAACTTCTCTGGTGAATTTTGGTGTTTAGCTGTCAGTGCGAGTATAGAAAATGAAAATAAGATACTCCTTGTGATCTGACACTACTGTGTTTTAATAAACACACCAAAGTGAACCAGGAAATGAGCATCACAAAAGCATTACCATAATTTGTGATCAGTGAAAGAAAACCTAATCTATAATTTTGATTATTTCTAAATGGGTTTGATACATGTCTCATTTGAATGTGTATTTTGTTAATTGCCTCAATTAAATAAAATAATCCCTGTTGATTATTTATTTAATATTTATTGTTGAAAGTCTTGCATATGTCTACTTTTTTCCCCATTGACCTCTCCCAGTCCGCCTTCACCCCCCAACCCTGTTGATTATTTTAAAGATCTTTCTGGCATGAATATGTTCTAAGATCTGGGAAAGTATGCAATGGTTTGTAGTAGCTGTGCAACAACATCCATGTATAGGAGCTAGCCCTCAGATGGGATGCAGACTTGGTGGGTAGTAAGTAACTGAGTATGGCCTGTTAATGCCCTTCTTGGAGAGTTTGTGAACTGACCTTTGAAATAACAATTTTTGTGTATAGGGTAGTGGCAGAAGGAAAGATGCATAAAAATGTCAGTTGATGAGTGACCTCTGAGGCATGGACAGGAAGAAGAGACTTTGGGGGAATGAGGGCAGGAGTCTAGAATATCTTGCTATGGTTTATCTGATAGATTATATAGACCAGGGGTGGGGAACCTTTTTTCTACCAGGTGACATTTAGATACTTACAACACCATTTGCGGGCCATGCAGACTTAACTTAAAAATTAGCCTGCTATATTTGGTCAATCATTTAATTAACTCACCACTAATGCCTTGGCAGGGCCAGACCAAATGATTTCATAGGCCTTATACAGCCTGCAGCCTGGACGTTACCCACCCTGATAGAGAACTAGAGGTATTAATTCTGCTTTGATTTATATGTATGATAAAAATTTGAAGGAAGCTAATATTTCCAATTAGGTTTTAGGTACGTATTTGCATGTTCCTCAAGTTCAGCTGCTTGCTTTATTAAGATCACACTAGCTGTTAAAGCAGATCATCTCAATGTCTTAATCCAATTGAAGTTTAGTTCTTGTTTTCATTACATACACAGTAGATATTAATGATCAGTGTGCTTCTCTCTTCTAGTTGGTGATTTAGGGACCCATTTTCCTTTCATATTGCGATTTCACCATTCTTGACATGATTCAATGCATGCTCACCTTCAAGAAGCTGGTGGAGGAGAAGAGGCCATGGGAAATACTGAGTAGAAGATTTGGTAGAGGCCTAGAAGTTATCTACATCACTTCTGCTCATATTCCATTGGCTAGAACTTAGTCATGTGGCCAAACCTACCACAGGGGAGGTTAGGATATATAGTCTAGATGTGTGCCCCA
This sequence comes from Myotis myotis, assembly GCF_014108235.1. Lineage (NCBI taxonomy): Eukaryota > Metazoa > Chordata > Mammalia > Chiroptera > Vespertilionidae > Myotis > Myotis myotis. Next base: position 119,549,833 of record NW_023416346.1, on the reverse strand, counting down.
AAACAAGAGGAAATGGGTTTGGCTATCAGCTAGCAATCCCAGCTGTACCCTCAAAAGTGAAATATGAAGCAGTAACTTTTTGAGCTCTTAAGGATTTAGGAAATTGCTTTTGAGCACAGCACAATAAAAATGTAAAATGCAATTGGTAGCTTGCAGTTCATTCTGTAGGAGTCTTTTTAATTAACAGCTTAATTGGACAAATTAATCCCCTTTAGGATTGGAGATATGAAAATGAAAATAAGATACTCCCTGTGATCTGACAGTACCGTGTTTTAATAAACACACAAAAGTGAGCCAGGAAATGAGCACCACAAAAGCATTACCATAGTTTGTGATCAGTGAAAGAAAACTTGATCTATAATTTTTAATTATTTCTAAATGGTTTAGATACATATCTCATTTGAATGTGTATTTTGTTTGGTTAATTGTCTCAATTAGGACGATAACTGAATAGAAGGTTCTGTAGCTATGCCACGGGTTTACAATATGTTCTAAATTTTTAAAATATACTCCATTGAGACAGTAAATAAAATATCCTAGGAAATAAATTTTTATGCTATGTCTTTTAGTATCTTTAGAGATTTTATGTGACATTTATTTTTACTTCATTATGAGATGAGAAATTCTACTCATCATGTCTTGTTTTATATTTTCTCTACTTGAAAGACAAATTGCGGCTCAGAATCCGAGAAATGAAGATAAGTGTCCATGTCCAAGCCACCAAAGTACTGTTTGAAGTAATTCTGGCTTGAGACTCCACTTTACAGAGAAAGAAGAACTAAGTGAGTAATTAAAATCACCAGTTTGTAAAGTATACCTGAATCATTGATTATCATTTATGCTGCCAGTTGGGCTACAATGTCTGCAGATGTCCTAGGCCAGTGGTCGGCAAACTGCAGCTTGCGAGCCACATGCGGCTCTTTGGCCCCTTGAGTATGGCTCTTCCACAAAATACCAGGTGCGGGCGTGCATGTACAGTGCGATTGAAACTTCGTGGCCCATGCGCAGAAGTCAGTATTTTGTGGAAGAGCCACACTCAAGGGGCCAAAGAGCCGCATGTGGCTTGCGAACCGCAGTTTGCCGACCACTGTCCTAGGCGAAAAGAGAAGTGTTTACCATTTAGAAGTATACTCTGTCAACTTCCAAACTGACTTAGAAGTCAGCAGAATCAGTTCCCTGGTATCAATCACACAATCCTCACCTCCAGTGACATTTGACGAAGAAAAAAACACAGCCCAGAGCACATTTTTTCCAAAATCGTCCAGGTTTTTAGTTGGCATTTGTAAGTTTTTCCCCCCTAATAATGATCACGATAAAAAGGGCTCTCAGTTCTGGATACCCACCATGTCCTTGGCACTCTGCTAGTGTCTAGCATGCATTATAGCTTAAGCTTCACAACAGTCTTGCAACTACTAACTGTGTCTTCACTTCACAGGTGAGGAATGCTTGCATGGTTTGCCAAGACCACATCAGTTATTGGAGGAGCTAGTAATAAAGTTGATTTTGTCTGACTTCAAAGCTCTTTTGAGCACATGGGACAATATTCACAAACCTGATATTGACCTTGAACTTATTAGGATTTCAGGTTATGTTCCATAGACAGGAATCAGATTACAGGTATTTGTACTTGATGGTAGTTCCATATTGAGTCTTTCAGAAAGCGCCCCAGAACCTGTTCTTCACTGATGATGCTAGCCTCCATTTAGTGAGCATGTACCATGTGCCTGCCAGACATGCACTAAATGCTATATTTAATTTAATTATTACAACAGCTCCGATATCCTGTTATCATTCCCATTTTATAAGTAAGGCAACCGAAGCTTAGAGGGGTCATTGGCTTGCCCATGATTATTTTGCTAGCAAACAGCAGGGCCAGGTTTGAATCTAGTTTTATCCACGCACTCCAAGAGGCAAACGTATAGTTGTGGTGACCCTAAGTCCTGAATTTCTGGGCTGAAATAACTCTCCAGTTCAGTTGATTTACCTGTGTTCAGCCTTATGATTGCCTGTGCTCTCTGTGTGGTCTTGTGAAACCAGAATGTCTCCAGGTCATCTTCTCCACAGAATAAAACCTTTGCTATCTTGCCTGTAGGGAGCTGAGGGCCTGTAAGTTCAGTTACAGACTTTTCAGTAGTCACCCTGTGTTTAACCCTATCATGTATACTGACATTCACTGTTACTTAGAGCTTCCAAAGCCTGAGGCCTTCTGGTATTCTACAGGGTACTTCAGCTTGCTTCTAGTAGGGGTCTTTTCTTTTTGCCCGTGTGAGCTTATGTCTTTAAAAATATTTTTAGTATCTTTTTTTGTTAGAAGGAGAATAGATTGATATCCGAGTAACTGGAAGCCTACATTTTGTTTTCTAATGGGAAAATATAATAAACATTTGTTTTGAAAGAAGTGCTATAGATATAGTTCTGTACTGAATTATTGTCGGTACCCAGCAATATCCGTAAGTAAAGAGTCTAAAGCTTTAAACTGCTGAATATTGGGACACTTTATTTTACACAGAATCCAGTCTTATTTTTTCTTAGCTATTTTAATAAAACAAGCAAGAGTAAACATTTGGTATTATCCATTTCTCCTAAAGACATATAATTTAGTCTTTGGAGAATACATTTAAGATGAAAGGAATGTACTAGTATCTCTGCCCACCTTCCAAAGTGGCCTAGGAATACATCTGGGAGAATGCTAGAGTGGATTTGTCACAGATGCTCTGAGGAAATTTTTGCTTTTCTACAAGGGCCAAGTTCCGTCCTTGGAGATTCACATTTCAACCCTCATTTGCACACATATGCAGGCTCCTGCGCAGATTGAATTTGAGTTAATGCACATAGCTTGTTGGGAAGAAATCAATCAAAAGCCTTTTTAAGCTTAAAAGGTTCTTTAGGAACTGAAAGCTCAGTGCCTCAATTTTATTGAGAACATTGAATAAAAACCATTTTAAAGCCTCCAGCATATTAAAACTACTCTACAAATGCTAGTAATGATGAAGGTACTCCCTCACCAGGTTCGGGTGTTATCTATGAAGTAATATTTATTACAGAATAAGAAAAAAGTAAATTGTCGTTTAACATGTGCCTGTAACACATGAGGCAGATTGCTAGCAGTCATATTGCATTTTGATTAATCCAGGAGTTTGGTGACTTTAACCTCAAACTTCATAAACAATTCATAATAATAGCATTATCATTCATGTTTCAAAACACTTCAGTGATCTTTCCATTATATTTACAATAAAATTACAACTTACCCTAACCTGCAGGTCCTCCATTGTCATGTATTCATTACTTCTTGCTAGTTACACTGGTATTGTTTTTTTTTCTTTTATATTTGTTTCACATGTACAGCATAGAGATTAGACAGTTATATAAATTACAAGGTGATCCCCCTGATAATTGTAGTAACTACCTGGCACCATATATTGTTATTACAATATTACTGACTACATTCCTTGTATTTTTATATCCCCACAACTATTTTGTAAATTCTTACTCCCTTCACCTTTTTCACCCATCCCTCCCACCACCACTTCCATCTGGCAGCCCTCAGTTTGTTCAGGGTATTTTACACTGGTATTCTTTATGTTTCTCAGATTTACTAAGCTTTTTCCTAGCCTCTCAGTCTCAGGACTTTTACTGCTTTGCCTGAAATGGTCTTTGCATGGTTTTCATATAACCCTATCGAAATTAGGACCATCCACTTTCTTAGTCTATCATCTCACCTAGCTTACATCTTCCTAGATCTAACCAGTTGCCAGTTCTTTTTTTTCTTGTCTTCTCTCTTTCTTGGCCCTTGTTGATAAGTAAAAATTTCCTCAGAGCATCTGTGACAAATCCACTCTAGCATTCTCCTAGATATATTCCTAGGCAACTTTGGAAGGTGGACAGAGATATATTCCTTTCATCTTAAATGTATTCCCCAAAGACTGTTATATGCCTTTAGGAGAAGTGGAAAATACCAAAGGTTCATGCATGTTTGCTTTATTATAATAGCTAAGAAAAGATAAGATTGGATTCTGCGTAAAGTAAAAACTCCCAATATTGAGGTAGGAGCATCCCTAGGACTTTGAGGGACAGCAAGGAGGCTAGTGTAGCTGGATGCCATCAGAATGAAAACTGGCATTCAGATTGTTGATGGTCATGTAGACCATTGTAAGAGCTCTTATTTTCAGTCTGTGTGAGATGGAAACCATTAGAGACTTTTGAGCAGAAAAGTGAAAAGATCCGACTCATGATTTCCAGGATGATTCTGGTTGTGTTAAGCCTGTGGATGAACCAGAGAAGAAACAAGAAGATGAATTAGGGGGCTGTTGCCATCACCCAGGTGAGAGATGGCTGTGTCCAGGAATGTAGCAGGGGAGATAATAAATGAACAATAACAAATTTTAAGAAAAAAACACAAAACTCCTATATAATCCCACTACTTTAAATTTCCAATTACTTCCATTGTATTTGTCTTTTCCATGTTGCTCTCTGGATCCAGGCATAATTATATGGTATAATTTTAGTCAGAGCATAATATAATTTTGCATTATTTTTTTTCATTCATTACTGGCATGCACCCATGGTTCTTTATAATAATCCATTTAAATGGCAGAATAATCTTTGGAAGATTTATTCAATCATTTTTTATTGTTAGAAATTGATTAGTGAATTCATTTTTAACTATTGTAAATAACACAGAGATAGATAACTTAATGTGTACATTTTCCCTTTCCTCTTGATTGTTTTCTTAGAATAAATATCAAAGGGTGAATTTATTTGATCAGAGGGGAATGATGTATGTGCTTTTGTGGCTTTTGAAATATAGTAACAAATTGCTTTCTAACAAAGTTGTATGTATGAGGATTCGAAAATTGTTTTATAACACAACCAGAACAGAAGAGGTCCTTGCCCATAAAAAAGTTATAGTTTATTGGGGGAAATAGATATGTAAGCCAACAACCGTAATGAAGGATACTATAAGAAGGTACCACATTTAGCAAAACCTGATCAGCTTTTGGTGTTATTAACTTTACCTTAACTAATATTTTGCATCTATTGAATATATAAAAATGTAATTGGCTGCTAATTTTATTAATTAACTTTTGGGTTTTCACTTCCTGTAAGTTACCCGTATACCAATGCCTTTTGCTCATTAAGATCTTGATTTTTTTTCTTTTCAATTATATGAGATTTTTATTACTTATTATATGTAGTCATTTATTTTAATGGAGAATGGAGAATTTTATTGCTCTGCTCTGATCCTCATCTTTGTACTTGTGTAACTAGTGTTGTTCTTTTGTAAGGTAGTAGAGACAGGCAGAATGCTCTATTTCATACAATTTGCCTTGCTGGAATAAGCTTCATACAAGAGTATAGGAAATTAACACAAATTTAGGAAAAATACAATGTCAAATGCGTATCAGGTAACTGAACAAGTATTTACTGAATCACTTTTTAGGTATTATCTAGGACTGGGAATACAATGATGAATAAGAGTTGTAGCTCCCAATTATTTAATGATTTAAAAATTATTTAACAATTCATAAGGAAAAGAACATGAAAATATTTCAGTAGTTTAATATATCATAGAATAGAGGTGAACACAGGGTTCTTTGGGAACAGAACTGGATAAAAATATTTATAAAGGTCGGTAATGAAAAAAATTACAATTCTCTCAGCTGTGAAATCAAAATAATAATAATAAATGAATATGGAAGACAACTCAATGGGAAATTGGGCAGATTACTTGAACTTGTTCGCGCAAAAGGATATCCAAATTTCCAACAAATCTATGAAAAGGTATTTAAATTTACTAGTAATTAAGGAAATGCAAATTAAAACTACAATGTGATTTATTTATACACCTCTCTCTGTGGAATGGCTAAAATAGAAACAAAGAATTTACATAAGCAGAATTCTTACATACTGCTGTTGTGATTATAAACAGGTACAGGCACTTTGGAAAGCGATTAGGCAATATCTTCTAAAGTTAAAATATACATGTATCCTATGACATGGTAATTTTATTTCTAGGTATTAAGTTATTATCTTAATAGGTCAAAATGGTTGAATATTGGCAATTTCCTATTGTTCAATATAATGTATTCCCAACAGAAATGCAAACATGCTCACCAAAAGACATGTAGAAGAATGTTCATAGAAGAACTATTTATAATAGCTTAAAACTAGAAACTGTCCAAATGCCCAACAGTAAAGGAAATAACTGAACACTAGCCTACAAAGACAAGAATGTACAAACTACAACTACACACATATGAGTGTTTCTCACAAACATAATTCTGGATAAAAGACACCGGACATAAAAAGAACCTACCTTGTGAATCTATTTATGTGAAACATAAAAATATGCAAAACTAATGTATGCCATTAGAAGTCAGGGCAATGGTTGATTTTTTAAGGTAAGTGACTGAAAGGTCCCACAAGTGTGGCTTTTGAAATACTGATACTATTAGGTTTCTTAATCTGAATGTTACTTACATTAATGATTTGTATACTTTTATATATGTATACTTCACTATAAAGTTTTTTAAAGATATATATTTTTATTGATTTCAGAGAGGAAGGGAGAAGGAGAGATAAAACATCAATGATGACAGAGAATCATTGATCAGCTGTCTCCTGCATGCCCCACATTGGTAATTGAGCCTGCAACCCAGGCATGTGCCCTGACCGGGAATCAAGCCGGTGACCTCCAGGTTCATAAGTCTGTACTCAACCCCAGAGCCACACTGGCTGGGCAGCACTATAAAGTTTTTTTAAACGGTAAAATAAATATAAGGAAATCCACGTAAGTTCTGATTTTCCCCCAGAATAACTAATTTGATGCATTTTGAGGGAAATAATGAATATCATATTCTTCCAAAAAATTTTTTTCTACTCACTTTTTGAGCTCTTGCTTTGTTGGTACTCTTGGGTAATCCTGCATTTGTTGTAGGAATGTAGGTAAGAGACTAGTCTGGATATGCTTCTTAGAATGAAAACTCAATGACACATTTCGTATTTTTTCCAGTGAAACATCATGTAGACCATCTTATGCACTAGCATGCAAACTTCTTAATTTTCCAAATGAGCCAGTTGAGAGGGAAAAAGGTAGTTTATCTGAGAAGCCCTGTGTTAGTGCCATTCTGAAAATAGAATAAAAGTGGTACCTATATACACTGTCATATACTGTTATACACAAAAATCAATTTGTGCATGTGGTTGTATGATTACATAGGTATAAAATATGTATACACATATGGATAAATACACACATATATACATATATACATATATACATATATACATACATACATATATACATATATGTATATATGAAACGTACACAACTATGTGATACCTGTGAGATTTTAGATATAGAGAGTGTCTAGGTATATAAAGAATAATTATTTTATTTTATTTTTTCTTTCTTTTTAAGGTTATATTTGGGTGGGAGAGGTCCTGGAGAATATTTTCCTTACTTGAATTACCTTGTTGCATTTCCTTCCTTTCAATTTTGGTTTTTTGTAAATGGGAACACTGTATTAATCCATTCTAATTAAAAACCAGCCATGCAACCCTTCAGTTAAAGAAACAATTTTTTAGACTGCGTAGGATATCATTTAGTCAGAAATTGGCTCTATGGCTTTTGGAATTATCAACACCACAGTGCTCTGGTGACCACTGGGGCAACAGCTTTACTAGCTGATTTTATTCTAAAAATATCAGGAATTGGCCCAGAGCCTTTGCTCTGAAGAAGGATTCAGAGTTCTTCCATGGGGGCTTAACCAAGTTTGGAAATTTCTATTTCTACCATAAAACCATAAAAGAAGGGTGTGTGTGTGTGGGGGGGGAGTTCTGGAAAGGGCAACGAGAAATAACCCAAGTTCACCTTCTGCTTTCCACAGAACACCTCTTCGCCATCCGGCTGCCAGAGGAGCTGTACTATTCTTAGCCATGTCCTGCAAAGGTAATTACACCAAACTCCTCTGAAACCCATTTCTGCATTTGTCTAAGAAATTCTTTTATCTTCTATAAATCCCCCATGCTCTAACTAAGCCCTTGGCTCCCCTTAGCTGGCCCTTGGCCTGAGGGGAGAACAATCACGCTTCTTTCCAACAGAGACTTTTCTGTACCTGAAGACAATTGTTTCATCATCATTATGCCACCCTCCTTCCCCTTCTCTGGAATGAAAATGTTTATCTTAGGCTTTTTCCTTGTCCTCCTCCTTGTCATTTCTCTGATCCCTTTACTTTTAACTATTGCCAAAGACTTTTCAGAACTGGACCTAGTGCTATGCAAAAAGCCTAGTTGATCTTGTTCTCCATCTGACGGGAAAAGGTAGAGTTAAACAGGGTGTGGAAAACAACAGGGAGCCCAAACAGGTGCCTCTTCTGCACAGCTGTGGAGTAAAGTCAAGTGTAATTGAGTCATGGGACAGTACAAAATCAAGGTTCCCAGTCCAAGGTAATGTCCTTTAAAAACAAAGCTGAGTTCAAAGGCCTTGCTGGTCCAAAAGCCCAGGGAGAATCCATCAGACTTGTTCAGTGAAGGGAACAGCCTAGATATGGGCCAGGGTAGTGAGTGGGCAACTGCAGCATTCAAGTTCAAGTCTCACTGTCATAGGGTGGGGAAAAGTAGGCATCTTCCAAACAGTTGAAGAATTGATTCGTAATGAGTTTGGGATACCGTTCTGATTTCTTTTTCGGACTAAGACAAAGTTTCTCCATGTCACTAAAACAAAGGCCTCAGACTTTCTGGTGGACCAGGACCAAACTTATGGGGATGTTGAGTAAGTAGATGTGCCCCAGGCCAAATGGTTCCTCCCTAATTGGACCATGTGATAATCTTTTGGGCTTGAAAAACTTGGAAATCTTTTCCTCCTCTCCATTGCCTGCTGCCATTCAGACAGACCTTGCAATGTCTCCCACATAATCATTCTTTTTGGCTTCTATTTCACAATCAGACCTGAACAATTTCAGCCCTAAATTGCTTCCTCATAGGACTTTCTGATTTCTGTCTCAGTTTACCAATCTACACTACACTCTGCTCCATTTTTTATATCTTTATTCAATGATTTTTTAATTGCCTATAGGATAAGTTATATCCTTCATTAGTCCATTCAGGTCCCCCAACATTTGGCCCTAAACTACTTTTCCCAACTGTATTTCCCAACTGTTTCCTTATATGACCCCTATATTGAGCCAAGTATCTTGCCCTTGGAATACAACTGCTCCCCACATGAATTTTTGTACAGGTCATTCCTTTGGAAAACCAGTCACTCTCCTCTCTGCTCATTTAAGTTCGATCTTTAAAGATGCAGATCCAGTATTAGTTCTTTGAAGATCTCAGCCAGAAGTCCTCTATGTCTCCAGAACTCTCATGGCACTTTCTGTTGATTTCCTTCATTCAACCCTGTACCATACCAGGCTGTTGGCTTTCATATGTGTTTATTGACTTCCCTGTCTAGAGTTTTAAATGCTTTGATGGCAAAAGTGAGTTTTTAGCAATGAAGATGTCACTCTAAACAGCTTAGCATTGTCCTGAAAGTACCAAATTTGCTGTGGATTCAGTATAGTTATAACGCTACAGTGCAGTGATTCTCAATATTTTTCAAAGATGAGGATCCCTTTGTTCCCTTTACACTGTCAAAAATATTTTATCTCCCACATGTTTTGTGATTCATTGATTGAAATTTTTTTAAAAACTGTAATGACCAGAAGCTTTTGTGAATTTGATAATGCTTTACAATGAAGTTTTATTTCAATCTAGCAGTACCCACCTATATTTGAAAATTAGTAGTGTGGTATTTGTAAGATGCTTTTAAAGGGTGTCCCAAAATTCACGCAAGAAGTAATTTTGATATAAAATACAGGTTTATAATTAAAAATTGTAAATTTTTTATTGATTCATAAAGTATACAGTATAAGGTTATGTATGGAGTAGCATATCGGGTAAATGGCTTCCATGGCTTTGCTGGCACATACGCACTCTTTTGTTGAAATTTTCCATGACTGTTTTGCATAAATGTGGCTGAATTTCAATGAGGCTCATTTTCATCTTGATGGCTTGGTTAATCGATAAAATTGTTGCATTTGAGGTTCAGAAAATCCACAAGTGATTGTTGAGAAACAAATGCATCCACAACGTGTCACTGTTTGGTGCGGATTTTGGGCTGGAGGTATCACTGGACCATACTTCTTCAAAAATGCAGCTGCTCAGGCAATAACAGTTAATGGTGATCGCTATCGCGACATGATAATCCATTTACCCAATATGCTATTCCGTACATAACCCTATACTGTATACTTTATGAATAAATAAAAAATTTACAATTTTTAATTATAAACCTGTGTTTTCTATCAAAATTACTTCTTGCGTGAATTTTGGGACACCCTTTATTTATTTGGTCTATAGATAATTCTTAGTGAACCTGTGGTTTTGTTGACCCTTGCACTAACATTAGCTCCCCATGTGTCCCCATGCCCCTTTATTTGGGCACATTATCATCATCGTCGTCGTCGTCATCATTTCATAGGGCTGTTGTGAAGATTAAATGAGGTACCATATATTAGATTCATAGCACAGTATTTGGTGTTTTAAGTGATCTTGATCTTTCTTTCCCTTCACATACCACCATCTTCTTATTTTGAAGATAGGGACCATCTGAGACCTTTTGGGCAATTCAATTTGCATGAGAGAGAGTTTGGGGGAGTTAATGTAAGGAGAGGTGGCGTGTCTCTGAGTGGGAAGGTGAAAATGTGTTAAAGATCACCAAGAGCAGCAGTTCTCAAACATTTTACTCAGGATTCCTGTACCCTCTTAAATATTGATGACCACAAGGACTTGTTGTTTATATGGAGTATATCTATCGAGAAATTTAAAAAATATATTTTTATTATTTAATTTAAACATAACAATAATAAATCAACACACTTTTATGAAAATATATTTCCCCAAAGGAAAAAATTACTGAGAAGAGCAGCATTGTTGTAAAATTTTTTAAATCTTTGTAATGTCTAGTTAAATAGAAAACATCCTGATTCTCATATCTGCTTCTGCATTCAATCTTTTGTGATATTTGGTTTTGGTGGAATAAAGGAAGAAAATTTAGGTTCTTATAGATTTGTTGGAGAAGGGAGGGGCATTTGAATAGCCTTTTAGATAACTGTGTATAGTTTTCTTTGAAACTAAACTCAAACTCAACAAGTGATAATTTCTTAAAGGTTATTTGCAATATGGAATCTGAAGCATATTAATGAAACTTTCATACTCTGTTACATTAAAATTCATTGTTGTCTTGATTTTAAATGGGTCTTTTAATCATGCATGATTTTATAACATCAACCATTGGAAAATATTGGTTCACTGAGTTATGAAGAACTTCTAAATGTTGACACATTTTATCATACAATTAAAAAATACATTCATTATTAATCACCACTGATCTCATCATATAAGTACTAGGAAGCTGTCAGGATCCTGGTGACAGGTGCATGATTTTCAAAATTCTAATTTTCATTCAAAAGCTTGAATTTTATAATTGGCAATAAATATTGTCAGTTGCTTTTCTTGAAGTGACAGGCTAACTTTGTTCATTTTTGAGAAAATATCTGCCAAATACCCAAGGTTGAATAGCCATAGTTTGTCACTTGCTCTTTCAAGTGAAAATAGTGTTCCATGAAACAAGCAGATAGTTCACCTTCCAACTCAAATGGCAACATAAATGCTTTTCCTTGAGACGGCCATTGTCCTTTGGTATACAGCAAAAGTGCTTTATGAGTACCTTCTATGTTGTCACACAAACAATGAAAAAGATGAGGACTTAAGGGTTTAGATTTAATAAGTTAATAATTTTTAGAGTTTCATCAAGGACATTCTTAAACGAAACTGCTATTTTCTTTTTACTGTGTGGCAGTAAAAAATACAGCGATGACTGGTATAGTTTGGTACCTTTGCCTTGCTTAGTGCTAAGATGTCAGCAGTACTACCCACCATTGCTTTTGTAACATCATTGCAAATGTCAAACAGCAAATAACATCATACTAGTATTGATGTTTTGACCGGAGGGACCCTCAGAAAGAACCTTGGGGTCTGTGCACCTCATTTTGAGAACCACTGCTCTAAACTTTTGCAAAGGGCCAGCCCTCCTTGGACATAAAATATAGCTACTGGCACATTTGGGAGGACAGCCAAGGTCTTTTTCAAACAGGGCAATTTGCTTTACTTTTTGGACCAGAGATGGACTTTTTATTTCTTTGCAAAACTGAAGGCATCTGGCTTGGGAGCACAATTATTCTCCACTCACCTTTAAACTGCCTCAGCCATTACTAAGTCTCTGGCAGTGATATGTTGATTATGTGAATTTAAAGCCCACAGGAGCCAGAAGAGTGACAGATCAGATTCCCTTAAATGAGAAATAAAATCCAGGAGCCTGGCAGAGGGACATACGGCTCTCGCTCCCGCTGACCTTTGGTGTCACTCTGGTAGAATGACTGCGTCTGGGCCAGATGGCAACGTGGCTTAAACGGAGATGTCTCATCCTGTTTCCCAGCATTAATTGTGCACGTTGATCTTCATTGTGCAGTCCATAATTCTTCATCGCCAACCTCATTTAGATTTTTTTTGAAGCAGTCGAATTCAAACAGGCCTCCATGAGTCCAAGCAATTTCAAAAGATTCAATTTCTTCTAAATCTCCAAACCCAAATATTTTGATATCCAGTCACTGTTATACGCTGACACTGAATCTTTTGTCAATCCAATGTAAGTCTAGGAACTTTTAAGAGAATGATATTGAAGGACAGAATCGCTATGCCCTAAAGGAGGTGGCTGAATAAAAGCCCATTTAACTTTTTGTTTAAAAGCACTAAATAAGGATCAATTTGTAATGGCAGCTTTTCAAGTATAGCAAGATAGCTTCTTAAATCTGATGGGGATAAATGGAAGGTCAGTACCTTTTATTTTATCAACAATTTCACCAAATAATATTTATTAAGGGCTTTCAGGTCCCAGCTATAGCTCCCAGCTATAAACAAGCACATACTGTAAGCAGAGCTATTGCAAGTGCTGAACCAGAGCAGCTCCTGGGTGTGGGATGTCTAGACTAGAACTTTACATCACTTGTCTATAGTGAAGAATACTTTCATGACGCAAAGGCTGAGCTTAGAATTTATTACAAAATAATTTGAAGTAGACCCAATGAGCAGCAAAAGCAAATTTAGCCAACTAGGAAAGAAAGCTGGCTTTTTTTCCCCTCAGGGTCAGGTGTAAGAACATTTTGTCATATGAGAAATGCCTCAATTTAGATAGAAAAACACTGGTTCTGGGAAAGGAAAGAAGTATGGACATTATATTTGACAGACTTTCCCCCCTTTGTATTCATGGTCTTTGAATTATATGCACATCAATGAAAAAAATACTGAACCCTCATAAACTGCCTGGCAAACAAGTAATAGTAATTGTAAAAGAGGAACATTTGCATATGTCTTAATGCTATGTTTTAGTTTTTGCTCAGAATTTTGACTTGCCAGTTATAATAGGGGTAGAACATCCATATTTTGGTAAGAACCACTTTGGCTTATTAAAAAATACAGCTTTTAAAAAAAACCAACAAAATTTCACGTTAATACAATTTAAATCAACATGTAATAGGAGGCCTGGCTTAAGAGAATAAAGTGTGATGGCTGTAGAGTTTAGGTAGGTTAGGTGGAGACTCCATGAGATGGGCCCGTGAGGAATGCATTTGCATGGGGGATGAAGTTGCCTTCTGAGAGTGTATGGTCCTAAGAGAAGGTAGCATTGCTGGAATACTGAAAAGGCTCAAGAAATAGAGGAGGTGGCAGAGGTGAATGGCATTAAACATTCAAATTTAAACTACCCACCATCAGTTTGCACTTCCTGAGTCTTTGTCAGGGGCAATCGTTAAGAGCAAGTAAATATTAAAAGAGCGATTTCAGCAAAACCTCTTTAACACACTGGAAATACTGAGCCTGAAGTGCTTTGTAGTCCATGTAATAGAGTGAAAGGAAAGAGGGGAAGGAAGTGCATTGTTCTTCTTGGACTCAGCAGCACCTCCGGTGAGTATTGTTTCTTTCCTGGGGCAGCAGTGACTTTGGTCATTGGTGGGTACTGGTGCCTGTGGTAACTCTCATGGCATTATTGTGCTTTTGCCATTGGTGTAGCCAAGAATCAACAGTCCAACAAGCCAGACCAGAGAAAAGTAAACCAACATAATTTCCTGTCATCATGCAGAACAGTAATGGGACTGGGGATAGTTTTCTGTTTTTATCTATATATATAAAAGCTTAAGCGACTGAATGACCGGTCAACCAGTTGCTATGATGTGCACTGAGCACCAGGGGGCAGACGCTCAACACAGGAGCTGCCCCCTGGTGGTCAGTACGCTCCCACAGCCAACCTCCCACGGTCCTTCTCCCCAGCCGGCTGCCCCCTGCCCCTCATTGGTCCCAATCACCGGCCAGGCCAAGGGACCCCACCTGTGCACCAGGCCTCTAGTGTTAAATGATTCTAATAAGCAAAACTTAGTGATTTTTTCCAGGAAATACTTTTTCCTAAAAGATAAAATCATGAGCCAAAGAAAAGAGTTTACTTAACAAGAATAACCTGGTCCCCGTTAATATTCACTTCAGTATTCTCACCTCCCTGTGCCTACCAATCTATAGCTGTCATGTTATAAAACGTGCCCAATTAACCTTTAAAGACCTTCCCTGAAATCAGCCAGCCCAGTCCTGGAGATTCTAGCCTGCTATCATCCTTCTTCTAAGACACTATTTAGATTCTGTTAAGGCAGTGTTTTCCTATACTGCAGTTAAGTCTTAAAAACTTTCTCTGATTGATCAGTGATTTTCCCCCTGGTGTTTTCTGCGGATAGACAGTTGACATAGCCAAAAAGGTGAATGTCTTCAGGAGAGACCCCCTGAGGTCGGGGTGGAGCCAAGTGATTATTTTTGAGGTCCTGTTTCTACCTGCAGGAAGGTGAAACCTGAGGAAATTTGGTCTAAATTCCCATCATCATTCTTTAAGCAAGGATACCAAATGTCTAGCCCTGTGAAATTACCATTTTAATTACTTTTCATATGACTCTTCCTTTGTAAGATAAATATGGTATTCCTTTCCTCAAGACAAAGATGATTTTAAATTAATTGTATCATGACAAAATCTTAAAGATGTGTGTGCGTATATGTACATATACACTGAGTGGCCAGATTATTATGACCGGCCAGATTATTATGACCACCCCATCAGTACAATGAAGTGAATTAGTTATGCAAATAATAATAATAATAAAACCTTGAGAGTATTTGCTTAGGAAGTTTTAAATATTCAGTATTTTTGGAAGTGTCAATGAATTACTGATTTGGGTGGTCATAATAATCTGTCCACTCAGTGTATATACCTGTGTACATATGAATACACACATATACATATATGTGTACACATACACATTCTCACACATGCACACATATACCATCAAGAGATGTAAGGCAGTTTAAAAAACGCAGTCGGATAAAAATCAGGATATCCCAGAAGGCAATGCTCTGTGGGACCTGCTGGGAACTTATTCTTTTGGCTGTGCCTACTTCCCTGTTCCCATCAGTCTCTTTTCCAGTTAAAGACCACTTTCTCTTATGGCACATGAAGAGGAGCCTTTGCAACCTCAACACCGAAGCTTCTTTTCCCCTTGTCCAAACCATGCCTGACTCCCTCCTCAGGGAGGTGTGATAGGGCAGGGGAGAGGAAGAAAGCCCTTGGAGGTCATAGCTACATAGGTTGGGAGTGAGATCTTATCTAACCTCTGTCTCCTGGGCTCCATAATGGGCTCCATTATGCCAACGTGGACCGCACAGATGCTGATAATTGATTACCAGGTGCTGAGAGTTTTGGATCCTTGTGTGGCCTTGATCTTTGAAGAATTCCTTTAAAGTTCATTTTCAAGCAGGTGACCAAAAGGCAGATTTGCATGCCAAACTCTAAGGACTGAATAGGAGGTCTGCTGGTGAAGAATTTGAATATAACAAAGAAGGGTCTGACTGTAATGGAGGTGAACTGTTGAGAATATTTTTCCTGAATGCTTTTGGGAAGACTTTAAGGTAAACATCATAGGTAAAAGGGAGGATTCACCAGTTCATTTCTGTGACAAATTTGATTTTTCTATTAAAATCTGTGGGCACATGATTCCTTGCAAGCATGCTTTTTGCTATGACTATGCTAACTTATGCAAAAACAAACAAACAAAACAAAATCCCCCTGAAAATGGAGATGTGTTCAGGCCGTAGTGTTCCTGTGCTGGCGCCAGATGCTGGGGTCCAACCCCAGCAGGTCCAGGGGTCCCCAAAGGTGTGGACGGAGTCGGCGAAGAAGGAATGACACGGAGACAGCGTTCAGTTGATCAGCAGCCTAGCCAGGATCTCTAGCCAGGATCTCCAGCCAAGTTCTGGTCTGACTCTCCAGCGAAGTTCTGGTTTTTATTGTCTTGTTACATCTGTATTTATACCAGTTGATTTTAATCCTGTCAATTTCTATTGCAAAGGTTAGGGCTTTTCTTATTTCCATTCCAGGGAGTAAAGATTATGTAGCTTAAGCGTGATTGTTTGTAGTTAAAGTGATTAACTACCCACCTGGCACTTAGTTAAGGAGTTTTATCCCCTCCCTGACTTCAGGGAAAAATTCCTACCTGGGGAAACAACCTTTCTCGGAGAGGTGACCTTGGTTAAAACACACAGCGCTAAGGGGAACAAACATATTAAGAACAGTATGCTATATACGCCAGGTCCCTTGAAACATATGCTGTGCAGATGTTTCTTTCCTGCAGCGACTGTGTCAAGCAGCAAGGATGGACCGGCTTCTGGCACTGTGCTGCAAATTGAGCATGCACAGTTCTCTCTTCACGTTGTAGCGCTGTCCAAGGATGCAAGAAAACATTTTTCTCAAAGAGACTTATAAGCTCATATCAACCATTGCCATAGGAAAACTGAAAAACTTGTTACTTGTGCTCCACTGGAAAAGGTTCATCCTTGTATTTCCTCATCAACAGCTGATAGCCCTGTAATGCTGCTGGTCAAGGACCATGTGAGTCAAATTCCACCAGAGCAGTACAGCATTCTGTCTGCACCTCCTAGGCCAGCGGTCACCAACCTTTCGGGCCTCATGGACCACCAGTGGTCCTCAGACCACCGGTTGGCGACCGCTGGCCTAGGCAATGTGTGCCACACAAGCACAATGGATCAGCCACCTCCACCCATGACTTTATACCCATTAACAGTAACTTTTCCCCTGGATAGATTATTGCTCAGGTGCCATCTTATATGAACTCTTCTCCTCTAGGATCTCCTCTATCTCAACATGGTGGTTCATTTGTTTGAAAATGAGCTTTCAACCATCACAATCCTAACTTTTTACCCTAGTTAACTAAAGACCAAGAAACTCTGGGCCCTCCCTTTCCACAACCAGATGAAACAAATCCTGGTATATGGCCTATATCAAAAGGATTTTTACCTCCTTCACCAATGCAAGGTCTATTTTCCCCAACCTCACTTCCTGGATCATATAGTTCAGATCAGACAAAATACTGTACAGACCATATTAACAAGGGAACTGAAGAGATGAAGAGGAAAAAGACTTAAATATAGTCAACCTTATAATTAAACTTTGACTATATTAGGAAGGAAAAGCACTTCATTTTTTAAAATATATTTTATTGATTTTTGACAGAGAGGAAGGGAGAGGGATAGAGAGTCAGAAACATTGATGGGAGAGAAACATCAATCAGCTGCCTCCTGCACACCCCCTACTGGGTATGTGCCCGCAACCAAGGTAAATGCCCTTGACCGGAGTTGAACCTGGGACCTTTCAGTCCACAGGCCGATGCTCTATCCACTGAGCCAAACCAGTTAGGGCGAAAAGCACTTCTTATAGAGATAGCTATAACACCAATGACTTTAGGAATTATTTCATAGGAATTATTTCAAGTTCTATACTGTAATGTGCTGTATTTTAACAACTTTGTTACTTTAGTGTGGTAAAATGACCCAGAGGACCTTTTGTAATATGAGTTCCTGAAATAAATTTACATTGTTTCCCTTTCAAAAGTATTGTTTTTGTTTTGGGGTGTTTTTGTGTGTGTGTGATATATTCTGTTACCTTTTGTAGGATTAAATTTCAGTATGGTTGTAAAGATGCTATTTTTATATAAACTTAAGCACAGCCACATACTATCTTTTTTTAAAAAAAACACATGGTTTGCCACTAACTTTTCAAAATATAAGTAGCAATCTAGAATATAGTGTAAGGCAGACAGCTAAATGGTAGAGAATTATTTCACATTTTAGGCACTGCAATTTTGAGTATAATAAGTATATAATGCATTTCACTTGGATGCCTTTTCATTTTTAGGCAGCTCCAGAAGCACAAAAATACATCGGAATTCCAACACTGTGATAGATTTATGTTTGTAATGTTAAAAGGCACTCCTAAATCATCTGGAAAGATATGGCCAATGTAATTGACTTTGTAGGCTCCAAGCTGGTGGGGATGCTGTTACAGTACTTGTTAGTACATTTTTTTTTCCAGAATGGTTGGAATCACATAATGTACCATATTTATTAGTCTTAAGTAACATTATATTTTAGCACTGTTTAAATTGTGTCATTTAGATGAAGCGTGTGCTACTCCAGTCATTGTCTTCAACTAAATACTTAGGGCTGAATAGACTTTATTATAATTCCTTATTTCATGGTAGAGTTTGGTCCTTTTCTTATGGTTTCTTGCTTATTGGGTTTTAAATTACAATTTAAGTGCCATGGAGGAATTTGAATAATTTATTAATGATAGGCATTCTTATAGTCACAGACCCACATTTGCTTGGTTTCATTACTGTGTGATAAGAGTTTTTCCTCTTACTTGAAGTAAAAGAAGCTATTAATTTCTTTCCTATTTCTTTTATTGGTAAAGGATTCTAAACTTGGAACATATTAGCATGAAGTTAACAGTAAAGAATACTGGATAACTTTCTATTGTAGAAAAGTAATGACTAAATTATATAAATTTCACTGCTTTATAAGGTGCTTTACAATCAGCTTTTTCATTATAGGGACTTCTTATATTCCTGCTAAGATGACCATTTACACTTTGCACAGAATTCATATGTATAAATTGACATTCTTAGGATATTATAAATCATTTGAATATACCCTCATGAAGTATTTCCTCTGCTAAATGGTACATAGTATAAACATGAAACATATAGTATGTGGATAAATTTATTAGTTTACTAGAGGCCCGGTGCATGAAATATGTGCACTCGAGGGGGGGGGTGTCCTTCAGTCCGGCCTCTCACAGTCCAGGAGCCTTATGATCAATGGCCCCAAAGAGGTAGGCCCTGCCCACCCAGCCAGGACTCTGCAATGGATCGCCCCCACAGAGGGAGGCCCCACCCACCCGCCACAGCAGCGCCGGCTGGGTAGCCTGGGCCTCCCTCTTTGGGGTGATTGTAGAGCCCCCTCAATTGTTCGCCCCACCGGCAGTGGCCTGGGCCTCCCTCTGTAGGGCGATCATGAGATTGATCATGCCCCGCAGAGGGAGGCCCCGCCCACCCGCCGCAGCCTGCCAGTCAGTGGCCTGGGCCTCCCTCTTTGGAGCAATTGTGTAGCCCCCTGATTGATCGATCACCTGGGCCTCCCCCTGCAGGGCAATCATGGGGCAATGGCCAGGCCCCCCACCAATAGCATCACACCCGCCTTGGCTGGCCTGGCGCCAGTAGGTGTCATAGTGTGGTCATCTGGAAGGTCATCCCGACAGTTGTTCTGCTGTTTGGTTGTTCAGTTGATTTGCATATTATGCTTTTATTATTATAGATAGTACTAGAGGCCCAATGCACAAAATTTTTGCAAGGGGCTCAGCCTTCACAGCCCAGCTTCATCCAGAAGGTCGTCTGGAAGGACATCTGGAAGGTTGTCTGGCTGTCCAGCCTAATTAGCATATTATGCTTTTATTGTTATAGATATGAATTTAGAACATATTTCTTTTGGGGAAAGGATGAACTCATTGCTAATTTATCATTTTTATCTTGCGGGATACAGGCAAAACAAATTCTTATTTTTGCTGATCAAATGGCAACACATCTCTGAGCTTAGAGCTGAAGTTAGAAATAATATAAATGGACATTTTAATCTTTACCACTCTGAAATGACAAACACACTTCTTTTTAAAGTAAGTGATTTTTTTCACACCTAGCAATTTGAGAGTCCAGTGTTAATTCAATATTTCTGGTGAGAAAGCCTTGTTATTAGAAGCACAGAGAGCAATAGTATGAAATATTGGTGGTAAATGCTTCTATTACATTATTGTAGGTACTTGGGTTGGTATAAACTGGATTCCCTTTTTTGCCTGAGTTTAGGAGCTACTAAAATGTTACTGTTAAGATACAATATCATTCCATGTTTTCTGGAATAAGAAAATAGCCAAAATCACTTTAAGTCTTTTCATTATCTATGCAGAGCTCTCCTACTTTTCTCGAAATCCCCTAGGGTTGAATGTGGTATGAAACCACTTACACATTGTATTGGACCAAAAAATGAGTATCATGATAAAATTTCACTTATTATAAAGACAGACTTTAAAACTTGATTTATTTTCATTTAGGTTTAGGAAATATATGTCATGCAGCAAAGCAGATCAGATATATATGTCGTAGTGACAAAATTTTAATTTTTAAGTTTTTAATAATTCTTTATTTTTAAAGGTATTACATATGTCCCTTTCTTCCCCCCCCACATTGACCCCCTCCAGTCCCTCCACCCCCACCCCAGGCCCTCACCATCCCATTGTCTGTGTCCATGGGTCATGCATATATGCATAAAAGGTCCTTGGTTGATTACCTCCCACCCACCCACCCTCCCCTGCCTTCCCTCTGAGATTCCACACTCTGTTCCATTTTTCCATGTTTATGGATCCACTCTATTCTGCAATTTATTTTGTTACTTAGATTCTATATATGAGTGAGATCGTGTGATACTTGTCTTTCTCTGACTAACTTATTTCACTTAGCATAATACTCTCCAGGTCCCTCCATGCTGTGACAAAATTTTTAAATGGCATTAGGAGTAAACTCATCCAGTTATTCTTTGAAGAGCTGCAGTGTGCAGAAAGATAATACAATTAATGCTAATTTTTAAAAAATTAATTTCAGAGAGAGGAAGGGAGAGGGAGAGAGAGATAGAAACATCAATGATGAGAGAAAATCATCAATCTGCTGCCTCCTGCATGCCTCCTACCGGGAATTGAGCCAGCAACTGGGCATGTACCCTGATGGAATCAAACCATGACCTCCTGGTTCATGGGTCAATGCTGAACCATTGAGCCACTCCATCTGGACTAATGTTAATGTTTCTTATAGGAAAAAAAATAATATGAACCCTTCCTTATATCAGAAAAGAATTTGAAGCTATCCTATATAATAAAGAGCTAATATGCTAATTAAGCCAAACAGCAGAACTACCGTCCAGATGACCTTCCAGATGAAGCCAGGGCTGTGAGGGGCTGTGAGGGCCGGCTGGGACTGCGAGGGCCGAGCCCCTTGCAAGAATTTTGTGCATCAGGCCTCTAGTAATGCACATAAATCTAAATTAAGTGTATATACAGTGCATTATATTATTCTGAAGGTTGCTGAAGTGGCATTTTAATTCTTCAAAACAATAAAATGGATGCATACATACTGACAAATAGTATTTATAAGAAATAAAAATAAAAATCATGGAAAATAATAATGAAGGTAGAATAAATAATAAACTCAAGCCTAAATTAAAGTTGGAACCAGAAAAATTTAAACCAGAAGAAGGTCATGCACCATTGTTAATGTTGGATGAAATGTGGTTAAAGCAAAGAAGCAAGTCGAAATACACACATTTCACAGAGAGCATACATCTGATACTGAGCTAAAGTCCTTTTGTGGGTGCTCATACAATGGTCACTGTGTAAATCTGACAGCCAGAGAGAATCTCCTGGAGAGTCAGCCAAAAATAGCATCATTTGCCTTATTCTTACAAGATTCAGATTCAGTAAGTTTGGGGGATGAGTGGGGTTTAGTAATCTGCCCTTTCAGTAAGTATCCTAGGTGATTTGGAAGCAGTTGCCTGACAGATTTAGTCACTAGTCACCAGTCTCCATTCTCAGGGGTCTATCATTTTTTGTGTGTGCAGCAACCAAGGTAATCATTTGAGAATGGAAATTGGCGCTCAAATGGTTTTGCCCCAGACTTCAGGTTCAATTTGTTTTTTGTGACTTTTGTGTACAATTAGTCTGCTGGTGAATTTTCCACACTCATGACCTCTATGCTTTCCTCCCTCCCTCTATTCTAGCCATATAGCCCTTTCTTTGATTCTCAGACCACCAAGCTTATTCCTGCTTCTGCATTTTCACTTGCTATTTTTTTCCTGCTTGGACCATCTTCCCACAGATCTTCACTTCATGTCTCTGTTCAAATGCCTTTCTTGTTACCCTGTGGAAAATATCCTACCCCCTACTTCCCCCTGTATCTCCTAATGCTGCTTAATTTTTCTTCATGGCACTAGTACTACCAGTTATATAACTTACTGCTTTCTTAGTTTTGTCTCCTCTACAAGAATGCCATTTTTAAGACAGGTGGGTTTTTGTATTGGTCCCTAAAAGAAAGGCAAAGAATGTTATGTAATTATAAAATATTTTTATTTTGTTTCTTGCTGTTTGCTTCGTTTTATATTTTCTTTTCCACCAGGTGAAAATTTGGGCTATCTCATGACTTTTGTGTAGTCTTTTAGATGATGTTAAGCCCTATGGTTAGTAATTAAATGTCCAGTCTGATATTATGGTCAAACTTTGGAATTGATTTAAGGGTCAGGCCTTTCCCTGCTTCCCCAGCTGTGGCTGGTAGAAAACTAGCAGTTGGGGGAGAATGTTGTGGTCAGCTTCTTGCCTTAGTGACATCTTCTTTAATTTATTTCCCCCTATTCCACTAACTGGAAGTCTTGATTCTCCAGAGTCAGAGTGCAAGGGATTGGGGCAGGAGAGGTGAGGGAAGTAGGAAAGGTCTTACTTGATTTGGTAAGTTTCTTACTTGATTAAGAAACTGGATCGGTGCTTTCTGGGCCTGTCTATAATTTTAAAGAATTGATTATTTCATGAGCACTTTTGTAGCTGATAAGAATTGCTCTCTGGACACAGATGTGGGGGGTGGGGGAGGGGTGAGAGCATGTGCTGGGGGTTGGGGACAGCCATCTTCCATCCCTTCTTCCTAGTGGGACGTGATGTGGTGGTGGGAGTCACAGCATAGCAAAGTCCAGTGCCAGACTATATTCTGACTGATCAGTGCCCATGCCATCCTTCTTGTTAAATATTAAAAATATATATTTGTATTGATTTTTTAGATAGAGAGAGGAAGGGAGGGGAGAGGGAGATGGAGAGGGAGAGAGAGAGAGAGAAACATCAGTGTGAGAGTGAAACATCTATCAGCTGCCACCTGCACGTCCTCTACTGGGGATCAAGCCCACAACTCGGGCATGTGCCCTGACTAGGAACCAAACCAGCAACCTTTTGGTACAAGCCAACTGAGCCACACTGACCAGGGCTAAATATTTTTATTATTACTCTGGACCCAGCTATTCTTGATTTTCAAATGGCTTAGGAACCACAGATGGGAAAATAAAATCTGCTTGGATTGTGTCTATAAAAATGAAGGAAGGGGAAGAAATAGATAATTAAATGCAACATTCAGCAAAATGCCTCAGGTATTGGAATTTTCTTGGCAGAGTTTCATCTGAATCATTCTGAAAGGTGTCAGAATTTGGCATATCTCATAACAGTTGCAACAGCATTATGCTGAATAAAATAATATATTTTTTCTTTGACAAAATAGTCAACAGAGATATTTCATTTCTAATAGGGAGAACTCAGTTATGTTTTATGCATCTTTCAAGGTCAGACCTAGGTAAAACTGTGGGATAGATGAAATTCATATATGACTGGAATGAAGTGGGGATACAGACCCTTTTTCCTCTGCTGAATGAATCTAGTTGTGTGTGTTTTTTAATCACAAGTCATCACACAATAGGAAAGAAATGGACTGCTTACTTCATTGAACATTGCTTTGCTGTATTTTAACTTTTTCCTAACATTCGACTTGGATTTTCTCTTTGGGTTATGTGCGTACATAATTGGTCTCAGTTCTTCACCCCTTCTCATAGCTCTACCCTTTCAGTGTGTCTTCACAATTCCTCTTATCAAAGGAGTCTGGTTCCCCCCGCCTCCCCCCCTTCAATATGGGCTGGCCTTGTGATTTGCTTTGGCTCATAGAATGCGGTAGAAGTGTCAATGTGACAGTTCTGAGCCTAGAGGCCTTGTATCCTTCCACTCTCTTCCAGAGTTCTGCCACCAACTTGGTCTATCTTGCTGGGACATGAGAGAACACATTGAGGAGAGCTCATTTTTCCTATTCAAAGCCATCCTAGAGCAGCCTTAAAGTTAACCAAACTCAAAACATGTGAGAGTGCCCAGCCAAGATTAGCAGAGCTCCCAACCTAAGCCACACTTGACTGCAGATCCATGCAGGAGCTCCTCTGAGACCAGAAGGACCACCCAGGTTACCTGTAGTTTTGTGAGAAATAATATAAATACTTATTGCTTTAAGTTACTGAGTTTTGGATGCTTTGTTACACAGTGATCGCTAACTCACACAAGCCATTTTTGTTTTCACTTTCTCCTTGTAGTCAAAGAATCACACACTGTTCAGTTTTACAATTAAAATTTGCTCTAATGTGATATTTTAAAACATGAATTACAAATATCTGATGTTCAGACATGGGGAGAGTTCACCTTTGAAAGGGTTTAATACACTAAATATTTTCTTCATATTTTGTCATCTGCCCATACTAGTATTCATTTCCCAGTTTCCCCATTAATATCCAAGTTATAAGGATGATTAACCTTCAATAAACTGCATAGTAACCTTGAACAAATTGTGGAGAATTAAGCTTAAGTAGACATTACATATGCAGCTGGTGTTTCCTAGAGTCTTGGTGATCAAATTACTGAAGACTATATGCAAAGTCTTGAGCTTATCAGCATAAAACCGTATTCCAGATTTTCTCTTCTGAATTGCTGTCTTGGGATCTCCTAAAATTGTGGCAGCCATTTGTGCAATAGCTGAGTTATTACCTTGCTCTTACCTTGAAGATTAAGCTCTATTCTTTATGACAGACAGATGTGTATTCAGGGAGCATATAGAGCCATAGTCACCCGGTGCCTATTCTTTATCTTTGCATTAAATTCGCATGGGCTATTTTGAAGAAGAACCATCCATTTAATCCTATCTTTTCATGGTTCCCAACAATCCAAAATGGCTTTCTAAGTTGATGTCCTAAAACTTTCATTTCTCTATGTAGCACAGCTTTCCCATCTCTCTCTTTATTATATTCCAAGATATCCTAAAACTTTCTGTTCTCTATGTAGTCCAGCTTTCCCATATCTCTCTTTGTTATATTCCAATCCAATATGAACAAGCTATTAGCCCCCCCCCCCCCCGCCCCGAGCTCTTCATAAGCCCAGATATCTGTCACTAAGATTGACACAGCTTTGGATACCACTTGGCTGCATTTTAGACAGTGAAAAGGCAGTTGGGCAAACAACTGTTATAGGGGCAGATGTCTGCATAATCTTAGGTTTTCAGTTTAGAATATACTTAAGAATGTAAATCAAAATACTTTTATTTTTTATTAGGGAAATTAGCTTTAAAATTGTGTTTTAGTTTTAAAAAGCAATAGTGCTCAATTATTGAATATACAATGTAGGAAAGGCTAAAAAAATTATCTGTCATTCTATTAGGTGATTCTTTGGTACATATTTTTACATGCATTTATATGATGTTCTGTAAAAAAGTTTTCAAGTTTTAACCTTTTGTACAATCTTTTTCTTTTATTAATAATTAAATGAACTTGTTATAGAGGGTCAACTTTTAATTTTTATCTTTTAAAACCACATGACTTATTTGCATTTGAATATGTGGTGGAATTTGAATATGTTTCAGTTAGGGCTCAATATAAATAAATTATTTAAATTCTTTTTTAAAAAGCATTTTTATTGATTTCAGAGAAGAAGGGAGAGGGAGAAGGAGAGAGAGAGAAACATCAATGATGAGAGAGAATCATTGGTTGGCTGCCCCACACTGGGGATTGAGCCCACAACCCAGATATGTGCCTTGTCCTGGAATGGAACCATGACCTCCTGGTTCATATGTCAATGCTTAACCACTGAGCCATGCCAGCCAAACTTACTTAAATTCTTAAGGCAATATCTATATGGTCACTTAAAATTGAAAACAGTAACCCTGATTTACTCCACACTTTGCCTATGTTTCGCTGCAATCAACAGTTCTTTCTTTAGGGCACAGACAGAACATCTTCAAGTCATTGCCTATTTATAGGAGAGAAGGAGCTAAGTACTAGCCAACTCCAGAATAGGTGTTTGACAAAGAGCACTTACCTCAGTATAATTACCATTAGGTTTATTCTGTCACAAATACATGATTACTAAATCTTTTCCTATTTTCTTTTTTCTTTCCCAATACTGTTGACTTTGAAAGGGCCTTGCCACACATTGAGAGAAGACTGGAAGGATGTTGCATACTGTTCTATGAAAAGTATCTGATGAAAATAGAATGACCTTTGTTATTTTTTAAAGTCTGTAAGTAGACATTTTTATTTGATTGAGCATTAAATTTCATTTTGTGCTTTGATATACTAGCAACTTATAGGTATTTATAACTCGCATCTGGTTTACTTCCCTTGGATTCTTCTAGGCCAGGGATCCTCAAACTACGGCCTACGGGCCACATGCAAATACAAATATTTGTTCCCATTTTGTTTTTTTACTTCAAAATAAGATATGTGCAGTGTGCATAGGAATTTGTTCATAGTTTTTTTTTTTTTTTAAACTATAGTCCGGCCCTCCAATGGTCTGAGGGACAGTGAACTGGCCCCCTGTTTAAAAAGTTTGAGGACCCCTGATCTAGGCACCTCAATCCCAATCCCTATGAATCCATCACCGCATCATCTCCCAGCAGCAAATGCCTCCTCTACTGTTTCCTCTCTTGGTGAACCATTTCCCTTAGGCAACCAAATGTACAAGCCTCCACACTTCTCCTGCATTCCCCATATTTAATTGGTAGCCAAGGTCTGTAGATTCTGCCTTTGCTGTGGTGCAGACGCTCGTGGTTTCTCTGGGACTGCTGGAAGAGCCTTCTTGGCATTTTCCCTGCTTCTGATCTCACATCAGTCTCACTCATCTAACACATCTGCCAGGTAAGCCCTCTAACATGTAAGTCTGTTTATAGATACAAATACAGCTCTAACATTTGGGATAATGTCAGTTTCTTTGTTTAGCATAAAAAACCCCTCATATTTGTCCCGTCTCCCTCTCTGGCCTCATTTCCCACCTTTTTGGTGTCCTTTAAAAAGCTGTTTGTTTCCCCCTTTGTGTCTTACCATACAGGTTTCCCTCTGCCAAATCCCCCTCCCCCACCCCCACCTTCTCATTGTCTTTTCTTTTTTAAAAAATATATTTTCAGTATTAGTGGAAATGATATTTCTTTCTAAAGCCTTTCTCCAATCAAGTGCATGATTTGGATGCCTCCGCACTGTGACCACGGTACTATTTGTATGTTTACATCATGCCAGTGATCATACTGTATTTAATTATTTCTTTACACTCTTTTCTATTCCACTAGAACTGTGGGTCTCAAAGGGTGGTCCCCTGGTTATCAGTGGAAGTGCAGTTCTGGGTGGGGGCAGCGAGGAAAGGAATTTCCTGAGGCCCCCATGGGAGCACAGGGTTTTGTGGAAAGCTTTATTGATAATGAAAAATTAAGGGGGTTCCCCTGCAAGGTCTCATCTCCATCTGTCTCGCCATGGAAGAAGTCCAGTCTTCAGCAGGGCCTGAATGAAGGTCACTGGCCAGAATCTCTGCTCCATATTAAAGCACAGTCCAGTCCAGCATCTGGCTAGCTTAGCTTGTGTTCCCAGCTGCAGTCCATTGTGTGTGGGGTCCGCAAGGCCATGGGACATGTGGCTGCTTAAGGCCACATGGCTATAGAGAGAGAACAGGTGATCACACAGATGAGTGTGGTCATGGAGCAAGAGAGATCAAGAGAACAAGCAGAAGAGCAAGAGAAAGGGAATTCTTATCTGGGGATTTTAACTTTCCGAGATTTTGTGTGTTTCTGATGGGGTCCACCCCCTAGCCAATCCATTATTCCCCAGCTTAGATTGGCAGGCAGGCACCTTCCCTAGGCCACCCCGACTTGTACTGTGCATGTCCTTAGTTCCCCCTCCTCCTCCGACTATCCAATACCAGAGTGGGGGAAGGTGGGGTGTTAATCCCCTTAGAGGGGCAGTGTTGCTATTCCCTGGGGTGTGAAGTTGTACTTTCCTGGTGGAGCAGACAGGCCTCTGCTTCCCAGCTGTATATGCTCAAGAGTATCTGACTTTCCCTTTGCTCTCTTTCTTTTATTAACATTAACTGCTAATTAGGATGATAACATCCCGAACAGCAGCTTCAGCTTCCCCTGGGAATTTGTTAGAAATGCAAATTCCCGGGCCTCACCCCAGATCAGAAACTCTAGGGGTGGAGCCCAGCAGTTTGTGTGGAGGAAAATAATTTAATGTGACAGGGGAATCCTGGCTGGCCATGGTGGCATGCTAAGAAACACGGGGGTTATTTGAAAGAAGATGCATGAATACTCAAGAAACACTGTCCTCCAGGCCAGCTTTTCTAAAGAGACTGGCAACCTCAAGGAAGTCCAAAATGCTCCAAAGCATTTCAACACTTGTATTAATAGGACGCAGTAACAAATCACCACAGGTTTAGTGGCTTAAAGCAACAATAAATTTATTATCTTACAGTTTTGGAGGCTAGAAGTCTGAATTGGGTCTCACTTGGCTAAAATCAAGGTGTTGGCAGGGCTGAGTTCCTTCTGTTGGTTCTAGAGAGAATCCTTATCCTAGACAAGGGGCTACCTACCTGCATTCCTTGGCTTGTGATCTCTTTCTCCATCTTCCAAGTCAGCCATGGCTGGTTGAATCTCATGATGGCATCCCTCTGGTTCTGATACTTCTGCCTCCCACTTCCCCATTTAAGGCCCTGCATGATCACATGGGGCCCACCTGGTCATCCAAGCTAACTCCTTATTCTAAGGTCCCCTGATTAGAAAACTTCATTCCATGTTTCTGTGTAACATAACATATTTAGAGATTCCAGGGATTAGGACATGGGCATTTTGGGATGGGGGCATTATTCTGCCTACCACAACATGTATTCTTGATTTGGGGAGATTTAAATAAAATTGATATTGCCTTTTGCCTTAATTCATGGACTCTTTGCAGAGATCAAGGCTTCCCTCTTTTATTGTCATTTCTTGAGAAGAAAGTGGTTTGAAAATTGTGTGATGATTTAGAACATTTTATTGAAAAGAGTACCCCTACCCCCATGATTTTATAGTTCTGAATGTAAAATCTGAACTTTACTCAAGGTTACCCAAGAAAACATGTCCCAGATGGCCGCTAGAGACCATGAGATCTATGAGAATAATTGTGTCCATACATTAGAAACAGCAGCTTAAATGTTTATAAAAGAGAATTAATGTGTTATCAAATAATCTATCTTTGAAAAAGGGGAATGTGAATACTTTAAAAATTTTTTCTCAAGAGCCTGGTTTTATTTATGCATTTTTTTCGTAAATAATGTGGATCTTGTCAGTGTTTTGTTGCAGTATATCAAACTTACAGAAAATGGTAAAATCATAAATCACACAAGGAGCACATCTATTTAACCTGTGCACAGATCAAGAAACGGAACATAACCAGCAACCCCTCAAGGTCCCTTGTGCCACATTCTAAGAGTAACCTCTACACTGACTTCTTAATGTGGCAGGATGATAAGAAGCTAGGAAAATTCCTAGGCAAGTGGAATAGGGAAACTGAGACAAGAAAATTAAACAAGGCCAAACAAATTGAACAGCTTACAGCCAATTTGTGAGTCGCAAGACCTTATCTTCCCCAACCAAGGACACTTGAAAGCAAATGGTTTATACTCTCTTCCCTAACCAGAGAATACATAGCTTAAATCACCCTGCCTTGGAAAATAGAGAACAAAGACCCAATGAATGCCATTTGTGCCAGCTAAAGCCAAGGACAGATGAAGTCTGGGGGACAAATAACAAAAACCCCATTAAAGCCAGATAGGCCCTAAATAAAAGTAAAACAGTGAAGAAGACCAAAGAATAATCCCAAACACC
This sequence comes from Myotis myotis, assembly GCF_014108235.1. Taxonomy (NCBI): domain Eukaryota; kingdom Metazoa; phylum Chordata; class Mammalia; order Chiroptera; family Vespertilionidae; genus Myotis; species Myotis myotis. The sequence continues at coordinate 119,519,513 of NW_023416346.1, read as the reverse complement.
CCTGTATGCTTATTTTGATGCATCAGCATGTTAAAAATTCACCTGGAAAGCTAATGAGTATTCACCTGAAACCCTCCCCTAAGATTCTTGTCTGTAGAAGAAAAATAAAGAGCCCTCAGGACAAAGATTCAGTGTGGGTCGCTCTAGAGCAGTGGTCGCCAACCGGTGGTCTGCGGACCACTGGTGATTTGTGAGGTCTGAAAGGCTGGCACCCGCTACCCTAAACCTCTCCCCAAGGCACTCCTTTCCTCTGACGTCCCAGTGAGCTGACAACAGCCCCTCCTTGGCTCACTTCTTTCCTATAACGTTCCTAGAGAACCAAAGCATAGCACCGCCTAGGCTCTCTTCTGTTGCACCTTCTACCCTAAGGCCTTCCTTGTTTCACTGTCCCCAGCTTTAATGAACATGTTCTCAAAATCCCCTGGACTCGTCTTGTGAAATCTTTCCTACATGAAGTCAATGACTCACCGTCTACAGCCCAGCCTGAGGCAGACCGGCTCTGGGCCAGTCCCTGTCCAGTAACATTCACACTACAATTATGTACAGTGTCAGATGAGTATGAGATTTATGGGGATGATCACTTAGTAAGTTGTATAATGTCTAATCAATCACTGCGTTGTACACCTCAAACTGATATTGTATGTCAACTGAAGAATTAAAAATTTTTTTAAGTAAAAACAAACAAACAAAACAAAAACAGCCTGTTTTTAGATTAAACTTGCCAAGTCTTTCATTACTGGTATCCCTTTTCATTTATAGTTAAGGCCAGATGTGTGCTTTAAATAGTCCCTTATATTTAAGAATCCCAGGTGCTCGCTCAGATCTGCATCTCATCTGTCTTCTGAACCCAGCCATCTAGAGCACTGTGGTCAGTGTCTGCCTTGTGACTGTATTGTTTTCCCCTCCTTGTCTGGCTTGGGAATTAGTGGTTCTGTTGAATTGTCTGTGTGATTTTCAGTCTACCTTCACCCATGAATATGTTTGGCCAGCTCCAGTTCCATGCTTCCCAGTTGAGAGCAATCTCTATTCCATTTTGTGCCCAGCCCTGGCTTCCAGAGTCTAGTCTATATTAGAAGCTTTGGGTCCCCAGTTTCCAAACAGGAGTGTTCACCTCTTCAGTTAAATAAAGTAAGTGTAAGAGACAGAAACATTTCAATGCTTGTATCTTATCAGCTCTTGCCTCCAGGGAGCTGAGAGTGGGGAACAGGAAGCAATCTTACAGATAAGGATGGTCTTAGTAGTGGGGAGACTCTTGTAAGAAACTTTCAAACCATAACTTTCCCTATTCTTGTCTAAAGATGGAGAGGTGAAGAACCCCCGCAGACACGTTGTAAAAGGCTTTGCCTTGCAGGGATTTGGCAGAAGGTATTATAAAACTCAGATGTACTGCAGAATAGTTACAACCTTCATGTCTTTCATTTGTACTAGCAAATAGCAATGGAAATGGAGCCATAGAAATGCATTTGATGAAGGCCGTGAATTTTAAACACTGAATTTTCATATTTTACCCTGAGAATACTTCTCAAATATATATATCATTTCTGATATGAGGGCAGGATGAGTCCAATATGAACCAGCTTGGACCCGCATTGGACAGTACAGAAATGTGTTTGTGTACAGTGCACCAGTAATGTGATGAGAGAGAAAGTGAATTACAACCATAAAAGGCTTGCTATCTTTAATTATCCTTAATCAGTGATTTTTTTTCCATTTCCTAGTAGAAAAGAATGGTAAAATCTGGAATCTCTCTGAAACTCTCTGTGACTATGCATGTCCAACACTTATAGTTGCTGTTTATAGAATATGCTTAAGTTAGCTATTAACCAAGCATCTATATTAACCCACGCAACAACGACCTAACCATCTAAGAAACGTTACCTTTAATTAGACAATTGGACTACCCATTATACAAGAACACACATTAGGAGAGTGGTATAAGAGGACATTGATTTTCCTAATTTCTATAGTCCTTTAATAGAGGGGATTTTTAGGATGTGTTTTCTTTTAACAGATCAGCTTTAATCCCCTTGTTTTATGCATCTGCTTAGAGAAGTCATGCTTCTAAGAAATAACTTTGTTCCCTCCCAGGCTCCAAATGGAAAATTTTCAAGGCCATATTTGCAATGAGGGATATTTATCATGGAAGTTAAGTGACTTACACTTTAATTCAAGTGTCCTCTCAGCATTGAGAATAGGTTGTTTTCTCCAGGAGGCCCCAGCAGTTTCCTGTTTTAAAGAAATTGAAAAGAAATATATTGCTTTCAATAGCCCCCAAATCAATCCAGTTTCAAATACGTATAGTTGGGAGCTAGTTTCTTGTGCTTCCTACGTGGGCTGAAGAATGGTGCTGACCTGAAGTCCTGTGTGATCATAATACTTAGATGGAAGCCATTGTGTTGTGAGGTATGAATGATTGTGACTCTTCTCTTGCCATTCTAGATTAAAGTGACCATCCTTGTACACGTAATGATGGCCTCCCATCCATCCATCTTTAGCAAGTTCCCTACAGAATAGATTTAGGACCAGACCATTTAAACATAAAAACGTATTCTCTTTAAAGAAAACAGAGAGAGAATCTTAAGGCATTGTCGGTCAGTGCTTTTTGAATAGAATAACATGATAGTATGGCTGTAAGATATAAAGTCCTTGATAGCAGGGTACTAATGTTTTATTTCTCTTCCTAGCTCCCTCACAGTGTCTAACTGTAGCTTATACAGAAAACGAGCTCAATATATTCCTGTTAAATAAATGAATCAGTAATTTCATATGCCAGTGCTACAAAGAAGGTCCACTTACTTTTGGACTTGACATGTTGATTTTTGCTGCTGGGAGAAGGACCTTGATTCTCTTGTGTAGTTTTCATTTCTCTGCTGCAATTCTCACAATTGCCTTTTATCTCTTTGAATTTAGTGAGCATATTTATATTAAGGTGTTTGTCTGGTAACTCCAACATCCTCCCTTATTGTATTTCTGTCCCCCCCTCCCCCCTGCTGGTCTTAATTCATGGTTGTCTTGCCTGCTTTTGTTTGCATGATGGACATTGTATTTGAAAAATTGTAAAAATAATTTGCGGCCCAAGATGATCCTATTTTCCTCCAGAGCAGGTTCCCATTTGCTTCTGCCAGATGCCTAGATGCACTAGGAATCTTGATCACCTCTGTCCAATTTCAGCGATTGAGAGGATTAGAAGGTAACAGGCAGTTTCTGTAGTGGTCCCTGTACTTCTAGTTCATTCTCTAATTTTGCCTTCCTTTGGACAATCAGTATTTCTTATTACTCAGTTTCCCATCTCAGTTAGCTTGTTAGCTATACATCTTTTTCCTATTAATTTAATGGTACCCCAGAGACTATGGCCTGCTTCTTTAATTTATTAGTTTAATCAAAGTTTTTACTTTTTCCACTTCCCAGGCAATGCTAGATCTTAAAAGAATTGAACTTTATCTCCTCCTTGTCTTCTTTTATACTAGTGTTGTCATACAATTTAATTATATGTATATTTTAAACTCTACAAGAAAATATTTTCATCATTTTCTATATTCATTACTCATTTAGATTTACTTTCATTTTTACCTTTTATTTGTTCTTCCTTCCTTCCTGTATTTCCATGTTTCTTTCTGAGATGATTTTCCTCCTTCCAGAAAAATTCCTTTGAGAATTTTTTGTATTGCAGGCCTGTGGGTGATGAATTCTCTCAGTTTTTGCTAGGAGATATCTTTACTTCACCAACATTTTTTAGGCATATTTTACTGCGTATAGAATTCTAGGTTGGCAGTTACTTTCAGCACTTCAAAGGTGCCACTTCCATTGCCTTCTGGATTCTATACTTCCTTAGAGAACCTGCTTAGCTCTTTTTTTTTTCTCTCTCTCTATGTATCTTTCTACCTCTGATTTTAAGATTTGCTCTCAGTCTTTGATTTTTGCAAGTTTTACTAATATAAACCTAGCTTTGGTTTTCTTTATTTATATTGCTTGGCATATACTAAGCATTTTGAATCTGTGGTTTGGTGCTTTTCTGTGTTTCCTTTTCTCTGTGACTGTGTTAGATATTTTACTTTTTTTCCATATGTGTCTTATATACCTTTGAGTATTTTCCATTAGCTTCTCCTCTCTGTGCTTCAGTCTATATGTTTTCTATTGACCTGTGTCCCAGTTTATAAACCCTGTTTTTTTTTACTATGTCATATCTCTTGATAAATACATCTGTTTAGTTTTTAATTTCAAATATTGTAGGTTTCAGTTCTACAATTTCCACTTGATTCCTTCTTAATAGGTGCTATTTCTCTGGTGATAGTTTCTATCTTTTCATCTATTCTCTCTCTTTTCTGCTGTTATTTACTAAACTTCAAAGTTCTTGCTTGCTAACTCTAGTATCTGGATCCTCTCTGAGAATATATGAGTAGTAACCATTTTTCTGTTGGTTTTGGGCTTCTTCGCTTCTGGTAGTATTTGATTAAATATCATATTGTATAAGTATAGGAAAAAACAAAGTGTATATAAGGCTCGGTAGTATCCATGGTTTCAGGCATCCACTGGGGGTCTTGGAGCATCCCTCCTGCAGTATGGGGGGACTACTGTATATACCACATTTTCTTTATCCATTCATCTATTAGTGGGCACTTAGGTTATTCCCATGTTTCAGCTATTGTAAATAATATTGGAATGAACATGGGAACGAGATATATGTCTTCAAGGTTGTGATATTTTTTCCTTTGGACATATACCCAGAGTAGGATTTCTGGGTGGCATGGCAGGTATATTTTTAACCTTTTGAGTAATCCACATAGTGTTTTCCACAGTGGCCGCACCAAGTTCTATTTCCACCAGCAGTGCACAAGGGTTCCCTTTTCACCACATCCTTGCCAACACATGTTACCCAAATAACTAAGTCTTGAATCGATCAGGTCTGTTTTTATGATGTTTTCAAATTTGTTTTATGTGTTTATTTCTACTTTTTCCTTCCCTTAACTTTCCTTGGAGTTATTTCTGCCTTTTTCTCAAGATGAAACTGATCTGGCATATTTGATTTCTTTGTCTCACTATGGATCTCCTATATTACAACATCTTTTATTTCTACTAAATGGTAACAACCCATACCCATAGTTATGATAGCTAATACTTACAAACTACCTACTGTGAACTATTCTAAGTACTTTACATACATTAACTGAGTTAATTACCACAACACAATTTATAAGGCAAGTGCAAGAGAAGTGATGCTGTCTATTCGGACAGGCCAATGAGAAGCTGTAAAGTGCTTCCTTTAAGTGAAAAGGTGAGTACAGTACAATAAGATATTTTGAGAGAGGGAGATCACATTCACATAACTTTTATTACAGTATATTGTTATAACTGTTTTAGATTATTACCTCTTCTATGATTCATACTCTAAAATTCTTCTCTGTGGCTACAATAACCTAACTTAACACTCCCATACATCTAGACTTGGTTTTCAGCCCCTTCCTCAAGTTCAAGTCTAGTAACTCCCCCTAAGATCCTCTCACCTCCTAACCCAGCCTGAATCTTAGGTTCTCTTATGTTATGAATCAACTTATGGGTTCCTCGATCTGTTGGCCCTTAAGTCTCAGACCTTTACCCGAATTGCTTTATGTATATTTTCTCCTAATCCTACTCCTCTGAGTACCATTGGAGATAATTATGAGCTTACCTAGCCTGAGTTTCATTGCAACTTATACTTATCAACCTCAGGTATTCCTCCTTATTCTAACGATTCTTTATATTTTCCACTCTTTACTCGCTTTCCCATTTCTCCACTGTGACTTTCTAAACATTTTTCTCTCTCATTGAATTTTAGGCCCAACTGTTCCTCCCACAGTTTTAGCAGATAACCTCAACTCCTATGGCCTTAGGGGAAAAAGTCAGAATTGAGCTTTCTAAACTCTTTTCCTCCTTTAGAAAATGTATATATAGTGTCATCCATTCTTATCTTACTTTTTAAATATTAACTTAATTTTTTCCATCACCATTTATCCCCTCTATGTCCTCTTCCACCTCCACCCCCTCTTTCCCCTTGCAATCACTACACTGTTGTCCATGGGTTCTCTCTTTTTGCTCTTTATTTGCATTCTTATCTTCTATGTATTTATTGTGTCCCCCCCTTCCTTTCTCCCTCTCTCTCTCTCTCTCCTTCCTTCTTTCCATCCTTCTGCAAACATCTGTTGAGTATCTACTATATGCCAGACACTGCTCTCGGTTCTGTGGATACCACAGTGAATATAACAGAATTCCTGCTCTCTGGTAGCATTCTCCAGTGGGCGAGACAAGTGAGAAACAAATCAGTGTATTTCACGTCAGATAATGATCAGAGCTTTGAAAATAAATGAAATGGGATAAAAAAAAAAAAAAAGCTAGAGGATCCTTGGGGGGCTAGTGCTTCATTTTTATATTTGATAGTCAAGGAAAGCTTTCTCTAAGTAAGTCCTGAAGGTAGAGTTGCCAGATTTAGCAAATAAAAATACAGGGCATCCAAGTAAATTTGACTGTGAGATAAACAATGAATAATTTTTCAGTATAAGCATGTCTCATGCAATACTGAAAATTATTCATTTGTTTATCTGCAATTCAAATTTAACTGGATGTCCTAATTTTTTGCTGGCACCCCTATGAAGGAACTATGGTGATAAACCATTCATATGTCTGGAGGAAGAGGTTTCAGGCAGAGGGAATGTCTTTGGGATATTAATTTTATGCCTGCAATTGTCCTAAGCGTCTGGGTTACAGAAAATCAATAAGATAGTGCTTGCCTCCTAACTGCTCTAGCTGTGTCACTCCTCTCTCCCCTCTAGCTTATTCTACTTACAGCAGCCAGAGCAAGCCTTTTACAATAGAGATCGTGTTTCTCTCTGCTTATAACCCTCCAATGGCTTCCCTTCTCAGAGGTAAAGCCAGAGCTCTTAAAATGGCCTTCAAAGACCCAGGTCAGTGGTTCTCATATTTTGCTACACATCCGTCTCCTGGGGATCTGCTGCAAGGGTCCCAACCCCAGATTCGAATTAAACCTGTTTGTGCTACAGCTTGAAATTTTGGGATTTTTCAAAGCGTCCCATGTGATTGTGCTGTGCATTGGAGTTTGAGACCGCCTGCCTTGCCTGACCTCAGCCTCCTGCTACCTCTGGGACCTTAGCTCAGACAGCTCCCCTGTTTCCTCCACTCCAGCTCCACTGGCCACCCGACTGGCCTTCACGCTCTTCTTCTCAATCTTCAGTGATGGTCCTACTGCCTCAAGGCTTTTCTTTTTGCTCTCCCCTCTGCCTAGAATACTCCTTTCAGGATAGCCATGTGACCCCTTCCTTCACTCTTATCAGGTCTCTGCTCAATGCCAATCTACTAGCAAAGCTTCCCCTGATGGTCTTCAGCTGCCACCCTTGTGCCCTCATTCTCTTCTTTCTGCCCTCATGCCTACTCTTTCTGTTACATATTTATTTATGTCTATTTATGCCTGTCTTCCCCCACATGAGGGTAGCACTTGGCTCAGTTCACTTCATTGGTTGAGCTCAACAAGCATAGATTCATGGAGTTATTAAGTTTAGTCCCATAAACAACAAGTTATGATACAACAAGATGAATCATCATTAGAGAGTTTTAAACAGAATTCCCTGGGTAATATAATGCTTTAGATTCCTGATTTCTTTCTTCTCCCTCTAGGATGTTGTTTTCCAACTTTATTATTAAACATCTAACTTTCCATACCCTCTATACCCTCAGTCTACAAACCTACTCAAGCCCTCTTCTTCCCCTGACCAACCATTTAGTGAATATGTAGGGTGTGCTAGGCATTATATTAAGCACATTATAAAGATAATCTCATTTAACTCTCACAAAAATCCTGGGTTAAGTATTATAATTATCCACCTTTCACAAATGAGGAAACTGAGGCACAAAGAAGTTAGGAAAATTACTGGAAGTACCTGGGAGTTCATGCATGGGAGCAGCCCTCAACCAAAAAGATGGATACATACATCAGCTTCCCTGTTGCTGGTCAGACAATTCTGAGTTGTCTTCCATACTCTTTTTAGAGGGTCTCCAGTGGATTGGGCCCGAACTGTCCACAACAATAACCAGATCATTAATGCTTTGTTGGCTTCTTTCCCTTTCTGCCTGTCTTGTATATCCTCTCCCAAATAAACTACTTGTACCCAAATCCTGGGGTCAGGATCTGTTTCTGGGATATTGCAAATGGAAACAATATCATTTTCCTCTAAGGAACAATAACAAAAAATCTCCCAAACAGCCCTCACCAAGTGGCTCATTTGGTTGGAGCATTGTCTCATACACCAAAAGGTGGTGGGTTCCATTCCTGGTCAGGGCACGTACCCAGGTTGTGGGTTTGATCACTGGTTGGGGTGCATGCAGGAGGCAACTGAATGATGTTTCTTATAAATGTCTCCCTCTCTCTCTAAAAATCAATTTTTTTTAAAAAAAACATATCCTTAGATGAGGATTAAAAAATAATTCCCAAACAACCAGCAACACCTTCCCAGTTGTTACTAGAATTGGGGAGGCTAAGTATTAGTATGTATGACTGTACTGGCCTGTAGAGACCTTATCTTTATGCCTTGAAAACCACATAAACATCTCCCTGCACACATTAACCTTCCTTTTGACCACTGAGATTCTAGCTATTTTTACAGTTTTCCTTTATAACTGTTTGAAAGTCAACTTTGGTATATTTGATCATATTAGCAACCCATTTGATTCACAAAGATGGATGGAAATTTTGTCTTGACCAATCTGTGATCTGGGGTATTGTTGCCTAGGTAACAGCCTGTGTGGGTGTAGAATTAAGGATAATAGGCCTAATGGTACATATGAAAAGAGAACAGATTGTCTGGTAGAAGGTGGTGCATTAGATTTCTCAAGCAACTTGAGATGCCATTTAGTTCCCTGGAAGAGGCCATTTTCTAGGCAGTTAGAGGAGTAAATGACTCAGTAAGAGATGCTGTTTGACAGTAGGGATTTCTGTGAGGGGATTTTCCATCATCTTATTCCAACTTCTTTCACTTCAGTAGTCATGGGGGAAGCTATGCTGTATATACACACATTTATAAGGGAAATACAAATATTGAAACAGATAAATATACCACTACCTGCTTGTGTAGGTCACTCATCTATGCCCCATTGGATGGAAAGGCTTTTCTGTACAAAGGAAAATAGATGAAATCTTAATTCTGTCTCTCTGCCTAGTGATAGCAGTCGAATCAATATGCTGCACCTCTCGTAGGAAATAAAGAGTATTGCTACTGTGGACTCAGCTAAATGTGTGTCTGTATGTTAGGATTTGTTGAGCTTCTTGGCTCTGGTGACACAAACAAGCACAATATTGTTCAGTGCTTCGTGGCCAGCTCAAAGTGTGAAATAAGAAGATTCATTCAGCCCAGTTCCACACCTCAAAACTTCTGGCTGTTTCATTCACTCACCTACCTTTAAAGGTGCTGGCATGACAGCAAGCTCCCCACGTGGGATTCCTTTGCATTGCAACAGTGTGAAACTGGATTTTCTGGAAGATTCCTGTCTTCCAGAGAATTTTAAGCATCCCTAGGTGTTGGTGCTGCAGTCTCAAGAAATCATAAGCAAACAGGTTGAAGGATTTAAATTTCAGAGATAGCATCTCTTCACATATGATAAGGTTTTTGATTAGGATTTCAGAGCTTTGATAATGTTATCACTCCAGGGTTTTTGCATCTAAAATGATAATGCCTTTCCAACTGCAAATGATCTTCCCTCTCTTTTCTCATCATTTATGACCTCCTCCTCCTCCTTCTCCTCTTCCTCCTCCACCTCCTCCTCCTCCTTCTTCTCATTCAGCCTCTCCATTAACCTTGCCTAGAGAGTAAACCCTAAACCCTATTTCTGTATCTTTTTCAGACAGTCTAATTTGAATGCCATTGCTTTACTAGTAAGTTCTTAGTACGGTGCATTGCAAAGATTCTTCAGGGTAATCACCGGTAAATGTGCTGATATGATAAGGAAATGATATGGTCCATGTAGAGCAAACTTTCCATTTAGAGAAAAATTGTATGCATGTCAACATTTTATTTTAATTATTTTATGGAAATGTATTTTTACCTTTGACTCCTTCACTCAAGAATTCTGAATGTGGTCTAAATCAGTGGTTGCCAACCTTTTGGACCTCACAGACCGCCAGTGGTCCGAGGATCACTGGTTGGCGACCGCTGGTCTAAATGTATTGGATGATTTAGGATCACTATGTATAACAATGGTTGTGCTGAGGCTTCAGGCTCTACTGATGCAATTGAGGGGCTTTGATTCCTTACGTGGCCTGCCATTACTGTACCTTTTGAATACTACCTTGGGTTTCCTTAAAAAAAAAAAAAAAAAAAAATATATATATATATATATATATATATATATATATATATTATTGATTTCAGGGAAGAAGGGAGAGGAGAGGAGAGAGGAGAGGAGAGGAGAGAGGAGAGGAGAGGAGAGGAGGGAGAGGGAGAAACATCAGAAATTGGAGAGAATCATTGACCGGCTATCATACCCCACACTATTCATCTTCAAGGTCCAAGCTCTTTTTGGGTTTCTTTTGGGCAAGAAACTCCCAAAAAGGCTTGGGCCCTAGAGGCAAACAGGACCCTAAAACCCAACCAGAAAGTCCATTACAATCTCCCTTACTTGTTATTTGTTTGTAAGTCAAACAAGCAAAGCTGAGCACTGGAATTTTATATGCAGGGCTTCAGATTTCTTTTCCAATGAGCACAGTTTACAGATGGTGACACGTGACACGGATGCTTCTGGATCTGGAGTCAAGCTCAGGGTCAGCAGACTGAATCCTCACTGGGGGAAAAAAAGATCCCAGGTTCAGGCAGTGTAGTATAGTGGTTTTAGACCCAGCCTCAAGGGCTGGACTCAGCGTTTGGGTCTCTTAGCTGTCACTCAGATGTTGAGAGACCTCAGGAAAGTTATTTTTAACCTCTCAGCACCTCTGTTTCCCATATATAAAATGGAGACAATAATAGTAGCTACTCAGAGGGTGGTTAGGAGGATTAAACATTGATATTTGCAAAGTACTTAGAACAGTGTACAGCGGGCACTTGGTGTAACCTGAAGGCAATACAAGTGTTAGCTATTACTATCATGTTTCCTTCTTTCCCAACATCTCATTTCCTTGCAGCCTCTACTTAGGGAAGGTGCTCCTGGTTGAATAAATAATTAGTTTTGGAAACGGATGTGCAAATAAAAGTGCAAGTTATGAATTTGATAAATGTTTTCTTTCACGGTGGTTATATTTTGTTACTGTACAAATGCACAGGTTGAATACAGTGAATTTATATTTATCTAGAATGATCATTGAAAGGATTATGCTGTTAAATTTTGTTCCACCGAGTCATTAGAGCATAAACTATAAAACCGAACAATTTTATAGTTTATAATTTCAAAATATTTTTATACATTTCATTTAATGCTTATAGCACTTTGCTAAGAAAGTATTATTAGCCTCATTTTACAGGTGTGGGTTTTTGAGGCTCAGAAAGTTGAAATGAATTCTTCTGAAGGGAATTGCTAGCAGGCTGGACTCGGACCTGGGTTTTCCACCCTGCAGCCTGTGGAAAATTCCTCTCATCCAAGGAGTCAAATTGTCTACATTTAGACAATTTCCTTCAAACCAGAAAGCTGTCTTTCTATCATAATTCAAAACACACTTTAGGTTATTGTAACACTTCAGCCACCATTGCGAGCATTTGTTATTTGGAACATTACTGCAAGCAGTTCTGGCTGTGAGTGTTTCCTGGTGGTGTGCATGCTGGATAAATGGAAGCTTTTTACGGGGGTAAATGAGAATTTGTGAATAGAGACTAGAAACAAAACTGGCTCTGTTATTACTTGACCATTCCAGTATGTTATGACAGATACGCATCTGTAATGTGTATGTGTGTGTCGCTCTGTTTGTAAACTTGCTGTTAGATGCAAAAGATGATCAGTGGGGGTAAGGGGGTTAGAATAGGAAAGCGTGTGTCTGTTTAATGGAAAACTTCCAAGTAAATAAGTCTTGTTTTTGCTTCAGAAATTGTCACCACGAACCCAGTCGCTGACCCATACATATAAACAGTCTGCAATCAGTGGCGTCAAGTTGACGCGTTCAGAATCCCTCCTCGTAAGGCTACTAGATAAACATAATAGAATTTTTGTTTCTATTACAAGAGAATTTGAGTTGTCCTCTCCCTCCCTGATTGCAATCATGGAGCTTACTTTATCTTATTTGGGGCTCTTAAAAATGCTTCCCATCCTTGTATGCTTTCATATATTATTCCAGGGGGAGAGAAACTTAATTTTGATTAGCTGAGATCTATGAGTCATTCTGCTAACTGCCACCACCAACCACCTCCCCACCAGACTGGCCTTTGCCGTGGGCTCTAAATTTAGAAACGGAATGAGATTGCCTGGGGGTTACATAAGGAGGCAGGCGGCTATTTTTAGAACACCATTATACCTAGAGAGCGGGTGCTGCTGATTTGTTAACCACAGGCTGGAGGAGGACGTGATTACTGATTCTCTCCGCACCGTTTGGGCTGTTCGGGGGCTGCACCCCTCAGGACCAAATGACATTTGCAGTTTTGTTTACTTGCAGTTTCTCGTGTTTTCTGTTGTCTGTTCTGGAAACACACCGGGGAATCAACTGTGTTCAAACACAATAGCAGTCTTTTTTATTACCTCCCTTTTTTGAGGAAACCTCCCCAATATGTATTATAATTTGATCTTTCCCTTCTTACTCATTTTTTTTTTTTTTAAGAAGGGAAGGAAATCATTTTGGCTGCTCCTTTGCTAAGGCTGCTGTCAGAGTTGATGATGGCACCTGTCTGTCTAGACCAGTGAAGCTTTATTTGTGTTTTCCTTACCAAGCGCTTGTTTTTTACTCTCTTTTGCAAGGGGTTTGCTGGAGCTGATTGGCAAACAGAAAAGAGGCACGGCAAACGTTAGGAGGCATGCTGTCATCCGGGCAGAAAATTAATGGATGCAGCAGTGGCTGGAGAGAGAATCGGAACAGAGGCAGTGTTTTGCTTGTCAGTGTCTCCCCATTGTTTCCCAGCCCAATATTGAAAGTCAGCATTAGCTCCTCCCGAATCTCCTAGGTTGTATTTTAGCAATCAAGGACATCTACTGCTTTGGAATTGTAATGCAATGATGGAAGATCTCTCTTATTTATTTTGATGTTTTGGTTATTTGGGAAGGGATTGGATGGTCATCTAGCCCGTTGCCTATTTTTCCCAGGAAGAGTGGCTGCACCCATGCTCAGCTTTCCATGAGCTGCGCAGCTCCCATACCTGGACAGAAATGGCTGTGTTTCCCATTGGCCCTATATACCCCAGATGCCTGCCAGTTTGTGTTTTCAGACAACTCCTGCCAAGAGCTGGGACCCAAAGCCAGACAGCATGGTGCCCAGGAACGTGTTTGTATCCTCTCTGACAAGGCCAGTTTCTCTCATATTTGCTCTAAGATTGAGAGTGAAAGAGCCAGTGTCATATCAGGAATGCAAACCAATGACCTGGCCCTGGGACACCTCTTCATGTAGCTAATGGGAAGGAGGGACACGTGTGTCCTTTCTTATCTTATGACCCTGGCCTTGTATGTTTCCACATTACATGGTGTTGCCTTGTGGCATTTATTTTAAGTCCTTTAACACAAGAGGTGATAACCACAGTGGACCCACCTGACAAAGCAGGTGAACAAAATTTATCTTGTCCAGTAGGAAAGGCCCAATGGGCCACCTTGCCATTAGGAGATACCCATCCTGGGGATGCAGATAAGGAATCTGGACAGATGGTGAGCAGGGTCATCTGGGATGAAGGAAGGCCACTGATTGACCATGCAGATCTTGAATTACCCATAGCCCCTGTGTGGGCAGGCCAGGCAACTCAGCTCAGGAATGGCCAGTGGTCCAGTGGCTTTATTGTCCATCTGAGAATACTAGAACACGGGAAAGCTTGACATTCGGGAATGCTGGAGTGGTGGGCTCACTGTGAGAGCAGAATCCTGTGTGCGGAATGGTGGTATCAGGTGGCTGAAGAAGCCCACTCTGTTCCCTCAAGAGTCTGAAAGCCCTGAGCCCTAAGGGCAAAGGATGGAGAGAAAGTCATCACCCCAGGATGCTATCTGAGCAGCTGGGGGCATCCTGAGGATATCACCTAGGAGCTGTTTAGAAAAGATCCAAAATAGCTAGAAATGGAACATTACCAGGAAAGAGAATCAAGCTCTCTCCAGGCTAGAGCCTCACTCTTGACTAGAAAAATTGCTAGATGGCTGATTGCTTATTTCTATCTGTAAAGTTAAATCATGGGCATTAGGAAGGGTTTAATACCAGACCCCCTACTGCAAAATAAATAGCTCAACAGTGTACTGGACATATCTTGTGCTAAGCCTCATATCCTCTTTTTAAAAAATATATTTTTATTGATTTTTCTACAGAGAGGAAGGGAGAGGGATAGAAAGCTAAAAACATCAATGAGAGAGAAACATGGATCAGCTGCCTCCTGCACACCCCCTACTGGGGATGTGCCTGCAACCAAGGTACATGCCCTTGACTGGAATTGAACCTGGGACCTTTCAGTCTGCAGGTCCACTGAGCCAAACTGGTCAGGGCTAGCCTCATATCCTCTTGCCCACATATTTTTCTATGGTGGTAACCAGCTCTATGTAGATGGATATATGCACCTTATCTTAACTGCTTAACTCATTAGCTGAATGTAGAAACCTGAAGGGAGTTGACTCCCCTGGGAAAATGCTTGACCTTTGGGGAATGGCAGTCAGTAGATAAATATCAGTCCCTAGGGCAGACAATTTTGAGGTGCATTCTATGTGGCCCTTCAAGGGATCTTTAGAAGGATTGAGCTCCAATTGTTCACAGTAGTGACAGTATAATATTGTGTCCTTAAATTGGCTTTCCACCCTCACTATTTCACTCTTCTCCATAACCCCATTTCTGTTCCTTGGGGTTATATTCCAAAATAAACTACCCGTATGCAAGCCATGCCACGAGAGCCTTGTGTCAGGCTCTGCTTTTGGGGAAGAACAAAAACCAGATGGTGCAATATGCCCATCCTACTGTAGGATGCCAGGTTAGCAGAGTAGAAGTTTTGAAATGCAGAACCTAGTTGGAGAGAGATCGCCATATTTGGAAAATCCCTCTAGCATAGGGTTTCTCAACCTCAGCACCATTGACATTATGGACTTGATCATTCTTTCTTGGGGGGGGAAGACCCATCCATTGTAGGATGGTCAACAGCATCTCTGGTGTCAACCCACAAAAGGCTAATAGTACCTTCCCCAACCCCATTTGTAACAATCAAAACTGTCTTCAGATACTGCCAAGTGACCCGGATAAGCAGTTCATCTCCAGTTGAAAACCACTGCTTTAGGGGAACACAAACCCATGCTTCATGACCCAGCAGATTGTCTAAGTCTTAGCATGTTCTCTTCAGGATAATAGAGGATGGGGGACATGTGACTTCCATATTTCCTGACCCTGAATTTGTACATTTCCCTTTTCCCAGGGAAGCCCATTCTTTAACTCCTAGCAGGCGACATTGTGGAGTTCGTGCTAAACTTTGTCATTCAGACAGTGGTTTCAACAGCTTGCATTTGAAAAGCAAGGAAATTTTATTTGATAAAAGTGAGAGTTTTGAATAGACACTAAATCTAAACCCAGATGGTGCCCTGGGAGAAGAGATAAAAACAAGAGAAACACGGCCCCAAAAGACCTATGGAAACCGTAGTCAAATTCACGGAATTCTACAGAAAACAAAAGGAGGACATTGTTTCGCCCAATTTAGTATGCTCCCCAGGAAAAGATTGAAAACATAAGCACCTAAGGACAAGATCTCTTAGCTCACATCTGTGGGTGTTTCATTAACATGAGTCCACTCTTCTTCTGTTTTGTAATGATGGTTCCCCCAGAGGAATTTCTTACTCTTAAATTCACATTTTCTGCCAAGAAGTCTGGGATTCTTGAATTTTTATTATTAAGGTTCCTGACATCTCAGATATTGTTTCAGACATCATAAAACTCATCCTGTAATCACCACATTTTTCGTTTGAATCATTATTGTCCCATTTATAATAAATGTAGTGATAACCCATTTATCTGTAAGAAATATAAAACTTGAAATCATTCAAGCAAGAACACAGTCATATTGGAAGTTTAAAAGGCCACAATAACAATCAAGGAATGGAATATTATGTGGCTGTTTAAAAATGAGGAATATCTCTCTGTTCTGAAATGGAAAGCTCTCCAGGACATATTCTGAAGTAAAAAAAACCAGTATATAGCAATGGGTATAGCAGTGCTATCTTTTGTGTTAAAAATGAGAAAATTAGCCCTAGCCGGCTTGGCTCAGTGGATAGAGCATCAGCCTGTGGACTGAAGGGTCGCAGGTTCAATTCCAGTCAAGGGCATATGCCTGGTTTGTGGGCTCGATCCCCATTGATGTTTCTATCTCTCTTTCCCTCTCCCTTCCTCTCTGAAATCAATAAAAATATATTTAAAATAAATAACTAAAAATGAGAACATTATAATGCATATTTCTATTTGCCTAAAGAAATTCTGGAAATATATTTGAGAAATTAATAAATGTAATTACTTGTGGGTTTTAAGGTATGGGGAACTAGACTAATGTCAGACAAGGTGGGAGAGTTTTCATATACACAGATACACATACACATACACATATGTGTAAATACATACATATATACATCAACATGAATGTAAACACACATCTATGCAAATGTTCCATCACATGAGTGTATTACCTTTTGGAAAAGGAAAGATATATGTATATGTGTATGTATATAAAATTTAAAGATGTTGACATCTTGAATACTTGAGCCTTTTATCTTTGCCTTCTCCTTTTCTTTCCCTCATGCTATTCCTATAAATGTTACCTTCTATCAAACCCCAAAATGGAATAGGATCAGATGAGTCTGGTTTAAACCTGTGGATGCTTCCCTTCCCTTCCTCTGTGGGTTCATATGGAGGAAAAGACACATGACACCAAAGGGTAGCATAAAGGCTTTTGCAGCCCTCCCTCCGAATCGTCATTGGCCACTTCCAATCTTTTATATGGAGGAGAGTTGACAGTTCTCAGTTGTTACGCAAATAGAGATTTAAACTCAGCAGTTGCTGCCCCCCAATCTTATTACCTCTCCAAAGCTTCTTTTAGATAGACATTGTGGTGCTACTGTATTGAAGAAAATGTTTGCAGCACCAGGGGGATATTTTCTCCCTTTTAGAACTTTTGTTTTTCGCTGGCTCTACTTAGAAGGCCATGAGTCATGTAAGCTATAAAACCGGGTGTTTTAGACTCAGATAATGAATTTATCTGGGTTATTACTTTTCGGCACATTCAATCCAACATTCCCCTTCAGACTATGTAAGGTGTATTAACCAGCTGCTGCCCCAAAATACTGCACAACGACCCCCAGACTCACTGGCTTATAACAACAAGCATCTATTCTCCTGTTCACAGGGCTGTCGGTTGATTGTGGTTTGGCTGGGCCAGGCTGGTTAGCTGTTCTTCAAGCTGCCCGTTGGCTGGACTTGGCTTCAAGTTGTGGGTTGGGTTCAGGTGCGCTTCATGTACCTGTTTATGGTGCCCAGGCTGAAGGAGCTTTGGCTTTTGCAGCTTGGTCTTTTCATGGATGTACTTTTGTAATTTTTAAGGCCTTGCTTGTCTCATTTCTTCTAACATGGTGAAGTCTAACATTAAGGGGGCAAGGAAGTAGAGTATTCATAGTGTGTGTGTGTGTGGCGGGGGGGGGTATTTGCTGAACAATAATCCAAGCGGTTGCAGGAGGTACCTCAACTTTTCCTCTGGGTTTCAAAGGGAAGAAAGTACTTCCTCTGCTCTCCTTATAAATATTCTGTGTGAACCGAGAATGAGGGTTTTAAGGATCCATCGTCTCTTCCATGATGACGTCCAGGAGGCCCACTTTTGCTCTCTAGAGTAGAGGTTTTTGATTCTTTATGTGCTTGTTTCCTCCTTGTTATTATTAGTTCCTCCTCAATCTATTCCTATAATGTTTATCTTCCCATTACATTTTTAATTCCTAGCTTATCCATGCTGTTTTTTCCTTCATTAACCCACCCATTACGTCCCCTTTAGGAAGTAATAGACCCAAACTAAAGCAAACCAGAGTTGTTCATCAAAAATTTGATAGGTGCTCCGCTATATTCTAGTGTTGTATTATATACAGAAAAATGTTCCCACAATTCCCTTCCCTGAGGAGCTCATAATTGAGTTTCTAAGTTGGATTAAATATTGAACTGTGTGATATTGACTTGGCATGATAGTTCATAGGCAAGAGAAAATTTCTCAAAGTTAGAGCTAATTAAGACAAAGATGGACCTTGATGAATGGGTAGAATTTTGCGTAGAGAGGAAGGAGGAGGTGAAGGGAGGGCACTACTGGAGGGTGGAATGGCATACACAAAGGCCTGGAGGCAGGAATGGGCCTGGGCTGGAGTAAGGCTGCTGCATAACCAAATTTATGTTGCTTAAGATTTTAGATTTTATACTTAGACATCCATGATACAAAATGAAGAAAAACAGAAGCAGGAAAAGCCATGGCCTGGATATTGAACAGGCTCTAGGAGATATGACTAATTTGTCCATTTCCTGACTGTCCTTGTGTTGAGCATCAGACAGGGAAGCCTGCACCAGGATGGCCCTCTGTCACACATGCCTCTGGTGACAACATCCAAACAGCTTATGCTTCACTGGCCAGGACCCAGCAATCATTGTTTGGGTCCTAGACCATTAAACACGTAGGTTCCCTAAACTGAGGACTGTGCTGCCCCGTGGGGCTACCTACCAACCAAGGACAGGGCATCTTCTTTTCCTAAAGCTTCATTGTAGGTGAAAACTACATCACAGAGGAGACCCTTCAGGGTTAAGCAGGGGACAGAAATACCAATACTGGGATTGAGGCTTAGACATTCTGATAAAGATTCTTTGCTTGACCCAACGTTAGTCAGGTACCTGAATCTTCTCCTAGGCCCAGCGGTGCACTTCCTTGTAAAATCCCATTTTAGCAAGAACCTTTCTAAGTCATTTTAGCAAGAGCCCTCCATCAGCATATCTAATCCCCCTCAATAGCAAATCAGGTTACTCATCCTCCATCACTCACCCTGTGATGTCTGATCACTGTGGCCTGTCTTTAGCAAAGAACCCAGCAAAGTCATTTTAGAAAGAATCCTCTTTACCCCTCACATTTTCTCTTAGTAATTTTTTTTTATCCGCTGCCCCCTCCCCCTTGCTGCTCCTTGGCTATAAATTTCTACTTGCTCATGCTGTATTCCAAATTGAGCCCCCGTTCTTTACCATGGTCTCTTTCCCCTATTACAACAATCCTGTCCAGCTCTGGTTTTTCTTTGACCATACCAAATAGCCATGTGACCTGGAGGAGGTTGATGCAGCTTTTTGGAACTCATTCTCATCACCTGTAACATGAGGGGGTTTGTAGTTTTCAACTCTGGCCCAGCTGGTTTGACTCAGTGGATAGAGTGTCATCCTGTGGACTGAAGGGTCCTGGATTTGATTCCTGGTCAGGGCACATGCCAGAGTTGTGGGCTCGATCCCCAGTGTGGGGCGTGCAGGAGGCAGCCGATTAATGATTCTCTCTCATCATTGATGTTTCTATCTCTCCCTCTCCCTTCCTCTCTGAAATCAATAAAAATATATTTTAAAAAAGAATGCAATGAATGAAGATTACTTTTTTTTAAAAAAAGATAGCACTGCCTAGGCCCCACCCAGATCAATTCAATCACAATCTCTGGGGGTGGGACCAGGAGGATCAGTACTAAAAAACAGAACAATAGTAACAGCAGATTTTAATGGGGAGCCATGATTTTTCATGCTCTAAAAAACCTCTGCTACCTTTAAGGTTCGACAGTTGCATAGAATAGCTATAATTACAATAATAGACAGCTGTTATTATTATTGTTGAGCATCCAGTGAGTATGTATCATATGCCACTTTCCAAAACAGTTTGCATGTGTGATCCCACGTCTCCCATGAGCCCCATGAAAGAGGCACTAGTCTTGTTCCATTTTGCAGATGAAGAAATGGAGTCCTAATGAGGTTCACATTATTTCTTCCCGGATTGCATTGCCAGGAAGGGAAGGTGTTAGGTTCAAATCTGGAAGTTACCTGATTCAAGATCTGTGATGCTTTGATGAAAATTAGGTAAACATTACAAAATAATGTCAAAGGAGACTAAGATGAGACGGGACATTTCATGGTGGTGGGGCCACGTGTGGGGAGGGAGGTGCTTAGCCAGGTTGGAAGGGTATGGTAAGGGTGGCCTTGCTTTCCCCCCTGACTCATATCCAATATTTTGAGTGCTTTTTAAATGGAGCTATTCATTCATTCTTGAAGACATGTCCTTTGGGTGGGAAGTTCTTACTGTGCCATATTTTGTTACTTAAAAGAACAGGTAAAAGACTCAACATGGAATATGAGACAGATGGCCTCTGCTAAGGGACATTTCTACTTATGAAGCGGGCTTGCCAATTTCCAAGGCTCTGATGTGCTTATAATTCACACTCTCTCCTCTTGGCTTGGTTTCCCAGCTCATCTCCCAGTGCCTGCATATTTAAAGCAGGGCCTATCAGGGGAAATTGCAGGTAAAAGAACTCCACTGCCTGGTGATCTGCTGGTCATTAAAACATGGTCATTGACCAAATCTCTTAATGCACAGAGCTCTTTGGTTGGCTTACGAACACACTTTTGAGAGGATTAACTACAAAGCATGTTTAATGGAGGGCAAATCACTCGGTCTCAAGCACCACAAATGGGATGCAAGTTTTACATTCTGGGAAGCTTTCCTGGGAGGAAATGCCTATCATATTATGCCACAGAGGTTGTTCATTGTCATTCAGCATCAGAAATGCCACAGTGCATACATTTGGGCATTTAGTTCTTGTTTAGCAGATTTCCAAAGAAACAAAGTGGTGAGGAGAAAACACTGTGAATTAAGCTGTCAAGTCTATGTGTTATTTCAGTGTAAATATGCATATACTCTGTCATTAACAGCCGAGAGATGCTCTCCACTGCAGGAGGAGGCATTTTCTGATAGTTTTTAAGTTTGGTTTCATCTTATCCAGAGTTTGCTTTTTCAATCTGAATACATTTTCCTGAAATCTTCAGGATTCTGCGTCCAGCTTGCTTGCATGAATCCATTCAGTCATTAATTTATGCATTCATTTCTTCTGTTAAAAACAAGACAACAAGCCCCACATGGAATCACTTGTGCTAAGCTCCATGTCACCAAACGGAGACTTAATTATAGTTTTTGCTCTCCCAGAAATGGAATCCCAACACCAGCCAAGTTAGGGATCACCTGATCAATGCTAGTTAGGTAATCTGCCTGATGTACCCTTGCTATCCCCTAAAGCAGTGGTTCTCAACCTTCCTAATGCTGCGACCCTTTAATACAGTTCCTTATGTTGTGGTGACCCCCAACCATAAAATTATTTTCGTTGCTACTTCATAACTGTAATTTTGCTACTGTTATGAATTGTAATGTAAATATCTGATATGCAGGATGTATTTAGGCAACCCCTGTGAAAGGGTCATTCAACCCCCAAAGGGGTCACGACCCACAGTTTGAGAACCACTGCCGTAAAGGAAAGTGACTTTGCAATAAGCAATCCACTTTGTTGCCTGGCATCACTTCCTTGTGCCTGCCCCTTCTGCCTATAGAAGTCTTCCATTTTGTGGAGCTCCTTCAAGCTCCTTTCTATCTGTTAGATGGGATACTGCCCAATTCAAAATGACTTTTTCTCAAACCATTAAACCTTTTAATATGCCTCAGTTTACAATTATTTATTGATCTTTTCAACAAATATTTATTGAATGCCAATTGGGTGCTGATGCCTTCTTCATTTTTAAGTGGGGCTGTTATGACAGTTTTCCTGAAGCTGCTTAAATTCCCTCCCAAGAAAGAATGTGCATTTTCTATACTACTAGTGGCCCAGTGCACAAAATTCGTGCACATTAAAAGGGAATTAATTAGAGGAAATATTTTAATATTGCTGTTTGCCCTTTCTCTATAATATGTGTCAGAGATGAAAGAAAATTAGTAAAATGTATATGAAAATCTTCCTCTTGTCAGAGTCTGGGGCACGCCACGGGACCCAGAGTCAAGTCACTGCCCACCGCATGCACCTCAAAATCGTGCGAGACCCAGACCCGGCTGGCCCCACCCCCATTGGGCGAGATCCAGACCTGGCCAGCCCCACCCCCGTCAAGCCCCACCAGATAGGGGCGCAGCCTCAGGTCCCCTGGCCCAGGACAAGGGGCATGGCCTGAGGTCCCCTGTCAAGCCCCGCCAGGTGGGGGGTGCAGCCTGAGGTCCCCTGTCAAGCCCCACTGGGTGGGGGGCGCAGCTTCAGGTCCCTGCCCCGGCCCGGTGCCATGCAGCCTCAGGTCCCTGCTGATCGCTTGTTATGGGAACCCTGCCTCTGCTGTGGGTGCAGCCATCTTGTGACAGTGTGATGGAGTGAGGGTCAATTTGCATATTGCCTCTTTATTCTATAGGATAATTACTAAACATGTATCTGTTTATAGTTTTATTTTTTTAATCCTCACCTGAGGATATTTTTCTATTGATTTTTAGAGAGAGTGGAAGAGAGAGGGAAAGACAGAAATATCAATGTGAGAGAAACACATTGATTGGTTGCCTCCTGCATGTGCCCCAGCCAGGGCCTGGGCCACGGAAGAGCCTGCAACTGAAGTACATGCCCTTGACCTGAATTGAATCTGGGACCCTTCTGTCTGCAGGCTGATGCTCTATCCACTGAACCAACTGGTCTAGGGCTTTTTTATTAGTCTTGTATTATAAAAGATACTGCATTTACAAAGGCTATTTAATTGCAGCTTGTAGAGTTAGTCATCCTAAGCTGAAACATTTCCTCCCTTCACCATTGGATAAGTATGATAATGCCTGGTCTCCTTGTCTCTTAACTTTTACATCTTTAGAAAGGGAAACCTTTGGCTCCGTTTTCTCATCTGCTTGCTGTGGTGCTGAACTCTCTGAGTTCCTCCTGGCTCTACTGCTCTGTGACTTTGCTTTGATTTAAAGTCCTCACAGCTTATTCATTCACAACAGGACTGCAGCTTCTTTCTCAGCCTTTGTTTCCATCAGCTGCCAGAGAAGGAGTCCTGGGAGAGGGAGCAGGGGAGAGACAGAATGACACAGCATCTCCTCTCCACTTCCTTTCCTTGCATTTACTTCTCCCTCTCTTCCCCCACTCTCCCCTCTTCCCTTCCCTCCTCCTCTCTTCTTTCTCCCCCCTTTCTTCTTTCTTGTTTATTTTTCCACTAGACAGACAAATAAAAAGAAGAGGTGTTTTTAGATAGATAGCATCATTTTCTCATTCCCTCCCACACCCTTTTCTTTTCCTTTTCTAAAGAAACAAATGACTTCATTCCTTTTAACTCACCCACCTCGGTCCCTTTCCATCTTAATGTACTTGCTGGGAGGAAGCAGTGGCCCTGGACACTGTTTCACTTGCAGATAATACTTTTCTTGGTCAGCCTCGCAAGAGGTTACCTGCACCAACATTTACCAGCAACCTCGATAAGAGTTACTCAGAAACCATTTTTTATAGGCCCACTATCATTCACACAGAGCAAAACACCTTACTGATGTTAAGCAGTATTTCAAAGTGAGATTTCCACTGTTTTCCTCACACTCAGTGTTAGGAGGTTTTCCCAGTGGTATTGCTGAATTTCTGTTGGCCTGTCCACACTGCAACTCAGGTCCCCTGGAGACCAAAGATCTGTCTTGACAAGGTGGTAAAGAGGGAAGCCAGGAGGACTGCTTTAAAAATCACCATTGGGGCCTAACCAGTTTGGCTCAGTGGATAGAGCGTCAGCCTGCGGACTGAAGGGTCCCAGGTTCGATTCCAGTCAAGGGTATGTACCTTGGTTGTGGGCACATCCCCAGTGGGGGGTGTGCAGGAGGCACCTAATCGATGTTTCTCTCTCATCGATGTTTCTGACTCTCTATTCCTCTCCCTTCCTTTCTGTAAAAAATCAATAAATAATATATATATATTTTAAAAATCACCATTGGGGAGTTTGAACTCAAACAGCTATATTGATACCATTTGCTCATTTGCTCATCATGAAACTATTTCTGAACAATGTGGATTTATGGTGCAATGATTTAGTAAGTTGGTACTTGAAATAAAATAATTCAGGGTTGTAAGTAGTGTTATGACTTGACTGAATTTTAATTTACCTGATATTGAAATTTTATTCAATGGTTTAAATCACAGATATATTTTTAATTTGAAACTGGCACACTTTAAAGTGTGAAATATTCTACATGGGCAAATTTTAAAACCCTTAAAGTTGAAAACATTACAAGTGAATTTGAATGATCATCTTAAACTTTTTTGCTGTTTGATTTGCTCCAAAAGAATAAAAAATGAGTTTTAATGAAATACCTAGAAATGCTATCATTGAAGTACTGTATTCCTTTGGGTCACTATTCTTGACCCAGAATGGGTACTCAGTATTAATTTTGTTTTTAAAATCTCAGTGAAATTATTCTTTCATTTTGGAAAAATATTTCTAAGAAATCTGTAGATTTTCTTCAATTTGATAATTCTATGAAAATAGGAGGGGGGGGGGACATCTTTCTACACCAAAAGCCACAAATTTCTCTGAAATTGCAATGTTCTAGCACAAAGGAGGGGACAAAAAGGGAACGTTTGAAACTGGCAAAATGTAAATGATACATTGAAGGTACATTTATTGACACACTAACACTTCACAAAATTTTTTTTATCACACCACCCATATTCAGTTTCCATCATTTCAAAATGTGACATTTTAATATACAGTTTTATTATTTTGAGGTTTTGTCCATGTATAGACATCTATCTGGATCCTGTACAATAAAACTCTGTCTTCTTATCATGGGCTAGATTGGAAACTTTGGTTAAACTCCTGTTAAGATGGCCCCTCCACGGCTGGCTGTCTTGGGACTGACAGCAGGACAGAGAGAAGCCCTTGGGATTGATTCTGTGCTTGGTGAACACACCAGGGGTGCTCCCTCCACCTCTCACACTGCCCTCATCTCAATCCACAGCTTTCCAAAGAAGGCTGTACATGGAACTGCTCTTCCATCTCCTCAAGCCCTTGAAATCTTATATCCCCTAGCCACTCCCAAGCAGTTAGTCTTCCCTGGTCCCTCTGAATGCCCACACCTTTGTTTATCTCCTCTTTCCACTCAGCTCCCCACAGCCTCTTCAATCCTCAAGCGCTTCTACTCTGCCCATGAAGAACCCCCTTCCCCATTATCATCTTCATCTAACTCGGGCTTTTTCAGTCCTGTGTACCATGATGTTTAGCGGCATCCCTGGCCTCTTCCCACTAGAAGTCGCTAGCACTTCACCTGCCCCTGTTGTAACAACCAAAAATGTCCCTACACATTGTCAGATGTCCCCTAGGGGACATAATCACAGCTGAGAAACACTGATCCAACTGAACTCCTTTCAAGACACTGCCTTCCCTACAGCTCTCCTCCCCCCAAAAAACTAAAGCTCCTTTGAAGTGCATGCAACCATCTTACCAGCCTTTTATTGCACCACAGACCTTTTGTTCCATCTGCAAACTTTCTAGTCATCACCCCTCTTTCAATAAAGATTTCAGTTATGGTTCTCTCCCTCTCTCCCTCCTTTCTTTCTGCTCTCTCCACTACTCCCTTGCTGATTACTTTCCTGTAACTTTCTTTTTAAAAAAAAAAAAAAAGAATATTTTTATTGATTTCAGAAAGGAAGGGAGAGGGAGAGAGAGAGAGAGAAACATCAATGATGAGAGAGAACCATTGATTGGCTGCCTCCTGCACATCCCCCACTGGGAATCGAGCCCACAACCTAGGCATGTGCCCTTGACTGGAATCGAACCTAGGACCCTTCAGTCCGCAGGCTGACGCTCTATCCACTGAGCCAAACCAGGCAGGGCTCTCCTGTAACTTTCCAGGAGGTTTCCTACTCAAACCTCTGGCCTCTAAGTTACTCAGTCCTCTTGGTCCAGGTTAAATGAAAACACTTGCTCATTTTACGTCTGAGGAGCTGAATGCCACTGGAGAAAAACACAACCCTGTTAACTGGCCTCACTTTAAATTGATGGTTATAAATTTCAACTGCCGGGACCATCCTGTGATATTTCCATGCTCAGTTTTCTCTCCTATTCTCTGAGACAACTATTTCATACTTTGTCCTCTTTCCTCAAAATCACTCTTTTTAATGATTTTGTTTCTTAATTCGTTGAGAAAACAGAAGTACTCAGAAAAGGACTGCCTCATCCTACTACCACTAACTACTAACTTACTTGTAAGCATCTATGACTTTATATTTTCCCTTCCCTCATGCCACAGCTAGTCTGTTACCACTCTTCTCTAGGGCCAACCTATCCCCTTGTGCATCCCTTCCATCCCTTTTCAACTGCCTGAGGACTTTTTTCCTTCACTTGTTTTCCTTGGTGAGTCATATGTCCTCTTCTCTCTAGCAGCAACATATAAACATACTGTAATATTTTCCATCTAAACAACCACAATGTGATCTCTAAATATTGCCATGCCTCTTACTTTTTGCTTTTTCCTCTCCTAGTCTCCCCTTCCTCCTTTTATTTGCCTTCTCTATCAATATTTACTCTCTAAATGGTCTCAACCAGTCTCATGAATTTATATAACATCTATATACAACTGATTGCAATTTATACCTCTACCTTTCATATGAACTCCAAGTTCATATATCCAGCTATATATATATATATATATATCTTACCAGAATCTCCAAGTTAACATGTTCAAATGTGAACTTCCAATCATCCCCTAAATCCTTTACTTTTCTGGTGTTCAACCCTTCTCATAAATTTAAAAATTATGCTCTCGTTGAAAATCCGGAAGTCATGGTAATTTTCTTCTTTTCTTCCCATCCTACATCCCTCATCATGTCTTGTCAGCTGTATCTTCTAAATAGGTCACAAATCTGACCTTTGCCCATTATTCCTCCAGTCTAAGCTACCATCATCTCCTGGACTACAACAATAAGCCTCCTAACTGCTTTCTCTGCTTCTGCTTTGACTTGCCTAGAGAATCTTCACACCTCAGACAAGGTCACCTTTTAAAAGTTGTAAATCAGACTATGTCACTTCCGGGCTCAAAATTCTTCAATGGATTTTGATCACATTTGGAGTAAAAGTCCATGTCCTACCATGTCCTGAACACACTACCTAAAAAGAGATCTGAACCCTACTTCATCTATTTCTCGCTCTCTTCCTCCTTCGCTTCGCTCTAACCACTCTGGCCTTGCTGTTTATTCAACAGACCAAGTTCATTTTGGCTCCTGGGCCTTTGCACTTGCCCATTCCTCCTAATCTTAGATCTTTGCACATTTAGCTCCCTCACCAGGGATGTGGGTATGTCAAAGATGAAAGCAAGCACAGCATTAATTGCCATGCCAACCAAAGAAATGTGTGTATTCACTGAACCGGCCTTACTGCCATCCTGTGTTATATCATTAGGCAAACTTGAAAAATACAATTTGGAAAGCACTAGCCCAAGCTTGGGATATATATATTTGTATTGATTTCAGAGAGGCAGGGGGAGGGAGGGAGGAAGGGAGGGAGGGAGGGAGGGAGGGAGAGAGAGAGAGAGAGAGAGAGAGAGAGAGAGAGAGAGAGAGAGAGAAACATCAATGATGAGAGAGAATCATTGATCAGCTGTCTCCTTCATGCGCCCTACTGGGGATCGAACCTGCAAGCCCGGCATGCGCCCTGACTGTAACTGACCTGTGACTTACTGATTCATAGGTTCATACTCAACCGCCGGCGGGGCCAAGCATGGGATTTTATTATTGAGGTGGCTGCTACATGACCCTGAATCTGAGAGAACCTTAGTATAACACACCTTGGACCATTTTGACAAATTTGCCTGTGCTTTTGTGGCATATATCAGGCAGTGATTAATTCCCAATGAGAGTTTGTAACCTCCTTCTAAGCCAATCAAATAATGGCTTTCGAAATCCTACCTTATTTGACCAACATTCCTCTTTGACCCTACCCAGTCCTTCTGCTTGGGGAGACTTTCTGGACTCACTTTGGCATGCCACGATTTCTCTTTCCCTGGTGAGCAATAAATCCAGCTTTGATCTTTCAGCTCTGCTGGTCTGTTTATTTCAGTAAGACAGTGCCATAATGATTTCATTTTCTTCCCCCTCACTGTCCTAGGCTTTTTTTTCTGTAACATCTCTTGGAACTCTGGTACTTAACATTGGTTCCTTTGTTTTCTGAAAACCCCTTTGTGGGAACATGGTGCATTCCCTTCCTAGAGAGGGAAGATGCTACTGTTCTGGACTTGGGACAACAAGCAACCTGACTATTTTAGGTAGTTCTTCTGAAAAATTATCATAAAGACACCAATTCCTGAAACTCCCATCAAATCTGAATCCTTTTCAAGCACTTGTGCACTTCCTCCCCCAAAACAAAACAAAACAAACCCCCTAAACTTTAATTACTATAGCTATTTGTTTTGGTTCCTCTCTGTGGGTGAAATTTACATCAAATAGACTATAATGAAGCCTGCCCTTTCCAACAAATGTATTCCTTTGTTTGTGCTCATTTGAGCACAAGGCTGCACTGTATGTGAGCACAGCAAAAAGGGAGGCTTTCAACCAGCTTCCAGAAAACCAGACCCCCAGACCTGACCTTCCCAACCGTTCCCAAGACACCTGCAGCTTTACCCACTTGAGATGTGTGAACAAAGATCTGGTGTGTGTGTGTGTGTGTGTGTGTGTGTGTCTTGTTTTCCTCCCTGCAGAAGAGACATTTTCTCAGAAAACATTTCCTTCTCTGCGGTTTTCTGGTTAGTATTCAGGCCACCACCTCTGTTATCAGACGGTGGCAACAAAGCTTTTCCGCCTGAATCTTCTGCGAGGTGGCGGGGGAATGGATTGCACAGTAATGAGCTGTTTTTGCAGGCTTCCTCCGGGAGCCTTTTCTTATATCCCTTGGCAAGAGGAACTAATTCAAACCAGCAAACCTACCCTTGGGCATCTAAAATTCACAGAAATTCAGCTGACTTGACAGTAAGAGGGTCTCCCTGAAAGTCAGTGCTGTAAATCAGAGCTTCGTTCTTCAAGGGGAGGGCTGACTAGAGGGTGTCTGGAACCTCACATATGACCTTTATCCCTATCACTGCTTTCAAGCCAACTAAAGATGGTGGGGAGCTTGCTGGGAGCTGCTTTTCCCTCCTGATTATGCTGTTTCATCCTCCAAGCAACATGAACTGAGAGTGTCGGAGCATTTCCTCCCAAAGAGGCCATCATGGACTGTTTTACTCTTCATGAACTTGACCAAATAGACAGTCTTCTTGAGAGCAGGGGCAGGAGATTTTTCTTCTATACCTCCAGCAGCCAACACAGTGCCTGGCACTTAGTAGGCCCGTGGTGTATACTCAGTGGATATGAACCAAATGGTTGCTGGGGCTGGAAGTGGCTGTGCTGATTCTATTTGCCTAGCGATCATTGCTGCTGTCTTGCTGATGTCTAGT
This sequence comes from Myotis myotis, assembly GCF_014108235.1. Taxonomy (NCBI): domain Eukaryota; kingdom Metazoa; phylum Chordata; class Mammalia; order Chiroptera; family Vespertilionidae; genus Myotis; species Myotis myotis. Next base: position 119,489,913 of record NW_023416346.1, on the reverse strand, counting down.
GCTCAGGTGTTACCTCACACATACTTCCATTTCTTCTGGCTCCAGCCTCTGGTTCTCTTGAATTCTGTGTTCAGCAGTTAGTTCTCCTTCTTTCCACCAGCTCTCTTTGCCTCAGAATATGGTGACTCTGCATCCACCCTGAGAAACCTGCTTAAAAAACACACACTCATATACACACATACACATACACAGTCACACAGACACATACATGGACACCCTTATGGCCAGTCTCAAGCTCTGCAAGTCTCCTCCTTCTTTCATAGGTTCTCTCTTACTCTCACATCTCTCCCTTCACTCTCAAGGGTCTCCTCATTCTCAACCAAGACTGACCCTCCGTAATCCCAGGTTCTGCCCTGTTTTATGCCTTTTCTAAGTCTCCATTTCTATTCCTTTGGTGGGTTTCACCCCTTCCCCCCTGTCACTTTCCTTTATTTACATATATTTTAATTGACTGGGGGTTGGAATTGAGAAGGGGTGGTCTTCACCTTTCAGATGTATATTGTTAACAAGTGAAATACTCAAGCAATGATCGTTTTAGGGAACAATGTTAGAAATAAAAATGTTCCTTTCGATTGTATGGGACAATTATTAAGAGGATAGAGTTGCCTGACCGGTTTGGCTCAGTGGATGGAGCGTCGGCATGCGGACTGAAGGGTCCCGGGTTCGATTCTGGTCAAGGGCATGTACCTTGGTTGCGGGCACATCCCCAGTGGGGAGTGTGCAGGAGGCAGCTGATCGATGTTTCTCTCTCAGCGATGTTTCTAGCTCTCTATCCCTCTCCCTTCCTCTCTGTAAAATATCAATAAAATATATATATTTAAAAAAAGAGGATAGAGTTGGGTAAAACCACCGTGTTTTGTTTCATTTGAACTAGTGATTCTCAACTGGAAACAGTTTTGCCGCCAAGAGGACATTTGGCAATGTCTGGAGACATTTTTAGTTGTCATTCTGGCAGGTTGCGGGGGGTGGGGGGGTAAGAAGTATACTCCTAGTGGTACCTAGTGGGTAGAAGCCAGGAATGTGGCTAAATATCCTGCAATACGCAGGACAATTCTACAACAGAGAACTAATGGAGCCAGAATATCCATCATGCCAGGATTGAGGAAGCCTGATTTCCACATCCTCTTCCCCTCTTCCTCAGGCCTCCTCCACTCTGGCTGCTGATTCCCTGGACCCTCACAACCTAATCTTCTTGTGACTTGTGTCCCATGGCCCAAACTGCTGCTCCCCCACTGCCTGGAAAGCACTGCATGCTTGGTTTTCATCTCCATGGTGAAAGCTACATACAAACACTCTTCAGTTCATGGAATCATCACTAATGGGAGCAAGATTGGTCTTCAGAAGTTTGTTGTGTTTTTTTAATCCATCTTCTGATTTTCAGAGGAAACAAAGTAATTTTGCTAAGGTCTCACAGCTACTCGGGGTGCTGTGGTGGTCATGGAGGGGGTTCCCTATTCCTAGATTTCTTCTCTTTCCATTCACTCATTGCTATTGGTCAAATAAAGAAATATGAACTATCTGGTCACGGACAGGAACCAAATTAATTGGTCTCATATTAAAATAGGGACAGAGTGGACTTCCAGATTTCATTTTCTGGATTTCACCCTCTAGTGCTCTCTGAAGAGTCTCTGCCAGCTGCAAAGTATGGCTGGTGCACCTTCCTGTTTTCTTAGGGGGAGTGCCATGTCTTGACCCGGTGAAAGGCAGCTGAAGGCAGATCATTAGGAACAAGAACTTTGAGTAGGCAAACCTGTCACCTCTCTTCATCTTATGCCATGTAGATAGATGGCTACCTACTGTGTCAAGAATTGTCTGACTCAGGGGAGAGAGAGGAGCATAAACAAAAACTTTCTGCAATCAGAGGCCAAAATTTGAGACAATCACAAGGTGGTCTGGGCAACTTCCATGTCTTACTTCCCTTCTTCACATCTCCCGAAACAACCGCATTTTATCAGTAAGGAAAAGGGTATTTTGGTGGAAGGGAAAGACGATGGACCAATGTTTATTTCCACAAATGGCTTTGTGTTTTTGTTTTGTTTTGTTGTGTGTGTGTTTTTAAAAATATTTTTATTCCCCTGACTGGGAATTGAAACATGACCTCCTATTTCATAGGTTGACGCTCAACCACTGAGCCATGCTGGCTGGACAGGATGGCTTTGGATGTGTGTAAAATGTATACTCCTAGGCCTATCCTAGACCTCCATTTACCACCTTTGATGGGTAGGGTCTAACACTGACATTTTTTAACAAGCTCCCAGGGTATTCTTCTACAATCATAATTTTAAAAACCACTGACCCAGACACCTGAAAAATTTGGCTTTTTTGGGAGGCAGGGGGTCCAAAGAATCCCAGGAAATCCAAGCTTTTGGATGATGTGTGAATCTCAGAGAAAAACAAAATCTGTTACAAAAAAAATCAAAGAAAAAGAAACAAAAATGTGGCTCTTTTTGGTGACATCTCATGGCCATAAGGAAACTGAGTTTGCTTGGGGCTTTGAAAATGTAAAAGACGCATCTTGGAAACATGCACCACATATCAAGGAGAGATCAGGTTTTGCTTTTGTTTTGTTTTTAAAGGCCTGAAACTAGTTTCTTCTGCTCTTCTGTCATGTTTTCGATGACCTCTTTGGAGACCTCTTCAACAGAGCCCTTTCCTCGAGGGCAGCTTTTTACCTGCTCTCCAAGAGCTCCAACGTGCCTGCTCATTGATCAGTATGTTTTCATGGAGAGAGTTCACAGGCCTTGGGCACATTCCTCATTTTAACAGTAATGCTCACTGGTTTTTGACTCTTCCCTAAACATGAATGATTTTCCAGGAAATGGTTCACTCCCTCTGTGCAACTAGCCACATGTTCTGGGTAAGTGTCTTTGTTTATCCACTTGTATTTTATAAGACCAAGCTTTGGATTCCCTTCTCCTTTTCCTCTTTCCAAGACCCTTAGTTGTTTGTAAAGTGGAAACCGCTATGCTGTCTTGCTCTTCTGCTATACAAGAATCACAATGTTTCCCCAACCATGGACCATATTCTGTTTCCTTTCAGAAAGCTATGCAAAGCACAGATTCCTCTATTATTGTGTGTGTGTGTGTGTGTGTGTGTGTGTGTGTGTGTGTGTTTGCAAATAAACTGCATAATTATCTGACCTTAGTTGATTGTTACTTTATTTTTTATTTTTTCAAGGGGTGGAAAGGAAAGAATAGAGTTTCAGTGCTCAAGTTAGCTTTAGAAACTCCGCAGAAGCCTATAAATCAAATTTCAAAAAATTGAGACCAATCCGATCCACTGGATAGTCACTTATTCTTTACCAAGGGTCTTTGTACTTGCTGTTCCCTAGCCATGCATGCTCTTCATCTGGGAATTGCTTGGCTATCCTTATTTCCTTGCTTCCTTCAGCTCTCTGCTCAAGTATCTCCTCTTCATGGAGGCCTCCCTGACCATTCACTATAAAATAGCACTCTCACTCCCACTTGCGACATTTCCTCTTCCCCTTTCCCTGCTTTTGCCCATCTGATGAATTATATACAGAGTGGCTGTTTGGGTTTTGTGTGTGTATCTCTCACAGCAAGGGTAAATTCCATGAGGGCAGGCTCTTGTCTGTTTGTCTACTGCTATAGGCTCAGCACCCACAATCGTGCCTGGAATAGTAGACTTGCAAGCTATACTGGATGTGTGAATGAATGGATGGACGGATGGATGGATAGTTAGATAGATGTAGAAATATGGCTCAAAGTACTATCTTCTTTTTATATAAATTTCCCCTGAATTGAACATGCATGTAAGGAGAGAAGTAATGATTTATAAGACTCTAAAAAAAAAAAGATGGTTCTCCAATACACCTCTAAGCCTATGGGGATGGTTTCTCTTCACCAGCAACTGTTGTTCCAAGAAACCATGGGAAAGGCTGGAAACAAGTAATAACAATGATACAGATCCTATCACTTTCATTGGTAGAAACCTTTTTAGGAAGTAGGTATCGCAGAAACTGTCTGTTCTGCCTACTGACTCCATATTGAAATCTCAATATTCACCATAAAACTACTGACTTTTACAAAGAAGGTTGGCCTTCTGTATGTCCTCTTTTGAAAAGTGTCTATTTAGGTCTTTTACCCATTTTTTTATTGAATCCTTTCTCCTTTTGTTAAGTTGTATGAGTTCCCTGTAAATGTTGGAGAGTAAACCCTTATCTGAAATAGCATTGGCAAATATGTTCTTCCATGCAGAGGGCTTTCTTGTTGTTTTGTTGATGGTTTCTTTTGCTGTGCAGAAGCTTTTTATTTTGATGTAGTCCCATTTGTTTATTTTCTCCTAAGTCTCCATTGCCCTAGGAGTTGTCAGTAAAGATATTGCTATGACATATATCTGCTATTTTGCTGCCTATGGAGTCTTGTAGGATTTTTATGGTTTCCCGTCTTACATTTAGGTCCTTTATCCATTTTGAGTTTGTTTTTGTGTATGGTGTAAGGTGGCGATCTAGTTTCATTTTTTTTTTTTTGCATATATCTGACCATATTTCCCAGCACCATTTGTTGAAGAGACTGTCTTGACTCCATTGTATGCTTTTGCCTCTTTTGTCAAATATTAATTGAGCATAATGCCTTGGGTCAATTCAGAATGGCTGTCATCAACAAAAACGACAAGTGCTGGCAAAGATATGGAGAAAAAGGAACACTCCTGCACTGCTGGTGGGAATGCAGACTGGTGCAGCCACTGTGTAAGACAGTATGGAGTTTCCTCAAAAAGTTAAAAATGGAACTCCCATTTGACCTAGTAATCCCACTTCTGGGAATATATCCCAAGAAACCAGAAGCACCAATAAGAAAGGATATATGCACCCCTATGTTCATAGCAGCACAATTTACAATAGCTAAGATTTGGAAACAGCCTAAGTGCCCATCAGCAGATGAGTGGATTAGAAACCTGTTGTACATCTACGCAATGGATACTACACTGCTGTAAAAAAGAAGGAACTTTTACCATTTGCAATAGCATGAATGGACCTGGAGAGCATTATGCTAAGTGAAACAAGCCAGTCACAGAAAGATAAATATCACATGATCTCACTCATATGTGGGATATAATGATCAACATAATTTGATGAACAAAAAATAGATCCAGCCCTAACCGGTTTAGCTCAGTGGATAGAGCGTTGGCTTGTGGACTGAAGGGTCCCAGGTTCAACTCTGGTCAAGGGCATGTACCTTGGTTGCAGGCACATACCCAGTACGGAGTGTGCAGGAGGCAGCTGATCGCTGTTTCTCTCTCTCATCGATGTTTCTAACTTTCTATCCCTCTCCCTTCCTCTCTGTGAAAAATCAATAAAATATATTAAAAAAAAATAGATCCAGAGACAAATGGCAGGGGAGGTGGGGGGAGGGGTTAGAGAGCAACCAAAGGACTTGTATGCATGCATATTAGCATAACCAATGGACACAGACACTGGGGCGGTGGGGGGCTTGCCCAGGGTGGGAATGGCTTGGGGGAGTGGGTCAATGGGGGGAGGGGAGAGATATATGTAAAACTTTACACAATAAAACAAACAAACAAACAAACAAAAAGATTGGGCAAGACATAAAACTAAATACAAATGTTCCTTGTCTCCATTATTAACATTTCATCCCCCTGAATATGCCTTAAGCCAAGGACAAACATCTTGCTTTTAATAATGCCACTTTTTCAAATATATAAAGAATAGAATTGTGTATGTGTATTTATAATATATATAAGTATATAAATAAAAATAAATATATATAAAACTAGAGGCGCGGTGCACAAAATTTGTGCACTGGGGGGGGGGAAGGGGGTATCCCTCAGCCTGACCTGTGCTCTCTTGCAGTCTGGGACCCCTCGGGAGATAACGACCTGCTGGCTTAGGCCTGCTCCCGGGTGGCAGAGGGCAGACCCAATCCCTAGGTGCAGCCCCTGGTGGGGCTCAGAACAGGGCCAATTGGGGAGTTGGGGCGCCTTCCCCTGTCATGCACAGAGCAGGGTGGATCGGGAGGTTGTGATGCCACCCTCAGTCACACTCAGGGTAGGGCCTATTGGGGGGTTGGGGCACCGCCCCCTGTCACACTCAAGGCAGGGTCGATGGGGAGGTTGTGGCACCACCCCCTGTCATGCACACAGCAGGGCCCATCAGGGGGGTTGGGGCGCCGCCACTTTCACACTCAGGGCAGGGCCGATGGGGAAGTTATGGCTCTACCCCATCACAACAGAGCAGGGCCCGTGGGTGGGGGGTTGGGGCGCCGCCCTCTATCACCCACAGAGCAGGGCCGATCAGGGGGTTGGGGCGCCACCACTGTCACACCCAGGGCAGGGCCGATGGGTAGGTTATGGCTCTACCCCATCACACACAGAGCAGGGCCTGTGGGGGGGGGGTGTTGGGGCACTGCACCCTGTCACACACAGAGCAGGGCCTGTGGGGGGGGGCGCCACACCCTGTCACACACAGAGCCGCAGGGCGATCAGGGGGTTAGGGAGCTCACCCCATCAGGCACAGAGCAGGGCTGATCAGGGAGTTGGGGCGCCTTCCCCTGTCACAAACAGAGCAGGGCAGATAGGGAGGTTGTTGCCCCGCCCCCTGTCACACACAGAGCCGCAGGGTGATCAGGGGGTTTGGGTGCTGCCCCCTGTCACACTGATCCTGGTTTCGGGAGGCCTCCTGGCTCCGCTGATCCCAGTGCTGGGAGGCATATTACCCTTTTACTATATAGGATAGAGGCCTGGTGCACGGGTGGGGGCCGGCTGGTTTGCCCTGAGGGGTGTCCTGGATCAGGGTGGGGGTCCCCACTGGGGTGCCTGGCCAACCTGGATGAGGGGATGATGGCTGTTTGCAGCTGGTCACACACCCTTCAGGGTGGGGGTCCCCACTGGGGTGCCTGGCCAGTCTGGGTGAGGGACTGATGGCTGTTTTCAGGCTGGCGGGTAACTGAAGCTCCCAACTGCTCCTTTTTTTCTTTTTCTTTTTATTCTGGGCCAGCTTTTAGCTTTGGCTCCAGCTCTGAGGCCTCTGCTGCTGAAAGCAGGTATCTGGTTTGTTTGGGTTCTATAATCAAAACACTGTATCAACTCTAGCTCTGAGATCCCGGCCAGCTGAAAGCAGGTTTCTGGGGTTTTGTTTAGCTTCTATCTTTATAACAATGTTTCAAACTGCAGGCTCAGAGGCCGGCAGCGGCAGGCGGGGAACCTTGGAGTCCTCCGTCACTGAAGTAAGGAAGCCTCATGTTAACTTCAAGCTGCCTGGCTGCTGCCCGCCATCTTGGCTGGCAGTTAATTTGCATATCACCCTGATTAGCCAATGGGAAGGGTAGCGGACGTACGGCTAATTACCATGTTTCTCTTTTATTAGATAGGATAAGTGCCCTATATATTACCCACCCACCCCCATAATGTTAGAAATAGGAGGGACAAAATTTGTATTACGTTTTTTCTTGTTCTCTCTCTCTCTCTCTCTCTCTCTCTCTCTCTCTCTCTCTCTCTCTCTTTCTCCCTTCCACCCCTCTCCCTCCCTCTCCCCTTTCAGTAATTGAAATATAGACTAGATTCAGTGATTAGTCACTATTCTTGCCAGCAAGTTGTAATGGCCCATTTATATTCTTTGCCAGTCTTACGTATCTTCATGGAATGCCTAATTCTAGTGGTAGTTCTGAAGCTGTGGAATTATCAGAACTGCCCAAAGAGTTAACACTTGATTTTTCTCCACCTCAGCACTGTTGATATTTGAGGTAGGATCATTTTTTTGTTGTGGGTCTGTCCTGCGCACTGTAGGAGTTTTAGCAGCTTCCCTGGCCTCCACCTACTGGTTATTAGTAGCAACCTCCCCACCTCGTTATGACAACCAAAATTGTCTCCAGATGCTGCCAGATGTCCCCTGGGGACTTCATCATCCCCCAGTAGAACACCACTGAGTTAAACTAGTAAGACAGACTCGAGGATTCTGGTTCAGTAGGCCTGGGGTGGGGCCTTGAAAATTCCTGCTGTAACGTGTGCTAATCAGCCAGAGTTGAGAATCACTGCCCAATTTATTTTCCTGGTAATGACGGCACATTTCTCATTTGGAGGGCCTGGCAAACATCCAGTTTTCAACTATCAGAAATGAGAGTGACAGAAAAATATATGTGCAGAGGAAAAACAGACGGAAAGCAGTTATTGCTGTTTCCTCTCCTCCTCTTGCTCTCCTTGCGGCGAGAGACACTGACTTTTGACAAAAGCCAAATTGTCAAGCAAGAGAAGTAGTCTCCTCTTCCCCGGGAAACAAAGAAATAGATAGAAATGGAAGTTTGTGCTTTTATCAGTCCATGGGCACCTGGGCACTCTGACTGATACCACAGGGGAAACCGGGGTCTTTTGCAATAAAGGCAGCACTAAGAATAAATGCTCTGTCACAGTGACAGATTTTAGCACAGTCTCTGAGAAAGTGAGCAATCACAGTTTATTGAGTTAAGCATCTAAAGGGAGAATGGCAACTCAGAAGACATGGGTCTAGCATTTGACCTGTTAGCCATTCCTTTTGATAAGGTTCTTTTTTAAGGCCTTCTTTCCATTCGTGTGGGTCTCTAAAATCATAGTCCAGTATGTAATGGGCACTTACTTTGCATCTCCAAAAGTGGATGATCCGAGTTAGCCTTATGGAGATGTAGAATCTACATACACATAGATCATTCTTATGAAAAATGATTCCTCTCTCTCTCTTCTTATGAAAATGTGGGGTGGTATTTATTGTGAGGTTGAACCATGTGAAATTGCCATTACTGTTTTTGCACATTAAAAATGAGAGTGTTTGGCAATTTCATATAGCTAATTCTAATATTTTCTATATCACCTCCTTCTCCCCACCTCCTTCTCTGTCTGTTTCTCTCTCTTTTCATGGCTTCATTCTCTATTTTCTTGCCTTTGTAAACACATGTGTATTAATCAGAATACCAGCTGTGAAGCTTGATAGATAATACTGGAAAAAATTAAGAAAAAGGAGAGGTTTCAAATTTCAATAAGTGTTAATTTGAAAACCAGTGATGCACTTTGTGTATCTGAAGTAGCAGTCCTGTGGTCCAGCCTAAGCAATGGCATGTGAAATTTTGATCCTGCTGAAGAGACCAGTTCTGATGAGGAATGTTAATTTGTTTGTGCCACCAATTCCTACATGTGAATAATGCTGCTTTTTTGCTTTATTTGGGCTCGCAGATTCAAGGGGACTTTTCTGGGTGTGGGGTTGCAGTACAGAGGGAATGTTAAAAGCGTAGTGACCATAAGACCATGGGGGGCAAAAATCTCTTCATATGTACTAGCCAATAAAGCAAACCTGGATGAGCAGGTTTTGTTGTACTGGCCCAGGGGTCTGGTACCCAGTTTCCCATCAAAGCTTGCCTTCTGGATGAGAGCTCAGGCCCTTGTGAGCTTCTAAAAGTGGACCTTGTTGACTGTCCTTACACTGCTTATCCTTACTTTTGTTTCCTGGATCTCAAATGGAATCTGTTACCTCATCATGGATATTACACTCAAGTCACAACAGCTTTTGTTTCTCTGTGCATAACATACTTTCTTTCTCTTCATCTCTTTATCCCTTATACACATGTATGTGTGCATTTACACATTAGTTCATATGCCAATATTTGTAGTAATTTATAATTTATTTTTTTCTCTTAGCACTTCTTTGTTTTTTTTAAATTTTGTTTTATTGCTTAAAGTATTACAAAGAGTATTACATATGTCTCCTTTTTTTCCCCCCTTGACATTCCCCCGGCCTCCCCTACCCCCCAGTGTCTTGTGTACATTGGTTATGCTTATATACATTCATACAAGTCCTTCGGTTGACCGAAGTAATTTATAATTTAAATATTATTTGCCTATTAGTCATAATTTCAACAATACAAGAAAGTATAGAGAAGAAAGTTATAGTATCTATTACTCCAAAATAAACACTACTAACAATTTAGTGCATGTTGTTATCATGTATTAATGCATATGTATTACATTGGGGTTATACTCTATATAATATTACATGATCTATTTACTTAAAATCATCTTTAGAGCATTTTCCCATCATTGAATATTCTTTGGAAAGATGTTTTTTTTAATACGTGTACAGTATTTCATGACATATATAGATGTCATATGTGTGCATTTAGAAGTGTGTGTGTGTGCATTTATACATATACATGCATATATGTGTGATTTATTGATTTTTGTATTATTAATCACTTAAGATATTTCCAATAGTTTTCAAATTATAAATAATAGAGCAATAGACTTTTTCTATATAAATCTTTTATTGTACCCTTCATTATTTTGTAAGAATACATTTTTAGAAATTATATTACTGGGTTAGAAGGTATTGCCTTTGTCAAAGCTCCTGATATATATTTCCAAACTACTTCCTAAAAAGTTTGTATTAATTTATTTTTTCACCATCAGGATAAAGACACCTGTTTCTCTATAAAGGGTGGGGCAAAAGTAGGTTTACAGTTCTTCATATGGAAAAGCACAATAATTAAGAAATAATAATACAAGGATAAACTGTGTGTTCATGTACTCATAGCTGTAAACCTACTTTTGCCCCATCATGTATTTCCCCCAGTTTGATTGGGAGAAACTACCTCATTTAAATTTGCATTTTGGTGACTTCTAGAAGAAACTAAACTCTTTCATATATTTACTTGCTAGCTGTATTTATTTTTTGAAGTCTCTATGTCTGGTCTTTATTCTAAAGACACTGAAATATTTTTAACTAGGGCAATGACAAGATCAGATTAATATTTTCAAAAGCTCATTCTGATAATAGTGAGGAGAATGGATGACTCTTAACAGGGGAATGAGTTAGACTGTTAGTAATCCTGGTTAAGAGATAATGCTGACCAGCCCTAGAGCAATAGTACTGGAGAATACTGAATGGATTCAAGAGATGATTAGGAGACAGAATAATCATGGATATTATTGTACTTGCATGGTCAGGATGAGGGGCCAGTTCAGGGTTTCTCAACCTTGACACTACTGACATAGATAGCACTATTGGCTGGATGATTCTTTATTATGGGGGTTGTCCTGTACATTGTAAGATGTTTAGCAGCATTCCTGACCTCTGCCCATGAGATGCCAGGAACACACATAATCCCCTAAATTGTGAGAACCAAAGATGCCTCCAGACATTGCCAAATGCACTTGGTGGCAAGGAAAAGTCACCCCCAGTTGAGGACCACTGGACTAGTCAATGATTACTTCTATGATTTGGGTTTGGGTAACCCAGAATTGGAATGTGGGAAAAGAAGCAGAAGAAGTGATCACAATTCAGTTTTGGACATATTTATTTGAATTAATTGTGGAGAGGGCAGTAGTAGGAAGATATAATAGTTGGACTTCAAAGATCTGGCCTGAAGATATAGATTTGGGAGTTACTGGAATTTAGATGCTAAAATGAGAAAGGAAGAGGGCTTGGGATGAAATAACATGGAGGATCATCAACATTTACAAAGAATAAAAATTTACAAAGAAACTCAGGAGTTATCAGAAAGGTAAGAGGAAAACTGGAAGAATGGGTGTCATGGAAATCATGAGACTTACAAGAGACTTATAATTAGCAGAAGCATTTAATTGAGTCAAATGCTGCAAGAGGTCAATTAAGGTAAGAACTGAGGAGTGTCCACTGGAATTAGTGACAAAGAAATTCTTGACTATCTTGGCAATAGCTGTTTCAGTTGAATATTGGGGTTAAAAGCCAGACAGAAGTAGCCGCAAGCAATGCCCACAGGTGGACTGAGAGGTTTTCCAACAGGGTGGGGCAATTGCTTCTGCATGGAGCCTAATTGTTATTTTCAGTCTCTTAATGGGCCTCAGAAACTCCACAGGGTGGGGCAAGGTGTTTTCCAATAGGGTGGGTCAAAACCCCCAAGCAAAAACCACCTGGGTAGTTAATATCTGCGTGAGAAAGATGACCTCTGCAGCGTGAGGGAATGACTCAGCTCAGGAAACCAGGGTGTCTGCCTTCTGAGCTCTAACCAGGGTGTCTGCCTCCAGAGCCCCCAACCCTGGCTTCTGTTTACACAGCTCCAGTCCACTCTGCCCTCCCTCTGCAGGAGCCCAAGGTGAGTGGCTGCACTCAAAATTTTGTTCATCGGTCCTTTCAGAGGGTGCTGGCATTTCCAGCTGTCTCTACCTGGCAGACAGCAACCCTGCTGATTTTTACAGCCAGATGTTATGTGGGCACCTTTCTCAGTTCTGGTGCTCTCTGATGGGGAAACCAGCTTGGGGATTAGACCCCAGAGTTCTCAGTGGGAACCCCCCTCCCCAGCTGAGATATCCCTCCAGACCTTCAGCTGTTGTCTGTGGGAGCCCGGCCAGCCTTCGTGCCTCAGCTCTTCCTACTACTAGTCTCTATGCGGTCTCCGGGTGTTTGTTTGTTTGTTTGTATTTTAGTTGTAATTCCAGTTTGGTCATGGGAGCATGTCTGTTTGCATTACTTTTGATTCATCTTTCTTTCTGGAATATCACAGTATCTAATCATGTCTATCAGATCTTAAAAGGATCAATCAATTCAAACCAGTGTTTTTTCATTTAGCACATATTTCATGTTCAGTATGTACTAGGTCAGTGGTTCTCAACCGTGGCTGCACATTAGAATCACCTGGGAATCTTTTTAAAATCCTGATTTCTGGGCCTCATCCTCTGGAAATTCTGTTTCTTTGTTATTAATGTTGTGACCCCACCCCATAACAAAGAAAAAGAATTTCCGGAGGATGAGGCCCAGAAATCAGGATTTTAAAAAGATTCCCAGGTGATTCTAATGTGCAGCCAAGGTTGAGAACCACTGTACTAGGTGATGTGAGGGCTGCCACATAAGACATGGTTGTACTCTTGAGGGGTTTATAATCAATTTGAGGAAGCTGAAAACTGTTAACTAAGTTAAGGAAAATATAAAAATATGTTGAAGTGCTATAGACAGGTCCAAAAGTCATTATCTAAAACATTTAGAACCTAAACTCTAGAATTTAGACATTTTTTTCTCGTTTTAGAAAGGCAATATGGTTTGTAGCCTTAATAATACAAAAAAACTCTAGTGGGGTAGGTTCACAATACCCAATAACCAAACTATACATTTAATAAAATATATAAAAAATATAAAATAGGTAATAAATAAAGACTGTTAATAGACCAGTTTTCTTGACAAATGAATTTGAACCAAATAAGAGAAAAAGCAAAAGTTCTGTTTTCTGCAATGTTTGGGTTTCAGAATTGTGGAAAGGGATCTTGAACCTGTTTCGTGAGTGTTTGACTGTTATAAAGGAAATGAATATTTATGGCATAGGTAGAAACTTCCTAATTTTTTTTCAGCTACAGAATCTGAGATTCAAAACAAGGAGTAATGTGTTCAAATGTGTACAACTTTGCACCATCTGGAAACTTATAAGAGATATGAATTTCAGGCCCCATCCCACACCTATTGAATCAAAATCCTTTGGGTTGGGCGCCAGTCATGTGTTTTAACAAGCTCTCCAGGTGATTTTGATGCACGTTAAAATTTTGAGAACCACTAACTTAGCAAGTAGGGGACGGAGAGCCAGGATCAAACTCAAGTGTTTCTGATTCAAAATTCAGTGGTTTTCTGGTACTTTTCCCCTTGCTGTCAAAGTAGAAAGAAGCAAGAAATTGATGTGCACTCAGATGGCAGAAGTGACTTCAAAAATGTATCTTGAAACATGCTTCATTTTAATCTCATAGGTAAGAACCAAATAATTTTGTAATATATACCCCTAGAATGATTATATAAAGAAGAAAAATAAGCATTGAAAATTCTGTTTTATTTTCTCCATGTTAATATCTTGAATATGGTATAATATATTTTGCAATTTCTTTAAGACCATAGTAGTAATTTAGCTTAATTGTGAAAAAGGAAAAGATGTTCTCTAATATTTCTAAGATGGTTAGTGACCTATCGGCCTATTATTTGGTATTTTAGTTACAAGCATATTTTACTAAGTTGACATATCTTGCTGTTCTACTTTCAGCATAATTCTCAACGTGCAAGTTGACAAATTTAGGAAAAAATCCAATTGATGAACATTAAAACATCCCTTTGCAAGCAAGTGATGGTTATTTGTATGGTCCCAGCTCTACTTAGAAGGCAAGAATCCATATTGGTTTGAACTTAAAGGATAAGTATGGAGCACAGAGGAAAGGGAGAAACTGAGGACAGTGATCAATTTGTTCCTTACTCACTGACAAACAGGATGATTTAGTTCTGAAAGTGAACAGGAGACTTTAATATGGATGTGCTTGGAATGAGATCTAGCAAAACACAGGCCTAATACACCCTTGGGAAATGTCCCAATAACTCCCTGTCATATTGATAACCTTCAGAAAGCAATACTGTGTTGGAAAATAAATCACTGTAGAAACAAAAGGGAAAAAATGCTACCAAACTCATACTACCTGCGCATTCTCTTTTTACTGTTTTGTGTCAAGCTTTGTTTTAAGGCATGAAATGGATATAATCCAGTATCTTCTAATAGTAGTTAATCATATCAATTTAGGGCAGCTGTTCCAGTTTTCTTTTACTGCATAACAAACCACCCCAGGCTTTAGTAGCTTAAAATAATAACAACAATAATTATACTCTCAAATCTGCAATTTGAGCAAAGCCCTGTGGGGACAGCATATCTCTGTTCCACTCAATGACTGGTGGGATGACTTGAAGGCTGAGGTCTAGAATTATCTGAATGCGTATTCACATGTCTGGCTGGTGGCTTACTATTAGCTGTGGCTTTTAGCTGAAACATCAACTTATGACTTCCTCATGTAGCCTGGGTGTCCTAACAAAATGGTGTCTGAACTGCAAGGGTGAGTATCTAGAGCAGTGGATCTCAACCTGTGGGTCACAACCCCTTTGGCAGTCGAACGACCCTTTCACAGGGGTCGCCTAAGACCATCCTGCATATCAGATATTTACATTACGATTCATAACAGTAGCAACATTACAGTTATGAAGTAGCAACGAAAATAATTTTATGGTTGGGTCACAACATGAGGAACTATATTTAAAGGGCCAGAAGGTTGAGAACCACTGATCTAGAGAGAAAGAGAGAGCCAGATAGAAGTTACATCACCTTTTATGGCCCAGAAGTCATGCAGTTTCTATTCTTTTCATTGAAGTTATAAAGTCCTGCCCAGGTCTGAGGGGAAGGGAAATGGAGGGCACCTTTTGAGAGGGTTGTGACGAGGTTCAGGTAGAGCAAGTAAGACCATTATTGGAAAAGACAGTCATAGAAGCTTAAGAATTATACCTCTGAGTCTTTTCTATTGTTGTTTTATAATTTTTATTTTGAAATAATTTTTGACTTATAGTTAAGTTGCAAAAACAGTACAGACTTCCCATATACCCTTCACCCACTTTTCCCCTCGTGTTATAGTCTCCATAACCATAGAACAATGATAAAATCTGAGAAATTAACCTTGTACAATACTGTTAATAAATTACAGAATTGACTCGGATTTCATTGATTTTTTTTTTTACCCTAATATCCTTTTTCTGTTCCAGGACATAACGCATGATTTCATATTGCTTTTAGTTTTGTCTCCTCGGTCTCTTCCAAGCTGTGACATTTCCACAGTGTTTCCTTGTCTTCCATGGCCTTGACACGTTCAAAGAGTACTGGTCAGTAATTTTTATAGAATGTCCCTCAATTTGGGTTTGTCTGATGTTTTCCACAATTAGACTGAGGTTATGCATTCTTGGGTAGGTAAACTTTTCAGTACATTATATCAGAAGGTAATGATATTCATATGTATTACTGTGATGTTAATATTGATCACTTATCTAATCTGCCAAGTTCTGTCTACCAGTAATCTTTTTTTATCCTTACCTGAGGATGTGATTATGATGAGAGAGAGAGGAGAGAGAGAGAGAGAGAGAGAGAGAGAGAGAGAGAGAGAGAGAGAGAAAGGGGGAGAGAGAAATGGAGAGAGAGAACCAAAGAGAGCCAGAGAGAGAGAAAGAGAGAGAGAGGAGAGAGAGAGCGGGAGAGAGAGAGCGAGAGAGAGAGCAAACAAACTGTGTGAGAGAGAAATGTGAGAGAGAAAATCGATAGGTTGCCTTCTATATGTGCCCTGATGGGATTGAACCCGCAACCTCTTGGTGTACAGGACAATGTTTCAACTAACTAAGCCACCCAGCCAGAGCTTTACCAGAATTCTTGACTATAAACTTACAATTTTTCTTTTTGTAATTACTAAATATTTTGCAGCGATACTTTAAGGCTAAGCAAAGGAATTTGTTTCTACTTAAACTTTAACAAACTAATTTTAGCATCCATTGGTGGATCTTGCCTGTAGCGGTTACTACTGTGATGTTCTAATGGTTATTTTCTATTTTCCTAATTCCTTCTATGTTGCTTAATTAGAATTCTCTATGGGAGAGCTGTCTTTTCTCCCCTGATTATTTATTCGGTTTTATTTATATCATCATGGGCCAATAGATGTTTATTTATTCTTAGGTTTATATTCCAATTTATCATTATTTATTTTGTTCAAGTTGTTCCAACTTTGGCCAGTGGGAGCCTTTTCAGGTTACTCCTATGTCCTTTCCCTATGTCCTCATCCTTTTTTTTTTTTTTAACATATTTTATTGATTCTCCACAGAGAGGAAGAGAGAGGGACAGAGAGTCAGAAACATCGATGAGAGAGAAACATCGCCCAGCCGCCTCCTGCACACCCCCCTCTGGGGATGTACCCGCAGCCAAGTCACATGCCCTTGACCGGAATCGAACCCGGGACCCCTCAGTCCGCAGGCCGACACTCCATCCACCGAGCCAAACCAGCCAGGGCCCTTTTTTAATTTCTGATTTTGGGGGGCTCCTCTTTACTTTCTGGCACCAAAACATGCTTCAGGTTCATATTGCATTTTCCTTGCCAAAGCCCTGGAATTAGCCAGTTCTTCAAGGAGTCCTAGTTCCTTTTATTGGAGAATGATCTTTAGAAACCAAGATTTGGGTACTTAGATAAAAACACTACTCCTGGGGTGTCATACATATATACATGCATCTATATATATATATATATATATATATATATATATATATATATATATATATATATATCATGAGTCCATACTGATATTTCTGACTTCACTCTAGCACTGCAGGGTTTATTCTATCCCTTCCCCCTTCTTTACTTGTGATTTCTTGCTCTGACAGTGAGAATCTGGCTCTCATTATGTGCAATATATTTACTAATTTCACTTCTAGAATACAAATCATTTCAGAATCCCTAACCCATAACCCCATGAGAAACAAATTTACTGACTAGGGTACAGTGTTTCTGTACGGCTCTTTTTGCCTTTAGTCTTACAGTATCCAGTCAAGACACTGTTTCCCAAAGTGATTTAGCTTGGATCTTTCTCCCTCACTACCTTCAGGGTGGTTCTGTGATTCATTTGTAATAAAGTTTAATTTGTTATTATCTGTATTCTATCTTCTCCCCCACATCCTAGTTGAGGCTTTGAATATTTTCATTTGCATGCAGTAAAATTCACTCTTTGTAATGTATAGTTCCATGGGTTTTGGCAAACACAGAGTCATGTGTCCACCCAAAGTCCCTTACAAAACAGTCCCATCATTCCAAAAATTTCCTTTGCTGTCTCTTCATAGTCATCTCTCCTGGACCCCTCAACTTGTGGCAACTACAGCTCTGTTTTCTATTTGTATAGTTTTGTCTTTTCCACAGTATCACATATATGGTTTCATGCAATATGGAGCCTTTTGGTTCTGGCTTCTTTCATTTAGCAAAATGCTTTTAAGATCAATCCTTGTTGTTGTGTGAATCAGTAGTGCTGGGTAGCAATTCATTACATGAATGTGCCACAGTTTGTTTATGCATTCTCTGGTTGAAAGCCATCTGGGTTGTTTCAAGTTTTGTTGATTATGCATCAAGCTGCTATAAATATTCATTTGTATATTATAGTGTAAACATAAGTTTTCATTTCTCTCAGGTAGATATCTGGGAGTGTGATTGCTGGTACATATGGTACGTACATGTTTAACTTTATCAGAAACTGTCTATTTCCTGAAGTGGCTCTATCATTTTGCATTCCCATGAGCAATGTATGAGGGGGCTGGTATCCTTGGCACTACCATTTGGTTGTTCTATGG
Source organism: Myotis myotis (assembly GCF_014108235.1). Lineage (NCBI taxonomy): Eukaryota > Metazoa > Chordata > Mammalia > Chiroptera > Vespertilionidae > Myotis > Myotis myotis. The sequence goes on along the minus strand of NW_023416346.1, from coordinate 119,471,788 downwards.
CTTCAGCTTTCCGATGGGTTTGGAAAAAGTCATAAATTTGAATTTTGGTTAATTTTTTTTCATTGTGATCATGGAAGCAACACTCCTTTAAACTCCCTACACCACAAGTGGGAGTCAGAAATAGAACTTTGATTTTACAGTTTATAAGGGCTAACATAAGTTTAACTGGAAAATTAAGGTCAAAACAATATACTTAGATTATTTTGGAAGAACTAGAACTTCATTGCATAGAAACATGATGTACAGGGAGATAATGACACATCACTTTCTTTGAGTGGTCTCCTCCAATTTTTTTTTTTCATGTCAAGTAACTGGCTCCCTTTTGGATGTTTCCAGAACACTCTGTGCAGACATCTCTTATGCTGGTACCACACTACTTTGTCTCTATTAATTAATCACAGGTTGTATGTTCGAATGCTTCTGCGGTCAGAGAGATTACATAAATAGGCTAAGATTAAAAGTTCCCAAAGCACCACTGCATCGTCTCATAATTTTTACAGGCTATGCAACTGTATAATGGAGGTATCTCAGAGAACCCAAAGCAAGAGAATGAATGTTTTAAGCTACCATTAATTCTGAAGCAGCAACTTGGGATTTTAGATTAAAAGCAATACTTTGAGGCACATGCAGAAGTGAAAAGGCAAAGTCCAAGAACCAACCTGGAATCTGAACTGGGTGAGTGTTTTTAAGAAGAATTGTAGGGACAGAGAGGTTTTTAAAAAACTTCTCCGTTGTCATTTTATCTCCAAAAGATTGAAAAACTTTTCTTGAGGTAGAATGGGAGCAAAAGTAAAATTATAGATTAGAAGACAAAAAGCCTTTGGGGCAGAGGAAAGATTGTGGTAATGGAGACGGCAGATCTCAAGGTGGGAGGTTACAGTTATATGGAAGGAAGAACTCAGCTCTAGCAAATGATTTACTGGGGCAGGTAAGACACAAGAATAGGTACAAAGCACAAGAATCCCTGAAAAAAATTGTAATGTGAGTGTAACCAGCTGTTTTCTCTGAGCCAGACATTCTATATTCACTTACTAGTAGCTCATGACCACCTACAACCAACATGACATTGGTCAAGATTACATTGGTCAATCAACATCATGCGTTTTCTATCTTTGTTGCTGTTACTTTTTAAAAAATATTCATGCTTAGGATTATCTTACCATCTGTACCTCTTTTGTCTGGCTTACATTTTAACATATAAAAAACTGGTTTGCAGAAAAAATTATGTCAGTTTGAACCAGTGTTTCAAATACCGCAAATCTACATCACCAAAACATTTTTTATTCAGAGATGCAATTAATATACCTGTATGCCAAGTTAATTTGAAATCTTGCTTTAATTTTGTACATGCAATTGAACACTTAAGAATTAGGTCTCAAAGGCCAATTTACATATATAATCAAGAACCCAATTCACCCTATTCATGTTGGCCCTGCCCTCTATTGTGGAAGTAAATGTAATATACATGCACTCCACACTGCAAGTCCTTTACCTTTTCTATTCCTTAGAGATCGTAATAGGGAGATACTAACGAGTTTTGACTTTCATGGGTACATTGCTACCACATTTGATCAGTTCAGAGGAATAAATATGAATTTTTTGTGAAAAGGCTGTGTTTGGAAGGATGGTATCCTAATATATAAAAACAATGGGTCATAATGACCAGTAAGGACGGAGGTTTGACCAACCAGAAGTCAGTCCTGCAGTCAGCAGGCCCCAGCACTGACCGCTGAGGGGGCTGTGAATCAGGGCCAGAGAGAGGCCTGAAGAGAGAAGCAGGGACAGATCCATAGCCTCTGTGGCAGGGTTGATCAGAACTTGCCTCTCTTTCTTTCCCAGTCTGGCCAGCAGCCCCGCCTCCATTTCTCTCCAGGCCTCCACCAGGGCTGCTGATCAGCCCCGCCTTTCTAATCAGGCCCTGTTGATAGGGCCAGAGACTCTGACTGGCATAGGAACTGACCAATCAGAACCAAATGTGGCTGCTGTGGGGAGCCAATGGCTGCCTAGGAGTCAGAGTTTTTAATGCTGACTGGCATAGAAACCAACCAATCAGTACCAAATATGGGTGCTGTGTGGAGTCAATGGCTGCCAAGGGGGTGGGTCTTTTGATGCTGACTGGCATAGAAACTGACCAATCAGAACCAAAACTGGGTGCTGTGGGGAGCCAATGGCTGCCTAGCAGGCAGAGCTTTTGACACTGACTGGCATAGAAACCGACCAATCAGAACCAAATTGGCCAGCAGAGGTGGGCTGTTGGGGGCAGATCAGGCCAGCAGGGGGCAACCAGGCCAGGAGGGGAGGACAGTTGGGCACAACCAGGCAGGCAGGCAGAGGCAGTTAGGTGTGGGCAGGCAGGCAGGTGAGCAGGTAGGAGCCAGCAGTCCCAGATTGTGAGTTGGACATCCCCCAAGGGGTCCCCAATTGGAGAGGTTGCAGGCTGGGCTGAGGGAACCCCTGCGCTTTGTGCATGAATTTTGTGAACCAGTCCTCTAGTTTATAAATGAAAATGGCTGAAAGGCTATGTTGATCAGACTTCTGTGGGTTTGAAAAATAATGGAGCGCTCTCTCTGCATGGCTGTCACTGTATAGTCCAGGGCATAAATCCATAGCATTTTAGAGGACAAGATCTTGTATTTACACAGAGACTTTCTCCAAGGAATTCATATCATTCCTTAGGAATGGCTCCATTAATTCTTACAGCTTTGGGAACTAGAGTAGGAAGATACATCTTTATGGCCAGTTGTCGTAAATGAAGGAACCATGCCTGAGATAAGTTTGTAACTTTCTCAAGGTCACCACAGCCAAACTGTTTTGCCACAAGTGTGGAAACCCAGAATAATATCAGTTCCCCATGTTGAAGAAGGACTTTAAGGGGTCACTTGGGGTAGGGGAGGAACATGGCTCTTTAGAAACTATCCTTTATCATTTTTATTCCTCTTTGTCATCTGTGACTGAGAGACATTACCTTTGATTAGTGTTTCCCAAACCATGATCCTGTAAACACTAGGTGATAAAAAGACATCAATAGGTTTTCATTGAAAACAAAACAAAATACAGCTTCCATGGCCAAATAATTTTGAGAACTGCTGCATCCTGTACCTACTTCTTGCTGATTCATATTTCCTATTAGTGAAGTAAAAGCTTAGTGGAGTCCTGTAGTAAAGAAAATCACTAACTTTAAGACACAGTTCTTTTATGCAGTACCTCTTAGTGACTTATGGAACTGTTTGTCTATGGATCACACTCTGGGGAAATATATTTCTTGGATAAAGGCTCTGGTGAAGAAATACTTCCCTAAAATCTGTTTTTATTCTCTGCTCTCTCCAGGCCCACGTTGTGTGTTGAGGTCTCATTCACTGATGACCTAGCTGGTGTTTGCCCCTTAGACATGCAGCAGGTACTTTTGGTGTTACTAGATAAGGTTCTATGGGAGGAATGGGATGGTGCCTTTGTTCCAATCTCCTTCTAATTCTTGCCTATTTCTAGTCTATTCTACACCCTGAACTGGGACCATTTGCCAGTGGTACCTCAATGCCCTGTGGGCTGGGCAATGAAGGGACAAACAATCACAGTTCAAATAGAAAATACAGTGCAGACCAAGAACCAATGAGGAGTCAAGAACCAAATGGACAAGAACTAGGAGGAATTTACCACTGGGACACAGAATAGGAATTGGCTTTGGAAATTTATGGTAAAGATAGTGGTGACATCAGGAAATGGGGATACATGGACTATATCATTCCAACACAGCAGTAAGAGTTTTATGTAGACCAAACCTTGATAGGCTGGCATGTGGCATCCCAGATAAGGTTTCATGGCTAGGGCAGGGTCCATGATGAGGTCCCACCAAGAATTTTCATTCAGGTAGCCCCTGCACATTGGTTAGGCAAATCAGTTTTAGCATATTTTAGTCACTCTCCTACAGACTGTGATAAAAATTCTGCTTTGTCAGTTGATGACTACAATTCATTTGGAAAACAGGTATTTATCAATATGGAGGCCAATATTCAGGGGGAAATCTTATTTTCTTTTTAGGGTAAAAAGACTATGTTGAAAAGAACAGCTGCTTTTATTAAAAAGACTAGAGGTCTGGTGCACAAAAATCTGTGCACTCGGATGGTCCCTCAGCCTGGCCTATGCCCTCTTGCAGTGTGGGACCCCTTGGAGGATGTCCACCCCAGTGGGGACCCTCACCCATGGAGGTTTGGCCAGCCTGGGTGAGGGGCTGATGGCTGTTTTCAGGCTGGCCACACTCCCCTTAGGGTGGGTGGTCCCCACTGTGGTGCCTGGCCAGTCTGGATGAGGGGCTGAGGGCCATTTTCAGACTGGCCAAGCACCCTGGTGACTTTAGCTCCGAGCCTACATAAGCTCCCAGCCTCTCCTTTTTTTCTTTTTTCTTTTTTTTTTTTTATTCTGGGATTTATTTACCTTCTGTAATTGAAACTTTGTTGCCTTTAGTGGAGGCCTGCAGAAAGCTTGGCTTCCTCCATCGCCAGGGGCAACCCACTCCTGCTCGCTCCAGCTCCGTGACCATGGCTGGCTGAAAGCAGGTATCTGGGGTTTGTTTACCTTCTATAATTGAAACTTTGTTGCTTTTGAGTGGAGCTCAGAGCCTGCTCGCTCCAGCTTCGTGGCTGTCGGCTGCCATCTTGGTTGGGTTAATTTGAATATAGTCGCTCTGATTGGCTGGTGGGCGTGGCTTAAGGCATAGTGAAAGTATGGTCAATTTGCATGTTTGTCTTTTATTAGTATAGGATAGGCTGTGGCTGCATAGATATTGGGCCATATTCAGGTGCTATTTCTCCTTCACTTACTCTTCCTATACAACTAATGTCATCCCTCCTCCCACATGCATTTTTTAACCATTGTAATTAAACAGGGCAGGAGCTCTTATTCCTCAGTCATTTTAATTCTTTGGGAATTAGATAGTAAGAATGGAGGTGCCTGGAGGATAGCATTGGAAAGTGACAGGAAGTGGGGGGTCTAGGAAGGTAAATTGGGATCATTTATGAAAGAGTTTGGCTCTCATAAAAGAGTTATATATCATGTCAAGGAGTTTGGACTTTGTCTGGAAATGAGACTTTAAAGGTTTGACATTAGGTTGTGGTATCACTGAATGTTAACCAACCTGCTCAGGTTTTTACCAACCCTTGAATTGCCCTCACCCTCTCATCCCCACCAATTGAAAGACCCTCTCCTCTGGGAAATACCCTTCACTATAGAGACATTATAATAAGAAAATGTAGAGAATTTAATATTAGGCCAGCCAGAAAATTCATTGGGTTTACTTAAGAGTAGGTTTGCTTAAGAACAGGGAGACCATTCTCCCCTGAGTAGTTAGCCTGAAAGTTAGATGGGCATCTGTAAGTGTTGGTCCCAGTCCTCTAAGAAGCAGATGTCAAGACAAGATTAAATGTGAAAGACTTTTATTAAGATAAACTAGTGGCCCAGTACATGACATTCATGCATGGGTGGGGTCCCTAGGCCTGGCAGGTGATCATGGCCGATCAAGTTCCCCGCCTCCCCGCCCTCTCCACCTCTTCCCCTCCTCCTTCCTTTGCTGCCTACATCCACTGCCACCCACCCCCAGTTCCCCATCCCAGCCTGGGGCCCAGCCCCGATTGGGCAATAGGGACCTGCTGGCCATGGGGAAGAACTGGGAGGTTGGCCGGCAGGCCCCATCAGCCATCAGGGCCTGAGGGCTGAGGGCAGCTCCTGTGTTGAGCATCTGCCCCCTGATGGTCAGTGTGGGTCATAGCCAACAGTCATTCCATAGTAACGGTTGCTTAGGCTTTTATGTATATATAGATGCCTGTGAGAAAAAATGGTGAGGGAACTGGGCAAGGCTAGGAGAGCCATCAGATCACAATGCTAGTATGAGCTGGAATGAAGGGGAGAGTGAAAGGTTGGGTGGAAGCATCCTAGATTGATATGCAATCAAATAAAGTTTTGACCAGGTTGTCAGTGTGTCCTCCAGCCAACATTGGCCATCAGAGGTGTTCCCTGTCTCCTAGGAGTGGCCCTGCCTTAATTAGTACCCCTGACATAATGAGTCATTGGCTGCAAGCATCCTGTGGGAGATGTGGCCCCACACAAATGTGGCAGTAGCTTTCAGAGCACCGAGGCTTCGGCCCAGACCCCCAGTAGTTGGAAGTCTGGGAGGTCCATTCAGTAATGTACATTATTCAAACTTCTTGAGACTCTATAATAATCTGTACCTCTGAGGGTTTCACAGCATCAAAGTGGTTTCACAAAGAAGGAGGGACTTTTGTTGGTGGAAATGGGAGGGTAAGGGCAATTCAGAGATTACCATATTGGTAGCATTTGAACATGCCACTTGCCTTTTTAGAAAGATTTGTTTGATTTGCAGCTAATTTTACTATGTTCTTCTGAGAATTCCATGGTATCTAATATCTGTATGCTTTAAAAGGAAAAAAGGTATTAGTGGGAGAGAAGGTAAAATGTTCTCAATTTTTAGGTAAAGCTGTCAGATTCAGGAAGTTTTTGACACATTGTTATAAGTGGAAGCACTTTGTGTAGTCTCTTTACATTTTATACTCAAGATAACTTTTGGATTGATACAATTGTTTTATAACAATGCTCCCGTCATATCAGAGGGAAAAACAATTAGACAAGAGACACCTTTGTTTGAAATCAGTATGACTGCATAAAATGTATTAATAAAACACAATGAATAATCTTGATCTCCTGATAAATTGCCTGCTTTAGAGAGCATGGGCAGCTCTTATAGCATCTATTGAGAAAACAAAGAAATCCTGTCAAGATGACATCTGCTTTTTTGTGGAACTTGTTAGGAGCCATGAGATTTTGAATATGATGCAGTTAACAGCATCGTGTACCTAATAAGCTGGCAAGGAGGAATGTTTGTCTTTCTTCTTGGACATCCATGGATTCTAGAATACAGCCCACATTTGGCTTTACCAGAAAATCAGCAGGACATTTAGCTTAAAGAAGTTGACTGGAAGTGCTGTCCCCAACCTGGCATATCTGAGGGCACTGTTGGCCATGTGACAGCTAGCTGTGGTAAGATGGAGCTTGAGTGGTGTATCAGTTAATTATAGCTACAATAATGCCATATAACAGGAGACCACAAAATCTCAGCAAACAAAAAGTGGGTATTTGACTCAGAAATCTCAGGGTTGACTGGAGATTGGTTAGTCTAGTCTGGGCTTAGCTGGGGCAAGTTGGTTTTGCTCTCTGTGTCTCTTATCTTCCTACTGAGGTCAATGGGTCACCCTAAGCATGTTCTTCTCATTGTGATGTAAAAAGACAAAAGAGAAAGCATAAACACACGAGTCATCTTAAGGCCTAGGCTTGGAACTGGCACACTATCACTTCTGCCTCATTTTATTGGCCAAGGCAAGTCCCAAGGCCAAAATAATAGTCAATGGGAAGAGAAGTATATTCTGCCCATGATGAACACAGAAAGCTGTGATGAATTGGGACCAACACAGGCAATCTACCACAGGGAGAAACTAGCCTTGTCCTTGCCTGGCTTGTGTGGCTCAGTGGTAGATTGAAGACTAAATTGGTGGCAATTTTTCACCCCTTTTTAAATCTAGGTCTTTTGCAATGTGACTCTGCTGCTCCTTCCATCAAAAGGTAGAGCCATAGCTGGTTTGGTTCAGCGGATAGAGCATCAGCCTGCGGACTGAAAGGTCCTGGGTTCGATTCCAGTCAAGGGCACATGCCCGGGTTGCGGGCTTGACCACCAGTGAGGGGTTTGCAGGAAGCAGCCGATCGATGATTCTTTCTCATCATTGATGTTTATCTCTCTCCATCTCCCTTTCTCTCTGAAATCAATAAAATATATTTTTTAAAAAGGAGGTAGAGCTAATTCCTCACAGTTTATCTGGTTGGCCTCATGATTCTCTTTGGCTTATAGAATGCAGCGGAAATGACTGTGCCATCACTGAGTGTAGGCATCCAGATGTTTTTGTGTACCTCTGTTCTGTCTGGGAGCCTTACCTCCCTTACATGAGAATAAACCCTGGTTGGAGGATGAAACCTCCTGGGCAATCTGAGGTAATCCATTCAACCACCAGTCAATGGCAGAAGTAACGCCACCTGGCCCACCCACTACTGCACAAGGTTCCATGAGGAACCCCAGCTGATTAGAGAATTGTCCAACTGAGCCCAGCTGAAGTTGCTAGTCTCCAGCATCATGATATAAATCAATGGTTGTTATTTTAAAGCACTGAATTTTGGGGGTGGTTTGTTACATAGCTACAACCAACAATGCACAGGGTATCAAAGTCCTGCTGAATGGGCTGTAGGTCAGAATAGGTCTTCTCAGGGTCAGGACTAGGGTAAAGCAAAGTTGGTGCCCAGGGTGCAGTGTTTAGGGAGGCGTTTGTGCTCAGGTGCAGACTCTATATTTTTCCTGGCCTGCGTCTTCTGTTCTATGTAGAATTGGAAGTGTTGAGTGTGAGAGCTAAGGAAGGACAATAGACTGGATCACAAGGAAAATGAGAGTGATGGCAGGGAAGCTGTGGATCAGGTTACAGATGTGCTCAGCTATTGTCTTGGGTTATGGTTGGTGGGGAAAATAGCAGATCTCAGATATGGTTTGTGGTCAAGAAAATCAAAGTTGCAGCACAGGAGCCCAGCTATTGTGTCTGGGCCAGTAGATCCCAAACCTGGGTGGGTATATGTCAGAAACTGGGAAAGGTTTCAGTCTGAACTGTTAGCTCAGTTTCATGAGCCATGGAGGGCAAGAAAGGTCATGGGAAAGCAGCTAGGCTGTCACCAGCTCTGTAGACACTCGTTGGCCCTTTTACTTGTTAGAACAGATTGGTTAAAATTCAAGAAATGGGCCACATTTAGAAAAGAGCTGCCTTGCAGAACACATTTTCAGAACAATTTCTATGATGAGCAGCAAGAAATTCTGTGCTTCAATTGCAGCTGCCATCATTTAAACATTGCATTGAGTAGTGACAAGCAATTTCAGAAGTGACAGGGGCAGGCCATAGCCATACTTGCAAAACCTGGGTCAGACCAACAATGATAACTTCTAGGCTCTCATATCATCAACTACCTTTATAATAATGACAATGATAATGGCTCTATTTTTATTAAATTTGGGGGATTAATAAAATATGTTTTAAGTGTAAATTCTTTTAAATATTAATTTTTTTTATTGATTTCAGAGAGGAAAGGAGAGGGAGAGAGAGAAACATCAATGATGAGAGAGAATCATTAATAGGCTGCCTTCTACATGCCCCCCAGTGGGGATTGAGCCTGCAACCCAAGCATGTGCCCTGACCAGGAATCAAACCGTGACCTCCTGATTCATAGGTTGATGCTCAAACCACTGAACCATGCCAGCCAGGCTTCAGGTGTACAATTCAATAATACATAAACTGTATATTGTATTGGGTGTTCACAACCCCAAGTCTCCTGCCATCACCATTTATCCCTCCTTTACCCCTCGTACCCCCATCCCCCACTCCCCTTTCCCTCTGGTAGATACTATACTGTTTTCTGTGTCTACTAGGTATTTTTTTCTTAATCCATCATCTTTTTTACCCAGCCCCACAACCCCATTCCCTCTGACAGCTATCAGTCTTCTATCTATGAGTGTGTTTCTATTTTGTTTGTTTGTTTACTTTACTCATTAGATTCCACATCTGAATGAATTCATATGGAACTTGTCGTTCTCTGACTGGGCTTATTTCACTTAGCATAATGCTTTCCAGGTCCATCCAGATTTGAGGAGAGGAGTTACCCAAACAGTGAAGTGGAAAGTAATAAGTGTATGTGTTCCTTGGGCTAAGATGTGAATAGTTTGAAGATATGATCTACATTGTAAATACTAACTGAGGAGTGTAGGAAAATAAAGACATTATTTGATACCACGTTTTCAATTCTTAGCTTGTCAGTCTTTGTGGAACATTCTTATCTCTATAAATTGGGACACACAAACCTTTCCAGGCTTGGGTAGTTAATGAGAGCATCGGAGGGGCCATTTGGTAGCCTCATGGTTCTGTCTCCAGAAACTGTTTCTTATTCACTAAAGGTGCAACACCTACTTCTCCATTTTCTTTGGTATTTCCTTTATCCAGTCTGGGATTGTCCTGGTCTTTAGTTTACAATTTCCCTGCTAGTTTCCCCTCTTGCACTTGTTTCCATCTATAATAATAAAAGCATAATATGCTAATTAGACTGGACATCCTTCCAGATGACCTTCTGGACAAAGCCAGGGCTGCAAGGGAAGCCTGGGTCCCGGGTGCCAGAGGGAAGCAAGGCCTACTCTTGCACGAATTTCATGCATTGGGCCTCTAGTTGTAAATAAATGACCCCCTCCTTCTCCTCCTTGAAACTATAGCCAGGCAAGTGCTATTAATTATAACTACTCCTCTGAGACCCAAGACCTATAAATGGCTTGGTCATTGCACTTTCTCTCTCATTGGGAAACCCCTCTTTCTAGAAAGCTCACATTAACTAGTCATTCCTGAGACCCATTCTTTGCACCATCATCTTCACATCTCTAGGAGAATCATTGAGGACTTCACCACTGGCACCTTCTCACTTTCTTCCTCTCTATCCAAGTGTGATCATTACACCATATGATTATAATGATGCATGGGTGTGACAAAGCCTATTTCAAAGTTATCTCTTGTAACTTATGTGTCACTGCTGATTTTAGTCTTTTTTTGCCTAATATTTCAAATCCCCACAACTTTGAAGTTGATGAAGTCTCACTCTAGGACTTAAGAAAACTTGAGTGGCCATCTTGCTTATAACTAACTCCCAGCCTACTGAAATACTCCCAAACTTTAGAGAGGGGGACTCCACGATTCCGCTCAATGTATTACTCTTGTGTTGAAGATGGTTAATTTTTAAAAATAATATATCTTTATTGATTTCAGAGAGGAAGGGAGAGGGAAAGAAATAGAAACATCAATGATGAGAGAGAATCATTGATCGGCTGCCTCCTGCATGTCCCCTAATGGGGGATCAAGCCCACAACCCAGGCATGTGCCCTTGACTGGAATTGAACCTGGGACCCGTTGGTCCACAGGCTGACACTCTATCCACTGAGCCAAACCAGCTAGGGCGAAGGTGGTTACTTTTCATGATAGTCTCCTGATTTTGAAACCAGGTATGTCATGCTCTACTAATATATTTGATTGTGCTCAGCACAGAGTAAATGCCAATGCCTGTTGGTGTATTGGTACATTAATGTTTAAATTTTGATATCATGGGAAATGAGCAGCTAGTCAATTTTTTTTCTGTTACATTTTTTTAAAGTTCTTAATGCCCATGTTACTGTCATGAGCTTGGCCTTCATTCTCCATGCAGGAGTATGGAAAACATAGAAGATAGAGTTGACTTTGTCTTACCCAATTTGGAGCTCAAAAGAATCTGATGACTGCTAAGAAAGAAAACCAACGGGAAACTGATGTATAATTTATTTGGTACCCAGTACCCACAGGAAACATCTGTTGTGATTTTATAAGCCTGTACAAATTCAAAACAAGATAAGTGAAGAAAATGTGTCTATTTAAAAGAGAGCATAGCAGTCTTTTCTAAGCACATTAAGGAGAGAGATGTCTGCAGCTTTATTTGGCAAATGTATATAATCTCACAGGCAACACAGCTGTTTTATTCATTTAATTAAAAATGGAAAATGTATTATAATGAAAAAAGTAAGCTGTGGAAAATGATGAACCACACTCCCTGAGTTTATAACCTTTTTTTAAAAAAATGTTGTGTGGTTAAGCTTTCCTGGCAATTAAGATGTTTAAAACAATGGAACGAAAGTACAGAGTTATGGGATGGCTGGTTAATTTCCTCATAAAGTTGTTTTTAAATCTCTTGCCAATTACTCTATAAGCAAAACCTTAAACATTGATGTTAATTACCTTTATTAGTGCTGACAGTAGTTTCCACTAATGATCAGGTTTGTTCTCTGCTCCATTAGCTGAGCTTTGTGAATTATTAATGGGTATGAGGGCTGCATTACTACAGATGAAAATACTTTGCAGATTGCTTTTTTCAAAAGACATGTCAACAAAATCTTCAATGTTCAGACCAGCTTCCTATGTGCATCCACAAATATTGGTTTAAGAGAATATATTTTTCTACCTACCTACTAATCATTCTACATATGAAACTGTATCAGAACTGTTACGGAGTTCCTGCTTGCTTTTGAGTCATTGTGAAACACTGGGCAAGTCAATTTAAGTCCCAAGATTTCTCTGGCCCATGTGCAAATTAAGTTGAATTATATGCATCCTCCCCGCCCCCCAAAAAATTGGTTATAATGTGAGATCAGCTAGAGTCATTAAAAATGTCCCTAGGCCTGTTCAGGTGGATATGAGGTCAATTATAGTCCCAATTCTGGTTTAATGCTCCACAGGTCAACAAACGGTACTTAGTTACTTAGTACTTAGTACTTAGATACTTTAAACAGTACTTAATCTTAAGTCTCCATGTGACTCCCTTCCCCAACTCCATGCAGTACAGAGAGAGAACCAGATAAATTCCTAATTATTACTCTTGGACCAGTCGTAAGAAGACATATCAACCTTTGAGTCATTGTGGAAGAGAATCACACACCTAAGCAACAGCCTGTGTCTGGGTATCATAATAACCAAACCTTATATTCAGACAGTGTTTTGAGCTCTTTTAAGTATTTCACACATATTTTCTCATTTTCCCAGAATAGAATGAGGGTAGTGATGAAGATGGTCTGCAAGCACATTTTCAAGAAACATGAGTTGAAGTTTTCCTTGGGGATGAGATTGTATTTATGTTGTTCTTCCTGAATTTCATTAGCTGTTCACTCCCAACTTGAAAAAAGACTGTGAAAGGCAATGAAGGCATTGAGAATGTGGCAGCAAATGCTGAATGTAAAGTAGAAAAAAATGGAAGTCTTCCCTTTGAAGTTAAAGGAAATAATGGTCTTGGCACTCTAATCATAGAGCTTGATATTGAGACAACTTGCCAGTTGTCAAAAACAGGGAAATGGTAAGAATCTGAAACTTGAGGCCACAACTGCTTGATAAGATAGATTCAAGGATGTTGTGGTCAGGTTGCTGAGATTGATTGTACAAATTTTGTAGGAGTAACTTAATTTTTTGTTCCCTTGTTTTTCAATAACAAAATCTCCAAACGCTAAAAGGCTATCAAGGCTTGAAACAAATGGGAAAGTCAGATACACCTTGAATTTTCCTTCAGACAGAGTTCCTGAATAACCCGGGAAATAGGCAGAGAATGATGTATTGCCGGGAGCATTGTGGGTTTGTCCATCTCAAACTGCAAGGATGTCGCTTGCCCCGCAATGGCAAGATTAACAATTACACTTAAACAGCGTTATTTCATGATTTTGGATATAAATATAAAAAGGTGAATATATATGTATAATGCATACGTATGTGTTTTTTCTTCCCCTTAAAGAGGTGGTAATGTGGGTTTGGGATTTGACTTTTTTTTCCCATCCTGTTTCTATCAGGGTTGTTGGAACTTTGGAAAGCCTTCTGGCTCTCTCCTTTGGCTATCACAGTGTTAAAGCCGATATAAGTGAGTTGTAGGCTGAGTCTGCTTGGGGTATTAAAAAACACAAACCATATTTAAAAATAGGGTGAAAATAAAACAACTAGAGGCAAGGAATCATCTTATTGTATGTATGTGTGGGGATCTCCCTCACAACAGAAACATCACAGAGCAACTCGATTTTCATCCTAAAGCCTCCCTATTTGAGAACCAGATGGATTAAAGTACACACATATTTGTAGCCCTGTGGTTATTACAGTGTGGTTGTCAGCATCACCTGGAAGCTTGTAAAAATGCAAATCCTTAGCCCTACTCCAGACCTATTGAATTATAAACTCTGTTTTAGCAAGCCCTCCAGGAGACTCTGATGCATGCTCAAGTTTGGGGACTACTGATGCTTGCTAATAGAGTAGGTCTTAATGTTGTGTGACCGTTGGAATTACCTCCGAGATTTTAATTGAATTGGTTTAGGGTATGGCCTGATCATTGTTTCTTTTGAAACCTCCCTAGCGATTATTTTTTAATTAAATTTATTTTGGTGACATTGGTTAATAAGAGTATATTGGTTCAAGTGTACAATTCCAAGATGCATGATCTGTATATTGCATTGTGTGCCCACCACCACAGTAAAATCGTATCCCATCACCAAATATTTGGTGCCCTTTACCCTTTACTACCCTCCTACCCACTTCCCTCTGTAACCACCATACTGTTGTCTGTATGATTCAGTTTTATATCCTACATATGATTGAAATCATATGGCTCTTAGCTTTTTCTGACTGACTTATTTCACTTAAGACAGGCAATAAGAAGTGTTGGAGAGATTGTGGAGAAAAAGGGGCCCTCATCCACTGCCAGTGGGAATGTAAACTGGTACAGCCACTAAGGAAAACAACATGGCAGCTCCTCAGAAAATTAAGAATAGAGTTATCATATGACCCAGCAATCCCTCTTCTGTGTATCTACTAGAAAAACTCAAAAACATTTATTCACAAATATATGTGCACCCCTATGTTCATCAAAGCATTATTCATCGGTGGCCAAAACATGGAGATAACTAAAGTGTCCTTCCATAGATGAGTGGATAAAAGTGTGGTACATATATACAATGGAATACTACTCAGCCATAAGAAAGGATGAAATAGCACCATTTGCAACAACATGGATAAATCTTGAGAATATTATCCCCAGTGATTCTAATATGCAGACAAGCATAGGATCTGCCAAATGTGCTAACATCAACCTATTCTCTTACATGGGACCATTTTGAAAAAAAACAAAAACTTTTTGTAATACTTTAAGCAATAAAAATAAATAAATAAATAAATAAATAAATAAATAAATAAATAAATAAAGAAAGAAAGAACAAAAGCAGGAGATGGTATTAACAAGAGAACAAAGCAAGATGGGTGTTTGAGGAAAGGTAGATAAAGTGCATTACACATACAGAATGCTTTGTGCTCTATCTACAGGCATCTAATCCAGGCTCCAGAACCTTTCAAGTGATGATTAATTCGCCAGGTAAGATCATGATTCTTTTTGTGAGGACTAGTCTTGCTTTCGTGGTTTTCACACTTCAAAGTTTCTGTCGAAAGTTTCCTGTGGGGATTCTTATAACAAAATATAAAAGAACACTGCATGATAATTTTGAAAAAGTTCCTTTGCAACTGAAGAATATTGGTGGGAAACTGTCTGCATTGCTCTTGTTCTTTGATACCTTGAATGACCAAGTTACATTTTAAGCCTGCATTTATTTTGTCTCATTGACTCTTACAGTTAGAAGGGACATTAGAGGCCACAGATATTACAGTAATACTCTCTCCTGTTTCTGTGGGTTAGTGATCTCCACTGGAACTTTGTTGGCAAACTTACTGTATCACACTTGCACCAACCAATTTTTAATATGTTCTTCGATATCAACAAGTTCAAATTGAAAGATTTATTCTTATAAGTTCTACTCCTTCATCTCAGTTCTGTTTTGTAGAACCACTCTTAAGAAGCAGGTTGTTTAAAATCCTTTCCAGTTTAAGGAAGGATGTATAACTCAAAAGTCTGGTGGGGGTTTTGATCATGGGGATAATGACTCCTACCATTTTCCTCATTGGTTTAAGCCAACTGGAAATATTCTTCAGCCAGAAGTGTCCCTCTGAACTGGACTGACTTTTTTTTTTTTTTTTTTTTTTTTTTTTTTTTTGCAGGGAGGGCAAAGCAGCCATCTCTGTGAGTGTATCTACCACATCCTATGGGGCAGACAGAATTCACCATCAGCTCTAAAGGAAAAGGCCAGCAAGATAGGAGTCTACACATCCTGAGCCTCTTTTTCCTCATCTCCTATATAGAGGAAGGGGGGTGTTGAAGAGGAAACTCAGAGGTCCTTCCATAATGGTCCCTCCTGGGTAGAAGAGAGAAAACTGGAGGTGTGTGATCATAAGTTTCTATTCCTCAACACACATGAATCCTTCTTAACATGCTTTAAATAGTTGAAGGCCATTATTATTTGCCCCGTAAATTATCTTTTTTCTTTTTAAAAAAATCCCAAGTTTATGCATCTATTCTATATGTGAGAAGATCTCCAGGCTTTTGGACATGAATCTCTTTGATATTGTTTCTCCCAAGGTGTGATGTTTAGAAGGGGAGGTGCTTTTTAAATTGTGTGTGTTTTTAAAATTTTTATTTTTAGACACCTTTGAGTGGTTGGTATTTTGTGATCTTGTTTAATCTTCCCTTACCCCAGTGGGATAAAGATAACCTCTTATGTTTTCTTTGTAATGTTTTAAGGTATTGCATTTCACATTTAAGTCTTTATATTTCATGGAATTGATTTTTTTTTCTTAATCAAGGAAGGGATCCAATTTAATTTTCTTCCATATGGATAACCCATTGTTCAAGAGTCCAACCTTTCCCTCAATTTCTAATGACCCTTTGGTCATGTACCAAGTTTTCATTTAGGGATGAGTCTGGTTTTAGGCTCTCTGTTTTATTACTGGGGTCAATTGTTGTATTCCTTTGCCAAAACTATAATATTTTAATTGCTCTAATTTATAGATATCTGATAGGCGTTCCCATTCCTTGTTTTTCTTTACAAGTGTGTTGGCTACTCTTGGTCTGTTGTTCTTCAATATAAATCTTAGAATTGGCTTGTTAAATAAATGTCTTTTAAAAACCTTGTTAGGGTTTTTATTATAATTTAATTGAATCTATAGATGAAATTGGTGAGGAGAGTCTTATGAAATTATACTCTTATCTATGCATATATTTATCCATTAAAAAACTTTATTGTTGAGACTATTATAGATGCCCTCTTTCCCCCCCCATTGCTGCCCTACACCTAGTTCCTGTCCCACCCCAGGCCTTTACCACCCTACTGTTTGTATCCATAGGTAAGAGCTTTGGTTAATCTCTTCTAGTCCCCCTTCCCTCCTTCCCTGTGAGATCCCTCAGTCTGTTCCATGCTCCCAGGCCTTTGATTCTGTTTTATTCATCAGCTTATTTTGTTCATTAGATATCTTGTTTATTTTGATTTTTTAGATTCAATTGTTGATAGATGTGTATTTGTTGTCATTTTATTGTTCATGTTTTTTAATCTCTACTTCTACTTCTACTTCTACTTCTACTTCTACTTCTACTTCTACTTCATTCTTCTTCTTCTTCTCCCTTCACCATTTCATACAATACTGGTTTGGTGGTGATGAACTCCTTTAGCTTTTTCTTATCTGTGAAGCTCTTTATCTGACCTTCAGTTCTAAATGAGACCTTTGCTGGGTAGAGTAATCTTGGTTGTAGGTCCTTACTATTCATTACTTTGAATATTTCTTGCCAATCCCTTCTGGCCTACAAAATTTCTGTTGAGAAATCAGCTGACAGTCGTATGGGCACTCCCTTGTAGGTAACTGCTTTTCTCTTCCTGCTTTTAAGATTATCTGTCTTTAACTCTTGGCATTTTGTTATGATGTATCTTGGTGTGGGCCTCTTCAGGTTCCTATTGTTTGGGACTCTTTGCACTTCCTGGACATGTAAGTCTATTTCTTTCACCAGGTAAGGGAAGTTTTCTGTCATTATTTCTTAAAATAGGTTTTCAATATCTTGCTTTCTCTCTTCTCCTTTTGGCATCCCCATAATGCAAATGTTGGTATCCGTGAAGTTGTCCCAGAGGCTCCTTACACTATCTTTATATTTTTGGATTCTTTTTTCTTTTTGCTCTTCTGATTGGGTATTTTTTGCTTTTTCATATTCCAAATCATTGGTTTGATTCTCAGAATCCTCTACTTTATTATTTAATCTCTGTAAATTGTACTTTATTTCAGTTAGTGCATGCTTAATTTCTGATTGGTCCTTTTTCATGTCTTTCACATTCTCACTAAGATCCTTAAAAGTCTAATCAACAACCTTGGGTAACCTTATAACCATTGTTTTGAACTCTGTATCCAGTAGTTTGCTTGCTTCCACTTCCTTCACTTGTGACATGTTTCTTTGTCTTGGGATTTGGGCTGATTCTCTGTGTTTGTTTCTATGTATTAGGTAGAGTTGCTATGTCTCCTGGAATTGGTAGAGTGGCCTTGTGTAGTAGGGGTCCTGTAGGGCCCAGTGGCTCAGCCTCCCCAGTCACCTGAGCTGGGCACTCTAGGTGTGTCCCTGTGTGGGCTATGTGTACAGTCTTGTAGTTGAGCCTTGATTTCTGTTGGTGTCTCTGGGAGGAGTTGACCTCTAGGCCAATTGGCTGTGAGAACCACCTATAACTATAGTGGGAGAGCTTCTGTGCAGGATTCAAAGCCCAGCTGTGAAGCAAGGCAGGCTGATGCTAGCGTTAGGTCTTGGGCCTTTCATTGATAGGTTTGGGGCATGCTGTCACCAGCTGCAAGTTGTTTGAGAGATTTTAGCAAAGTCTGAAGCCTGAGCTAGGACAGGCCATTCATATGGAAAAGCTGCTGCAAATAGCTTGGGTGGGGCTGCAAGTTGGATGGTGCCTCGGGGAATCACAAGGGTGGAGAAAACATTTTAGGCCATGCCGATATTGGTGTCAGTCAGGAAGTCCCAGCATAGGAACAACGACCCCTATGAATGCCCCTGTCTGGGAGAAAGCCACCCCCAAGTTCCTGCCCTGAAGACAGACAATCCTGTTCTTCCTCTTATGTGTTTGGTTTCCCTGGAGCCACCACCCAGCCCTAGAGCTTAGAGGACCTTGTAAGTTCTTGTGCCGGCCCTTTAAAAGGAACACCTAGGTCTCCAGCAGTCTCCGTGTCTTTGAGCCCCAATCCCTGCTGGTTTTTACAGCCTGTAGTTGCAGGGACTTCTCTTCCCAGCTCTGCGATCCTGGACTGGGGATCTGGTGTGGGGCTGAGACCCCTTGTTCCTTATAAAAGGCCTCCGCAGAGAGTGTCTCCCTCCTGATTATAAATGCGGAGCATGTGGGTGCCAGACCAGCCTGTTCCATGCCTCCACCCTTACTACCAGTCTCAGTGTGCTTTCTTCTTTACTTCTCTAGTTGTAGGACTTCCATTCAGCCAGCTTTCAGGCTGTTCTGAATGATGCCTCTGTATTTTAGTTATAATTTTGATGTGGTTGTGGGAGGCGGTGAGTACAAGTGTCTACCTAAGACACTACCTTGGTTCTCCTTCAATGACATGTGTTTTTTTTTGTTTTTGTTTTAAATATATTTTATTGAGTTTTTACGGAGAGGAAAGGAGAGAGATAGAGAGTTAGAAACATCGATGAGAGAGAAACATCAATCAGCTGCCTCCTGCACATCTCCCACTGGGAATGTGCCTGCAACCCAGGTACATGCCCTTGACTGGAATTGAACCTGGGACCCTTGAGTCCACAGCCGACGCTCTATCCGCTGAGCCAAACCGGTTTCGGCTCAATGACATGTTTTAAAGTTGAGTCTGGGACCTTGACTATGTCATGGTTAGAATATATGGTTAGAACAAATGATTTCTGCATGTAGCCTGGGATTCCTTGGAGCACGGTGGCTGGATTCCAAGAGAGAACATCCCAATGCATAAAGGGAGTTAAAAGCTGTATTGCCTTTTTATAGTCTATCCTTGGATGTTATAACTCAGTTGAATTTTATGTTAGACGAGAGTTGCCAAGACTGGCCAATTCATTGGAAGGAGAATTGTACTCCATCTTTTTGAAGGATCAAAGAATTTGTGGACATATATTTTAACCACTAGAGATTTAAGTAGACAAACATAGGAAGGTTTCATGTTTTCAAATTTGAATATTTTTTATTGCCATGATCATTGCTCTTTAATTCCCATTCCTTTTTGGTGAAAATATAAATGTGCATTTTCCCTTGATTTTATTACTCTGTGGGTTTTACTCACTAAATCTTCTCCTGAACCGACCTTTATGTATATTCAAGCCCTGAAGATGCATCCAACCCACAAAAATCCCTATTGTATCTTTCAAGGACTGTTCAAACAACCCTCATTTGGTTTCTCTGTTTCCAGTTTTCCTATTCCTCTACATTCATCTATTATTAAGCAGCACATCTGATCATGTTACTGTCATGACTGAAAAATCACTGGTGGCTCTTCGTAATCAGTTACTCAACATAGCACAAAAGGCCTTCCATGATTAGCTCTTTATCTTCTTTCATGCCTCATGTAGTGTTTCCTATTTTCCCTTTATACTCTATCAAGAGTAAACACCACGCCTTTTCACATCTCTCTCTATTTGAATATATTAACCCCCTTCTGAATGTCTATCTCTAACTTGCCAGGCAGTTTCAGGCATTCTTAACATGCTTTTACAAATATGTCAGTGTTTCTGTATCTATAGCACCCATTTGTTGAGTATACTTGCTAGACCTAAAGATCTTTTCCTTTGAAACACTCTAAGTTCAAATATGCTCTAATTCTCTACTTCTTCTTGATAAGATGTAGTAAGTACATGAACCTTTTCCTCCTGACATTACAAAAGAGCTAAACATCTTTAAGACCCCTAACCCCCTTCAGTCTTCAAAGGACAATGGTCAATTTTTCTGAAGAACAGTCTTACCATACTTTTCTTTGGTGACAGTATTCACAGTCAAAATTCCACTATTGTCCCCAATTCTGAGAATATAGCTTTATAGAACTTTCTTAAAATATTAGCTAGAACTAAGACTTCCCTATAGAGACACAAGTTAAAAGAAACAAGTAATTCAGCAATATAAAAGAAATGCAGCATTATAAAATATAAATAGTATTATAGATGTAATATAGCATATGTAATTTTTAAAGCATAAAAACTAGGGAGAAGAGAATTATTAAAATGGCAATCATTGATACACCTTAATTTCAACTCCCCTATTCTTGGACATATCAATATTTCCAATTTTCCTTTTTTAATAATATAGAAACAAATATCTTTATGCACAAAAGTTTTCTCTTTATTAGATCTTTTTGTATATATTCCCAGAAATGGAACTACTAAGTCAAAGAATATGAGTTCAAGCCACTTGATATGTTATCCACCATTCTCCCCAGCAATGCATGAGAGTTCTGCTTCACTGTCCCCTCACCAGCTTTGGTATTATTATTATTTTTTTAAAAGTTTTGCTAATTTGCTAATTAAAAATTAAAATCTTGTTTTAATTTATAATTTGATAAAGCTGAGTGTTTCATGTTTTTATAGTCGGGGATGGATTTGACCTTGAAAGACAAGAGAGATTTAGGTGGGCTTAGAAGAGACAATTGGTAAAAAGAATTGTATTTAAAAAGCTTTTAAAATGACTGTTTTGTAGCCAGATTATTTTCCTCAAAGAGAATTTGGTATTCTTCATTATTTTTTCAAGGATGGAAGAATTGTTATATTCTGTCTCATTTACATTTCAAATATACTGTAAACAAAACTTTATAATAGTTAAATCTTCATCCTCCCTCAGATTTCCATTTAAAATATTTCTGTTCATTTTTATCCCTTGTGTGTTGAATAAGGTGGCTTATAGTCATGGTTTTGATGGGTTCTACATAGATTAATTATGAAAGAGGATGAAATATAAATTTTCATAAATTGTGGCCAATTAAACTATGTAAATGAATGTTCCCTGCAGTTTCTGTTGTTGACTTCATTGTTCTTAATTTTTTTTCACTATCTCTATGTCTACTTATGGTGATGGTGCCACACAGGGTGTGTTGATAAAATAAATATTTGTTTCTCTTTGTCACTACCTTTTGAGATGACTGGGAGATATTCTTTTCCCAGAAATTAAATGAACATGTCTACTGAGCCAATTGTCATATTATTCCTCAGTCCCCAGGCTTGCAAACTTTAATTTTTAAGGTCTCTGGGGAAGTGATTCATTTAGTCTGAATCTTAGCCATCAATGTCATTCCAATTGTTTTTTTGTCCTAAGGTATACCCCTTTCTTATTCCGTTTTATGAACTTGCTTTGAATTAAAAAACAGATTTTTTGGGCAGAGGTATTCATGTCAGAAGATTCTTGAGGATCTACATACACTCATCATCAGCTTCACTGTCTACTAAGGAAGATGGACATTTTTCCTTCTATTGGTTGTTATTAAACCAGTTTACTAATGGAAGTGTTGTGATATTGGAAGGCTCAGAATTTATAGATTAGGGGAATGGTTTTATGAACTGCGTGTCCATCTGCTGCACAGAATATTCACATCCTTACAAAATATTTTTAATATGTACAACTAAGCATCCCAGGTTCTTCATTTACTATTATTTTCTGTCTACCTATTCATAAAGACATTTCAAATTACTATCTTCGTTAAGTATGCCTGTCTTTCCCCCCTCAGTACAAAACAACTGTTTCGTTCCAAAGGTTAATACTGTGCACATAGTGCTAGAAAGAAAAAGCATTTGCTCAACCCAAAGAGCTGTTTTTTGGTACCGTGGTAAATTAATTCAACTATTCTGGGCCTTGGTTTGTGCATCAGTTAAGACAGAAGTTGTCAATGAATAATCTTTATTGTTTTTTACAAAATATGTTTTTATTTTTTTTAGAGAGTGAGAAAGGGAGAGGGAGATAGAAACATTGATGATAAACATGGATTGTCTGCCCCCTGCACACCTCCTACTGGGGTTCGAGCCTGCAACCCAGGCATGTGCCCTAACAGGGAATCGAACCAGTGACTTTTTGGAGCATGGGACGACTCTCAACCAACTAAGCTACACCGGCTGGGCTTCAATGAATAATCTTTAATGCTGAGACCTGGTAGGGAATGCAGTGCACCCCTTACTTTTCCAATGAGACAACTGATGACAAACCTTCCACAGATCCAGGACATACACGTAGAGTTCTTGACTCTAGGCCAGCCATGGGCAAACTACGACCCGCGGGCCGGATCCGGCCCATTTGAAATGAATAAAACTAAAAAAAAAAAAAAAAAAAAAAAAAAAAAAGACCGTACCCTTTTATGTAATGATGTTTACTTTGAATTTATATTAGTTCACACAAACACTCCATCCATGTTTTTGTTCCGGCCCTCCGGTCCAGTTTAAGAACCCATTGTGGCCCTCGAGTCAAAAAGTTTGCCCACCCCTGCTCTAGGCCCAGGGTTTGAGGACTCATTTGTAATACTCATTCTGACAGAAATTGAATGACTAACCCATTTCATTTAAATGCAGTGATAGAGGAGAGATGGTGAGGTGAAAAGGCGAGTGATGCCACGCAGAGAAATTATCATGAAGAAAGGTCTAAAATCAGGAAAGATGTTAGCTTATCTGAAGAACTAAAGAAAATCAGTGTGACAAGTGTAGACAATGAGGGGGATAGACTGAGAGATGGAGCTATAGAGATGTCCAGGAGCCACATCATATGTGATCTTTTTGTCATGTTAATTAGTGGGATGAGAAGCCATTTAAAAGTTTCATGTAGGAGCGTGTCACGATTTGGTATTTGCTTCATCGGGGCTTTATGTCCAGCATTTATGCCCTCAGATATTCCAGGAATGAATACAAGAATAAAACAATCAGTGTTATTTGTGATTTGGAGAATAGATCAGAAGCATGGGAGCAGAGCTATAGCAGTATACCAGCCAAAGGGGTCTCAGCCTATGGTGGACACATTAGAGATGGAAAGAAGCAGATATAGTTGAGAAATGTCTGGTAGGTAGAACCATCAGGACTTGGTCAGAGTGTGGGAGGTGTTGAGGATGACTCCACGTTTTCTGGCTTAAGCAATTCGGTAATTAGAAGTAGCATTTACTGAAATGGATACGAAAAGACAGGCACACTTCAGAAAAGACTAGCAGTGGTTCTCAACCTTCCTAATGCCGCGACCCTTTAATACAGCTCCTCATGTTGTGGTGACCCCCAACCACAAAATTATTTTCATTGCTACTTCCTAACTGTAATTTTGCTACTGTTATGAATTGTAATGTAAATATCTGATATGCTATATGTGTTTTCCGATGGTCGCGACCCACAGGTTGAGAACCACTGGACTAAGGACTTGAACATGATATCTTTGGGAAGCCTGGGAGAAGAGATTTCTAAAAATAGAAATATCATGTTATCAATTGGATGTATCAAACTGGTGGTCAGAAAGCTGATGTTGGTTAGAGATGTGCATGTGGGCATTGTCTGCAAATAGATATTTTAAAAAAATCTATAGGCAAATGCTTAGAAAAGAGACGCAAAAACTAGATATTAAGAGTTCTGATAGAGAAGGAAGGGCCAGCAAAAGAGACAAAAGAGCAGTGTCCAATTAATGAGGAGGCAAAATCAGAAAAGCAAGGCATCATGGAAGCCAATAAAAGAGTATTTTAGGGCAAAGAGGTTGTTAGTGTAGAATTCTCCAGAGAGGACTCAGTGATGACAATCAGTGTCAAGCTAGGATTCAATGTATTAGATAGAGTCATTTGAAATTGCTATTTTTGTAGTTAAAAAGTCAAACATTGGTAATTTTGTATGATTCAATGTAATACATAATTTGCTTGAAAGAGTTATATTTCAGGGCAACATCTCTTCCATTAAGTGCAGAACAACTGTAACGACAATTATACCACCCCCTAAATTCTCTTTGTCTATTTGCCTAACTTCTCAAAGTAAATTTTTATTTACTTGGCTTTTATTTTAAAGCTTGGGGAAGCCATTGAAGGATTATAAATAGTGACAGATCTCATTGAATTTTGTTTCTTTTGAGTGTACATTAGTGGACCATGTCTATTTTCACCCACAGTTCTTTGTGTGATTCATAGTAGGGATTCAATACTATACCAGAGAGGTTCCTTCCTCAACATGCAGCATACATCTCAGTCTGAAAGTATTTCCCTTAATATATTTAAACTAAAGGCCTGGTGAACGAAATCTGTGCGGGGGGGGGGGGGGCGGCGGAGGGGGGGGGCGTGGTCCCTCAGCCCAGCCTGAATCCTCTCACAATCTGGGAGCACTGGATCCTAACTGCTCTCCTGCCTGCCTGCCTGATCGCCCCTAACCACTCTGCCTGCCTGCCTCATCACCCCTAACCACTCGCATGCCTGCCTGATCGCCCCTAACCACTCTGTCTGCTTGCCTGATTCCCCTAACTGCTTGCCTGCCTGATCACCCCTAACCACTCGCCTGCCTGCCTGATCGCCCCTAACTACTCTGCCTCAGCCCCCATCTCCGTGGCTTCAACCTGAAGGATGTCTGGAATGACATCCAGAAAAATTGTTTGGCTGTCCAGTCTAATTAGCATATTACTCTTTTATTATTATAGATGTTTAAGTTTCACCATACAAATCATATGGTATCTATAGTTTATCTGCCATTGCTTTTGTTATCCAAGCCATGGCTTTTGCTAGTTCACTCTAGAAATGTCGTGAGTTACAGAGTCAATAATGGTTTACTTTGATGTCAACACAGACCATGAACCGAGAGTTTGGAATCCTGGCATCTGTTTCCAGCATCATGAGCAAGTTCACATTATCTCTAAATGCTTAAGTTTCTTATGTTTTTTATATTTTTATTACTTTTAAAATAACTAGATTAAGCTGGGCTTTATTTTAGTTTAATTTTAACTATAAAATTTATGTTTCTATTCATGATTTAATATTCAGACAGAATATGACAGTTCTGTTCATTTGTTTTATTTTATGGAAGTTGTAAACTAGTTACCCATTGGCCAGGATCTGAAGTTGATGTTAACACATCCTGTTTGTTCCTCAAAATATTTTTTGTGAGCTGAAGTCCTCAAATTTGAAGATCACACATAAAATTATAGCTTTCTAGTTTGTCTAAAATAAATCAAAGTATTTTTAAATTGATTTTAGGGAGAGGAACGGAGAGAGAGAAACATTGATTTGAGAGATAAGCATTGATCGATTACACTCCTCCTGCCCTATGCACCGCGGCAGAGGATCTAAACTGCAACCTGCATATGTGCCTTGACTGGGAATCAAAACCAACACCTTTTGCTTTATGGGACAATGCTCCAACCAGCTGGGCAGGGCGAGGCTGGAATTCTTACAGGGCAACAACAGGCTGGATCTGAGTAGCAACTGTTCCCTTTTAGAAAGGCAGTTCACCCCCTAGTTCATGACTCTTGCTATTCTGTGCTGTTTTCACACCTTTCACATTTTCCACATCATTTTCCCAGTCCTTGTAGCTATTTTGAGTTTGATAGACCCAGGATGACCCAAGCTGGAAAACACCTCAGTGATGAAACTTCAGTGTGATGTGAACCCTACACAGGTGTGCAGCTCAGTTTCTCATTTCTTTTTGCTTAGAATTCCAAGAGTCTAAACCAGAGTTGGTCAAATTATTGTCTAAAAATAGATAAGCATATTAAGGGAACAGGATTTCACTGTGTTTAGTCATGGTTTTCATAAATATTCCTGAGAGGTTATTCTCAACCCTGGCTACCCATTAGAGTAATCTGGGGAGTGTTAAAAAAAACACCCCTATGCCCCAAGGTTCACCTCAGAAAAATTAGATCAGAATCTCTGGGGTGAGGCCCAAGCATCAGTATTAAAAACAACAAGAGATAAAAACAGGTGTTCTAATGTGCAGTCAGGGTTGAGAAACACTGCTATAAAAGCTGTGGACCCAGCAGCAAGTACTGACTTCATCAACCTAGAGAAATCCTCACAATGTCTGGGGAATCATTTGTGGCTGGTTTAAAACCTCCATTGAGTCCCTAAAACCACATCTAAGTATAGCCTCTCTCCTCAGAAGCTGGGCTGCCCATATGTCTGAGGTTTCTGTCACACCTGGTAGCATCATTGAGGTGCACCTCCAGCACAGCTCATTTAGCCATCCCCTCTCTCCCTCTGTTTATGCAAATAATGCAAGGTGTGGTGCGGATGGGAAGACATGGAAATAGAGTAGTGAGAGGTGAAGAAGGGAGAAATGGGATGTTGGTGTCTTTCCAATCTAAATGGCAATCTGTCTGTTAGGGGAAAATGTGGTTGCAATATCATAGTGCTTCAGATGATTGATGAAAGACCAAAAAATAAACTGGTAATAAAATAAAGATGAGAACATAAATTAAGAGGAAGCTGCTTCCATTTGAAGTGTTGTTATTTTTTTTTTCCTTTCCAGTATCCCCATTTGGGTTACTTTGAGCTGGAAAGTCTGAAAAATGACTGCCCTTATTGTTAAAGAATTAAAAGACTACAAGAGGGAGGTGTAGGTAAACATAATACTCAAATCCTCCCACAACTAAATTACAACTAAAATATAGAACAACCATCATTCAGAACTGCCTGAAATCTGGCTGAAGGGAAGTTCTACAACTAGAAATGTAAAGAAGAAAGCACATTGAGACTGCGAGAAGGGGCAGAGGCACAAAACAGGCTGGTCCAACATCCATGTGTGCTATGTTTTTAATCAGGAGGGATATCTCGGCTGAGGAGGCCTCACATGAGGAACAATGTGTCCCATCCCCACACCAGACCCCTCATCCCAGGGTTCCAGTGCTGGGAAGAGAAGTCCCTGTAACTTCAGGCTGTAAAAACAAGCAGGGATTGTGGCTGAGTGACACAGAGGCTTCTGGAGTCCCAGACAGTTCCTCTTAAAGTGCCAGCACACAGACTTACTTGGACTCACTCCCTCTGGGCTCTAGCACTGGGGAAGTAGCTTGAAAGAATCCAGGGACATATGGGGAGGAACTAAATTGTCTGGAATCAGGGCAAGAACTCGGGGTCAGTTTTCTCCCAGACAAAAGTGTTCACAGAAGTCATTGTTCCTATGCTGAGACCTCCCCTGCCACAGAGCTGACTGGCAGGCACCTTCTCTGAGTCTCAATCAATCTGGCTCACACTGTTCACCTGGTGCTGGTGATACCCTAAGACCTGGCCCCACCCAATTTGCAGCACTACCCAAGCTGTTTTTCAGCAGCTTTTTCATATTAATGGCCTGTCCTGGCCCAGGCTTTAGACCACGGGTGGGCAAACTTTTTGACTCGAGGGCCACAATGGGTTCTTAAACTGGACTGGAAGGCCGGAACAAAAGCATGGATGGAGTGTTTGTGTGAACTAATATAAATTCAAAGTAAACATCATTACATAAAAGGGTACGGTCTTTTTTTTTTTTAGTTTTATTCATTTCAAACGGGCTGGATCCGGCCTGCGGGCCGTAGTTTGCCCACAGATGCTTTAGACTTTCCTAAAATCTCTCAAATAAGTAGCAGCTGGCCTCAGCAGGCCCCATACCTTTCAATAAGCAGCCTCAGGTCCTGCACTTGCAGCAGCCTGCCTTGTTTCACAGCTGGGTCTATCTTGGGCACTTCCAAGCCCAAGATAAGTAGCAGCCATCTGTAGATTGTTCTGTAGCTTGTGCCAGGTGGCCCCAGGCAGGGCACAGGCAGTGGCTGACTTTGCACATCCTGGGAGGCCACAGAGACAGTGCACCCAGTAAACAACTTCAGACCATGCCAGATTACAACTCTACACATCCACAAGTGACATATTCAAGGGGCAGACTCAGTGAACACCAAAGCCCCACTGAAGCAAGTCCTGCTCCATAGAGATCTCTCCTGCACAGCAGCTCCTCTGCTATAGTCACAGCTGGTCCTCACAGCCAATTGGCCTGGAGGTCAGTTCCCCCCAGTGATGCTAACAGCAATCAAGGCTCAACTACAAGACTGTGCACACAGCCCACACAGGAGTGCACCTAGAGTGCCCAGCTCAGGTAATTGGGGAGGCTGAGCCACTGGGCCCTACAGGACACCTACTACACAAGGCCACTCTACCAATTCCAGGAGACATAGCAGCTCTACCTAATACACAGAAACAAACACAAGGAAGAAGCCAAAATGCAGAGACAAAGAAATGTGTCACAAATGAAAGAACAGAAAAATATCCAGGAAAAGAACTAAATGAAATGGAAGCAAGTAAATTATTAGATACAGACTTCAAAATAATGGTTATAATGATGCTCAAGGAACTTAATGAGAGCTTCAAGAGACTTAGTGAGAATTTCAAGGATCTTAGTGAGAACATCAAAGATATGAAAAAGGACCAGTCAGAAATAAAGCATACACTAACTGAAATAAGGAACAAGAACCAAGATGGCGGCATAGGTTAACGCCAGAGTTTGCTGCCTTGAACAACTACTTCCAAAGTGAAACTAAAAAACCGAAGGGACATCACCCAGAACCACAGGAACGCTGGCTGAGTGAAGTCCTACAACTAGGAGGAAAGAGAAACGCATACGGACACTCAGAGGAGGCGCAGTGCTGAAGTCAAATTCTGAGGTGCGGAGTGCGCGAGCGGGCTGGCGGCGGAGGGCGCGGTTGGCGTTTTCAATCGGGAGGGAGTCGCAGACTCTGAGCTCCAGATCCGGGTGAGTCTTTAGCGACCCAGACTCAAACGGGAGAAGCGGGACTGTCTGGCTTCGGTCAGAGTGAGTGCAGCTTTCTCTCCGAGCTTTGCAGCAGGTGCTGGGACTCAGAGA
Organism: Myotis myotis; assembly: GCF_014108235.1. Taxonomy (NCBI): domain Eukaryota; kingdom Metazoa; phylum Chordata; class Mammalia; order Chiroptera; family Vespertilionidae; genus Myotis; species Myotis myotis. The sequence continues at coordinate 119,442,433 of NW_023416346.1, read as the reverse complement.
GGCAGAGCCCCTGGGGACAGGACTGAGAGCCACCATAACTGCTCTCTCCGGCCCACCCTGTTGATCCTGTGTGACCCGCCCCGCCCAAGCCCTGCACACAGGCATTTGCCGGATAGCCTCAGGCAAAGGCTAGATTATCACCTCCCTAGAGGACAGAAGTTCTCTCACTGCAGACACAGCTGATTCTCATAGCCACTTGGCCTGGAGGTCAAACCCTCCCTGGTATTAGCTACAACAATCAAGATTTAACTATAAGACTGCGAACAAAGACCACTAGGGGGTGCACCAAGGAAGCATAACAAAATGCGGAGACAAAGAAACAGGACAAAATTGTCAATGGAAGATATAGAGTTCAGAACCACACTTTTAAGGTCTCTCAAGAACTGTTTAGAAGCCGCCAATAAACTTAATGAGATCTACAAGAAAACTAATGAGACCCTCGATGTTATGATAAAGAACCAACTAGAAATTAAACATACACGGACTGAAATAACGAATATTATACAGACTCCCGACAGCAGACCAGAGGAGCGCAAGAATCAAGTCAATGATTTGAAATGCGAGGAAGCAAAAAACACCCAACCGGAAAAGCAAAATGAAAAAAGAATCCAAAAATGCGAGGATAGTGTAAGGAGCCTCTGGGACAGCTTCAAGCATACCAACATCAGAATTATAGGGGTGCCAGAAGATGAGAGAGAGCAAGATATTGAAAACCTATTTGAAGAAATAATGACAGAAAACTTCCCCCACCTGGTGAAAGAAATGGACTTACAGGTCCAAGAAGCGCGGAGAACCCCAAACAAAAGGAATCCAAAGAGGACCACACCAAGACACATCATAATTAAAATGCCAAGAGCAAAAGATAAAGAGAGAATCTTAAAAACAGCAAGAGAAAGAAACTCAGTTACCTACGAGGGAATACCCATACGACTGTCAGCTGATTTCTCAACAGAAACTTTGCAGGCCAGAAGGGAGTGGCAAGAAATATTCAAAGTGATGAATACCAAGAACCTACAACCAAGATTACTTTATCCAGCAAAGCTATCATTCAGAATTGAAGGTCAGATAAAGAGCTTCACAGATAAGGAAAAGCTAAAGGAGTTCATCACCACCAAACCAGGATTATATGAAATGCTGAAAGGTATCCTTTAAGAAGAGGAAGAGGAAGAAAAAGGTAAAGATACAAATTATGAACAACAAATATGCATCTATCAACAAGTGAATCTAAGAATCAAGTGAATAAATAATCTGATGAACAGAATGAACTGTTGATTATAATAGAATCAGGGACATAGAAAGGGAATGGACTGACTATTCTTGGGGGGGAAAGGGGTGTGGGAGATGCGGGAAGAGACTGGACAAAAATCGTGCACCTATTGATGAGGACAGTGGGTGGGGAGTGAGGGCGGAGGGTGGGGCGGGAACTGGGAGGAGGGGAGTTATGGGGGGGAAAAAAGAGGAACAAATGTAATAATCTGAACAATAAAGATTTAATTAAAAAAAAAAGGAACAATTTACACAGAATCAACAGTAAAGTAGAGGATGCCAAAAATCAAATCAGCGATTTTTAATATGAGGAAGCAAAAAGTACCTGATCAGAAGAGCGAAAAATACCCAATCAGAAGAGCAAAATGAAAAAAGAATTAAAAAAATATGAAGTTAGTATAAGGAGCCTCTGGGAAAACTTAAATTGTACTGACATTTGCAGTATGGGGGTGCCAGAAGGTAAAGAGAGAGAGCAAGATATTGAAAACCTATTTGAAGGAATAATGACAGAAAACTTTGTACCTAGTGAAAGAAATAGACTGACAAGTCCAGGAAGTGCAGAGAGTCCCAAACAAGAGGAACCCAAAGAGGCCCACACCAAGGCACGTCATAATTAAAATGCCAAGAGTCAAAGAGAATCTTAAAAGCAGTAAGAGAAAAGCAGTTAGTTACCTACAAGGGAGCTCCCATATAACTGTCAGCTGATTTCTCAACAGAAACTTTGCAAGCCAGAAGGGAGTGGCAAGAAATATTCAAAGTGATGAATAGCAAGGACCTACAACCAAGATTACTCTACCCAGCAAAGGTATCATTTAGAACTGAAGGTCAGATAAAGTGCTTCACAGATAAGAAAAACTAAAGGCATTCATCACCACCAAGTGAGTATTACCTGAAATGTTGAAGGGTCCTCTCAAAGAAGAAGAAAGAGAAGAAGAGATAAAAATATGAACAGTAAAATGGCAATAAATGCATACCTATCAACAATGGAATCTAAAATTCAAAATAAGTAAACATGGAATCTAATGAATAAAATAATCTGATGAATAAAATAGAACTAGAGGCATGGAAACATGGAACAGAGTGAGGAATCTCAGAAGAAATGGGGCAGGGCATGGGGTGAGAAGAGATTAACCAAAGAACTTTATATAAATACACTAGGGGCCCAGTGCACAAATTCGTGCACTTTGAAAGGAACTGTGGGCCACAAAGCTGTTGTGGGCACAGGGGCGGGTCTTGGCCCATCCTCTGCATCCCCGCCTGGCCCCTCCCATCGTGGCCTCCGGTCCCCTGTCTGCTGGCAGCCCCACTCCCACTGCCGCCGCTCCCACATGCTGATGGAGTGGAGCAATTGGGGCCGGCGCCTGCAGCGGGTGAGAGTGGGGCCATCGCCAGCACTGGGTGTGAGAGGCGGTTGCTGGCCCCAGTCGCCCCTCATGAGTAGGAGGAGGTGGAGAAGCTGTGAGGGGCTATCAGGGCAGGCAAGCTGCCGCTCTCACCCACTGACGGAGCCAAACAATTGGTGCTGGTTCTGGGCTCCAGCAGCGGATGCAAGCAAGGCTGGCATCAGCAGCAGGAGCGAGTGCCTGGTGGGACCATGGTGCATGGGAGCAAAGAATTTTCAGTAACCACCAGAGGCTTGCCCTGATGACAGTGACTGGCGCCCCACCTTGGTCTGGCACCCCCACTTACCTGCTCCACCATCCTGCCATGGTCAGTGCCTGCCATGTTCTGCACTCTGCCGCCTGCTGCCGATGCTCACCATGTTTTGTGCATGCCCCCTGGTGGTCAGCATGTATCATAGTGACCAGCTGTTCAGTTTTTTGGTTATTCCGCCATTTGGTTTATTTGCATATTAGGGTTTTATATATATAGATATGCATTACCTACGGAAACAGACAATAGTGTGGTGAAGGCCTGTGATGGGGGGGACTGGGTGCAGGAGAGCAGTGCTGGGGAGGGGGACATCTATAATACTCTCAATAATAAGTATTTTTCAAAAGAATTGAAAGACTAGGGGAAATTTTTTTTTTTTATTGCTTAAAGTATTACAAAGGGTATTACATATGTGTCCATTTTATCCTCCCGAAGACTAGGGGAAATTTCATAATGTCAAACCAATCATTATTTCCAAGGTTTCTATAAATAAGTTATTTTTCCAAATGACCCAGAATAACAGGGTGAGAAGAACTGCTTTAGACAATAGCTACTCAATGACATTCTCCTTATCTGCCTTCCCAATAATGTCAGAACAATAGGCTTTGAATCTGAGCCTAATATGGAATTGAAAAATTGTGGACTTAGGGTTTATGATGAACACAGCCCAGCTGGAGCACTCACTGAACAATGGCAGGAAGGTTTGGTGAAGCCAATCTGGCCTGCTGTGGTTCTGCCACAAGGGAACGATGAGTTTTAAAGGACACAGCCTAATTTCTCTCTGCAGCTGGGTGTCATTGAGTAATGAAAATATATTGGCACGCTGTTCACTGGTTATTGTTCCATGTAACTGTACCTCTTAGCTGCGGATTTGTAAGCAGACCATGATTGAAAGCAATATGACTGAGCTGGGTTATTAAAATGTTTCAAATACAGCCTGCCCTATTTATTGGAAACAAAGTTTGACAAGATTATGTTGATACCAGGAGCAGGTAATGAAACATTGCCGTTCATAGGCACTTCCAATGTCAACTGGGCAGAATTACAGTCCTTAAATATTTATATAGGAAAATGAAATGCAACTATTAATACTTCCAGGATATTATACAGTGTGAGAGGAGAAATAGACATGAGGAATAGGATCTTGGGCTACTTTTAACAAGCCAATTTATCATTTTTATAAAATGGCTGTATGTGTCATTTGCAGGAACTCTTCAAAGAATCGGAAAAAGCTTAACTACCTTTAAACCTCCAAAATCTAGGCATGTTTAAATAGAAATGCCTAAAAATCTGATGACTAAATTTATGTTTAAGAAAGACTTCAAAAAATAAAGGTCCCCAAACCTGGCAAAAAAAAAAAAAAAGACTTCATTTTTATAAGGGTAATGTTTCTTGAACTGATTTAAGTTCTAGCATATTTATTTAATCACTTAAAAACAATTAACTTGGATAATGTAGTTTTATTTTACTTTAGTTTGGTATTAGTTGGAGAGAGACTTCTAAGAGCAAATGAAGGTAAATGTCCACACAGGCAATATTTACCTTCAAAAGCTCTATGTAGCAGTAGGAAAGACATTAATTTTAGAATGCAAATCTGGGTTTTGATCCAAGGTTTGCCTCTCACTGAAATTGCAGGAAAGCTCCTTTTGCATTCAAGACTTAATTTCCTCACTTCCTGTCATGTGTACTTTCTATATTTTGGGTTTTGGCAATATCTTTACTTTTCCCTAATTATTTTAGGAATACATGTCTTATAGTCAGCAAATGTACTCATTTCGCAAACCTGAACATTTACATCCATTCACAATGAAGGAATTGGCAGGAGGACTACAAGTAGCTAGAATGTCCCTGAAATTTGGGGCCTTGGGATTCTGTACACCCCACATCCCTGGATCTCTGGTCAATTTTTCCATGCTCTTAGCTTAATCTGTCACTCACTCCTCATGCTCTTCATGCACTTTGCCTTTCATCTTCTCTCCATCTGCCCCCTAGTCTCCTCATTCTCTGCCCATTAGTAATCCCCTCTCTGAGGTGGGTAGCTCAGGAGTGATTGTTGTAGGCGTGAGTCTTCCTCCTCTAGTTGAGCTGTAGGTCGATACAGCAAAGTCCATTGTACTTGTTTTAAAACACTGCTTTGAAGGCAAAATAAAAACCACAATTACAATTTAGCAGAAGTTTTCAAAAGGCTGTTGAAAGCATGACATTCAATACAAAATGCTCTGAACTACATAGTCAAATGAAACACATTTTTTATAAATCAACTAGAGGCCTGGTGCACTAATTCTTGCATGGGTAGGGTCCCTAGGCCTGGCTGGCAATAAGGGCCAATTGGGGCCAGGCCAATTGGGGCCTGCCAGCTGGCAGAGGGACAGGGCGTGGGAGGTTGGCCGCTAGCCCTGAGGAGGGAGCCAGCCCTCAGCCCCCCTGGGAAAGAGGCCATGTCTGTCGCCACCCACCCCTGGGTCCCCGTCCCAGCCCAGGGCTTTTGGGCCCAGGGCGAGGTTGGGAGAGAAGGTGATGGTCGCCAGGCTGGGTGTGGAAGGAATGGACACTTGTCACTGATGCTGCATCAGTGCCCCACCACCGTGCAGTTCCCCGCCTTCCCCCCTCCTCCTTCCCTCTCATATCAACTGGTTAACCTGTCGTTCCAGTCATTCGGTCATAACGGTCACTTAGGCTTTTATATATTGGTATTAGTTGGGGATATATATATATATATATATATATATATATATATATATATATATATTAGACGCCCAGTGCAAAAAAATGTGTGCATTCAGGGGGGGTCCCTCAGCCTGGCCTGTGCCCTCTTGCAGTCTGGGACCCCTCGGGGGATGACCACCTGCTGGCTTAGGCCTGCTCCCTGGGGGGATTGGGCCTAAGCTGGCAGTCAGACATCCCTCTGGCAGCCTGGCAGCCCTTGGGGGATGTCCACTTGCCAGCGGAGAGCAGGCCTAAGCTGCAGTCAGACATCCTTAGCACTGCTGAGGAGGCGGGAGAGGCTCCCACCACCACTGCTGTACTGGCAGCCATTAGCCTGGCTTGTGGCTGAGCAGAGCTCCCGCTGTGGGAGCATACTGACCACCAGGGGGCAGCTCCTGCATTGAGCATCTGCCCCCTGGTGGTCAGTGTGTGTCATAGTGACCAGTCATTCCCAGTCATTCTGCTGGTAGGGTCAATTTGTATATTACCCTTTTATTATATAGGAGATATATATATATAACTTTCACAAACTGCTAATTTATCAAATTAATTTTCAATGAATTGCACTAGAGTGAAACCTGCACTTTTCTTTTTGCTTTCCCCATTTTTCATCCTCCAACAGGCTCCTTTTTAAAACCATCCTCCGTCAACATTGAGTTCAGTGATGATGAATTCTGATATCAAACTGAATAAAGTAATTGGCAGGAATGTATAAAATGGAAAAAAATAACATAGTTTAATTGCAGCAGTTTCCAAACTATGTTGCAAGCATAATTTTGCAAAGCATTTTCAAGAGTTTGGTTCAAGAGCAAAGTCTGATTCAAGAGCATTCTGAGGTTGCAAGGGGAGTTATTAACAACTGTTAACCACTTGAAATTAATTTTCTGATTGAGGCAGGGTTTTCTCAGTACCATGTAATAAAATAAAGAAAAATTGGATGCTGAGGTGAAAAGATGGGATTTGTTGGCATCCATAATCCCCAATTACAAAAATTTTCAAAAATCTCATTTTTCTCTTTGATTGAAATTATAAGTAAATGCTGCACATAGTACTCACAAAAAATTTATACTAATAGAATGCAGACTTTATCAGTTATATATACTGAGGTTACATAAGGTTTGATTAAAAGGAAAAATGGTTCCATTGTTTAAAAATGCTTTAAAACCATTGGTAATATAGAGAACTATGGCCTGGGAAAATTAAGACTTGGTTTCACATCCATGCTCCACCAGTAATGAGTTCACTGACCTTGAGAAAATCATTTACAATTCTTGGGCTTCAGTTTAAATCTATTAAATGAGAGTTTTTTAAAAAAATAATTATTGTTGAAAGTATTACATATGTTCCCTTTTTCCCCCATACCCCCCCACACCTGATCCAGGCCTTAAGCACCCTATTGTCTGTGTCCATGGGCCATGCATGTATGCATACAAGGTCTTTGGTTGATTTCTTCCCACCCACCCACCCTCCCCTGCCTTCCCTCTGAGATTCCGCATTCTGTTCCATACTTCCATTAAATGATAGCTTTTAAAGAGCAAGAAAACAGATAAAAATAACCTATATGAGAATTAAAAATTCTGGGAGATATTTAAATGTTTAAAAAGATTGGTGTAAATAAATGTCTAGTATGTGACAAATGTGGAGAAATAGTCTTTGACTGTCTCAGTTTCATTTCATGCAGCTACATAGCCCTCACCTCCTCTTTCTTTATTTTAGCTGATGGCCCTGCTTATCATATTACTCAGAAAAAGATAGAGGCTAATGTGGACCAGTGTGGAAAATACATGCATATCCAAGGTAACCATTGTACTGTGTATGCTATTTCTACCCATGAAAATCTTGAGGTTGACTTTCACAAGATGCTGAATGTACATGATGAGATGTCCACATTTCTAGCGTGCAGTTTTCTCAGTAAAATTAAGACTCCTTTATGACAGTTACTACTTGAGCAATCTTGAACAGAAAATAATAGCCTAGTAAACATTCAGATACGTCCTCCGCCTGACTTCCTTGCTCACTAAGCAGCCTTGATTCAAATTCCTGCCTTATACAAATTACAAGTTACTTCACATTTCAGATCTGCAGAAGCATTCTCAAGCTGTTGAAACCTCAAATATTAACTCGTAGACTCCTAAAGGTCTTCTGGGTAGACAGTACAAATTAGTGTTGATGGCTCAGACTCCAGATTTTTAAAGACTTAAATCTGAAGGCTGGCTCTGCCTTTTACTGCCTAGGAATTCTTGGGCAAGCAAGTGGACCTCAGGTTCATCCACTGTAAGGTGGAAATAATAAGGTTCTTGGGCCAAAATCAGATTCTAGCCAAATAGCTAAAATCAATAGCTTAATTACTTGATTTGTTAAATAATAATATTTTTCAAGTGATCAACTAGCCTAATTTACCAAATTCATCAGTTTACTGAAAACTTACTTCCTCATATTAAACCTAAAGCCCACTGTATTTAATAATGAATGGGATGGTCTAACAGCTTTGGGAGATTTCAGTGAAGTTTTATGCGACTGGTTTTCATTTTGTCTTCATAGCAGTATTTTAAGAATTATTCAATTTACTGCAATCTAAGACTGATAGGGTAGTTTGATATTTTTCACAGATACATTTAATCAGAAAAGTGTATTTTTTCATTATACATTTCAGAAGTTCAATTGTAATTTTTTTCCAGTTTAGATTAATTTTTCTTTGGAACCTCTGGTGTGCATTTTCTCTTTTACACATCTTTTAGCATTTTTTAGGATTTTTCATCAAATTTTCCAGTAGCACATCAACTTCTATTTGGCCATGTGGAGAGCTGGATATTTGGCACATCGATTTTTCAGCACATTTGGGCTGCTTCTATTAAGTTCAACAAATATTTCTTGAGCGCCTATGATGTGCTGACCTTGGCTCTGGCTATACTGTGAGGACAAGACAGGCAGAATCTTGCCCTCTAATTTTTCATGCCAGTGGAGGAGACCAACAATAAACAAAAGGCGATAACTGCTGAGAAGAAAATAGAACAGGTGGTCAGAACCAGGGGTCCTCAAGCTACGGCCCGCGGGCCACATGCAAATACAAATATTGTATTTGTTCCTGTTTTGTTTTTTTACTTCAAAATAAGATATGTGCAGTGTGCATAGGAATTTGCTCATAGTTTTTTTTTTTAAACTATAGTCCGGCCCTCCAACGGTCTGAGGGACAGTGAACTGGCCCCCTGTTTAAAAAGTTTGAGGACCCCTGGGCCAATAGACAGTGCTCTAGTGCTGAAGCCAGTGATGGTGGGGTGTTGCTATCTTAGGTAAAATGGTTAGGGTAAGCTTCTAGAAGGCAAGGAAACTGAACTCAGGAGTCTTTGTTGGGATGGGTAGTTCTGAGCTATGGGACAGAAAAAGATTGGTGAAGTTACAAAAATAGAGCCAGAGACATAGAAGCATCGAACAGACTGTCCAACCTATGAGGGAAGGCAGGGGGTGAGGGGGTAAGAGATCAACCAAAGGACTTGTATGCATGCATATGATCATAACCAATGGACACAGACAGTAGGGGGCGGTGAGGGCTTGTGCTTGGGGGAGAGGATGGCAGGGGAGAGGTCAATGGGGGGAAAAAGGAGACTCATGTAATACTTTAAACAATAAAGAATTTTAAAAAAAGAACCAAAAGCAGTGGTCACAGACAATATTCACTTGTTTTGCTATTGTGGTTGAGGTCTGGCAACCTAAATGTATCTCCTTTCATCGTGGAATGCTTGGTTTACCATATGACCATCCATATAAAGACTAGATGTTTGTGGATGTGTTCTTTTTTTCCCTCTTCTGCCATATAAATGTTAAATATTGCCTATATTCAGGAACATAGCAGCACTGTGGGAACAAAAGATACACATATATACAAAACAATCGATCAAGTTGGACAGTTTTGGCAAAAGGTTTCCAGACTACACTTCCATTGCTATAGTTTTAAACTGCTGTAGCAGCGTTTTAGTGCCTGATTAATGGGTTCATTTACTTCAAATCCTGCTTCAAACCATGACCTCTTTGGAAAAAATATATTAAAAAAGCAGCTCTGACAAGCTTGTCAGCACTATTTCATTTATAAAATGTTCTTGTACTAATTTTCACTCTAATAAAACCCCAATGGATACTGATTGTATAGGGATTTATATAGGGGAAAGCTGTTTATTTTAGTGCAAAAATACATATATTTTGCTCACAGAATAAAACGAAAACTAAGATAGGAAAAATAAATCATAAAGTCACTTTGAAAATAGAGGTGAGAGATGACATGGAATCATGTCTGCTACTTAGATAGTATAAAACATGGCTTCCAAATGAATCACAAGAAAGCTGAATAGTTGCTTGGGAATTTGTCAGATAGGTTGTGGGGCTGAATGAAAAAAGTGAAGGCCTTATACTAAGAAAGAAAACTCAGACAACATCAGAGGGGAAGTGGGTGGAGCTGGTAGAAGAGGGTATGGGGGAATAAATGGTGATGGAAGGAGACTTAGGGTGGTGAACACATAATACAATATACATATGATGCATTATAGAATTATACACTGAAACATATAATTTTTAAAATTTTTATTATTTTTTACAATATATTTTTATTGGTGATAGTGTTACAGCTATCTCCCATTTAACCCCACTTTCCCTCCTCCTCTCATCCCCTACCCACTCCTCCAGGTCTTCACTATCCTATTGCCTGTGTCCATGGGCTATGCATATAAGTTCTTTGGTTAATCTCTTCTTGTCCCCCCAACCCCATATTCAGGTTTGTCAGTCTGTTCCATGCCTCCATGATTCGGGTCTTATTTTGTTGGTCGATTCATTTTGTTCATTAAATTCCACAAATATTTGAGATCATGTGATATTTGTCTTTCTCAGTTTGGCTTATTTCACTTAGCATAATATTTTACAGGTCCATCCATGCTGTCCCAAAGGGTTAGATATCCCTCTTTTTTTTACAGCTGCATAGTATTCCATAGCGTAAATGTCCACACAGCTTTTTCATCCATTCGTTTGCTGATGGGCACTTGGGCTGTTTTAAAATCTTAGCTATTGTAAATAATGCTGCTATGAACATAGGGGTGCATTCTTTCTGATTGGCATTTTGGGGTTCTTAGGATATATTCCCAGAAGTGGGATTGCTGGGTCAAATGGAAGTTCCATTATTAATTTTTTTTGAGGAAACTCCATACTGTTTTCCACAGGGGCTGCACCAGTCTGCATTCCCACCAGCAGTGTACCAGGGTTCCCTTTTCTGCACATCCTTGCCAGCTCTTGTTTGTTGATTATTTTATGATAGCCATTCTGGTATCTCATTGTGGTCCCATGCTGCAGGTGTTTGGTGTCCCACTGGCTTTTGTCTCATTGAGCAGTCAGGCATGGTGTCTGCAGCCAGGACCCAAACTGTTGTTTCTGACTAATTAGATCAAATAAAGATGCAAAGCCTACAAAGACCCTCTGCTTGCAGACTGTATTCAGTGTGGAGTACCTGGAGCAATCGCTCACAGGTGGGGTGAGAGGTTTTCCAATGGGCAGTTGCTTCTGCCTGTAGTCTAATTGTTATTCTCAGTCTCTTAATAGGCCTCAGAAAGCCCACAGGGTGGGGTAAGGGATCTTCCAATAGGGTTAGGGCCTCCCCACCCCCAGGCAAAGACCACTTGGATAGCAAGGTTTGCCTGAGAAGGATGACTTCCCCAGTGTGAGAGCATGATTCAGCACAGGAAACCGGAGTGTCTACCTTCTGAGCTCCAACCCCAGATTCCCCAACTTTGGCTTCTGCTCACGCAACTCCAGTCCACTCGGCCCTCCCTCTGCTGGAGCCCAAGGTGAGTGGCTGCACATGAAATTTTGTGTTGGGCCTTTAGGAGGATACCTGCATTTCCAGGTGTCTCTCCCTGGCAGACAGCAACCCTGCAGCTTTTCATAGCCAGGTGGTAAGTGGGCACCTTTCTCAGTTCTGGTGCTCTCTGCTGGGGGGGCCCAGCTTGGGGTTTAGACCCCAGAGTTCTCAGTGGGAAACCCCCACAGTTGAGATATCCTTCTGGAACTTCAGCTGCTGTCTGTGGGAGCCTGGCCAGCCCTCTCGGGTCTCTACCCTTCCTCCCAGTCTCTATGTGGTCTCCACTTTCCACCCTTGGTTATCAGGGTTCTCTCCAGCTGGTCTTCAGTTGATTATTCAGGGTGGTTGTTTTGTAATTTAGTTGTAATTCCAGTTTGGTCCTGGGAGCATTTATGTGTAGCATCCACATACCCCACCCTAAAAACTGTCTTCATTTTCCCTAAATATTGTAGGAATATATGTATTATAGTCTCCCAGATTAAGTTTTTAAAAATCATATTTCAACGAAACATTTCACTATATTTACCATAAGGATATTTTTGTTATTACAATTAAACACTGACATTTCTGAAAGAGAATTGGGAGATATTTTGTCCTCTGGTCTCAGCAGTAGTGCTTTTCCTGAGCGACTGATTTATATTTTCCTCATAGAGTCTGTGAAACTGGAAATTGCATACATTTTTCTATCAGTATTTGGCAAATTTAGAACCAGAAGTGTTGGTCTACCTCTGACATAAATGTCATTGCATTTCAACCTTATTTCTGGCTTCCTATTAGTTTCTTGTGATTACTTGCCCTTTGATCATATTTTTTCTTACTTTAATTGGTTTTTATTTTGCTGCATTATATGAATTTTTGTAAATGGCTTGAAGGCCTTTTCGATAAGATAAAAATATGTGTCAGGATATAATTAAAATGTGTATATATATTCACATATATTAATATAGTTTATGACATGTGAAACTTGTGGGATGTAAATTTAAGTTGGAAATTAAGGTAAAGCATTATAGTAGAACAGCTAAATTAAGGAATTTAATTATTATTACAACAACACAATTGTTTAATTTGCTAATTGCCATTTCTTAGTACATAATTTTACTACATTAAAAAGTATAACTTCATGCTTAGTAGGAATTTAGCCAATTATTTGTGCCTTCTCTAATGATCTAAAGTTTAGTTGTCACCAATTTAAAGGGTAAAGATAATTTATACTATGGTAAGTTCCCTAATAATGCTAGTTTATTGTTTCTACAAATTATTTATTTATAAAATAAAGTGTTGGAGTAATTATTTTTAGTCACTTATTGCTCTAAAATTTCAACAACTTAAAAGACATACTAACTTTCTCTTAGATGCTGTTTGTAAATACTCTTTCTATTTAAGAGATGGGAACATTTGTGGAATCAAATAACTGGGTGCATAGATGTAAAACATTTCTTCCTTTTATTGGATGACACTCTAAGAACAGTAAGTTTTACTAACTTAATCACTGTTGGCATGGAGCATAGAAGAGATGAATAAAATTGAAAATATAATGACTCAAGCAATAATACAAGATGCTTGTGTGCTTAAATTAAATGTCCTTCAAGGTCAGAATGCTTTTATTTGCAAAGATATTTGTACCTTAGGTAGGAGAATATTCAATATTGATTTGAAAATATAATGGTTGGGACGCTATTTAAGGTCACTGAATAATAAAAATAACCCAAACCCCAAACTTCCTTTACAGTCCAGGAAGTCAGATGATCAGAAACAGAGGAAATAGAAAAATAGGAAACATTGAAGCTAGAATTCAGGCAAAACTCTGACTTGAAAATGTGTGAATGTGCGTGTGTGTATGCATGTGTTGTATGCAGGCACATGAGTCGGTGTGTGTGTGTGTGTGTGTGTGTGTGTGTGTGTGTTTCTAATTGTCCCTCCACCTGACATTGCAATGGTGTCTTTGATTTGGCAAGAAAGAACATGTCTGAAAACACAGCTTTGAAAATCCAAGTTACAAGTTATAGACTGTTATTAGGATGTCAGACAAGTCAGTGGCCGAAGGACAAGGCGAACAATTCACAGTGAAATTCAAAAATAAAAAGATATGCTGCCAAGAGGGGACTCACTGAGCTGCTAGCCCTGTTTCCCCATAATAAGATATTTGCGAGACTGCTAAGCCAGAAAGGCATACTATTCTCACAATTTAAAATGCCAGGCATCTGTAAAGCGAGAAGCCAAGACAGAAGGAAATTTATGATGAAGAATAGGATTGTCACTTAAAAGTCAGGAGAAGGTAAGAGAAAGACCATGTAGCCCAAGTCAATTATTTGGGCTCATCTTCTGGATTTCTCCTCTCTTGAAACGTTTCTTCTCTCTTCCTTCCTTTGTCCTATCTTTTTTATATAATGATTTTTATTTATTGATTAAGTTATTACCTATGTGTCCTATTGCCCCATTGCCCCTCACCCCCCCCCCCACGCATGCCCTCACCCCCCTGTTGTCTGTGTCCATTGGTTAGGCTTATATGCATGCAAATAAGTCCTTTGGTTGATCTCTAGCCTTTGTCCTAACTTTTAACTATTAAACAGCCTAATAGGATCAGCCTGAGTGAATGGGAAAGAACAATACTAACTAAGCCTGTAACTAACAGTGGTAGGACCAAAGGAATACAACTCAAAGGTAGAACAAAATAGTCACGTTTTGCTTTTTATCTATTTAATTGGTTCAAAACCAGATAATGATCATCACCCAAAGATCTGTCAGTTTAATGCAGTGATGGCGAACCTTTTGAGCTCGGCGTGTCAGCATTTTGAAAAACCCTAACTTAACTCTGGTGCCATGTCACATATAGAAATTTTTTGATATTTGCAACCATAGTAAAACAAAGACTTATATTTTTGATATTTATTTTATATATTTAAATGCCATTTAACAAAGAAAAATCAACCAAAAAAATGAGTTCACGTGTCACCTCTGACACGCGTGTCATAGGTTCGCCATCACTGGTCTAGTGAATACAACTCAAGCATTTGTGTGTGCAGGTGTGGGTATGGGGCATGACTGGGATATCGACATATTAAATTGGCCCTTTTTTCTCAGAAATACGGATGGCTGCTGAAGCAGAATCTATCAATGTGGGGCTGACAGACAGATTGCTCAGTTGGACAAATGTATTTGTGTATATGGCATTATGATGGGGAACCATGATAAATAATTCTGCCTGTGTTGCTCAATTTAAGAAACCCTTTTATATGCTCCATTAATTTTAAAATGAGGTGTATGGTTTCTTCTAGGATTTTTATGGTTTCATGACTTACATTTAAGTCCTTTATCCATTTTGAGTTCATTCTTTTTTTAAATTTTGTTTTATTGCTTAAAGTATTACAAAGAATAGGACATATGTCTCCTTTTTTTTCTCCCCTTGACCTTCCCCTGGCCTCTCCTACCCCCCAGTGTCTTGTGTCCATTGGTTATGCTTATATGCATGCATACAAGTCCTTCGGTTGATCTCTTACCCCCCTCCCTCCTGCCCCCCAACCCTCCCTGGCCTTCCCGCTGTAGTTTGACAGTCTGTTCGATGCTGCTCTGCCTCTGTATCTATTTTTGTTCATCAGTTTATAATGGTCTTTATTACCCATAAATGAGTGAGATCATGTGGTATTTTTCTTTCATTGACTGGCCTATTTCACTTATCATAATGCTCTCCAGTTCCATCCATACTGTTGCAAATGGTAAGAATTCCTTCTTTTTTACAGCAGCATAGTATCCCATGGTGTAGATGTACCACAGTTTTCTAATCCATTCATCTGCTGATAGGCACTTGGGCTATTTCCAGATCTTCGCTATTGTAAATTGTGCTGCTATGAACATAGGGATGCATATATCCTTTCTGGTTGGTGTTTCTGGTTTCTTGGGATACATTCCTAGCAGTGGGATCAATGGGTCAAATAGGAGTTCCATTTTTAACTTTTTGAGAAAACTCCATACTGTCTTCCATAGTGGCTGCACCAGTCTGCATTCCCACCAGCAGTGCACAAGTGTTCCTTTTTCTCTGCATCCTCTCCAGCACTTGTCGTTTGTTGATTTGTTGATGATAGCCATTCTGACAGGTGTGAGATGATACCTCATTGTTGTTTTGATTTGCATTCTTGGATGATTAGTGACTTTGAGCATGTTTTCATATGTCTCTTGGCTTTCTGAATGTCCTCTTTTGAAAAGTGTCTATTTAGGTCCTTTGCCCATTTTTTGATTGGATTGTTCATCTTCCTTTTGTTAAGTTGTATGAGTTCCCTATAAATGTTGGAGATTAAACCCTTATCGGTGATAACATTGGCAAATATGTTCTCCCATGCAGTGGGCTTTCTTGTTGTTTTGTTGATGGTTTCTTTTGCTGTGCAGAAGCTTTTCATTTTGATATAGTCCCATTTGTTTATTTTCTCTTTAGTTTCCAATGCCCTAGGAGCTGTATTGGTGAAGAAATTGCTTCGGCATATGTCTGAGATTTTGTTGCCTTCGGATTCCTCTAGTATTTTTATGGTTTCCCATCTTACATCTAAGTCCTTTATCCATTTTGAGTTTATTCTTGTGTATGGTGTAAGTTGGTGGTCTAGTTTCATCTTTTTGCATGTATCTGTCCAATTTTCCCAACACCATTTATTGAAGAGACTGTCTCTGCTTCATTGTATGCTCATGCCTCCTTTGTCAAATATTCATTGAGCATAATGGCTTAGGTCAATTTCTGGGGTCTCTATTCTGTTCCATTGATCTACATGCCTGTTCCTGTGCCACTACCAGGCTGTTTTGAGTACAGTGGCTTTGTAGTAAAACCTGATATCTGGTATTGTGATCCCTCCAACTTTGTTCTTCTTTAGGCAGCAAAATCTTAGACATCTCTCGTAGCAATATGTTTGTGGATACATCACCTAGGGCAAGGGAAACTAAGGAGAAAATAAACAAATGTGACTACATCAAAATAAAAAGCTTCTGTACAGCAAAAGAAACCATCAACAAAATGAAAAGGCATCCCACTGTATGGGAGAACATATTTGGCAATGATACATCTGATAAAGCGTTATTATGCAAAATATATAAGGAACTCATACAACTTAACAAAAGAAAGACAAATAATCCAATTAAAAATGGGCAAAGGACATAAATAGACACTTCTCCAAAGTGGACATACAGGTGGTCAAGAGAATATGAAAAATGCTCAAAGTCATTGATCATCAGAGAGATACAAATTAAAACAACAATGAGGTATCACTTCAGACCTGTCAGAATGGCTATCATCAACAGTGGAAATGCAGACTGGTGCAGCCTCTGTGGAAAACAGTATGGAGTTTCCTCAAAAAGTTAAATATGGAACTCCCATTTGACTCAGTGATCCCACTCCTAGGAATATATCCTAAGAAACCTGAAACACCAATCAGAAAGAATGTATGTATCCCTATGTTCATAGCAGCACAATTTACAATAGCTAAGATCTGTAAACAGCCCAAGTGCCTATTAGTAGACAAGTGGATAAAAGGGCTGTGGTACATTTATACCATGGAATACTATGCAGCTGTAAAAAAGAAGGATCTCTTACTCTTTGGGACACCATGGAGGGACCTGGATAGTATTATGCTAAGTGAAATAAGTCAGTCAGAGAAAGACAAGTATCCCATGATCTCACTCATATGTGGAATCTAATGAACAAAATAAACTGTTGAACAAAATAGATCCAGAGACAAAGAAGCATCGAACAGACTGTGGAATCTCAGAGGGAAGGCAGGAAAGGGTAAGTGAGTGGGAAGAGATCCACTAAAGAACTTGTATGCTTATATGCATAACCTATGGACACAGACAATAGGGTGGTGAAGGCCTGGGGCAGGGGGTGGGGCGGGCTAGAAGAGGTCAATGGGAAAAAAGGGGACCTATGTAATACTTTCAACAATAAAGATTTTTAAAAAATTGTTAAATGATGATAATTTTAAAAAGTAAACTCAAAAAGAAATCAGTGTTTGCCAGGGGTTGCAGGAGAAGGGAGGGAAGGATGATCAGACAGGCATAGAGGAATTTTGGGGGCAGTGAAACTACTGTGTCTGATACCATAATGGTTCAGTGGTAACAAATGTGCCACACTAATATGAAATGTTAATAATAAGGGAAACTGTATATATGTTGAGAGTGCTGGGTATATGGGAACTCCCTGTACTTCCTGCTCAATTTTTCTATAAATCTCAAACTGCTCTAAAAAACCAATGTCTATTAATTAAATATTAATAAACTTTTAATTTTAGAGTAGTTTTAGATTTGCAAAATTAACAAGGATAATGTGGAGAGTTCTCACATTTCATTTAGTTTTCCATGTCACCTTAGGCTCTTCTGGGTTATCACATTTTCTCAGCTTTGTTCTTATTTTTGATGACCTTGACAGGTTTTAGGATTATTGATTAGGTATTTTGTAGAATTGTCCCTCAATTGGTTTTTGTGTGATGTTTTTCTCATCATTAGACTGGGATTATGTGTTTTTGGAAGGAAGGTCACAGAAGTCAGGTGCCATTCCCATCACATTGTATCAAGAGTACATACTATCAACGTAACTTCTCACTGTTAATATTGACCTTGATCACCTGACTGAGGTAGCGTTTATCAGATTTCTCTATGGCAAAGTGACTCTTTCCCCCTCTCCCTTTCCATATTGTCCTCTTTGGAAGAGTCGCTATGTATATATACCACAAGCTTAAAGAATGAGGTGTTATGTTCTATCTCCTTAAGGGCATCTACATAAATTATTTGGAACTCTTCTCCATAGGAGATTGTTTATTATGTCCCATTTATTCAACCATTCATATCAGTGTAGATGAATAGATGTTTATGTTATACTTTGATTTATAATCCAATACTACGTTATTTTGTTCAGATTGTTACAGCTCTTTTAGTTGGCTTCTGTTTCCCATTAAAATACCCCTATCATTTTTTTTTGAGCATTTTTAAGCTTTCTGGCATTACAAGATGCTCTAGGATCAGGTGGGGGACTAGCCAACCTGATTTTTGGAATATTGAACCAGCCTTGCACACCTGGAATCAATCCTTCTTGATTGTAGTATATAGTTATTTTTAGATTTGATTTGCTAATATTTTATTGAGGATTTTTGCACCTATATTAATGAGAGATAATGGTCTGCTTTCCTTTCTTGTAATCTCATCTTATTTTCGTGTCAGGATAATGGTGGCCTCGTGGAATGAGTTAGGAAGTATTCCCTCTGGAAGAGATTGTGGAGTATTAGTATAATTTCTTCCTTAAATGTTTGGTGGAATTTACCAATGAAAATATCTGTGCCTGGTGATTTTATTTTGGAGGTTATTTTATTGATCCTGTTTCTTTAATAGATAATCTTACTAGTCTTATACTTATTTTTCCTTGTTTTCATTTTGGTGTTTTAAGGAATTGTTCCATTTACTCCAAATAATAAAAGTTGTGGACATGGAATTGTTCACAATATTTATGTTTTCCTTCTATGCCCAGGGAACAGTAGAGATGACCCCTCATTAATTCCTAATATTGGTAATTTGCGTCTTCTCTTTTTTTCTTGGTTAGCGTGGCTATTGTTTTATCAATTTTACTGTATATATATATATATATATATATATATATATATATATATATAGAGAGAGAGAGAGAGAGAGAGAGAGAGAGAGAGAGAACCAGCTTTTGGTCTTGTTGATTTTTTTCTATTTTTTTTTCATTGAGTTTTGCTCCAATTTTTATTATTTCCTTTCTTCTGCTGACTGCAGGCTTCAATTGCTCTTATTTCTCTAGTTTCCTAAAGTGGAAGCTTCAGTTATTGATGTTTTGCTCTCTTTAATTTTCTAATATATCTATTTTTAATTTTTTTTTGGCTGCTGCAAAGCCTTATTGTTTCCATTTGGTCCAATGCATGGGAGAGGGCTTCAGGGTGGTTAAAGGAATGGCTAGTAGTTTTGGGGAAAGGCTCAGGCAAGAGCCAGACCCCAGGGGAATGCAGAGGGGCCCCTCAGAGGCCTCTGGGCTCCACAGGCTCCTAGTTGTGCTGGAGGGTGAGCCCTTGGAAGAAGAGATCCTCTCCCAGCCCAGCCTGGGGGCGGCAGCCTGCGGAGGTGAGTCAGGTGTGGCCCAGCTTCTTGATGAGTTTCACCTGCTCACCCCGGAAGCGGTTCTCCCGGGAGTCCCGCAGCTGAGGGTCTGCAGCTCCAAGAGGGCCTGGCTCAGGTTCCTCTCCCAGGCCAGGGCGGCTTCCATGGCGGCCTGAGTTTCACCCACTCACTGTGGGGCGGCTTCAGCACGACCTGGAGAGAATGCGGCCACCTCGCTGGTTTTGCATCTTTAAGAGATGCTCAGCGCCCTCGTACTTCTTCTGTGCCAACTCCTGGAAGAAGTGGACTCCACCCTCCAGAACCACATTGTCGGGTGGAAACAGGAGCCCAGAGAGAGGTGGGTGTGGGAGGCCCTCAGATGCAGGTTGGCCCGGCGGGTGACCGCAGCCTCCACCTCCGTGGAATAATTCTGACCAATGTGGGAGCTCATGGCTGTTCGGCAATAAGGAGTTAAGGTGGAAAAAAACAAACTGTGTTGGCTGGTCCCGGAAGTGGTTCTGAAGGTGGTGACTGGATGAGACGCTGGAGAGTGGCTAGGCTGGAGGCTGAAAGAAGGGGCATCCCTGGGTCTGTTCTGTCCAAACACTGTTGAAGCAAGAGACAGATCCCGGACCACAAAGGACACTATCCTAATGTATGTATTTAATGCTATAAATTTCTTTCTAAACACTATTTCTGCTGCATCCCACAAAATTTAATAAGTTGTATTTTCGTCTTTGTTTAGCGTTAGTTAAAAATATTTTACAAGTTTCTCTTGAGATTCTTTTTTAATCCGTTTGGTATTTCAAAGTGTGTTGTTTAATTTCCAAATATTTGGGGATTTTCCAGCTGTCTTTCTGTTATTTGTTTCTAGTTTAATTGTATTGTGGTCTGAGAACATATTTTGTATGATTTTTTTTTTATTTTTAAAAAGTTGTTAAGATATGTTTTATGGCCCAGAATGTGATCTATCTTGGCGAATCTTCCAAGCTTGAGAAGAATGTGTATCATGCTGTTGTTGGATGGAGTCTTCTATAAATGTCAATTAGATTAAGTTGATTGAGGGGGTCATTCAGGCCAGCTGTTTCCTTATTGATTTTTCTCTCTGCTTGATCTAGCAATTATTGATAGGGTGGGGCTGAAATCTCCAACTATAATAGTGGATTTCTCATTTTGTCTTTTCAGTTCTGTCAGTTTTTGCTTCATGTATTTTGGTGTGCTATTGTTAGGTGCATACATGTTTAGCAATGTTGTGTTTTCTTAGAGAATTGACATGTTTAGATCATTAGCATTTAATTATTAATATATGGGTTAATATCAACTATGTTTGTAATTTTTAAATTTATTCCCAGAGGCTTCTTTTTCTACCTTCTCTTGTTTTAATTGAGCATTTTATATGATTTTTATCTCCTCTTTTGGTGTAGCATTTATATTAATAGAAACTTCTTAGTGGTTGCCCTAAAGTTTAAGATATACATTATTAACTAATAAAAGTCTATCTTCAAATAACACTTGTATTTCATGTGTTGTATAGGCACCTTATAACGGTGTATTTGCAATTCCTTCTTCCCCTCCCTTGGGACTTTAATCACACAATACATTGTTACTATTATTATTTATACAATTATCTACACTAATAAAAGAGAAACATGCAAATTGGTGTCACTCTGCTATACCCACCAGCCAATCAGAGCGATTATGCAAATTAACCCCACAAAGATGGTGGTTAATTTGCATATGCAGGCATGAAGTGAAGACTGAAGACGACTGAAGATGGTGGGGCCACAGAGCTGGAGCAAGCAGGAGGCTTGGGTTTCTCCCTGTGATGGAGGAAGCCAAGCTTCCCGCAGGCCCTGGACTCCATTCAAGGAGTGGCTGGGCACCTGGGTTGCTGGGGGTGACCCAGCTTTCAGCCAGCCCTGGCCTCTGCTCAAGGAGCTGGAAGAAAACAAAAAAAAATGGAGGGGCTGGGAGAAGCTGGAGTGGAGAAGCCAAGCCTTGCTGCTGTGGCTGGACCAAAGGCCTGGGTCCCAGGTGCCAAAGGAAAACCGGTGCTGGCAGCCAGGGGAAGGAAGGCCTATTGCATGAATCTTTGTGCAACGGGCCACTAGTATTTTAAATAAAGAAAAAGAAAACTATTTTATTTTAGCTTCATTTGTTCCTTCTCTGATGCTCTCCCTACCTTTATATAGAACCAAGCTTCTAACTTATATAATTTTATTTCTGCCTTAGGAAAGTATTTTAACATTTCTTACAGGGCAGGTGTGATGGTGATGTATTTTCTTGTTGTTTGTCTGAGAACTACTTTATTTCTCTTTCATTTATTTTATTTTATTTTTTATTTTTTTAAAATATATTTTATTGATTTTTTACAGAGAGGAAAGGAGAGGGATAGAGAGTTAGAAACATCAGTGAGAGAGAAATATTGATCAGCTGCCTCCTCCACACCCCCTACTGGGGATGTGCCCACAACCAAGGTACATGCCCTTGACCGGAATCAAACCTGGGACCTTTCAGTCTGCAGGCCGACGCTCTATCCACTGAGCCAAACCAGTTACGGCTGTTTTTACTATTTCTCTTTCAGTTTTGAAGGATAACTTCTCTGGATATAGAATACCAGGTTGGTGATTTTTTTTATTTCAAAAATTTAAATACTTCATTCAATTCTCTTCATGGTTTCTGATGAGAAGACAGATATGACTAATATTTGTTTTTATTCTCTGGCTTAAAAGATTTCTCTTTGTTTTTCTGCAGTTTGAATATGACATGCCTGTGTGTGTGTTGTATTTATACTGCTTGGTACTCTCTGAGCTTCCTAGATATAGTTTGCTGTCTGTCACTAATTTTGGAAACTTCTCATCCATTATTATTTCAAAAATTTCTTCTGCTCTGTTCTCTTTATTGTCTTTTTGGTATTTCAATTACACACATTATTTTTTTGAAATCTCCCCAGTTCTTGGAGGAGATCCTGGTTTTCTTTTTAAAAATTAACTCCTCTTTGTGTTTCAGTTTGAAAAGTTTCTGTATGACTTATCTTCAGGCTCACTGATTCCTCAGCTCTTTTGAGTCTATTGAGTCCACTGAAGGCATTCTTCATATCACTTGCAGTGGTTTTGACTTCCAGCATTTCCTGTTGATTCTTCCCATATCTTCTGTTGGTGCATGTTATATATTCTTTCCATTAAAGCCATTATCACATTAGTTATAGTCATTCCAAATACCCTGCCATTTAAGTCCAACATCTTTGTCACATCTGAATCTGGTTCTTATGCTTACTTTGTCTCTTCAGACTGTTTTCTTGCTTTTTGGCATGGCTTATATTATTTAAATTAAAAGTTTGATATTTTTAATGGGTAATAGGAATTGAGATAAAAGGCCTCTGCTGTGAAGATTTATGTTAGTCTAGGAGTTGGGCTTTGTTTTTATGTTTGCTATAGCTAATGGTGCCAGAGTCTTCAAATCCCTCTGGTGTTCTTGTTTTTGTCTTGCCTGTTGACTTTGAACTTCCCTACGTACTTCTGAGAGAGGATCTGTGTCTTTCAGCTGCAATCTACTATTATTATACTGGAGCCCTGTTAGTATGGTGATCAGGTGTGAAGGAGACAAAGCATTCTATAATATTCCAATTAAATCTCAGCTTTTAGTGAACCTGTGATTGAACTATGATCATCACAAGTGTTTCTTCTTGTATATCTTCACCCCTTCCAATTAGACGAGATAGAAATTCTAGAGGGGACTGTAGTGAGAGGATCTATGGGATAAGGCTTTGGAAAAGTATTTTGTCCTGAAGACTAGGCCTTTGTTATGAAGAAGGCTCTGGACCTATTTTACCAGGATTACTGCTCTCCCTGCTTAAGCCACGAGGGGACCTTTCTTGGCTCTTCACCATGAGAACCTAAGTGGGGATAAGGCCTAAGAAAATGTGGAGGCCCTCCTAAGACTGTGGCCCCAAAGAGTCTCTCAGTCTCAGGCTAGGCCAGTCGTGGGCAAACTACGGCCCGCGGGCCGGATCCGGCCCGTTTGAAATGAATAAAACTAAAAAAAAAAAAAAGACTGTACCCTTTTATGTAATGATGTTTACTTTGAATTTATATTAGTTCACACAAACACTCCATCCATGCTTTTGTTCCGGCCCTCCAGTCCAGTTTAAGAACCCATTGTGGCCCTCGAGTCAAAAAGTTTGCCCACCGCTGGCTAGGCTATACTCAAGCTCTAGCAATCCACCAACATTACTATTTAAGTGTTCTAATAGTTTATAGCTCCAGTGGCTTCTGTTCAGGTAAGCAGATATGGCTGTGACTCTCTTGATTTGCTCATCTCTCCAAATTTTATCATGGTGGTTTACCTTGAAAACTGAGTTCTCTGACAGGTCCCAGACAACTCATTGATTTTCAGTTTGTCCATCTTTATCTTCTTGTAAGGATGGAAGTGATGACTTTTAAGCTCTATACATGCCAGAGCAGAAACTGGGAGCTATTGTAATTATTTTTGAGGATTAATTACCACAAATCTTTATACCTCAGAAAGATATTTTCTTTATTTTACAGATAAAGAAATGGGGCTTTAGTGAGGCTAAGTTATGTGTTTAAGATCATGGGTCTGCAGGTCTAAATGGTTCTAAAATCTGTATACATAGCTTCTTTGAAAATAGCTAACAAGCTATCAATTTTATGCATATGTATATTTATATATTGAAATGTTTCTTGTTTTTAAATCTGTGCCTACATTTTGTGGACTTCAGGTGTAGGGCAGGTTATTATCATTGGTTCAGGCAATTAATTATCATTTCTTCTTTGTCCATATTCTACTCTCATTCTCCCTCTTCTAGCCCCCACCAGGAGCAACCACTGAAACATGCTTAATCTGTATCATTTTATTCAGGTTTGCTCTCATAAAATGTGCTTTGTATTATATGCATGTATCTTAATTTACATAATTGCTACTTTCTTATGCATTTCATTCAGTTTATTTATTGTGTTCTCAGCACTGTATTTTTAAGATACATCCATATCGCTCTGGGTATACATGGTTGGCTGGTTCAAACTACTCTACAGTGTTCCAGCTTTATTATTTTTTATAAAAATTGTACATAGTCATTGTAGAGAAAAGCTCAATATGAGAAAGTGAAAGCCAGGAAATAGTGATCACTGGAAATTGCATCCTAAGATAAATAGAACTATCATATTGGTTCCTGTAAGAAATTTCTTGCACATATATAAAAATGCATTGTGTTTATTCAGTTATACCTACATAGGACCACACTGCACATATATTATAACTGGCCCCTTTCATTCAACTCTATTTTATGGAGATCATCTCATGCAACAAATATAGATCCACAGCCTGGCTTTTAATGACCACTCAGTACTACATTGTATGGTTGCGCCATACATAAACTGTTCCCTCATTTATGGGTAGTTTGCTTTCACTTTTTATTTATTACAAACAGTGCTTTACTAAACAGCTTTCTGCAGACATCTTTTCCCACTTGTGCACTAATCTCTTCAAAGTAAATACTCTGTACTCTGCATGGATTGGGCCCGGTTTCACTCTACCCACAAAATTTATGCCTTGTCTACTGCTTTATGTTGCCCAAAGACTTAAGAGCTAAAGTGGCTTCAGCAACTAAATTCTGTGAGTTTATAAGTTTATGATCATTGGTGGCATAGGAGAAGAAGTCACAAAAGAGAGAGGCCATTTTATCAGCTCTGCTCCAGTAAGTGGGACCATGGAGAAAAATTTATCCTATATAATAAAAGCCTAATATGCCAAGTATCTGACCTTTCGACAAGTTGCTGTGACACGCACTGACTACCAGGAGGAAGGTGCTCCAACTGGTAGGTTAGCCTGCTGCTGGGGTCCGGCCGATCGGGAATTGGGTGAGATGGGCCGGACATGCCCTAGAGCCCTCCCGCAGTCCCTCCCTGGCCCCGATCGTGCTCCAGTGGGGGTTCCTCGGCCTGGCCTGTGCCCTCTCACAATCTAGCACCCCTTGGGGGATGTTGGAGAGCTGGTTTTGGCCCAATTCCTACAGGCCAGGTGGAGGGACCCCACCGATGGACGAATCCGTGCACCGGGCGTCTAGTGTATGTATATAGATAAGTGATCTTTCATGGTGCCATCTAGTGGAGCTGCTGGCTTCAATTGTAAGCTGTCTTCTCATCCATGGCCCTGCACCATTCCATCAAGGCACCTTATACCTACCTGACTTTCTAGTATCCTGGTACTGAGGAAACAGACACCACTATCCCATCTCTGTCTTTTATTTTGTGGCTGGATAAGTGCAACAAAATTAGGTGTCAGAAGTTAGTAGTTTACATAATTTGATTGAAATTAGAGTTCAACACTAACTCTGATGGAATCAGGTTCTTTTCTAAATGTTGTTCTTGACACTAAATGTGCCAAAATTATTTAGAGGAATGTTATTCTCCTATTATTTACAACTCAGAAACATTTATGCCAAGAAACCTCTTTGGTAACTGCTTTCTCAAGATATTTTGGGCCAAGATTGGAAAACTCAGGAAATTTAGACACATATGTTTGGATACTTGTTCTTAAATAAACCAAATGTTTCCTCCTTTCAATTTTTAACATGTTGGTTTCTTATTTGTAGTTCTAATTCAGCCTTCTGATAAATCAAACATTCTAGTTTCCGGTTTGCTTTTGGGGGATGGGGAACAAAACTTTTTGTTCAGAAGGAAATGAAAAACACCTTACCTTGGAGGTAAGCATAGGATATTAGAAACACCTAATTACATGTAACTGAGGTGCTAGTGGAAAAAGTATTTTGTTATGACAATTTGCTTAGGCTTTCCTTAGCCAATTTGAACATGGAAATAATTAAGCTTTGATTTTAAAAATATTCAATGAAATAAATCAATGTTTTTACACTGCCAGAATGAGTAAACAAACAGTTGGGAGGCTGTTGATTTTGCTATTTACTATAATGGTATATTTTGCTCCTGGGCCCATGTGATAAAGTTATGTTTATGATATTTTCATGTACATTGAACTGGACCAGCATCCTTTTTTCCTTATAGATATAATTGGCACATAACACTGTATACACTTAAAGTATACAACATACTCATTTCACACGTTTTTATTGTGAAGTGATTGCCAAAATAAGTTTAGTTAACATCTATCCCCTCACATAGTTACAAATGCTTTTTTTCTTGTGATGAGAACTTTCACAATCTGCTCTGTTAGCGACATTCCTTTCTCTCTTCTTTGTTGATCATTCCATTTTCCCATTGTGCTCTGGCCCTGTGTGGAGGCCTTTTGCTACCACTATGCTCTGCACTTCTGTTCAGCTCAGAGATATCCTGAGCCAATTTAGCTCAAGAGGAAGGAGATTTTCCCTTTCAGTGGAAAGCCACTTCAGCCAGAGGTGCATAATCTGACTCCTAATCGATCATGCTTCATTTCTTTAAATTAAATCTTTACTGTTGAAAGTATTATATATGTTCCCCTTTCTCCCCCATTGACCCCCTTTCAGCCCACCCCCACCCCCACCCCAGGCCTTCACCATCCTATTGTCTGTGTCCATGGGTTATGCATATATGCATACAAGTTCTTTGGTTGATCTCTTCCCACCCACCCACCCTCCCCCACCTTCCCTCTGAGATTCATCAGTCTGTTCCATGCTTCTATGTCTCTGGATCTATTTTGTTCAACAGCTTATTTTGTTCATTAGATTCCACATATGTGTGAGATTATTCCACACTCTGTTCCATGCTTCCGTGTCTCTGGATCGACTCCGTTCATCAGTTTATTTTGTTCATTAGATTCCACATATGAGTGAGATCATGTGATACTTATCTTTCTCTGAATGGCTTATTTCACTTAGCATAATACTCTTCAGGTCCCTCCATGCTGTCTCAAAGGGTGAGAGATCATGCTTCTTTTTGACCAGCAAAAGTAGCCTTGCTCTTTCAGTTTGGTAGTTTTCCTCTATCAAGGGCCTTATACCACTTTTCTCTGTGACTGGGCCCCCATGGCTATGGATTTGTCATAGTCTTGTCACATCTTCTACATGGCAGGATGCATGACCTCTGCTCTCCGTATATCAGGGTGCATTCTTGGTCTCATTGCCGAAGAGTTCCTGGGGTATCTATTCTGGGAGTCAGCCAACAGTCCCCAAGCCCCCTTGGGGATAAAATTCAGGGGGATAAAATCCTCTAGGACTTAGGGCAAGTTACTTATCCTCTCTACACCTAGTTTGCTAGTTTGTAAAATTGGTATAATATGAGTTTTCACCTTAAAAGATGTCTGTGAGGATTAAGCAAAGTTAATATTTTAAAGTGCTTGGAGCAGCGCCTTGGCCATAGGAAGGGGTATGTGAAGGGCTAGGGATTACTAATACCATCAAAATACTGAGAGCTCATGACAGTCAAAGCTGGAACCCTGTTCTATGGCTCATGACCCACAGTGACCCTGATTACTTGAACAGTTATAAGCATAACTCCAAAATATTCCTATTTTGGAACACTTAATTTGAACATAAATTAGTGTCTTTTAAATGGAGATTTCAAATGGACTCTATATTAAAATTAGGAAAATATAACATTCTGTTTAAACCAGGGCCATTTGCTTTTTAAGATAAAATTATTTACAGTTTATTAATGTGTTTGAGTTTTGACACCCTCCTGAGCTAAAATAAAAAACACACACGTTCCATTCATACCCATAAACACACAATTGTTCCTCTCTTAGAGATGTTCTCCGGTGCTAGTTTGTATTTTCTTATGTTTTTCAATCATTAGTTGGAACAAATAATCTGATGTAAAAAAATGCTATTCCATTAAAATACCCTCAAATTCCCAGCAAACCATTGTGAAGGTCTTATTGTATTTAGAACAGAGAAACAGTGTGAAAAAATAAACTGCTTTGCTTATATCATGTCTATAAACAAATCAACTGGCGTGGCAAGTGAACACACTTGATTAAAGGGTACCCTCCCTTTCTGCATCTGTTAGCGATATACCTGTACAGGTATGCTGCCTTAGTGTCCTGTAATTGCTGTAACAAGGCCGGGGGAAGGTCAAGTGGGGGGGGGCGGGGGG
This sequence comes from Myotis myotis, assembly GCF_014108235.1. NCBI lineage: Eukaryota > Metazoa > Chordata > Mammalia > Chiroptera > Vespertilionidae > Myotis > Myotis myotis. Next base: position 119,413,828 of record NW_023416346.1, on the reverse strand, counting down.
GAAGGAGACATATGTAATACTCTTTGTAATACTTTAAGCAATAAAACAAAATTAAAACAAACAAAGAAAAAACAAATTACCACAATATTAATGTCTTTTTGTTTAATATATTTTATTGATTTTTTTTTTACAGAGAGGAAGGGAGAGAGATAGAGAGTCAGAAACATCGATGAGAGAGAAACATCGGCCAGCCGCCTCCTGCACATCCCCCACCGGGATGTGCCCGCAACCCAGGTACATGCCCTTGACTGGAATCGAACCTGGGACCTTTCAGTCCGCAGGCCGACGCTCTATCCACTGAGCCAAACCGGTTTTGGCCACAATCTTAATGTCTTAAAACAGCACGAATTTATTAAGTTCTGGAGGTCAGAATATAAAATGGGTCCAAGGGCTGCGTTCCTTTCTGGGGGCTCTTGAGGAGAATGTGTTTGTTGCCCTTTTCAGTTTGCAGTGGTTCCCAACCTTATTTTGGCCACGCCCCACCTAAGCATCTCTAAAATCCTGAAGCCCTCCCTCCGTGACATAGAATTCTTATTATTCAAAAACTGAACTCCTATTCACATGGAGGAAGCCTAAAAGGCCATTAACTTGGTCTAAACAAGCTTCCAAAGAACATGACATCCATGAAAAAGAAAAGGACAAAATGATAGTTGAAGTACTGAGGAAGAAATCACTGAGAAATAAAAAAAATAATAATATGAAGTGATATGAAAAATAGCAAATAAAGTTTTAAAAAATAATAGAGAACTGAAATGAATAAATATGTCACTATATATATATATATATATATATATATATATATATATATATTTTAAATATATTTTATTGATTTTTTACAGAGAGGAAGGGAGAGAGATAGAGAGTTTAGAAACATCGATGAGAGAGAAACATCGATCAGCTGCCTCCTGCACACCTCCTACTGGGGATATGCCCGCAACCCAGGTACATGCCCTTGGCCGGAATCGAACCTGGAACCTTTCAGTCCGCAGGCCGACACCCTATCCACTGAGCCAAACCGGTTTCGGCAACAATATATATTTATATACTGTACTAGAGGCCCAATGCATGAAATTCATGCAAGAGTAGGCCTTCCTTCCCCCAGTGCTGGCACCAGCTTCCCTCTGGCATCTGGGACCCGGGCTTTCCTCCGCTGCCCGCAGGCACCCAGGACCCAGGTTTCCTTTGTAGCTCTGGCTTCGTCCAGAAGGTCTCAGGTCTAATTAACATATTACATTTTTATTATTATAGATATGAGGCCCCTAGAACCATAAGAAATGCAGAGAATTCACTGTTAAGAATTCATTCTTGAATTGCCCCCCTTAAAAATTAAATTGCCTCCCTGTGGGGCCTGTGCCCCATGTTGGGAACCACTGTAAGGCTGTCTGTGCTGCTTGCTTCATGGCTCTTTCCTCCATTTTTTAAAGTCAACAGCATAGCATCTTCAAGTTCCTTTCTGACTCTGACTTTCTTGCTTCCCTGTAATTACATTGGCCCATCCAGATAATCTACCAATCTCAAGATCCTTAACTTAATCAGATCTGCAAAGTCCTTTTTGCCATGTCCTCATTACATGGTAAAGTAACATCTTTGCAGGTCCTGAGGATTAGGTCATGGACATCTTTGGGGGTCATTACTGTACCTTGTATCTACCACAGATGTACTCAGTGCCATCAGGCATATGACACTTCAGCTCCTGTCCTTATTTTTATATGAGTTTGCAGATAGTAACTGTGATGAATTCCTATCAGTGGGTCTCGTCATTTTTTTTCTCCCTTTCCTCATAAATCTTTCCACACATTTAAACAAGTCAGATAGCTTTTAGTTTTTTCTTAAATGAGGAAAACATGCTAGAGTTTTGTGGGAAAGGATTTAATGAGAAAGACACCCCCACACTATTTGACAGCTCCAGGAAGGAAGCAAACTTTGAAGATGAAAGTACAGCAGCAAAGAATTACATGACACCAAATAATGACATGGGTCTTTAAAGCCATTTGAGAAAATAGATATGATTTGGTCCTTATCAGTTTTCCTGGGAGAAAATTAGGAATGTGGGTGTCTGAATTAGCAAATTCAAAGAGTGGTCATAGAGATCTTAAGAGCAAGGAAAGAGGTTTCCTGGGCTCTGCATTTCCAGCTCTGGGCACACTGAGGTGATTGTTAAATGATCCTTTATAATAAAACCCTAATATGCAAATCGACTGACCGGCAGAATGACCAGTCACTATGATGCGTACTGACAACGAAGGGGCAGACGCTCAGTGCAGGAGGTGCCCCCTGGTGGTCAGTGTGCTCCCACAGGGGGAGCGCCACTCAGCCAGAAGTCAGGCTCATGGCTGGCGAGCCCAGTGGCAGTGGCGGGAGCCTCTCCTGCCTCTGCAGCAGCGCTAAGGAACAGCGAGCTGAGCAGTAAGGAGCAGTGAGCAGGCGGGTGGTAATGAGTGAGGGGTCCCAGACTATGAGAGGGATCCCCGACTGCTGGCTTAGGCCCCATACGGCAGGTGGACATCCCCTGAGGGGTCCCGCACTGCAAGAGGGCACAGGCCAGGCTGAGGGACCACCCCCACCAGTGCACGGATTTTGTGCACCAGGCCTCTAGTTAGAGAATAAATGACTTGTTGAAAGCATTCAAGGAACAGTTTGGGCCTTGGAAAGGATCTGGCCTTTGAAATACAACCTGTAAAAAAATGATGGGTTTAATATGCCAGGAAGGAGTGAACCATCACCTTCAGTTTTATTTCTAACTGCTGACTCACACAGCTGTCATTGATTCTTGCTGTCTTGATGCAAAAGAAACCAGAAACTAAGCCTTGGTATCACTCTCCTCTTTCCTTGAAAGATGAAATATCAGAACTGCTTCTCTGTTTATTTTGCTCACACATTACTATTGTTTAAAGCACAATTTTCAAATTCATTTCTAGCTAAGTGGATTGATTTTTTTTTTATTACCCATGCTGAGCAGTTGACAGTAATGATTTATTGCATCTCTGGGATTTCTGCAGCTCCATACAACTCATGGTTTGATTCACAGTTTTCCTAATGGCTTTTGTGTTGGTGGTGTTTGCTCTGAGAGCTTCTGTAAAGTGATGCACCACTGAGAGCAGTGAACTCTGGTCCTGTGCTCTGGCCTTAGTTTTGTTTTTCCCCAGCTCTGTGACCGTAGTGACAGTAAGGGGAGAAAAGACTCATAAACAGAGGTGACATGCTGCCTTCTGCTTTCCTAGGAACTATAACCATTGTAGCACTGTTCTACAAGCAGGAGTCAGGTTGGCTTGAAAGGAGGTTTAGGGGGAACTGAGAGAGAAGGGTAAATGGGTAAATTTCAAGGAGATGGCTTACTTCCCATACTTCATAACAACAACAAAAATGGCAACCTACTGTACCAACCATGTGACATGTATTAGTCCAGACATTGGCAAAAAACAGCCCGTGTGCTCAATTTTGGCCCTACCTGTTTTTGTAAATAAAGTATTATTGAAACAACGGCATGGTCATTAATTTACCTAATGTTTATGGCTACTTTTTATGCTACAATGGCAGATTTGAGTAGTTACACAAAGACTATATGACCTATAAAACTGAAAGGATAGGCCTTTTTCAGAAGTTGTTTGCCAATCCTCTTAGTCCACTTAATCTTCATGATGTGAAGTAGATTTTGGTAATAACTCCATTTCACAGAAGAGGAACCTGAGACTTCGAGATTTGTAACGTGCTTAAGGTCTTACAGCTATTAAGAGGTGGAGAGACAGCCCTGGCCGGTGTTCTCAGTGGTTACAGCATTAGCTCATCCACCAAAGGGGCGTGGGTTTGATTCCTAGTCAAGGGCACGCACCTGGATTGCAGGTTTGATCCCTGGCCCTGGTTGGGGCACCTGCAGGCGGCAACTGATCAATGTGTGTCTTCGATGTTTCTCTCTCCCTGTTTTCCTCCCTCCCTTCCACTCTCTCTAAAAATCAATGGGAAAAATATCTGTGGGTGAGGATTAACAACAACAACAAAGAGAGATAGAGACACAGAATTAGAACTCAGGGAGTCTATCACATACTGTCTTGGAAAGTTACTCAGAGAATACAGTGATTGCTAAGCCTGTCACATTAGCATGTCTTGTTTCTTTCCATCCTTACAAGGTATTGCTTTGTAAAATCTTTCTAGATTATGTCATTGTCTATTGTCTAATGGATTTATGGAACTTAAGATTTTTAACTCAAAACTACCTATTAACAAATCAGACCATTTGTTGGTGTTAGAGCAGGTGTGGGGAAACTTTTTTCTTCTAAGGGCCATCTGGATATTTATAACATCATTCAAGGGCCATACAAAATTATCAACTTAAAAACTAGCCTGCTATATTTGGTCAAGCATTTAATTAACTCACCCCTAATGCCTTGTTAGGGCCAGACCAAATGATTTCATGGGCCTTACATGGCCCACAGGCCAGATGTTCCCCACCCTTGGTGGAGATCATTGCTTCTCACTCATGGCTACACACTGAAGTAAGTTCAGGAGCTCTAAAAGTACTAACACCAGGTTCCATGGCTCTCAAGTTCTGATTTACTGGTGTAGAATGCAGCTTGGCACGGTGACTTTTAAAAGCTCCCCAGGTGATTATAATGTGCAACCAGGGTTGAGAACCACTAGTGTAGATATTTGTAAGTCTGGCCCTGAAAGATGTTGGTCATAATGTGAAGTCTAATATACTGAGTAAACCAACAATACAATAGGAAGGAAGAAAAGAAGGACAAATAATTCATATTAGAAGCACAAGCCCATTCTGAAAATGTTGCAAGTATGTGAACCCAACTGCAAGAAATATTCTGTACACCATCTATTTTATGATAATAAAGACAGTTGCATTATGTTCTAGAATTAATGTTATTTGTATATAATCATACTTATATAAATTATATATAAATTGCACATATATGTAATTTGCCCAGGGTGAGAGGAGACACTCATAGTTGGAGAGGAATAATGGAAAAATTTAACATCTTCCTTTAAAAGGGTATATATGGCTTATGCATTCATTCAAAAGCTGCAGTATATTTCTTCTAAAAATGTTTCTTTTGAGTTTCTTCATATTTTAATCTTTACTGAAGGGCAAATTAAATCAGAGCTGATTTAGACACATGGGGTTCATTAACTGACGGCTGCCTCATGGATTTACATCACAATCCTCACCAGCAAATATTGAGCAAGCCCTGATAGGAGACTTGCTGACACTGGGTTGGTGCCTCATCTCCCAAAAAGTGCACCTTCACTGCAGTGCCTGGCGCAACATAATCACAGCCTCAATTCCAAATAAATATCTCACTCCTCAGATTCTTTCCACTGTTTCTATTGGCACTGATGATGGAGCCAATATTGTTAAAACAGCATGAGGCTGAACATTTACCCATGAGCTGAGTTCAACAAGCTGTCTGTACCGGCTGGTACATCATTCCAGGAAGAATAATGAAATTATTAAACATCAGAGATAGGTTTACAAGATTTTTCTGAACTATCAAAGGTCACACATGTTTTCTTGGAGACTGCGAGAGAGAAGTAGGGTATGCATATAAAATATCAAAGACATCTCACAGGTTTATGTCTATGCAAAAGTGGCTCCCCCTTTTCCTTTTTTAGGCAGGGCTGCGAAGGAACACAGCATTCCTCTGTGCTCTGGCTGGTGGCGAGCAAATGTATGCTTTAGAATTAGAGCTCAGGAGATTTATGGGATGTTAACATGTCAAGTCTTGGTAACCTCTCAAAAAGGCCACTTGTGAAGTCAGACGGTCATCAGTCACAGAAGCCGATGCATCTGTCTTCTGAGAAATCCCTCAGAAATGTCTTCCAGGAAGGTTATGAAAGATGAAAAATCTCAATACAGTGAAAAGATATTCTATAAATGTGAATTTTTGCTGCTTCTGGCAACTTCTGAGCACTCCCTCAATTGAGAAATGACAAAATGATACATGCATAGAATCTATTGAAGAAAATGCTAAAATTGATTAAAGGCAGCTGTACAAGGATCAATAAGAGCATATTTATGTAACATACATCAATATAAGGCTATCCTAAGTGCATTTATTAAAACACACTCATGCAACAGCAAGATGGAAACTTGTGCTCAGCTAAAATTAGATAATGCTTCCTACAGTCAGCCAAACACACCAACCTGACTCTGATATTGTATAAAAGTGATTTGATTATGACATCAAAGGGAAGTCTGTACAATGTTGAAAGATGTGGACAGAAAAGGAGATAATATTAAGTCTAACGGTAACGGAGGATCTTAGTCGTTGGCATCTTTGGCACGTCAGACATAATCAGTACTTAGAGTCGGGACATGCTTTGTTGTACAGACACAGTGAATGAAACAGGGATCTCAGCTTATATGGGCTGCATTAACTGAGCCAAACAGCCTATGACCAACTGCACGAACTTTATAAGTAACAAAATAAGAACCCAGAGAAAGTACAGAGCAAATCCTCTGCCGTTGACTGTGTGTTGCTTGATTGGATTCCTTCAACCTCAGTGCCGAGTTGTGATTTTCACAGTAGCTAACATTTCCTCACTAAGCCCAATATGGATCACAGGCCCAAACAATATAGATTGTTATGGCATATCAGAAAAGCATTTATGAAAAGAGTCGCAATTAAGAATGGACTCAAATGGGGATAAAAATTTGAACTTGCATATTGTATATCCTATTACCCCTCCAGTCTATACAGCAGTGTGGTAAATTAGTCACCATTGAGCTCCAGTGGATCAGGCCTGGTTACCTCTCTCTGACTCTTTCCCTTTGAGAAAGAAAAGTTAGTTCAGACAGTGTATCATCACATAGTGGAACATTTTAGCACATATATGAACTGAAAGAACTATAATGTCCGTATTTTATTTCCTTTGTCATTCATTCTACACAAATGTATCGAGCACCTCCTATGTGTCAGAGCTGGGGCTGATTGCTGGATACACAGTGGTGACCAAATCCCTACTCTCCCGGAGCTTACAGGACAGCGAGGAAGAAAGCTGTGAGAGGCATGAGTCCCCAAACCAACTAAGAGTTACAAGTTGTAATGAATATTATCTAGGAAAAGAAAATGATGAGATGAGTGAGATCAACAAGGTTGTAAGTTTGATTGTGAAGTCTGGGAAGGAATCTTTGAAGAACATTTAAACCGAAACCTGAAGGATAAAGAATCTGCCAGGGGAAGAACATTTATCAAAACTCCAGTGAGGCTTGCCCAGCTCTATCACAGATAACCCTTTAGAGACGGGCCACTCTCTCCATTGGTGCGATCTACTGCTACCGTGTTAAGTTGTGACAACTTCCCAGTCTCCTGGCCTTTCTTTTTTCCACTAGTTGGTACCTCTGTTTATTGAATCACACTGTACTGGGTGCTAAGATGTTTTCCTGAAAATGAAAATTCTGACTTTTCCAAACCTATTAGAGAGCAGGGAGATGATATTGGAATATTTATGTATACTTATTTTTATTCCAAGAAATAAGAAATATTTATTAATGCTTAATTTATGGATCAGTATGGTGTGTGTATACAGCTTATAAATAAATATATATCATCTGAGGATGTGTTAAATATAATCTGAGAATGAGTTAATATTTTTACTGATGTATGTGCAAAATCAAAATGTTTAATGATCATTTAAAGAAAGCAGTGAGTACAGGAATCATTGCACAGTGTAACCAGAGCCCAGACTTTCCAATCCACCCTTTCACCATTTTTCAAAAATTAAATTTTTGAGGGTGACATTGGTTAATCAGGGTATATAGGTTTCAAGTGTATATTTCTATGATAATGATCTGTATATTACATTGTGTGCCCACCACCCAAAGCCAAATCATCTTTTGTCACCATATACTTTGTCACCCATTTACCCTCTATCACTCTCTCACCCCTTCCCTCTGATAACCACAAAACTGTTGTCTGTGTCTCTGAGTTTGTTTTATATCCCACATACGGGTGAAATCACATGGTTCTTAGCTTTTTCTGAATGGCTTATTTTGCTTAGCATGATGTTCAGTGTTCTCAAGGTCCATCCATGTTGTCACCTCTTCATTAAAGGCAGCAATTCCCTTTCATAGCCCAGTTTAGACTGCTCTCCAGTAACCAGGGAAACTTCATTCTCTGATAACTTTGACCCATATTCAGATTGTTCATAGCCCTGATAGCTCATAGCATTCTCTTTCTGCCTCAATATTTTGCTGTTTTAGTAATGCTGCCCTTTATTGCTTTCTGGTGTTTTCATTGGCAATGGCCTTGTCTCTCCAAGCAGACATAGGCTGTTCTGGGGCTAGATTAAATCTAGCACATTTTTATCTGACCTAGTGGCAGGAAAAGAGAAGATACTAAATGGATACTTCTGGACTAAACCCTCTAAGATTTTGCCATATAAATTGTAGCCAAAGGACCATTAGCATCAGTACCACCTGGGAGTGTGTTAGAGCACATCAAAATTTACACTGTCTGCCTAGCTGGTGTGGTTCAGTGGTTGATCATCGACCTATGAACCAGGAGGTCACGGTTCAATTTCCAGAGGTCCCTTGTTCCATTCCTGGTCAGGGTACATGCCCTGGTTGCAGGCCCCATCCCCAGTAGGGGGCATGCAGGAGGCAATCCATGGATGTTCTCTCTCTTCGATGTTTCTCTCTCTCCCTATTCCTTCCACTCTCTCTGAAATCAACAAAAACATATTTTATAAAAAAATTTATACTGTCCTATTGCTTTTCCATACTTTGCTCATTTTTCTGGAAGGCCCATCATACTGTACCAGTGATTCTCAAAATTTAATGTGCATGAATCACCTGGGGGGGGGGGGTCTTGTTAAAATGTAGATTCTGACTCAGATCTGGGTGAGACTAAAGATTCTGAATTTTAAAAATGTTCACAGGTTATTCTGATGCTTCTAGCTTGGAAACCACACATCTATATATCTATCTATACTAATAAAAACGTAATATGCTAATTAGACTGAACATCTTCTGGATGACCTTCCAGACATCCTTCCAGACAAAGCCATGGTGGCAGGGCTGAGACAGAGGCGGTTAGGGGTGATTAGGCCAGTAGGGGAGAGCAGTTAGTGGGATCAGGCTGGCAGGGGAGAGCAGTTAAGGGGATCAGGCCGGCAGGGGAGAGCAGTTAGGGTGATCAGGCCAGCAGGGGAGAGCAGTTAGGAGGATCATGCCAGCAGGGGAGAGCAGTTAGGGTGATCAGGCAGTCAGGCAGAAGTGGTTAGGGGCGATCAAGCAGGCAGGCAGAGGCAGTTAGGGGCAATCAGGCAGGCAGGGGAGCAGTTAGGGGCATCAGACAGGCTAGCAGAGTGCTTAGGGGCAATCAGGCAGGCAGGCAGGTGAGCGGTTAGGAGCCAGCGGTCCCGGGTTATGAGAGGGATGGGCCTAAATTGGCAGTTGGACATCCACCGAGGAGTCTCAGATTGGAAAGGGTGCAGGCCGGGCTGAGGGACACCCCTCCCCCACGTGCACGAATTTCGTGCACCGGGCCTCTAGTATATATATAAAAGGCTAATATGCAAAGTGTCCCCTTGGGAGTTTGACCGGGAGAACGGGAGTTCAATCGCTCACTATGACGTGCGCTGACCATTGGGGTGGCGGGGAACATGGCAGATGACCAGCAGCAGTGGCGATGGGGCACTGAGGGAGCAAGGGGGGGAGGAGGAGGGGAGGCAGAGAGGCGGGGAACCTGATCAGCCCTGATTACCAGCCAGGCCTAAGGACTCTACCCATGCACTAATTTCATGCACTGGGCCTCTAGTTGAGATATAAGGCTCTAGAACAGCAGTCCTCAACCTGGGGGTCTAACAACCCTTTCACAGGGGTCGCCTAAATACATCCTGCATATCAGATATTTACATTATAATTCATAACAGTAGCAAAATTACAGTTATGAAGTAGCAACGAAAATCATTTTATGGTTGGGGGTCACCACAACATGAGGAACTGTTTTAAAGGGTCGTGGCATTAGGAAGGTTGAGAACCACTGCTCTAGAGCAAGCATGTCATGGGCCGCGAGTTTGACATGCTTGCTCTAGAGCAGTGATGGCGAACCTTTTGAGCTCGGCGTGTCAGCATTTTGAAAAACCCTAACTTAACTCTGGAGCCGTGTCACATATAGAAATTTTTTGATCTTTGCAACCATAGTAAAACAAAGACTTATATTTTTGATATTTATTTTATATATTTAAATGCCATTTAACAAAGAAAAATCAACCAAAAAAATGACTTCATGTGTCACCTCTGACACGTGTGTCATAGGTTTGCCATCACTGCTTTAGAGCTATGCTATCCAATACTATAGTGATTGAGCACTTGATATGTGGGGTTTTGAAGTTTAGTGTGGAAGAAAGAAGGTATACTATCTCAATAATTTTGAAATATTTGTTATATGCTCCAAGGATAATATTTTGGATGGATTGAGCTAAGTAAAATGTAGTACCACATTCAATTTATCTGTTTATTTTTACATTTTAATGAAGCTACTAGACATATTAAAAGTACATATATGACTCATGTTATATTTCTATTGGACAATACTGTCCTAGAGGTCTACCCTAGTTTCCATTATCCATTGAGAATCCACCTCCGGCCAAAAGAAAATTTTTAATCATAAATTACACAACCATTCTTAGAAAGATGTTTTTCCTCATGGAAATATATACTCTATAAATGCTATTTCATTACTCAAAATATTGAGAATTTGTCCAACATTTCAGGTGTCTGTGTATACTTACAATTCATGATCCAGGCCCCCTTCTACATGGATGAATATGCATATAAGTATTGGATTAATCATCTGTGATTAACTTCTTGACAAATATGGATAACAGATGAGAATGCTGTTATTATATCCAAAGTGTAATGCAATTTGCAGTTCTTAGATATTCTCCATTTTTCTAGTCTCTTTATTTTCTCTCTGCATTTCAATTTTGGAAGTTTCTATTGACATATCTTCAAGCCCACTGATTCTTTCCTTGGCTATGTCCACTCTCCTAATGAACGCATTAAAGAAAGGCATTTTCATTTATCTTACAGAACTTTTGGTTTCTAGCATTTTAAAATTCTTTCTTAGAGTTTTCATCTCTCTACTTATGTTACCTATATACTCTTACATATTGTTTGCCTTTTCCATTGGAGTCCTTAGCATGTTAATCATAATTATTTTAAACTCCATACCTTCCTTCCCATATCTGACCCTGCCTTTTACTAAACCTTATAATTTTCTTGAAAGCTGGATATGGCCCTGGTTGTGTTGCTCAGTTGGTTGAACATCATCCCATGCAACCATAGGTCACCAATTCGATTTCCCATCAGGGCACATACCCAGGTTGCCGGTTTGATCCCTGGTCTGGGTGTGTGCGGGGATCAAATGTTTCTCTTATCTCTCCCTCTCCCTTCTTCTCTAAAAATCAATTAAGATTTTAAAAAAGGAAAGCTGGATATGATACACTGGATATAAGGAATTGAGGTAGATAGAACTTTAGTGATACAGTGGGAAGGTAGAGGGTAGGGAAAGCATGATTAGGGCTAAGTCTCTTAGTAAGCCTGTCCCCCTGACTGTGGACTTCACTATTCCTTCTCAGTTACCCACTCTCTACCTCCTTAGGTGAGAAAAGAAGGCTAGAGAGGGCTGGAGTTGGTTTCAGCAGGTCAGTTAGGTTCTGGTGAAATCATTTCTTTTTTAAAAATATTTTTAACTTTTTATTTTTAAGTTGCAGTTAACATACAATATTATGAGTTTCAGGTGTACAACCCCATGATTAGACATTTGTATATCTTATGAAATGATCACCCCAATAAATCTAGTACCCATCTGATACCATACATAGTTATTACAATATTAGTGACTGTATTCCCTATGCAGTACTTTACATTCCCATGACTATTTTGTAACCACCAATCTGTCTTTTCAATCCCTTCACCATGTTCACCGTCAAAATATTCCCTGTCTGTAAGCCTGTTTCCATTCTGTTTATTTGTTTATAGCGTTTTGTATTTTAGATGCCACATATAAGTGAAAGTATCTGGCATGAAATAACTTACTTTGAGGCCAGTCCTTAACAGCAGTTATTGAATGTATTTCAAAATGGCTACTTCCCACCTCCCCTTGCTGGAAGCTCCAGGAGATTTTTATCAAGTCTTCACCAGGCGAATCTGGTAGGGCTTCCAGAGATAAAACTGACAAAAGTGGGAGCCCCCATAAGACAGGGCCCCTTGGAGTTTGTAACTCTCAAATGTGTCCATAGTGAATCTCCAGCAATTCATCATTTACAGTTTATGCTTTCCTACAGCAGACTAGTTCCCTCAGAAGTTTCTGCTCATGGTTTTCTGCTCTCGTGATTTGTAATTTTCTATACTCACCTGTCTGCTTCTCCAATTTTGGATGGCAACAGTTTGCACTCTGACTGCATTCAGTTTATTTAGCTGGGTTTTTTTCCTTGTTGTGTGGATGGAAATGATGACTTCCAAATGCATTACATGCTGAACTGGAAAACAGAAGTTTTCAAAGTGTAATGTATAGCTAGGAAGGAACCAGCTAAAATTTGCAGCTGAAATGTTGGACAGGGTAAGAAGATTAATGTGAGATTAACAATTCTGATTTCATGAGGTGAGTTTTTAATTTGTTAGTCTGTTCTTAAAACTGATGGGCACATGTCATTTTCATGATATCATTTACAGTTAAAATCCATGTTAGGACTATGAATAACCAGTGTTTTTATTAATATGCTTCTTGATTTTGGGTTTCATTTTTTTTAAAACCTTCTTTTTATGAGGATCTTGTATTCACTATAAGTGGTAGGATTGAATGTGGTATTGTAACATATTTTGAATTTTTTTAAGGCTTCATAATCTTCTGTGTGTATTGTGTTGAAAGGGGAGAAGATGGAAGGGAGTAGTGGATAGCCATGGGATATGGTTTCTTCTCAGGTTGCCATACCTCTAGAATTTTGGTTGCCGCTATTGCTGGCAGCTGAGCTGATTTTCTGATCTTGGGAGTAAATCTTGTGATATGATGTTGGGCAAGTCATTCAGTCTCTGAATGTATCAGTTTGTTTTTCATTTGTAAAATGTAATTAATAACTATCTGCCTTATTATAGAGCACTAGAGACCCGGTGCATGACATTAGTGCACTGGCGGCCAGGGAGGGCGGTATCCCTCAGCCTGGTCTGCGCCCTCTTGCAGTCCAGGACCCCTCGGGGGATGTCCACCTTCCAGCTTAGCGGGGAGCAGGCCTAATCCGGCAGTTGGACATCCCCTGAGGGATCCTTAGCACTGCCACAGAGGCGGGAGAGGCTCCCACCACTGCCTGGCTTCTGGCTGATCACTGCTCCCCCTGTGGGAGTGCACTCACCAGCAGGGGCCAGCTCTTGCATTGAACATCTGCCCCCTGGTGATCAGTGTGCATCATGGCGACTGGTCGTTCCGTTGTTCAATCGATTTGCATATTAGCCTTTTATTATATAGGACTAGAGGCCCGGTGCACAAAACTTGTGCACTCGGGGGGGAAGGAGGTATCCCTCAGCCCAGCCTGTGCCCTCTTGTAGTCTGGGACCCCTCGGGAGATAACGACCTGCTGGCTTAGGCCTGCTCCCGGGTGGCAGAGGGCAGGCCCAATCCCTAAGTGCAGCCCCTGGTTGGGCTCAGACCAGGGCCGATTGGGGAGTTGGGGCGCTGCCCCCTGTCATGCACAGAGCAGGGTGGATTGGGAGGTTGCAATGCCAACCTCAGTCATGCTCAGGGTAGGGCCGATTGGGGGGTTGGGGCACTGCCCCCTGTCACACTCAAGGCAGGGTCAATGGGGAGGTTGCGGCGCCACCCCCTGTCACGCACAGAGCAGAGCCAATCCGGGGGTTGGGGCGCTGCCCCCTGTCACGCACAGAGCAGGGTCCATCAGGGGGTTTGGGGCTCTGTACCCTGTCACTCACAGAGCAGGGCCCATCAGGGGGGTTGGGGCTCTGTACCCTGTCACACACAGAGCAGGGCCAATCAGGGGGTTGGGGCGCTGCCCCCTGTCACGCACAGAGCAGGGCCGATCAGGGGGTTGGGGCGCCGCCCTCTATCACCCACAGAGCAGGGCCGATCAGGGGGTTGGGGCGCTGCCACTCTCACACTCAGGGCAGGGCCGATGGGGAGGTTATGGCTCTACCCCGTCACACACAGAGCAGGGCCTGTGGGGGGTGGGGTTGGGGCACTGCACCCGGTCACACACAGAGCCCCAGGGCGATCAGGGGGTTGGGGAGCTCCCCCCTATCAGGCACAGAGCAGGGCTGATCAGGGGGTTGGGGTGCGTTCCCCTGTCATGAACAGAGCAGGGTGGATAGGGAGGTTGTGGCCCCGCCCCCTGTCACACACAGAGCAGCAGGGCGATCAGGGGGTTTGGGCGCTGCCCCCTGTCATGCTGATCCCGGTGCTGGGAGGCCTCGCGGCTCCGCTGATCACGGTGCTGGGAGGCATATTACCCTTTTACTATATAGGGTAGAGGCCTGGTGCACAGGTGGGTGCCGGCTGGTTTGCCCTGAAGGGTGTCCTGGATCAGGGTGGGGGTCCCGACTGGGGTGCCTGGCCAGCCTGGGTGAGGGGATGATGGCTGTTTGCAGCTGGTCACACACCCTTCAGGGTGGGGGTTCCCACTGGGGTGCCTGGCCAGTCTGGGTGAGGGGCTGAGGGCTGTTTTCAGGCTGGGGGTGACTGAAGCTCCCAACCACTCCTTTTTTTTCTTTTTCTTTTTTTTTATTCTGGGCCAGCTTTATCTTTGAGGCTTGGCTCCAGCTCTTAGGCCTCCGCTGCTGAAAGTAGGTTTCTGGCCTTTGCTTACAATGTTGTGATCCTGCTGGCTGAAGCCCGGTGGACTAAAGCAGGTTTCTGGGGTTTTGTTTAGCTTCTATATTTGTAACATAGTTGCTTAGGGTTGCAGCTCAGAGGCCGGCAGTGGCAGGCGGGGGAACGTTGGAGTCCTCCATCACTGAAGCAAGCAAGCCTCATGTTAGTTTCAAGCTGCCTGGCTGCCGGCCGCCATCTTGGCTGGCAGTTAATTTGCATATTGCCCTGATTAGCCAATGGGAAGGGTAGCGGTCGTACGCCAATTACCATGTTTCTCTTTTATTAGATAGGATTATTAAATGGATACATTTGTGTACAGCTCTTAGACCAATGCTCAGCAGACAGTGAGTGCTATATGTGAGCTATTATATTTATCCTTTTTGAGTTTTGGAAAAGTATATTCCTAACTGTGCTTCTAGGTGTGGAGGGATGGATCAGGCTCTTGGACATTTCAGTCTTTAAAAAAAAAATCTTTATTGTTGAAAGTATTACATAAGTCCTCCTTGACATTTCAGTCTTTGCAAGCTCTCTTAGCTCAGTTGTGCCAATATTATGTGGCCCATCTTAGAGCACTGCTTGTAGGGTTGGTGCCATGTGTAGATATCTTCATTTCTTTACTCACTCATTCAGTAAATATACATGAGTAGCTATTGTGTATCATACACTATATTAAACTATGTGAAGACAATAGAAACCAAGACACCATTCAATCTCAGGGAACAGAATTATAATGGGAGAGGCCAACAGACACTAAGACATGGTGTGATATGTCTTCTGTATGGGTAGGTGGTGGCTCCAGAATTTCTATATAGAGGGGCAACCTGATTAGAAAGGGAGAGGGTAGAGACTTATTTTAACTTGTTTTATAATTGCAAGCACATTTGTTTTACTTGTGTTGGTAGCTGGAGCGTGGATGATAGACGCTTCCTGGAGAAAATTGGGGGTAAAATCAGACATGAAAATATATGGTGGAGGCTGCTGGGCAGGGAAGAGGGAACAGTGTTTGCCAAGTACATATATTTCGGTTATCTGTTGCCATGTAATAAACCATCCCAACACTTTTTGGTGTAAAACAACAGTCTTTTTTTATGGTCACAGATTATTTGGGTCAGGCATTGGGACTGGGCATGGTGGGGAGGAATTACTTTTGTTCTACAGTGTCTGGGTCCTCATCTGGAAAGGCTCAATTGGCTGGAGTGGTTTCAGAGCCAGTGGCTTCAATCCTATGGAGGCTTATTCCCTCACAAGTCTGGGATGAATCAGTGGTTGGCCTCAGCAGGACTACTGACCAGTGGACCTACACATGGCTTCTCCATGTGGCTTGGGCTCCTCACAGAATGGCGACTGGGTTCCTAAGAGAGCATACAAAAAGGGGTCTTCCAAAGAGTGAGCAGTCCAAAAGCCCAAGGAAGGAAATGCCAGGCTTCTTCTGACTGCTCCTGAGAAGTCACACCGATATTGTGGCTATGTTTAGAAAATTCAATCCATCACCAGTGGTTCTCAACGTTCTGGCCCTTTAAATACAGTTCCTCATGTTGTGACCCAACCATAAAATTATTTTCGTTGCTACTTCATAACTGTAATGTTGCTACTGTTATGAATCGTCATGTAAATATCTGATATGCAGGATGGTCTTAGGTGACCCCTGTGAAAGGGTCGTTCGACCGCCAAAGGGGTCGCGACCCACAGGTTGAGAACCGCTGCATCACCCCATATTAACAGAGTGTGGTGTGTCTCAGGAACAGAAGGTTCACTCTGACTGAAGCATAATGTTCCTCTGGAAAGCTTCATCTTGCTTCTCCCTTCCAGGAGCTACATTCTAGGGAAACAATTCTTTTGATTCTGTAATAGGCAGCTTGGTGTAGTGGCGAGTCCATGGGCTGTGGAATCAGCAAGGCCTGGGTTCACTTAGTTTCTTTATTTTTTATATTCATTGCACAGATTCAAGAGACATATAATTTTATAATAAATATAAAAGTTTTACGTCGGATAGTAATTTGTCTTCCCTTTTGTTAATTTTTAAAGCAGAGGACATTTAATTTATTTCTCATTTTAAAAATATAATAAAAAATAAAGGCAGATTCCTATGGGATCCTTGATTGATTTTTGTTCCTTTCTGAGTGTCCATGGCCCTCACAGGAATATTCTCTATCTTACCTCTGTTGCTTCAGAATGGATGAATGTGTGGATAGTGTTTTTCTGGTGAATACAGTTTTTACTTTTATATCTTTTTCATTTTTCAGTTCTTGAAAAATGATGCTAATATACTATTTTTGTGGCATTGCTGTATTTCTTAAAAATACTTTGTTGAACTTTCCCCCTTCTAATTCTGATGAATTAAAAAAAAATCCTATACTTTGGATAGTGAAAGAAAAAATATTTTCTGTCAATGGTTTTTAATGTAAATAACTTCTTATTTTCCTAGATCCTCTTTATACATATTATCAGTTCTGCAAAACACTATCCAAAAGCAAAACCCCCAAATGTCCCCATATTCAACTTATTCCTTTATATGTAGAATTAGTTGCTTTTTACCTGATTCTTTACTTTTAATTCTGTGATATGCAACCAATCCACCGTTTATAATAATACCCAGAGGTAGAAGCCGATACTACTGCTGAATGTTCTCCATGACCCAGACATATCCCAGTCATTCACCATATTTATGAAGTCTTCCTCCTAAATATCTCTCAAATACAACATTTCCTTTCTCTCTTTCCCCCCCCTCTCTTGGCATCATGGTGTAGTAATGAAAAGAACAAAGGTTTGGAACCAGAGTCCTGAGCTTAGTCTCAGCTCTAACACTGTGACCTGGGGTGAGTTTGTCAAGCTCTCTGATCTCAATTTTATATCTATAAAATGGGGATAATAGTGTCTACCTCATAGTGTTTTGTGATAACTAAATGTGATAACAGTTGCAAAGTACCCTCTTATACCCTTATCCTCTGTCTCCAAAATTGTTTCATTGAACTCCAATCAAGACTGTTGCTCTGTTAATTTCTTTTAGTGCAGATCTCTCATTATGGCTTTCAAGACCCTTCAAATCTTGGCGACTGTTTTAGTTTTCTATTGTTGAAAACTTAGTCGCTTAAAACAACCTTTTTATTATTTCTCACAATTCTGTGGTTTGGGTGGTTCTGCTGTGTTCTCTTGGGGTCTCTCAAGTCAGATAGCAACTGGGGCTGTTATATCTAAGATGAATGAACCCATGTGTCTGGCACCTTGTCTTGGACAGCTATACTAGGACTCAAGGATCTCTGTATCTTGGTGTGGATCTCTTTGGGTTCATCTTGTTTTGTACTCTCTACGCTTCCTGTACTTGCATATTGATTTCCTTCACCAGGTTAGGGACGTTTTCAGTCATTATTTCTTCAAATTGTTTTTCAGTTCCTGGATCTCTCAATTCTCTTTCTGGTACCCCTATGTTGTGAATAGTGTTAAGCTTGGTGTTGTCCCAGAGGTCCCTTAAACTATCCTCAATTTTTGAGTTTTTTCTTTATTTTATTCCAATGAGATGTTTTCCTTTACCTTGCCTTCCAAATTGGTGATTTGATTCTATGCTTCATCTGATTTGCTGCTGATTGCATCCAATGTATTCTTCATTTCAGTTATTGTCTTCTTCATTTCTGACTCGTTCTTTTTTAATGGTTTCTATTTCTTTGTGTGAATTCTCACTGAGTTCATCTATTCTTCCCCTAGAATCATTGATCTTCCTTACAACCAGTGTTGTTTTATTAAAATATATTTTTATTGATTTTAGAGAGGAAGGGAGAGGGAGAGGGAGATAGAAACATTAATGATGAGAATCATTGATTGGTTGCCTCCTGCAAGCCCACACTGGGGATTGAGCCCACAACCTGAGCATATACAATGACCGGGATTCAAACCTGGTTCATAGCTCCACCAATGCTCAATCACTGAGCCAAGCTGGTTGGGCATAACCAGTGTTTTGAACTCTGTGCCTCGTAGATTGCTTGCCTCCGTTTCATTTAGTTCTTTTTTCTGGAGTTTTGTCCTTTTCTCTCATTTGGGACATGTCTCTTTGGCTCCTAATTTTGTCTGCCTCCCTGTGTTTGCTCCTATATATTAGGTAGATCTGCTTTGTCTCGCAATCTTGTCATAGTGGCTTTATGTAGTGGGTATCCAATGAGTCTCAGTGGCAGATGAGCTGGGTGCCCTAGGGGTGTTTCTTGTGTGCGTTGTGTGTGTCCTCCTGTTGTAGTTGAATCTTGATTTCTGTTGGTGCAATTGACCCTCAGATTGACTGCTGTGAGGACTGGCCATGACTACAGTGGATGAACTGTTGTACCCGGGCTGACCCCATGGAGTGGAATTCACTTTAGCAAGACTCTGGTACCTGACAATTCCACCCTTTTGTTGTGTAATTTGTGGAGCTAATTGGGTGCTGCTCTGGTGTGGTCTGAAGCAGGCACTGGATGTGTTGATAAAAACCTTTCAGTCCAGGGTAATGGAAGAGATGGACCATATCTTAAGTGTATTCCATTGACAGATGCTTTCTATAGGTTAGCTCATTTAATTCTCACAATAATCCTATGGGGAAGCATGTATTATACCCATTCTAAAGATAAGGAAACAATTTCAGAGAAGGATAAGTAACTTGTCCAAAGTCTTATAGCAAGTAAGTGACAGAGCTTAGATTGGAGTCCAAGTTCATTCATTCTCAATGTTCTTGTTCTTTTCAAGACACAAAGACTCTTTCTCACAAAGGCACCTTCCAGGCAAAAGTCCAATGCAAAACAGCACCTGATAAAAGACTGGGAAAGATGGTGGGCAAAGTTCAGTTCTTTATTAGCCAGATTCTGAGGGTCCTTCTTACCCGTTCTCTTATTCTGATTTTTTTCTTTGTCTTAATTCATTTTCTCTTCCAACTCAAAGCAAGAAGTAGTAAAACGGTGGGAGAATTGCCAATAGTGATGATAAAACCATTTCAAGTTCTTATTTTTATCTTTAAGCTCTTCCCTGGATTAGCCATATCTTTGTCTTAATTCTCCAATTAATTTTCCAATTTTACAGTGGAAAACTGACTTAAGTGGTATAAAAACCCTTGGCTATAAACTAAGCTGTAAGAAGTGATACATGCTGAATTTCCAAACCTTACAGTTTAAAAACAATAATTAAAATAACTATAGTTTAGATGAGTGAGAGTTTGGGGTGGCTACAATAAGTAGAATTATACTGTTCAAAAGGGATTTAGAAAGGTATTAGGAGGTAGCATTGCAAGAGTTGACACAAGAAGAGGTCAAGATATATATAGTGATTTTAGTTCTTTTTGGAGGTCAAGGTGAGATTATTTTCCAGCAGCATCAAAGGGAACATGAGAAGTGGTCTTAGAGATAAAATAAATGTGAGAATTGCAAGACATGGATCATTCCAAGATTGCTGGTTTCGGAGCCTTTGGGGATAAAAGGAATTAGAACTGGTTACACTTAAACTCCATCCTGCATATTGTGCTGAAGCAGAAAAGGCTGTCAAGGTCAGGCAGGTCATCTGATAAGAGACCAAAGTATGTGCCAAGAGGTGTGCTTAAGTCATGTTATCATAGCCAGACTCACATTCTTAGTTGCTGTTCATAGTGATAAATCTAAGCGTGAAGTTAGCAAAGAACCAAATGAATTTTTGCTCATAAGGGTGGGCAGAATGTCCAGAAACTTTAAAGAATGTCAAAGGCATAATGCATTTCATTACCATTGCTATTTATAATGGCTAGCACTTGCATTTCATAGCACCATTGGTTCATTCTTTCCTCTTACCTCCTTCCTGCCTCAGAATTTTTTTCTTTTTCTCTTATATAACAAAAGAACAAAACATGTCTAATGGCAAATTTGCCTCCAAAGGCTCAAAAGAGGATGTGATCTGAAGGTGACCCCGGGGAAGGGGAAGGTGGTTCCTATAATGTCTTCTGATGTTTATTGGCATGATTGCTCATCCAACCTCTCTCCTTAACCCTGCCCCTCCAATATGTAGAAAATTCCATATTTATTTCACTCTTTGAATGGCAGTGTCCCCTCTCCATGTGCCTCCTTTTTTGTCACCTGGTTGCCTTTGACTCTAGTTGGAGGATTTATAGTTAGAAAGGATGACCTTTTCTCTTTCTTTTAAAAACACATCTTTCTGATCCTTCTTAACCTGATAGGGAGAATCAGTAATGGCATGACGTGGAGAAAATCAGTTAGGGGTGGATGTTTGAGGAGTTAGAATTGGCTCCTTGAAGGTTATTATAGTATGGTAAGAGTCTTGAGAGACATGCTAAAGGTAGATCTATTGTTAATTGATCTGTCAATCATCGAACTAAACTGTAAACTCCATAAAGGCAGGACTCATATCCATCTTCTCTTTTGCAAAAATTACCTGTCTTACAGCAAAATTCCTGCAGTTAATAGGTGCTCAATAGTTATTTAGTGAATGAATAAAGATTTTCAGTCATCACCACTAGACACTATTACAACATTTTAGACCAGTAGTCGGAAAACTGCGACTCGGCAGACCACGGCTCATGAGCCACATGTGGCTCTTTGGCCCCTTGAATGTGGCTCTTCCACAAAATACCAGCTCTTCCACAAAACACCGACTTCTGCGCATGGGCCACGAAGTTTCAATCACACTGTCCGTGCGCGCCTGCACGTGGTATTTTGTGGAAGAGCCACACACAAGGGACCAAAGAGCCACATGTGGCTCACGAGCCATGGTTTGCCGACCATGGTTTTAGACCATTGAGGATGGCCAATTCTATATTCACCTTACATTAGAGTCTAGCTCTGTATATGTCATGCACTTTCTTGTATTATTGTCATGTATCACTCTCACCTGCTATATTTTAAGTTTTGAAGGGAGGGATATTAAATAGATACCATTAGCCTCAAGTCTCAATTCCTAGCATAGTAGGCTGTAGGTAGTAGGACATTAGCACGTTTTATAAATGAATTATATTACTTTTATCATAATAATATCACTTCAGCCAAAACCGGTTTGGCTCAGTGGATAGAGCGTCGGCTTGCGGACTGAAAGGTCCCAGGTTCGATTCTGGTCAAGGGCATGTACCTGGGTTGCGGGCACATCCCCAGTAGGAGATGTGCAGGAGGCAGCTGATCGATGTTTCTCTCTCATCGATGTTTCTAACTCTCTATCTCTCTCCCTTCCTCTCTGTAAAAAATCAATAAAATATATAAAAAATATATATATATATATAAAAAATAATATCACTTCAAAGGGAAACTTTCCGACATTTCAAAGTGATATTCTGAGATTTTTGGATCAGACTTTAAGAGATGCTAGAAATTGGCCTCTAATGATTACCTTGAGCTGATATTTATTACAACTCTCCAGTGCAAACTAAAAATTCTAGCCTGATAGTGATGATGACTGGTTTATTGGCGTCTTACTTGAACAAATGTAGGTTAAATTTTGAAAGGATGTACTATGGTAATAAAACTGGCAGATCAGTTTTTGATGGTCTAAAGCTTCCACAGTTGGTGAAATATTTGCAAGCATAATGGAAAGATAGGATGATTCTTTTTCTTTTTAAGGAAGGGATTTAAATCACATCTCTCCCTGGTGCAGACATGGATGGCCATTTCCAGAGGGGGTATATTAGGACCTACTGGGTAAATGATGTTTTCTGCTTATTGATGGCTTCTATAAATATATCTTGTAAATTATTGCACAAGAGGAATGACACAAGTTGGGCTTGTGTCAAATAATAGAAGTCAAAACATAGGGCAGATGTATATACCATTCTCCTGCCTGATTTTATCAGAGGTCAAGAATTACAGATGACTAATAATGAAGGGGGCCTAGAGATTATTGCATTAAGAAAAAGCCTCATCAGAGTGAAGGGTCCTGATTTTTTTAAAATATATTTTTATTGATTTCAGAGAAGGGGGGGAGAGAGAGAGAGAGAGAGAGAGAGAGAGAGAGAGAGAGAGAGAGAGAGAAACATCACTGATGAGAGAGATTGATTGGCTGCCTCCTGCACGACCCCTACTGGGGATCGAGCCCATAACCCAGGCATGTGCCCTTGACCGGAATTGAACCCAGGACCCTTCAGTCCACAGGCTGATAATCTATCCATTAAGCAAACCAGCTAGGGCAAGGGTCCTGATTTTGAAGTCAGATAACTTGGGTTCCAGTCCTGGATCTACCACTTACTGCCCATATGACCTCATTCAAGTTACTTAACCACCTGTACTTCAGTTTTCTTCTCTGTAAAATCTACACTAATAAAAGACAAACATGCAAATTGACTGTACCTTTGCTATGCCTTAAGCCACGCCCACCAGCCAATCAGAGTGACTATATGCAGATTAACCCAACAAGATGGAGGCCGGCAGCCATGGAGATGGAGCGAGCAGGAGGCTTGGTTGCCCCAATGATGGAGGAAGCCAACTTCCCGCCTGTGGCAGCCTGCTCTGAGCTCCACTCAAAGCAAGGAAATTTCAATTATAGAAGGTAAATAAACCCCAGATACCTGCTTTCAGCCGGCCGTGGCCACGGAGCTGGAGCAAGCAGGAGGCTTTCCCTCCCACCCGCCCTGGCTGGCTCTGAGCTCCACTCAGGCAACAAAGTTTCGATCATAGAAGGTAAATAAATCCCAGAATAAAAAAAAAGAAAAAAAGGAGAGGCTGGGAGATTCCGTCACCGGGGCGGGGGAGGAGGGGCTTGGCCAGCCTGAAAAATGGCCCTCAGCCCCTCACCCAGACTGGCCAGGCACCCCAGTGGGGACGCCCCACCCTAAAGTGGGTGTGGCCAGCCTGAAAACAGCCATCAGCCCCTCACCCAGTCTGGCCAAACCTCCATAGGGTGAGGGTCCCCACTGGGGGGGGCTTAACCAGCCTGCAAACAGCCATCAGCCCCTCACCCAGGCTGGCCAGGCATCTCAGCGGGGCCCCCACCCTGATCCGGGACACCCTTCAGGGCAAACCAGCCGGACCCACACGTGCACCAGGCCTCTATCCTATATAATAAAAGGGTAATGTGCAAACTGACCCTAACAGCAGAAAGACTGGGAATGACTGGTCACTATGACACACACTGACCACCAGGGGGAAGACGCTCAATGCAGGAGCTGCCCCTTGGTGGTCAGTGCACTCCCACAGGGGGAGCTCTGCTCAGCCACAAGCCAGGCTGATGGCTGCCAGTACAGCGGTGGTGGTGGGAGCCTCTCCTGCCTCCTCAGCAGTGCTAAGGATGTCCTACTGCAGCTTAGGTCTGCTCCCCGCTGGCAAGTGGACATCCCCTGAGGGCTCCTAGGCTGCCAGAGGGATGTCTGATTGCCAGCTTAGGCCCAATTCCCTGGGGAGCGGGCCTAAGCCAGCAGGTGGTCATCCCCCGAGGGGTCCCAGACTGTGAGAGGGCACAGGCTGGGCTGAGGGACCCCCCCACAACCCCCCCGAATGCACAGATTTTTGTGCACCGGGCCTCTAGTGGAGATCATAATATTAGTCCTCATCTCATTGAGTGTCATGAGGGTTTTGTGAGTTAGTATTTATAAAGCACTCAGAATGGCCTGTTACCTGGCATGTAATAAGGCCATATATATGTTTTCTATTATCATTAGCTTTACACCTCTATGTTTAAGAAACTGAGGTCCAGAGTCATGAATCATTGTATGTAAGGCCACAGAGTCTTGGCTAGAACCTAGCTTTGCTCATTCTGAATTCAGGGCTTTTTTTGTTTGTTTTTTACTCTGCCATGAACCCTTGCAAATGGAATGATTTCAATAAGCCCTGAGAAATTGGAATTTCATTTAATGCAATATTTTTTAAGGTTATAGCCAAAAATAGCCAGCATTGCTTATGACTAGTTCCAAGAAGTACAAATTAATCCTTTGGCCTTAAGCATTGTTACAAATATGTTGGTGTCCCACCCATCTATCCTCCACTCACTGGACCAGTACATGCTATTAACATCCTTCTAATAGGCATCTGTGACATTTTGCTTATGGGCTTTCTCCTGATCTTTGCATGGGAAGGATAAAAATCTCCAGGAGTTAATCCTCCCTTGGGGACAGTCCCCCCACCAGTGATGGAAAGGGTGTAAAGAATAAATGCTCCAGCTGCTTTTGCCTCAGGTGAGATAATGCACACACACACACACACACACACACACACACACACACACACACTGGAACTTACTCTCTCCGGTCTCTCTGTTAGAATTCTCCAGCAGGATTGAGCCTCAAGAGATCACAAGATTCCTCTAATATTTCTTCTATAGCCAAGATTTGGAATCATCCTAAGTGCCCATCAGCAGATGAGTGGATTAAAAAACTGTGGCACATCTACACAATGGAATACTACGCTGTGGTAAAAAAGAAGGAACTCTTACCATTTGCAACAGCATGGATGGAACTGGAGAGCATTATGCTAAGTGAAATAAGTCAGTCAGAGAAAGATAAATATCACATGATCTCACTCATTTGTGGATTATAATGAACAACATAAACCAATGAACAAAAACAGATCTAGAGACAGAGAAGCATTGATCAGGTGCTCAAACCTCAGAGGGAAAGTAGGGGAGGGTGGGGGAAAGGGGGAAAGATCAACCAAAGGACTTGTATGCATGCATATAAGCTTAAGTGATGGACACAGACAACAGGGGCTGAGGGTGAGGGCAAGACTGGGGGGATGAGGGGACAATGGGGGGATAAAGACACATTTGTAATACCTTGATCAATAACAATTTTAAAAAGAGCTCACAAGACACCTGCTCACAGGCAATACATCCTGAAGTGGCTGCTTTCTTCTCCCATCTCACTTCCCTTCTTCTCTATTGGTGTTTTCTGGGATCACCTCACAATAAACTACTTGCATTCAAATCCTTGTCTCATGTTCTGTTTGATCCCATTGAATAATGACTAGAAATAATCAAGAGGTCTAAGTACTCTATGGCTTGGGAAGAAATATATCCAAAGTATTTTTTGGTATTCTAGAAGATGCAAAAAAAAAAAAAATGCTGGCTGTGAGGCCCATCATAAAAAAATAGAGATGTTTTTAGAGTACCTTTCCTTCCCCCACCCCCACACACATAACAAGCTGGGCCTATTTGGAACTATAAAGTTCTCAAACTTTTAAGCCTTGAAGGAAACTGGAAATGTTTGAACAAATAAAAATACTTACATGGCTTATATAATTTTAACACCCTTCACAGATCTAAAGTCACTTTGTTAATTTAGGAACATAAAATTGCATTATGTATAACTTGGTTGGCTCCTAAAACTATCATATTTGATATCTTGAGAGATGTGCAGGCCTGGAAAATTTGAGGAGCAAAAAGACGATTTTGAAATGGGATCTTGAAGTGCCATGATTAAATAGAATTCCATGTTATTCTATAAGTTGGGCAGGTATAGGCTTCTCGTTCAAGTGGTGTCATTTCCCCTATCCTGGAATTACTTTAAGAGGTTGGTTTTCAGGGCAATTTGGGAGCTAGATCTACTTGGGAATAGTTCTGATGTGTTCCATTGTAATACATTATCAAACTACAAAGAGTTGGCCCTTAATATACCCTATCTGCCTCAGGCATCCCTTTACTCATGAATCCATCTATAATATGAGCTTAATGTAGAATAGAGAAAAGACAGCTATGTTGAGGTGCAGATGCTGGATAGTGTATACAAACATACACTAGCGAAAAACCAGCCAGGGCTGGCCTCAGGACCACCTGATTGAATAATGACTCCCTGCCCTGGTGCCCGCCAATCAATCAGCAGAGACCACAACCCTGAAAGGACACACCTGGAAAGCTGTTGACTATGCTATTAAGATCTTCCCCAGAGACCTTCCCTAAAATCTCTGCCCTTAAAACCCTTAGGGAGGAGAACCCAATTGTGCTCTCCCTTCTGGGAGCAAGCCCATGCCTCCCATCCCCTGCCCCTCCTCTTCCCTCCCCCCCCCCAACTTTACCACTAGCTTCCTCACTCCCAAGCTCTTAGGGCCCTTCCTTAACCTTTATAACTTGTTTCCTAAGCCCATTTCTTCTAGGAATTACTTCTACCTCTGTGATCTACCAAATAAATGTTCTCTTGTAAACACACACACACACACACACACACCACCACCACCACCACCACCAACAACAACAACAAACCCATACACTAGCTAAGGGACTTGGATTCTCACACGAGCATCACAGAGTTGGGTGTACACAACCACATCACTTTGAAAAATCATGTAACTACATAAATCAATTAGTAAATGATAATCCCCTGGATATAGGGATTGGTTTGCATGTAGCTCTTTTAGCTTGAAGATTGGGGTTTTTGTTGAATGGTTGGATGTAAATTGCCACGTGAAACCACTGTCTGAAATCAGCCTTTAAAAGAGGGTGGGCAATCTTCCTCAGGGCACCTCAACCAAGTGCGGGGTCCAGAGCAGACAGCTGCTCTCTGTGTCAGAGGTTACATCAGTGGATGCTAGGCATTTCCAGGGACCAGGGCATGCTGAACGACATCATCTGAGAGGGTGCTGGTGAGCTGGTACCACTGGATGCTTCGGTGCCAGTGAAATATTCTGGGTACCTCGAGCACATGGACAAGCCTTTTTTGTTGCTGTTGTTAATCCTCACCCGAGGATATTTTTCCCATTGATTTTTAGAGAGAGAGGAAGGGAGGCGGAGAGACAGAGAAAGAAGCATTGATGTGAGAGAGAAACATCGCTAGGTTGCCTCCCGCACATGCCCAGACCAGGACTGGGGATTGAGCCTGCAACCAAGGTACATGCCCTAGACCAGAATCGAATCTGGGATCCTTCAGTCCATGGGCCAACACTCTATCCACTGAGCCAAACCAGCTAGGGCAGTGGTTCTCAACCTTGGCTGCACATTAGAATCACCTGGGAATCTTTTAAAATCCTGATTTCTGGATTTTAAAAAGATTTCCCAGGTGATTCTAATGTGCAGCCAAGGTTGAGAACCACTGAGCTGGGGCATAGACAAGCCTTTTGATTCTAATTGTTTCAGGGAAACTCCTGGGCTCATGAAGCTCGGAGAGGATATTCCACTTTGGGGCATGGAGCTGAGCCTTCTGAGCATGCGGAGGGGAGAGCTGGCCAGGTTTCTGTTCAAACCAACCTATGCTTATGAAACACTGGGCAACCTACCCTTGACCCCCAAAACTCCACCGTCCAATTCCAGACTGAGCTACTTGACTTCCTGGATTGTATGGAATCAGAGAAGTTTTGTGCCCTGTCAGCTGAGGAACAAGATCAATTTCTACTTCTGAAGGTCCTAAAAGTGGCAGCTACTGAATGGAGTTTGGCAAGTAGTTTTTCTGCCAAAATTGTTTCTATGATGCCAAAGTGAGAGATAAAAGGGCCTTATTGTTTCTCCACTGGCAAGCAGCACCCGCTGAAGAAGCTGCCAAGCTTCTTGTGCTCTGTAACCTCTCCTTTAACTACCTGTGGCTGGACCCACCTGTGCCCTTCACTGTGGAGTTCAGGCTCTGATCATTGACCAAAAAAATGCCAAAGCCCTCTTCCAGTGCGGCAGGCCTGTCTCCTCATGACCACCAGAAGGCCCTGGATTTTCTAGTTCGAGCCGAGTAGGAACAGCCCTTCAAACATGACGTCAATAATGAGCTGAAGAAACTGGCCAGCTGTTACAGGGACTTCACAGATAAAGAGAAAGAAATGTGCCATTGAATGTTTGCTCGTTGTGATAATGACTCCACAGTAAGAGAAAATGAAAGATTCTTCAACTAACTACAAGCAAGAGAGGTGAGGCTGCTGGAGTTGTCCATCAGGATGGGTGGGGAGTGGGGGGTGTCTTTTTGGAAAGAAAGAGCCCCCCGGGGCACACTGTGTCGCAGTGGCCTGCTTGGAGGAGGGGCTGAAATTCCCCAGCCCAGGGCATTGCCTCATCTCTGATGCTGCTGAGTCATGCTTTCCCAGGTACTGTTTTCTGCTTCACATTTTCATACACATAGTAGGGGAACGTGTCACTACTGAAAAGTAGAAAAATGCTATTTTTAAGGCAATTTCTTGTTTGTTTGTTTTTTAATAGACTTAGTCCTTGGCTTTTCTTCCAGTCCTAACCCCCCCTTCCAGCTGGCTATATACAATAGAGGTTGCTGTGTGCATTTTATAGGATTCTCTGTTTTGAAGAGGGTTATGGTAATTATGTTACAAATATTTTTGTTGTAAATAAATAAAACACTTCCTTGTCCTTGCAAAAAAAAAAAAGAGGGTAGGCAAAGCTAAAAGAATTGCTTAGAATTTAGGAGAGACATGGAGCCAGAGGAATGATCAAACTATACCTGAAACTGACACTATATATGGACTTCTCATTTTTTTCTTTCTTTATTGATTAAGGTATTACATATGTGTCCTTATCCCCCATTCTCCCTCACTCATGTTCTTGCCTTCACCCCCACCCTCTGGTGTCTGTGTCCATTGGTTATGTTTATATGCATGTATACAAGTCCTTTGGTTGATCTCTCCCTCTTCCCCCCACCCTCCCCTGCCTTCCCTCTGAGGTTTGAGCATCTGATCAATGCTTCTCTGTCTCTGGATCTGTTTTTGTTCATCAGTTTATGTTGTTCATTATAATCCACAAATGAGTGAGATCATGTGATATTTATCTTTCTCTGACTTATTTCATGTAGCATAATGCTCTCCAGGTCCATCCATGCTATTGCAAATGGTAAGAATTCCTTTTTACAGCAGCATAGTATTCCATTGTGTAGATGTACCACAGTTTACTTTTTTAATCCACTCATCTGCTGATGGGCACTTAGGCTGTTTTCAGATATTAGCTATTGTAAATTGTGCTGCTATGAACATAGGGGTGCATATATCCTTTCTGATTGGTGTTTCTAGTTTCTTGGGATATAGTCCTAGAAGTGGGATCACTGGGTCAAATGGGAGTTGCAAGAGCTGCGAAATCCTCTTTAGTGTTTTAGCCTTCTTATACTATGAGGAATTCTATTTCTTACACCAGAAGGCATTTTATGGACACAATTAGGCATACCAGGAATGTGACTACCAGAACTTAATCTTTGGACATAATAAAAATTTTGCTTTATAATCTATAAGCTGTATGCTCAAGCCCTGTTTTATAGACTTTTCATGAGTTGATGTTAAATATGGCTGAAAAATCTGATCATTATCAGGGATTTAGCAGAGAACAAATTTCAGGGTCTTCTCCAAGAGGAAGTTCAGTATAAACCTCATAGAGGAGGCTATTGTCTAACAATCAGTAATAATTTGTTATTTTGCATGCACATCCCACAAAACTAACTGGCTACATTCCAATTTGAATAAGCAAATTAGAGTAAACAATTCCACCTGGCTTAGATACCTATTTTATTTGTGTAATTGGCCATTCACTTGGCATGTAGTATTAAGTGTTCAACAGCTGGTGCTCTCCCATCCATGGGGCCTTTCTTTTCCAAAGATAATTACTCTAGAGAGTGACAAAGAGCTGGGATCTGAGCTGGGATTATTTAAAACCAAGGATGTACTAAATTCTTACGCGGTCACTATTTTAAATGATGGGAACTCATAAAATGGAAATCTTTTCTATTTTAGACAAATTGTAAACATTTTTCTCTAAGAGTGAGGAACATAGTTTAATACATTTTCCTTTAGATATTGACTTAAGAAAGCATTTAAACTTATTGAGCCTGACCTTGTGCCCATTATGGAGAATTTTCTCTTGTTAAGATGTTAGCAATTTATAGAACACTAAACATAGTTGAAACATTGTTTGGCCATATGCATTATTTTTTACTTATGAAGTATTTTTCATTCTATCAGGCTTTCTGCCCCAATACACACATGGAAAACATGTACACATTCTCTTTGTCTCAGCTTATGGTTATTACTCTAGGAAGTCTTTAACCACCAACACCCACCCACCCAGTAAAAATTATAGACATACCATTCTGTACTTGACCATCATAGCATTTATCATACACTGTTGTGTCTATTTACTTGTCTTTATCCCCAACTGTGGTGGACAAACTTTAAGGTGGCCTCCATGATCCCATCTCCTGGTGTTTACAATTTTGAATAATTTTCTCCCCTTGATTTTGGAATCTGTTACTTCTAGCCAATGGAATATGGGAAACATGTTGGGATGCCATTCTCATGATGAGGGTGGAGAAAAACTAAGCTTACAATTGTGAGTATGCAAAACAGAGTTTATTCTTGTATTATTATTTATTATATTGTTTTCCATATGACAAGTGTAAACCTACTTTCCCCCACTCTGTATAAACTCTGTCTTGCCAGTAGGATCACTCTGAAGATTCTCCTTGGTAGCTTTGAAGAAGCTAACTGCAAGGAAATAAATTTTGTCAATGATCTGGGTTAGCTTGGAAGTTCTGTCCTTGTTCCTATTTTATAGGTATGAATTTGAATTTATAGATGTTAAGTTTCTTTTCTTAAGATGGAACCAGGATCTCTGAGTCCCCAGCATACAGTGCATGGAGTAGCACATAATAGGCATCCAAATGATGCCTCTCAAATAAGTATGTGAGGCCCAGGCTGGTACCACCCAGAGAAAATGTCTCAATTTGAACACTTCTGAATCCACCCAGGCTTTCTAAAGCAATCCTCTTCATGTGGAGGATTAGAGTAGGAAGCCTAACTCCAGTTGTGTAGCTTGAAGCACATTCCTTTGAGGTCTGATGACCATATCCATCAATACTTAAAATCTTTAAAAACATGAGAGAGAACAGCCTTAGAATTCTCACCGGTAGGAATTATGTCTGTGCTCTATCTCCAGTTAAAGATTTTCTGGTGAATGCTTATTTTTCTCTAGGAGATGACCAGCTCATCTGAGTGGAAAGGCAGGGCACTGTTCTCTGGTTGAGTGACCACACTGTGTTCTTCATGGTTTGCTTGGCATTGTTGGTGAAGACAAGAGTGGTGGAAAGATGAGTGGGTGGCACACTTTGCAATTAGGCCTCGAGCTCTAATAGCAATTGTTCAGCCTTCATCTTTTATAATTGCCTCTTTTCCTTAAGATCCGAGTATGATTTTTTTTTTAAGTTAATGGGTACCATGAACAATTTAATCCTCTGGAAATGTCCATTGAGATTTGTCTATTGCTTGAAATATTTTTATGACATATTTTTATAAAATGGAGTACTTTAAAAATATTAAATTCCTTCCTTCTTTTCCTCCTTCCTCTCCCTAATCAGCTCTCTCTTTTTCCTTCTCCAGTAATTTATTGAGCACCTACTAGGTGCTAGAGGTAAAAGGTTATTCAGGTCTGACAATGTCCCACCTCTCATAGAGTCTCTATATATATAATTTATAGTATATGCACAGCTATGCATGTGTATGTGAGGTGGTAGATGTTTACAGGAATAAACAGGCAAATAAATAATAAATAAAAATATCCATTTTAAATATTATGATGAAGAGAAAATAGTTTGATATGCTAGAGAGGGATTAGTGGGTGAATTCCTTAGGTTGGGTGAACAGAAAAGGTCTTTTCATGAGGTTTTAAGCTGGGATAAGAAAGATCCAGCCATGCAAAGATCTGGTAGAAGAGAATTCCTGGTAGAGGGAATAATTAATGCAAAGCTTCTGAGGTGCGAGTGAGCTTGGTTGGTTTTAGGAACATCTGTGAAGTCACTGACTTCTGTGGTGGGAGAGAGGAAGTGGGGTGGGGGACAAGGTTATAGATATGGGCAAGGACTAAATCAGATAGGGCCTTGTAAGCCATGGCAAAGAGTTGATAATTTATTCTAAATACAATGGATAGTAATTATTTTAGGCAGATAAATAACAATGATTTGATTCACTCATATAAAAAGATTACTGACTGGTAGATTTAAATGTTTATTAATCTTTTTTTGTTATATTAATCTTTTTCTTTTGTTCAAAGTTCTGCAATATTTCATATTTTTAAGATAATTCTTATTACTCTATTTAAATTTAATTGTTAGAGGACAGTAGTAGATGTAGGAAAATGATTTAGAAGGCCTCTGTATAATTTTAGGTGATAGATTACTGTGGCTAGAACTAGGGCGGTAGCAGGGGTGAGGAAGAGACGTAGAAAAATTCAGGATGTATTTTGAAGGTAGAGTTGATAAAACTTGATGATGGATTGAATATGAAGCATGAGGGAGAAAAATAGGAATCAAAGATATGTTTTGATTGAGCAATTGATTTAGAGGGTGGTTCCATTTCCTAAGATAAAGAAAACTGGCAGAAGCATAGGTTTTGGTAATGGTAGGGTAATCAAAAGTTCTCTGATGGCCATTTTAAGCATGAGATTCCTATCAGATCTTCAAGTAGAGATGTCAGGACTAGATACAATAGGCTGAAGAAGGAGATCTTGAATTATAAGCTTATCAGTGGTCTTTAAGGCCATGGATGGAATGAGATCACCAGGTAGAGTTCAGATAGAGAAGAGAGAGGGACCCAGGAGTGAGCCATTGAACACTCCAATATAGAAGCCAAAGCAAAGAGGAGAAATCAGCAGAATGGATTGGCCAGTGAGGCAGAGGGACAATCAGGAGAGTATGAAGCTGAGAAAACCATGAGAAGAAAATATTTCCAGTGAGATATAGTCAACTTTGTGTAAATCAGTAGTTTTTAAAAAAGTTTTATTTCATCATGTCTTTTCTGGGATGTTGAGCCCTATGTCACACTTCTCAGAAAAACATCTTTAAATGCACAAAACAAAATACATTGCCTTACAAAGGAAACCAATTACGTTGAAGTAGAGTTGTCAAAAAATTAAAAAAACAAATTTGATAGTAATATGTGTTTTTATTAACATTGTCTATAACTAGATCTAGTGGTGAGTTAAAATGTATTGTAATCTCTAAGTAGTTATGAGCAGAGATGATATTTTGAGATATCTGAAACATATTCAGTATAATATGTAAGAAGTAATATGAAGATGTAATTTATATAAGATGTAATATGAGAATATCTGTGATTTCACGACAGAGTCACAGGTACTGCTAATACTACTGTGGTTTGTTAACCATTTTAAAACTCAAGTAAATGCTAAATTTAAGTTAGTGATTAGTGAAAATACATTTTTATTCCATGCAAATTCATAGACTC
Source organism: Myotis myotis (assembly GCF_014108235.1). Taxonomy (NCBI): domain Eukaryota; kingdom Metazoa; phylum Chordata; class Mammalia; order Chiroptera; family Vespertilionidae; genus Myotis; species Myotis myotis. Next base: position 119,379,951 of record NW_023416346.1, on the reverse strand, counting down.
TCTGATTTAAAAACCAGTGGTCTGATGTTAATGAATAGATCTTCAGAAATGACATTCAGTGATGTGGATTCTTTTAAATAGTGACTTACTTTGCTATATTCGTTTAATCGTGAGCAGTACCCTTACACTTTTCAATGTTTTATCTTACTCTTAGAAAACTACATTAGAAGGGCAGAGGAGCAATGAGAGAGGAAGTGGGTGGAGTGGTGAAGGGATGCTGAATATTCTTTTCTCTAGTTATGTTGAAGAGCATTAATATTCATAAAGATGTCTAATATTAAAACAGATTTGGAATTGAATTCATTAGGGCAGCAAACGTTTAAATCTGCCTCTACTCCCATTATTTAATATTCAGAATACTTTATAGGGAAGGATAGACATTTGTATAAAAAGTTCTCCTTTTGTCCTCTTCTTTTTATTGCCCCCTTTGAGGTCCTAGAATATCTATTATATTCCTCTTTCCCTCTAATTACATACTGATATACAAAATATAGGTTGCTTGGAGCCTTTAAAATACAATGCCCAATTTGTGAATGTGCTGTTAATTTTGGAATTTCCAGGGGTGGTGCTCAAAAATGTTTGACTGCTGGATAGAAATAGTTTTCTTACTCCCCTGCCCTACCAGGTACTTCCTCAGTAATGTAGTATTCTGAAGTTTAAACATTTATACCTGTATCCAACACATCACCAATTCCATGATGAACATTTCTTTGTATTCATTTTGCTGCATTATACTATATTGCAGTGGTTGGCAAAGTATGGCTTGGGGATTGTTTTTATATAGCCAGCCAGCTAAGAATGTTTTTATTTATTTTTTAAAGGGTTGTAAAAATCAAAGAAAAACACAAAAATATATGCAACTAGAACCTTATGTGGCCTTCAAAACTTAAGCTATTTTCTATTTGTCCCTTTACAGAAAAAGTTTGGTGATCTCTGCACAGTGGCTTGTGTGTGCACACATCTACACACATGTATGCCTCGGAAACTTTCTTGGCCCTCTTCTGCATATAAAAGAGTTTGTCCCCTTGACTATCAGGGGGGACAAATGATCAAACTTGGCCAATCCTAGTATGTCATCGCCCTAACAACTAGGATTGGTCAAAGAGGCCCTACGTGTCCTACCTGTAGAACAGATATGTAGATGCAGAGAAGAGCCCCTTCTTTGTCTTTCTCTGGGGTTGCTAAGCTGAGACGGGCTAAGGCTGGTCATGCTGGTGGACATCATGGAGAAAATGGAGCCAATGTGTAGAGGGAAGTAGGCCTGATGGATGGAGAGTAAGAAGGCACAAACCAAAGCATTGGACCTGTTGACATTTGAGGCCAGATCCATTCTTCTCTCTGTACCGAGTCAGCAATTTTTCTTTGTTATTTAAGCTTTAGTTCCAATTCTACCACTTGTAAGCAAAATACCTCTTCATAATTCAAATGTGAACAGCTCTTCTAAAAGTTCTGCAAGAAACCTGACTTTTTTTTTTTCTTGCTTAATTGGAAAGCTGTAGTAATAATGTATATAGCTACCGATTACTGAACACTCTCACTGCTCTAAGCATAGGGCTGGTAGTTTACAACATTACGAAGTGTGTATTATTAGTGCCACATTATAGATTGGGGAACAAAACTCAGAGTGTTTAAGTAATTTAGATCTCACAGCTAAGTCAGTGGCAAAACTAAGATATTATCCACATTTTCTGTGACTCCAAAGTTCACATAAATCCCATGACCACCATAAAATTTAAGTGATCTGACAAAATAAGACCTTATCACACTCTTCCCTCAGAACATAGCAAAATAACAGTCAATAGCCATTTCTTCATTGACATTTTAGAGTTTAAATGGAGCAACATTATTTTCTCATTTCATATACTAGTAAATATAAAAATTTCAAATATACGTTAATAACTTGACTGCGATTGCTTTGGGAACTCACTTTGCCCCATTATTTGGCTGAGAAATACATGCATTTGAAAATGTAGAAGTGATTTCTAACGAACTGTCTGAGCTCAGATTCTCTAGAGTGTGTGGCAAGGATTAAGTGCTAATACTTTACTGGGGAGGTACAAGTCCAGGGCAGTGAAAGTGAGGACAAAGGAGGTAACGCAGGGAGGAAGGGAAGCAATGCAAGATGATGTGTGGCAGGATTTCACAACGAGCCCCAAAGAGACAAAACTGATCACTTAGCAGATGTGTCCACTTAGTCAGGATATCTATGGATGCATGTGTACAAGCTGTGTGGATAAATTGTGCCTCCAAACAGTTCACAGGAGGGAAGATGGAGAGAGAATTTATGTGCTAGGCTCCCTCCCATCTCCTGTTTCCTGTTGGATAGGGTTTGCCCCAAAGAGAGTGAATTCTCCCACACTTCTAGATTGTATCATCATGATCCTTTGTTATCTAAGAGGATGCTCTTTCTCATGACCTGTGGAGCGGTGTTCCTTCCTAATTCAGTGTAGGAGTCAGAAACCAGGCAAATGGCTGGTCACCGGGCTGCATGGCAGAGGCTAGGGCAATGCATCCAGCATTTCTGAGGCACGTAATTGATTGATCCCAGATGGTGGAACCACACAGCTTTGAGGGGAGTTGATGGGGCATGGAAGTGGCTGAGGCAGAGCAAGCAGCTGGGAACCCAAGTGGTGATGGTACAGAGAGATTCTGAGTTTGCACAAAACTGTGATGTCATATAACCATTGAATAACCACTAGAAATCGCACATTTTCAAGTTCTGATATATTATGTCAAAAGATCATGAACACCCTAGGGAAATGAGTGCTAGCTCATTTTGCATATGTAATACGATAAGCAACTCAAATTTGGTCTTGATCAGCTATTTAAAGGATTTTTCTTCAGTTCCAATAGAAACTTATCTAAGTCTGAACATTTGCTGAAGTTTAATTTAGGTTGATGCACTAGACATTTTTTCATTTTTAATGTGGTGAACTGTTATTATGAATATTAGATCTTTCATCATGGAAAAAACAGCTTCCAATTCTTGGAGACAGCCAGTGAATGGATATTTAAGTAGTGTTTCATCTATCAGTATAGATTGGATTCAGGGAAAATCATATATCCTAGTATAGATATAACCTCTCAACTGCTATCACATTGTATCACATTGGCTTGGTTCTTTGAAAAAGTCATCAACTGTTTCAAATTTAAAAAGTATATTCTCCCTCATAGTCTCAGAGGTGAAATCTGAAAAGCTAAACCTTTACAAAGGCACAATTTGATCTTTCACATGAAAGAGTCTGACGTTGTTAATACAGTCAGGAATGCACCCCTATTGTTTTTATTTCCCCTTCTCTGAGCACTCTTCTAGCTCAGCTGTTGTGGGCATCCCTGATGCTCCCTGAACAGGGATTTTAAATGAATCCACAACAGATTGTTCTCAGACTGAATTGTCTGCAACAAATCTGGGGAATTTTAGTGCACAGCACAAATGGTACTTCTTCAGGGTCATGAAAAGAAAATCCCCATAACTTAATTTTTAGAATATTTTTATTTCTCTTATAAATCAAGCTGGACCAAATTGGTTTAGGATTATTTTCCAGGAACATATGTTTTTGTGGACTTTTGGTCTATAGTCTTAATGATCCCTGCAGTCTGTCATTTATAGCAGTATTTTGCCCACTGTAAAAGCAGCCAGTGGTTAGCACCTTGCTGACTGAAAATTCACAGCCATTTGTCTATCTTCAAAGACTGTTAGGGTGGGGCAAGGTGGGCAGAAGGCAAAGAGATGTAGTATGTGTCCCTGTCTTAAAATCACTCCATGTTGGACTTCAAAAATCTCCTTTAGATCTTTTTTTTTAAAGTTTGGGTTCTAAAGGAACGCAACAGTCTTCCACAAAGCACTGCCATTGCCTCCTCCTTCCATAAAATCTGACTTAGTGAACCCAAATGCTGGGAATTGCTTTGGCCTAGACTTAGAAGACAGAGAGGCCAGTGGCCAGGAAACCAATTGACATTAGGGATTTAGTTAATAAAACAATTCCAGGGAATGGTCCTGGGTCAGATCCATCAAGGCTGATTGTTCACATGTGCTGGGGTCCAACCCCAGCAGGTCCAGGGGTTCCCAAAGGTGTGGACGGAGTCAGCGAAGACTATCCACCCTCTTCCTACAGTGGAGTCCTATCCATCCCGAGAGTGGGGCTTACCTAGGGGTCTCTGTTCGGGCGCCAGATGCCAGGGTCCAGGGGTTCCCAAAGGCGTAGACGGAGTCGGCGAAGAAGGAAGGACACAGAGACAGTGTTCAGTTGATCAGCAGCCTAGCCAGGATCTCTAGCCAGGATCTCCAGCCAAGTTCTGGTCTGGATCTCCAGAGAGGTTCTGCTGCTTATTGTCTTGTTACATCCGTATTTATACCAGTTGATTTTAATCCTGTCAATTTCTATTACAAAGGTTAGGGCGTTTCTTATCTCCATTCCAGGGAGTAAAGATTATGTAGCTTAAGCATGATTGTTTGTAGTTAAAGTGATTAACTACCCGCCTGGCACTTAGTTAAGGAGTTTCATCCCCTCCCTAACTTCAGGGAAAAATCCCTACCTGGGGAAACAACCTTTCTCGGAGAGGTGACCTTGGTTAAAACACACAGCGCTAAGGGGAGCAAACATATTAAGAACAGTATGCTATATACGCCAGGTCCCTTGAAACATATGCTGTGCAGATGTTTCTATCCTGCAGCGACTGTGTCAAGCAGCAAGGATGGACCGGCTTCTGGCACACATGTTTTTTTTTCACCTTTCAACCTTCATCTGAAGCATAGTCACCTTTGCAATGAGGACTTGCGGATACTATACCGCCTTCAGTTGATAAGGAGTAACGCGGATTTATTGATAGGAAAACCAGTTTTAAAAGTCTGAACTGCAAATGGTGAAATAGAGTGTTTTGGAGGGTAACTTTATTTTCTGCAAAAATTTCACTTCCAGGCCATTTTAGTTAATCAAAACCTTATTATTAGCATTAATAACTAGATGCTTTTTTTTTTTTTGCAGTATTCTCCTTGTTAAAATTTTTCACTATGACAGATGAGGTTAACTTTCTGGTCCGCAAAACATTACCAATATTCCTTTATAGCAGAGTGTCAATGTCCAGCTGCCTTCAAGCTCTATTCAAAACATATTATCCTGATTTTAAGCCTCAAATTAGGACCAATGCTGCCATTAGTGAAGGAGTGATGATGTTAGTCCCTACTTTCTAAAGGAAAAGTATGTGGGAGATGGGAGAAGGCAAAAGACATTGCTTATGTTTTGGAACACAAAATAAAGGAAGAATGAATTACCAGAGACTTCTTGCCTCAACTGTGGCAATTTGGCCCCACCATTTGATATTAACATTCATGAAGAGATATCTATAATCCTCTGGAGCCCAGCAGCAATATCCCTTCCCATTCAGGTAATCCATCACTCTGAAGGGTGGGCAGATAATAGGAACGTATGTTTCATTTATCGCTCCCTGCCAGTAAAGGAAATGACAGTAATATTGAAACTCTTTAATATCTTGCTTGATGTCCAGGAGTGGGTAGATTATTTACCCAGGTTCCCATTCTGACCAGGGTTTGGTCAGCATCCATCTTTTCTGAGACGGAGAGCAAAAGAATGACAGTTTCCATTTGAGCTGTCTTGGGTTGGAATCTGTGTAGATCTGTGGTTATCAAGTGATATATGTGCATGAGGTGGAAGGGTAGGTAGATGGGGACCTAGGTTGTTCATCAGTGTCTCTGACGTGGGAGTGCTGTGTATTTTGCAATATCACCACCACCATAGAAGTTGGAAAATATTCAAGTTTGAGCAGGCATTGTACTGGGAAAAATTTTTTTCCTCCATTGAGGTGCTAGTAATAAAACATGTGACATTCAGGAATATCCTCCCTCTTTGCACCAAACAACTGATATGCTATGTTATAGACTAGAGAGAATGTGTTTTTATTCAGCTACATGCTCAGAGACTAGCATTTTATTCATTGTAGGCCTTTGAATGTTGTTCCCTAAATGATTAATTATAGAGCCTCTAAATTATAGTTCTGGTCACATGATGAAACTTGCCAAGGTCCCTTTCTACCTCTTACTTTTAAAAAAATATATATATTTTATTGATTTCAGAGAGAAAGGGGGAGGAAGAGAGAGGTAGAAACATCAATGATGAGAGGGAATCATTGATTGGCTGCCTCCTGCAGGTTGGACCGAGCCCGCAACCCAGGCACGTGCCCTTGATCGGAATTGAACTTGGGAACCTTCTGTCCACAGGCCGAAGCTCTATCCACTGAGCCAAACCAGCTAGGGCACTACCTCTTACTTTTATTTGCCTCTTTATTCTTTCCCATTCTCTGACTATAGTTGAATCAAACTTTTGGAAAGTAGCCTTAACTATGTGGTTGCAGAAGCAAACCTTGGCAGATAAAGAAGTGGAGACTCAGTGAGGTGAAGTGTCCTATCCAAGGTGACTCAGTGTCAGAAGATTCACCCGGAGTTCTGTCTACCTTCTTGGCACCATGATTCTTCTGTTTCCCTATACTGCCAGAGGGTATTTATATGATTTGTACTAAAAAATATCATCTATGAATCAATTAAGGCATCTACTAAATGTGTATCAAAGATCTCTTTGTGTTATACTAAGCACTGAGGATTAGGTGAAGAAGACATGGTTTTCTTAAGGTTTGGAAAACCACCTTCTAGCTAGGGCATCATTACCAATAACTAAAACACACAGTGGTATCCTAAAGAGCTATAGCTCCACTGAATATGGAGCCTCTAATCACCTGTGGTGTCTGGGAGGCTTCACAGAGTGGGTAATTACGTTTAAAATTGGCCTTGAAAAAGAAATAGGAATTTTTGGTCAAATGAATCTTTGTGTTTAACTATTTGGTATGACCATGGGCAGGCTCATTAAACTTTCTAATTCTTAGTTCCCTCTCTTTCAAGAGTGGAATGAAGATGCAATGAGATTTGCAAACACTTTGAAAACTTTCAGAGGATATTCCAAGAAATATTTTTCAAATTATGGCTCCCTGGGATAGGAGATAAGGCCCGATACATTAGAAAAATAGGATGCACATATAATTTATAGGAAAACACCAGGCTTTGAGGTTATTGTTTGGAAAATTCATAGTCCCCAGTGTATCTAGTATTGGTAATATACAGATAGACCTCTAAGCCATGGTCAGATAATTTCTAGGAAAATTGGCCAGCAATCAGGGGTAGATATCTACACTAGCACAAATGGTTAAAGGCATTCCTTATGAATAATTTCAGGCATCAGGTATAGGGGAAGGTGTTTGCTTTGGGCCTCACTCATAGAATGTACATTTTCCAGTGTAAACTCAGAGCTGCCATTTTCACTTTCCTTTTATCATCCAGGATAATTGATAGGTAATAAGAAGCAGAAAATATCCCTGGGCCACATGAGTCAAGGGTATCATGGCTTAAAGTGTTGTAATAATAGAAAAATACAAAGATGGTGGGTGCTGAAGTAGGCTGTTCTTGCAATCTCTATATAACAGAGAACATAATTTAAAAACTAACTTTTCATAAATCATGGGTAGTGTCCAAACTTATCCTTTTCATGATGTTTCATAGATCAAATAATAAAAGAACATAGGGGACTTCTTTTCTTGTGCAAGCCTTGTAATAATGTTAATTTATTTATGATGAAGGACAAGACCTGTACCATTTAGCTATTGCTGCATAACAAACCACTCCAAAACGTAATGGCTAAAAGCAACAGCTATTTATTACTGCTCATCAATATACAGGTTGGCTGGATAATTGTTATGAACTAAGCTAGGCTCCATGGGGCTTATTTATGCTTCTCTGGTCAGCTGTATGCCAGCTAAGAAAAAGTTGAGGTTATTTTGATGTGTATAAGGGAGATTAAAAGAGATATATGTGCACCTTGGCCAGGTGGCTCAGTTGGTTGGAGCATCATTCTATGGACCAAAAGGTTGGGGATTTGATTCCTGGTCAGGGCACATACCTAGGTTCTGGTTGTGGTACATATGGGACACAACCAATCAATGTTTCTCTCTCACATCCATGTTTCTCTCTCCCTCTCATTCTCTCTCCCTTCCCCTCTCCAAAATCAATATATTCTTGAGTGAGAATTTTAAGAATTAAATAAAAGGATATATGTGCTAGGTTGTTGTTTTTTTCCATTTTGAAGGGGAGTCAATTTCACTTTATATAAATCAGATGATAAAATGAGCGTGGTTAAATTTCTTATTAAAAGGAGATACACTGGGGCCTTGACTTACGAGTTTAGTTCGTTCCGTGACGGAGCTCGTAACTCAAATTACTCGTATGTCAAATCAAAAGTGAACGAGTGAGACACGTGATGCTGGGCTGATGTTGTGGCATTCACTGTGACGTTCGCTGTGCCAACTAGCGGTGGGGCATCTGAAGCTGGCTCGTAACCGGAATTTTAGCTCGCAACTCAAAGCAAAAAATCGGCCGAGATACGGCTCGTATCTCGAAAAACTCGTTAGTCGGGACACTCGTAAGTCAAGGCCCCACGGTACTACTGAGCAGGCATTTTTGTTTGTTTACATAACCCATCAATGCACTAGATTACAGCTTGTGTGGACTAAGAAGCTTTATCCTGACAAATGTCCTCATGAGATTGCCACACTGTCTGCTCTCCTTTTAGGTTAAGATGTTTTGTTGTTTGTTTGTTTGGTTGGTCTTCTGTAAAAGGCAGTGCCTTTGAGATAGCTTCAAAACTTAAGTGATTATCAATCATCAGTGTTTTAGGGTGTGAGCACTTTGGGAAATCTGGTGGGGAAAGAGGCCCCAAGAATGGAAGATAAAGATGAAATTCAATATGACTTTACAGTTTTGCCCAAGAGGAGACCCTTAATCAGCGGTTCTCAACCTGTGGGTCGCGACCCCTTTGGGGATCGAATGACCCTTTCATAGGGGTCACTTAAGACCATCGGAAAACACATATATAATTACATATTGTTTTTGTGATTAATCACTATGCTTTAATGATGTTCAATTTGTAACAATGAAAATACATCCTGCATATTAGATATCCACATTATGATTCATAACAGTAGCAAAATTACAGTTATGAAGTAGCAACGAAAATAATTTTATGGTTGGGGGTCACCACAACATGAGGAACTGTATTAAAGGGTCACGGCATTAGGAAGGTTGAGAACCACTGCCCTTAATGGACCCAATCCAGCCCTGTTAGCCTTAGCCTCGTCCTTTTATAGAATTAAAGTTAAGAGAGTGGTTAAGATATTTAATGAGATAAATTGGATGGATGTGAGGGAGATTGGTGGAGAAAACATCATAGCTAGAAGGATCCTGAAAAAAAGCAGAGGTTTGTTAATGCCACAACTAGAGCACGAAGCTGTAGGAACACTTGCAGTTTTATTTCCTGTTCTCTTCCTTTGAAAGGGAATCGTATATTTAATGGGATAGACTTCAGTAGTATACAGAAAAAAGGAAACGGCTGCTTCTTATAACCTCCTACCAAACCCCTGTGATTATAATTTGGTTTCATAATTATATTAAATCAGGTTGTAATCCCTTAAAAACTCAGCACCCTTTACCTACTAATAGTGCAATCAGTCTAAATGCCATTTATAGTTAGTCTAGAGCAGAAAACAATATTTAAAACCAATTTTCAGTCTCAATTCATGAAAAAAAACCCCTCATCACTCTATCTTATTTATAATAAACTCATTCAAGTAGATCCAGGCACAATATAAACAAGTGATGGAAAATCCCTAGGAGGTTTTGGCTCATACATTCTGAGCAGACATGCTCGGGAAAACACAGACATTCTCAAAAAACTGCAGTCTGCTGAAAATGCCAGGAGATTCCAGGAGACTGCACTCTTCATTAGGAGTTGGCATCTTTCATTGCTTTTGCATAGGGAATGGGTCAACACTTTTTAGCTGATAGTATGTCCAACTCTTTTTTTTCTGATCCTGTTTTAAATGGACAAGGTCTTGGGACATAAGAGAAGATACATGCATGGGACCAAGGAATGTGGATCCTGCAAAGTGACCCAAATCATGACCCATGGGAACTCATTCTTGGTGAGTTGAAAAGGCAGGCTAAACTGTTGCCATGTAAGTCAGGCTGTATGTGAATGGCAGCTCGGTGTGATAGAGTGGAGTGGTGGAGAGGCTTTGGAGCCAAATGGACCTGTCTGAATTTGGTTCTTCTATTACAAGCTGTGTGACCTTAGGCAAATTACTTAACCATTCTGAGCTTCCTCTAAAATGAATAAAAACATAGCTTTCTGCAAAAATTGCCAAGATATTTAGCTCAAATATTACTAAGCACCTGGGACACATTATTATTTCTCCTTTCTTCTGTCTTTCTTTCCCTCCTCCCATCTTTCCCTCCCTTTCTTCCTCCCAATCCTTTTCCCCCTCTATTTCTTTCATTCAACAAATATGTGGTGAGCCACTGGACCAGATGCTGTCCATATTCCCTTGGATCCCTTCACGATTTTTTTTTTTTTGCACATGTCTCCCAGCATCCACAATCTGTATCTATTGGTCAAAGGGTTGTTTTCAAGCTCCAGTACCCACTTTGCTGAAGAACCAAAGAGCCCGGTAATTTACATCCCCTTGTGGGTATCCATTAACCAATAATTGATAGGTGGGAAGAAAGAAACGGTCCAGTTATCATGTCCCCTAACAGGGACAACTCTGAGGTGTGACCTAGACAATATCCAGAGCTCCCTTGTGGGATGGAGCCAAAGTTAACAGTCATCCTTGGGAATTAATGTCCTATCCTGGCTTGGTCTCCTCATCTTCCTAGTCTCATTTCCCAAGTCCCTACTAATTTCCTGGGAGTAGTTCCTAATAAACCATCATCACATGAATTCTTTTTTTAAAAAAAAATATATTTTATTGATTTTTTACAGAGAGGAAGGGAGAGAGACAGAGAGTTAGAAACATTGATGAGAGAGAAACATCGATCAGCTGCCTCCTGTGCATCTCCCACCGGGGATGTGCCCACAACCCAGGTACATGCCCTTGACCGGAATCGAACCCGGGACCCTTCAGTCCGCAGGCCGACGCTCTATCTATCCACTGAGCCAAACCAGTTTTGGTGTCACATGAATTCTTATCTCATGGTTTGCCTTTGGAAAACCAGCCCAAATCATGCACTTTCCACGTAGCCTACACAGTTCTGGCTTTTAGGAATGCAGCCTTGAACAGTGGTCAGACGTAGTCTTACTCTCGTGTTTTATTAACTGGCAATACTGTAACAAGAGCCTATGTTAATCAGGTCACACTGCATTTTAGACATTCTGCACAATTCTACCCTTCTTCTGTGGGGGGAAAGAGTATAGGCTTCAGGGTTAGAACTTCTAAATCTGTGTCCTGATTTGTTCATGTATTAGCAGTAGCTGCATTTGACTTACTGAACTTCACATTTTCCATTTACAATGAATTTACTATTGCCTTCCCTGCCAGACTCACAGAGTTGCTGATAAGCTGACTAAAGTAGAATATTTAAAAGCCTCTATGGCACATTACCCAAAACTTAGTTATTACCTGCAGATATTATCTGAACGATCAACAAGCAGGGACTTTGAATAATGTAGGTACGTCATGTAATTTCATAGAATATGTTACATATTTTATAAGGCACTGCTTTAAAAATTAACTTTAATGTTTTATCCTTACTGAATTGAACAAGTGTGATTTGGTAGGGTCAGTACAACATCATAAGCTTGGTGTACTTACAATGAAGAGCAGGCTGATGCATAAAGCAGGCAATGCTACAGGTGACAGCAAAATGTAAATACACCTCTTAGAGTTCTATTAAGTGTAATGTGTTGACAAAGAACAGAGTAATGAGGCAAGTGTTTAGAAGCCTTATCCCCGACATGCCCCTCCCCGCCCCCCGAAAACATTAACAGCTGCCACATGTAACTCCATCTTCTGTTGAAGGATTGCTAATCCTCTGGCCTCCTCTGATGCTACAGAAAGATTCCCTATGATGTCCTCCATCTTGGTCTTAGAGAGCCATGTTCCACACTTTTGTAGGAATCCCTGTAGGAAAGTATTGCTTCTGGAAGCCTCAGCTCTGAGATGCTTGATTCAAGTTTTCCAGAGTTCATTATGTCCACAGAAAATTTTGGTGGTAAAATTCAAAGTGGGCTAACCTAAAAGAGGACATTCCCTGAAGGCTTACAGGGGTGTGTTTAAGACCCTAAGGCAGCGGTTCTCAACCTGTGGATCGTGACCCCTTTGGTGGTTGAACGACCCTTTCACAGGGGTCGCCTAAGACCATCCTGCGTATCAGATATTTACATGAAGATTCATAACAGTAGCAGCATTACAGTTATGAAGTAGCAACGAAAATAATTTTATGGCTGGGTCACAACATGAGGAACTGTATTTAAAGGGCCAGAAGGTTGAGAACCACTGCCCTAAGGGCAAGACATGCATTCATACCTCACTAGGGATTGGAAACAGATCTTGGAAATTCAATATAAGTTAAGGCATACCCCTCCTTATCAGTTCTCTCCTGGGGACTACATAGTCTTTTATATCTGCTAATGTGTTATTAGCTTCATATTTTTCTTGTTCTTAGGGCATATTTTGCTGCTATATTTATATGTGGCATGTCATCAACGCCTCTAAATGGTGATGGCCTTCAGTTAAATTTACAAAATAACTGCCTTAGGACAATCAGTTGTCCTGACCTTTCTATGTCCCAATACTAACTGGGAAAGATTTTTTTTCTGCTAACCTAGACTCTGAATTGGTTTTCCTGAGTCAAGTGTCTACTTTTGGTCCAATCATCTGGGGTCCGTGTGTGGTGAGAACATAGCTCTGACATGGCTTCAGAGTCCTAGCTCTTAGGAGGAGGGTTGTCAAAGAAGTAAAGATCAGGGTGGGCACATGTTCTAAAACATTTTCTCCAGTAATTCAGATGTATTCCTAGGATGGCTTGCTGCATTCCTATCACCCACATCTAGTTAGCTCTCAGGAAAAAAAAATCAGCATGAACCAAGCAGCCAAAGACAACTCTGACAGAACCATCTGGACTCCATGAAATTTGACATCAATCTGGCTTGTCTTAAATCCATCCTTCTTTTGAAACCTACAGTCTTTTGACAGTTTGTTCCCAAGCAAGAAGGATATTTATATAGAAAAGGGTACTAGTTAGGCCTCTTAGTAATATAAAATCTGTGACTATTCTGGCATATTTTTTCAAAGGGAATAAAATGATTCCATTAGCTTCTTGGAAAGGGTAATTTCCCCGTGAATTCTGGTAGAGCATCCATTTCAGGGAAGAGTAAACAAGCGCACATTGCTGTCAAGTATTTCATCAGCACTGAAATTGGACTTCATTAAAGCTAAGATGGGGCTTTAATTTTTACAATCTGATTCATGTTTAATGGCCAAAGTAAAATGAGATGAAAAAGAGAACAGAAGGAGAGGGAGAGGGAAAGATTCTGCTTTTGTGTCCAACAGATCTTTCTAGTTTGTGTTTCCTCATAAAGTCCCAGAGGGAGGGCACTGTTTCTTTCAAGTGTGGGGTAATTGCTAGAAGCTGCAGGAAGTTACTCTTATCTAGCAGAATACTTCCTCTTAAAAAGATGAATCCAATCTGAGAAGATACCCAAGTTCTTTTTTTTAATCCCCCCCTTCTTATTGAATTGTATTGGGGTGACACTGACAAAATTAAAATTATACAGGTGTCAGATGCACAATTCCACAACACATCATATGTACACTGTATTGTGTGTTCACTACTATAAGTCGTCTCTCTTCTATCACCATTTATCTCCCCTGTGAATGCAATTTAAATTGGAGTTTTATTTCACATTAACAGACTTTAATCCATTACTTTTTTAAAGTTAAAAATATACGTTTTAAACATTGCATGTGCACAATTGCTTTAAAAATTCCATTACCATTCCATGAAAATGAAGATTTTAATAAGCTAAACAGGTACTTAATTTTTTAAAAGTTTTTTAGATTTAAAATTCTATTTAAGGATGAAAATCTGGTATATTGGGTTTTCTTTGGAACACCTCTGAATCACCTAGGGTAGGTTATGCACTCCTGGGATACAGTCTCTTTCTTTTTCTCATTGACTCTTATTTTATTTATTTATTTATTTTAAAAGATATTTTTATTGATTTCAGAGAGGAAGGGAGAGGGTGAAGGGGAGAGAGAGAGAGAGAGAGAGAGAGAGAGAGACTGATTGATTTGTTGTTCCACTTATTTATGCATTCATTGATTGCTTCTTGTATGTGCCCTGACCGGGGATCGAATCCACAATCTTGGCATATCCAGAGGATGCTCTAACCAAGCTACCCAGTCAGGGCTGTAATTGTGTCCTTTAAAAAAAATCTTTATTGCTCAGAGTATTACAGTTGTCCCTCTTTTCCCTCTATTGCCCCCTCCACCTGGTTCCTGCCCCACCCCAGGCCACACAGTGCTGGAGCTCAGAGTAAGAGGGACTGTGTAGATTTGTGCACCAGCCCTTTACGAGGAACTACCTGGAACTCCAGCAGCCTCTGAGTCACTCAGACACATCGCTGCTGGTTTTCATAACCCGTAGTTACAGGGACTTCTCTTCCCAGCACTGCAGCCCTGTGCTGGGGGTCTGGTGTGGGGCTAGGACCCCTTGATTCTCATGAGAGGCCTCCACAGTGGAGATATCCCTCGTGATTAGAAAACAAAAACACAAGTGGTTGGACCAGTCTGCTCTGCACCTCCACCCCTCCTACCAGTCTTAATGTGCTTTCTTGTTTACTTCTCTAGTTATAAGACTTCTGTTCAGCCAGATTTCAGGTGGTTCTGAATAATGGTTGTTCTGTATTTTAGTTGTAATTTTGATGTGTTTGTAGGAGGTAGCGAGTACTGGCATTTACCTTTGCCGCCATCTTGGTTCTCCAATCCCAAGATCTTTTGTTTTCACGAAAAGCTATAGATGTGGAACCCAGCAGATTTGGTCATTATAAAGAGCTTGAACCTTTTCAGATGGGCAAGACCACTGAATCAGACAACCACATAGCTCAGTTTAAGAGTGAACAATCTTTTTTCCTTGAAATTTATATATAACAAGCCTTAAAGTACAATATCTCTCATCTCAGACAATGCTTAAACATGGTAGAGGTGCTCCTTTGTGGCTTCAAAGGAAATGTTAAGCTCCTAGGCATGGGGATTCTTGATCTTACTCTAATGGGGCAAACCTGTGGAGAACAGAGATGCACACACGACTTTGTAAAACCGAGGTCATACCTGGGCTTTTTCAGCTATTGTTTGCGTGGATGGAAGTTGTCCTGCTTGTCAACAAACTTTGAGTAGCGGGCTAGATCTTTTCCATTTGCCATCTCAGGTCTACTTCTGCTCTTTTCCAAGGAGGGTAACTTTTATGGATTGTCTCAATGGGCCCCCTTGTGCTTTGGCTTCTAGTTGTTTTTGCCCAATGTGAGGCACCTGTAAGAGCAGATTGGGCAGGAAGAAAAGACCAGGAACTTTTTTTCACCTCACCTCCCACCCAGCCCAGTAATTGTGGATTGGCTTCCTCTGCCGAAGGCTGCAACTCCTGTTAGTTGGTCTGTGCCTTGCCTTTTCAGTTAAAAAATAATTTTATTGATTGTTTTAGAGAGGAAGGGAATGGGAAGGAGAGAGAGAAACATCAATGTGAGAGTGAAACATCTATCGGCTGCCTCCTTCATGCCTTCTACCAGGGATTGTGCCCATAACCCAGGCATGTGCCCTGATGAGAAATCTAATGGGCAACCTTTCATTGCATGGGGCAATGTCCAGTGAACTGAGCCATGCTGGGCCAGGACGCCTTTTCAGGTTTGAGTGTGATAATACCTCTCTGCTGTGCTATCCTCAGAGTACTGGATTATCCATTGTTGGATTCCCTTAAATAGTCCTTTGTTAAACTCACCCCCAGTTGAGTGTTTCTCTTTCCTTCCAGGATCCTGAATGATACAAATAGGGAGAGCCCTCACATTCTCTTGAGTTTCTTTCCCTAGATTTATTTCCTGCTCTATAACCTGCTTCAATGGTTAGACACACACAAAAATAAAAGGTCAACCAATTTTCAGGGATCCTGGAAAGATGCTCTGCAAAAAATATCCTCTATCCCCACTTCTTTCGTAATTTATTAGGATATGATATCTTTTTTAAATTTTCTTAAACCTGGTACCTAATGTTTTCCTTGAAAAATTGATATTTTGCTAAGAGAGTATGGGCAATTGAGTTAGACCCTTCTTTATTTTCTAAGGATATGATATCTCTCATTCTTTTTTTTTAAAAAATATATTTTATTGATTTTTTACAGAGAGGAAGGGAGAGAGATAGAGAGTTAGAAACACCGATGAGAGAGAAACATCGATCAGCTGACTCCTGCACATCTCCTACTGGGGATGTGTCCGCAATCCAGGTACATGCCCTTGACCGGAATCGAACCTGGGACCTTTCAGTCCGCAGGCCGACGCTCTATCCACTGAGCCAAACCGGTTTCGGCTCTCATTCTATTTAGATATAAAGTTTTATTGAAAAGATGCCTGAAAAAGGCATCACATTTAGTAGTTTAAGAATAATTAAGAGAGTTAGAGTTAGGTTATAGATATTGAGAACACAAATATTGTCTCTGGTTTGAATGAGTTCATTGTGTAGGACAATAATTGACAATTCTTTCTTGAGAGTATGTTTTGCTAGAGGAATAAGAAGGCTCTGGGCTTTTGATGACAGACAAGCTTAGGGTAAGATGAACAGTGGAAGGGAGGCAGCTTATAGCTCCAAAGACAGATAAGCCAATTATTTTTCTTTTTCTCCCTCCTTTCATCTAGCATTTTTGGATTATTTTTCAAACTTGAAGGAACCTTTATCATAATTAATTCTAGATTCCTCCTTAACAGATTGAAAAATTAAAGGCTTCAGAAATTAAGTAGTTTACCCAAGACATATAACTGGACCCTTGACCTCTAGCTTTTCAAAAGGCCTTCATGAAATTTCATAGCACAACTATTGCATGATTGGACTGTGGTAGGAGTTGGAATTGCCTGTGAAGGAAGGATCAATAATTTCTCATGTTAAAGAGGGAACTGAGTTAGAAAGAAAGGCACACACGGGTTAGTCTCTGGGAGAGTCAGGGTAAAGAGAGGCTTGCATGTGATTTATTTATGATAAATGATGAGGAGAAAGACAAAGCACTCATGTTTAATATCGTGAACAATATGCACTACGTCTTTTTGGAATTGGAAAAACTTGAACACAGGACTATGAGAACTTACTTGGTAGTTTCTCCAGAGCAGTCTTGCTGGCATGGAAGTGACAGAACTGTTATTCCAGATCCTTGCCAGGTAGCCCAGCTGTGTAGATATATACAAATTGAATTTTGGTATCTGGCTCTATTTAACCACATAGATATGGTCCTCATCAATTAAATATCTTCATAGCAAGCTCTCATGTTCAGTTATTCTTTCACTTGTTTATCTAACCTCAGTATTCATATAATTGGGGAAGGCTTTGGAGATAAAGGTGAGAAGCCAACAGCCTTGAGATGGGACTCCAGTGAAAGTCAAAAGCATGCAAAAGGAGCATTCCTAGATTGAGGCAACCCTACAGTGGATGGACAGAAGTCTGAGAGACAGGCCAGATGAGATAATGGCTTGGATTAAGGCCACAATGTTAAGAGAAGGATGAGGCATGACTTCCAGGTGGTGTGTTTATTACTCTTAATTTTGTTTAGAGAAGCTTCCTGTCCAAGAGAGGTGAACTTTGGGCGAAGAAGCCCTATATTACAGTTAGTATCTTGCAGTGTTGAGATCACAACAATACAATTGATGGATTTATGCCACACATGTGTGTAGATATACATGTATCTATGTCATTGCTTTAGAGTTTTGCCAGATAATGACAAGATATAGCGTTCATATGAAATTGTTTCAGTTATAGAACTGATAGGGGCATGAAAACTGATATCTGAGCTTTCTCCCATGCTTTTGGAGGCTACTTTTGTCAAGACAAAGCAATGAAACCTCACTCTCTATACCCCAGCACCCCAGAAAATACATTGGGAAGGAGTTAGTATGGAGGATGACCTAGAGAAAGATCAGGTATCTGGGCATTGATTTGACTCAGATGTTTTTCGAGGGCATCCATTCTGCAACTTATCAAAGGTTTATGAATCAAGGTACCTACTAGCAGGCAGGACTTCTGGTATTTCTATGATATCTATAGAAAACTATTAATACTTTCAGGCTGTCAGCTAACCCAGCCCTTAGCCTACTCCCACAGGGACCCCATGGGAGACTGACATACACATCCTCCTCCAACCCTGGTCTCCCAAACTTGAGAGATTCTGCTCAAAGACCAACAACACATAACCATTTTGTGCATTCGCGTGTCTCCTTAAGTGGGTTCTTAATTTCCATAGTCCTTGAATTGTGACAAGCTTTCAAAGGAAGAGATCCCCAAACCAATTGCTTCAGCACACTGACATTTTAAAGGAGTGCTTAGTTGCAGCCATTAGTTCCCTAGCAGGGAACTGGCAGGCAGCCATCTCACCCAGCCCCACATTCACAGCAAGTGTAGGTTGTCAGGGTGGAGACTGAGGAAACATTCTTCTCTGTAGTGGCTGGGATTGCTCTGTGCATTGTAAAGCCTAATAGAACCTGTGAAATGGATGATGAGTGGGTCTGAAATACTTGTCTTTAAAATGTCTTGAGAAACAGATGCTAATGAAGGCATTTACTTCTCTGAGTCATTTCACAGTCATTGCCATAATTTTCTTCTCTGCCATTACCATTTCATGGCTGTTCTAAGTTCCCATCTTTGGTCAAGTGATTCCATGGTTTCCTGCTACTTGCTGAAAACATAATTCTGGAGGCAGTGTTCCTTTCCCCTGACTAGATGTATCCTTTCCATTGAGCTGGATTTTTCTAACTCAGTGGTTCTCAATCTTCTGGCTCTTTAAATACAGTTCCTCATGTTGTGACCCAACCATAAAATTATTTTCGCTGCTACTTCATAACTGTAATGTTGCTACTGTTATGAATCGTAATGTAAATATCTGATATGCAGGATGGTCTTAGGCGACCCCTGTGAAAGGGTCGTTTGACCACTAAAGGGGTCGAGGCCCACAGGTTGAGAACCGCTGTTTTAACTTTTCTTTGTGCCCATTTGTCACCCCATCTCTGTTGACTCTGCCTTCTAAATTAATCCCTCTGTCCATGTGACAGTCTCTCATTGCTAACTCCTCTCCCTCATCTGTTTGAATTTCTTAGTGTCAGTCATTGCTTAGGGAACATAGGAAATGGAAATGGCTTCTTATATCTATGTCATTCCCTCTGAATACAAGGTTATTCTACCAAGGGGGCCTTTTGAGAAGCGGCTTTGGCCTATTTAATACACACAGTATTCACAGACATGTATAAAGTTTGTCCCCAATATTTAATCTTTGAAATTACTCTTTGCATTCAATTCTAGCCATTGACCTGGAGATTTGTTGGACCATTTAAAATGAGGACAGCTCATCCTTGGAATGTGGTCTTTCAAATGCTCAGAGTTGCTATTCCTGTTCAGTTGATTCAGTTTCTTACATTGAATTCTCAGCAGGAGCTGAAGTTGCCTTCCCAAACCTTCTTATGACTCATTGCATCCTCGGGGAAGTCACCACTGTGACATTCCCAAAGAGTGGGGCCCTGGAAAATGCAAAGTCACACAGCAGCCATTCCCCGCACCCTACCCTTCCACGTTACCAGATCTATTTTTTGGTTGTTGTTGAAAAGTCCCACTGCAACATGGAGCCCAACTCTTGTTCTCATCTTCTGCAAAGGAGGATGAGGAATGGGGAGATATGGGTTATAGTTTCCACATTGCCGCAGAGCAACTGGGCGAGCTTGAGCAAGTGGCTTCTCTATCCCTCAGTATCCTCATCTATGAAGTGAAGTGTTTGGATGAGCAATAAAATTCTATACAATTTGGAATCATTCCCCTCCTAAGTTTCTGTGTAGAATTTATTTTCCTAGTTATAACAGTATTTCAACTTTGGTCCTCATTTTATTATTGGGCACTCTTTTTCTTATTATCTTAATTTTCTTACTTTTTTTGATGTGATATCTTCCCTTTTAAACTTTTAAAACATTTCTATTTTTTATCTAAAATGTATTAATTTCATTTTGAATACAATAACATTCAAATTATTTTTAGTGTTGGTGAAAATTTTTCAAATTTTCTTCTGTTTTATTAGGAAATTTTTATTGCAGTGTAACATACATGTAGAAATATACACAACTAATTATCATAGAGCTCAATGAATTGGCACCAAGGTTACCCCATATAATCAGAACCTAGATCAAGAAACAATTTAACAAGCTTCTCAGAAACTTCCTTTATTCCTTATTCAATTCACTCAACCTTCTGTCCTACGTGGGTAACCACTATGCAGATTTCTAACACTATGTATTTGTGTCACCTGTATTAAAACTTTAAATAAATAGAATCAAACCATATGTACTGTTTGTGATCTGGCTTCTTTCATTCAATTATGGGATTCATGTATTTTGTGTAGAGAGAAGTGTAATTTGTTTATTCTCATTGCTGTACATCAGTTTAACTATTCAAATGATTTCCTTAGACTAGCATAGGAATTTCAGCCCTGTGTTCTTATACTAGGGGCCCAGTGCACGAATTCATGCACCTTGAAAGGAACTGTGGGCCGTGAGGCTGCAGTAGGCACAGGGGTGGGTCTCGGCACATCCTCTGCACCCGCACCCATCCACGGCCCCCAGTCCGTCTGCTGGCAGCCCCGCTTCTGCCACCGCTCCCAAACGCTGATTGTGCTGGCCCCACTCGCACCTGCTAATGGTGTGGAGCAATTGGGGCCAGTGCCAGCAGCGGGTGCAAGTGGCTGCTGCTGCCCCAATTGCCCCTCAGGAATAGGGGGAGGTAGAGAAGCCCTGAGAGGCCATTAGAGCTGGCAGCTGCCGCTCATACCCACTGACGGCGCCAAGTGATTGGGGCTGGCGCCGGGCGCTGGCAGTGGGTGCGAGTGGGGCCAGCACCAGCAGCAGATGCTAGTGCCAGGTGGGACTGTGGCATGCGGGAGCAAAGAATTTTCAGTAACTACCAGAGGCTCGCCCCGATGACAGCGACTGGTGCCCTGCCTTGGTCTGGCATCCCCACTCACCTGCTCCACCATCCCACTGTGACCAACGCCCACCATGTTCTGCACATGCCCCGTGGTGGTCAGCGCACATCATAGCAACCGGTTGTTCTGCCATTTGGTCTATTTGCATATTAGCCTTTTATTATATAGGGTAAATGCTGATAATCTGTCTCTATGGAGAAAGAGTATATATGCTAGAATTTATAACATTGGAGTGGTATCAGATTTTCTTTTTTCCACCTGTGCCCATGGCAACCATTGAAAATGTTGGAGAACTTGGTGCTTAAAAGGGACTAACAGACTGTTTTCTGATTATTTCAAAGGATCCCAGAATCTCTTCATAAATTAAGGCAAAGTAGAATCCAACAACCATTATTCCATTTCACTGAACAAGAACCTAATAACATATAAGCTCCTGTGCATATTATGTTGTCAATGTTGTTTAGAAAATAGACAGATTTGGAAGCACATAATCAACAGATAGCAATCAATAAATCAAGTAGCTCCTGGAGCTCCAGGGCTGGGACAGGAATACAATGAGAAGGAAATAATTGGTTCCTCTGGGAGTCAAAGGGCCAATAAGCAAAGAACCAGCTTAGGCTCAATGCATAACTCAAGGCATTCTGAATTCCCATCTGAAGTTGTCTACCATTGGCCTTTGAAAGAAAAGATAGTTGGTTAATACTTTTAGGGAAAGAGGTTTCAATATGATAAATACTTCCTATTTGTTAATATTATATATCCTAGTGAGAGATTAGATGCTATTTGGAGATGGTCAATAAAAATACTCATTTGGCGCCCTAGCTGGTTTGGCTCGGCGGATAGAGCGTTGGTCTGTGGACTGAAGGGTCCCAGGTTTGATTCTGGTCAAGGGCATGTACCTTGGTTGTGGGCACATCCCCAGAAGGAGGTGTACAGGAGGCAGCTGATCGATGTTTCTCTCTCATCAATGTTTCTAACTTTCTATCCCTCTCCCTTCCTCTCTGTAAAAAATCAATAAAATATACTAAAAATACTCATTTTTGGAATTACTCATGTGAAAAGAAAAATTTGAAATCCCTAAGTAGAGATATAATTATACCAATTTCTACCAATCCCTATTGTTAAACAAAAATGTTACCTTCCATGGCTGAAAATATATTTTAAAGAAAGATTTATTGAGCCCCAAATGCTAGTCAACCACTATGTTGTACACGTGAAACTAATACAAAATAATATTAAAAGTAAACTAGAATTGAAAAATAAAAAATAAATAAATTAAAGAAAAAATAAATGCTAGCCAAAAAGAAGTGGTTTGGGGCATGAAGTCTAAACCACTAATAGCATGGCTATGTAGAGAAGACATACATGTTCATCGTTCCAGAGTTTGCAACCATTTTTATTTATTATTAAAAAATATTTTATTATTAAAAAATATTTTGTTAAGCTGATGATATATTTTTATCCATTGATTTTTAGAGAGAGAGTAGAAGGGAGGGAGGGAGAGAGAGAAGGAAAGAGAAGGTGAGAGAGAGACACATTGATTGTCTTCTGCATGTGCCCTGATCGATCAGGGCTGGGACCGAAGCTGCAACCCAGTACGTGCCCTTGACCGAGAATCAATCCCAAGACCTTTTGGGGCCCAGGCCAGTGCTCTAACCATCTAGCATACTGGCCATGGCTACAAGCCTTTTGAAACATATAGTGGTGGTGGTGGGGGGAGTAAGATGTAAGCCATTTGAAAGAATTTACATATCAATAGACAAAGGTATGGGAGAAGCTGTAGCAGGGCCAGCTCTGGGATAGGCGCAGAGTCTCTAAAGAGAAATGTCCGGCCTGTGGATTGGATGTGGCAGCAGTCCAGAAATCTCTATTGTAAATAAGAAGTGGAGACTCCTGGAGATCAAGGATGTCTGGCTAGGATAATTGCAGAAATAGCTACCTGAAAATTAACCTGAATTTCCAACAGACACACAAGGAATGTGAGCAGTCTTTTTTGTTGGCTGGCCCTCAGCCATTAACAGGCTGAGTTCTGTTTCTTTATCTCACTCTCTGGCCACTGTAATTTAATTTAGAACATCTCGGAATTTTTTTTTGACAAAGTGAGACCCTAGAATTTTTTTAGTACTTTTTTACCTTTAATACTTTTGTACTTTTGGACAATTAGTTGTTACATTTTTCCTTTAGGATTTTCATCTCTCTCCAAAGTGAATCAACAAGACAGATGCCTTCCCTTTAGATAAAAGAGCCTGGATATTTTCTTCTTCTTTCTTGGTTATGGTAAAAAAAGTTTTCTTTTTGCTCATTTCATTCTACCCATCAGGATTTCGGATGGAGACAGCATACTTATCCGATGTGGAATAAGTGGATAACCAGAATCCTTTTAAAATGTCATATGCTTAAAAGAAATGTCAGCAGTTCCATGTCCTTCAGGGTTCATCTGTCTAGCACTTGAGGCAGTCATTTAATGAATCAGTGGAGGCTAATGTGCGTTGGCGCTGTCTATGTCATAGATAAGTTAATGCTGCAGGCTTAGAGGGGATTTCAACAAGCTGATCTTAATTTCTTTTAACAAGTGAATGCTGGAAACATGACTATGGCGTTGGTATTCTACAGTGGGACACTACCTGGAGCTGTGACAAAGGATATAAAGAGAATGATTGATTTACTGGGTAAGTACAAAAGTGGGACAGAGAAGGCAATACTAGGATTTTGAAAGTCAGTGTTTGGTTCAGTTTAAGGACTAAGTTTCAATCAAATCCTGTGCTTGTGATTATTACAAATAGTCACCTATTTCCCCCCTTTTCTATTTCTTAACATGCATTTATTCTTTCATTTTATTTATAATTTTTGAGATTTTTTTGGTAATAGGCATTTTCTACTACTATACTTATTACTGTTACTATTACTAACAAATGCATATTGAATACTTAGCACATGTCAGGTACTGCTATTTTTTAATCTTTATCATTGAAAGTATTATAGATGTCCCCCTTTTGCCCCAATTGACCCCCCTCAGGTCTTCACCACACTATATTCTGTGTCCATGGATTATGCATATAACTTCTTTGGTTATCTCTTCCCACCCACCTCTGCCTTCCCTCTGAGATTTGTCGCTCTGTTCGATGCTTCTATGTCTCTGGATCTATTTTGTTCATCAGTTAGTTTTGTTCATTAGATTCCACATATGAGTGAGATCATGTGATACTTGTCTTTCTCTGACTGGCTTATTTCGCTTAGCATTATACTCTCCAGGTCCCTCCATGCTGTCTCAAAGGGTAAGAGATCCTTATATTTATAGCTGCATAGTATTCCATGGTGTAAAACTTTTTTTTTTTTAATATATTCCATTGATTTTTTACAGAGAGGAAGGGAGAGAAATAGAGAGTTAGAAACATCGATGAGAGAGAAACATCGATCAGCTGCCTCCTGCACACCCCCCACTAGGGATGTGCCCGCAACTAAGGTACATGCCCTTGACCGGAATCGAACCTGGGACCCTTCAGTCCGCAGGCCAACGCTCTATCCACTGAGCCAAACCGGTCAGGGGGTGTAAAACTTTTTTATCCACTCATCTACTGATGGGCACTTGGGGCTGTTTCCAGATCTTAGCTGTTGGAAATTGTGTTGCTATGAACATAGGGATGCATTTATTCTTTCTGATTGGTGTTTTGGGTTTCTTAGGATATATTCCTAGAAGTGGGATCACTGGGTCAAATGCCAGTTCCATATTAATTTTTTGAGGAAACTCCATACTATTTCCCACAGTGGCTGCACCAGTCTGCATTCCCACCAGCAGTGTACTAGGGTTCCCTTTTCTCCACATCCTCCCAGCACTTGTCATTTGTTGATGGCAGCCATTCTCACAAGTGTGAGGTGGTACCTCATTGTCATTTTAATTCGCATGTCTCTAATGATCAGTGACTGTTGAGTATTTTTTCATATGTCTCTTGGCCTTCTATATGTCCACTCTGGCCCATGGGCCAAAACCAGCAGTCACCTGTTTTTGTTCAGCATGTAAGCAAATAATATTTGTTATATTTCAAATAGTTGAGAAAAATTGGGAAGGAATATGTCATGATGTGAAAATTTTATGAAAATAAAATTTTGTCTATGAATGAGAGAGAGAGAGAGAGAGAGAGAGAGAGAGAGAGAGAGAGAGAGAGAGAAGAGGTTGGAAAGATTGTTGAAAGTAGTGTTTGAATTCCAGCCTAAGGTATATAGACATTATTCAGGTAAATAAGAGTGGTTATGAAGGAACATCTAGCAAGATATCAGAGTAAATATTGAGGAGAATAGTAATACTCAGATGTGATTCATTTACTCTTAGGAACTCAGGTATGAAAGAGACTTTAATGTTCAAAATACTCATTTAATGTTAGAATTGTGACTCTCCTTTCATTTTTCCTGAATTCTATAAGTTCTCCAATTAGTCGATGGTTTTTAAAATATTTCAGTATATGAATATGTATGCATTTTCTTTGCATATAGGTATTTTGTTTAGGCTAGATGATGAAAACTAGTTTGAGAACTAATTTTACACTAATTGTAAGCAATGAGGTACAACTGTCTTGCCAACATTGGTGCCATCTTTCTGACTGCAGATGATTCTAGATTACAAAACAGACTCATATTTTAAAAAGAATGGAATTTGTTTCTCTTCTGAAAAACTCAATACAAGAAAATCAACTATCAAAATAAATCATTGGATTATTATCATTTAAAAATAATTTCTTTAGCTGTGCAGAAGCTTTTTAGTTTGATGTAGTCCCATTCATTTGTTTTTATTTCCCTTGCCTTTGGTATCAAGTTCACAAAAACCTCTCTGAGACCAAAGTTAATAAATTTAGTGCCTATATTTTATTAGTTTCAGGTATTCACAAGTATTTTTTTTTTTTAGTTTTGTTTTTTTTTTAACATTTTATTGATTTCAGAGAGGAAGGGAGAGGGAGAGAGATAGAAACGTCAATGATGAGAATCATTGATCTGCTGCCTCCTGTACGCCCCACCCTGGGGATCAAAGCTTCATGTGCCCTGACTGGGACCCAAACCCTGACCTCTTGGTTCATGAGTCGATGCTCAACCAGGAATCAAACTTTGACCTTCTGGTTCATAAATTGACGCTCAACCACTGAACAATGTACAGGATCAGATTTTTTCATATCTATAGTATCAACAAGATTTACATATGTTTAGCATAACTTGCTTCTTCCTGAACCAAGTATATAAATATGCTTTAGAACAATTTTTAGCTGGATTTTTAAAAAAGTGGTTTGGGTTAATTCTTGGCTAATCAAAATGTTATATGGTATATTGAAAAGGTGAAGTAATTTGTAGTTAGAAGATCTATTTATCATTTCCTGGTTGTGTAATCTTTGATAAGTAACTGAGTCAGTCTCTCTAAGCCTTCGTTTTGTCATTTGTGAAATTGGGATAATAGTTACATCTGGCTTGCTTTCCTGAGTAGTTCTGAGGATCAAATAAAGAACATATGAACTCTTTAAAAATGTACAAAGTCTAGTTATTATTAACCAGGAATGTAAATTATGTGGTAGATCTCATTCCAGAAACATTTTATTTAACTGGTGTTTGATTCCACTCATCTTCTTGTCTCTGCTTTCTGGTAAAATTTTCCCATGTCATCATATCTCTGAACAAACCTAACCCTTAGATTTGGAATCGTATATAATTTCTTATTCACACAAAATTTATATTTCCATATGCTGTATTCTACTCTGCTCCTACATATCTTATGGTTGTAGTCAGAGAGTTAGTTCTTTCATGCTGTATCTAAATTTATATGAGTATGTGAGGAAAAGATAGTTATAAAAGAAAATGAGAGAGGGAAAACCTCTACATGGATAAGAAAATAGAAACAGTAGATGCATGCTACACTAAGCATTTTTTTTTTTTCTGGAAGGTAATATATGCTTGTATATGTCAGGCACTAGATTAGTTACAAGTAAGGTGTTAGATTTAGCTTGAGTGGATTTCTAAATTTTCTTCTATTTAGATCTTGGGGCTTGAGAAGATGCTATCATCTTAAAGGCTACATTAGAGTTTATTTGTTTAAGCTAGTAATTGAGATTGTCCAAGGTCTGTGAGTTGTTAAAACACCATGCTGGTAAGGCCAATGATAGAATTAAAATTCTCTGAGGCTTTATTTTATACTAGAGGCCCAGTGCACAAAATTCATGCACTGGAGGGGGTGGGGGCGCATCCCTCAGCCGAACCTGCACCCTCTTGCAGTCCAGGACCCCTCGCTCCTTACCGCTCAGCTCACTGCTCCTTAGCCCGGCATCTGGCTGAGTGGTGCTCCCCCTGTGGGAGCACACTGACCACCAGAGGACAGCTCTTGCATTAAGCGTCTGCCCCCTGGTGGTCAGTGCTCATCATAGCAACCGGTCGTTCTGCTGTAATGGTCACTTAGGCTTTTATTATATAGATATCATCACAGACTTTGGTCATTCTTGGGAAGCTGGCTTGAAAGTTAGTTTCATTGCTAGGAAGAGAAGCTAAAATATGGCAAAAAGGGGAAAAATGTATGTAGCCTACTTGAGGCTGTATTATAACCTAACTAGGATGGTTCAAGACTCTTATTTTTGTATGTAAAGGACAGTTAAAATAGAACAAGAAGAAATCTTCAAGAAAGCCAGTGTAGTAGCTTGAGCCTGGGAGAGGAAACTGACAAGAAAACACGTCAGTTGTCTCAAATAAGTTTTGGCCCATAGGCAAAGCTGAAAGGTGTAGAGGAAGAAACCCAGAAAGAATTGTACTGTAGACCTAGAACATTCTCATTTTTCAAATAAGGGGATTAAGAAAAGTTAAATGATTTACCAGCACCTGGTGCCATTGGTGATACCTTTCCAATTTTAGTTGATAACTTTTCTATAGAAGGTTAGAATTGGTTTCCTTTGTTATTCTCACTCATGGTTTGCATTAATGTAGTCTATCTCCATTTTGGTGTCTCCAGGATAACTTCTTAAAATCCAAGGCAACTATAGTTTATTTCTTTCCCATGTGTTTATTGGAGGCCTTCTTTATGCTAGGTCCTGTGCTAGCCACAAGTGGCATAACAGCGGACATAACATTGTAATACAAAATAGTGCAGTGATGACCAATCATCACAGACAGACCATTTTTCACTGAGAGTTTATTCAATTTGTGTAAACTCAATGGAAACAAATTTTGGGAATACAAGATGACCCAATCATCTGCAATGTACCATTTCTCCAATTCAAATCATCCAAAGAGAAAAAGCATATTCTGCTCAGTGATGGAGAAGGTCCATTGTTTCCCTTTTTAATTCTTACTGAGGTTTCCTAAGAGGGCAAAAGAGATATTCAATTTTATGAATTTATGTGCTTGAGGTTTAGATGCAAAATGAATTCATTTTCTGTAACACTTCCCTAGATATTTGGTTGGTTCAAGCTTAGGTTTCAAGTAGATTTATCTAAGAACCTAAAAACATAATGAAACTGTCCTATTCATGGCCATGCCACCTGACTTCCTGGCAAAGGTAGAACAAAATGATACAAACATTTTCCACCCCCAAAGACAATGAACAGAAGTAGAATCTGATCTCCACAAGTGTGTATTATAATTTCTACTGAAACCTATTTTCCCCTATAGTCACCACCACCCATTCTTTCAGAGATAATCATAGCAAGACTACTTTTTTTGCAAAATAAGTCTAGTCTCAATAACCTTAGCCTGGTTATTGACATAAGTGAAGCAAGAATAGTGATTGATCACATAGGCTAGTTTTCATAAAGAATCTCACATTGAACTTTTAAAAGCCACTCAAGGCCAGGAAGCTAAGCCGAGGATTCACCATCAGAGTTTTCCTGAAATACACACAGATTTGGGTAAATTCCTCTCTTTTCAGGATCCCCCAAATATCCTGAGGTTCCTCTGCCTGTCAGGAAGTGAACTTCCTTACTTCTCTGGATAGGCTGTTGGGAACCCTGTCAGTCCAGCACCACATGGTTTTTCTGAGGGGCTTAATTGGCTCCATAAAGTAAACTTTAGTTCTGTAAAGCTGCCTGGTCATATCTGAGTCTATGCATATACTAGTAATTCTCAAATATGAAATTCCAGTCAAAGCCTTGATAATTTAACCAATGTTTCCAATGATGTTCTGTTACCATTCTTATTGAATTTATGCAAATAGTCATAAGTATGTATTTTGCCAGGTGGGACTTGTAAAGCATATAATTGCCTAGCTACTATGCTGTACACCTGAAACTAATACAAAATAATATTGAATTTAAAAAGTAATTGAAACATTTAAAAAATAATATTGCCATGAAAATAAGAGTACTTATTAACAGTTTCCAAATCCTGACAGGATCAGGTAGGGAGAAAAAGTAATTGCTTTATCTTTGTTCACAGAATTATAATTTACCATGTTGCTATAAGTCATAGATAGCTCAAGAGAAAAGACTGCCTCAAATCCAGAAAAACAAAATATTAACCAACATGCTTTAAAGAAAAAGGCACAAAATTTTTATAATTATACTTATCAGTTCATTCAGTCACATGTCATTAATACTTGTCAGAATCCTTTCCATGAATGTCTCTGAAGATGAAGCACTTTTGCAAAAGCATCAGAGTAAAATAATAACTATCTGGAAGGACATAAGGCTTTCCTATGGCCTGGTTAAAGATCCAATGAGAGATCATGATTGACAGGAAATTTGGTTATTTCTGTGACATAATTTTTTGTGGTTATAATAAAATTTGCTACTTTTGTCTTTGACCTTCCTAGTAGATTTTATTTTCTTATTTTTCAGTTACAGTTGACATACAATATTTTATTAGTTTTAGGTGTACAGCACAGTGATTAGACATTTATATACCTTATGAAGTGATCATCCCAATAAGTCTAGTACACATATGACATATACATAGTTATTACAGTATTAGTGACTGTATATCCTATTCTGTACTTTACAGCCCCATGACTATTTTATCTGGACATTTATACTTCTTAATCCATTTCACCTTTTTCACCTTTCCCACCAACCCTGCTCCTATCTGGTGACTGTCTATTTGTTCTCTATATCTATGTTTGTTCATTTATTTTGTTCTTTAGATTCCACATATAAGTGAAAACATATGGTATTGGTCTTTCTCTCTCTGACATTTCACTTAGCATAATGCCCTTTAGGCCCATTCATGCTGTCACAAATGACAAGATTACATTCTTTTTTATGGCTGAGTCATTTTCCATTTATATATTTACCACATCTTTTTTATCCATTCACCTATCAATGGACACTCGTTGCTGCAACATTCCAGATCAAGTCTGGTTGCTGCTTATGCCAGACTTCGGACCACCTAATGGGAGCTACAGTGCAAGTTGAGAGCAGTCAACATTTGTGCTTGAGGCCACTCAGCAAGAGCCACAAGGCATTCTGAGGCTCGCTGCTACTTGTTTAGGGTTTGTGGAACTTGATGAGATTTTACAAAGGTCCACAGCATAAGCCCAGGCAGGCCACTGTGTGGAGGAGACACTGGAAGGGGCTCAGGCAGTGCTAGCAAGTCAGTGTCTCAATCACCAGGGCTAGGTGAATGGTGTTCGCCAGGTTAATGAAAAGCGCATATTTGGCACCTACCAGAGCTGACCAGCTGGGTGGAGGAGGGCTCAACAAAGGAACAATGGTACCTGCCAGCACTTCAAGCTATACCTAAGGAATTAGTTCACGAAAATATTTTCTCCTTGTAATCTGATTTTGGAAAGAAAGGGAGAAGGTGATTTTTACCTTCCTCCCTTGACTGGGTTACATAGAGAGAAATTCAGGAGAGCTGATTTAGGTAAGAAATCTTACCCTTCACCAGCTTCTGCCAGTTTTCAAGGATCCCATTTGCAGGAGATGAAGGGAACATGGTGTCTCAGTAAGTCACCAAACTGTGGGGGAGAAAACATAATTTTCCCTCTACTGTTCTAGGTTCCTGACTGGGCCTCCCATGTAATAAAAATATTAAGAGAATAAAAAAGAACTTTCTTGACATGTATACCTCCTGTATTCATGGGAGAGATGCAGGAAAACTGAGTAACTCTGCATTTTTACATACAACTATAAAAGCACATTTCCTTATTCTTTGCATATAAATTTAATGGCTGCACAATCCTTCGTCTTGTAGGTGTACCATAATTTAAGATATTCCTTTTATTATTGGATATATATGGTGTGGTTTAAAATTGTTTTTAGTGAAACTGTATAAATATCTTTTTTCACAAGTAATTTTTGGTCAGCAAAAGACAGATGATAGTTTGAGGACACATGAATGTTAAATAAATTTCTAGTGGCTATAATCATACTGCTACCCATTGCACCATCTCCATTCAACTGATTAGTGTTAACTTACTGAATTGATATTGAGGAATAGAAAAAAAGAAATAAAATTGAGTCACTATAGTCAAGCTGCTAAATTACTAAAATCAAGTAGGTTAAGTTATGAGGAAATAATTCTTTTCTAGATTTAACTAGCCTGGTAACTAAAACTTTTTAAAAATTTTTCCCTTTATTGATTAAGATATTACAAATATGACCTTATCCCCCCAATGTCCCCTCATCCCCCCAATCCTGCCCTTACCCTCACCCCCTGTTATCCACATCCATCGCTTATGCTTATATTCATGCATACAAGTCCTTTGGTTGATCTCTCCCCCTCACCCCCTAGCCCTGCAGCAAATCCTTGGATATACACCAAACCTCCAGATAGACTAAGGAAAGAATGTTAGAGTATCCAGACCACCAGTGATTTAGAACAACACCATCTCAGACCAATCCAGAGGTTAAGAATACAGAACTGATTCTTCTCAAGGAGGTACTTTTTACTCTAAGAAACCTCAGCTTTTCTCTACTTTGAACACTGTAGGTATTGCCTAATTGTTTTATAGTTTGCGAACCCTAAGACCCTTGAATAAATTTGTATTACCTTTTTTTTCTAGCCAAAGCCTCCTGAATCATTTATGCTTAGTTGTCAATATATAAGACATACATAAAGCTACAACCAAGTTATAATAAAACTAGAATATTAGATCAAATATTTATTGAGTTTTCATTTGTCTTCTGGGTAATTTTACAGCTTTGTCTCCTATCTTTGAAGGTCATTTTGGCTCAAAGGCAAAGAACTGCCAACATTGGTGAATGCCTAGCAATGTCTTTATTCATGACGCTGCTTCCTGACTGACATCCTTTGCTTTCTCATTTTCATGTGTAAGATGTTATTTTTTAAGATGACATTAAAAAAATAATTCTAAAAGCTGCCTGCTCAGTTTGACAGACTGGAAATTTGTGGTTATCATGGGGCCCTAAAAATAGAATCAAGTGTCATATTTTCTACTTGAATTATTGTTTTTACTACGTCTAAGCTTAGTTATGAATTTTTATGAGGATGATCAAAAGCTGAGGTGCTCAGTAAGGACCTAAAAACAGCTTCTTAAGTATTTGCAGCTCTGGTAAGCTCAATTTCATTTTCTCTGATTGACCAATTTGACATAAAATAAATGAGATTTGTCTTGGAGACATTGCTCTTCTTTACATATGTCTTTCTTTTCCCTGTAGCCATATAGCTCTTTGAAAACCATCTGGGAAAGGAACTTAAAACAGAAGAACTTCCACTGAGCTTTTAATTGAAACCTTTAACATGGTTTTAATCCAATTCATTGTTAACATAATTAGATTTTGGGAGAAAACCCCTGTCTTTCCAGTTAAAATACACTCATGTCCAAAAATCCAAAAAAAAAAAAAATTAATCTCAGAGTCCATGGAAAAAAACCGACAACAATACACTTAGCCAATTTGATGACCTCATGGTTAAGTAGGCAAGAGACCACCTTCAGAATTTGTTGGGGTGAACAAAAGTGAGGGGGGAATAAAAAATAACAGGGAAGATAAAATTTGTCAGTCAAGTTTATTTATTATAAATATAATACTATATGCTTATATTTAAGAATACTGTAGGATGCTTATATTTAAGAATACTGTAGGCATTTTTGTTGTACTACATAACTATAAAAAAAATCCTGCTATAAAGCACTTAGACATGTTGAAAAGGGGGGAGGCAATATCTTTACAAAATGGATAGTTGAGTTTGTAACAAATGAGAGGAAATCCTCAAGAGGAAAAAATCCAAAAGAAAACTGAAAATAAGAATTTAAGTACCTGAACTGAGTTTGAAGGTGCCTGGATGAAGATGAGATGGATGCTGGTCTTAGTAACCTAGAAAATTAGGTTTTAGTGCCTTCTTGGGGATAGGAGACAAGGAGGTAGGCTTTTATGTCATCGCAGTTGAGTAAAATACACATACATAAAGTTGGGACTCTCAAAGGACTACATCCTAAGTTAAAGGGTGGGGAAAAGGGAGACACAAAATAAGCTTGCTTTCCTGGCCTGGGTAGGAAAATATCTCCCATGGTATCTTGTAAATTTTATGGGCATCACCAAATTCTCCTTCATAGTGGTTGTTCTATATTGCGTTTACACCACCAATATATCAGAATTAGTTTTAAATTTCATGTTACTCCACTAATAAAGGAGCCACTAAACTATAAAATCCTTCTACAGTTACAGCAACTGAGAGGATATGGAGGTAGCTATGAAAAAAAGGACCCCGATTTGTGATTATAGTCAAGATTCAGAGACCTAAATATACAGTTCTGCAGCACCTCCTTAAATGGGCTTATTAATTTCATGGAATGGAAGATTTAAAATTTTTCAGATGGAAACATTACCCAGATTGAGTTACATATTCAATACCTATTAAAATTCCAACTGCCATATTTTTTTTTTCAGAAATTGGGAAGCTGATCCTAAAATTTATGGTGAAATATAAGAGACCTAGATAAGCTAAAAAAGAATCTTCAAAGAAAGTAATATTGGAAGACTCCCAATTTCAAATCTTACTACAAACCTAAGACAAAGACAATACAGTTCTGTCAAAAGGATAGACATAAATAAATACAACCCAAAAATAAAACCATACATCTAGGGTCAATTTTTTTTAAACGTCACCTAAGGATATGCTTTTCATTGGTTTTCGAGAGAGGAAGGGGGGCAGAGAGAGAGAGAAACATTGATCAGTTGCCTCCCATATGTGCCTCAAGCGGGGATTGAACCTGCCACATTTTGGTGTATGGAGTGATGCTCCAACCAACTGAGCCACATTGGCCAGGGCAGAGGGTTGACTTTTGACAAGGGCAACAACACCATTCAGTGGGGGGAAAGAATAGTCTTTTCAGCAAATGGTGATGGAATAACTGGATGTCTACAGGCAAAATAATGAAGTTAGATAACCTACTTCATACCATATAAAAATTAACTCAGCTAGATCACAGATTTAAATATAAGAACTAAAACTTCAAAAATATTTATAAGAAAACACAATTTTCATGACCTTAGATTAGGCAACCATTTCTTAGATATGACATCCAAACTCAAGAAGAAAAATAGTCAATTTTAACTTCATTGATATTAAAAGCTTTTGTTCTTCAAAGGAGATGATCAAGAAAGTGAAAAGGCATCAAAAACAATAAAATACTTAGGAATAAATTTAACCAACGAGGTAAAAGATCTATATTCTGAAGTAAGACATGGATTTAAAAATGTAAAAGATATCTTCTCTTGATGGATAAAAATTAGTATTGTTAAAATGTGTATACTATTCAAAGCATCTATAGATTCAATGTAAGTCTTACCAAAATTCCAATGGCATATTTTACAGAAATAGAAAAAAATACTAAGATTTGTATGGAATCACAAAAGATCCTGAATGGCCAAAGTAATCCTGAGAAAGAACAAAGCTGGAGGCATCACACATTTCAAACTATATTACTCATCTGTAGTAATCAAAACAGAATGGTATTAGCATAAAAAAGACACATAGATCCAAGGAACAGAATTGAGAGCACAGAAATCTATGCTTACATGGTCAACTAATATTTGACAAGGGAGCCAAGAACTGGATATGCACATACAAAATAATGAAACTGGACTTCTGTCTTAGACCACTCACAAAAATGAACTCAAAATGGATTAAATAAGGTGTGAAACCACAAAAATAGGGAAAAAAGCTCCTTGATATTTGTCTTGACAATCACGTATTAGATATAACACATAAAGCACAAGCAACAAAATAAAGAAGTAGGCCTACATCAAACTAAAAAGCTTCTGCACATTAAAAGAAAGAATTACAATGAGAAGTCAACCTATGGAATGGGAGAAAATAATTTGCAAACCTTCTGTCTGATAAAGGGTGAATATTAAAAATATATATAAAAAAACATACAACTCAGCAGATAAACTAAATAATCCAGTTAAAATGGGCAAAGGACCTGAATAGACATTTTTTTTTTTTTTTTGCAAAGAAGACAGTCAAATGCTCAATAATACATGAAAAGTTGTTTAACATCTCTAATCATCAGGGAAATGCAAATCAGAACCACAATAAGCTCTGAGGTCACATCCTTTAGAATGGCTATTATAAAAAAGGGGAAAACAAATGCTGGTGAGGATGTGGAGAGGAGGGAGCCCTCGTGCACTGTTGGTGGGATTGTAAATTGGTACAGCCACTATGGAACTGTAAGATGGTTACTCAAAAAAATAAAAATAGAATTATCATATTATCCAGCAATTCTACTTCTGGGTGTATATCCAAAGGCAGCAAAATCACTATGATGAAGAGATATCTGCACTCCCATGCTCATTGTAGCATTATTTACAGTAGCCAAGGTATGGAAACAATCTAAGTGTCCATCAACAGATGAGTGGATAAAGAAAATGGATGAAAATAGTCAAAGAGTACAAACTTCCAGTTATAACATAAATGAGTTCTGATATATAATGTACAGTATGATGACTATACTTAACAATACTGTGCTTTAGACTTAAGAGTTGCTAAGAGTAAATTTAAAAAGTTTTTTTGTCACAAAAATGGGAACTATGTGAGGTGACAGATGTGTTAACTGACTTTATTGTGGTGCTCATTTTGAAATGTATACATGTATCAAATCATCACATTGTACACCTTACACTTACACAATGTTATATGTCAAATATATCTCCATAAAACTGGAAGAAAAGAAAGCAAAAGACAACCCATAGAGTGAGAGAAAATATTTGCAAGAAATTTGTCGGCTAAGGGTCCAGGATTAAGAATATATAAAAACTCTTATAAATCAACAATAAAAAGTTAAATAACCCAATTAAAAAATAACAGAGGACTCAAATAGACCTTTTCACCCCCTAAATGACATACTGATGGCAAATAAGTACATAAAAAGATGCTCAACATCATTAGTCATTAGGGAAACACAAATCCCAACTACAATGGGATGCCACTTCACAACCATGAGGATTGCTATAATAATAACGAAAAAACACCAGACCATACCTGTGTTGGTGAGGATTTGGAGAAATTTGAACTCTCATACATTGTTGGTGGGACTGGGGGCCGCGGAACCAGCCATGCATGTCTGGACACTTGACCTACAAAATAGCAAAATAATAAACTTGTGTTGTTAATCCACTACATTTGATATGGTTGTAATAGAAAATGACCCAGAAATCGCACTTCTAGGAATATATCCCAAGACACCAAAAACACCAATCAGAAAGGATATATGCACCCCTATGTTCATAGTAGCACAATTTACAATAGCTAAGATTTGGAAACAGCCTAAGTGCCCATCAGCAGATGAGTGGATTAAAAAGCGGTGGTACATCTACACAATGGAATACTATGTTGCTATAAAAAAGAAGGAGCTTTTACCATTTGCAACAGCATGGATGGAACTGGAGAGCATTATGCTAAGCGAAATAAGCCAGTTGGAGAAAGATAAATATCACATGATCTCACTCATATGTGAAATATGATCAACATAATTTGAGGAACAAGAATAGATCCAGAGACAAATGGCAGGGGAGGGGACAGGGTTAGAGAGCAACCAAAGGACTTGTAAGCATGCATATTAGCATAACCAGTGGACACAGACACTGGGGCAGCGGGGGCTTGCCTGGGGTGGGAATGACTAGGGGGGGAAGGTCAAGCGGGGGAAAAGGAGACATATGTAAAACTTTAGGGAAAAATTATTTACACACATAGTTTATAAATAAAGTAAAAGTTATAGAAAAAAAGGAAAATTAACAATATGATTATCAAGGCTAGGTTATAGGCCAAAGGGCACTACAATTTCCACCTGGCATGCTCTCTCTCTCTCTAGACTTGTACCTTTGGAACATGGAGAAACCATGAAAGACGCAGGGCTAACCAGAAGACGCCATGCTGAAGAGAGCACACGGAGATAGAGAAGTCCCAAGTGTTCTGTTCCTAAGCTGTTTAAGTCTTCCAGTTTAGGTGCCAGACATCTCAGAGGATGCTTTTGATATGGATTTAGGTCTCATCAGATGGAGAGACTCCTAGTAAGAATCCCCTAGCTTAGCCTAATCACCCTCCATAAGTATGAGATAATGATAATGATAAGAATGACTATTGTTTTATGAAATTAAATTTGTAATGATTCATTACACAGCCATAAGATTTCCAAATACTTCCTCCCCCCCACCCCACCCCACATAGAGAGATTAAAAGCTTTTTCTGTATGAAGCTGAAGGAGCTGCATCATAAAGAAGCATATAGAAAATCATAGAGAGGGGACTGATATGAGCCTTTATTTTTCATTTTTCTGGTAAGGCTGAAAGCAAAACAGCAAGTGCCTGTGGTTCACTTTTCATCTAGGAAAAGGATTGGCAAACTTTTACTTAAAGGCCAAGATAATAAATATAATAAATATTATAGGCTTCTCAGGCTAAGAAGCAAAAGCAAGGCTGCAACATAGTAACTTATATAACCACATAACATATAGCCATTTATTTTTATTAGCTAAATATCTGGACTAAACTTCATATTTTGTTGAAAACAATCATGCCTCTTTGCTTCCTAATATCCTGCTGCAGGCAGGCTGCTCTTCAATGCAGGCTGCTTCTCTAAGCTCTGAAATGTGCAAGGATTTTATTATCTAGACAAGGATGGGGTGGGTTGTGATTTTAGCCATTCTGTGTGAGGCCAGCTTCTCTTTGCAGGGGTTTTTCACTTGAAAGTTTCCAGATACCTTGTCTCAAACTGAGCAGGAAAATGCTAAATTAAATTTGAGACGAAATGGTCGATTTTTCCAGAGCTTTCACAATTCTTTTGCACATGATGTCATATCAAGTGTGGCGGAAAGAAAACTAGGTTTCAAGTCACAAGATTTGAATATGAGCTACTTTCTAGTTGCCAGTACCAAGAGCATGACAGTTAACATCTTTGAGCTTCAGTTTCTGTACAGCATAATATCCGCCTGCTCACTTAATAAGAGTGCTCAAAGTTTAAATGAGAAAAAATATATAAAGGTGAATTGCCGCTAGAAAGTGCATGACACATGCTTATTGTTATTGATGTGCCTATCACAAAGCATTTGGTCTCATTCTGACTCCCTCTTCCTTTTCCCCTCTTTCCTTCCCTCCCTCTTGTGTTTTGAAATCTTCACTATTTTTTGTTCTGTGCGGGTCTATTCTGCTATTGGCTTAACTGATAAATTCATTTTGGTGGCCTCTCATTCAGTATTCTATATTTTTATCTAATGTCTCCCAGTAGTGATTTTCTGGAAATAACATGCAAAATACGATGACCTCCAGTAGTGAGGAATGTGGATATGTGGCATGTGATTGTGGAAGGTATCTTATCTTAGAAGGACCTTTTGGAGTGTATATTAGCTTTTTTTCCATACACTTATTAGTTCTCAAATAATTAGATGTAACTGCTAATCATTGCTTAGTGCTGTAGATTTAATAGTGAATGAAACAGACAAGGTCACTCCTGCATAGATCTTACATGTTAATGGAGAATGGATTATTTTCTCAATGCTGCTGTATGAAATAACCACAAACTTATTATCTCTCAGTTTCAGAGGTCAGATGTCTAAAATGGCTTCACAGGGCTGCGTTCCTTCTGGAGGCTCCAGGTAAGAATCTGTTTCCTTGCCCTTTCTAGAAGCTTCCTACATGCTATGGCTCATGTCCCTTTCTGTCTATCTTCATAGCCAGGAATTGTTCATTTTCAAATCTCTTTCTCTCTGTCTCGCTGCTTCTGTTATCCATTATCACATAACCTTCTGTCTGACTCTGAGCCTTCTGCCTGCTTCTTATAGGGATCTTTGTGATTACTGTGGGTTATCTAGGTGGACCCATAATCTCCCCAACTCAAGATTATTAATCACATCTGGAAAGTACCTTTTTTCATATAAAGTAACATTTACAAGTTCTGGGAATTAGTATGTGTACATCTTTCTAAGGGGTCAACATTCAGTCTACCACAAGAGAAAGTAAACAGGGTTACAAATACATAGATGATTTTAAAGTGTGATTTGTGCTATGAAGGCAATTACTGGGGTAATAAGATAGAGCTGCACTGTGTGGTAGCCACAGCCACACATGACTACTGAGTTCTTTAAATGTGGCTACTATAATTGAGAAGCTCCAATTTAAATTTTACTTAATTTTAAATGAATATTATTTCATGTATTTTTATAAGTATTTTTTCCTTTTTATTGAATTTATTGGGGTTACACTGATTAGCAAAATTATATAGGTTTCAGGTGCACAATTCCACACCACATCATCTATACACTGTATTGTGTGTTCACCACCCCAAGTCCATCACCATTTATCCCCCTTTACCCTCCTCCACCTCCCTTACTCCCCTCCCCCCAGCAATCACCACACTGTTGTCCATGTGACTTTTCTCTTTCTTTTCTTTTTTGTTCAATCCCTCTACCTCCCCCTCCAGCCCCCCCCCCCCAACAGCTGTCGGCCCACTCTCTATCTATGAGTCTGTCACTATTTTGCTTGTTAGTTCATTTTTGTCCATTAGATTCCACATATGTGTGAAATCATATGCTAGTTGTCTTTCTCTGACAGGCTTATTTCAATTAGCATAAATTCAGATGCCTAGTGGCTACCGTATCAGACAGCACAGCTCTTGGCTTTTTAGAAGACACCGAAGAAAATGTTCCCTCTCTCTTTAACTTAGATGAATTGTATGAAGATCCATGAAAGCAGTCAATCGCCATTGACCTTAAAAGATGGAATGAGGCTGGTCAGGTGAGCAACTAGATATTTTTCCCTAAATAAGCAAAAGAGAATCACTCCCTATTACCATTTGGCAGGTAATGACAAGCACCGATCATAATATAGTTGGCCCTTAATATCCACAGATGTGGAACCCGTAGATATGGAGGTCTAAAGGATTTGAGCACCAGGTATCTACAGGCAGTCCTGGAAACCAACACCAAGGGATGATTGTTGTTCATTTCCTTCTTTATCCACATACTTGCCCTGGCTTTGTGGTGAGCTGAGTGTATTTATTCACGTCTTGGATTTGGGCTTAGCCATGTGACTAGTTTTAGTCAATGAAGTGCGACATAAGCACAGGCTTTACTAGTTAATGTGATTGCATGGCTTATTTTAGCCTCTTGCTTTCTTGT
This sequence comes from Myotis myotis, assembly GCF_014108235.1. Lineage (NCBI taxonomy): Eukaryota > Metazoa > Chordata > Mammalia > Chiroptera > Vespertilionidae > Myotis > Myotis myotis. The sequence goes on along the minus strand of NW_023416346.1, from coordinate 119,339,326 downwards.
GATGACCATGAGAGCAATCTACTCTGGGTAGCCACTGGTCCAAGGAGAGAGTGGAGACATGTGGAAAGAGAACTCAATGCAATTTAGAGACTAAAATCTTGAACCTGGAGTCCATCCTAGCCCAGTTGAAGGTATAGCCAATCTGCAGGTTTGTTTTAAGACACAGAATTTTAGATCAATTTGTTACTAACCATCATTATAGCACAGATGACTAAATATAAGGGGAACTATAAGGAGGAGTTCTCTTTTCTTGGAGGACTTTGTACATTACTGAGGGAGGCTGAATTAGCCTCCCTAATTCTTCTGAGCTTGCTCCGGATTTACATTTAACACGGAGAGACCAGAGAGAGATTTTTTGCTTTCAAGTTAGTTTTGTTTAGTAGTTTTAACAAAAAGGATACCTTCAAAGTCAAGGATTTGTTGTAATAGAAATTGCACAGCTCAGTAGACAAGGTAGATGAGTGAAACTCTTCACTTCAACAAGGTCTATTTCTGGCTTAAATGACACAACTTTCTCTTTCAAGAACTCACCATCTCTCAAGCTTTGTTACCAGGAAAGCAAGGAAAACATCACTAGCTAGCCTTCCTTCCAAAGAAAGTGTGATAAAAACAAAGATGGCAAAGATTTTTAAAATCCCACAGTACTTTAAATACATGGTTTTTCTTTCAATAGCTGTAGTAAACCTGGCTATGCCTCTCAAATGGACATTATCTTTTTAGTGTCTGAGGGCAGGATTAGCCACCTCTCCTGTTGTTTCTTTACATGGCCAAAAATGAGTGGATTTTTCTCCCTGTGATTTTTGTTGCCTCCTGAGAATTAATGGTGCTGGAATAGTATTATACTCTCCCCCCCAGGTGCATTGATTTTCCTGCTTGAATTGATGTAGTGCCACAAAGAGAACACGTCATTGTTATTATCCTTTTGGATGCTCTATTCGCTGGCTCGGCTACTCCACTCAACTTAATCAAAAGTAGGCTGTGTCTATGGAAGGAAACACAGCTTTTCAGTAGTGGGAAACTTCCTGAGCTTGAAGGATGAGAATAGGCATCTACTCAAATATTAAGGGCATCAGATTTCAAAACTTCAATGTAGCAATTGATGAAGTTATCAATGGAACAGCAAACTATAGACTACAAGATTTTGAACTCTACTTGCTTATGTATGTACAAGAAAAATCACTTCCTATATGTTTGAATCTGGAAACAGAGGCCAAAAATCATGACTATTGTCTCTATTTTCTCTGTTTTGGATGAAGACATTTATTCACTGAGAAAGCCATTAAGTTGGGACAATTACCAATATCCACAAGGGAAATTTGGCTTATTCCCCTGTGTTTTGGTGGAGTTGTCATTGTCAACTGAATTGTATTATCCCTACTTGTGGTATATGTTCAAAACCTTCTCCCCAGGCCAGACAGCCAGGCGATCATAGTCCTTTGTGTTGAGAACTAATGAAGCAATGCTTTTCCCTGATGCTTCAACAGAGCTTAAACCAAGGCGGGTGCATAGCTGAGTTAAACTGGAAGTTGAATGTAGTAAGCCAGGGAGGTGTATAAGCAGATGGTTAAAACCAAAAGGCCAGAAGAAGAGAGTGGCAGGGATTTGGTGCCAGGGAGAAGAGAAATCCACTTCAAGAAAGCAGGGCATCATCCCAGGCCATTCTTGGAACAGGCCCCATTTTTAAGCAGCTAGCACCTGTGTGCTTGTAGGAGTGTATGATAGAAGGAGACAACTATAAAGGACTAAGTTGGGACCTATCCTCCAAATCTGTCTCTCCCACAGGGCTGTGAGCTCTCTGAGGAAGGTCTAATTCTTCCTCTCTCCCTTAGTGCTTATTATATATGAACTAAATAGATTTTGGCAGCATGGTAAAATAATTATCCCGATTAAGCAGATACACAATATTTTTGTTAATGTAACTATGTAAGTAATTCCAGTTTTACAATGAGACTGTTGGGTTAGATGAATAAAGCTTCAATTATATATTAGCTGCAATTTGTGCAATGGAAGAGCAGAAAAGACAGAATTTAAAAGGTGAACTTCACAGTTTTTGAAGAAAAATGCTGTTTACAGCCAGGATTGTCTGTGACCAAGCTAAGTACATGTTTTCAAAAAGGCTACTGTAATTCTCTGGAGTTAGTAAAAATTGTAGCTCCTACTGCGTTGAAAAGAAGATGGACTTAAAACATACCCTTAAGTTTTTTTGTTTTGTTTTTTGAGAGAAAAGCACTTTAAAAAAAGAAAATGCCATATAAATGCCAAGTCTTATTACCATCACTGTCATGAATACCTTCAAGCCACAGAGAAACAGGTTCATAAAAAAAGTCTGCTTTGGAGACGGGCCAGTGAGAAAAGTTTACTTTAGATATTCTATACACAAGCTGCCTGCATTTAGTGCCATTTTCCTGAAATCCCAAATTATTACTCTCACCACTGTGTGCAGGAAAATTATCAGGTAAATAAAGAGCACAGCAGGGAGAAAAATGTTAAATGCATACAGAGTGGTCTAATGATAACATTCCCAGTGCAATATTACTTTCAAGTAAATCATAGTGTGACAATAACAATATACATTCCTGTTACTGACCACTGTCACCAATCAGCATGCAGCACTGACTCGTTTTATCTTTCCCTACAACTACAGAAAGCCCGAAAGAAATCTTCCACACATGAATGAATGTCACGTCTATTTGGCCTGCAGCTTTTCCAGAACTGCTACCCACATTCATTTATACATTTCTAGTATTTCTCTCTCTCTCTCTCACACACACACCCTTAGGGTAGAGGTTGGCAAACTACAACCTGCAGTCCAAATGTAGTGCCAAATGCCCAAATTTCCATTGCCTAGTTTTGTATCATGAGCTAAGAATGGCTTTTACATTTTAAATGGTTGGGAAAAAACATTCAAAGAAGAATAATATTTCATGACAAGTAGAAATTAGATGAAACTTAAATGCTGATGTCCATAAATAAAGTTTTATTGGAACATAGTCATGGTCACGAGTTTATGTATCATGCATGGCTTCTCTCATTCCACAACAGAGGTGAATAGCTGTGACAGAGACCCTATGACCCACAAAGCTAAAAGTATTTACCTTCTGGCTCTTTAAGAAAAAAAAAGTGCTAAAAATGTCCTGATACAGAGCATACTTGTTGCTCCTTTTAACAAATTGCTTTTTAAATGGAAGTATAATTTAATACTTCAATAAAGGGTACAAATTTTATGAAATTTTATATATTTGTTCATCTGTATGACCACTATTCAGATAAAAGCAAAAAAGATTTTCAGTACCCAGAGGCTTCCTCCCAGCAAACTTTCCCTCCCAAACTTACCCATTTTTGCTAAAGACTATCACCATGAGTTGATTCTTCCTATTTTTGAAATTTATATAAGTAGAGTAATATAGTATGTATTTTTTGTTTGGTTAATTTTATTCAGCATCATGTCAGTGAAATTCACTTACATTGCCCATGACTGTAGTTTGTTATATTGTATGAATATACTATACTTTAGTTATATAACTATTCTACTCCTGTTGGATATTGGGTCATCCTCATTTATTTTTACTATTGTGAATACAGCTGCTGTGAACATTCTTGTACATGTATTTTGGTGACCATTTACATCCAATGTCCTTGAGTATATGCCTAGAATGGAACTTCTGGGAGGCTAGTCCTATTTCAAAAAAGTATAACCCAGTTTTAAATGAGCAAGATACATTTGGTAGAACCTTTTAAAAGTATAAAGCAAAAGTGTTTTTACTTTTGGAGCTGGATACTGGAGTTTTTAGGAACTTCTTCAAAAGACTATAGTGAGAGAGATTATACAACATATTTTTAAAATTACAGTATATGGTGATTTAAACTATGTGATAGATCCACTAGGGTTCATTTATACTCTATTCTGTAGTGCATTTAAAAATGTTTCCAATAAAAAATAGAAGAAAAAAAAGGAGAAACGGGTTGAAGAAAATAATGAAGCAGGCCAACTATTATCCAATCTGAACACCAGGCATTGAGCACAGTTTCAACTTCTAGAATTGTGATTAGAGCTGAATTTTCTACAAGGGAGTGCCTCTAGGACTGTCAGCTGATTTCTCAACAGAAACTTTGCAGGCCACAAGGGAGTGGCAAGAATATTTAAAGTGATGAAGGGCAAAGACCTACAACCAAGATTACTCTACCCAGCAAAGCTCTCATTTAGAATTGAGGGTCAGATAAAGAGCTTCACAGACAAGAAAAAGCTAAAGGAGTTCACCACCACCAAACCAGTATTACATGAAATGTTGGAGGAGGAGGAGAGGAAGGAAGGAGGAGAAAGAGGAAGAAGAGGAGGAAGAAGAAGAGATAAAATATAAAGGACAACAAATACATATCTATCAACAGTTTTATCTAAAAATCAAAATAAATGATCAAGAAATCTAATGAACAAAATAAACTGGGAATGAAACAGAAGCAGAGGCATGGAACCATGGAACAGACTGACGAATCTCAGAGGGAAGCAGGGAGGGAGGGAGGGAGGGAAAGGATTAATTGAAGATCACACAGACAGTAGAGTGGTAAAGGCCTGGGGTGGGGCAGGAACCAGGTGGAGGGGAGGCAAAGAGGGGGAAAAAAGGAGGACATCTGTAATACTCTCAACAATAATGATTTTTTTTAAGAAAATGAGCAGATTTGAATGGACACGTCACCAATGAAAGTATACCAATGCAAATCAGCATATAAGATGCTCAACATCATAATTTATTGGGAAAATGGTAATTAAAACTGCAGTGTAATACCACTACATCTCCATTAGTATGACTAAGATTGAAAGGACTGCCTGGGGTGTGGCTCAGTGGTTGGGCGTCGACCCATGAACCAGGAAGTTACAGTTTGATTCCAGGTCAGGGCACATACCCTGATTGCGGGTTCGATCCGCAGTAAGGGGCATGTGGGAGGCAGCCAGTGATGATTCTCACCATTGATGTTTCTATCTCTCTCTCCTTCTCCCTTCCTCTCTGAAATCAATAAAAATATACTTAAAAAAAAAAGGACTGATCACCTCCTCTGTTGACAGGGATGTAATTAAACTGGAATTCTTTTTCAAAAACTTTTATCTTTATTGTTGAAAGTATTACAGATGTCCCCTGAGTTTATATTAATAAATTTGGAAATAAATGAGATACATTATTAGGATTAATAAAAGTTTATGTATTTCTGAATACAAAGTCAGCATACAAAATCAATTATATTTCAGTATGTGTAAGTAAATAATTAAAATGAAATGAAAATAATGTAATTTACAGTAACAGATGAATAAAATATCTAGGAACAAATCTAAATAGTGTAAGACCAGTACATATAAAATTTTAAAATATAATTTCTTTCCATAAATAAAGTAACAAGTGAATCAACAAACTGAAGATACAACACCATTCACAGATTGAAAGAAAATACTACAATGATTCAATAACCTCAAAATTGACATAAAATTAAACTAAATCCCAATGAACATCTTAGAACATTTTTCTGTTAAAATTGACACATTATAATTTTGAATTATAAATTCAAAAGACAAAAACAGCCAAGACATACTTGAGAAATAATAAATTTAGAGTACTTGCTTTATAAAATATCACACATTAAGCTTGGTGTTTGTATCAGAATATAAACTATCTGAATAGAATAGAGAATGTGTAATTGATTAATATATAAAAATACTTGATATAAAACAGTGGCAATCCAGAAAAATGAGGAAAGAATTGTCTTTTCAATAGATTATCCTGAAACAATTAGCTATTCATATATACAAATAGCCATCTATTCAAGATGAAACTTTGCCACTACTTCAAACCAAAACTAAAAATCAATTCCAGATACAACATAGCTCTGAAACTGAAAGGTAAAACAAAGTTTCTAGAAGAAAGTGTAGGAGAATATTTTCATGGCATTTGACTTGGCAAAGGTTTTATAAACAAGATATAAAACCCATTAACCATAAAAAGGGATAGATAAATTGAACCACATTAAAAGCAGAGTTCTTTTTATAAAAAGAAAACATTAAAAGAGTAAAAAAAGCTATCCATTGAGAAAACATTTACATGTATTTCCAACTAAAGGCTTTTATACAAAGTACAAAAATAAGTACTTATAGATTAATAATAAAAAAGACAATATAACAGAAAAACAAGCAAGAGACTCAACCAAGCACTTCATAATCTATGATATCCAAATGGTAAATGGCAAACTAAATATCTAAACCCCTACCAGAATTGCTAGAAATTTAAAAACCCTTAAAATGTCTGATAGCTGCAGCAATCCTGAAAAAGAACAAAGTAGGTGGGATCTCAATACCAGATATCAAGATGTATTACAAAGCCACTGTTCTCAAAACTGCCTGGTACTGGCACAAGAACAGGCATATAGATCAATGGAATAGATTAGAGAGCCCAGAAATCGGCCCGAACCAATATGCTCAATTAATATTTGACAAAGGAGGCAAGAACATACAATGGAGCCAAGATAGTCTCTTCAATAAATGATGTTGGGAAAATTGGACAGATATATGCAAGAAAATGAAACTAGACCACCAACTTATACCATACACAAAAATAAACTCAAAATGGATAAAGGACTTAAATGTACGACAGGAAACCATAAAAATTCTAGAAGAATCCAAAGGCAGCAAAATCTCAGACATATGCCGAAGCAATTTCTTCACTGATACAGCTCCTAGGGCACTTGAAACTAAAGAGAAAATGAACAAATGGGACTACATCAAAATAAAAAACTTCTGCACAGCAAAAGAAACCATCAACAAAACAACGAGAAAACCCAGTGTGGGAAAACATATTTGCCAATGTAATATCTGATAAGGGCCTAATCTCCAAAATTTATAGGGAACTCATACAACTTAACAAAAGGAAGATAAACAATCCAATCAAAAAATGGGCAAAGGACCTAAATAGACACCTTTCAAAAGAGGACATTCAGAAAGCCAGGAGACATATGAAAACATGCTCAAAGTCACTAATCATCCAAGAGATGCAAATCAAAACAACAATGAGGTACCATCTCACACCTGTCAGACTGGCTATCATCAACAAATCAACAAACGACAAGTGCTGGAGAGGATGTGGAGAAAAAGGAACACTTGTGCACTGCTGGTGGGAATGCAGACTGGTGCAGCCACTATGGAAGACAGTATGGAGTTTCCTCAAAAAACTAAAAATGGAACTCCCATTTGACCCATTGATCCCACTTCTAGGAATATATCCCAAGAAACCAGAAACACCAATCAGAAAGGATATATGCACCTCTATGTTCATAGCAGCACAATTCACCATAGCTAAGATCTGGAAACAGCCTAAGTGCCCATCTATAGATGAATGGATTAGAAAACTGTGGTACACCTACATGATGGAATACTATGCTGCTGTAAAAAGGAAGGAACTCTTACCATTTGCAACTGCATGGATGGAACTGGAGAGCATTATGCTAAGTGAAATAAGCCAGTCAATGAAGGAAAAATACCACATGATCTCACTCTTTCATGGATAATAGAGACCATTATAAACTTTTGAACAATAATAGATACAGAGGCAGAGCTGCCTAAACAGATTGTCAAACTGCAGTGGGAAGGCCGGGGAGGGTTGGGGGGCAGGAGGGAGGGGTGTGAGAGATCAACCGAAGGACTTGTATGCATGCATATAAGCATAACCAATGGACATAAGACACTGGGGGGTAGGGGAGGCTAGGGGACTGTCCGGGGGGGGGGGGGGGAGGACACATATGTAATACCCTTTGTAATACTTTAAGCAATAAAAAAAATAGATGTATTTTACAAAGTAAAAAAAAATGTCTGATAAAGGCAAGAATGTGGAGCAAGGGGAATATTTGTACACAATTAGTGGGAGATTAAGTTGGTTAAATAACTTGGGAAAACTTCATTAGTGTTTATCAAAGTTGAACACATGCATATACTATGGCCCAGAATTTCCACTCTTAGGCACATAACCAATAGAAATATATATATATATATATATATATACACTAGAGGCCCAGTGCACAAAATTTGTGCACTCACGGGGGTACCTCAGGCTGGCCTGCACCCTCCCACAGTCAAGGAGCCCTCGGGGGTTGTCCGACTAACAGCTTATCTTGCGGGAGAGGCTCCCGCAACAGCCACTGTGCTTGCTAGCCATGAGCCTGTCTCAGGGCTTCTGGCTGAGCGGTGCTCCCCTTGTGGGAGTGTACTGACCACCAGGGGGAAGCTCCTGTGTTGAGTGTCTTCCCCCTGGTGGTCAGTGCGCATCATAGCAACCGGTCTTTCTGTTTGGTCAATTTGCATATTAGCCTTTTATTATATAGGAGATATATATATATATATATATATATATATATATATATATATATATACTAGAGGCCCAGTGCACAAAATTTGTGCACAGGTAGGGGTCCCTAGGCCTGGCCGGCTATCAGGGCCAATCTGTGCGGTGACCAGAGGGGCATTTGGGGCTCCTGCTTGCACCCACCTTGGCCTGGTGGCGCCCACTCATGTGCTCCACCATCCCGCTGCTGTCCCACTTTTGTTGGGTTCCATTGGGGCCGGCAGTGCCTCCACTGCTGCTAGCTGCAAACACCACGTTGCTGACGCCCCCCATGTTCTGCGCCGCCCCCTGGTGGTCAGTGCATGTCTAACCCCTGGTTGGTCAAACTCCTATCCATGGGGGCAATTTGCATGTTAACCTTTTATTATATAGGATATGTGCCTAAGCGACTGAACTACTGGTCGTTATGACATTCACTGACCATCAGGGGCCAGACGTTCAACACAGGAGCTGCCCCCTGGTGGTCTGTCTGTTCCCACAGTGGGAGTGCCGCTCAGCTGACCTATGGGTGCCAGGTGCAGGGCTCACGGCTGGTAGCCGCAGCCCAGAGACCACAGTGGTGCAGCCTATCAAGCAGCGGCGGTGGCAGGCACAGTGGGGCCGGGATGAGCAGGAGCGGCAGGCGATGTTGGACTGCTAGTTTTGGCCCAATCCCTGCAGGCCACACTGAGGGACCCCATCAGTGCATGAATCCTTGCACCGGGCCTCTAGTGTATACATATTTGGACCAAACATGTTCAGAATGTTTATAGCAGCTGTATTTCAAATGACTAAGAGCTTGAAAATAAACTCTACCAAATGGGCAACCATAGAATGGGCAAACGATGTCTGAAAGAAGCCAGTCACTAAAGAATAGATATTGTTTGATTACATTTTCTTAAAGTTCAAGAATAAGCAAAATGAATCTATGTTCTTCGAATTCAGGATGGTGGTTACATTTGGGGGATAAATGGGTCCCATTAAGAAGAGGCATGCTGGTGGCTTTTTATAGGCTAGATATTTGCTTTTTTGATCTGAGCGGTAGTTACTTAGGTGTGTTCACTCTGTGATAATTCATTAAATGGTACATTGATTTTGCATATATGTTATAGTTCAAAAAAATTAAAAATAACTTGGTTTCCTATCAAATGAAGAGGGCAAACTAAATAATCATGTATATTCTATCATGCTTTCTTTTTTGGCATTCACAGTGATATTCATATGTTTTCTATGTTCGTGTGCCAGTAAGCTGATATGCTCTAGTGACAAAAGATTTCAAAATAGATCGATATGAACTGACTTAAAAATGATATTTCATTGTGGTGAAAAAACAAGACTTAGTCTCTTAAATTTTTAAGCGTGGTGTTAACTATAGGCACAATGTTGTAAAGATGATCTCTAGAACTTATTCAGCTTGAGTAACTGAAACTTTATACCTGAACAGCCACTCCCCCTTTTCCCTTTCCCTAGCTCCTAGCAGCCACTATTCTATTTTCTGCTTCCATGAGCTTGACTATTTTAGGTAGCTCATATAACTGGAATCATGTAGTATTTATCTTTCTGTGACTAGCTCATTCCACTTATGTGTCTTCAAGGTTCATCCATGTTGCATCACGATAGGATTTCCTTCATTTTAATGCTGAATTATATTCCATTGTATGTATATAACACATTTTCTTTATTCATTCATCTGCTGATAGCCATTTAGGTTGCTTTTACCTCTTTGGCTATTGTGAATAATGCTGCAAAAGACATGTAAGTACCAATATTTCTTTAAGATACTGATTTCAATTCTTCTGGGTAAGTACCCAGAAGTGGGATTGCTGGATCATATAGTTCTATTTTTTTAGGACCCCCCCCCATCCTGTTTTTCATAGTGGTTGCACCATTTTGCATTCCCACCAATAATACGCAAGGTTTCCAATTTCCCCACATCCTTTCCAACACTTATTTTTTGTTTGTTTGTTTTGATAATGACCCTCCTAACAGGTGTGAGGTGATATCTCATTGTGGTTTTTATTTGAATTTTCCTAAGGATTAGCACCTTTTCATATACCTGCTGGCCATTTGTATGTCTTCTTTGGAGAAATGTTTATACAGTTCCTTTACCCATTTTTTAATTGAGATGTTTATATAATTTTGCTATTGAGTTGATGGAGAGCTTTATATACTTTGGATATTAACCACTTATCAGGTATGTGGTTTGCAAGTATTCTTCCCATTCCACAGGTTGTCTTTTCTCTCTGTTGATTGTTTCCTTAACAGTATTTGTTTAATGTGTAAAAATGACAATGCTAAATTAGTTTAATTTAGATTTCATTTTCTTGCTGTTAAACAAAGAACTAATTTTAATTTTATGATTCATAGCTGTCTAAGAGTTCCTTTCACAGAATGGATGTGTAATTTAGTTTTTCTATTTTCTCTGGATGCATTTGACTGCTTTATCTTCTTTAGAAGTTCCAGCTCAGATGTGTTTGGACATTTCAATGCATTTCTGGCTGAGACACAACACAGCCTAATTCCACAAAGCATTCTATAACTCAGAAACAGCAAAAACTGATCTATAATATCCACCACCATCATAGAATCTTGTATGCGTTCTGGGCCAAATCACTGAACATTGTCTGAACTTCAGATTTCCAATTTCTAATGGAGATTTGATAATAGTTTTTTGACTCTTTCATTTTCTCATTCTTTGTGGTCTATTTCAGATAAAGCAATTTCTTCTGGTAGTTTTGATATATTTTCCCTTTTTAATGCTGGAGACTTACATTACTCTATTTTCACTTTTGGTTATAGAGTTTAATTATAAATATTAAGTAGTATTAATGTTTCTGTGCTTGAATGGTAACATATTTTCTTGAATTATTTAAATACTAGAGGCCCGGTGCACTAAAATTTGTGCACTCGGGGGGGTCCCTCAGCCTGGCCTGTGCCCTCTCGCAGTCTGAGACCCCTTGGGGGATGACCACCTGCTGGTTTAGGCCCGCTTCATGTAAAATTGGGCCTAAGTTGGCAGTCAGACATCACTCTGGCAGCCCAGGAGCCCTCGGGGGATGTCCACTTGCCAGCGGGGAGCAGGCCTAAGCTGCAGTCAGACATCCTTAGTGCTGCTGAGGAGGCAGAAGAGGCTCCTACTACCACCTCTGTACTGGCAGCCATCAGCCTGGCTTGTGGCTGAGCAGAGCTCCCCCTGTGGAGGTGCACTGACCACCAGGGGGCAACTCCTGCATTGAGCATCTGCCCCCTGGTGCTCAATGTGTGTCATAGTGACCAGTCATTCCCAGTCATTCTGCTGTTAGGGTCAATTTGCAAATTACCCTTTTATTATATAGGATAGAGGCCTGGTGCATTGGTGGGGGCCAGTTGGTTTGCCCTGAAGGGTGTCCCAGATCAGGTGGGGGTCCTGCTGGGGTGCCTGGCCAGCCTGGGTGAGGGGCTGATGGTTGTTTGAAGGCTGGTCAAGCCCCCCCCAGTGGGGACCCTCACCCCATGGAGGTTTGGCCAGCCTGGGTGAGGGGCTGATGGCTGTTTTCAGGCTGGCCACACCCCATTTAGGGTGGGGCATCCCCACTGGGGTGCCTGGCCAGTCTGGGTGAGGGGCTGAGGGCAGTTTTCAGGCTTGCCAAGCCCCCCGGCGATGGAAGCTCCCAGCCTCTCCTGTTTTTCTTCTTTTTATTCTGGGATGTATTAACCTTCTATAATTGAAACTTTGTTGCCTTCAGTGGAGCTCAGAGCCGGCTCCTGCTTGCTCCAGCTCTGTGGCCATGGCTGGCTGAAAGCAGGTATCTGGGGTTTATTTATCTTCTATAATTGAAACTTTGTTGCCTTCAATGGAGCTCAGAGCTGGCCGGGAAGCTTGGCTTCCTCTATCACTGGAGCGAGCAAGCAAGCCTCCTGCTCGCTTCAGCTCCGTGGTTGCCGGGCGCCATCTTGGTTGGGTTAATTTGCATATAGTCGCTCTGATCGGCTGGTGGGCGTGGCTTAAGGCGTAGCGAAGGTATGGTCAATTTGCATGTTTGTCTTTTGTTAGATTAGGTAATCACAATGATTTTGAGAAAAATTAGAGATGTAATTGGTGAAGCTGTTAAAATGACTATAATTAAATACATGAGAAAAGGATCCAATTTGTGGAGAGTTGTTTATTCTGTATTTTACCTTTCAAAACAATTAAATTGTTTTTATACATTTATATGCTCACAGGGAATATTTGCAACATACTTTTAAACTGGGGCTAATTCGTATTTTATATCAGCCTATTAGAGAAACAAGCAAAGTGTCTAATCCCCCTCCATTAGGTTGAGGCAAATGCTGGTCTTAGGATATGGCTATCCTATTAGTTTTCTCTAATATCTAAGAAAATATGGGAGAACTTACTACAATCATTCTCAGGTCCATGAGGCTAGTAGGATTGCTAGTTAAAGGGCTATACTTTGCTTTAGCCTCTCTTATTGAGGTACCTATTATTAATGGCTTAAGCCAGGGTGGGCAAACTTTTTGACTCCAGGGCCACAATGGGTTCTTAACCTGGACTGGAGGGCCAGAACAAAAGCATGGATGGAGTGTTTGTGTGAACTAATATAAATTCAAAGTAAACATCATTACATAAAAGGGTACGGTCTTTTTTTTTTTAGTTTTATTCATTTCAAACGGGCCGGATCCGGCCTGCAGGCCATAGTTTGCCCACGGCTGGCTTAAGCTATACTGTAGCCATGCTCTAATCTCAATCGATTCCCCATTCCTCCTTGATTTTAGGAAATTGACTTGCCATGGAGGCATGTGTATTTGGGTATCTGGGTAGACTTGATACGTCTGCCATTTTTCAATTTAATGAAAATCCACAGTGAAATTACATTCTAAATGTCTTTCAAAAAGTTTGGATAATTATTCATTCTATTTGAGCAGCTCAGTAGCCTTTAGTTTTCATCTAATTGGTAATGACCTTCATCCAACTTCCTTGTTTCTCAAATTCCCTAATCACATCGCACAGCAGTACCATCAGACAAGCCTGAAAAAGGCACATGCCGAGGCACCAAGGAAATACATGCAGGCTTGAAATACTTAAGAGAACTGGAGGGGACCAAAAAAATGAAAAAACATCAACCTCTTCAAGTTTATAAAATGTAGTATCTGGCACTGAATCTCATTAGATGGTCCAAGAGAGTTTTTAAAATTATTTTCTGAAAAGAACAGACTTTATATTTACAGAAAACCCAAGTTTGGCACGACTTTTGCATTGTTTAATATCATTTCAGAATAGTCAGAAATCTGTTTTAAACATTTATTCATCTTTAAATGAGCCTGACATTATTTTGCAATGATTAATTAATTAATGTAGCAATGTAACATAGCCAAAGTCTATGCCAATCATTATGAAAATCTTAGAAGAATAACTTGAAGAGATTGTTGTTCCTCAGAAATAAATGCACCATTTTGAGAGAATCAGTGGAGTTCCAGGGCTTTACTACCATGAAGCCAAGTCACCAGATCAAATGTGAAACAATGTAATCAAGAACCTAAATGATTTATCTGAACATTGCAGGCTTGGTTTAATGGAGCTGGAACAACCTGCCTAACCACATGAGTGTTTCTTATGTCATAGGCTGTTTTGGGATTGTGGAGGCACTAACCATATGACTCTAAGATCTATTTGATTCAATAAGAATTTGTCATAATATTGTACTTGAATTATATAAGGTTCTCTATCATGACATTTAAACAGGGCTGTTGGATAGGCTATTCAGCTTTTCATGTGCTCTGGTAAATTCCCCGGATTGAGTGGGCTGAATGCTGTATTCAGCAATAAATAGGACTATGAATCAGTTTCTCCACCTGGGCATAAGCAGGAGGAGAAGCTCCAGGCCACAAAGGCTCTTTGTGGTCTTGACTCAAGCCAACCCATGCCTTAAGTTTCCTGGTCAAACAAAGGCTACTGGCTTTGCTATGATGGTGATCAGCTCTGTCTACCCACCTCTCAGCTTCCACTTGCTGGGTTATGCAACTTCTAGGTTATCTTTTCAGCCCTTCATGTCAGATAGGGCTGAGGGACCATGTTTTAAAGTGGGTGGGGTTATGACTCAGCTCTTCTGCCTAGGTGGGGTCACACCAGGCTCCAGGCACCACAGAAGTCCTCTGAGGGCCTGAATCAGGCAGACCTGTGCCCTGCCAAGTTTGTGGTCAGATTGCACCACCAAATTGGTGCTGCACCTGACCAAAGCCACTGGTTGGGACTAACAACTACTTGGGTACTGAAGTTATGAACTTTGTCTGCCAATATCCAAATACTGGTTATTGTAAGAATCTTTTCACTTCTCTGTCATTATCAGATTCCTAGTAGTTGAGCCCTGCAGATGCCTCTGTAATCCTCATGGAGCAAAACCAGAGTAGGAGCGCCTATGAAGTGACCACAGTGCTGGGGTGGGGGCTGGATGACACCCCTAAGCTCTCTTTTCCCACTGTAGGAACCATAGGTTCAGGAGGGACGTCTTCACATTATATTATGCTGGCCGCGGGAGGGACAGCACAGTCAGCATGTAGCCATTCCTCTTATCCTTCAAGTGCAGTCTGTCTTGGTCTCCGTGGTGAAGAGGGCTGCTTTGACCTTACTCCGTGTTCTAGAATTCTTTTCCATGAATAGTTGATATCTTGTCCATGAATATTTGATAGTTGTTCTTCTTGCGAGGGAGAGCAAAGTCAGGAACAACCTATGTCACCAACTTGGTAATATCACTCTCTAAAGTATTTTCTTAAAAAAAACAACCACCAAAAAACAAACCCATACACATCAAAAGAGATTTAAAAATAATTTCCTAGGTTTGGCTCCAGAGTCCACACAATACTTCTATAACAAGCAGTCCTCTCAAAACTACTGAAAAAAAAAAAGTCACTGTAAATTCAGCATAGCTCACATTTTGGTTTGAAGGAAATATTGATTTTCTGTATTCCCCAAAATGACCTTGCCTTTGTGATAACCATGGCAACTGCCTAAGTTGTGAGGCCTTGGTAAAGCCAACATGGCAGATTCATATTATATTATCTGGAGGAAATGACAAGGGGGATATAATCAGTGTAACTACTTGACCATCTAGTATTTAATAATCTGAGGTCTTCCTAGACATCTTTCCTCTGATCAGAGGTTCTCAAAGTTGACTGCATATTAGAATCTCCTGGGTAACATTTAAAATACCAAATGCTAAAATCCCACCTACAAAGATACTGTTTTAATTTATAGTGAGCCAGGGCATCAGTACTTTTAACAATCTTCCAGATGATTCTAAAGTGCATCTGAAGTCGAGAACTACTTTATACCTTTGGTTATATTTTTAACCAACTATATAGTTCCTCGGTTGTCATATTCTAACTATATATAAACTGTCCAAAGGTCATTCCAACAATCCCTTCAATCAGTACAACTGCATCATATAACCTAACAATATTTGAAATAGAAACCACAGAGAAAGCCAAAGGGGCATTAGAAAGAGTAGGAGTAGTGGTAAACATGTCAAAATAAAGTTAGGTTGAACTTATGGCTTGGAAACACAGGCAGTGTGCTATTCTAGAAAGTGAATTTTACAAGGACTCGGACCCTCAGCTCCGGCCCTAACTCAAGCACAAATAACTACATGACCTGGGGCCACTGACTGCCCTCTCTGCACCTCACTTTCCTCATCTACAAAATAAGAGGACTTGGTTTGTTGATTTCTAATTCCCCTCCTCTTCTAAATTCTTGTGGTTTCTAAAATACAGGAAGATTAAAACATGCTATGGAGGGCTTCTCCCTAAACCACTTAAATCAGAAATTTCAAGAGTGGAGTGCGGATATCAGTAGAGGCATACCTCAAAGACATTGGGAGTTCAGTTCCAGACCAATGCAATAAAGTGAGTATCATAATAAGTCTAGTATCGCAATAAGCAAGTCAATCTTTTTGCTTGTGAAGGGTCTTGCCTTCATTTGAAAAAACAAACAAAAAACAACATCTGTGAAGTGCAATAAAAAGAGCAATAAAATGAGGTATGCCTGTATTTTTTAAAAGCTCCAAGGTGTTTCTAATATTCAGCCAGGGTTGCTAACAGTTGGACTTGAAGAACCTACTACATAGTGTAACTTTATGTGAAATGGAAAAGGAGAAAATAAAGACTAAAGTGTTTTGAGCAAAAAAAGTGATAAAATCAGTACCATCTTTATAAGTTAATGAAAAGCTCACACTACCTTTTTCCATTTCTTTTTGACTTTTTCATTTTTACAATATTCTTAGATCATGGTTCAGCATCTCTTTTCTTTCTTCTCTGTTAAACCTGCCTTACTAAGACATTTCATTACCAATGAATATTTCATTGAAAGAATTAAGAAAGTGATCAAAAGCAGTATTACTTGGGAAATGGAACTTATAATATCTACTGCTCAGAGAGATGTCACTAAAACTGTAATGAAATATATTTTATTTTAATTTTCACATCTGTGAGGATGTGTGCTTTCAGTAAGTGTATATTGAAGATAATTCACTGCAAAAATGTCAGCATCTGTAAAAAAAAAAGAGTACACAGGAAAACAGACTAAATTTAGTCAGAGAAAAGTTAAAGGCATCTGTTCTATTACATAAGGTTGTTGAGAATGGACAGTGGCTTAGCCCAACGGGGCCAATGGCCAGTGTCTGGTGGGCAAAAAAAGAAACCTTTTCAGATGCACTACATTCACCCTCATCATATTCTAAATATATTCACCATTATTCCCATTGTCTCAGAAACAATTCTAAGAGTTTACTTCCAGCAACTGCTCTTCCCACAAATCCTGTCTAGAGCTGTGATGCCCCAAACAGTAGCCACTAGGCACATGTGCCTATATAATTTTTATATATTTTTTTTATTTCAGAGAGGAAGGGAGAGGTAGAGAGAGACAGAAACATTAATGATGAGAGAGAATCATTGATGGGCTACCTCTTGCACACCCCCTACTGGGGATCCAGCCTGCAACTCAGGCATGTGCCCTTGACTGGAATCAAACCTGGAACCCTTCAGTACACAGGCCGACGCTCTATCCACTGAGCCAAACCAGCAAGGACGTGCCTATATAAATTTAACTTAACTAAAATTAGAAGTTGTGTTCTGTTACGGCAGCCACATTTCACATGCTTGATAACTACATGTGACTATTGGTTGCCAGATTGGATAGCTACGAGTATGTCCATCATCACAAAATCCACTATTTGGTTAGGGCTTTACTAGAGTCCTAGCACTACAAAAGCCAAACTTACTTATTAATCAGAGGTGATTATGTGTTCCTTTGGGCCCTATTGAACATAGAGATCAATACTATGTCTCAGTTTTCTCCTTTAAAAATGGATATAAAATAATAACTCCAATGGAAGAGTTTGGATTTATGTTTAAGTGTCCTAAGGAGCATAATTCAAAAATTTAAAAAAAAAACAACCCACACATGGGAAACATGCATGTTATAACTCATAATCTGGGGGAAACTAAAATGTAAGGTGCAGAAGGATTATCTGTTTCTCAAAATATAGTCTATGTGCCACTTGCTTTGGACTCCTCTCCCACTGTTTGTTGGAAATATAGATTCTTGTGCCTTATCCCAGAGTTACTGAATCAGAATATTTGGAATAGAACCCATGACAGGTCATTTTAACAAATATATATACTATCTGAAAAATTGCCCCTTTGGAAAAAAAAAATCATTTCTAGCCCTCCCTAGCATCTCCCGTGTTGTGTTTACCTTTTAATTCGGTGGATTGAATTTATCACTCCTTTGGTCATTCGGTAATTTGCAAACCTTTTAAAAAAAGTCAGCAGTCTCTCCAACAGTGAGATTACTCCCATGATCCTGCAGAGAGAACTAAATCGCGGTGTATTCCACACTCGCCTTTCCTGTGGCTGGGCAGCACCATTGAGTTTCAGCAATGTTATTTTGTATATTTTGCATAAATTGCTCATTCGGGGCTAGCCCAATAGGTACCCAGGAAATATTTCACACAGTTTCTGAAAGAAGCTGTTTCAATTGCAAACAGCAGGAAAACACAGCCATTAAAAGAGAAAGAATGCCTATGTTTTTACAACAAAATAATTAGGTGCCATTACTGGTGCTGTTTAGATTTCAGTACCCCATCTATCTTACTTTCAATTAGAAAGAATGTGCCCAAATAGCAAAAGTCTGGCTAAACCTGAGTGCATTTTGACTGCATTGTTTTTGATAAATTGTGACCCCACTGATAACATAGTCAATGCAATTTTCATTAAGAACAACTTTTGTTGGCTGGGACTAGTTTTTGAGGTAAAGAGCTGGATAGCAATTTCAAGAATTTTATATCTATTTTTCCATCATGATAATAGAATCTCAAAGGTGGAATTTTTTAGTTTAAGCCCCATTTCTATTCAATGTCTGGATTTTTAAAAAGTATTTTTTACTGGATTTTAGAGAGGAAGGGAGATGGAGAGAGAGAGATAGAAACATCAATGATGAGAGAGAATCATTGATTGGCTGCCTCCTGCACACCCCACACTGGGGGTAGAGCCCACAACCCGGGCATGTGCCCTGACCGGGAATAGAACTATGACCTCCTGGTTCATAGGTTGACGCTCAACCACTGAGTCATCGCTCAACCGCTGGCCTGGCAATGTCTGGATTTTTGCACAGCTTTCCCAGTGAGTGATTGTCCATCTCCATTTGAACACTCCAAAAATGAGAGGATAATTTCTTCTGAAGGAAGCCATTTACACTTTGGGATGACAGCCTCCACTCATACGAATTCCCTGTATCTTTTAGCAATTGGCTCTACTTCTGCTCTTATGGACTACATATAGTAAACCTAACACCCCTTTACATGACAACTTTCCCAACAGTGGAAAATTACTAAGGTGTCCCTCATCATCTCCACTGGGTATTTAGGAATATTTCCTTTAACTAACATATTCTGGCTTTCAGTATATGGTGATGAAAATGGAACAAATCAGTATACATTTGTTCTACTTCAAGACCTTTTTTCATATTATAACTCAATTTAGACAATTAAGGGTTGACAATTCATAGTTGATAACTCAGAGAGACCTAACCTGTTATAGAGATTGCTTTGACTAATAGAAATTCTTAAGAAACTATGTCAATTTCATCTAAATTTCAATGGCGTATCTATTAAATATCTTGGTAAAAGCTCAAACTTTATTCATTAATTCAGCATATCCATTAAATGCCCAACTGCTACATGCAGGAACACAGTCATGAACTAGAATCCTAAGATCTAGAGAAACAAACATTTAGATGGCTGTATAATACAAACCATTGCCCTTTCATGAGTAATCATTTGAAAGTGTGTCTGGGGGTTGGGGCGGGGGGGTCAAAGCAACAGAAAGGGCACTAATCCAGTTGTCAGAGAGGCAAAATCTAATTTTGTCAATCTAGTTCTTGTAAACATATCAAGCGGCCTTCATCATGTCATTTAGTTTGACTCAGCTGCATTTCCTATGTTCTGCCTACCTCAGGAATTTGTGTACATTTTGTTTGGTTTAATCAGTTGAAATGATGCTTGTCAAATGACTTTCTTATTAAAGAGAATACAGCATAATTTACTAAATACAGACATAGTCTGTATGTGCTGTATTACTTTACAGTTTATAAACTGCTTCTAAAACATATGCTTCAACATTTCCAAAGATTTGGGAGCTCTTATTCCATTTCTGAGGTACAAAAATCACTACCCTGCAACTAGGACTAGACATTCAATTTAAAAACTTATAATGAATTTATCATTATCTTCTATGTAATCATTTCCATGTTGTTTTGATAATGTCTGAAGAATTTTTTTCCCCAAGTTCGCTGTAAACTTCACAGATACTAAAGCTAATTTGATAGATTATGGTATCTTTTCCTCTTTAATAGCCTTGTGTGTGTTTTTTTTTCAATAGATAAGCTTCTGCCAATTTCCATGATCTTTGCCAAATGGATCAAGTAACTGATATGATGGTTTGATCCCAAGAAGTTTGTTTTCAACTTGACATTTTGCCTCCTACCAATTTAAAAGTAACTGCTGAAACACAATTATCAGAAGGGAAGGAAAAAACCTCTTGAATTAGTAGACCTCTTTGTGTTAGTTCCCTTTTCCCAGAAATATACTTTGTAATGTTTTGTTAGTTGAGTTTTAAGTGTCTCAGAGGTGGTGGATCTGGCACTTCCTTGGTAGCATATTTCACAGTCTGATAATCTTAATAGCTTTAATACCCTGCAATGTGTTTAATACAGTCTCATTTGTTTGTATAGGTGAAATTTTTCTAAGGGCTTCTCATCACCCTAGCAAGATAAATTTGTTAATGGTCTCATCCCTTTTTAATTGCTTAAACTTTACCTGTTCTTTTTAGTGTTTAAAATAAAAAGTTTAGAAGGAGCATTTTAGTTTGTACCACAAAGGCCTTCAATGGTCATACCCAGGATCACTTTCAGCATGCTTCTCAATCCTACAATTTTCTTTCTTTATCTTTTCCCATAAAGTTTAGTTCTCTATATTCTTATTGAGGTAGCAATAATTAAAGTAGTACCTATAATTTGCTCCATGCTCACTACATATCTGGTGGTGGGCTATATACTTATCCAGGGTTTCTTTCTTTTTTTAAATTTCTTTATTGGTTAAGGTATTACAAATGTGTCTTCATCCCCCCATTAACCCCCAACCTCCCACCCCCCGCACTCATCCTCTCATCCCCCCGTTGTCCGTGTCCATTGAAGTTGGCACTATTGACATTATGTGTCAGATACTTTTTTGTTATGGGGGCTTTCTTGTGCAGTGTAGGAGGTTGAGCAGCATCCCTGGCCTCTACACACAAGATGCCAATGGTACCCCAAGTGTAACAACCAAAATATCTCCAAGCATTGCCAGATGTTCCCAGAGGAGCAAAACTGCCCCTGTCTGAGAACCACTGACTTACATGATCTCATTTAACCTGTACAAAATCCTTATAAAAATGGCTTTATTCCAGTTTTATCGCTGAAGAAGATAAGGCTAAAGAAGGATAATAATTTATCTACAGTCACACAGCTAGCAAATGGAGAAGCCAAGATTTGAAACCCTATTCTGACTTCAAAACTAATGACTTTACTGCTATCAATACAAAGTTACTTCAATAATAGTAGGATCACAATGTTAATTTCACTTTTTTAATATATTTCATCACATTTGAGTTAAGTGGTATAAAAATGGTGGCAGAGTAAATATAAGCTCTGAGACACGTTCCCAGGACCAAGATGGAATTACAACTAAAATACAGAAAAATCAACTGAAGACCAGCTGGAGAGAACACTGATAACCAAGGACGGAAAGTGGAGACCACACAGAGACTGGGAGAAAAGGCAGAGGCACAAAGGCCTGGCTGGGCTCCCACAGACAGCAGCTGAAGGTCTGGAGGGATTTCTCAGCTGTGGGGGGTTCCCATTGAGAACTCTGGGGTCTAAACCCCAAGCTGGGCTCTCTAGCCTAGAGCACCAGAACTGAGAAAGGTGCTCACATAACACCTGGCTGTGAAAAGCAAGGTTGCTGTCTGCCAGGGAGAGGCAGCTGGAAATGCAGGCACCCTCTTAAAGGCCCAACACAAAATTTTGTGTGCAGCTACTCACCTTGGGCTCCAGCAGAAAGAGGGCATAGCTGACTAGAGCTGTGTGAGCAGAAGCCAGGGTTGGGAGATCTGGGGTTGGAGCTCAGAAGGCAGACACCCCAGTTTCCTGTGCTGAATCGTTCCCTCATGCTGGGCAGGTCAACTTTCTCAGGCAAACTTTGCTATCAAGGTGGTTTTTGTCTGGGGGCAAAACCCTAACCCTATTGGAAGATCTTGTAGAACAGTGGTTCTCAACCTTGGCTGCACATTAGAATCTCCTGGGAATCTTTTTTAAATCCTGATTTCTGGGCCTCATCCTCTGGAAATTCTGTTTCTTTGTTATGGGGTGGGGCCACAACATTAGTAACAAAGAAACAATTTCTGGAGGATGAGGCCCAGAAATCAGGATTTTAAAAAGATTCCCAGGAGACTCTAATGTGCAGCCAAGGTTGAGAACCACTGCTCTGGAGGCTTTGAGTCTTTGCCTGGTCTAATGATCAGAAATAGCAGTTTGGGTCCCACTGCAGATACCATCCTGGACTGCTCAGTGAGGCAAAAGCCAGCAGGACCCCAACCACCTGCAGCTGACACTTACGGCATTGGGGTTGAACCTCACTGGCAGCAAGTCGGAAGGGAGATCCCCCCCAGGAACATGACATCAACAATCAAGTCCCAATTACAACAGGAGAGCCCAAACAATGCACACAAGGGGCATTCCTAGAGCATTCAGCTCAGATGAACAAAGAGACTACACCACTGGACCCCTTAAGACACTTTCTACATAAGGCCATCCCACAAAGACTGGGAGGCATAGCAGTTCTATCTAATATATAAAAGCAAATACAAAGAGACAGTAAAATGGGGAGACAAAGAACTCCCAAATGAGAGAAAAGAAGGAATCTCCAGAAAAAAGAACTAAATGAGATAGAGGCAAGCAACCTTTCCTTCACATTTTTAATTTTACCTGAATTTGTAAATCTTCCTTAGAGGAAAACTCCCTCAACTTCCATGTGAAGACCTTTTTTTGTATTATTGTTATTTAGCACTTTATCATTTTATTTTTTGGTGTGTTTTTGTTAATCCTTACCTGAGGATATTTTCCATTGACTTTTAGAGAGAGTGGAAGAGAGAGGGAAAGATAGAAACATTGATGTGAGAGAGACAAATTGATTGGTTGCCTCCTGCAGAAGCCCCAACCAGAGCCCGGGCTGGGGAGGAGCCTGCAACCAAGGTATATGTCCTTGACTGGAATCAAACCTGGGGCCCTCGGATCCACAGGCTAGTGCTCTATTCACTGAGCCAACTGGCAAGGGCTATCATTTCATTTTTTTGAAGTCAGGATGACTTCTGATCTATGAAGTTCTTATTTTACCACAATCTTGACTTCTAAAGAATTTGGCATCTTTCTTAGCTTTGCCTAATTCACAAATTTTATTAGTCTTCCTTCTATTACATCAATGAATTAGGTCTATTTGGATTCTTGCTAGTTTTGCATTGATTCTGCTGCATTGATTCTACCTAATTCATAGCATCCCTATTTTCCAGAAAGATAGGAATAGGTGCTGAAGGGAAGCAGAGGAATAATTTGCAGGTAAGCAGTCAGACAGTAGCAGCATCAGGCACAGAAGGATCCTGTATTCCTTCATCTCCTAGAGGCATATGACTTAGAAGAAGCCTCAAAACATCACAAAATGCAATTTGAACTCAGTATTAGTCAACAAAATAAAGAATATGAATATATGGTTTATACTTAGGCTTGAGATCCTTTAGATTCCAGGAGTTGAGCAATGGTCAAATGCTTTCAGAGGAAAAGTAGGGCAAAATTTGATATTTTCTTTCTGGTTTCCCTTTTCTTAGTCCATCTTTTTAAATCTAGCATCCCAGGCCACCCAGAACAAGCTAAGCAGACAAAAAAATAGACTCACTCTCATTTTTCCCTTTGGTGACTACAATCACTCTGTCGTAGGTCAACACTCCAGATGTGACAGAATGAGACTCAAAGGGTTTTAGAGGATATCAAATAAGCCAAAGAACAAAACTAACTATAGACCATAAAGTATTGAGAAGCATCTACTGAATTGCTTCAGGAGTGTAAGGTTTTCTCAAAATAATGCATTTTTAACATGTTTGGCTACATGGAGTATGAAATCTGCAACTATGGCATGGAACAAACTCATTCAAATACTGGTGGTTTGAGTCTATGGCATCAGTTTCATCAACACTTTTCTCTGACCAGTTATAATGATTTAATAATTGAATTATTAATCAGATATTTTGTAAATAGCCTGTGAGTTGATTGAATTCAGTCAATATCCTTTACCTGGTTTGCATGTGAGGGCAGCTTAAAGTAACTTGAACAATTGAGTGGTGTTGATTGAATGGGCACCTTTTCTTGTGGCTTCCAGATAATCAGAAAATACCTTAGGAAATGAGAGAAGCAGTTTGACATTGCACCCTTAAAAGTTTCTGTTTACCACTTTACTATGCTTGTCAATAGAACATATGTGTGTTTAAAAGACTTGGGAGGATTGAGGGAAAAGCCTTGCAAACATTGTTTAATATTATAACAAAGCCCAATGTTGAAAATTTCATGACAAATGTCTGAAACTGGAAAAAAGTGATTCTCCAAATAGTTAAATATATATAAAATGGGGGCTTAGTATACTAAATATCCTGGTTTTAAACTCAATTTTTTTTTTCATTTTTAACTGAAAGATGTCATGGAGACATTGACTTGAGCTATGCTTAGTGTCCAATTGTTACATGGAGTTCAGGAGTGGGTTCTTGGCCTACAAAGTTTGAAGAATAAAATTCACAGACTAAAAGATTTTAAATAAAAATGTGGAAGTTTATTACAAGCATATAAAAACTCCCCCTGGGAAGTTTTCCCAGGGAAGGGGTCCAAATGTGAAAAATCTGTGTGCGTTTTCTCTCTCTCTCTCTCTCTCTCTCTCTCTCTCTCTCTCTCTCTCTCTCAAAAAAAAAAAAAAATCAGTTCCGAGGCTCTTGGTCTCCAGGTTTATAAATGCTGGGAGCTCTTTGTCTCTTCATGAACCTTTCTAATTGGATCCTTCCTTAATTTATGTCCCCTGTGCTCTCCTAATTGGTCACTCTCCAGCATGGTATTAGTTTCAAAGTTCAAAGCCCACCTGGTGCCTCCCTCTTCCTCTTTCCCTTCTCTTGTAACATTCTTTTATCTTCTGTGAATGTTAAGTAATTCTGGCGTCTTGGAGCTATCTCTGCACTTCATATATGTATTCCTCTCCCATGGATCCCCCTTGTCCCTAAAACTGCCTGTCCTGTCTCTAAAATTCCTTTCACAATGATATGATCACATTTTCAATTAATAGGTATCTAACATAACTTCCAGAAAATTCCTATGACTATATCAAAATATCACAAGTGAAATGAAATGCTTAGAAGTTTTTGTTTGTTTGTTTGTTTGTTTTTTTAATTTAGGCTGGTTTAACAATTTTCATGAACATCTACACAAGCGGCTCTCAACCTATGGGTCGTGACCCCTTTGGTGGTCAAACAGCTCTTTCACAGGGGTCGCCTAAGACCATCCTGCATATTGGATATTTACATTACGATTCATAACAGTAGCAACATTACAGTTATAAAGTAGCAACGAAAATAATTTTATGGTTGGGTCACAACATGAGGAACTGTATTTAAAGGGCCAGAAGGAGAAACTAAGATGGTGGCATAGGTAAACACCGGGAAATTGCTGCCTCCCACAACAACTTCAAAAATACAACGAAAAGACAAAACGGACATCATCCAGAACTACAGGAAGGCTGGCGGAGTGGAAATTCTACAACTAGAAGGAAAGAGAAAAACACACTGAGAGCCAGAGGAGCTGCGGAAGTAAAGTGCAGAGGTATGGAGGCTCTCGCGCACGTGCACAGAAAGGGGCTGGCACCTGAGGACGCGGCTGTCTTTTTGAATTGGGAGGGAGTCACAAGCTCCCGACTGCTCTGAACTCCGGTTCCGGGAAGTCTCTGGGGACCCAGGACTCATACGGGGAGAAACTGGACTGTCTGGCAGCAGGCAGAACTCTGAACTTGAGGGTGGCTTTCCCTCAGAGGTGCTTGCAGCAATTATAGGGACACTGAGACGAGTGGCCCCTTAGGGCAGGGCTGAGGACCAGCCATAGCTGCTTGCTCCGCCCTTTGATTCCCTGAGACCCCGCCCCACCCAGGCTGTCACAGAGGCTTTTGCATATGAATGCCCTGGCCCTTTGCAACCTGAAAATTACCTAACAAACTGCAGCTGGGCCAGACAGACCCAGAACTTCCAAGAGAAGGCCCAAGGCCCCACAGCAGCTTGCATTGCTTCACAGCTGGGCCTCATCAGGGCACCTCCAAACTCCAAAAAAGGAAGGGGAATCTGCAGTTCTCTTCGTAGCTCCTGCTGGGTAACCTCAGGCAGAGACTAAATTAGCACCTCCTTAGATCCAAGAGCCAGTGTACCCAGTGGTCAGAGGGGGACCATCCAGATTACAACTCCTCAGATCCATAAGGGACACACTCAGGGGGCAGACTCAGTGAGCACCAAAGCCCCACTGAAGCAAGTCTTTCCCCAGAAGGGTGTCTTCAGCACAGAAGTTCTCCCACTGCAGACACAGCTGATTCTCACTGCCAATTGGCCTGGAGGTCAATTCCTCCCAGTGATACCTACAACAATCAAGGCATAACTACAACAAGACTGAGCACAAAGCCCACAAGGGGATACACCAAGAGTGTCCACCTCAGGTAACTGGGGAGGCTGAGCCACTGGGCCCTACAGGACACCTAGCACACAAAGCCACTCTATCAACACAGGGAAGCATAAAAAATGTGGAGACAAAGAAACAGGTCACAAATGACAAAAATGGAGGAAAGCAAACTACTGGATATAGAGTTCAAAACCACACTTATAAGGTTTTTCAAGAATTTTATGGAAACCGCCAATAAATTTATTGAGACCCTGGAGGATATGAAAAAAGACCAACTAGAAATTAAGCATACACTGTCTGAAATAAAGAATAATATACAGAGATCCAACAGCAGACAAGAGGATTCCAAGAATCAAGTCAAAGATTTGAAATATGAAGAAACAAAAAATACCCAACCGAAAAAGAAAAAAGAAAAAAGATTCCAAAAATATGAAGATAGTGTAAGGAGCCTCTGGGACAACTTCAAGCGTACCAACATCAGAATTATAGGGGTGCCAGAAGAAGAGAGGGCAAGATATTGAAAACCTATTTGAAGAAATAATGACAGAAAACTTCCCCCACCTGGTGAAAGAAATGGACTTACAAGTCCAGGAAGCGCAGAGAACCCCAAACAAAAGGAATCCAAAGAGGACCACACCAAGACACATCATAATTAAAATGCCAAGAGCAAAAGACAAAGAGAAAATCCTAAAAGCAGCAAGAGAAAGACAGTCAGTTACCTACAAGGGAATACCCATACGACTGTCAGCTGATTTCTCAACAGAAACCATGCAAGCCAGAAGAGAGTGGTAAGAAATATTCAAAGTGATGAATGCCAAGAACCTACAACCAAGATTACTTTATCCAGCAAAGCTATCATTCAGAATAGAAGGTCAGATAAAGAGCTTCACGGATAAGAAAAAGCTAAAGGAGTTCATCACCACCAAACCAGCATTATATGAAATGCTGAAAGGTATTCTTTAAGAAGAGGAAGAAGAAAAAGAAACTCTTACCATCTGCCACAGCATGGATGGAACTGGAGAGCGGATAAATACCACATGATCTCACTCATTTGTGGAATATAATGAACAACATAAACTGATGAACAAGGACTGATCCAGAGATGGAGAGGCACTGATTGGACTGTCGGGCCTTGGAGGGAAGGTAGGGGAGGGTGGGGGTAAGGGGGAAAGATCAACCAAAGGACTTATATGCAAGCATATAGGCCTAACCAATGGACACGGACAACGGGGGGGGGGGGGGTGAGGGCATGAGTGAGGGGGGGGGAGAGGGTAACGTGGGGATAAGGACACATATGTAATATCTTAATCAATAAAATATATATTAAAAAAAAATAAAGGGCCAGAAGGTTGAGAACCACTGATCTACACTAATAAAAGAGAAACATGCAAACTGGTGTCACTCCGCTATACCCACCAGCCAATCAGGATGAGTATGCAAATTAACCCAAAAAAGTTGGCGATTAATTTGCATATGCAGGCATGGAGCAAAGACTGAAGACTGAAGACGACTGAAGACTGAAGAGGCTTGGCTTCTCCGCTGCAGCCAGAGCGAAGGCCTGGGTCCTGGGTGCTGGAGGAAAACCAGTGCCGACAGCCCGGGGAAGGAAGGCCTATTGCACGAATCTCTTTGTGCAACGGGCCTCTAGTTTATTAATATTTAGGCATCAGAGATGTGATAATTCTATGCATTATTTAGCTATTTCCAAAGTTCTCAAATTTTATTGGGACTCCTTTTTGGGTTATGATTAAGGAAGGTAAGAACATAAATAACATCAAAGATGACTTACTTGGCTCCATACAAACTGGAATATCTCAACACTTTTATTTTAACAATAGCACTTATCTTAGATTGGGTCCTTCCAAAAGCAAACCCTGAGACAAGAATTAAAGTGCAAATAGTTCACTTGGAAAGTGGTCGCAGCAACCGAGAGATAAATGAGGAAATAGGATAGACTAGGAAAGAAAGCAAGTATAGGCTGCATAATGAACAGGGTTCCACTGGGAACTTCCAGGAGACAGTGGGGATCAGGCCTCAGAACTGTCTCACCAGAGCCACGGAGGCTTATGGTATTTATCTGCCAATTTCTTTTGTCATTTCTGGATGGATGGCTGCTCCCAGGGGCAGAAGTCCCCAGATTGAGCCTGCCTTATGTATAATTTGAGCAAGCTCCCATGGTTTGAGACTGCCCACTGGCAGAGAGACACAGGTGCTTGTAGTAAGATTCCCTTGGTGCATGAGTGAGTCACAGACAGCATCTGTGATAGCACTGTTATTCCCTAAAATATCAACATGAAGTCCCCTAACTGAAAAAAACAAACAAACCAGCAAATGGTGGGTCAGAGTTTTGGATCATAAGTGTGAAATCCAAGTTCCAATAACCGTCCTTAAAAAGGTAAGGGAACCATATTTTTGCAATATTCCTCAAAACATCTGCTCAGAAAAGACAACCTACAGAACCCTTGTAAATAGATTCCCTCGCCATTTTTTCCCCAGCTGAGCCTGTTGTATACCAGCTCAGTTTAAACAGAAAGCCTCACTGGTTCAAACTTGCTTTTGTCAATTTGCTGATGGCCTGGAGTGCTTCATTTACACATGCACTTTATAACTGAAAAAGTGGTCCTTGGAGAGGAGTCTTGGCAATTATTTTAATTAGCAGCAACCTGAAGACTGTCTTTTCTTTCTTCCCCCAGTAACCCTAATGAACCAAGAGATAAGCTTATAAAGTTTTGCCCCAAAGGCTTCTCAGCTGGCAGCTGATCAAAACGTGTAGAGGCAATAATAGTAGACAACTATTTCATACTCAGGCTGATTTTTTAAACTGTTAATTATACTTCAGCTAAGAGGTGAAGAAAGGCCCATAGTTACCAGAATTGTTTATAAGTTGTCAACTCTGGTCTACCCTGAAACCACAAAAGCCTTCATGGATAAAATATTCATGTGCATCCAGAAGATAAACTTTAAAAAAAGTTCTTTAGTCTCTGAAGAGTTTATCTCTTTATAACTATCCTTAATCCTTCTTGTCTCAGAGTTGAGGAAATCCTTAAACATGTAGCTTTTAAATGGAACAAAAACAAAACCTATGCTGAAATCATAAAGCACAAGATAGTAAGATAAAACATTCACTCACATTTATACACTTTTGCAATCATATTTTCATTTTAGATGAAATTTTTTAGGTCAATTTCCATTTTGACCAAATTATGTTTCTTTTGTTTCTTTTAGAATGATGGTTTTCTCTCTTGCTTTCTCTTTCTTTAGGCCAGTCTTAGACCAACACTTAGAATGCATTCACATGCTTCAAGAAAACGCTTCATTGTATCTAAGTACATTCTCATTCTTCTTTAAACTTACCCAAACTCCTGTACCCTTAGTGAGACAGTACTGGGAGGAGATAGTAAGAGGTTGCCAACTTAGCCCTTCCTTGTAGGATAAGGCTTTCAAATGAGCTTTTAGTATCCTAGAAACAAGTTGTCTGCTGCTGTATTTTAAATGAATAGTATCATTTTAGAAATGCTCTTTTTACTTGCAAGACAGATGGCTCATTTTAAAACATCTCTTGAACAGAAAGCATGGCCCCTGGATTTCCCTGTCTGCAGAGCAAAACCAGTGGCCTCACCTGACCAGGATATTTAGTGTGCACATTGCCAGGTTTGGGTCCCCAAACAATGAGCCACATGGGCCCTGGGTTCTGGTTTACTGCCCCACCAGGGCAAGGAAGTTATTTAATAGCCCCATATACTGCTGAGTATAATATCCAGTCCAAAACTAGTAAGCCTAACCAGAGAATCCAGGAGACCACAGAGTCCATATTATAGCCTCACATGGGTAGGGAACCAAGTTATAAGTCCTATATAGCTGTTCTCAGCTTGTGACACACCCCTACTACCCTAACCTCAGAGACATACAAGTGTGGAACAGACTGTGGAATCTCAGAGGGAAGGTGGGGGTGAGTGGGAGGGTGAGGAACTTATGTGCATATATGCATAATGCATGGACACAGACAATAGTGTGGTGAAGGCCTGGGGAGGGGGACAAAAAAGGGGGACATTTGCAATACTTTCAACAATAAAAATAAATTTTTAAAGAAAAAGAAATGGTGAAATAAATACTTATCTGAATAAATAAAAGTTGAGGGAATTCATCACCACTAAACTTGCCTATATAAGAAATGCTAAAGGTAATTGAGTGAAAATAAAAAGATGCTAATTAACATCATAAAAACATATGAAGGCAGGTATCGAAATGGCCAATGGACTTTCTCTTCTTTGTAAAGCTGAATCTTTGCTTCCACTGAACACCATTCTGAAAAGTCATTCATAACCTTTAAAGATTAGGGTGAGACCCAAAATAGTGCTGATTCTCAATGTTGGGTAGTCAGGAAAAAAATGTGACATGGGAAAGAGCAACAGAGGGAGAATGTTGTGTGTGTGTTGTTTTTTTTTAAATAATACACATGCCTACCCTATCAGGATTGCTGGTGATATGAATATTTTGTAAAATAAAATTACCCAACATATTCTGGTATTTCTAATATGAGTTTTCAGTTGAGAAAGAGTTCACTAAGGGCAGTTTTAAACTTATTTGTCTATGTCCCTCTTTATTACTTGTTCCCACCTTCCAAAGGAGAGAGAATTCCATGATAATCAAGAATTATAGGAAAACAAAATAAACAATTTGTAGTAAAATGGTTGTTGACAACATATGAATGACTTATTAACTTTCCAGAAAAAAAAAGTTTTTAAACGTGGTTTTCAGAGTCCCTGTACATTTTTGAAGTTTAGGAATACAGCTGCTCAAAAAATGAGGGAATGACTAATTCATATTAGAACTTGAATGCATTCACATCTTAACATTTACTTATTGGAAAATTATACATAGAAAGATATTGTTGATGCAAATAAGTATCCTTCCTCCCTATAAGGAGAACAAACAACTACTCCCAAGCTAAATTAATAATGATGAAGCTAAATTGACAGTATTTATAATTAAAATGCAAGAATTAGAGTAATTGAAAACCACAATCAAATGAAGACAACACTGATGATAAACTCACTGATTACTAATTGCCCTTTCTAGAATTTGGTGGCATTCCAACTGCATATATACTTAGCATCATGTATAGCAGTAAAATTTATTAGTAGAGTATGAATGGAATCTTTGGTAAACTCTAGTAATATGCTAGAAAAAATAGAGTTGGGTATGGGTTATTTTGTTGTAAGAAAACAAGGATGTTTTCAAAAGTTCTGGGTTAGTATTATAGGAAGCTAACCTAAAGGGGCTCCCAGTGGTCAAATTGTGACATTGGTGCATGAAAAAAAAATGATAATTATAGTCAGTAGTGCTTCTGAGCATGAGATCTATTATCAACAGAGACACTAATATTAATAAGTATGAACATAAGATTTTCTGCTGCAATGAAGTGGCCATCTACTTGGAAATCATTCATGTTAGATGATATTTTCTGCATAATCACAAATATTCATGGCTTGCAATAAGGCATTCAATTTGTGTCTGCAACAATAGATGCTTTTGGGCTGCAGCCTGGAGATTGGCTACACAAGATTCAGTAGAAATGCCATCACTTCCATTGCACTGAATACCATACCAAATTCTCCCAACCATTGACCCAATAACAAAGTTTCATAGTCTAGTCATAAATATTCATTTAGCCTGTGAAATGTCTGCCACATGCACTGAAAGCTCCTTGCTCTTAGTTGCATGCATCATATTCCAGCCATAAAAATAAGTTTGTATTTTTTCCAGCATTTTTTACTAGCCTGAAATTTATTCTTTAGAATGCCCATCTTGTAGATAAAAATGATCAAGATCACAAACAAAATTATCCTTGTCTCCTCATGTTACCGATTGGGGTTACCAGCTGGGAACTTGTTTCTTGTCTTTTTGAGGGAAATATTTTCAATCAAGAAACAAAGTGTAGAAAAGCAAACAAGAATTTATTACTTAGGAGAATGAAACAAGGAAGGGCATAGAAGAAGCAACAGGAGAGCCTAGGCTGGGTTGCTTTAGCTCACTGGGAAGTCAGAGGAAAGGAGGCCTTATAGACAGGATTGGAGATTAGCCCAGGACAAGCTGCTGCTGCCCATTGCTCCCCTGTTTGCAAGTCCCCTGGGGTCCCTTAGAGTTTGGGGGATGCGTGCCTGAGAGGGAATTGTACGGGCATACTTTTTAGAGAACACGCACTGGGTCCTTTGTCCTGAGCCTAATTATCTTTCTCTTGCAGGTGTAAATCTTAGGGGAGGTCTCAGGGGAGGGTCTTAATAGAATATTCATTAGCTTTCCAGGTGTCCTCTTTCAGGGTTGTGGTCTCCACTGATTGGTCAGTGCCAGGGGGGTCATTAGTCAAGCTGGTCCTGAGGCAGCCATTCTGTCACTTTTCTGGTTTTGCTGCTTTTCTGGGTCTGGAGCTGAAATACAATTGGTGCCTAGATGTTATCTTTAGGGAGGAAAAGGTCAGGGGAGGGTGTCGTCTAAATGGCCTGATCATTTATATGAAAGATCAGGGCTCTAAATCACATGACCAGTGATATGCTAGGGGAGGTTACCCTGGGGGCAAGGTTCTTGTTTTGCCAGTTTTGCCCCTTAAAGCCTCCAGGGCTTTCTGCCCTGGTGGATTTCTATACCTGACCCATCATTCTTGCTCTGCTTATGTCTAACACTCAGAGCAACCAAATCCACAGGAAAACCATAGTTCCTTGGACCTACTCCCCCAAAAGAAGCCCATATCTCTCTATATAAAACCCAAGTGACTGGAACCATGAAATGATTGGAATGACCAGTCACGATGATGCACATTGCAGTGGCCAACCGGCCAGATAGGGGCCCTGATTGGCACCCTCCAACCTCCCTTGGTCCCTCCCCCTGGCTGGCCTCCCCCCCATCGGCTCCCCACCCCCATCGGGGCAGGGCTGGCCAACCTCCTGCATCTCCTCGCCCCCCCCCCCGCCCTTGCCATCTAGGCTCCCATTGGCCCCCATCGAGGCAGGCCGGGAGGACCCCACCCATGCATGAATTCGTGCATCGGGCCTCTAGTTCTAAAATAAGTTCCTTCTGACACTCTCTGACTGAGATGCCTCTTCTGTTAGTACATCCTCATGATGTATAGTACTATCTTTCTCATTACAATGAGCCCAGCAAGCACAAACTTGTTTATAGGTTATTCCTGATGCTCTTTGGCTAGAGAGCATTGACTTGCACCACCTCAAAACCTAATCAAGGGTTACAGCTTTAACAGACTACTAAGTTAAATATCTTTAGTTGAGAGACATAGAGATGAAATAACTAATAAAGCAATTAAACCTAAAAAAAATCACCCTAATAGTTACAACTTATGTTGATCTTCCTGGATTTGCTAATATAATTACTATCTTTAATTCCAGGATAACACATTTTTGCCATTTCAGGTTATAGGTAAAAGTCAAAGAAAGATTAACTAACATACAGATACTATACTTTTTTCTACTTCCCAAATGACTCTAAATCAGCCATGGGCAAACTACCGCCCGTGGGCCGAATCCGGCCCATTTGAAATGAATAAAACTGAAAAAAAAAAAGACCGTACCCTTTTATGTAATGATGTTTACTTTGAATTTATATTAGTTCACACAAACACTCCATCCATGCTTTTGTTCCGGCCCTCCAGTCCAGTTTAAGAACCCATTGTGGCCCTCGAGTTAAAAAGTTTGCCCACCCCTGCTCTAAATAGTGGGTATGTGCCCTTAATAATCAGGACTCTAAAGGAGAAGGTGCTTTAATTGAATAAAAATTATGCATACATTTAAAACAGTCATAAGCTATCCATGATTTAGTATCTGCAGATACAATTTTGTTTTACAATTAGAGACTGTCTTACCCAACTGACCTTCAAACATGCAGCATTATGTGGACATCACAGTTGGGAAAACAGTTTTAAATAATTTGTTGTTGCACTGTGATTACTACCAAACATTTAAAGAACTAACACCAACCCTCTTCATACTCTTCCAAAATTTTGAGGATGAGGGAATACTTCCAAACTCATTGTATGAGGCCAGCATTATTATATTGACACGGAAACCAGATAAGGATACCATAAGAAAACTACAGACCAATATCCTGATGAATATGGATGCAAAAATTCTCAACAAAACATTAGCAATGTGTAACTGAATTCAGGAACACATTACAACTATTATATACCATGAACAAGAGGGATTTATCCCTGAGATAGAAGGATGAGTCAACATAAGCAAATCAGTGATGTCATGGCAGAGTGAGATGACCCCTTTGTATTTTCTCATAAATTTATGTTTGGATATTTATAGTCCAACAGAGGGTCCTTTGCTCAACATGCCAGTATGCCTGAGAAATTCACACATTCACACACCCAAAGGTGGACATATTAGAACATGTATGGGATGCAGGATGGGGAGAAGGATGGTGTCCTCAGGTGTGGTTCCCCTACTGACAAGACAGATTGCAGCTCCATTAAATGCCATAGCAGTGGAAGAGCTGGGTTGCAGTAGCACCATTGCTGGAGGATCCAGCTCCTTCGCCTGACTGTGGAGGAGCTTGGTAGCAGCAATTGACGTGTGTCTACGGGCTCTCACTGCACCAGTGGCCACAAGGAACCAGCATTTGATCCTGGATCCTGGTTGTTACAGTTGTGAAGAATCTTACAGATGATCATATTCCCAGTTATATGCTAATTGTTCTGGGTTGAATTGTTGCTCCCTCAAATGAACAATAGATTGAAATCTTGGCTGTTTGACTTTATGCAAATATTGAGACAAATGTTTTCCTTAGGAAGTACAAAATTACTATTTTATTAATTAAAAGAACCTTAAAGAAACTTTTAAATAAAAATACTTTTAAAAATCCATTAATGAAAACCAGAGGGTAAAGTAGAATAAAAAGAAAAAAGCTTGCTTCTGATATTTATTTAAGTCAGGAGAGGGAAGGAGAGGAGGAGGAAAGGAGATGAGGGAGAAGAAAAGAGCGGGGGGGGGGGGGGGGGAATGGGGGATGGAGGAAGAGAAAGAGGGGGAGGGAGGAAGGGAAACGAGAGCGAGCACAGGTGTGTGAGAGAATGTCTAATGACCCTAGGTTCAAAGGAAAATTTCTATTCATTTAAACCAGCCTTGTATGCCTACCTCTGTTGTATTACAGTATGAGAAATAATCTTAAGAATGACCTTAGATGAAACTCCTAAATGATCTATGATTCAATTATTTTTCTTATACTCAACTTTACTAAGGTAAGAAAATAAATTATTTCATTTCATTCCTAAAGACATTTCAATGTAAGTATTTGAGTAAAGGAGGATTAGATTTAAATTTTAATTATTAGGAAAATTAAATTAACTAAATCCTCCATTCTTGAGGTACTCTGGTTAATGATTTTACCGCAGTAAAGACTGTATTTCCACTAAGTAGGAAATTTCTCCTGTGCTCTAATTCAAAGCTTTGAATAAATACTATTTAGTTTTTGTTTTTAATTTTTTTCAGACACATCTGATAAATGACAGCTATGAAGACTCTGCCTTTGCTTCATCATTTTATCAGGTGACTTTTTCCAAGAAATTCCATGTGCTTGGTGTTATGTTAAGGTATAAATATACACACTTATACATATCTATATATAATTTTTATTTTTACATATAGTCAATATTCTTAAACCATGCTCCCAAGTCAAAATCCGAAAGGTTTGATTAGTATGTAGCCTCAGCATTTGTATATGTCACTTAAAAGAGTATTTTTTCAAAATAATTCTCTGCAGAAAAAAAATAATGACAAAAGAAATAAAGTATTTTATAGTCTGAGTTGACTATTTAAAAATATTCTTGTTTTGTCATTTACTTTCAGGAAGTATTTTCCAAGAATTTCCTTTCCAAAGCTACAGATGGTCTTAGCCATTTAGCATCCCCATCCCTGTTAGAAGAAGCCAATTAATATCATATCCCTATACTTCTAATCAAGGCTGCCCTATTAGTGCTCTGTTGAATGAGCTGTTGCTGATTAACTGAAAATTAGTCAGTGAAGCTAATGATTTTCTTTCCAGACCCAGTAGGCATATGAAATGTGCATCTGAATTAAGGACAGTTCCTTATGGTGTATGATTTGCCAGTAGACTGAAGTTACTGAGTCAGTATGAGTAGCCCAGTTTTGGGGTGTTTGATTTGATATAGGCTGGCAGGTCTCTCTTTTGCTGTTTGCCTCTTAGCTCATGTCTCTTCCAAGCATTTCCAGGAGATGGGGTCTGGCAGCTCTTTCACTCAGCTTACATGAAAATCTCCCCAGTGCATCAAATGGGGAAGAGCAAAATAAGAGTCTTTCATCTTTAGTAATGTGTTCTTGGGTAAGCAGCAGGATTTCTTGGGGTTAACAAAGATCATCATAATTTTAACATGCTTTTAAGCTGCTGAAACACATTGCAATCAACATGGGGATGATGTCTATGAGTAGATGGCACTCAGGTTCCACTGCATCTGTGAGAGTATGATGAGCAGATATGAAGAAAGTGCCCTGCTAGATTGTTGGTCCTTGAACTTCCAACAGAAAGAAAAATAGGTTGAGACAAATTTTGAGTAAAATCAGTAATAAGACTCCCCAAATTAATAAGACAAACCAGTGGCTATATAGTGAAATGTCAAAGAGAGAAAATGTAAACATACCTACTATGCTTCGAGATATCGGAATTCATACTGTCTTTTCTTTAGATCTCAAATTAGTTCTGTACATGGTATTGTTTTGTAGTCATGACATTTTGGTACCTCAGTTATTAAACCCACTGAATAGAATATAAGATGTATTTGTCTTTTTTAACAAATATATTTTTTTATTGATTTCAGAGAGGAAAGGAGAGGGAGAGAGAGAAACATCAATGAGGAGAGAGAGTCATTGACCTGCTGCCTCCTGCATGCCCCCCTACCGGAGATCAAGCCCACAACCCGGGCCTGTAGCCTGACCAGGAACGAACTGTAACCTCCTGGTTCATAGGTTGTTGCTCAACTACTGAGCCACATTGGCCAGGCTGGATTTACCTTTTAATAAAAGGTGTGGGGACTTATATACATAAAAGATTTCTATTTTAGATCTAGATCATTATAATTCAAAATAAAGACTGCCTTGCATTTTCTCACACTACTCATGTCCATGGTTAAACAAGAGGGAAATATAATTCATATAAACCTAAAATCAATAATCATTTGTTAAAGAAACCTTGGTAGTCTTCTATTACTCTTTATGGTATAAAACCTGCCTTTTTTAAGATACAGATTATCCCAGGGCCCTAGTGAAATTTTCTATAAGATTTCATCCTTTCAGATATTTTAGTTCAGCATCTTGTACTAAAGAGATTATCTACTTACAGATATAAGGCTGTAACATCATAACCTTGATCTGAGCTGAGAAATTAATAATAAATGAAATTTCTCCCCTCATAAATCACTGGTGAGAGAAAAACTAAACCAACACATGTTCATGTTGTTTTCTTTTTAAAAGATTCTTTAAAGTGAGAAACATGGAATTTCAGAATTGGTTGCAGGTGTGAATGAACCAGAAATTAGGTGAACCAAAAAAATAATCTCAAGAGGCCCTTAAATGCAATGTCTTTAATGATATGCTGAGATAATCACTGAGATCATGTAATGAACAAGAGGCACTCAGGATTAAATCAGAAATAGCAGAGAAATTTGTTGAAATATTTCCTTCAGGCCTTACCAAAGTAGACGTTGTGAGGCATGAATGAATGGCTGAATGAATCAGGATTTCAATCAACCTATCTCGGTGCAAGCCCTGGCTTCACATCTCTGTGTCAGGTTAAAGCATTTCCCAGAATCTGTGCATTATGGTGTGACCAAATCTTGTACCAGTAAGATCAGTGACAAAATACTTGGGCATCCCTACTGTCTAGTTTACCCTCTTCCTCCCAGTACTCTAAGTTACATTCTTATACCCTATCCTTGTTCTTAGTCAACTAATCCCAACATACACATTAAATGTTTAGGTATCATTCATACTTCCAAACCTTCATGCAACTTTCTTTTTAGAAACTATTATATGCCAGTAATTGACCTTTCTACAACTAAACAATTTTGTTTTGGCTACTAAGCTGTAAAATGAGAGTTGAGGAAGACAGAGGGGATGCTTAATTTCATGGTTTTTGCCTCTCTCTTGATCCCCTTCATGCAGAAACAGCTGTTTGCGTAGCAACTTTAAGGTGACTCCATCTTCCAATTATTATTTAGCAAGAATGACTATAAACTTACTTTGGGCACCACTTTTAAAAACTTGTGATTCCCTAAAAGATCCTGCTATTTTGAGTGAAAAGTCTGTATTATGTGCTTTACTTCTGATTATTGTTTCTGGAGGAAGATGTAAAAAAGATGGAAAAGTTCCGGAGAGTGGCAACTGAAGTGATCAAGGGGCATATTGGAGTCAAGTAAAAGTCTTTAAAAGAATCACATCTATAAATTCCTCCACAATTAAGTGAGTTTTATAGTGAGCGTTTGTAGCTGAAAATTCCTTCTTCAAGAGGTTTTCCCATATATAATCTTTGGACAACCTTGAGAAAAACATCATGACAAGTATTACCTGCATTACAGGTGAAAAGTGGAGGTCTGAGAGATATTATGACTTGTTCAAATTCTAATGACCATTGGTATCTGTAAGAACCCAATCTTAGAATCTAATCTCATGCTTGTTCCACTCTTCCAAATTGACTGAGCAAACATACCCCAATTCAATCTTGACAGAGAATAGTCAGAATTATTTTCCCCAATCTCTGTCCTATCTCTAAATATACTTTCCCTTTGATCTGTAATTGATGGTATATACTTCAATCTATTCTTATTGTTTTGTTTCTAATCATTTCAAATGCTTTAGACATATCTAGTATTAGTATATTTACCTTATTTGATTTTGAGTTTGGGAGTCCTCTGAGAAAGAAAACAATTTTATGTGCTTTGCTCAATAAAATTGTATTAAAACAAATCAAATAATCTTTTTGTTACTGGCTAAGATGTCAGAGAGGATTTAAGTGGCTGATTATACATCAGAAAGCTATAGGTCATATCTAAATATTTTTACTGCCTGTTTTATAAAGTTTTATTGGAACAGAGATACACTCAGTCCTTTATGTATTGTCTGCGTCTGCTTTTGTACCACAGCAGCAGAGTTGGGTAGTTATAACAGAGACTGCATGCCTACAAAGCCTAAATTATTTACTATCTGGCCTTTCATAGAAAGAAGTACTCCAACTCCAGGCCCTAGATAATTAAGTATATACAGAGCCAGTCCCTGAAATGTGACTAAGAAATTTCAATGTAGAGTGAGTTGTCCACTGTTTCTTTCTAGAAATTTGATACCTCAGGAGCTGTTTGTTATTTTAGGGAGAAAGAGTATTTTTGGTACTTAAGATAAGGGGGTAGGGGCTAGAAAAAGAGATTGCAAGAGAATTTAACAAGATTTCATAGAGCACTTTCTGAAGAGGAATTGTATTTAGCAGATTTATTTTCAATAACCAATCAAGAGAATGAGAGGGAGAATTATATGAGGCAAAGATGTGAACTGGGGTGGAACATCTAGAAGTGTTAGTGATAATCTGATTGTGCTCTTAATAATACATAGGGAATTTACTAATGTCAATCAAAATCCAAACTTGTTTAAGCTGAAAAGTCATTTAAATTGTTAGAGTTTATTTTTCTTTGCTTTTAGCAAGGAAAAAAACCTGGCAGGTTTTATTTATTACATGAGTAAATTCTGAATCTTGGGAAGTGGATTCAGATTAAGTGGAAATTATGATCATATGTTAGCACAAATTGTTGTATATCAGCTATTATAAAAACAAACTTTTAATATCCCATATTTTGAGATTTATAGAGGTGACTTTCCTTTTCTTTGGAGATGATGAGTGTGTGCCGATTGGGCCGCTGTTTAATTATAGATGGCTAGCTGTGAGGAACTTGACCATGAACTCAGCTATTTAAACTGCCAGGCAATCTTCCGATGTTATCTAAAAGGTGTGCATTTTATTTATCTAGTTATTTTACCTACTCACCCAGATATTTGTTGCATTTAGAAATTCCCATGTGAAGTGCTAAAATTATTTGGTGAAGGGCTTGAAATAACATTTCCTTTCTTCTCATTCTCACGCCCAGAAAACTTTTGCTTAAAGCTGCATTTGGGAAATCATGCATAGGAGGAATCGTGGCATAGGGGAAAGAAAACAAACTCTTAGACTCAGGCATACTTGGAAGAGCCTTGAAAAGGTCACCGTGTGTTCAGGGATCTGCCTGGCAGGAGAGTGCAAGTTGAGTGTGGACACTGACGTGTCTACAGAGGTGGTTAGGAACCAGATGATGAGGATGTTGTGCTTTATGCTAAGGAGTAAAGATAGTTCTCCAGGTTCTCTGAAACCCCTGGGGAGTTTTAAGACAAGAATATGATAGAATCAAATTTACAATGTTGAGAAATAAATACTCTGGCAGCACTGTAGATGATGGACTGAGATGGAGAGAGAAAGTGAGGTAGAGATTTGAAAGGGTGGTGCAGAGACTGAGGTTGTCAAGGAATGGTGAGCTCTAACTCTGTGAGTTTATCTGTGAGGGTAAGGAACTTAATTGTCTGGGAGATAATGTGTGACTAGCTGATAGAACTTAATTTTAACAGAGACAAGGGTGAAGAAAGGGCCAATTTAGGGGATGAGATGATAATAGGGAAATTAAGAAGGAGAACAAAGATCACTGCCTATCTTACTACTGCACAGAATCTAGGTTTGCCAAGCAGAGTGCTCCTATGATTTGGATGAGACAAAGGGGAAAGATAAAAAAAATAAAATAGAAGAAAACTTTGGTGATAATAACAGAAGATGACGAGATGATTTCACAATTTGTCTCTAAAGTCTCTTTCCAATCTTCTATCTTACTGTTACCTCATGCAAATCCTCTGGCCTAGACACACAAACTCACTCATAATCACTCAAAAAGTTTTATGTTTTCCTATCATTTGTGTTTTCTGCAATTCTCTTCACATTAGATGCCATTGTGTGGGGGGGTTTTTTAATATATTTTACTGGTTTTTTACAGAGAGGAAGGGAGAGGGATAGAGAGTAAGAAACATCTATGAGAGAGAAACATCAATTCAGCTGCCTCCTGCACACCCCCCACTGGGGATGCGCCCGCAACCAAGGTACATGCCCTTGACCAGAATCGAACCTGGGACCCTTGAGTCCACAGGCCGATGCTCTATCCACTGAGCCAAACCAGTTAGGGCCATTGTATATTTTTTAAATGTATTTTTATTGATTTCAGAGAGGAAGGGAGAGGGAGAGAGAGATAGAAACATCAATGATGAGAGAGAATCGTTGATCAGCTATCTCCTGCACGCTCCACACTGGGGATCGAGCCTGCAACCTGGGCATGTGCCCTTGACTGGAATTGAACCTGGGACCTTTCAGTCTACAGGCTGATGCTCTATCCACTGAGCCAAACCAGCAAGGACTGGATGCCATTGTCTTAATAGGGCAAGCATTTTAATAGTATAAATCTTATTAAAGTTTATAGAACATAGGTTATATTAAAACTTAATTTATATGTATCATAAAATTAGGACTTTCTTTTTCCATAGCCATATTATGACTGATCCTGAAATGTTTAAATGAATACATATGAAAGCTGAAAAGACAAACCGCCCCCCACCATACACACTAATTTAAAAAGAAATAAATAAGTCTATGTGAACATATTTAAAGTAGTAAAAATGTCTAATCTTTTAGATTTTTAGTTTATATTACAATTCACCTCTAAAATATTTATACTCCAACATTAAAATTAAATAAGGGAAATGAAAGGATATCTTTATACAATGTTTCATCAAAAATATATTCGTTAGGCCTGGCTGGTGTGGTTCAGTGGTTGAGCATTGACCTATGAACCCACAGATCTTTTCCTTTTTTCCATAAAATTATAAGGAAAAAACATTTTTAAAATGTAGACTGCAACTGAAGAATTCTACTGAGCATCCTATATAATAAAAGGCTAATATGCAAATTGTCCCCTAGGGCAGTGATGGCTAACCTTTTGAGCTCGGCATGTCAGCATTTTGAAAAACCCTAACTTAACTCTGGTTCCGTGTCACATATAGACATTTTTTTATATTTGCAACCATAGTAAAACAAAGATTTATATTTATGTTATATATTTAAATGCCATTTAACAAAGAAAAATCAACCAAAAAAATGAGTTCACGTGTCACCTCTGACACGTGTGTCATAGGCTTGCATCACTGCCCTAGGGAGTTTGACTGACTGGGAGTTTGACCACTCACTATGAGGTGCACTGACCACCAGAGGGTGGCGCAGAACAAAGGAAGGCCCCGGCCAGTGGTCAGCAGCCAGCAGCCTGGGGAAGGAAGGCCCCAATCATCCCTGATCACCAGCCAGGCCTAGGGACCCTACCCGTGCACGAATTTTGTGCACTGGGCCTCTAGTACATAATATAAAATTAAACAGTACTTGGGTGGGAGTATGTTGTTTTGAGATCATTGTCAGGTTGAATTTTTTTATAATTTCAGGGTAAAAAAGATGAGTTGCTATGGTTTCTTGTTCTGCTCAAAGTTACTTTCATTTGGCCACATTAATATGTGTACAGTTACTTTTCCATTACTCATAAAACAGCACAAACACTCAGCAATAATTGCACATGCTTTTTAAAATGAGCATACATTTCCCTTGACAGGATTTATGAATTCACGTATGTTCTCAGAAATATTTTATGATGCATTAATAATATGTTTGACAAAGCACATGCTTTCAGTATAATTATTTACTGAAATAAATGTTCCTTTTCTACAGCTTCCTCTAATATTGCTTACCTAGTTGATTCATTGAAAATAATTTAGATATGTAGATGACTGCATGAGTGCAATGTAGTTTGAGTGGTGTGAGGTATATATGAGAACCTCTTCTTTACCCAAGGACTATCTTGATGTCTCTATCTCTAATGCACAAAAAAGGGAGGGACCTTGTACATAAATTTCAATCCTCTCTTTATTCATGGCTTGTATACAACCCATC
The DNA here is from genome assembly GCF_014108235.1 of Myotis myotis. Classification (NCBI taxonomy): domain Eukaryota; kingdom Metazoa; phylum Chordata; class Mammalia; order Chiroptera; family Vespertilionidae; genus Myotis; species Myotis myotis. The sequence goes on along the minus strand of NW_023416346.1, from coordinate 119,295,595 downwards.
ATAATGTATTTAGTCTGGAAATCTACAAACAGAACTCAAAAGGAAAAAAAATAGTTTGGTTCCATATTTAAAAACAAACAAAAAACCCTAGTGTTTTATGTAAGTGATTAATAAGTTTAGCCCTTTCTTTAAAAATGTATAACAGTCCTAGCCGGCTTGGTTCAGTGGATAGAGTGTCAGCCTGCAGACTGAAGGGTCCCAGGTTCGATTTCAGCCAAGGGCACATGCCTGGGTTGCAGGCTCGATCCCCAGTAGGGGATGTGCAGGAGGCAGCTGATGAATGATTCTCTCTTATCATTGATGTTTCTATCTCTCTCTCCTTCTCCCTTCCTCTCTGAAATCAATAAAGAAATATATTTTTAAAAAAGTAAAACATCTTGTTATATTTATGTAACAACAAAATAATTTCCTACTTCAGTTAAGAACAAAAATCTGCTGATACATTACATGACTTTATTTGAATAAGAAAATCAATTACTAATACCAAATTCATTTTAATTCCCATATATCTTGTATTGAATTATAGAGAATGATAATCACAATGAAATAAATTGCTCTACTGTTTTTTCCCTCCTCACAAGATATTTTGCTTTAATATTATTGAAAGAATAAAATCTGTGAAAATTTTTCTAGTATTAAGTGAGCTTTTAAAATACATACAAATATATACTAAATAGTGATTTTAATGTGTATTTTTAAAATATATAGTTTTAAAGTACATTTATTTTCCATATATTTTCTTAAGATAAATAATGCATATTGTAAAAATATTTTATCAAAATTTTAAATATATAATTTTAAAGTATATTTATTTTTCCATATCTTTTCTTAAGTAAAATAATGCATATTATAAAAATATTTTGTCAAAATTTTAGATACATTTGATAAAGAGTTAATAACCAAAATACATAAGGAACTCATACAACTTAACAAAAGGTAGACAAACAATTCAATTTAAAAATGGACAAAGGACCTAAATAGACACTTCTTCAAAGTGGACATACAGATGGCCAAGAGACATAGGAAAAAATGCTTCAAAGTCACTGGTTTCCAAGGAGAGACCATCAGAGAGAAGCAAATTAAAACAACAATGAGGTATCATCTCACACCTGTCAGAATGGCTACCATCAACAAATCAACAAATGACAAGTGCTGGCGAGGATGTGGAGAAAAGGGACCCCTAGTACACTGCTGGTGGGAATGCAGACTGGTATAGCCTCTGTGGAAAACAGTATGGAGTTTCCTCAAAAAATTAAATATGGAACTGCCATTTGGCCCAGTGATCTTATTTCTAGGAATATATCCTCAGAAACCTGAAACGCCAACCGGAAAGAATGTATGCACCTCTGTTCATAGCAGCACAATTTATAATAGCTAAGATCTGGAAACAGCCCAAGTGCCCATCAGTAGATGAGTGGATAAAAGGGCTGTGGTACATTTATACCATGGAATACTTTGCAGCAGTAAAACAGGACCTCTTACCCTTTGGGACACCATGGAAGGACTTGGAGAGTATTATGCTAAGTGAAATAAACCAGCCAGAGAAAGGTAAGTATCCCAGGATCTCACTCATATGTGGAATCTAATGAATAAAATAAACTGATGAACAAAACAGATTCAGAGACATAGAAGCATGGAACAGACTGATGAATCTCAGAGGGAAGGCAGAGGTGGGTGGGTGGGAAGAGATCAACCAAAGAACTTGTATGCATATATACATAACCCATGGACACAGACAATAGGGTGGTGAAGGCCTGAGGCAGAGGGCAGGGGCGGGCTAGAAGGGGTCAATGGGGAAAAGGGGGGACATATGTAATACTTTCAGCAATAAAAATTTTAAAAAAATATTTTGTCAAAATTTTAATGTTAGTATATAGATTTCAGTATAACTCATTGAAAAATCATGAGGTTTAGGTTCCATGCTCAACTTATACTCAAAATAGAAATGGGTAAGTCCTATGTCTTCTACTCAATGTCTATGTATATATAATTGTGAATTTAAATGAACAAAAAACAAAGACTACAACAAAAATTGGTTCTTAATCATTATCTCTAGTTATGACAAGTTGGGACATTCAGATGATTTTGACAGGGTCTCTCCTTGGAAACCAGGCATTCTCCAATGACAGAGAAGCAAAGAGAAAAGAAGAAAACATTACTGTCATAGAATACAAGTTAATCAATTCATAATCATATCCTTAACCCCATCACCGTAGCACTACAGCCATGATCTCCCTAGGCGTTCTCAGGTCTCTGTTGCTCTCAGTGCTAATTGTAACAGTCTTTACCTCTTTGGGATGGGGTGGTGAACAGGGAACACATGAATCATTGGGATATACTATGAGTTTTCCTAGGAAGTACCCCGGGGGTTTCCCATGTGAGTGTAACAAATCCTATGTGAGTGCATTTCATTTTGCATGCTCACAGTGTAACACTTTAACATGTTGCAAATCCATCAACTTGATATAATTTCTCTTTTGTTATTTAGATTGTCTCTAGCTCATGACAAATATTTGGCGAAGATTTGAGTACTTTATTCAAAACCTTAGCTATTCATAAATGTCTTCCATTTTAGGCTATTTGAAAGGGAAGCAAGGGCAATTTTGTAAAAACTGAAATTATAGGTTTCATCAAACCAACAATAAATGGCTTCAACTGAGTAATTGATACTTCCAAGACTTGACCAATTGTGGTGTTCTATAGATTATATCATTGATTGCTTTGATCAGCAGTTATGGCAGGAGAAATCCTAAAGCATTTTTGACATTAGGTTTGCATTTACCTAAAAAAACAAAGCCATGGTGTGTAGCTCCATCCTTTCATAGCTTTATAACTTTGGCTCTTATCTCTTTTGGTTGAGGACCAGGTTAGCTCTATGTCTAATATTGAAAATAATTTAAAACCTCACCTCAAAGTTAATGTCACCTTACCTATTTCTACTGTCTAATGACTTTCTATTTTTTTATACAACCCAAACAGATATGTATTTGCATTACTGGGAATAAGAAACTCGCCCTATATTTACACAATGGAGTAATTTTTGCCCTTCTAATTAACCAGCATGAGCCAAATGTTTAAAAGGTTTCTTCTGAAACCATGCCTTTAATTAACATTCACAGTTTCTAAATTAATCATTGCTGACCTTAACATACAGGATGTTTTAAAGACATGTCTCAAATAGAAAAAAAAAAGAGATAATTCCGTTCAGAGAAAACTAGCAACTACCTATGTTTCATAAGTCTTTGGTCATTGCTTTTCTCCTATCATTATATAGAGTCCTGGAATTTGCAGCACTGCCTCATCATATCTCTGGATAAAAGTCCTAAAAATGACCTTGAATCTGATCCCCTCTTCTTCCAATCACAAAATTAGTAGTGATTCATTAACATCATACTAGTACAGTTTGCAAAATCAATACCATTTCATATATCATATAACTTGGATTTTTTTCTGCAGGAAAACAGTGGTATACTGAATGGCAGAATATTTTATGACTTTCGTTTAAAAAATGAAATCATTATAATTATTAAAGGAACCCAAATGTAGATGGTTTATATTGAATATCCAACTAAGGAATTCCCAGTGGTAAATATTTTCCACCTTACTTCAAGGATATAGTGGAATCATCTTCTTTCTTTGAGAAATCATAACTCTGGGGAGACTCAAAGACACAACTTGTACAAGTCTTACAACAAGGAAGTCAAGTTTTCTAATAGATAAAAAGGGTCATTGTCTATGATATGGTCAGCTGGAGACTTAAAGCATCATCTCTGAACTACCAATTTGCGAGGTGAATAACTTGATCACTTACAGAGCCCTATTATTCAGTATCTTCTTGCTGATGGTGCTTCTTTTCTGGGAGCAGCCCCGAGCTTTAGCATCAGATCACTGATTAACAGGCCAGATGCCAGGATGGGCCAAGTAGCTCACCTCAAAACTTTTGGCCCCTTATGTCTGACTCTGCTTTTGGAACTCCCTTATTCTGTGCATTGTGCTTGCATTCTCAATGGCAGAATCTTCATTATGTTTGCGTTTGTTTTTTATTCTCCCTAGGTCAACTTGGAGTCTTTGCTCCCTATATTTCTTGTATGTTAACCTCATCCTAGAATTTAAAATATTACTGCCTGAGCTTGAAAGAAATAGCACTAATATTCTACAGTCTTTCTAGTCCAATCTCTTTATTTTTACAGGGAAAAACTGTATCCCAGTGAATGTGTCTTTCCCAAGGTCAAATAGCTAGCAGGAGATATAGTTGGGATTTATGAAAATACAATTTCACACATTTGGGCCTTTTCCTCTTGCTAATGAATTGTAATTGTCATACAGATGAATTAATCCTATTACAGCTATTGAAAGGGAAGACTGAAAGCCTTTGCCCACACCCTTCTTCCTCCTTCTTGCACACAAACTCACTCTGAGTTACATACTGGAGACTGATGGAGCACATATACCCCATACAGGCAAATGGAGACAATCTAAATATGTGACAATATCAGAGAAATATTCCCCTACATAACCATCCATGGATACGTTATTCAGACTGTATCAAGTGCAAACAAATTTCAGGGAGGGAGGACTAGCCTAGAGGGCCATAGTGGTGGTGAAAAGAACACAAATGTTAATCCAGGTAATGCAACTTGGAGGCTTAGCAAGGTGTACTAAAGGAGGCATTCATAAACAGCTTAAACTACCAGCAAACTTCTCCATAAGAATACCAGTGAAAAATATCTAGACACTAATTTTATGATGGAAGAACACGTTTTCTTTCAAATATGTTCTGGTTTAGAGAACTGACTGCATCTTCTTCCTCTTCATTGAAGATGAGAAAACTGTTAACTTATCTTCTTGCTGACTGAACAAACCATGAAAAATTTTATAGACGTTTTATAGATAGGCCCTGAGTCATAGATTATAACCATAAATGCCAAGAATGCATCTGCAATTCCTAGATTTCCAAAAACTCCTGCTCTAACCTATCTACCATGCATATTCCTCTAGTGATCCCTGCGAATTCTGCACTGAAAAATCAATAACATTTTGGTAGGTTAGGGTATCTTTTTCAGTAATTATTCACTTCCTCCCCTCCCTACCTTACAGGAGGAGTACATTTCCATGCCTCTTTGCTGTTGGACTTAGCCATGTGATTTGCTTTAGTCATTGTTATATTGCCACATCTGACTGTGTGCTCTTTCAAGACTATGCTTTAGGAGGCATTGTTTGTTTTGCTTTCTTCTCTGGGAGCTTTTGACCTCTGTCACCATAAGAGCATGTCCATGTATCTCTCTGGTACAAACATGACAGACAAGTGCACCGGGTCTGAATCCAACCTATGATCTGGAGCCAAGCCTAGCTGGACTCAGCCTACATCAGCCAAACTACAGCCGAATCACAGAGAAATCAATTCTTACTGTAATCTGCTGAGGTTGATACACAAGTTATAACATATTAGTGGCCCAGTGCACAAAATTCATGCATGGGGTAGGGGGTGTCCCTCAGCCTGGCCTGCACCCTCTCCAATCTGGGACCCCTGGAAGGATGTCCTACTGCCGGTTTACAGGGATCGGGCCTAAACCGGCAGTCAGACATCCCTCTCGCAATCCAGGACTGCTGGCTCCTAACTGCTCACTTGCCTGCCTGCCTGATTGCCCCTAACCACTCTGCATGCTGGCCTGCTTGCCCTTAACTGCCCCCCACCACCGGCCTGCTAGCCCCCAAATACCACACCTCCAACCTGATCACACCCAACTGCCCCCCCCCCCCGGCTGGCCTGCTCGCCCCTGCCTTCCCTCCCCACTGGCCTACTTGCCCCCAACTGCCTCCCTGCTGGCTTGCTCACTCCAAATTGACCCCCACAGTCCTGATCACCCCCAACTGACCCCCACTGATGGCCTGCTTGCTCCCAACTGGCCCCCCTACTGGTCTGCTCACCCCCAATGCCCCCCTGCCATCCTGATCACCTCCAATGGCCCCCTGAACCAGCCTGATCACCCAAAACTGCCGTCCCATCCTGGCCTGATCACCCACAACTGCCCTCCCCTCTTGGCCTCTAACCACCTCTACCTCGGCCCGCCACCATGGCTTTGTCCAGAAGAACATCGGGAAGGTCTCCCAGTCTAATTAGCATATTACCCTTTTATTAGTATAGAGGCCTGGTGCATGGGTGGGGGCTGGCTGATTTTCCCTGAAGGGTGTCCCAGATCAGGATGAGGGTTCACTTGGGGCATGGGGCAGCCTGGGCGAGGGGCCTGTGGTGGTTTGCAGGCCAGCCATGCCCCCATGGGGTGAGAGTCCCCGCTGTGGGGGGGATGGCCAGCCTGGGTGAGGGGCTGAGGGCTATTTTCAAGCTGGCCATGCCCCCCAGCAGGAACCAGCCTGGCTGAGGGGCTGAGGGCTGTTTTCACGCTGACCACACCCCCTTGAGGGTGGGGGTCCCTGCTGGGGTGCCTGGCCAGCCTGGGTGAGGGGATGATGGCTGTTTGCAAGCTGGCCAGGCCCCCCAGCAGGGACTCTTATTCCATGGGGGTGTAACCAGCCTGGGTAAGGGGCTGAGGGCCGTTTTCAGGCTGGCCAGAGCCGCTTCAGGGTAGGGGGTCCCACTGGGGTGCCTGGCCAGCCTGGGTGAAGGGCTGAGGGCCATTTTCAGGCTGGCCATACCCCCTGGAGACCCAGGCCCCCAGCCACTCCTTCAGCGGTGGCCAGGGAAGGCGGGAAGCTTGGCTTCTTCCATCGATGGGGGCAATTCAAGCCTCCAGCTCCATGGCCACCGCCATCTTTGTTGGGTTAATTTGCATACTTGCCCTGATTGTCTGGCGGGCATAGCAGAGGGACAGTCAATTTGCATGTTTCTCTTTTATTAGTGTAGACTAGAGGCCTGGTGCACAAAAATTTGTGCACTCGGGGGGGAAGGGGGTCCTTCAGCCCGGCCTGTGCCCTCTCGCAGTCTGGGACCCCTCAGGAGATAACGACCTGCTGGCTTAGGCCTGCTCCCGGGTGGCAGAGGGCAGGCCCAATCCCTAGGTGCAGCCCCTGGTTGGGCTCAGAGCAGGGCCAATTGGGGAGTTGGGGCACCACCCCCTGTCATGCTCAAAGCGGGGCGGATTGGGAGGTTGCGGCGCCAGCCCCTGTCACGCACAGAGCAGGGCCAATCAGGGGGTTGGGAAGCTCCCCCCTGTCACGCACAGAGCAGGGCCGATCAGGGGTTTGAGGAGCTCTGCCCTGTCACTCACAGAGTAGGGCTGATAGGGGAGTTTGGGCACCGCCCCCTGTCACACACAGAGCAGGGCCCATCAGGGGGTTGGGGCGCCACCCTCTATCACCCACAGAGCAGGGCTGATCAGGGGGTTGGGGCGCCACCACTGTCACACTCAGGGCAGGGCCGATGGGGAGGTTATGGCTCTACCCTGTCACACACAGAGCAGGGTCTGTGGGGGTGGGGGGTTGGGGCACCGCCCATTATCACCCACAGAGCAGGGCCGATCAGGGGGTTGGGGAGCACCCCCCTATCAGGCACAGAGCAGGGCTGATCAGGGGGTTGGGGCGACTTCCCCTGTCACGAACAGAGCAGGGTGGATAGGGAGATTGTGGCCCCGCCCCTGTCACACACAGAGCTGCAGGGCAATCAGGGGGTTTGGGCACTGCCCACTGTCATGCTGATCTCGGTGCCGGGAGGCCTCCCGGCTCCGCTGATCCTGGTGCTGGGAGGCATATTACTCTTTTACTATATAGGATAGAGGCCTGGTGCACGGTGGGGGCCGGCTGGTTTGCCCTGAAGGGTGTCCTGGATCAGGGTGGGGGTCCCCACTGGGGTGCCTGGCCATCCTGGGTGAGGGGATTATGGCTGTTTGCAGCTGGTCACACACCCTTCAGGGTGGGGGTTCCCACTGGGGTGCCTGGCCAGTCTGGGTGAGGGGCTGAGGGCTGTTTTCAGGCTGGCAGGTGACTGAAGCTCCCAACTGCTTCTTTTTTTGTTTTTTATTCTGGGCCAGCTTTAGCTCTGACTCCAGCTCTGAGGCCTCTGCTGAAAGAAGGTATCTGGTTTGTTTGTGTTCTATAATTGAAACACTGTGTCAACTCCAGCTCTGAGATCCCGGGCTCGCTGAAAGCAGGTTTCTGGGGTTTTGTTTAGCTTCTATATTTGTAACTATGTTTCAAACTGCAAGCTCAGAGGCCAGCAAGGCAGGCGGGGAACGTTGGAGTCCTCTGTCACTGAAGCAAGCAAGCCTCATGTTAGTTTCAAGCTGCCTGGCTGCTGGCCGCCATCTTGGCTGGTAGTTAATTTGCATATTTCGCTGATTAGCCAATGGGAAGGGTAGCGGTCATACGCTAATTACCATGTTTCTCTTTTATTAGATAGGATGTTTGTTATAACTATTTGTTTCTTTGTAAAGCTTTGCTGGTTTCCATTTGTATATATTTTGCCTCCCCACCCAAGTGGAAGCCACTCACGAAGTTTGATACATTTTTCACTCCTTTGGTATCCCCCAAATGCACACCACTGTAACCACTCAATATACTCTAGTTTCAAAGGCCAGTATTTTCCTTGTACGGTCCATTGGGGTAAGTCTTTACTGTACCATTGATAGTGACAAATGCTTCATTTCAGTGGGAATCTCAGAATATATTTTAGAAGCAACTCTGCAGGATAACCAGCAGTATTGAGCAAGAATCCTTCATATGGTGGCATTGCTGGAATTTTAAGACACTTCTCCATTCATGGCAGAATAGCTTTTGCACATAACTAAAAAGGCCATTTTTCTCAAGGCAAAATAGCCGATTTCAGTAGCACAGGGCCTGCAAAACCCTTTATGGAGAGAGCACTATTTTCCCATTGGATTTCTCCATGAATCTGGTATTTAGAGCTACCCCGTGGCTAAGTAAGGGCTGATATATTTAATACTAGTAGCGCTGCACACGAATCCATGCACCAGTAGGTCACTGCCACCCTCCTGTAGCCCCCCCCCCCCCCATAGCTTCCTGCCCGGCTCACTCCTGTAGCTCTCTGCAGCCCACTTGTACCTCACTGGCTCACCCTCCTGCTGATCTGGTCGTGATGCACTTGGTTGTTATGCCTCAGGGTGTAACAGCTAATTAGCATATTCCTCTCTTATTATATAGGAGGATTACTGTTCACAAAAGAGCACTGATCAAGCAGGGCAGGCCACAAGGTGACCTTTACCAGTGCCAAGGCAAGCCTTTCTCATGCATTTACAGTAAAACACAGCCCTGGAATTTATTCTGTCCTCCCTGAGGTGGGAAGGTCAAGGATCTACTGATATGAAGGAAAGTAAGGGTGTGATGGGAGAAAGAGAAACAAAGGAGCAAGTGAGGAGAGATGGCATTTGCACGCAGGTGAGCTCTGGAGGCCACAGCAGGTAGGGGTTCCAAACTCAGCTAAAGACAGAGCTCTGAGCCAGTGTTATACTGTACACGCTGAGTTCCTGCCTGTAACACAGTGTTCTTTTTCTGCACCCTGCCTTCCCCCAATCTGAATGGCAATGTTTCTTTCCACTTAATTTTCAATGTGTGGGTAAAAAAATCAGGAGAAAACAATGCATCATTACTTACTTTGACAGATAATCTTTGTCATTTTCATTGTATGCCAACCCCAAATGTAAGGCAGTGGTATTTACCAATGTATCCATGTTATATATGTCACACACTGTTAGTGTTAGGAAAAACTATCCAGCTAGTTTATTGTGGTGACTTTTCTTTATGAAATGAAAATCTCTGGCATTCATTAAGCTAACTAAAAAATGCTTTAACATTGCCAAATAATGTCAATTCTACTCAGGGGTGATAGGCATTTAAAGCATTAAAGATCATTTAAAAATGTATTAATGGAGAGGGTAAAGAATGGCAGCATTTCCCAAATTGTGTCTATCTATGGCAGCTGGTGAGTGCTTAGCCAGTCTATTTTTTAAAAAAATATATTTTATTGATTTTACAGAGAGGCAGAGGGATAGAGAGTTAGAAACATCGATGAGAGAGAATCATCAATCAGCTACCTCCTGCACACCCCCTACTGGGGATGTGCCTGCAACCAAGGTACATGCCCTTGACCGGAATCAAACCTGGGACCCTTCAGTCCGCAGGTCAATGCTCTATCTACTGAGCCAAACCACTTAGGGCTTAGCCAGTCTATTGAAAATATTTAATTACATCTCTTTTTTTTACCTTGAATGTCTGAATCAATTTCATAGACCACTTTACAGCAATGGTTGTATGAAGAACAAACTTCCTGCGGTTGGTGAAGTGAGTCCCCCTAGCATTAAGTCTTATAAACAGCGGATTAATGGTGGCCAAATCTAGGGCTCAACAATGACAAAGCTCTGTTGGAATTTACCATATTCTTTCTGTGTGACATTTTCAGCTTTAAATGTGTACCTGTTCTGTTTCTTGAAATCTTGGCATGTAAAATCTTGATGTGTCATTATGGGAGCATTCCTGGTTAAAATTTCTGCAAACTGCTTAAAAGAGGAAAGAAACACCAAGAAAATCAAATAGCTTGCTTCGGTTTTGATGTTATTCCCAATTTAACCAATAGTAGCAAGGTTTTTTTTTTTCCTTTGCAGAAGAGCTAAACAAGTTAGCACAGATTTTCCAGGGCTTGAAACAAAAAATTATAAAAAAATTCCAAGGAGTTTAGGTTACAGAAATGTAAGCTTTTAATTAAAGAAATTAAAACCTCTGGTATTGGAAAATATTTTACTTCTTGGCTTTTCACAGTCGCTGTTAAGGGTAGGAATGTTTCAGGATCTTTTGTAAGCGATGGAAAATATTTGCCTGTTAACAGATTGCTGCAGTTTGTACAAAATCGTTTGAGAACAATTGTCCCTTTCCTAGAATCCTGGCATTCTAGAAATGTGAACTCTCTCCCTTGTCATTCCTTCTATGAACAAATGGAATCAGAGTTTGTTGAAAAGAGAGGCATCACAAGTTTGGTGTTTTTTTGTTTGTTTGTTTTTGAGCCTAGTATTGAGGGAAAGTGTGAAGAATGTTGGTGGCTAGGCTGGAAATCAATGGAAAACAAGTTATGGTTTTATAACAAATCAAGTAGCACAGATTGGCTTTGCATTTAGGAGTTACTCTATACTCTCTCAACATGCCCCATATGCCAGTTAGAGCAATTGAAGGTAAAGGCTTTGCTGGAACCCCCTCAGGAGAACACACTACTGTGTCACACAGCTCTCACAAATGAGGGGTAGAGAACATCTTACACCTTAAACCCTGTTTTAAAACCCAGGCCAACTGTTCTGATTCTTGCCATTAACAACTTCAGAATTAGCTTACAGATGGTAATCTGCACAGAGCAGTGACTTTTGTGTGGGAAACCCAGGAAAGAAAAGTAGCTTTATTTTTTTTTTCTTTTGCAGCTGAACACAAGTGAATTGGGAGCCTCACCACCATGTAGGAAATACATGTAGACTCATGGAAGTGTGTTTCTGGCGTTCATATGGCAGAAGAAGCGATAAATAGTCAAGGGTTTGCAAGAGGCTGAAAAAATAAAACTTTGAAAGTGTTAACTTAAGAAAACATTCACACCTGTAAAGAATTTTTGTGAGTTTATTTGAGCCAAACTGTCAAGCAAAATCTCAACCTATTGGGATAAGTTCAGGAGAATGGCAGTTTTTCACCTTGTCTTATACATTACAATCAAAGGAGATGTAAGTGGGTTACGTGAAATCTATTGTTGATAAATCAGAGAGACCAGAGAGGCGGGAGAAAGCAAAGTGCGGACACCTCTGGGAGTGGATACAAAGTAAAATGATAGACACATGCTTCTTCTACACAAGTGGGTACAGGATAGTTAACAGTCAACAATTAACAAGATAACCACAAAGAGGGTATCTGTGGTCTGTGCCTTGGTGCATTGATTATGCCCTGAGGGGTCCGGAAAAAGGGAAGTTACAAGTTGCCCTGACATTCCACAGGTATGTTATCTTAGATGCAAAAAGACAATACTATGGTGATACTTTAGGTTTTAATTTCAGACATTCCTTTGTGGTTACTTTAGGTCTCTGAGTTTGCAAGGCCAGCATGCAGGCCTTCCCTGAGCTAATCAGGTTAGCATGTGGCCCTTTCCCATCCACAAAAGCATAAAACCTGAAAGCTAAAGTGTTGAAAGTTTCCATGGCCATTTAAAAATTCACATAAACCCATCGTTTCAAATCAACATTTTGGTGCCCAAATTCCAATCCAATTGTTTTGACAGCCATCAGCATTTCCTCTAGAACCAGGATGAAGAGCACTTCGGCCACCTCCCCTACAGGGTGCTATACCCCAGGGGTCCATGTGGTCACAAGCTTGCCCACCTCTGGCCTTCTTGAGATCCTTTTGTGCTTTTTTGCTGAGACACTATGGCTTCTTTTGGTCACCATAGTTCCCTGGAGGTGGTGAACTGGTAGTACTTTCCTTCCGGGCACCAGCATACAAATGCACTAGGATTCCAGGGCTCACTCGAGCCATCAGCTTCCCCCTTGATGGGGAAACAGGAAAGCTTTTGTCAACTTTCCCCACAGCACACTGCAGGGATGTGGGCCTAGTAGTCATCAGACTACCTATATGATGATGATACCTTAGGTAACATGCCTGCTAGTGTTCTGGGATAACATGGCTCCTCTCGGCCACTGTAGTTCCAGGAGAACAGTGCCTTACGTAACTTCCCCAGTGTTAGCTGCCCTCGCACTACAGTTCCTGCATAGGCCATCAGCCTTCCACCTTGCTGGGGAATGGAGAGAACTTTCAGCCATTGTCCTGTAACATGCTGATGCCCTGGGGAATGTAAAATCATGCAGCCAATGTCAAAAACAGTTTGGCAGTTCTTTAAAACATTAAGCATAGAGTTACCATATGATTCAGCAATTCTACTCCTACGTATATACTCAAGAGAATTGGAAACATGTTCACATAAAAACTTGTACATAACTATTCATAGCAACATTATTCACCATAGGCAAAAAGTGGACGCAACCTATAATGAAAACAACTGATGAATGGACAAAATGTGGTATATCCACACAATGTATATTATTCAGCTATCAAAAGAAATGAAATACTGATACATGCTACAGCATGAACTTTCAAAACCTTATGCCAAGTGATGAAGCCAGAAACACTCAAAATAATATATTGTATGATTCCATCTATGGGAAAGTCCATAATAGGCAAATCCATAGAAACATAAATTAGACTAGTGATTGCTAGGAGATGAGGGGAGGAGGGAATTTGGAGGTATAAAGTTTCTTTTAGAGGTAAAAGAAATATTCTAGAATTAGTTGGTGGTGGTTGCCAACATTGTGACTACCCAAAACATCCCACTCAATTGCACAGTTTAAAATGGTCAAATGGTGGGAGCTGGGTCGGGGGTGGTTCAAAAGGAGAAAAATGGGAGACATCTGCAATATTCTCAACAATAAATATAATTTTAAAAAATAATAATATGGTTCAAATGGTGAATTTTGTTATGTGGACTTTAAACTTAGTAAAATATTTAAAAATTATATTTATCCCAAGGTCCCAGCTCAGAAATCTATCTTTTAAAATAGCTTTCTAATGTACATAATTTTAATGGAGATGTTTCATGGGCCATGGACTGGTGTTTGAGAACCAGAGTTCAAAAACCATGAATCCTAGGATAATTGTTTCAAACTTACTTTCTAAAAATAAATGTTACTACACAGCAAGGGCAAACAAGTCACTTTTTCAAAGATGTGGATGAAACATAATGAGTTTCACAAAATCAGTCTGGAATTCTTTTTAAGGAGGATTTTCTAGGATTTAACTCCACACAGTGCCAGGAATCTCTGTGGAACAGCATGCCTTCTAGTCCACGGTGTTCTCCCACTGACCACCTAGTAAAGCAATATTGGATGAGTACTTTGTGTGTAGAACTCAAATCAATCTCACTGTAGTTTCCTGTCTGATGAGAAGCTAAATGAAACACTAATAGAACAGAGCAGGAGGAAGACAAAAGCAAAGGATCAGGCTTAATGAATACCTTTGCAAATCCTCTCCTACAGCCCTGGGCTGGACCAATGAGCAACAAGTCTCCCGAAGGTGCTCATTCTGGAGATGACTTCAAGGTCACAGCTGTAATCAGATAATGAGATCACACAGCTGAAGTTACCATGGTTTATGTCATCCAAAGAGATGTTACCCCTGCAACTTCAATTGACAAAAGCAACTCCATTTGAATTATTTTTAAAAACATTCCTGAATTATCCGTCTAAGAAGATGCACACAAGTACTGGCTAAATCTAATATACTTGGCTAAAGTAAAGTTATAACACAGAAAATTATATTTTACCCATTTTATTTCATTTCATAGGCAAAAAAATAAATAAATAAATTATTGCCCAGTTGCTTCCCTTCCTGCCATGCTGTGTTTCAAGTCCTATTTTGTTGATACCCACCTATCATAGCCCAATTTTTCTATTTATTCAGGTATTTATAGAACGGTTAATGTGTCCTAGGCTTTGGGGAAACGAAGACCAAAACAAAACAACCAAAAACGAATTCTTATTTCCACAGAGTAATAAGAAAGCATGGAAGGTGGTGGTGAAGTAAAAGAAGAGATTGGTTAGGTTTTCACTTTTAGAGAAATTCCTCTAGTGGCTTTGTGAACCTTAGTTTTGAGATAGTAGTTTTAAAATGTATATACCAAAGATGAAAATAATTTCTTGCCTCTGCTTCCCATTCCACCCAATTTGTATGGACAGGCCAATGTGGGTATCATACAGAGGGGTCTGTTACTGTCCTAACAAAAGGATTCACTGTTTGGGTTTTCTTTGCCTGCAGGGGCAGCAAAGGGACAGGTGGAAACCTATCCTATATAATAAAAGGTTAACATGCAAATTGTCCCCATGGGCGGGAGTTCGACCAATCGGGGGTTAGACATGCACTGACCACCAGGGGCCAGCGCGGAACATGGCGGGCATCAGCGATGTGGTACTGGCAGCCAGCAGCAGTGGAGGCACTGCCGGCCCCAATGGGACCCAACAAAAGTGGGACCGCAGTGGGATGGTGGAGCAGGTGAGCGGGCGGCACCAGGCCAAGGTGGGTGCAAGCGGGAGGCCCAATTGCCCCTCTGGTCGCCACACAGATTGGCCCTGATAGCCGGCCAGGCCTAGGGACCCTACCTGTGCACGAATTTTGTGCACTGGGCCTCTAGTGTTCAATGATTTTATAATTTTACCTAAGTTTCCTATTTGTATTTATACCTTGTATTTCCATACAGCCATAGTTATGCTAATCACTGTAATTTCAAGGAATGCAACCCCTTAGGGCTATGGTAAGAAAAATACTGCACCCCAAAATAAAACCAACAAAACTGTCCTTTGCTGTTTAATAAGGCCACCACCCATTTTTATTATAAATTTTCCCCGCTCAAGACTAATGTTGAGTAGCACAAAGCTCTTTGCTTTTCACAGAGAATAACCAGAATTAACAATGCACATTAAATAACACCTTAAAGGAGATACTAACACAGAGACTATAACAATATAATACAAGAATAACCCACTGCAGTAAAGCAGGGCTTATCTCAGGAATGCAGGAATGATAAAATTAAAGGACACACATTAATATAATTATGTCAATAACACAAGAGCCGCAAAAAGGCATTTTTTAAAAATTGGATATATAAAGGCATTTTAAAAAAGAAGTGAAAGCTTTCCCACTAATATATACATATTAATAGTACTTATAAACCTGTCATCATTATAGTTAATAGCAGAATTCTAGAGGAAGTCCCATTAAACTCAGGAACAACAATAACAACTATCTGTGTTCATTGTTTTATATAGTAGCATTTTGAAAAATTTTATTACTGTGGCAAGTCATGTAAAAGAAATAGAGGTAAAATACACAAACTTATTTTGAGGTGACTTGATTATATGCCTTGAAATGTAAAACACTAAGCTAAAAATAACATTCTCCAGTCTTAATTAAATCTTAATTAATGTAATTGTATATGATAAATACTCATAAGTCAACAGTACTCAGTACTTACATAATATAGATAAAAAAAGCATAATTTAAAGTGATTTTTCAACAGAAATATAATGCCCTTAAAAGCAGAAGGAATAAAAATAAGACAAGATATATAGAAGTTGAATAAAGAAAACTGAAAAATTTTATTGGCACATTGAAAATAGGACCTGAGTAAATGGAAAATTATGACACATTACCAGATGGGAAGACTGAATATTTGCTCATTGTTCTCTCCAAGTTACATTTTAGATGATCCACAATTCAATTTTTAATCTTAAATGATTTTTTTTTCTGGAAACGGACACTTTTACTTAAGGTCAACTTTGAGAACATACTTAGCATTCGTAAATATACATTTGGAAATATGGATATTCACAAAGAGATCCATATTTGTCAGAGATATATAACTATTAACTACATGAGAAATATAGATTTTAAAAATTAAAATCACCAGAAACACATCAGGCCAGAAAAGAATGGAAGCAAATTTACAAAGTGATGCAAAGCAAAGGACTGAATCCAAGGATACTCTATCCAGCAAGGCTATCATTCAAAACTGAAGGGGAAATAAGGAGCTTCACAGACAAAAAAAAAAAAGGCTAAGGGAGTTTATCACTACCAAACCAGCAATGCAAGAAATGCTAAAGGGACTGGTATAAAAAGAAGAAATAAAAACATAAGAAAGAATACAGGCACAAAAAATAAAAATGGCTACAAACAAGTACTTTTCAATAATAACTTTAAACATAAATGGACTAAATTCTCCAACCAAAAGACATCAAGTGGCTGAATGAATAAAAAAACATGACCCATATATATGCTGTCTACAAGAAACCCACCTCAGAACAAGGGACTCACACAGACTGAAAGTGAAGGGATGGAAAAATATCTTTCAGGCAAGTGGAAATAAAAAAAAGCTGGGGTAGCAATACTTATATCTGACAAAATAGACCTCAAAGTGAAGGCCATAACAAGAGATAAGGAAGGCCACTTCATAATACTAAAGGGATTGATACAACAAGAGGATATAACCCTGATAAACATATGTACCCAATGCAGGAGCACCCAAATACATAAAAAAACTCCTGAAAGATATCAAGAGAGAGATCAACAACAATATAATCATAGTAGGGGACTTTAATACACCACTGACATCACTGGATAAATCCTCTAGACAAAAAATCAGCAAAGAAACAGCAATCCTAAATGACTCACTAGATCAGATGGACTTAATTGACATCTTCAGAACATTTCACCCCAAAGCCGCAGAATATACATTCTTCTCAAGTGCACATGGGACATTTTCAAAAATAGACCACATATTAGGTCACAAGCAAAGTATCCCCAAATTCAATAAGATAGAAATCATACCAAGCATCTTCTCAGACCACAATGGCATAATAGTAGGAATAAACTACAATAAAAACAATCCAAAACACTCAAAAACTTGGAAGCTGAATAGCATGTTATTAAATATTAATTGGGTTACCAATGAGATCAAAGAAGAAATTAAAAACATCCTGGAAACTAAAGACAATGAAAACACAACAACCCAAACCTATGGGACACAATGAAAGCAGTCCTGAGAGGGAAGTTTATAGCTATACAGGCCTAACTCAAAAAACAAGAAAAAATGGTAGTAAATCATCTAACTCTACAACTCAAAGAATTAGAAAGACAGCAACAAGAAAACCCCAGAGTGAGCAGAAGGAAGGAGACAATAAAGATCAGAGCAGAAATAAATGACATAGAGACCAAAAAAACAATACAGAAAATCAATGAAAGCAAGAGCTGGTTCTTTGAAAGGATAAACAAGATTGATGAACCTCTAGCCAGGCTCACCAAGAAGCAAAGAGAGAGGACCCAAATAAACAAAATCAGAAACGACAGAGGCAAAATAACAACAGACCCCACAGAAATACAAATAATTGTTTAAAAATATTCGCTGAAACCAGTTTGGCTCAGTGGATGGAGCGTCGGCCTGCGGACTGAGGGGTCCCGGGTTCGATTCTGGTCAAAGGCATGTACCCGGGTTGCGGGCACATCCCCAGTGGGAGATGTGCAGGAGGCGGCTGATCGATGTTTCTCTCCCATCGATGTTTCTGGCTCTCTATTTCTCTCCCTTCCTCTCTGTAAAAAATCAATAAAATATATTTTAAATAAATAAATAAATAAATAAATAAATAAATAAATAAATAAATAAATAAAAATACTATGAACAACTCTACTCCAACAAACTAGACAACCTAGGGGAAATGGACATATTCTTAGAAAAATACAACCTTCCAAAACTCAATCAGGAAGAATCTAAAAATCTCAATAGGCCAATAACTATGGAAGAACTTGAAGCAGTCATCAAAGAGCTTCCAGCAAACAAAAGCCTGGGGCCAGACAGCTTCACAGGGGAGTTTTACCAAACATTCAAGGAAGAACTAAAACCTATCCTCCTCAGACTATTCCAAAAATTCAAGAGGAAGGAACACTTCCAAGCTCATTCTATGAAGCCAGCATCACCCTCATACCAAAAGCAGATGAAGACAACACAATGAAAGAGAATTGCAGGCCAATATCCCTCATGAACATAGATGAAAAAATACTCAACAAAATCCTAGCAAATAGGATCCAGCAGTAAATCAAAAAGATCATACACCATGACCAAGTAGGATTTATCCCAGGGATCCAAGGATGGTACAATATCCGCAAATCAATAAATGTGATACATCACATAAACAAATTGAGAGAAAAAAACCACATAGTCATATCAATTGATGCAGAAAAAGCATTTGACAAAATCCAACACCCATTTTTGATAAAAACTCTCAGCAAGGTGGGAATAGAAGGATCATACCTCAACATAATAAAAGCCATATATGACAAACCCACAGCCAACATCATACTCAATGGGCAAAAACTAAAACCATTTCCCCTAAGAACAGGAACAAGACAGGGATGCCCCATCTCACCACTCCTGTTCAACATAGTACTGGAAGTAATAGCCATTGCGTTTAGACAAGAAGAAGAAATAAAAGGCATCCAAATTGGAAAAGAAGTAAAACTGTCCTTATTCGCAGATGACATGATTGTACATAAGAAACCCTAAAGACTCCATCAAAAAACAATTAGACTGCCAAAACTGGTTTGGCTCAGTGGATAGAGCGTCGGCCTGCAGACTGAGGGGTCCCGGGTTCGATTCCGGTCAAGGGCATGTAGCTGGGCTGCGGGCACATCCCCAGTGGGAGATGTGCAGGAGGCGGCTGATCGATGTTTCTCTCCCATCGATGTTTCTAACTCTCTATCTCTCTCCCTTCTTCTCTGTAAAAAAATCAATAAAATATATTTAAAAAAAAAACAATTAGACTTATTAAAAGAATTCGGCAATGTAGCAGGATACAAAATTAATGCCAAGAAATCCATGTCATTTCTATACACCAATAGTGAACTTACAGAAACAGAGACTAAAAAAGCAATCCCATTTACCATCACACCAAAAAAATTAAGATACCTAGGAATAAACTTATCTAAAGAGGTAAGAAACTACAGGAAACTACAGGATATTGAAAAAAGAGATAGAGGAAGATGGAAGAACATACCTTGTTCTTGGTTTGGTAGAATCAACATCATTAAAATGTCCATACTACCCAAAGCAATCTATAAATTCAACGCACTCCCCATTAAATTACCAATGGCATATTTCACATACCTAGAACAAACTCTCCAAAAATTCATCTGGAATAAAAAGGACCCCGAATAGCTGCAGCGATCCTGAGAAAGAAGAACAAAGTAGGTGGGATCTCAATACCAGATATCAAGCTGTATTACAAAGTCAGTGTTCTCAAAACTGCCTGGTACTGGCACAAGAACAGACATATAGATCAATGGAATAGGATAGAAAATCCAGAAATCGACCCGAACCAATATGCTCAATTAATATTTGACAAAGGAAGCAAGAACATACAATGGAGTCAAGACAGTCTCTTCAATAAATGATGTTGGGAAAATTGGACAGATACATGCAAAAAAAATGAATCTAGACCACCAACTTACACCATACACAAAAATAAACTAAAAATGGATAAAGGACTTAAATGTACGACAGGAAACCATAAAAATACCAGAAGAATCCAAAGGCAACAAAATCTCAGACATATGCCAAAGTAATTACTTCACCGATACAGCTCCTAGGGCATTGGAAACTAAAGAGAAAATAAACAAATGGGACTACATCACAATAAAAAGCTTCTACACAACAAAAGAAACCATCAACAAAACAACAAGAAAGCCCACTGCATGGGAGAACATATTTGCCAATGTTATCACCAATAAGGGTTTAATCTCTAACATTTATAGGGAACTCATACAACTTAACAAACGGAAGATAAACAACCCTATCAAAAACTGGGCAAAGGACCTAAATAGACACTTTTAAAAAGAGGACATTCAGAAAGCAAAGAGACGTATGAAAACATGCTCAAAGTCACGAATCATCCAAAAGATGCAAATCAAAACAACAATTAGGTACCATCTCACACCTGTCAGAATGGCTATCATCAACAAATCAACAAACGACAAGTGCTGGAGAGGATGCTGAGAAAAAGGAACACTCATGCACTGCTGGTGTGAATGCAGGCTGGTGCAGCCACTATGGAAGACAGTATGGAGTTTCCTCAAAAAACTAAAAATGGAACTCCCATTTGACCCAGTGATCCCACTTCTAGGAATATATCCCAAGAAACCAGAAACACCAATCAGAAAGGATATATGCATCCCTATATTCATAGCAGCACAATTTATCATAGCTAAGATTTGGAAACAGCCCAAGTGCCCATCAGCAGATGAATGGATTAGAAAACTGTGGTACATCTACACAATGGAATACTATGCTGCTGTAAAAAGGAAGGAATTCTTACCATTTGCAACAGCATGGATGGAACTGGAGAGCATTATGCTAAGTGAAATAAGCCAGTCAATGAAAGAAAAATACTACATGATCTCACTCATTTATGGATAATTAAGACCAGTATAAACTGATGAACAAAAATAGATACAGAGGCAGAGTAACATGGCACAGACTGTCAAACTACAGCGAGAAGGCTGGGGTGGTTGGGGGTGGGGGGGGTAAGAGATCAACCAAAGGACTTGTATGCATGCATATAAGCATAACCAATGGTCACAAGACACTGGGGGGTAGGGGAAGGTCAAGGGGGAAAAAAAAGGAGACATATGTAATACTCTTTGTAATACTTTAAGCAATAAAACAAAATAAAAACAAAATAAAAATCAATAAAAATTAAAATCACAATTTAAATAGTTAAATATTTCCAAAAGATAATTACCTGCTTTTCATAGAATTTCCATATATCCCACCAACTCTACTTCTGGGTCTATACCCTGAATAATTTTTCAAAATATATTTTATTGATTTTGCAAAGAGTAAAGGAGAAGGATACTAGTAAAGAGATAGAAACATCAATGAAAAAGAAACATCAATCAGCTGCCTTCTCCATGTCCCCAACTGAAGATTGAGCCTGCAACCCAGGCTTGTGCCCTAACAGGAATCAAACCATGATGTCCTGGTTCATAAACTGATGCTCAAACACTGAGCCACACTGGCAAGGAATATACCCCAAATAATTTAAAGCAGGAACTCAGATATTAGTACACCAATGTTCATAGTAGCATTATTCACCATTGCCAAAAGGTAGAAACAACCCAAATATCCATTGACAAGTAAATGGATAAATAAACATGTGCTATAAACAAACAATGGAGTATAATTCAGCCTTAAAAAGTAACAATATTCTTATACATGCTACAACATGAACCTTGAAAATAGTATGCTACATGAAATAAACCAGACACAAAAAGGACAAATATTGTATGATTCCACTAATAAAAGCAATCTAGAGTAGTCAAATTCAGAGACAGAAAGTAGAATAGTGGTTACCAGGAGCTGAGAATGGAGGAACAGGGAGTTATTGTTTAACTAGAGGCCCGGTGCATGAAATTCGTGCATGGAGGGGTCTCCTCAGCCCAGCCTGCACCCTCTCCAATCTGGGCCCCCTTGGGGGATGTCCAACTGCCGGTTTAGGCCTGATCCCTGCCTGCCTGCCTGATTGCCCCTAACTGCGCCCCTTGCCAGCCTGGTCGCCCCTCACTGCCTCCTCTCCTGGTCCATTTGCCCCAAACTGCCCTCCCCTGCCAGCCTGGTTACCGCCAAATGCCCCCCCCCCGCCAGCCTGGTTACCACTAACTGCCCTCCCCTTCTAGCCTGGTCACCCCTAACTGTCCTCCCCTTCTAGCCTGGTCACCCCTAATTGTCCTCCTCTGCAGGCCTGGTCATCCTCAAATGCCTTCCCCTGCTGGCCCAGTCTCCACTAACTGCCCTCCCCTGCCGGCCTGGTCATCCCTAACTGCTCTCCCCTGCAGACCTGGATCCCCCCCAACTGCCCTCCTCTGCCGGCCCAGTCACCAGCACCTGCCCTTCCCTGCAGGTCTGATCGCCCTCAACTGCCCTCCCTTTCAGGCCTGGTCCCTCCCAACTGGCCTCCCCTGCTGGCCTGATTGCCCACAACTTCCAAAATTGTGGTGGCCATCTTGTGTCCACATGAGCGCGGCCATCTTGTATGTTGGAGTGATGGTCAATTTGCATATTACTCTTTTATTAGCTAGGACTAGAGGCCCGGTGCACAAAAATGTGTGCACTCGGGGGGGAGGGTGTGCTCAGCCCAGCCTGTGCCCTCTCGCAGTCTGGGACCCCTCGGGAGATAACGATCTGCTGGCTTAGGCCTGCTCCCTGGTGGCAGAGGGCAGGCCCAATCCCTAGGTGCAGCCCCTGGTTGGGCTCAGAGCAGGGCCGATTGGGGAGTTGGGGCACCGCCCCCTGTCATGCACAGAGCAGGGTGATCAGGAGGTTGTGATGCCACCCTCAGTCACGCTCAGGGTAGGGCTTATTGGGGGGTTGGGGCACCGCCCCCTGTCACACTCAAGGCAGGGTCGATGGGGAGGTTGCGGCGCCACCCCCTGTCACGCACAGAGCAGGGCCAATCAGGGGTTTGGGGCACTGCCCCTGTCACTCACAGAGCAGGGCCCATCAGGGGGGTTGGGGCGCCGCCACTCTCACACTCAGGGCAGGGCCAATGGGGAGGTTATGGCTCTACCCCGTCACACACAGAGCAGGGCCCGTGTGTGTGTGTGTGGGGGGGGGTTGGGGCACCGCACCCTGTCACACACAGAGCCGCAGGGCGATCAGGGGGTTGGGGCGCCTTCCCCTGTCACGAACAGACCAGGGTGGATAGGGAAGTTGTGGCCCCGCCCCCTGTCACACACAGAGCCACAGGGCGATCAGGAGGTTTGGGCACTGCCCCCTGTCATGCTGATCCCGGTGCCGGGAGGCCTCGCGGCTCGGCTGATCCTGGTGCTGGGAGGCATATTACCCTTTTACTATATAGGGTAGAGACCTGGTGCACGGGTGGGTGCTGGCTGGTTTGCCCTGAAGGGTGTCCTGGATCAGGGTGGGGGTCCCCACTGGGGTGCCTGGCCAGCCTGGGTGAGGGGATGATGGCTGTTTGCAGCTGGTCACACACCCTTCAGGGTGGGGATCCCCACTGGGGTGCCTGGCCAGCCTGGGTGAGGGGATGATGGCTGTTTGCAGCTGGTCACACACCCTTCAGGGTGGGGGTCCCCACTGGGGTGCCTGGCCAGTCTGGGTGAGGGGCTGAGGCCTGTTTTCAGGCTGGGGGTGACTGAAGCTCCCAACCGCTCCTTTTTTTCTTTTTTCTTTTTTTTTATTCTGGGCCAGCTTTAGCTTTGAGGCTTGGCTCCAGCTCTTAGGCCTCCACTGCTGAAAGTAGGTTTCTGGCCTTTGCTTACAATGTTGTGATCCTGCTGGCTGAAGCCCGGCGGACTAAAGCGGGTTTCTGGGGTTTCTTTAGCTTCTATATTTGTTACATAGTTGCTTAGAGTTGCAGCTCAGAGGCCTGCAGCGGCAGGCGGGGAACGTTGGAGTCCTCCGTCACTGAAGCAAGCAAGACTCATGTTAGTTTCAAGCTGCCTGGCTGCCGGCCGCCATCTTGCCTGACAGTTAATTTGCATATTGCCCTGATTAGCCAATGGGAAGGGTAGCGGTCGTATGCCAATTACCATGTTTCTCTTTTATTAGATAGGATAGCCAAAAACGTGAAATGAACCAAATCTCCATCAACAGAAGAATGAATAAACAATCTATAATAATAAAAGCATAATATGCTAATTAGTTGTACATCCTTCTGGACATCCTTGCAGATGATCTTCCAGATGAAGCCGGGGCTGCGAGGGAAGCCTGGGTCCCGGGTGCTAAAGGGAAGCTGGTGCTGGCATCCAGGGGAAGGAATGCCTACTCTTGCACGAATTTTGTGCATCGGGCCTCTAGTCTGGGTATATCCGTCCAATGGAATGTTACTCTTCAATAAAATGAATGAACTATTGAAACACACTACAACATGCATGCATGTCAAAATACTTATGCTGAGTGAAATAAGCAAGAGCAAATGGGTACATGTACATTCTGTATTATTCCATTTATGCAGAATTCTAAAAATGCAATCTAGCCCTAGCTGGTTTGGCTCAGAGGATAGAGCATTCACCTGCACACTGAAGGGTCCAAGGTTCGATTCCATTCAAAGGCACATGCTTGGGTTGCGGGCTCCATCCCTAGTAGGGGGCATACAGGTGGCAGCCAATCCATGATTCTCTCTCATCATTGTTGTTTCTATCTCTCTCTCCCTCTCCCTTCCTCTCTGAAATCAATTTAAAAATATTAAAAAAATAAACAAAAAATGCAATCTAATCTGTAGTGGCTAGTGGTTGCCTGGGGATGGGAGAAAGGAGTTGTGAAGAGCAAGAGGGGCCTGAATTATGAAATACAAATGGATGTAAGGAAACTTTTGGAGGGTGACTGTATATTCATTATTTTGAGTATATGCATTTATTGTATGTCAATTATACAATATTAAAATGACAGAATATGTCAACTATAAAGCTATTAAAATATGTAGAACATACTGCAGGTAAATACAGTCACTTTATATCTTTAAGATAGGAAAAGAAAGATAGATGGCAAATAAAATTATAGTTCATTAGCAAATGAACAACAATAAAATGAACATATTCCAGTAAATATGCATAAAAGTGTTTATATAACTAAACTTCTAATATAAATAAGGCACAAAATCTAACAAACTAAATGGAATGATGTTGATCATTTATTTTAAAAAATTTTGCAGAGGATGCTCACTTTCCATGCATAGAATAAACAAAAATAGTCACAAAGAAAAAGAAAAAAAAACCAGACATATAATTCTGTATATTCTACACAAAAGAAAATAAAAAGCCACCTGGAAAAATACTTACAGAAAAAAATGCCTGAGGGTGAACATCTCTAATTTATAAAGGGTCCAAAAAATGGATCAATTCTAAGATTGACAAAGTAGCAGGGGAAAAAGTGAACAGCCAATTCACAAACGAGAACAATTCAACAAGTAAATGTTCAATAAAAACGTGCTAACATTTTTTACCCACTTAATTAGTAAAGCCTTAAAAATAAATGCTGGTAAGTGTATGCTAAGTTTGATATCCTTCTATATTACTAATGCTTTGAATATTAGTATAAAATTTATAGAAGGTAACAGCTTTAGGTTTTAAGAACTATAAAAGTATTTAAATCCTTTAGTATAGTAATTTTCCTTCTGGGACTTTTGCCTAAGGAAATAATCCAAATTCTGGAACAAT
Organism: Myotis myotis; assembly: GCF_014108235.1. Classification (NCBI taxonomy): domain Eukaryota; kingdom Metazoa; phylum Chordata; class Mammalia; order Chiroptera; family Vespertilionidae; genus Myotis; species Myotis myotis. The sequence goes on along the minus strand of NW_023416346.1, from coordinate 119,269,840 downwards.
ATTATGCATTAAGATATTTTTCAAATGACAATAAAAATTAAAAGCAGTGCAAATAGTTAAAACAAGAGCGTGATAATTAAATTAGGATATAATTGCTCAATGGAATATTTTATAGGCATTAAACAAAACATAGACATGATATAGCAATATGGGAATATATGTAATAGAATGCTAGGTTTAAGTAATGCTATGGTTAAAATAATGTAAATATTTTGATGAACCAAATGTGAAAGGAGATATAAAATTGATAGATTAGTGGGTGATTTATTTTCCTACTTAATAAAGAGGGAATATGCAAATTGAGCATCACTCCACCACAAAGATGGTGGCACCCAGAGGAGGCGGGGGTATCTGTAACATAAGATGGCTGTGCCCACAGGGGAGGCTGAGTTCTCATAATGAGCCTTAACATGCGATCATCAGGGACCTGAGGCTGCACCCCCCACCCTAGTGCCAGGCTGGGGACCTCAGGCCGTGACCCCCACCCAGCAGGGCTTGACGTGGGACCTCAGACCATGCCCCCTGCCCTGGCGCTGGGCCAGGGGACCTGCGGCTGTGCCCCCAACCTGGCGGGGCTTGACAAGGGTGGGACCAGCTAGGTCTGGATCTAGCTCAATGAGGGGGGGAGGGCGGCAGGGTCTGGGTCTTGTGTGATTTTGAGGCACACGTGGGTGGGTGGGGACTTGACTCTGGGTCCCATGATGTGCCCCAGACTCTGACAGAAGGAGATTTTCATATACATTTTATTAATTTTCTTTCATCTCTTACACTTCTATTATAGAGGAAGGACAAATAGCAATATTAAAGTATTTCCTCTCATTAATCCCCTTTTAATGTGCACAAATTTCATGCACCAGGCCACTAGTATGATCATATTAATCAATGTCACCCCAATGAATTTAATTTAAAAAAGGAAATAAAAGACTCTCTAAATCTCAGATTTTGTGATTCTCAGTGCTCCATCAATACTAATTAAGTTAAGCTGGGCTTTCACTGATTTTCTTTGTCTATTTGTGGACTACAAATTGCTATACCAATCAGTTTATACAAATTGATGCAACTGACCAATTCAATGAAAACAGTTAGTAGTGCTAATTGTGCATTATAGTGCTTCAAAGAAAGCTAAATGGATTTTGGTTCTTTAAGGGATTCTTTCATACTTTGGTTAAACCTTGAGGTGAGGATCTGGCTGTTAAAACAGGTTAAAATAAACTCTAAGTTCTCAGAGCCACTCTTCATTGCAAATCACACTGATGACTAATTCTATTATAACTCTGGAGGCTCATGCAGAGAATTATAAGATCTTTGCTTAGTGTACTCCTTATTTACCTCACAGTGGCTTTATTTGACCATCCTTTCCAAAATAGCCACCCCTCCTGCTATTTTATGAAGCTACATCCATAATCTTATTTTATTTTTCATAGCACTTATCAGTATCTGAAATTATTTTATTGACTTGTTCACTATTTTATTCATCTTTACTCACAAAGTCTTATCTGTCTTATTATCTGAAATATCACCTGGGTCTATAACCCTACATGGTAAATAGAAAGTGTTCAATTAAATGTTGAATGAATGAATGGATGGATGAATTTGACACCAGCAAAGGTAAAGAACAAGTTATAATCTATAACATTTTGTGGTTGAGGAGTAGGGCAAGGATGTAAGGCAATTTGATCATCACAGTTCTTAGGCTTATTTTGGAAGCTCTCAGGAACCACCAAAACTTAGAGTTAGGTGAAGGTTGGTCTATTTCCTACAACTTGGTAATAAAATGAAGTCTCAGATCAAATCCTGCTACACACATAGACATTTATTAATAACCATGCATGAAGAGCCATATAATCCCAAACTTTAGAAATCCTAAAATTTTGTTCTTCCGGGTGCTCCATAAGTAACTTGCATAAAATGTTCACCTGACATAAATAGAGTATTATTGTAGTGGTGGAATTGACTAACCATCCACTATAAAAAGGTGATCAGGATTATTCCAGAACAAAAACTGGATTATGGGTTTAGGGTTAAACATGTGTTAATGATAAATGTAAAGAGCTTGCTAGACTCTCAAAAATGGGTAGTATCTTTAAAGTATTTTAGCCAATAAATTGATCTTGAATACCACCAACTATACCCATGAGAGCCAATTTCTAACATCTCTTAGCCTGATTAGCAAGCTGTAAATTTCATCAATGAAAATCCATTTCTACCATTGATTATGCTAACTACCAAAACTTCTAGTATTGATGGGAGATAAAGATAGTGGAGACATTTGTAATAGCCATTCCTGAAATGGTCTTTCTTATTGGGATATGGATTCCTGATTAAGATCACTCATAGCTCCCAAGAGCAGTTTAAAACAGACATATTTGTATCATGTAGCCTACACTGAAGTATTTTATTATTTTAAAAAATATGTTTTTATTGATTTCAGAGAGAGTAAGGTAAAGAGAGGAGAGATAGAAACATCAATGATGACAGAGAATCATTGATTGGCTGCTCAACCACTGATCCACGCTGGTCAGGCTATGCTAAAGTATTTTAAAGAAAATTACAGATATCATAAATGGTATCTCTGTTCATACAAAGAAGGCCTTGTCCAGTGAGCTAGACGTATACTGAGGAGGTATAATAGAGGGAATATTGAAAGATTTGAGGTCATAAGAACCAAGCAGGGATATAAGGCAAGCAAGAATATCATATATAGGGCAGAAAGCTTGCCAGGTAACTGAGCAATCCATAGAGTGTGCACTAATATCAGTGTCCTATTTATAAAAGGGGATAAAAGCAGAAGTGAGACATTAAATTAGGAGACACACAAATAAGCAGGACTTCTGGGCACAGCATATTTACTCTGATCATGTTACTGGGGAATATGAAAAGTCTAGGAAGTCATCAAATGTGTGAAATCATGATTTAATTACTAGTCCCACTGCCTTATGGGGAAGATGAAGACAAATAATAAAGACCAAAGTTCCTTGAGCTTATATGTATGTGTTTAGGAATATATTCTTATCTGGAGTCCAGGTTGCCAATCATTATAACTCTTCCTTTGTAATCCTATATATTTTTATGTTTTAAAATTATGTTACATTTATTGGGGTGACATTGGTTAATAAATTTACATAGGTTTCAGGTGTATATTTCTATAATATATCATCTGTATTCTGCACTGTATATTGACCACCCAAACTCTAGTCTCATTCCATCACCATATATTGGGCTCCTTTTACCTCTTCTACCTTACCTCACCCCCTTTCCCTCTGGTGACCACAATACTGTTGTCCATGTTTATGTGTTTTTGTTTGTTTGTTCATTTATTGCTTTGCCACATATGAGTGAAAGCATATGGTTCTTATTTTTTCCCATCTGACTTATTTCGCTTAGCATGATATTCTCAATATCCATCCATGTCATCACAATAATCCTATATATTTTGTGAATTTAAGGAACTTTCTGAACATTTATGTATAGACACAGACAACAGTGTGGTGATGGCCAGAGGGAAGGCAGGGTGGGAGTTGGGTGGAGGGAGGTGGACAAAGGGGGAGGGTATGGGGATCTGTAATAGTGTCAACAATAAAAATAAAGCTAAAAAAATAAAAATAAAAAAACTTTCTGAGATGTGTCCACAGGCTGCCAAAAGATAAAAATATCATAAAAATGTTAAAAACTCTGTGTGTGTGTGTGTGTGTGTGTGTGTGTGTGTGTGTGTGTGTGTGAGTGTGAAGGCCTCTATGTGTACTCAGAAGTCAAGTGAAACTAAAACTATGGGTAGGGTAGGGATGGTCATTGGAAGACCTCTCAACATGGAACAGGAGGGGATGAAGCAGGTTTTGGGGTATGAGGCAGGAGAAAGCCTTACCATTTATTTCCAAATAAAAGCAAGTAAAATTTCATCATGAAGGTAAAGCTGACACAAAAGGCTAACATCCACTGCTGTGGTATATGGGAGAGGATGTGTTGCACATACATGGACCTCATCTAACATAGCAGCTTATCCTCTTCATTTAGAGTCCACATCCCAAAACTGTGTCTTAGAAGCTGACCGACAGACACAGATTCAAGTACAAGTAGTTTATTTAGTATGTGATCTTCAGAAACACAATAGAGGAGTGGGAAAATGAAACAAAGAATTGAATCCTGACAATAAACTTGTGCTATCACTAGTGTGGGTAACTAGCTTAATCACATTGGGGGAGAGTAGATCAATACCTCAGAGTTGTCTCACCTGAGGGGCAAGGGCTATTCTTGAAGGGAGGCATTTATTTATTAGCCTTTCTTGCCCCATGTTTGTATGGGGAAGTAGAGGAGTTTAAGGCCAGAGAAAGCTCAAGGGCAAAAAAAGGCAGATCCTGGCAGTTGGCTGAGGGGACCTGGCTATGGTAGTGGTGGGGATCTGCCATAATTTATAAGTAACAGTTTCAATGAACTCTACATAATAGGGTGTCTGGAGTCAGATTAAGGGGGAGCTCCAGTTTTGTGTAGCCTATCTCTGTATTTCAGCTTTCTTAACAATTACTATGGCCCTCCTCAGTGGTGAAAAGAAAGAGAAAGTAGAGAGTCAAACATTTCTTCCCCAACACGTTTTTATAGTTCCTGAGTCTGAAAAGTAGCTCCTTGGCTGTCACCAGAAGCAAGCACTCAGGCTATATCCAAAGACTGCAGTGGTATTTGTCATTACCAATGGGGGTTCTGTGTGGGTAGAATTCATTGAAGAGTGAACATATAAGGCACTTAGAGAGCCAGCTCTTACCAGAGCAAGAAGACTCTTCTGTTCATCTCAGGGCACACACTGTTCTCTGTCCTCTAGGATGAGTCAGGAAAGTGGATCTTTTCAAAGGCACTAAAGGGGCCTGTGGAAAGAAAAATGGTTTTAAAAGCACGATGAGATTAAAAAGAAAACAACACTCCTGGCATCCATGCCCCTAAACATGATCCAACTCCTATGATAAGTGTGTCAAGCACAGCTCTTCACTTGGGAGTGCTTGTGGTCCTGGAATTCTTCCCTCTTTGAAACAAGAGAGAACCATCTGTATACCCAGGTCATTTAATAATAAAGTTTACATTGTTGCCACTGTTTTTGCCCTGACCACAAATGTGAGAAAGAGCCAGATTTCTATGAGAAGTCACAAAAGCTTGAATTTCAGAAGGTGAACGTTTTTTTTCTTTGAAGGATACTTTATTATGTCTCAAGCTGCTCTTTTCTGGACAAGTTTTTGAAGCCTAGAAAATATTTTAAAGCTGTAATTATAGGGGCCGGTCTGTATTAAATGAAATATGATAAGCCTCTTGCTGTCGCTGGACCTCCAAAGTTTCAATCAGGTCAGAAGGGAAGGGATTCATGCTTTATAGCCTGAAAAATGGGTTTTGAAGTTGACTTTTGCCTTTAAAAATTGTCTTCAAGACTATCCAGAAAAGTCTTTAGAACATACAGTAGTATGGGCTCAAAAGTAAGGTTTCTTCTGAATGTGTGTGCCTAAGTGTTTCTATTGACCCCTTTCCAGTAGAGAATCACTAGAGACAGAACAACTCCTTACAGTAATGATTCCCAAATACAAATGGAGGGTTTCTTCTCACTAATTTAAAATATTTTATAGTGATCATTAGAACAATTATTTTCAGATCTAGAGGTCAGAGTTTACCTGCTATTATTCCATAATCTAATGCACCTCTATAGGTCTATAGGTAAGTACCTAGTGTTTTGTGGGTTTTTCAAAAAATTTTATCTATTGATTTGAAAGTGAGGAAGAGAGAGAGAGAGAGAGAGAGAGAGAGAGAGAGAGAGAGAGAGAGAGAGAAATTTATTGTTTCACCACTTATTTATGCATTCATTGGTTGCTTCTTGTATGTGCCTAGACTAGAGATCAAACCTGCAACCTTGGCATATCCGGACCACACTCTAACCCACTGAGCTGCCCAGCCAGAGCCTGTACTTAGTGGGTTTTTTATTTGGGGGGGGGGTGTTAAACCTCACCCAAGGATATTTTTCCATTGATTTTTTTTAGAGAGAGTGGAAAGGAGAGGAAGAGATAAAGAGAGAGAAACATCAATCTGAGATAGACACATTAATTGGTTGCCTCCCACATGCACCCCAACCAGAGCCAGGGATCAAGCTTGCAACCTAGGTATGTGTCCTTGATGGCAATCAAACCTGGGACCCTTCAGTTGACAGGACAATGCTCTATCCACTGAGCCAAACCAGCTAGGGCAATGTATGTAGTGTTTTAATAGGCTTTTTGGTTTGAAATGATAATGAGAAGACTTGCCATTTTGGAATAAGTTAACTCCCTGATGATTTATTGGGGATTAGGTAGGCTTCATTTATCTGGGTTATGATGCTAAAATGGAGCAAGATTGTGAGATTAAATTTCATTCAAAATGGCCTTTGATAATGCTCAACAAAGTATCTAGCTGTCTTTCTGGTGGGGAAACAAGAGTTCACATGTTCTTGTGTTGTTGTTGTTGTGGTGGTGGTGGTTTTATTTGGGTCTGCTTCTGAGTACATGCATACATAGACTTGGCTTAACTGAGAAGGGCTTGGAGAAGTCACTTGGTAACTGAGAATAACTTTGCTTGTCTGTAAACTGATGGCTTCTTTGAGTTCCTGTCCTCGATTACAGCCAATGTTCTGTCTATATTATGTACCTTTGCACCTTTCTCCAGGTGAATAAGCTTGTCAGGAGGAAAAGAGAGGCTCTGAGAAAGTGCAAGAGAAAGGAAACTGGAAATGAGGAATATTTTCTTCTGGGAAGAGTTTTGTTAGCTCAATTCTGATTTAAAGTAAAATAGAGGAGGCCCATCTACTTTATTTCTTGTATACCTAAGAAGTCTCTTTGAACATTGTTTATCAGGCTCATAAAAGAAATGGAGAGAAAAACGTCTCTATTGCTATCTCATTTCCCTCAATGGCTGAAACATTTTTCTGTATGATTTCCAGACCAGCATATGAATGGGAGGTTAAGAAGAAGATGTATTTGGAGTGGGATACCAGAAACTTTGCTCTAGGGACTAGGCCTGCAGGTATATGCATCTCCTTCCCCTTATTTCCTCAAAAATTAGAGTGCTAGACATTGAAGACAAATTCCCAGTGTGCTGCATCAGCATGGTAATGATTCAACTGATCGGTCCAACGCATATTTCTTCTAATAGACTAGGAAGGTATTTTGGCGTCAGGATTACTAATTAAATGGTTTCATTTTGTATTAACTCTATGTCAGAAGGTTCTATGCAAAGGCCCTTAAATTAGTTGCATAAAAACACACTTGCCTCTTTGACATAGATTTTTTTTTTTTACTTACAAGTAAAATTTTGGTGGGTGTAAGACTACAGAGTGTGTTGGAAAGGTTCCATAATAGAATTGGGCACAATTGAGAGTTGTTCACTACTTCAACAACAAAGAAACTGTTAGTCAACTTTTATCATATTTTCAGAAACCCAGAGAAATGTAATTTTAACTATCAGGTTCTTAATAAAGACCAAGTTATTCAATATTAAAACTCAACACAGTTGAAAATAGAACCTTATTGAGATTTTAAAACTGTCAGCCTCGTTTCTTTTAACTTGCATTGTTTTGCTTTCATTATGTTAGCTATATAGTATGGAAACAATTTCATCATTAATATTCACTCAGTCTGATGCCTTCAATGTAGCCAAATGCTAGCAGAGCAGCATCTCTGTACAACTGAATACTCTTTGAAATAAGAAAACTGTCCAGCCCTGGCTGATTTGCCTCAGTGGATAGAGCAGTGATAGTGAACCTTTTGAACTCGGCGTGTCAGCATTTTGAAAAACCCTAACTTAACTCCGTGTCACATATAGACATTTTTTGATATTTGCAACCATACTAAAACAAAGCCTTATATTTTTGATATGTATTTTATATATTTAAATGCCATTTAACAAAGAAAAATCAACCAAAAAAATGAGTGTCATAGGTTCGCCATCACTGGGATAGAGCATCAGCCCTCAGACTGAAGGGTTGAGGGTTCAATTCCTGGTCAAGGGCATGTACTACCTCCATTGCAGGTTCTATCCCCAGCCCCAGTTGGGGCACGTGTAGCAGGCAATCAATTGATGTGTCTCTCTCACATTGATGTTTCTCTCTCTGTGTCTCTCCTCCACCCTTCCACTCTCTCTAAAAATCAATGAAAAAAAAAATATCCTTGGGTGAGGATTAACAAAAGAAAGAAAGAAAGAAAGAAAGAAAGAAAGAAAGAAAGAAAGAAAGAAAGAAAGAGAGAAAGAAAGAGAGAAAGAAAGAAAGAGAAAGGAAGAAAACTGTGCATATAAGATAGGGTGTGTTGCAGTGGCCAGTTTGGCTCAGTGGATAGAGCGTCAGCCTGCGGACTGAAGGGTCCCAGGTTCGATTCTGGTCAAGGGCATGTACCTGGGTTGTGAGCACATCCCCAGTAGGGGGCGTGCAGGAGGCAGCTGATCGATGTTTCTCTCTCATTGATGATTCTAACTCTCTATCCTTCTCCCTTCCTCTCTGTAAAAAATCAATAAAATATATTTTTAAAAAAAGATAGGGTGTGTTCAGGGTGGTATGGCCATAGACATATCTCCTCAGGCAAGGGAAAAAAAGTAAAAAATAAACAAATTGGACTACATCAAAAAGGTTTTGCACAGCAAAGGGAGCCATCAATAAAATTAAAAGACAGCCCACTGAAAACATATTCACCAATGATACATCTGATAAGGAGTCAATATCCAAAATTTATAAAAATGTACATATTCAACACCAAAAAACAAACAATCCAATTAAAAAATGGACAAAGGCCCTGAATAGACACTTTTCCAAAGAGGACAAATGGCCAATAGCCATATGAAAAGATGCTCAACATCACCAATCATCAGAGATGCAAATTAAAGCTGTAATGAGATATTACCTTATACTTATCAGAAAGGCTAGCATCAATTAATCAAAAAACAAGTGTTGACTAGGATGTAGAGAAAAGGGAACCCTTGTGCACTTATGGTGGGAATATAGAATAGTGCAGACACTGTGGAAAGCAGTATAGAATTACCTCAAAAAATTAAAAATGGAACTGCCTTATGACCCAGTAATTCCACTTCTGGGAATTTATCTGAAGAAACATGAAACACTAATTTGAAAGACTGTATGCACCCCCGTGTTCACTGCAGTGTTATTTATAATAGCCAAGTTATGGGAGCAACCCAAGGGTCCATCAGTAGGTGAGTGGACTAAACAGCCATGGTACATTTATACAATGGCTTATTACTCCGCCCTAGGAAAGAAGGATCTCGTACCCTTTGTAACAGAATAGATGGACCTCAAGAGTATTATGCTAAGTGAAATAAGTCAGAGAAAGATAAATATCATATGCTTTCACTTACATGTGGAGTCTAATGAACAAAATAAAAACAGACTCATAGATACAGAGAACAGACTGACTGAAGGGAGGGAGGTTACGAGGCTGGGTAAAAACGATGAAGGGATTAAACAAAATAAAACACTCAAACACAGATAACCAGAGGAAAATAGTGGTGTGGGGAGGTATAAGAGTGTAAAGGGGTGATAAATGGTTATGGAAGGAGACTTGACATTAGGTGATGAACACACAATACAATATGCAGATGATGTATTATAGAATTGTACATCTGATACATACGTAATTTTATTAACCAACTAGAGGCCCGGTGTATGAAATTCATGCACTGGGGGGGGGGGTGTCCCTCAGCCCAGCCTGCACCCTCTTCAATCTGGGACCCCTTGGGGGATGTCCGACTGCCGGTTTAGTTCCAGTCCCTTTCACAATCCAGGACTGCTGGCTCCCAACTGCTCACCTGCCTGCCTGCCTGATTGCCCCTAACCGCTTCTGCATGCCAGCCTGATCACCCCCTAACCACCCCCCTGTCAGCCTGATCGATGCCTAACTGCTCCCCTGCTGGCCTTATTGCCCCCAACTGCCCTCCCCTGCCAGCCCAGTTGCCCCTAACTGCCCTCCCCTTCTGGCCTGGTCGCCCCCAACTGCCCTCCCCTGCCAGCCATCTTGTGGCTGTGGGTGCTGCCATCTTTGAGGGTGGGGCAGTCAATTAGAATATCCCCTCCTTATTGGCTGTGGGTGCTGCCATCTTTGTGATGGCATGAGGGTCAATTAGCATATTCCCTCTTTATTAGATAGGATGTCATTGTAAACATTTCAAATAAAAAAAGGGGGAAAAAAGAAAACTTCCCATAATGAGTCTAGTTACATTGCAGATAAATTGTAACCCCATCTCACATGGCCTTAATGTTTCTAGGAAAATTTACTGTTTGCCCTAGAAAGGCAAACGGGCATATTTCTCTTCGTTGATGGAACTCTAAGGGCTGGGGGTAAATGGGAGCTCACTTTCTAAATGTCTATACATTGGAGATAGGATTGATAGTCTTATTAGTCTGTCCTTTGTGTACTTAAAACATCCCAAGTCTTTGGTGCTAAAAGATTTATACATCATCTTATATTTATAACTCATTTCTATTCATTACTCTTCAGGGTGGCTGCAAGAATGTTGTTCTGGTACTGGCCCCAGGTTTCAGAGAGGACAACAGCTACTGAGAGATTATGTGATAAAATGGAATCTTGGAAATGGCAGCAGTAGGATTATAACAATTTTTTTTTATTGTCTCTCAGAATACATGATGATCAGTAAAAGAGAAGCATTGGAGATCTAGAGGATTTTGTTCAGATTAGATAAATTCCCCCAAAACTTGGAACCTACCACCATATTCACTATTGTTAAATCCTTAGAAGTCTACTCTTGACCTTAGAGGTCTCCTTGAGGCTGTGTTGTGCCTACTAAAATAGGGACAGAGGTAGAGGGAGATGGTTCCTATTGATCAGCCTTGAAACTTCTGTCCATGTCATCATTCTCTGACACCATATATTTCTGGATGGAAAGGAGAGGCCACCATAATAATATAAGGTTAAAAGTCATCTATCGGGCCCTGACTGGTTTGGTTCAGTGGATAGAGCATCGGCCTGTGGACTGATGGGTCCCAGGTTCAATTCCGGTCAAGGGCATGTACCTTGGTTGTGGGCTCATCCCCAGTAGGGGGTGTTCAGGAGCCAGCTGATCGATGTTTCTCTCTCATTGATGTTTCTAACTCTCTATCCCTCTCCCTTCCTCTCTGTAAAAAAAAATCAATAATATATATTTTTTTAAAAAGTTATCCATTGGAAAAGAAAATGTAACTATGTGATTTTCACCTACTCTCGAGAGGAAACAAGTGGGGGATGCATTACACTAACTATCTTAAACTTACTATGCTGGACATTTCACAGAGAATCTAAGTTAACCATTACCATTTCTTCATGTAAAATGGCTTTGTTTCGATGTATGTGCTTTTGGGAGCAATACACCATGAAATTGTCTTGGCATTATTTCTAAACATATTATTTTCTGAGGATACTGTTTTGTGAATATTTTAACAAAAATTAATTGTGGTAAAATACACATAACATAAAATGTACTATCTTAAACATTTTTAAGTGTCTAAGTCAGTAGTGTTAAGTAAATCTACACTGTTGTGCAGCCAATCTCTAAAACTCTTCATTTTCCAAACTGAAACTCTACCCATTAAAAAATAACTCCTCACACCTCTCTCCCCACAACCTCCTGATGATCACCATCCTATTATTTTGCGTTTATGAATTTGACTATTCTAGATAGCTCATATAATTTAAATCATACAGTATTTTTTTGTGACTGAATTATTTCACTTAACATAATGCCTTCAAGGCTCTTTCCTTGTAACATATCAGAAATCCCTTCCTTTTTAAGACTGAATAATAATCCATTGTATGTTTATACCACATTTTGTGTATCCATTCATCCACAGATGATCAGTTGGATTTCTTACTCCTTTTGGCTATTGTGAATAATGCTACAATGAACAAGGGTTTACAAATATTTCTTTGAGACTCACTTTCAATTATTTTGGTATATATTCAGAAGTGGAACTTCTGGGTCATATGGTATAATTCTATTTTTCATTTTTTCAGAAACCATAAAACTGCTTTCTAGAGTGGTTGTACCGTTTTACATCCCTACCAACAATGCCCAAGGGTTTAAATTCCTCTACATCTTCATCAATATTTGTTATTTACTGATTTGGTTGTTTGCTTGTTTTTTGATAGTAGCCATCCTAATGGGATGAAGTGGTATCACATTGTGGTTCTGATTTACATTTCCCTAAAGATTGGTAATGTTGAGCATCTTTTCATCTGCTTGTTAGCCTTTGTATACCTTCTTTGGTGAAATGTCTTTTCTAGTCACTTGTTGTTTTAAAAGCAAGGGTTTTTGTTTTGTTTTGCTGAGTTCTGTGATTTTTTTGTGGTAAAAGTTTCCCATTGTCAAAGAGTATGGGATACCCTGATTGTTTTATCACCTTCTTGAAGACTTGAAATATACCTATATCATTTTAAAGGCTCTCAGAATTAGTACTGTAAAAAATTGCTAACTCTGTGTAACACAGTATTTTCAATAGATAACTACTGTGGAACCATTTTGCACTGAACACTTATTCCCATCTTGAGCCAGTGGGTAGCCAGTGAATGCAATTTATGAAAAGCTCTTCTAAGGGTTAAAAAAAACAAAACAATAGTTCATGAAGAAACATTTCATGCTGTGTCTCCCACCCAGACAAGCTTTTCTCTTTCAACACTTTGTAGATATTTATTGAGTACTGACTCAGTGCTGAGGATATGGAAAAAAATAAGATGTAGCCATTTACTTTCTACAGGTAGGTAAGTAATTATAGTAGAATTTAGAAAAGCTGCTCTGATAATGGTAATACATATTCTCTTAGGCTAATTGATCACAAGTAACAGAAAGCAAATCAAGCTAGCTTTAGCAAATGAGAGGAACGTGTTATAAGGATAGATAGGTGCCTGGTGAAACTCAAGGGCAGGAATGCAGCCAGCTTAGGGAAGAACTGCAAAGTATCCAGGATTCTCTCTCCTTTCTTCAAAATCTTCTACTACGCACAGTATTCTTTTAATATGACTGCCATAAAAATTTTCCCTTCACATATTATAGTTGTATGTAGTTGCACAGCATGTTTTGGTTTATTTTTCAGTTCCTATTCTAAATTCCAAGGAAAGAGAGTGCCTGACTAGCTTATGTCAAATATGTACACATGGTCCAGTCCTCTGTGGCCTGTGGGATGGAGACACATATCAAAACATATGACGGCTATGGACCCAACATTCTTTTCAACTTCATCTCTTATCACTTCTTGCACATATTCCATGTTCTACTAATACCAGTAATGATCGTTTATTGAGAAAATAAAAATAATTAACATAAAAGTTACTATTGATAAGTTAATTCTGGATAAACATTGTAAGCCTCACTATATACCAGCAATAAACAATTACAACATATATAAAAAAAGTACAACCCGTTCACATTAATAATAAAAAGACAATTTCAATAAAGATTATTCTTTTTAAAAAATATAATTTTATTGATTTCAGAGATGAAGAGAGAGAGAGAGAGAGAGAGAGAGAGAGAGAGAGAGAGAGAGAGAGAGAAACATGAATGATAACAGAGAATCACTGATAGGCTGCCTCCTGCATGCCCCCTACTGGGGGTCGAGCCCACAACCTGGGCATGTGCCCTCAGTGGGAATCTAACTGGGAATCTAACCATAACCTGCTGGTTCACAGGTCGAAGCTCAACCACCTAGCCATGACTGGCCAGGCTAAATAAAGATTATTCTTAATAAGAATGTATAAGACTGACATTTTAAAAATTTAAATTATAATTCACTGATCTTGGCCAAAATATTTAAATTGGGTTTCCTAGAAGTTGAATTCTGAAACTCAGTAGCTTCCATCCTATTTCCATCTCTTTTCCACCAACTTGGATAAAAAGTGAGAATCGCCATTGAAGTGAACCACCAGCTTCAATGAAATAGACAGCAGATACTCATTTGCTGAATTACACTGTCATCTGCCTTTATATATGTTAGCAACTTGAACTAATTGTTGAGGTAATGAATAAGTAAGAGAGGATTTAGGCAATTTCAGGAAAGACAGATTAGCTCCCATGCGCCAGAGAACAAGAAATCAAACTGGAATCCAGGTCTGAGAAGTTGGCAGAGAGAAAATCCACATACATAAAATATTTTAGTTAAATTCTGTTAACTTGTGGTTCTGTCTTGTCCTAATTGGAAATTTGAGAGTAAATTGGTAGATTCAGAAAGGAAAATGTATGAGAATAATGTTTTCTATATTTCAGAGTTAAGTATCTTCACCTTATGGGTTTTTAGAAGTTTATTCTATGGGTGATTTCCCCAAAATAATGGATTTTTACTATAGGCATTAGATAGTATTAACTTAGGTAAAAAAAATCCTAAATTGGTTATCCCATTCTTTAAACCTCTTATATTTCTTTGGTCCAGGAAAATTTATGCTTTTCACTCCCATGAATCTTCCTCTTCAAATAGTTTAAATACATGAGGTTAGATAGTGCTGTTTTTCTATCTTATCCTGTGAAGCTTAACTCTTTAACTCTGTGAAGGCCTCTTAATATTTAAAGATGCTAATTTCTTGAGGGATACAGTTATTTGAATCCTAGGTGCCTAAGGTTTTATTGCATTTCTTATTGCAGGCAATGGAAAATTGTCATTTTGAATTATAATTAAGTGGAAATAGTTCACTGTTTGCCTTGCATTTTTTAGACTAAAATATTTGGCAAAGTATAGAATAAAAGTAATTTCAAGAAAAAGCTAAGTGACTTTACCTCCTTTCCTTTGAACTTTGGTAATTTTTATAATTAAGGTTGTAATAGCAGAAATATATAGGTTATTAAAATTTTCCTAACTGATAGTTTTAATACAGAAGGATATTTGTGGCATCATCAAATCTGTTGAAAACATTTTAACATGCAGACATATTCATTCATTTATTGATCCATTCAACAAATTCGACTGTCAACCAATATTTGGCTTTCAGGATTATCCATCTGTACTTCAAATCGGGGGTCAGCAAACTATATTCTACAGGCCAAACCCAGCAAATTCCTTGTTTTTGTCAATAAAGTTTTATTGAAACATCATTAATACCATAAACTCATTCATTTATGTATTGTCTCCTTTGACACTATAACAACAGAGTTGATTAGTTGCAACAGAGACAACATGGCAGGGAAAGCTGGAAATATTTATCATATAGGTTTTTACAGAAAAACTTTGCAAGGAATTTCATTTTCAGCACCAAAGTAAAGATCTTAGAAGGTGTCACAACTGTTCTTACAATTCCTGTTGTTAAGCTGAAAAAAATGAAAGTCAACAACTTTTCAAGGGTTTATCAGAGAACTAAGGTTACAGGGCAACCTGTCATCTGAAAATCTGGAGAGACAGGTGAATGCAGAGAATCACAGTCAAGATTTGCTTACCTAGATAAGAAGCCACTAGAGCCATTAACTGCTACACTTAAATGGTGATCTTCACTAATTGCTGGAGTCTGAGTATGAACTAGCATGAGAGTAAAACATTCTCAGGTCTTAGGGACCCCCCCTCCTCGCCCACACATACTTTCATGGAATTTACCTCCTGAAACAACACCAGTTTGAAATGTTGAGAAAGATGCCCTTGAGGCTCTGGCAGGGGGTGGAGAAGAGCAATCATTATGAATTATGCCCAGAGTGTTCTCTGTAACAAGGGCCTTGTCCCTCCCACATGGGGGAAGGACATTCTTTTATTCCAGCTACCGCTAGCTTTCTTTTCTCACTCAAAGAGGGTAAGTGAAGGAACACTTTTGAAGGACACAGGTCCAATAAAAGACTACGATTTAATCATAAGGTAATAGCACGCTTCCTGTCCTCTACCCCTTGTCACCACACCAAATAGCAATCCAGTATAACAGTGAATTAAGCTGAATGAGCTGTAAGACAGAGACTCTCTTTCTGCGGAGAACTTAGAGATGCCCAAAGTCTACAGGAGATCAAAGACAGGGACACAAGAGGAATTAGAATCCTCTGGGACCTACAGCTGCAGCAAATGATAAACACAGCCCATCTCCTAGCCAGATTAACATAAAACATCACAATAAAGTTTTATTTTCCCCAGTTTTTATTACCTGAAAAATCATGTCCAGCTTTCAACCAAAAATTAAAAGGTATGCTAAAGGCAAAAAATAATTTTTCTGAAGACACATTTTTCAGAACCACACTCATATCAGACATAGATGTTGGAATTATCAGATGTAATTTAAAATAATTATGATTAAAAAATAAAATAAAATAATTATGATTAATATGTTAAGGATTCTACTAACAAACATGCAGGAACATGGATAATATAAGCAGAGAGATAGAAACTCTACTAAAAACATTAAAAGACAGTAGTAGAAATTTAAAACAGCAATGTAAGGAAGTAAAGAACATATTGACAGGACTGAGTAGAGCATCAGTGATCTTAAAGATAGAGACTTCAAGAGAAACTTCTCTAATGGAAATGCAAAGAGAAAATAAAGAATGGAAAAGTATAACAGAATACTCAAGAATAGTGGGACAATTTCAATATGTGTAATACATAGCAGATCCTTGAAAAATATCATTCCATTCAAAATCATTTTGGTGTATTAATGAGGAACAAATCAGTTCTAGGTTGGGGCCACTTTGTGTGTTTGCACGTTCTCTCCATGTCCGTGTGAGTATTCTTTGGGTACTCTGGTTTCCTGCTACATCCCAATGCTGTGCACGTTAGGCTACTTGGGGTGTCTTAATTGTCCCAGTATGAGTGTGTGTGTGTGTGTGTGTGTGTGTGTGTGTGTGTGTCCTGCAATGGAATGGTATCCTATCCAGACTTGGTTCCTGCTTTGTGCTCTGAGCTGTTGTGATAGGCTACAGGCAGCCCCCACCCTGAACTGGAATAAGTGGATAATAATTATTTTACTTGTTTCTATTAATCTTTCTTAAATGTATATATAGTTCACATTGATTTCAATGTTTAATATTAGAAGTGTTTCGGTGATGTTTCTTCATGTAGAAGTTTGGTGATGTTTTTGTGGCCAGAAATCCAAATGATAGATCTAGAAGCTAAGATGTCAATTCTTTTCAAATTGACCTATAGATTTAATACAATCCCAATCAAAATACCCAAAAGCTATTTTGTAGATATTGACAATATGATTCCAAAGTTTATATAGACAGATAAAAAGACTGAGAATAGACAATGCAATACTGAAAAACAAGGACGACTGGGAGGACTTACACTACCCAATTTTAAGACTAACTATAAAGTGACCATAATCATGATAGTATGGTATTGGCAAAATAATAAACTCATAGGTCAATGGAACAGAATAAAGATCTCAAGAAATATATTCACAAAAATATAGTCAACTGATCTTTGATAAAAGATTAAAGGCAATACAGTGAAAAAAAGATAGTTTTTTCAGCAAATGGTGCTGGAATAATTGATCATCCATATGCAAAATAATAATAATAAATATATCCACAGAAATAACACTTTTCACAAAAATTAAAACATAGTGGATTATGAACATATAAAACTATACAGCTTAAAAAACTATAAAACATCTAGAAGGAAATTCAGAAGAAAATCTAGGTGATCTTGGGTTTGGTGATCAGTTTGAAATATAATATTGAAAGCACAATCTATAAAAAAGTCAATAAGTTGGATTTCATAAGAATTAAAATTTGCCCAGTTAAAGATCTGAACAGACACTGTAACAAAGAAGATATGCAGTTGGTAAATAATCACATGAAAAGATGCTCTGTATCACTTGTCATTAGGGAATTGACAATTAAAGCAAGAATGTGATACTACTACACACCTATTGGAATGGCTAGATGAATAAGTTTTGGGGACCTATTGATTTTGATTGGGATTGTATTGAATCTATAGGTCAATGGTTAAATTAGTTAACAACACCATAGCGTATACTTGAAAATTACTAAGAGAGCAGATCTTAAATATTCTCACCATAAAAATAAAATGGTAACTATGTGACATAATGGATATATTAACTAAGCTTATTGTGATAGTCATTTCACAATTATATGTATTGAATCATCATCTTGTACACTTTAAACTTACACACTGATATATGCTAAATAAATCTCAATAAATCTGGAAAAAGAGAAGGCTAGAATCCAAAAAATCTACAATACCAATAGCTGGTGAGGATGTGGAGTAACAAGAACTCTTAATCACTGCTGAGTAATGTTATAGCCACTTTTGAAGATAGTGCCTTCCAAAGCTAAACATAATCTTATATGATCCAGCAGTTGTGCTCATAGGTATTTACCAAATTATATTTGAGAAACTTATGTCTAACACAAAAATTGGTATATGAAGGTCTATAGCAGCTTTATTTATACTTATAAAAATAACTGAAAATAATCAGGATGTTCAACAGGTGAATGGATAAACAAACCTTGGTTATCAAACCATGAAAAACATAAATGAATCTTAAATGCATGTTGGTACCTGAAAGGAGTAAATATTATTACAATCCCATATGATTCCCAATGATATGACTTTTTTTTAAAAGGGAAAACTATAGAGAGAATGGTTTCCAGGGTTGAATATGTGAAGCATAGGAGGTTCTTCAGGGAAATGAAACTATTCTGTATCATATAATAGTGGCTATGTAGCACATGAATTCATCAAATCCAGGGAAATTTACAGCACAGAGTAAACTTTAATATACCCAAATTAGAAACAAAATCATTTAGGAGGTCAAAGAATCCCAGGATAGAATACATAATTTGACAAAATAACTGTGTTACATATGCATGAAACAACTTTACTGAAGGGGGAGGAGGAAGATGGCGATCTAGGAACTATGGAAATGAGCAGAATCTGTAGAACTAAAGGCAAAAGAGACTATACGTACTCACGGCACACTAGTTGATAAAGTTCTTCCTTATGAAGATATGGGTTAAGAATTCTGATACCACTATACGTGTATACTGGAATTGAACAATTAAGTAAACAGTAGCAGATGGTGGGAGTGATGTTTCTCACTGTTGGAATGGGAGTTTACAGATGTGCAAGGGGAGGAGGTTAGAATTATTTCAGATCATCCCCAACTACTGCAGAATCAGTTTAAGTCTTGATTCCTTTCTGTGCAAAATTAGATATCTTTTGACATGGGAAGACAGCATATTGCACAGCATATGAAACTGAAAAGAAATGTACAAATTATTGTGATGTTCAAGCCCAAACAATTATTTGCAAATATTTGATAGAGATTTGTTCCATATACCCTTTATTTTAAAAATTGCAATTTAAATCTACATTTTTATTATATCCAAAGGAGAAAAGTATTTGTTTATAGAAAGGAATTATCAAGAAATGGAATTGTGAACGAGAGACTGCTCTAATAGAAGGCAAAAACTGGAGGAAAAATTATTGCATGAGGTAAAAGCAATGGAAAATTCATTGCTTTTTTGAAGCAACCCCACAGAGTTAATTCCTCTATGGTGCTGAAGGCTTCTGCTTTGAAATTCATTTTATTGACCTAAAGCTTAAACTGCAGGGTGACTCAAGGATAATTGACAGGAGGTAGAGAACATCATGCTAGCATTGTCACGTATGCCCTCACTCATTCCCTTGTTAAAAGATGCATTATGCAAATGTATCCTCCACTGAATTTTGTTAGCATTTTTTTTTGTCCCTGGTAAAGTATTACCCATGTTTGTCAAGGAGAAGGAGTAAAACTTACCCTTTCAAATAGTTCAGTGATTATGTCCCCACACTTCAATTATTGCATGAAATTCAAGCCCACATAAAAGGTTTCAAAATCTAAAGGTAGTTTTACTTTGTGCCTGATTTATGTATATGTTGTGGGTTTAGAAGAAAATAAAGCATATCTAGGAGCAGGAAACAGATGTAATTAAAATCTGAAACATGTTTCTTTAGTGAAATTATTTTCCAAAGTTACCTTGTAGCTGCAAAATCAATCTCCATCACACTGGTAAGAAAATAATCATTTATTCATATGAGAGAGAGAAAGAGAGAGAGAGAGAGAGAGAGAGAGAGAGAGAGAGAGAGAGAGAGAATTAAAACATATAGAACTCATGGGTAGAGCTCTTCCACCATCTTGGAGCCAGTGGAGGCTGCTGGGAACAGGACATCTGTAAGGACAAATACGTGTGGAAGGCTGCAATCCGGGGCCATTTTTGCTGGATAGAAAGAATTGGGGTCTCTGGAACCAAAGGGAGCACACAGCTCTTCTTAAAATCAAAGGTGTTTATGCTTGAGAGGAAACTGAATTCTATCTAGGCAAGAGATATGCTCATGTGTACAAAGCAAAAAACAACACAGTGACTCCTGGTGGCAAAGTGAACAAAACCAGAGTCACTTGGGGGAAAGGTAACCCATGCTCATGGAAACAGTGGCATGGTTCATGCTTATTTCTGATGCAACCTTCCTGCTAAGGCCACTGGACACAGAATCTGTATAATGTTGTACTCCTCAAGGATTCAAACTTACAGAAAAATAAATAAATAAAATGGATTTGTAAAAATAAATAAAACTCATAAATAGAGATATATGTGAAGAGTTGAAAGTAACAGCCTAAACAACCATTATGACTGGATGACCGGACAATCAGATGACCATCCGGTAGCTATGATGTGCACTGACCACCAGGGGGCAGACACTCAACACAGGAGTTGCCCCTGGTGGTCAGTGCGCTCCCACAGCCAACCTCCCATGGTCAGCCAATTTCCCACGGTCCCTCCCCCCTGCCAACTGGTCCTTATTGGCCCCGATCGCTGGCCAAGCCAAGGGCCCCCATCTGTGCATGAATTCGTGCCCCAGGCCTCTAGTTTATGAATCAAAATCCAGATTACTCTTCAATTAAACACTGTGGAAAGTATAGGGGAAGCAGTGGTCTTGCAGTTAAATCATTTCTCCATGAAACAAATCATTCTTATAGTTTTTACAAAGCATAAAAGAAAGCATTGCTGTTGGAAGGAATAAAAATAGTGGGATTTCATGAAAAACAGATACAAATGATATATAAATTATAAATATCTATGGTTTACCTTTGAGCTCATCGTCATCCATGTTTTAATATCAGCCTTTACTAATGGGAACCCCTGATAATTTGATTCTCTGCTTTAAGGCCATGGAACCTAATTAATACAGAGGGACACAATAAAAACTGATTAGACAAAAATGCACTATGTCCTTGGGTTTGGGGAGAGAAGACTGGCTATTGGTTCCTTCCTAGCATTAAGGGGGAAATATAATCTTGTTTTATAGTCTTAAAATATCCCATATTTGCTCTTTTAGTATTAATGTATTTGAAGAGAAATAACGAGTAAAATAAAGTTGATGGCCTTGATCTCAATCAACTTGTAGCTTGTGTTTTGCAAAACCCAGAGCTATTCTGCAAGGCTATTTTCTTTTAAAACTGAGCACGCCCTGGGTAAGCCAGCTAGCTATTAATGAATCAGAACTGTATCATTCTAGGACATACACAATGTTGGGAGACTTGAAAATTAAAATCCTGAAGAAAAAAAAACTTTTATCAGTGTCATTTATATTTGAACAGCAATTTGATATGCTTTCGTATAGCAAAAGAGTAATTAAACCTCTTTATCTTCACTTTATAAAAAAGAGGATTTGACTAAATGTTTGGTGTCCAGACAGTCATGCAAGGAGGGTAGAGTTTATTAACCAGAGCTAAGTGACGCAGGCATTATTGTCACTTAGCTGTGGAGTCAAGCCCTGTGCCTTTGCTGGGCACACTTTTTTCCTCGTAGCTCAGTTCATTAGTATGCAGCTTGAAAATGCCAGCATGGAGGATGCCAAGGCAGACAAAGAAACGACTCAAGGGAGATTTAAACTTCATGACTATACATATTCTCATAAAGTTTAAAGAACATAACTACTCACAGCAGGGCAACCCCCCACCATTTTCTTTCAGTGAAACAATCCACATTACCCTTGTGGCTAGCATGATGACAAAATGAATTTGAAAATATCTGCAGAACTGGTTTCTTTGGTCAGGAAATACTAGCAGGAATTCCTTTCATCTTCCCAGACCTACTGCTTGTTCTGATACAGAATGGCCTAGTGAGGTTGCAACTGTAGGCTTATATCCACATGTCGTAATCACAGCTGTTTCTCTACAGTGAAAGGAAAGCAAAAAATGGCAGTAGCCATTATCAGAATATTTAAATTCACAGAACCAATTTTGCTTTACCTGGATATTTTGAGGAAAAGTATTTTCTTTAAAAGATATTTGACCAATATCAGTAACAGTTATCATGTGCTGAGTGCCACTATATACCAGGCTGTGAGCTATGGGCTTTAGGTATATTATTTCTCTAACCCTCACAAAACTCTTAGAGGAAGGTATTGTGATAGGCATTGTACAGATGAGGAAACAGGCTCATAGAGGTAAACATTCTTTGTCACATGTTCTATAGTCAGAAGTAGAAGAATCATATGAATATTGTACTAGCTTTGTATCCTAGGGATAAACCCCACTTGGTCCTGATGTATAATCTATATTATAAAAAGCCAGTGGCCCTAACGTTGGAACGACCAAATGACTGGTCATCATGAAGTGCAATGAAGTGCACCTCTTGGTCCCTCCCCCGATGCCCACAGGCTCTGATCGCAGCAAGGCTGGCAGCCAGCAGGTGGGTGTGGCAGCGGATAGGTGGGTGTGGTGAGGTGAGCAAGTCGAGGTGTGCACAGGTGGGTGGATTTTGCGTGCTGGGCCTCTACTTTTTTTAATATTATGCTGGATCTGAGTTGCTAATATTCTGTTGAGGATTTTAGCATATATGTTCATCAGTAATATTGGCCTGTAATTCTCTTTCTTTGTAATGTCTTCACCTGGTTTTGGAATTAGGGTGATGCTGGCCTCATAAAAAGAGCTTGGAAGCATTCCTTCCTCTTGGATTTTTTGGGATAGTTTGAGGAGGACAGGTGTTAATTCTTCTTTGAATGTTTGGTAAACTCCCCTGTGAAGCTGACTGGGCCAGGACTTTTGTTGGCTGGGAGGTTTTTTGTTTTGTTTTGTTTTTGTTTTCTGCTTCAATTTTTTCCATTGTTATTGGTCTATTCAGGTTTCCTGATTCTTCCTGATTCAGGTTTGGGAAATTGTATTTTTCTAGGAATTTGTCCATTTCATCTACCTTGTCCAGCTTGTTGGTATATAGTTGTTCATAGTATTTTCTTAAAATTCTTTGTATTTCTGTGGTACTAGATGTTACTTCACTTCTTTCATTTCTGATTTTATTTATTTGTGTCATCTCTCTTTGTTTAAAGGTTAATTAATCTTGTTTATCTTTCTAAGGAAACAGCTCTTGATTTCATTGATCTTTTGTATTATTTGTTTAGATTCTTGTCAATTTATTTCCGCTATGATATTTATTATTTCCTTCCTTCTACTTACTTTGGGCTTTTCTTGTTGTTTTCTTTCTAATTCTTCAAGTTGTAGGTTTAGATAGTTTATTAAAAATTTTTCTTGTTTTTTGAGGTAGGCCTGTAATGCTATGAACTTCCCTCTCAGGACCGCTTTTGCTGTGTTCCAGAGATTTTGGGTGGTTGTGTGTTCATTTATATTTGTTTCCAGGAAGCTTTTGATTTCTTCCTTGATCTCATTGGCAACACATTCATTGTTTAATAACATTATATTTAATAGCATCCATGTGTTTGAATTTTTGAGTGTTTTCACTATAGATGTGATACATCACATAAACAAATTGAAAGACAAAAACAACATGATCTTATCAATAGATGCAGAAAATTCATTCAACAAAATCCAACACCAATTTTTTAAAATATATTTTTATTGCTTTCAGAGAGGAAGGGGGAGGGAGAGAGAGAGAGAGAGAGATAGAAACCTCAATGATGAGAGAGAATCATTGATCGGCTGCCTCCTATATGGCCCACACTGAAGATTGAGCTGAAACCCCTCATATGCCCTGACCAGGAATCAAACCATGATCTCCTGGTTCATAGATCAGTGCTCAATCACTAAGCCACACCATATGGGCACCAACACCAACTTTTGATAACTCTCAGCAAAGTGGGAATAGAGGGATCATACCTCAACATAATAAAGGCCATGGATGACAAATCTACAGTCAACATCATACTCAATGGGCAAAAACTAAAACCATTTCTCCTAAGAACAGGAACAAGACAGTGATATCCACCTTCACCACTCTTATTCAACATAGTACTGGAAGTCCTAGCCATAGCAATTAGATAAGAAGAAAAAAATAAAAGGCATCAAAATTGGAAAGGAGGATGTAAGACTGTCATTTTTCACAGATGACATGATATTGTACATAGAAAACCCTAAAGACTCCACCACAAAACTACTAGATTTAATAAATGAATTCAGCAATGTAGCAGGATACAAAATTAATACCCAGAAATCAATGGCATTTTTATACACCAATAATGATCTCTCAGAAAGAGAAACTAACAAAGCACACAAAACAATATCATTTACATTGCAACAACAAAAAATTAAGATACTTAGGGATAAACTTACCCAAGGAGGTAAAACTTCTGTTTTCAGAAAACTACAGGACATTGAAAAAAGAGAGAGAGGAAGATATAAACAAGTGGAAGAATATACTGTTTTTATGGATTGGTAGAATTAACATAATTAAAATTTCCATACTACTGAAAGCAATCTGTAGATTCAATGCAGTCCCTATTAAAATACCAATGACATATTTCAAAGATCTAGAACAAATATTCCAAAAATGTATATGGAACCAAAAAAGATCCTGAATAGCGCAGCAATCTTGGGGAAGAAGAACAAAGTTGGACAATCACAATACCAGATATCAACTTATATTACAAAGCCACTGTAATATAAACCTGGTACTGCCACAAGAACAGGCATGTGGATCAATGGAACAGAACAGAGAACCCAGAAATTGACAACCATTACGCTCAATATTTGACAAAGGTAGCAGGAACATACACTGGAGTAAAGACAGTCTCTTTAATAAATGGTTCTGGGAAAATGGGACAGATACATGCAAAAAAATGAAACTAGACCACCAACTTACACCATACACAAGAATAAACTGAAAATGGACAAAATAATTAAATGTAAGCCATGAAACCATAAAAATCCTAGAAGAAACCATAGGCAGCAAAATCTCAGACATCTTTCATAGCAATATGTTTGTGGATACATCTCTTAGGGCAAGGGAAACAAAGGATAAAATAAATAAATGGGACTACATCAAAATACAAAGCTTCTGCACAGCAAAAGAAACCATCACCAAAATGAACAGGGAGCCTACTGCATGGGAGAACATAATTGCCAATTATATATGTGGTAAAAGGTTAATTTGCAAAATACATAAAGTACTCAGTAACTCAACAAAAGGAAGACAAACAACCCAATTAAAAAATGGACAGAGGACCCAAATAGACTCTTCTCCAAAAAGGACATATGAATGGGCAAGAAACATATTTAAAAATGCTCAAAGTCACTGATCATCAGAGAGATGCAAAATAAAACGACAATGTGATACCACCTCATTCAAATGCTGGTGAGGGTGTGGAGAAAAAGGAATCCTAGTACACTGTTGGTGGGAATGTAGACTGGTACAACTATGGAAAACTTTAGAGTTACCTCAAAAATTAAAAACGGAACTGCCATTTGACCCAGTGATCTCACTTCTAGGAATGTATCCTTTGAAGCCTGAAACGCCAATCAGAAAGAATACATGTACCCCTATGTTAACAGCAGTGTTATCCACAATAGCTGAAATCTGGAAGCAACTCATTCATAAGTAGATGAATGGATAAAAAAGCTGTAGTACATTTATACCATGGAATATTATGCAGCATTGAAAAAAAAGGATCTCTTACCCTTTGAGAAAGCATGGAGGGACCTAGAGAATATTATGCTAAGTGAAATAAGCCAGTCAGAGAAAGATAAATATCTCATGATCTCACTCATATGCAGAATCTAATGAACAAAATAAACTGATGAACATAATAGATCCAGAGACATAGAAACATGGAACAGACTGACGAATCTCAAAGGGAAGGTATGGGTGGAGAGATTAACCAAAGTATTTATATGAATATATGTATAACCCATGGACACAGACAATAGTATGGTGAAGACCTGGGGGGTGGAGGTGCAGGGAGAAAGGGGTCAAGGGGAAAAGGGGCCATATGTAATATTTTCAATAATAAAGATATATTTTAAAAAGTAGAAGAATCCAATGAATCCCAGATGTGTGTCTCTGTCTACATCTAATGTTCATCATTTTACATACTTACCGAGTTGCCTAAATTATTCACATTTTCCCAAGTATATGCACATCTGTGCAGTAGTGGAAAATGCATTTGTTCTAGCTTAGTCAAGTTAAAACATTCAGATCTTTTTTATTGTTATTGATTTTAGAGAGAGGAAGGGAAAGAAAGATGGAAACATTGATGAGAGGGAAACATCAATCGGCTGCCTCCTGCACACCCCCAATTGGGGATTGAGCATGCAACCTGGGCATGTACCCAGACTGAGAAACAAACCGTGACCTCCTGGTTCA
Source organism: Myotis myotis (assembly GCF_014108235.1). Classification (NCBI taxonomy): domain Eukaryota; kingdom Metazoa; phylum Chordata; class Mammalia; order Chiroptera; family Vespertilionidae; genus Myotis; species Myotis myotis. The sequence goes on along the minus strand of NW_023416346.1, from coordinate 119,243,299 downwards.
TGGGCCAAAGTTCCATCACTAAGCCACATTGGCTGGGTAAAACTTTCAGGTTTTGACAACTAAATTACTATAGCTTGATGGCAGCAGCATCATTGATACCCAATACTAACTCATGATAAAACACTCAAGATATTAGAAATGTACGGGGACTTAATAAAGAACAACTACAAAATACCTACACTTAATATCATACTTAATGGTGATGAACATACTCTTCCCCTAAAATTGGGAACAAATCAAGGATGTCCTCTCTTACCTCTCCTACTCAACAACATACTAGAAATTCTAATCAGTGTAAAAATACAAAGAAAAAGAAGATAGACAAGTATATCTATATTGTTTCAAAGGTCCTAATATATGAGTTTGTACATTACTTATATATATAAGGATTTTTCGGTTTGTCTGAGTTTTCCCTCAAAGAGTCATTCATGAAGTACATGCATACTTCTAAAAACCATTCACTGTCCAAGTGGTATGATTCCCAACACCATAAGCTTGGGCCAAGAATGCTGTACAAATCTAAATAATGGAGTTCTTTTCCCAATGAGACTCTTTCACTAGCCCAACAGCTAGAATTTTCGAAGTTTGCAAACTTTTTGTAACTAAACACAGGTTGTGTGACAGCTTCTATTATTTGCCCAATAATAGCTTTTCTATGCCCCTCCTTATTAGGAGGTTATGCCAAGTTTTGATCACAGCTGTGAGCAATTTGAGTAAAAAAAAAAAAGAAAATGATTAATTGGGGGAACCAAATCATGAAACATTGGGTGCCTGCCAGAGAACTGATAAATAACTTGAATTAATACCTTGGAATCATAGCTTTATTTAATGCTTATAAAGCCCAAGGCATAAAATATGTAAAATATGACATGTTCCATGATTGCAATGACACTTCCCAGCCAAAAAAGGGTATTAAGACCTATTGAAATAGGCTATATTCAATATGGCTGTCTCTTAATGTATGTAGCACATGCAATGTTCCTCTGTGATATAACGCTAATGAAAACTGAATTTGAACCTTACTTGATGATACATACTGATTAACTATTTTTAATATGTATATATTACATAAATATATAATAAATAAATAAATACAGTATATTTATTTATCAATTTCAGAAAGGAATGGAGTGGGAGAGGGAGATAGAAACATCAATGGTGAGAGAGAATCATTGATCGGTTTCCTACTGCACACCCGCTACTGAGGATCGAGCCTGCAACCCAGGCATGTGCCCTTGACTGGAATCGATCCCAGGACCCTTCAGTCCACAGGCTGACGCTCTATCCACTGAGCCAAACCAGCTAGAGCTTAACTATTTTTAATGAGATATATTTTAAAAATTTCACTAAAGCTACCCTTATGAAATATCAGAATGAGGTGAACAGTATTAAAAATTCACAGAATTGTTGAGTCACTTGGCAGGTGAAGTCAGTTTTACAACTGTGGAGATTAGTCCAAATCTCATCTTGTTTCCCAATAGTGGTCCCATGTAATATCACCAAGTTAAAATGATCTTACTACTTCTCAATTCCACATTTGAATTACATTCTTCAAATACTGAATAAATTTTACTATAATCCAGATGTCAGCTATAGCCCACAGAAATTTGTTCACCTCTCTATTTCATGTCTTGTAGAAAGTTTAATGCCATTTTCTAAATTTCTGCATATTCTCAGATTCATACTGTTATGATCAATGTTGGCTTTACTCTCCAGTTTATTTTGAATTAGTGCATTATATAAAGTGTTTTACTATCCAGTGTATTCTGCATAGAAGCACTCATTCATTTATGCATTTCCCAAATATTTATTCAGGGCCTGTTATTTTTTTATTTTTTAAATATATTTTATTGATTTTTTACAGAGAGGAAGGTAGAAGTAGAGGGATAGAGAGTTAGACACATCGATCAGGGTTGGGGGCCTGTTATTTGGTCAGTCATATTATATGTATGTCATTAGCCTAGTTTTAGGGAAAATAAGTTGGTACGAGGAGGAGATATTTGTTAACTAGTTAAATGAATAAATAGAAAGTTAGGAATGATAGATGCTATGATGAAGAGTGTGTTTATAAACACATATAATAGGTAGATTTTTATCTAGGAGGTTAGCTGCACCTTCCATAAAAAAAAAAAAAAAAAAGGCCATTAATATGTGATCCAAAAGAACTGTAGGAGTTAACAAAGCTAAAGGAGAGGGTTGCAGGCTCAATCCCCAGTAGGGGGTCTGCAGGAGGCAGCCGATAAATGATTCTCTCTCATCATTGAAGTTTCTATCTCTTTCTCTCTCGCCCTTTCTCTCTGAAATCAATAAAAATTAATTAGAAAAAAAAGGAGGGGTAAGACGTTTCCATGTTTCATTGAATGGTAATGTTTTACGTCCTAACATAAAGTATTAATTCCCATGGGAAGTTTGTAACATGAGATTGCTAACAGATAACAGGAAATGGACAGTTCATGAGGTAAGAGGACTCACCTCTTTTTACAGAAGGAAAGGAGGATACCACAAAGTTAGAGGTTCCCTGATTAGTATGCTAGGTGGGGAAAATATAAGGAGTTTCCATCTGATGCAAATGAAAAGTTCCACATGGAAAGGCCCTGTAATGGGAAAAAATTATTAAAAGTCATTGTGGCTGAAGTGAACATACTAGGAGTGATTATGTTGTGAAATGATACTGAAAAAAATGGCAATGTCATATAAGAAATTATAGGGAAGTTATAGATTGTGGTTACTGTTCACACAACAATGAAAGCCACTGATGTACTTGTGTTGACCAAAGCAGCACCCTTGGTTAACCCAATTTGGAGTATGAGTGAGTGGAAACGCCAAGATTACTGGTAAAGCAGGCTATTGCATAGTCCACTTGAGGTTTGGAGAGATAGCTTAGGTAGAGTGGTGGCAGTAGATGTGGAAAGACATGCAATGTTTGACATATATTTAGGAGGTAAAATTGACAGCTTTATGATTAACTGGATCTGAGGGTTGAAGTTTAAGGTAGGGTTATAGATTGATTACTCCTAAATTTCTTCCTTGTATAAGCAGTTGGATGGTGATGCTATACACTCTTAAATGTAATAAGATCAAGTAGGAAGATCATAAATTTGTTTTTTTAATCTTTATTATTGAGAGTATTATAGATGTCCCCATTTTCTACCCCCACTGCCCCCTCCACCTGGTTTCTTCCCTGCCCCAGGCATTCACCACCCTATTGTTTGTGTCCATAGATAATTCATATATGCATATAAATTCTTTGGTAATCGTCCCCGCCCCATTCCCTCTGAGATTCGTCAGTGTGTTCCACGTTTCCAGGCCTCTGGTTCCATTTTATTCATCAGTTTCAGTCATAAGATAAGGGATGCTAATTAAAACCATGAATAAGAATAAAGATCACTTAGTAAGAGAACAGACTAGGAAGAAAAGAGAACTTAAATTTCAGTTTTGAGGAATTTCAACATTAAGTGTTCAGGGAGCAGAAGAGTGTGAAACTGCAGATAATGAAGTAATGAGAAGTTAGAGTGGAAGGGAAAAAATACAAAGGATGGCAATGATTTTTAAGCCAAAGGATTAAAGTTTTTCAAGAAGGGAATGGTCAACAAAGTCAAGTGCTGTACAAGGAAAGAATTTAAACTTTCCATTGGATTTAATGAGATGACAGTGATGAAAAGAGTCCAGATTGGTGGGTTGAGAAGTGAGGGTAGAAATAAGGAAATTTAGACAGTTTTGCCAATTATCCTTTCAAGAAGCTAACTGGTGAAGGAGAGAAAAGGAAAAAGGCAGTAGTAGAGGTTGTTTTTTTGCTTTTTTGTTTTGTTTGTTTTTTGTTTTTTTTTGGTTTGTTTTTAGTAATGGCTTAAGCCCTAATGTGAAGGATTTAGTTCCATACAGAATTTTGAACATCAGAGGGATAAGGGATAACAAGAAGTGTGTGCATAGTTTATAAGACAGAAGGATCCAAGTTATAGAGGAGGAGAAGCGGTCCTCTCGTTACAGAAAGAAATAAGGATACTCTAAAGTTAGAAGTTCCTTGATTAGTATGTTAGGTGGGGGGAAGATAAGGAAGTTAGCATCTGATTCTTTATTCACCTCAAATGCCAGGTTATGATCTGATAAGTGGAGAGATTGAGGGGAGCTGAGAAGCTGTGAAATAGCATTTGTAAAGAATCTGTGGGTATTGTTGAGGGCCCCTTTGAGGTTGGACTTTTATTAATTACTAGAGGCCCAGTGCATGAAATTCATGTGCGGGTACGGTCCCTAGGCCTTGCCTGGGATCAGGGCCATCTTCCCCAGCTGCCTGCAGCTGGCACCACCCCCTGCTGCCATCCACCCCCAGTTCCCATTCACCATTGGGTGATTGGTGCCTGACGGCTGGGGGAAGGGACTGAGAGGTCGTCTGTTCCCACCTGCTCAATGGCCCAGACCCTGCAGTGGGTGGCCATCCAGCAATCAGAGCCTGCCAGCCAGGGAAAGGGACCAAGAGAAGGTCAGTGCAGCTCATAGTGACTGGTCCAGCAGTCATTCTGCTGTTAGGGTCAATTTGCATATTACCCTTGTATTATATAGGATACCTGGAACAATCTTTCCTGTTAATAAGATTTCCCTGATGGTGCTTAAATACAGAAATAGATACAACAGATGGTTGAACTATAGAAGGTTGGGATTTAATTAAATGTCATACATACACAATGAATAGCCCCAGACCAAAAACAACAACACCAACAACAAACCCACAACAAAACCCTCAGCTTCCTTATTTAATTCCTCCTACTTCCTGATACACATCCTCAAAAGCTCATTTATAAAAGGCCTTTTATTTGTGTTATACTTTTCTTAATTTTTGAGGACAATAGAAGGTTTGAATTGTAGCAATGCAGCCCTTTAAAACTGATTAGATATCTCTTTCTTAAAATGCCTTCTTCCATCCAGTTCTATGGATTGGATCTTCCCTCTGTCCCTTTCTCTACCTCCTCTTTTCCTCTAATTTCTGTTCATTTCTAATGCAGAACCACTGAGCCATCTCTTTTGTTTCATTGTTTCCTGCTAAACTCAGCCCTCAGAGTGTCACCTTCTCCCAGAAATAGTTTCTCAACAAGCTTTCTTAAACAAAGACAGTTCCCTTTCTAAAATAAACTCAGGTGCCAGCAGTTAAATGGATAACTGTTTTCACCCATGACACATTATTGTTTGTTTAACTTTGTCTTTTATCTGTGATAATCTGCTCTAAAGATGTCTTTGTTGTTTTCAATGACAGAAGAAACATATTTGTCCTCTCTTCTGTCATCAACAATCAAATGAGTGGGACTGGGAAAGTAATTTTATTGTTCTAGATTAGAGATAGACCAACTATAGCCTGAGGGACAAATCTCACCCACTACCTGTTTGTGTAAATAAGGTTTTATTAGAACTCAGCCACATTTTCTGTTTACTTATTATCTATGCCTCTTTTCATGTTACAATAGTATAGTTGAGTAGTTATGACAGAGATTGACTAGCCTGCAAAATAAAACATATTTTCTAGCTGGTTCTTTAAAGAAAAATGTTTCCCACCCCTTGTTTTAGATTCCAGTTCATCCTTCTGTAAAATGGAGGAATATGTGAAAATGCTCTCTCATTGTCTCCATTTTAATATTTGAAGATGTTAAAACTCTAATTATTAGATTTCTGCATAAAAGTCACATCATCTGAAAGGATATACTTGCATACCATTGAAAAGTAGCAATTCTGGTCTCTATTATTCCCTATACTTTTACTGTGATTTATTTTTATTAATATATTAAATCTCTGTCATAATATGATATATGATATATTCATATGTCTTTCTGTTTCTCTCTTTATATTAGAATATACATTTCATGAAGGAAAAATTTTGCTTTCTTCATCATTGCCTAAAATAATCTGGCACATAATAGATGCTCAAGAAATATATTTTAAATAAGTGAATAAATGAACAAATGAAATACTTCTCATTGGAATGTCTTTCCAGTCCCATATATGAATACAGAAAACACATGGATACAGATGGGAGTGAGTCCTTATTACTAAAGCTTTCTTAAATTGCTTGCAGATTCTAGGGGATTGTTATATACTAAATATTTGCATCTTTCCAAAATTCATATGCTGAAGCCCTAATGCCAAAGTGTCTGTATTTGGAGATAGGGCTTTTGAGGAGGCAATAAAGGTTAGACAAAATCATAAGGGTGCAGTCCTAATTTGATAATGCAAGTGCTCTTATAAGAAGAGACACTGGAGATTAGAAGTGACATAGGCCACTTTTGATCAGGAGCTTTAAGAACCATTGTGTAGTCAGTTCCAAAATGGCAGCAGAGTGAGTGAAAGCTACACTGACACTCACCCTGGAGCAAACTGGAATTACAATTAAAATACAGCTCAACCAGTGTAGCTCAGTGGTTGAGCATCAACCAATGAACGAGGAGGTCACTATTCAACTCCCGTCAGGGCACATGCCTAGGTTTTGGGCTCTATCCCCAGTGTGGGGAGTGCAGGAAGCAGCCTATCAGTGATTCTCTCTCATTATTGATGTTAAATTCAGAATAAACATCCTGAATAATCAACTGAAGACTAGCCTAGAGAGAACCCTGATAACCAAGGATGGAAAGTGGAGACTGCATAGAGACTGGTAGGAAGGGTGGAGGTGTGAGAGGGCTGGCTGAGCTACCCGGCCGACAGCAGGTGAAGTTCTGGAGGGATATCTCAGCTGTGGGGGGTTCTCACTGAGAACTCAGGGATCTAAACCTAGGGTGGGGACAGGAAGCAATTGCCCCACCAAAAAAGCATGGAACAAACTGTGGAATCTCAGACAGAAGTGGAGGTGAGTGGGTGGGAAGAAATCAACCAAAGAACCTATATGCATGCATGCATAACTCATGGACACAGACAGTAGGGTGGTGGAGGCCTGGAGTGGGGGGTGGGGTGGGCTAGAAGGGGTCAATGGGGGGAAAAGGGGGACATATATAATACTTTCAACAATAAATATTTTTCTAAAAAAGAAAAAAAAGAAGAGATACTTTATCTATCTCTGGCACATGAGGACACAATGAGAAGGCAGCTATCTACAAGGCAAAAAGAGAGTTCCTACCAGGATTGAAATTGGCTGGCACCTTAATCTTGGACTTGAGCTTCCACAATTGTGAGAAAATAAATTTCTGTTGTTTTAATCACCCAGTCTGTGGTATTTTGTTATGGCAGCCCAAGCTTACTAATACAGGGATATCTGCAAAGTATCCTTGGAGAAATGTATGATGATGACCTCTTCATACTCTTTTCTTCCCTGAGGACAACAACATTCAGGTATAACCTCTTGGATTAAAATGAATGATCTCCGTGCATGTGTAAGTGCTTAATAAATATTAAAAAATATGTCAAGGTTAAGTGAATTAAAACAATCACCTCTCTATGCCTAGAAATTAAGTATAGGGCTCCACATTATGCTATTGGACATTCCTTCCTTACAATAAGAAAATTACAGCTATATAAAATGGTGGCTAAGCATATGAGCAACGGAGTCAGATTGTTTGGTTTGAATTAAATTCTATTTAACCTGTGATGTCATCATGGACAAATTCCTTATCCTCATTTTCTTCCTCTGTAAATTGAAGAAGTTATTAATAATAATTATCTATATTGGTCAGAACAAACTAGGCTATGTGCAGTAACGTATACGTCAAAAGTACAATGGTTTAGTATGAAGTTTATCTCTCATATTAAACCTTCTCTATTTCCATTGCAAGGCAGCTAAAAACTGTGTTGCAGGAGCTCTCACTCCAAGATGCAGGCTAATTAAGTACCACTTTTGGATACTGCTAATTATAATGGCAGAGGGAAATCCTGATGAATTGCACACTGGTTCTTAAAGCATCTACATGGACAACACACTCTTCACTTCTGCTTACATTTCATTGGCTAAAAGCATGGCATATGATCATTCCTAACTAATTGGGGGAAAGAAGAGCAATCCTACCAATGCTCGGAAGAAAAAGAAATATTTTTGCTCAGTTCTAATGAATATCACATTTATCTCATATGGTTTTTGGGAAAATCAATTAAGAAAAAGCATTCAAAGCACAAGCTACAATTCCTGATACAAAAAACAGTGTACTAAATGCTAGCTATGGTTATCATCCAATATTAAATTACACAGAAAACACTCCTACTTGGAAAAATGACAAACTATTTTTAGCCTTGCAAATAAACCCTGACCCCAGCATACATAAGAGCATATAGAATATAGAATAAGCCTCCTTTTTTTTTTTTAGAATAAACCTCCTTTATTTCTCTAACTACCTTTCCAATTCCACAGAAGATTACTAATCACCTAGATGTAACAAATATTTTAATTGTCCTCCCTTAAATTGATTTATTGGAGAACACAATATAGAAGGAATACAATGGAGAGGCACTATTTTGTTATCTGATTTTGATCAGATGTTGTCTTCTCTTTCTTAAGTCCAAGATTTTGTTTGTTTCCAGCTATATGGATTAATGCTTCTTTGTTAGGCAAAGAAGCATTAATCCATATACATTAATATGTATATGAAGACATCTTAAACCATAACTCTCATACATTAACATTATTTACAAATCTTGACTTGTCCATGAACTTTATTTCTATGAATTTTCTGAAGTAGCAAGTAAAATAGTGATGTGACCATTATTTTACAGAAAAAAATAAAACTAGTGGATTGTGTATTGACACAAGAGTTAAGGCAATCTGATTCTAGCTCATGACTCAACTAACTAGTTATACTATGTTGATCAAGTTAATCTTTTCTAAACTAAGATTCTTTGTGTGAAGAATGGAGTTAATTTAAAACTCACTTCCACCATTTGTGGTGACTCTTCTCTAACTTCAAATATTAGTCCATGGTGCTAAATCCTTGACCCATGGTTTATGTTAGCACCCAATATGTAGAAATTAAATTAGATTCCTCAGTGCCATTTCAAGTTAATTTTCTCGAAACTCAGTAAAATGGAATGAATTTAATTGCTCAATTATTTAACTTTTCTTATTCAAGTGAAACCAAATTTCACAAACTTGTACAATTCATTCATCAATAATTATTAGCAACATCATTTTTAAATATATTCAGTCTGCAATTAAAAAAGAAAATGCCCTGTAAGTAACAAAGTCAAAGAATGAAAATGATTAATCCAAACTGCTGAAGCTAGATTAATTGTTTGTCAGAGGTATTCTCATTGGAAATTTAATGATTATGGATTCCAATGATATCCATTTAATTTCTCAAATCCCTATTTATAATGTTGTTTTTTCAAACAATGACTTTAGTCTTTTCTAACTTGAAAAACTTTTGTCAAGAGCTTATGTAGCTAATTTTTAAGTTAAGAATAAATTCCAATAACTTTTCAAAATTTATTTTCAGCATTTAAATAATACTTTATCTTTTATAATAACAATCTTAAACTCAGGTAAACAGAAAGAATAGTTTATCATGATAAAGCACTGCAGTAAGTTTTCTCCTATGATGCCTATTTTTATGAATTTATCTTCTAGTCACATGATGGTGCATGAAACGGATTCATAAACCCAATTTAGTTTGTGTGGCAGACAATCTTGGTTATCTAGCATAACAGCAATCCCAACCTTCCACCTCTTTTTTCTCACTATAAATGATAAAAAATACCAGAGAATCAGTTTACCAACTTTAATGAAGTTAGAAGTGACCATATGACCCATGTTTAAGCAATGAGATGTAAAGGGTTATAAGACAGTCTCCTAAGAAAATTTTGCTTTTCTGACCCATTTCCCTTCTTCCTGTACTGATCATGGACTTCAGAGATGAAGCTGGAGAAATTCCATTGCCAACATAATGTCAGAGTATGAAGACCAAAGGCCAACAGACACAAGATGGTGGAACACTAAAAGAGGAAGTCTGGATCCTTAATGACAGGGGCAGCTACACTAATATTACCTACTATTATCACCTCTGAACATCTTCTTGGGTGAAATTTTTGTTTCTTTCAGCCAAAAACATTTCTTGCTAATACAGTTGGCCTGTTAATTTGTTTTGATTTGCATGCTTTAAAAAAATTTATGTTCTACCTTCCACTCTCTAAATTTATCATTTTTCTATTGTAACATTTTAATTAAAAATGTTTGTATAATGATTGGAACAAAAGGTCCTTAAGAGATTACTTAGATCTTTGTGCCTTCGCATAAAAGCTAAATAGTCCCTCAGAGATGATTATTTCAATCTAGGTTTAAAGAAAAAAAATATTCAACATCATTTATTGTTAACCCCTTTCAGTGGCTTTGGGGAACATTAAAAATAATGGAAGAGGGGTGGAGAATAGCCCGGAAAAACTTCAATTGGCTTCTGGCAGTTGCTGTAAATCCTCAGAGAATGGTATAAAGTCAGACAGTGTGATTTTAATAGCATCTCAGGGCATTTTGGGAATCTCCCACAGTGTCTCAATATGGCAATCAGTTATTTGTTGCTAGTGCCCATTATGCTTCAACTTATTTTAACTCTGGACGTTCCCTGTATTTTTTTCCCCTCTAAAGTTGTTTCAGCCTTTATGATACAGATCCTATATTGGGGGAATTAAACACTAAGCTTTGATGGTTGAGATATTAGGGTATTGCAATGAATAAAAGTTAGAGAGAAAGGAAAAGAACAATATTCCAAGTCACATCTTCAGCCATGTTTAATATTCAGTTGCACACATAATCTCATCAGGCATGTATATATTGATGTGATACATTCATTGTATGGAAACTATAGGAGAACATTACATTATTCTGATTTAATTTCCATAGGATATTTTATAATCTTTTCCCCTCACAATCAGTACGGCAATTTGATAATGAAATCTGGGACTATATTGAAAAGATAACTTGGGTTGATAACAAGGTGACAACTGTCAGAAAAATGGGTTCAGAGTTCCTAAGACAACATCCGCCTACAGTCACATTTTGTAAATATGAAAAGGCACCATATATGTTTCTTCAAAGTATTTTATTGATTTAGCAGAGTTCAAAAGAACACGAATTGTGTTTTTAAAACCTTTCTTTCCCAAATATGTTATTTTGTGGAAAAGTGCTATTTAAGCCATGTCAAAGAAAATATGTTTTTTTTTAATTAAATCTTTATTGTTCAGATTATTACATTTGTTCCTCTTTTCTCCCCCCATAACTCCCCTCCTCCCAGTTCCCGCCTCACCCTCCTCCCTCACTCCCCATCCACTGTCCTCATCCATAGGTGCACGATTTTTGTCCAGTCTCTTCCCGCATCTCCCACACCCCTTTCCCCCACAAGAATAGTCAGTCCATTCCCTTTCTATGTCCCTGATTCTATTATGATCACCAGATTATTTATTCACTTGATTCTTAGATTCACTTGTTGATAGTTGCATGTTTGTTGTTCATAATTTGTATCTTTACCTTTTTCTTCTTCTTCCTCTTCTTAAAGGATACCTTTCAGCATTTCATATAATACTGGTTTGGTGGTGATGAACTCCTTTAGCTTTTCCTTATCTGTGAAGCTCTTTATCTGACCTTCAGTTCTGAATGATAGCTTTGCTGGATAAAGTAATCTTGGTTGTAGGTTCTTGGTATTCATCACTTTGAATATTTCTTGCCATTCCCTTCTGGCCTGCAAAGTTTCTGTTGAGAAATCAGCTGACAGTCGTATGGGTATTCCCTTGTAGGTAACTGAGTTTCTTTCTCTTGCTGCTTTTAAGATTCTCTCTTTGTCTTTTGCTCTTGGCATTTTAATTATGATGTGTCTTGGTGTGGTCCTCTTTGGATTCCTTTTGTTTGGGGTTCTCTGCACTTCCTGGACCTGTAAGTCTATTTCTTCACCAGGTAGGGTAAGTTTTCTGTCATTATTTCTTCAAATAGGTTTTCAATATCTTGCTCTCTCTCATCTTCTGGCACCCCTATAATTCTGATGTTGGTACGCTTGAAGCTGTCCCAGAGGCTCCTTACACTATCTTCGTATTTTCGGATTCTTTTTTCACTTTGCTTTTCTGGTTGGGTGTTTTTTGCTTCTTCGCATTTCAAATCTTTGCCTTGATTCTTGCGCTCCTCTGGTCTGCTGTTGGGAGTCTGTATAGTATTCGTTATTTCAGTCCGTGTATGCTTAATTTCTAGTTGGTTCTTTATCATAACATCGAGGGTCTCATTAGATTTCTTGAGGATCTCACTACATTTATCAGCGGCTTCTAGACAGTTCTTAAGAGACCTTAAAAGTGTGGTTCTGAACTCAATATCCTCCATTGACAGTTTTGTCCTGTTTCTTTGTCTCCGCATTTTTTATGCTTTCTTGGTACACCCCCTAGTGGTCTTTGTGCGCAGTCTTGTTGTAGTTAAGCCTTGATTGTTGTCGGCAATACCGGGGGTGATTTGACCTCCGGCTAACTGGCTATGAGAGTCCGCTGTGTCTGCAGTGGGAGAGCTTCTGTGCTGGATCTCTAGGGCGGTGCTAATCTAGCATTTGCCTGAGGCTATCCGGCAAATGGCTCTGCGCAGGGCTTGGGCGGGGCGGGTCCCCGGGGATCTACAGGGCAGGCTGGAGCGAGCAGTTATGGCTGCTCTAAGTTCCATCCCTAGGGGCTCTGCCTCACAGAGTCCCAGCAACCGCTGCAAACCTCGGAGAGAAAGCTGCCTTTGAGTTCTGACCGAAGCCAGACAGTCCTGCTTCTCCCGTTTGAGTCTGGGTCCCTAGAGACTCGCCCGGATCTGGAGCTCAGAGTCTGAAACTCCCTCCCGATTGAAAACAACAACCTCGCCCTCCGCCTCCAGCCCGCTCCGCGTGCACTCCGCACCTTAGTATTTCACTTCAGCACTGCGCCTCCTCTGAATCTGGGTATGATATTCTCTTTCCTCCTAGTTGTAGAATTTCCACTCAGCCAGCCTTGCTGTGGTTCTGGATGATGTCCGTTCCGTCTTTTAGTTGTTTTTTGAAGTGGTTGTTCGAGGCAGCAATCTCCCGCATTAACCTATGCCGCCATCTTGGTTTCTCGGATCAAGAAAATATGTTTTAATATTTTCTCAGCAATAGTGATTTCATCCCATATTCATTTTAACTTCACGAAAACCTGCCACATTGAAGAAAATAAATATACTTATATAATCTGGACATGCTAGACCAAGATAAATTGGGTATGAATAAAAAGACACATCAGATATATAGTAGGAATGGATGAGGCACAGGATTCTCCCTTTTTCAAGGTTGTCATCCGGTGTCATTCTTTTTGAATGGCAGAGTAAAGAAAATAAAATGGCTGTCAGAGAATTCATTGGAGGCTATGCAAAATATAAGACATATAATAGATGTTAAAAGCAGATTTTGAATAGCTAAATGAAGAAATTAATTAAGTGACAAAAATTATACCTAGCTTTCTAGTTTTGGTGAATTAAGGAAATCTTATTTTTTAAGAACTTGTTTTGCTTTTAGAACTGTAACAGAAAGAACAAATTAAGTCACAGAATCATGAAAAGGTCTTGGTCTTGCCAATGCTAGTGATAGAGAAAGGAGTGATCAGGACGTTAAGTAGATAAGATTAAAAGTAGTCGTTTTTAAATTTTCCTTTTAGACCAGTGATACTTAATTTCTTATGGGTAAGAATTTCGCTCTTTTCAGAAAAGGAGTTTACAAAAGCAATGGACTATTTTTGCAATTTATTTAATTGTCTAGAAATGTAATCAAGAATATTATCTGACAGAACCCAGTAGCGCTTTGGTTTCATATAAGAATGGGTAAATCTTTTGCAAATTAGTCTACTTGTGCAAAAAGAATTAGTGGATATTTGAAAACTTCTGTAATAACACTTTTAGTTCAGTCCAGCTATTTTTATCAAAGCAATTTGCAGAAAATTTCAGAAATGTTATTCAAATAAATGAAGGTTCAACTGGTTTTCAATTGTGTGGTAAATCCTATCACCAGAATGCTAGCTTTTTCTATTTGCTTGCTAATAAGTACCTATCATTGTATTAATATCCATCCATTTATTTGTCACATTCTAGGGAGTATGAAATAAATCCTTACCTCCCCATTTTAAAGAGGATAAGATTGAAAACCAACGGAAAATAAATAATATACTGGTTTTCATTAATTTACTTCTTAACACCTTTCGTACCGCATAGAAATCTCTAAGACATACGCCAGGGACCACACGTTTTTGGGCAAACTGAACGTTATTTAAATCATCATAACTACAGATCATAATGCACTTTAGGTGTTGTTTTTCAATAATTATAACATTTTTATTTACAAAAACAATTAAACAATTAAAGTTCCTAGTACTTTTTTAACGTATGGTACTGCGTAAAACATTTTCCTCTATGAAGAGGGACCAAACCAAATTTACATAAGTATCTAGATTCGCTCCTTTTTCCATGGGCGGCACAAACTCTGCAGGCTCTCGTAGGAAATTTTTTCTTTCCACTCGCTGGAATACACGTAGGTTCATGCTGCTTCATATCACCTGACAACCTTTTGGGTGGATCTTTATGAGGTGCTCTCCTTGCACCCCCAGGGGAAGGGCTGGACAGATTTGTCTCTGGTTCCAGAGAGCCTTCATTATTGTCATCCGTTATCCAGTCTCCCGCCACCGATAGTAGAAACTGTTTATACTTCATTTTTGCTTGTGGATTGAGGACGTTGTGCACTCTAAATGAATTGAAAAGTCCACAGTTTATAAGGTACAGCACTACTTTTTTTGTCCATTTCATCGTTTCCCTTAGAATGGAACAACACGAAAGGAAGTGTATCAGTTTCGTTGGTTTCCTTCCTTTTTCTGAGAGAGGGCACTTCTAAAAGCGCCAGGAACTTGAAGACAAAGACTATTCGAATGACCAAAATACAATGTAACTGCAATGCTTTATGGGTTCGTGCAATTATATAGTTTTTCGTAGATTGACCTGCACGGTTTCCACCAATGAGATCGCTTCATTCGATGTGGACAAGACAGTGTGTTGACATCTAAGGTCCATAACAGATGGCGCGTGAAACACGAGAAAACTCGTGAGCGGTACGAAAGGTGTTAACTCAGATAACATGTCTTGAATTCTTACTACAGCCAGGCACTACCATAGTCAATGATCATACAAAGATGACCAAGGATTTTTCAGTGTAAAATAGACATATAAGGAAATCATTATAATACAATTTCTACAGAGTACTTCCAAATGAAATGAAAATTTCCCTACTATCAAAATATTTGGTATTTCAGTCTATAAGTATTGTTCTTTTGGTTCAAGGGTCTCCATGCTTAGTATTTGTTATCATATTCTTCCTTTCTCCAAACCATTTTGTACAGTAATACTTCTAAAGCTCAAGTCTAATAATGCTCTCTGATTGATAGAAATACTCAAATTACTATCCAAACCCTAGGAGAAGGGCATGTTAGATCACACATAAGGCCCAATCTCAGTATTTGTTCAACCATATCTCTTTAATATCTCTTAATATCTCCACCTCATTAAAAACTTAAACCATACCTAAAAACTACCAATTCCCACAAACTTCCCAAATATTATATTTCTGTGGATTTGAACACACTTCTACTATATCTTCCTATAATGTGCCTTTTATACCTTCTACAAAGGCTCTGTGACTTCCACTTAATGTAGCCTGATGTAATCTCTAAAGGGAGAAACTACCACCACCTCTTTGTTCTCTGTATATTGTTTTACCATTGTCATAGGCCTAGTCATACTCTATTGCAATTATTCATTTACATGTCTCCTATCAAGTTTTAAAGTCCTTGAAATCATGAGTAAAGCCTTCTTTATCTTTTTATACTCATCCTATTAATAAAAGCCTATGTAGTCATGATGCCCTCACGGTGTAATGAGTAATCACCAGGAGGCTGCATGCACAGCGTGCACGCGGGTGGGCGGGGCTGCGTGAACGCATGGGTGGGCAGGGGCTTGACGCTGTGTGGGTGGAGTGGAGGCTGGACCCGCGGCTCCAGCCTACCTCTTTGGGGCAATCCATCGAGGAGCCCCGGATGGGTGAGTGGGGCCTACCTCTTTGGGGCAATTGATTATGGGGCTCCCACACTGTGAGAGGGCACAGGCCAGTCTTGGGGAACCCCTCCCCAGTGCACTAATTTCATGCACCAGGCCTCTAGTTATTTATAAATGTACTGAGATATGGTAGATGCTTTTAAAAATTGTCAAATGACTGAGTTCTCAACAAGAGTACTATGAGATGGGAATTGGGTAGATCTGTTTTCATTTTTCCTCTCAGTCTAAGGCAGTGATTTTCAAAGTGTAGTCTCTGGACATGTAGTATAAATATCATCTGGGAATGTGTTAGAAAAGCAAAGTCTTAAGACTTGTTCTACTCTTCCCCCAAGATATATTAAATCAGAAACTCTGGGGTGGGGCTCAATATTTTGTGTTTTTTCCAATCCTCCAGGTGGTTCTAATATAGGCTAATGCTTAAGAACTACTGTTCTAAAGAAATTGTCCTTCTGTGGACATTGTATTGATCCCCAAATGAAAGAGAAGGAATAGATAAAAATAAGCAAGTCCTTAACTTTCTAGAAGATTAATTATGGATAGGTCCCAAGAATTGGGCCATAGAAGAGAAAGAAATCTTTCTTGGGCATAACTGTCACAGGACAATTACATGAAACATGACATCAAAAACAGATAATGCACCAAGAAGGAATAGAATTAGAGCACAGTGTATCTGGGAGCTACAACATTAGTGACCAGAAGATGAAGATAAATTATCAGGAGAAACTATAGAACAAGACAAGCAGGAGAGAGGGATTTGGCAGCAAAGTGCAAATAGTTGGAATAGGATTACCTGAAGACTAGGTTATTGCAAAAGGAATATTCAAGTCTTTTACCACACCCAGAAGAAGATTTCAGACGATAAAAGTGAGGGAAAATGGTAACATATAAAAATGAAAGATAATTGAAAGGGAGATCCAAACACTCCTGGTTGGAGGTAAAACATTAACTTCCAATGTGAAGAAAGATGGGAGTCAATAGTGGACTTATATTTACCATAGTATCTACCATAATCTGATTGTGTGATATAGCCAAGTTGTCAAGGGAATGGACTTTGGTGTTCAAAAAAGTGAGATTCTAATTCTGGCTTCCCTGATTATTAGCTGTGTGGTCTGAGCTTCAGTATTTTTATCCAAAAATAGGAACAAACATGTACATCACAACAGATTCCCTCCCCCACACATTGTCCCCTCTACCGGGTTTCCTCCCTGTCCCAGGCATTCGCCACCCTATTGTTTGTGTCCATAGGCAATGGATACATGTATATAAGTTCTTTGGTTAATCTCTTTTCCTCCCTCCCCTCTGAGATTCATCAGTCTGTTCCTGCCTCTGGCTCTACTTTATTCATCAGTTTATTTTGTTCATTAGATTCTTTGTTAGTTTATTTTTATTTTTAGATTCAATTGTTGAGAGAGATGTATTTATTGCCATTTTATTGCTCATGTTTTGAACTCCTCCTCCTCTCCTCCTCCTCCTTCTCCTCCTCCTCCTCCTCCTCCTCCTCCTCCTCCTCCTCCTCCTCCTCCTCCTCCTCCTTCTTCTTCTTCTTCTTCTTCTTCTTCTTCTTCTTCTTCTTCTTCTTCTTCGTCTTCTTCTATATCCTCCAACATTCATATAATACTGATTTGGTGGTGATGAACTCCTTTAGAGTTTTTTTTTTTGTCTGGGAAGCTCTTTATTTTATCATCTATTTTGAACAATAGTCTTGCTGGATATAGTAATCTTTGGTTTCAGACCCTTGCTTTTCATTACCTTAAATACTTCATGCCATTCCCTTCTGGCTTGTAGAGTTTCTGATGAGAAATCGGCTGACAGCCTTATGGGAGCTCCTTTGTAGCTAACAAATTGATTTTCTCTTGTTGCCTTTAAGATTCTATCTTTGCCTTTAATTTTTGGCATTTTATTTATGATGTGTCTGGGCATGGGCCTGTTTGGCTTCTTCTTGTTTGGAACTCTCTGTGCCTCCTAAACTTATGTCATGTTTTCCTTCACCAGGCTAGGGAAGTTTTCTGTCATTATTTCTTCAAACACTTTCGCTATCCCTTGCTCACTTTCTTGTCCTTCTGACACACCTATTATGCAAATATTGTTACGTTTCATGTTGTCCCACAGCTCCCTTAAGCTGTCCTCCTGTTTTTTTTTTTGTTTTTTTCTTTTTGGTTCTCTGAATGAGTGATGTTTTTCTACCCTGTCTTATAATTCACTGATCTTATCCTTGGCATCCCCTAATCTGCTATATATTCCTTCCACTGGGTTCTTTATTAGTGCTATGTCATTATTCATAGTTACTAGTTACGATATCTTTTCTCATGCAGTTGAGCATCTTTGCCATAATTATTCTGAACTCTATGTCTGATAAATTTCTTATCTCCATTTCTTTAGCTCTTCTTCTGGAGAATTCTTTTTTAATTTCATTTGGGGCTTTTTTTGTCTCCCCATTTTGATTACCTGTTTGTGTTTGTGTATTAGGTAGAGAGACTCCCAGTCTCTAGTGCAGGACAATGTCAGATGTTGTTTGTGACTGGCCCTAAGTACCCTATTTGGAGCTATCAGAAATCCACAGCTTGTGGCTCCCTCTGATGGAGATGGGTGCCTTTGGAAAGGACCAAAATATTCCCAGGTTCCGCTTTTCCTAGCTCCAGGCCTGGGATTAGATCAGACAAAGTCTCAAAGCCTCCAGAGACCCGCCTCTCACTGCAGTCCCATTGATACTCAGACTTGATTAGCCTCAGGCTATGGGCCACAGGTTGAGGTGAGAGTTCTTCCAACTGGGTGGGGCAACCGCCTTTCCCCCAGGCAAAAACTGCCTGGATAGCAATGGTCCATAGGAGAAAGCTTTTCCCCACAGCATGAGGGAATGACTCAGCACAGGAAATCAGAGTGGCTGCTCTCTGAACTCCAACCCCACAGCCCCCAATCCTGGCTTCTGCTCACACAGCTCCAGTCCACTCTGCCCTCCTTCTGACAGAGCCCAAGGTGAATGGCTGTACATGAAATTTCATGTGTTGGCTCTTTAAGAGGGTGCCTGCATTTCCAGTTGTCTCTCCCTGGCAGACAGCAACCATGCTGCTTTTCAAAGCCAGGTGCTATGTGGGCACCTTTCTCAGTTCTGGTGCTCTGGGCTGGGGAGCTCAGCTTGGGGTTTAGACACCAGAGTTCTCAGTGGGAACCCCCCACAGCTGAGAAATCCCTCCAGACCTTCAGCTGCTGTCTGTGGGAGCCCATCCAGCCTTTTTTGTGCCTCTGTACTTCCTACCAGTCTTTTTGCAGTCTCCACTTTCCATCTTCGGTTATTAGAGTTCTCTCCAGCTAGTCTTCTATTGATTTTTTAGGGTGTTTTTTTTCTGTATTTTAGTTGTATTTCCAGTTTGGTCCTGGGAGAGTGTCAGTGTGGCTTCTATTTACTCCACCGCCATTTTGAAATCTTTGTTGTTCTATATTTATTCTTATTCACATGACAGAACAGATTACTTGATTGCTACAGTGGAACAGTTGTTTACATAACATCAGAAGAAAAATAAATTCATGGTACAATGCTATTGATTTGACCAAAATATATTTCATACATTTTATTGTAGTCTACTCAGAAGCAAAACACAATTTCTACTAAAATGATGGGATAAAGAGCCCATATTGCTCCTTCCAATTTTTATTAAGAGGCTTCAAGGAATAAAGTAGGATTCAATGTCGCTTACTTTGTCATCTGCTCACACTGTTTTGATTAAGCCCAGAAAGATTTTAGTAAAATATAATTTGTAAGACTTTAATCATGGTGTGGTATAAAGAGTACTAGGCAGGATTTGAGTATCAACTGTCATTTTGTTAGCTGTGAGATCTTAGGTAAGTCACTTCATCGCTCTGAACCTCAATATTCCTCACCTGTAAAATGAAAATGAGGTGATGCATCCCTTCACCTTCATAGGGTTATTTTGAGTTGCAAATGCATGTGAATGCATTGTTTGAAATGTGCAAATATTAGCTATTCTCTATTTCTATTGCTATACGATGAGTTATTTCTTCATTATTTTATCAAAGGTTTCACATAACCCTGCCTGAATCCTGACTTTTTAAAAGTTTTCTAAAACATATCTGTAGATGCAACTAGATTTTGATCTGTAACCAATTCATGCACAGAATAAACACCACAACTATCACTTTGCTTTGCTATGTAATCAGACATTTTAGTTCTGCTCTTTTAGAAAAATAAAAATGACCTATTCTCTCAAATTGTCGATTGATGAGTGAACTGCATCCATCCCTCCCACCAAATTTTATAGTCTTTAAAAACTGGAGACACCAAGAATAGTATTTATTACAAGTGGCATTAATAACAGCCTGATGAATAAAAGCTGTCTGTTATATGTCAAGTGGTTCTAGAATACTGTGCCTTACAGTTCAGAAAATAAAGTTAACCCCCAAGAAACAGGTGGCGAATTCTAATTCAAAGAAAGATGTTTGTTGTAACAGGTTGTCTTTAGAGCTAAGGAACGTCTTTATCATCTGTCTGAGCATAAGGTATTCTGGTATTTTGGAAATGGGTAAATAAAGAGCTACTATGTAAGTCATAGAGAGATGGCCAATTATAAAAATAAAACTTAGGATATGAATCAGCATTGAAGTTGTATAGAATTAGCATTGGGTAGAGAAAGATTGGTTTAAAATATGATCTAGATAGGCTCAATTTGTAGTTCTGTATCTTATTGTGTAGGGTAGCACAAGTCACTGAAATTCTGACCTGTTTTCTTATGTATTAAGTGAGGGTCATAATCTCTACCCAGTGAGATTGTTGCAGAGATATATTAAGTTACTTCTGAAAGAATTTATCCTGGTGCCTAACACAGAGAAGGTACTAAAAAAATGTTTCTATGACTTTCCTTGCTTCTTTTTCTTTCTTTTCCTTTTTTCCTGTCCATTTCTTCATCTTTTCTTTTATCATCCCTAGGATCCAAATTATCTTTTTTAGGAGGACTTAGCAATTTAGAAGCATAGAGTGACTTTAAGCTAGCTTAGTTTTTCTTATCATTATAGTAGTTGTGAAAATGACTAATAGGTATTTATTAATATTAAAATACTTGTATTATTCATATTTACATATGCATAAAATAAGAACTGGTGAGTAATAAGAAAGAAAAGTTCAGAACAAGAACCCACTTCTGAAAAAATGGTTGATTCCATGGCTGGGCTGGGAAAGGATGAGGTGGACCTGGAATATTTTGCAGCAAAAAGTAAAGAGATGCTCAAAGAATGAGTGAAACATTGTTCATAGAACACAGGAGCAAGCTTGAAGAGGATACCTTTGGCCAAATCTGGGACAACTGGAGCAGCAAAGTAAATTATTATAGTAACCAATTATAACTCACTGATAAAACATAAATTCATGATTCCATAGAAATATAAATCCTATATAATAAAAGACTAATATGAAACTTGTCCCCTCGGGTGTTCAACCGACCAGGAGTTGACCACTTGTTATGGCGTGCGCTGACCACCAGGGGCAGCTGGGGGAAGGAAGGCCCCAATTGGCCCTGATCACTGGCCAGGCATAGGGACCCTGCCTGTGTATGAATTTTGTGCACTGGGCCTCTAGTAATAAAATAAATATAAAAATAAATAGGGGAGAAGGGAAATCTCTTCATTACATTAGAATGCTAACTAATTAATATAGACAAAATTATGGAAATTAGAAAATTACCATTTGGCAACCAAATTACTAATAATCCAGGCAAGAATTATCATGTTAATAGTAGTGGCTGAATATTTGTTGAGGAACAAGGTATTTATATCTTCCTACATACTACTTAGTTATTTTAAAGGGGAAAATAGTCACTTTACAGTGGAGGAACTGTCCTTGTCATTTTGGAAATAAACCTGAAGTATTTAGAAATTGTTTTAGTCAGTTTGGGCCACTAACATAAAAATATCATAAACAGACAGACATTGATTTTTCACAGTCCTGGAGGCTGAGAAGTCCAATTTAGTGCCTGGTGTGAGCCAGCTTCCTGGATCACAAATAGCTATCTTCTTTCTGTGTCCTCAGATGGCAGAAGGGGCAATGGAGTTATCTTGGGTCTCGTTTATAAGGGCACTAATCCCACTCGTGAGGCCTCCACCCTCATGTTCTAATTACCTTTTAATACCATGACATTGAGGGTTAATATTTAACATATGAACTTGGGGGACTACAAACATTCAGTTTTTAGCAGAGATAATGGGGAATCATGTCTAAAACTTACTACCAATTGATGCAGAGGAGATTATAAATATAACTATCTATCTATTGAGATGGGGTTGAGAATGGTAAAGCAAATGTGATAAAATATTAACAATTGGGGAACCTAGATAAGATTATATTGAAATTCTTTGTACTATTCTTCCAATATTTAAGAGTAAAATTATCTCAAAATAAAAAGTTTTAAAAAATTAAGAAAGTAAGACACTTTGACAATGGATAAATATTTTGACTCAAGCAATGTGGCAGTGAGAACCTTAGGTAAATTTCCCATGTTCAAGTTTTCTCATTTGTAAATGAAAAAAACAATAATATTAACATCCTGGGTCATTAAAAGGATTAAATAAAATTTTCGGGGGTTAGAGGGTGGGTGGGTAGGGGAGGCTGGGGGAAGGTCAATGGGGAAAAAAGGAGACGTGTACTACTATTTGTAATACCTTAAACAATAAAATAAAATTTAAAAAATAAAATATTAATTATTAATAAATAAATATATAAATAAAATGAATCATATTAGATGCTCAGCACTGTGTCTGAAATGTGTTAAGCACTCAACAAGTTGCAACTATTATTGTTATTGTTATATTACAGACCAAAAACAAATTTAGCATATCATCTCTCTTATAGACCTTTCTTTGGAACTTTTGTATGTGCTCATAGGACCTTATATCTAACTTCATTTTAATACCAGTTAATACTTTGCTATCATTTTGTTTGCATGTCTGTGTTTCTCACTCCCAAGTAGCTCCTTGGGGATAGCAAACCTCTGTTTTCTCATCTTCGCAGCCCTAATGTCTAGCATACAATAAATTGCATATACTCTGAGGAATTTTACAAAAGACAACACACTAGCATGTAGGTGCTCTATGACTATGGTTGACTAAACTATGGAAGGAAGGACACTGGGAGAGCACAGAAGGAAGTCCTATAAAGCAAAATATAAGATGTTGGTTTATTTGCATCAAGCAAATGTTTCTTATATTCTGAAAGTCCATATAAATTACTGTAATTGTGATTGAATTTGAGACTCACAGTTCATTAGGATAACCAACAATAGCTATTGACTTTGGTTTGCAAAAGAGGCAAGAAAGAAGCAAATGAATGGATGAATTGCAAGCATTGTTATTTTAAATTTGGCAGCCTAGATTTGGGAAATTATTCATCAAGACTGTTCAAGTCATCATGATCAGTTATAATTCAAGACCAATGAGAACAAAGAGTGTTTACCTACTGCTCATGAGATGTTCCAATTCCTTACATTCTTCTTAGCCTACATGCAATAATTTGTGCCAGGTTATAAGGTGGTTTTGCAAAGCAGACCGAATGGGTCCACTACAAAATCATTTATTTAGAATTCAGTCAAGGTACCAATTTCCATACTAACATTACTGGAATTCTTTAATTTGCCTTTCTTTTTTCTTTAATTATTGTGTTTTGCTTCTGCCCCAGATCCATAAAAGTATTACACAGTGATGCAACTGAAAAGGATTTTTTTCCCAACACATTGATATTCAGGGATGATCTTTCTTCTTCCTTAGATTATTTAAAAGAGTCTCGGTATTTGTTCAAGAATTAAACTGCCCTTCAAATACCCTTTTACATTTAGAGACATATCCGCTGAAAACATTCCCCATAATTATTATTCTGTGGTCTTTGGAAGAAATTTGTCATTCAATTTGAAGGCAGATTAAAAACAGTCAAATGTTTGTGCATCTAAATATGATAAATGTCCCTATAAATATATATTAGCTTCATTTTTCTTGACAGATTTACATAGCTGCTTGAAATTGTTTTGCCTTTCTTTTCAAAATGTACAAAGGGCCTTTATGGGAGATATTTGTAAGGATAACATTTAATGTCAGATACCAAAATTCTTTATGTATGTTTGTTAGTGTTGTTTGTTGCTTCTTATACATGCAAAATACATTGTACACATATGTATAAGAATATGGCTAGAAGGTCTGGCTACATTTTATTTTAATAAAGAGTGAAGTCAGAAGATGAAAATAATATTGAAGACTATTAAAGAGAAAGTTTAAATTCTTTAAAGTAAACAGAAACAGGTAGAAAAGAATGGTAGAAATAATGTATAAATCTTTAAGGCACAAGAAATCTTGAAGTACTAGCTTGGTTGGATAATAGAGACACATGGAAATAGCCAATCACTAGATTAAGATCTTCAACTTGCAAAAGCAATCAGCATTTCAACTCCAGGGATTAAATAATCAATATGTTGGCTATATCCTTGTAGTGAATCAAATGTACTCTGAGGAATCTTACAAAAGATAAGCAAATAACATAAAACACAAATTTGTCTCACTCAGGGAATTTTTAGCTCTCATATATGTCTGCTATCTTTTAAATAAGTACTTTTAATAAAAGGAGAAAATAAAAAGCTCTAAACAAGTTCTCTGTTGTATGAGTAATCACCCACAAGTCTTCAGGAAGAAAAAATCAGCAAATGAAGTGACCATTAAGAAATAGAGAGCTTAGTAATTAAAATGCCTGAGTGACATGGTTTCATTCAAAATACAGTTATGTTTCCACAAACACAGCATCACCTCAAAGGCATCATACTCCCTAGAGTGTCCTATATCTAGATTAGAGTTGAAAGCACAGGTCCTCCAGCATAGAGTGGAGTTACGGGTTTAGGAGGAACTTCAGCTGGCCCTCTAGCCCTGGAATATTGTATCATCATGCAGTTGGTTAAGATCTGGTGGGGGAATCCAAACAACATTCCTCTGCAAAGTAATTGCTACTTATACAGTCTTTTTACATTGGATAGAAGCCTAAATTTCTTTCCAGTTGAAAGCAGACCTTACTATATTTGAAAGTTGAACGTTGACCTAAGGAATTAATGAGTAACTCTACATAAAGATCATCCTCTGATCCTTGAAAGCCCAAGATCATCCCAACACCACTGTTATTTTGAGAAATGTATGGGAACAGAAGCACGATCTATGTAAAATGTTCAGTCTGCAAAGATTAAAAAATATATAACTAAACCCAAAGTGCTTCTGAGAAGCATGGCATTCTCTTTGAGTGTTCTTTCATTTATTTCGCACAGTAGCTAATTTTCCTGAGCCATAATGTCTATTAGACTTCCTATTTGCTCTCATGTGTGAATTTCTTAGCTCAGAATTCAGCTTACACATCATAAACACAGACACACACAGGATTAGAATAAAGAAATGCAAAGTCACTATAAGGCACAGAATACAGTTTCATGATTGGAAAAAAAGGTTGTTTCAAAGGAAAGAAGAAATATAAAGAAAAGAGGGCATCAATCAGAGGTGTTTCATTAATTCTTTTTCTCCTCAATCATTATTGAGATTTTCTTTGAGCCTCAGGGTATGCTCGGCAGGTACAGAGGCTACAAGAAGAAAAAAGATCACATGTGAAGCCTGCACTATTCAAGCCTGTTCAAATGCTGAACAACTGACAGAGTGCCCTGGCAAGCATACACTCTTGCCCATCTGGCAGGTATATCCTTGTTATGGACCATCTGAGACTGATGTAGGAAATCTTCGAATCACATCTTTCCTCCTTTCTCTGATTTCTTGAAGACTGATAAGGGAAATTTGCTTTCCCATGTAATATGACAATAGGGAGAAAATGCATTTGCTCTATGACTGCAGTCAAGTAGCCACTGGAGGAAGGCTGGGCAGTGATGTTTCACATTGAAGTCTAATAAATTGTTATTTCGTTTATAGACTCCAGTCTTTAAAAAAAAAAAACCAACCCCACTTTTATTGATTTCAGAGAGGAAGGGAGAGGGAGAGAGAGAGAGAGAGAAAGAGAGAGAGAGAACATCAGTGATACCCTATACTGGGGATGGAGCCCACAACCCGAGTATGTGCCTTGACTGGGAATCGAACCATGACGTCCTGGTTCATAGGTTGATACTCAACCACTGAGTCGTGCTGGCTGGGCTAGACTCCAGTCTTAATGTAGTATCTTGGTGAGCAAGTGTCACCAAATGTTCTAGAGGCATACCTTGTTTTATTAGACTTTGTTTTATTCTGCTTCATAGGTGTTGTGGTTTTTGTTGTTTGTTTTTTCCCTTTTTTTGTATTTTGTAAATAAGTCAGTCAGGAAAAATAAATACTGTAGTTTCACTTAATATGAATCTAAAAAATGAAACAAACAAAACAAAACAAAGACTCATAGAAACAGAGAGCAAAGGGATGGTTGCCAGAGGGAAGGGAAATGGGGATGAGTGAAAAAGGTGAAGGGGAATATAGTCTATAATATGGTGATAGGTTTGCACAGTGATGGGTGATCACTAGAATTAATGGAATGATCACACTGTAAGGCATAAAACCACTGAATCACTATATTTAACACCTAAACTAATATAATGTGTATACCAATTATATGTAAGTAATTTTTATATTAAAATTTTAAGTCTATATATGAAAAAATAGTGAAAATGAGAACTTTGAATCAATTTTATAAAGAATTAGCATTCTTGCCCTGGCCGGCTTGGCTCAGTGGATAAAGCGTCAGCCTGCGGACTGAAGAGTCCCAGGTTCGATTCCGGCCAAGGGCACATGCCTGGGTTGTTGGATTGATCCCCAGTAGGGGGTGTGCAGGAGGCAGCCGATCAATGATTCTCTCTCATCATTGATGTTTCTATCTCTCTCTCCTCACTTTCTCTCTGAAGTCAATAAAGAAATATTTTTTTAAAAAAAGAATTAGCATTCTCTATTCGAAAACTTTGTGCTCTTGTGTACACACACTGGTCATTTGCATAAGGCTAAGGCAGGACAGTGGTTAAAAGTGTGGGCTCTGTAGCTGGATAACCTGGTTCAAATCCTAGGTCCTCTACTTGCTCCTCCTGCCTCAGTTTCCTCATGTGCAAGATGGAGATAATAGTGGTAACTTCTTCACTCAGTTGTGAGAATTCAATAAATTATATGCAAAGATCTAGAAAAGTGTCTGGCGTTTAAATGTCTTATTGCTACACAGTACTATTTTGGGGTTATGAACAAATGTGACTTATGATTAGCCTTTCAGAAATTAATCTGCTCATAAGCAGAAGAGCAGAAGTCACCACCACTCCCAGCTTCAGTGCATGCTCATGCCTGGGGCAGCATGGTATAATGCGAATGGCCAACTCTACAGTCAACTCTACCCTTCATTAGTTGTATAAATAAGCTGTGCACATATTAAAAATATTCTGATTATTCCATTTCTCATCTATATAAGGAAATAATAACACCTATTTCAAAGAGCTGGAGAGAGGGCACTTGGCACAAAGCAGGCCATTTCAAATATAAAATACATCTTAGAAAATAGGCTTGTCATTTATGGAACAGAGCTGGAAACAGCTGTTATAATGATCAACTAAGTAAAATATCGCTTCGACCAGCACTCGTAAGCTCTGGCTAGGAGACACATCACTCTGTGAGCACTCAGTTTTGTCTGCATCCTTTTAAAAATGTGAAATCTAATTCTAAACCAACTACAAGATTTCTAGTATGGCTATTCAGTGGGATTATAATCCCCACCTTTTAGGACATCTCACTTTTACAATTGCAGCCAAAGATTTAACAATAATAATAATAATAATAATCACATTATACAATGCTAGGGAGTATCAAGCTTAGGCCATCAAAACCCTGAACTTTGTGTTGTCTTTTTAAAACATGAATTAAAGTGTATTTACATCTTTCCCAAATAGTTTGGTCAAACTGTATATTGGAAGTTACATTTATCCCTAATAAACTCCATCTGATTATTTTAGTCCAATAATTTTATAACCCTTGATTCTGTAATCCTATATATTCTTAGGTGTTTTTCCAAGTTGTTGATAAAGATCCAATAGGACAGAGCTGAGGACTGCCTTTAGAATACTAGAAGAATTTAGGCTGACACCAATCAATTAATCTACACTCTGGGTAGAGTTGCCTGAGCCAATTCAATTTCATCTATACAGATCACCAACATGCTAATATATCTACTTCCTCCTTTTCCACAGGTAGAGTTCAAGAGAGATGTGGTCAAGCTGTCTGCTGAATTAAATATATACCTGGTATGATAGTGCTATAGACTCCCCCACATTTATATATTGAAACCTAATCCCAAATATAGTGTTTGGAGGAGAGGCTTTTAAGAAGTGATTAGGTTATAAATTAGGTATTTTATAATGGGACTAGCGCCCTTATAAAAGTGACCCCAGAGAGTGCCCCCCCCTTACCCCTTCTGCCAGGTGATGTTACAGTGATACCTGGAAAAACTAGGAAGCAGGCTTTAACCAGATACTGAATCTGCTGGAACCTTGATCTCAGACTTTCCAGCCTCCACAATTGTAAGAAATAAATGTCTGTTGTTTATAAGCCACCCAGTCTATGGTATTCTGTTATAGCGGCCTGAATGGACTAAGACAGCTAGTCTACCAATCCAGTAAGCCTCTAAAAGGAAGTTTAGTTTGGCAGGATAAAAACTCCTCCCCAAAAGCAAAACCCTTGCTTAGCAGAAGGTGGGAACAGCCTGACCTGCAAAAGAGAGCAAGCTTGGCATGCAGGTGGGCCACCTGCCCCTGAGAGGTAGTACTAGGATCACAGAGGCTCAAGTGAACAGATAAACTCCCTAGGAGAGAAAACACTGCCAGGTGTCATTGTCTTGAATCCCCTGGCCAAACCAAGAGCCCCTTTCAAGATAAAATGAAAAATGAGTTGCTGGTTTTTATCTGAAGGAGTTAACATTAAAAGAAGAAAGATTTTAGAATTATGATTCTTCAACCATGGAAGTTCAGGAAGTAAGATTTCTCCATAAACTCAACTTAGTGAAGTATCACTCATTGATATGCATGCCCTCCTGATTATAAGCCTGTTGGTAATCTACCTTGCACTGTTGGGGGAAAACAAGCAACACGAGCATTAGGGTGAGACAAGCAGCAAATAGGGTACAGAACAGTTATGGATAATAGCCTGTGAGAAAATCTGATAGATTACTCAATTAGGTGCTGTGTTTTTTACAAACTGAGGTCAAGACCCTCCACCAGCAAGATTGGCTCACTTTATTGTGATACTTGCTTTATTGCAGTGGTCTGGAACTGGACCCCCGATATATCTCTGAAGTATACATGTATTTAAAGGCCTCTATATAATGGAGTTTCTTCATCTTCAATGTTGAGGACCACAACATAGAGATGGCTCTGTTTTATTAACATCTTGCTTCATGCCTTGTAGTAGAGCTCAGGAAGTATGTCTCAGTGCTGTGGCTGTTGCAATGGTGTGAGCACACTCCACCATGACATGCTTCCTTGGCACACCAGGAAGTAGCAATGCCCGCCTGAACTAACTCCTAGGGCCACATGCATAGTACCCCAGCCTTTCAGCCATTGGTCGCCTATAGCAATGTGTCTCCCTCTGATTGGTCACCCATAGCAACGTGTCTCCCTCTGATTGGTCGCCTCATGCTATATATACCCCTGTAGTTCCACAATAAAACGGATCTGCGTCAATGAACCTGGTCCCCAGAGTCGTGCATGCAGACGCCCTAGCGCGTTGGGGCTCCGTCGTCCTCACCCCCGAGGGACTCCCTGCTTCAATGCCTTCCATTCACATTTTTGCACACAATACTACGTCATTTCTAATTTCTGGAAAATCTTTATCCTTGCCTCTTTCTTTTTTTTATCCTTGCCTCTTTCTTTTTTAAAATAATCCTAATTCAATATGTGTTTTTATTGATTTTAAAGAGAGAGAGAGAGAGAGAGAGAGAGAGAGAGAGAGAGAGAGAGAGAGAGAAGCATTGATGTGAGAGAAACATTGTTTGGTTGCCCCCATAGGCACCTTGACCTGGTATTGAACCTGAAACCTAGGTATGTGCCCTCACTGGGAATCAAACCGACAACCTTTTGGTGTATGGGACGATGCTCCAGCCAAATTAGCTACCTGGCCAAGACTTTCCTTGTTTCCTGTTGGTGCAATAACATGGAATAGCATGCATTTTTGCTATCTTTTTTAAAATCTGATATTCTAACTAAACAAGCTTATTTCTGCCTCAGAGTCTTAGTGTTTATTAGTTTTCTTAGAATGTTTTGGTGCTACTCATCATTCAGGTCTTGGCCCAGTGCAACTTCTTAGAGAGGCCTTCCCAGACCATCCAATCTAAAATAGTTGCACATCTGTCATGAATCTCTATTGTATTAATCTTATTTCTTTTTGTGTACTCACTTTATGCTCCTCCCACTATAATGTAAGTATCCTGGGGGCAGGGGCCATTTGACCACCACTCACTTCCCAAGACCTAGAACACAGCATAGGAGTATGAAGCATAGGAGCTTAATAAACATTTGTTTTTATGAATGAATGAATGAATGAATGAATGAATAAATATGGCTCACAGATTTGAGATGGGACTCTATGTGACATCTTAAAGCAAGTTACTTAAGGGAATAACTTTTTGAACCTGTTTTCCCATCTGTAAAATGGAGATGCTGTCTCCTTCAGAGAGGACTAATGGAAAGGATGCCTGTGAAAGTGTTTTGTACAAGATATTAATTTTTTACAAGACATTCTGCAAAGAAAGCTATTTTAAAACTAATCTAATTAGTAACTAACATTATTTTGCATTTTTTATACTACACATTTTATTTTTTTTTATACTGCACACTTTAAATGTCTGGGCTCTAGTGTCATACACCTTGCTTTGTAATTCATTTTTGATAAAACCAATATTCTCACTTCAATAGAAGTAAGCCTAGAACATTGACTTTCTTTTCATCATTGCTTCATTTTTGTATCTCTTCATACTGAGGAAGACACAATAGTACAACTTTTTTCCTCAAATATTTACTGTACAGTGGGGCCTTGACTTAGGAGTTTAATTCCTTCCATGACGGAGCTTGTAACTCAAATTACTCGCATGTCAAATCAATTTTCACCATTACAATGACACGTGATGCTGGGCTGATGTTGTGGCGTTCACTGTGATGTTCTCTGCGCCAACTAGCGGTGGGGTATCTGAAGCTGGCTCATAACCCGAATTTTAGCTCGCAACTCAAAAGCAAAAAATCGGCCGAGAGACGGCTTGTATCTCGAAAAACTCGTTAGTCAGGACACTCGTAAGTCAAGGCCCCACTGTAGTAATAAAAATAGCTACAATTAACTGATCTGCTTTGTGCTTTGCAGAGTGGTAAGCATATTACATATTATTTTATCTAATTCTATCTGATAAATTTTATGACATTCATCATATTTAAGTGTATATCATGATTATCATTATAGATGATAAAGTTGAAATTCAAAGGGACATGCTGATGGTCACACAATTAGTGAGTAGAAGAGAAGAGATTTGAAGCCAACCCTCTGACTCCAGTGTCTTTGTTCTTAACTACTGTAAAATTAGGTTACTTGGAACTTTCTGGGCCTTGGAGGTACAAAGATCAATAATACACAGTCTTTGTCCTTGAGAAGCATGAAACCCCCTGTCAGGTGCAGAAATGAACATAAGCAATTAACACATATGCGATGAGTACGTGTATACAGATACTCTGGCAGGGGGTGAATAACTGCATAGGAAAGTTTTGGCAAAGCTTTGAAGAGTAGTAGAAGCTTTTATATATAAATGGATGAGGGCAGAGGAGATTTCTAAATCACTGGAAGAGTGTATGCAAAGCTTAGAACTATGGGAAAGCACAGTGCGCTGAGAAAAGCTTGATTTTATATGAAGCTGAAATCTAGAGTAAATTTGTGTAAGGGTTGGGGAGTGAAATGTGGCAAAATGAGGAGAAACAGAGATGAAACTGAGAATAAAGTTTTGGCATAGATAGTTAAGGCGTTTGGACATTAGTCAATTTTACTTTGGAGAGGAATATCATCAGATCTGCTTTTCAGAAGGTCATTCTAGTCCTGACCTCTCTCATACTTATTTGAATGGTAAGAGCACACAGCTTTAGTTGTAATGTCACCACTAATCGAAATGCAAAACCAGCTACTCTCCAAAAGTGTTTCATCATTGTTTGCAGACCCTACTGACCCAAACTAACCTATTTTCATCTTTTTCTTCCTCTGGAATCCCTCAACAATAGATAATTGTTTATTAGGAAAGAGAAAAACAGGTCCCTCACATTAAAAGACAGGAGTGTTCCTTTGAACAACTATTCCATTTAAATATTCAATTACATTTGCATGTATGTATTTGGGATTTCCCTTGCTTTATCCCTATGCCCTCCTATCTTAGCTACTTTTAGATAAATGTTGTGGTTTTGGATTTCTTTAACAACTTCTGAAAAGACTTTGTTTTCATTTACAAAGAACTACCTCTCCTCCATCAACCTAAATTTATCCCAAATAATTACTTTTTTAATTTTTCTTAACCTGGTACATACAATAGGTTGCAAACATCAGGCCTGAACCCTTCTGCTTATCTATATATCTATTTATATACCTGGAAGGCACTCCATGTCCCTGATTAGATGTTCGCTAGTCAAGAATGGAGGACATGGCTTAAGAGAACCAAGATGGTGGCATAGGTTAACGCCTGTACTCACTGCCTCCCACAACCACCTCAAAATCATAACTAAAATACAGAACAACT
Organism: Myotis myotis; assembly: GCF_014108235.1. Lineage (NCBI taxonomy): Eukaryota > Metazoa > Chordata > Mammalia > Chiroptera > Vespertilionidae > Myotis > Myotis myotis. Next base: position 119,210,519 of record NW_023416346.1, on the reverse strand, counting down.
ATCATTCATAACTGCCTGAAAACTGGCTGAATGGAAGTCCTACAACTAGAGAAGTAAAGAATAAAGCACATTGAGACTGGTGGGAGGGGCAGAGGCATGGAACAGGCTGGTCCAACAACCACATATGGTGTTGTTTTTTTTTTAATGGGGAGGGATATCTCTGCTGTAGAGCCCTCCCAGAGCGCTCATATGACTGTCAACTGATTTATCAACAGAAACTTTGCAGGCCAGAAGGAAGTGGCAAGAAATATTTGAAGTGATGAATAGCAAGGACCTACAACCAAGATTATTCTACCCAGCAAAGTTATCATTTAGAATTGAAGGGCAGATAAAGAGCTTCACAGACAAGAAAAAGCTAAAGGAGTTCATCACCACCAAACCAGTATTACATGAAATGTTGAAGAATCTTCTTAATAATAATAAGAATAAGAATAAGAATAAGAATAAGAATAAGAAAGAAGGCAATAAATACATATCTATTAACAATTGAATCTAAAAATCAAAATAAATGAACAAGGAATCTAATGAGCAAAATAAACTGATGAATAAAATAGAACCAGAGGCATGGAAACATGGAATAGACTGAGGAATCTCATAGGGAAAAGGTGGGGAGCAGGAAGAGATTAACCAAATAACTTGTATTCATATATGCATTACTTATGGACACAGACAATAGGGAGGTGAAGGCCTGGGGTGGGGCAGGAACTGGGTGGAGTGGGGCAATGGGGCGGGAGGAAAGTGGGGCATTTGTAATACTCTCAACAATAAAGATATTTAAAAGAAAAGAAAGGACATTACAACTGTGTTCTTGGTTAACACTGAGATTTGTGCTCAGGAAGCTTATGTTTTTTGCCTCCCTCTGTGCCTTCAGTTATCACGTCTAAGTTATTTTTCAATTCTTGTTACTGTCTGCTACCTATACTAAATGAATATTAATAGTGTTTACAAAAACCTTCATAGCCATCTAAGCTTTCAGCCTAGTATGATAATTTTCTTTGGAAATATTTTTCTCTTTTAGACTTATGTTTTCCCCTGTCATTGTTCTGCCCTTGTCTCTGAAAATGTAGCATCTTTTTTGAGCATGTTCAAAGTCAATGAAGTCTTTTTATTGGTTAGATGTGGTCACAATAGGCATGGGTGGATCTCTTGGCATCAAGGTCTTCAACAAGGATCCCAAGAAACATTTTAGAAATTAATAGTTTCTTGGCTGAGAAATTAAAGCAAAGCAACACAAAACCTACCAGCTAAACTGCTTTGAGAAAAGGCTAGCTATGTTTTCCCTTGAGAAAACTCTTGATCAGTACCCTAGATGTCCCAGATGATTAAGTGATTTTCTAGGTAAACATATATTACAAATCACTACATGACCTGAAATCAACGACCCAGTACCTCTCACAAACTTGAACTAACAATTCTTTTTTATATACACGCACCTGCAAAAGTTTACTTCATACTGAAGGATGCATCCATGGGAATTATTGTTTCTGATGTGGAAGGGGAAATTATAGCTGTGCACAATGTCGTCATTGGGACTTAAGCCAAGTACATGCTAGAAAGCCTCAACTGTTGATTGATAGCAAGTACATCAGCTTGTTTAAAATACCATGGGGTTCTCCAGTCATTTCATTTCCTAATTGTGAACAATTATTTGCATTTAATTTAGATCTCATCTTGCTGCCTGGAAGTCAGATGGCTACACCACCAGAGCCAGAGGAAGTAATTACATAATCTCCAATATCTTTCCATCAATTAATTTATTTGGATGAGTTTAAATGGTAACATAAGGAAGTACTTGATAGTGTTAACTACAGGCAGGCAAAGGGAGGTGATTGTAAAATGAGTCATCTACATTCTTTAGCTCAGCCTTATGATTAGCTCATGCTTATTAAAGCAACACTGCAATCTTGAACATGCTTTTCAATATTAATGGAAGTTCTAGTAAAGGTTGGGAATGTATTGAACATTTTTTTCCTGATAATTCACCAATGTTCTTATTCAGTTTATTTAATTATAATCTGAAAGTCACAAGTTAGGGATAATAATAATAACTCCTTTGAAAGTTTTACATATAAAATGAGATTATATGTGAAAATCATTTCAGTTATTGGCCAATGACTATAATTGCTCAATGCTTGAAAGTCATTGTTTTTGTTATTATCGATGCCAACTGATTTCTAGAAAAATACAAGGCAACAACTTCATGAGATAAAATATCTGAATAGCAAAAGCCTTTTACTAGCAATGAGTTAGGAAAAGGGAAAGAGTTATTCTCTCTCATTCTTTCAAAAGGTAAGAGGAAGAACAGAGGCCCAAGTGACTAATATTGGTTTTAATGTTATTGTACATTTCATGAAATTGTGATTCTCAGACTTTTTTTTTTTTTGGTTCTCAGACTTTTGATGCCTGTAGCCTGCTTTGTTGAAATAAAAGAACATACAGCCTGACTGGTGTGGCTAAGTGGTTAAGTTTTGACCTGTGAACCTGGATGACGTGGTTCAATTCTCAGTCGGGGCACATGCCTGGGTTGTGGGTTCGATCCCCAGTGTGGGGTGTGAAAGAGGCAACTGATCGATGTTTCATGTTTCTCTCTCATCATTGATGGTTCTCCCTCTCCCTCTCCCTCTCCCTCTCCCTCTCCCTCTCCCTCTCCCTCTCCCTCTCCCTCTCCCTCTCCCTCTCCCTCTCCCTCTCCCTCTCCCTCTCCCTCTCCCTCTCCCTCTCCCTCTCCCTCTCCCTTCCGCTTTGAAACAAATGAGAAAATATTTTTGAAAAAGAACATACAGATATCTGGTCAACCTACTCTCAAATACCAACACCAAATAAACCAACTGGGAAACTGGAGATTTGAGCAGGGCTGATAAGAAAGGGAGAAAACTAATATCTTGTGTGCAACTGTGCTTGGACCTGAGACAGATACTTGACATAAATCCATAGGCAGGTTTTGCAATTCATCTCAATTGCTGCTATTAAGTGCAGCATCCATTTTTCTTAGTCAGCTACACTACTAACTCTTACACTTGTGTACTAAGGTGGGTAAGAAGGATGAGGGGCAGGGTTGGGAATAGGATAAAGGTAACAAATGGTAGTAAAGCCAGACTATCATAGGATATATTTTCTGATGTTTCCTGCCCCTCCTTTCTCCTTTCACTCATGCCTGCAGGTGGTCTTCCTACAGTCATCCTGAGATGACGGAAATAAACTGCATTGCTTATCAGTGCCATGTGAGCAGCAGTGCAGTAGCTGTCCAGAACTTTCAGGCTGTACTTGTGAGTTTCTAGTCACAAAGTAATTCAGATTAAAGGGACTTCCTCTTTTATCTCTTCTCTCCATTCTCCCTCTGCTGACAGGAAACTTCAACCTGATACCACAGACATATTATCTCATCTGCTTTTCAAAAAGAAAACCTTTATAGCTTACTGAGGATTATGAGGCAACCATATTAATTCCATCCTTCTTAAGTGGTTTATCTGTATTGACATAGGATGTGAGTGGGGGTGGATTCCTCCATGTACACCCATTCATTTACAGTGAGTGAGAACTGAAAGGTAGGAGAAAATATATGTGTTTGTGTGGGTATGTATAAGAGGTAGTGGCCTCTAAATGCATCCCAAGGATAAGTACAAAATGAATGTTTTAGGATTATCTATTGTTTTGAGTTATCAATCATTCTCTTGCCCTCTAGTAAGAAAAATATTACAGATTAGCTATCTTTTCTTAAGCCCGTTTTAATGTAGAATGTCCTTAATCCATTACCCACAGTACTTCTTCATGGAAATTATAAATAGTTGAACATACACCTTTTAAAAAATATTCTTCCTATATGCGTCCCTCCCATTCTAGTTGTAACTTGTCCTTCTGCTTTTATTTCTGCTTTCTCTTTCCCTTTCCCCATTCCATTTTACTTCTCTTATTTTATGCTGCTTCTTTTCACTGTACTAGTATTATATTATCCGAAAAGGCTCCTTTTATCCCATATAGGCTATATAGTCCTGTCTTTTATTAATGCATAGAAAGTAATATTTTCTAAACAAAAATTTCCACACTCAGAAGGCATGATGAAAGTAGTTTGCTTCTAAACTAATAAAGAGAAATGCTTAACATGTTTTGAAGTGCAAATGATGAGTTTCAGAATCTGAGGATGCTTATCTGGACTGCTTCATCTTTTGAGATTCATCAATGTCTAATAAATATGTCAACTGCAAATTCTATTAAGTAACAATCACATATAAAACTCTACATGGAATTTGAAATAACTAAACAGACACAATACTTCAACACTCATCTTCAGGCATTTCAAATTCTCACCTGTAAAGTGGCACAGGCTTTCAAATTCAACACAGACACAGCAACTCAACATATCTTTGAGTTGCCAGGAGCTCTGAATGATTCCAAGAGCTGTTTAATGTACATCACAAAGCCTTTTCTCAGACTATTCTTTGTCTTCTCTATTTAGAGTTTGCTTTCCTGGCAGGGACAATAATGAGGCATCCATAGTCAAGTAGCCATAGTGAGGGTACTTCCTGTCTTGTACTGCTTCAGTAAGCCCACTCTCTGGCAGAATAGGAGTAATGAAAATGTGGTAGGGAAGCACTGAAATCTTTTCAACCACTGCCTCCAGTTACAATTGCTTTCTATTAAACCGACTTGTTGAGTTAATTACAATTGTCGCTAGCATGGAATTTGGAGAAATAAGGAACTGAGTTCAAGTCATGACTCTGGAACTCACTTACTCTAAAAACTTAAGTTTTTATATCTTGAGTTCCTCATAGGTATATGGTGATGGTTAAATATTGCCTTTTCCATAGGTTTGCTATGAGAAAACCAGTAAATATTGCTTATAAGTTATTTGGAACATTGCCAGGCAAACAGTAAGGGCTTGATCAATGGTATTTGTGATTCTTTTAATACAGTTTTATCTCATTCTCTCTCTCTCTCTCTCTCTCTCTCTCTCTCTCTCTCTCTCTCTCTCTCTCTCCATTTTTGGATAAGTTTTATTGAGATATAATAGCATAGTATACAATTTAATATATTCACAGAATTATGCAATCATCACATAAAACATTTTTAGAACATTTTCACGATCCCCCCCCCCAAAAAACCCTGTACCTTTTAGCAGTTATACTCCCATTCCTCCTAAATCTCCTAGCCCTAGGTAACTACAAGTCTACTTTATGTCTCTAAAGATTTTTTTTTTTATTGTGGACATTTGATAAAAATGAAATCATAATATGTGGGCTTTTGTGACTAGATTCTTTCACTTAGAATAATTTTAAAGATGTATCTTTATTCTTGAAAGTATTACAGATGTCCCTCCTTTCCCCTTTGACCCCTTCTATTTTCTTCTAACTGTACAAAAACTGCTGGTCTTCTGTGAAAATACAATTAAACAGATGGAAAAAAGCTTCAAATAATGTCCTGCAGTTCCTGATATTGCACTCTATAACATTTATTGATTATGGTAATGATCAGAATAGGTGAGGTTATGCTTCTGTAACAAACAACTCTAAAACTGAAGTGTCTTACTAGGAAATTGTTTATTTCTCAGTTATTTCATAGCCCCATATCAGTTGGACAATTGACTCTCCTTGAAGATCTCTTTTTAGGGTAACTCTTGGATCTAGATTCCTTTCATCTTATAATATAGCCATCTCTGAGGATGCCCATTAAAGGTATGTATAGTAAGGCCTTGAAGAGGGGTACATTATATCTTCCCACTTTCTACTTGCCAGAATCAGTCACATGGCATCCAGATAACATTGAACCAGAGAAAGAAGTAGGATGTGTGGCTTGTAGGCAGCCTATGACGCTATGATGATCATAATGAGGGAACGATGACAGTATGTTAAGGAATTTTTGTTATTGCTAGGTTAACATGATGCAAATATTAGGCTGTTTCTCATCTGGACACAATATGAAGTTGTCATATAGAGCAAAGTATTTTGACTTGACTTTCAGAATTGAGATATGAACACATTTGTGAACTTTTATTTACCTATCAATTGTACATGCTTTTAAATCAGTTTTAGATTTTTTTGCTTTTGCCCCTTTTTCATTCATGTTAGTCTGTGAAAACTCCTCAGTTAAGTGAGCATGTGTCATTTGTTTCCCATCAATGTAATTAATTGGAATAAGAGATGTGTAAGAGAAGAAGCAGGTAACTACATCTACACACATTAACATGGATACATCTCAAATATATACATCTGAGCAGAAGAACCAAAGTGGCAAAACAAAAAACAAAAACAAAAAACAAACCCATGTATGCTTTCATGTTAAAACCTGGAAAAATAAATATATTGCTTCAGTAAAGTTATGTGATTTATAAAACTACACAGAGAAATAAAGGAATTAAAAATTCCAATTTTGGTATAGTGGATACCTTTGGGAAGGAGTTAAAGTAGGCAATTCAGGAAAAGAAACTTGGATTCCAGCTATGTTTAATTTTTATAGTTGGGTGGCAAATGAGTACACAGATATTAATTTTATTATAACTCTTTAAGACAAACAGATGTGTTTTATATACTATTTTCTTTACATATTTAACACAACAATTAAAAGGAAAAATTTGAGCTAAAAGAAAGGTAATAAATTTGTACATTGGTACTTTGTTTTTTACCAAATTATATAATTTTTCAAGTTTATATTTGGATAGGAAGTACTAGATGTACCAGTTATATGTAGTTCAAGATTATACTTGAATTTTAGATAATTTATTCAATATCTGATGCCTAACTTCAAATTCAAAACAAGGTAGTGAATCCCTAATACCCCGTTTATTAAGTCTGATTTAAATTCCACCATGCTCCATTTATCTTTTGTTGCATAACAGATAACCCCAAAAACTTAGTGGCTTCAAATATCAACATGTGTTATCTCTCATGATTTCTCTGGATTGAGAGTCTAGGAAGTGAGTGCCTGATACATTTGGATCACAATCTCTCATTTAGTTGCATTTCAATGACAACTAAAGCTGGAACATCTAGGGGCTGGCTGGCTGGGTATCTCTCCCTCCATGTAGTATCAGGGTTTCCTTATAGATCTCCCCACTGTGCTAGTTTGGGCTTCCTAACAGAATGGTGGGTTTAGGGCAGTCGGACTGCTTACACAGTAACTAGGCTCCCGTGTGGGTTTTCTACTGAACAATGCTAGAGCAAATTGCTTTTTATGTCGTCAGCTGGGAAGTCAGGTAGTGCCACTTATGTTTTACTAGAGGCCTGATACACGAATATTCATGCAAGGATAGGTCTTTCTTCCCCTGGCTGCCAGCACCACCTTCGCTCCTGCCCAGAGCTGCCTTTCCACCTTTGCTCCAGCCCAGAGCTGCCTTTCCACGTTCCCACACTGCCCAGAGATTCTGAGTGGCTGGGGCAGTGCAGAATGCCTGTGTTGTCGCCATAGCTCCTGATAGGCTGGTGGGCATCGGGAAGGGGCTGTCAATTTACATCTTTCTCTTTTATTAGTGTAGATTGACTACAGGTGTAACACAGGCTCTCTAAGAGTCCAAGGGATAGAACAAAAATTAGACCCCATCTTTTGATGAGAGAGTGACATGTGGACAGGAAATATCAGGAAATATTGCTGCAACCCTGTTGAAAAATATAATCTGCAACACATGAGCAATTGAAGTGGTGACTATAACTTATTCAATGTGGTATTCTATTTTAGACTAAAAGGGGGATATTATTAACAATTACATAGAAGTAACAGGTGCAAATCTGGATTGTACTGGGCATGCTATGACATATGGTAACTAAGCTGAAGAATTGGATTGGGCATTCCTACCTGAAGATATTATTTAAAATACATCACCTTTAGGATGTGCTTCATCAGAACACATGGCCTTTATCTCACAGAGACAAAATGCACAGACATCAGAAGATTGGGGAAAAAAAAGAATAATCAGAATGCAAAAATGCTTTGCAATTGCTCTGTGTTCTCTCATTTTATCATGGCTAGGTCACCCTTCCCTCCCACAGAGAGGCAGATATTTAAAACTGCAAGTTGAGAATATTATCAGTGACACACACAACAGAAATTTCCATGTTTTTGAAAAAATAGGCACTCTGCAGAGATTCTTTTTGTTATTAATAATCCTACTCTTATTGGAGCTTTAACCTAGTGTTTCCCATATTGTGTTCCATGGAACACTACTAAAACTAGGTAGCTGACAGAAAATATTTCCCATGGTGAAAGCAGTTTGAAATCCCTAAAATTGTATCTTCCTCTTATTATTCAAAATTCATAGTATTAAAAAGGGGGAAATCTGTAGTACTTTCAACAATAAAGATTTAAATTTTTTTTAAAAAATAGCTTGACCAAGAGTTTCCCAACAATTTTAACACCAAAGAGCTCCATACACCCCTACATTAAAACAGTTAACAAAGCACAACACAGCAATACCTACTATGTATGTATGTATGTATGTATGTATTTATGTTAATCCTCACCAGAGGATATTTTTCCATTGATTTTTAGGGAGAGTGGAAGAGAGAGGGAAAGACAGAGAGAAACACATCATTGGTTGCTTCCTGCATGAGCCCCAACTAGGAACCTGGCTGTGGAGGAGCCTGCAACCAAGGTAAGTGCCCTTGACTGGAATTGAACCCGGGATCCTTTGGTCCACAGACCAACACTCTATCCACTGAGCCAAACTGGCTAGGGCTCTACTAGCTACACTAATAAAAGAGAAACACACAAATTGGTGACACTCTGCTACACCCACAAGCCACGCCCACCAGCCAATCAGAAGCAAGTATGCAAATTAACCCAATCAAGATGGCGGAGGCCACAGAGCTGGAGTGAGCACAGGCTTGGGTTGCCCCTGGCAATGGAGGAAGCCAAGCTTCCCACCTGCCCTGGCCAGCCCTGGCCTCTGCTCAAGGCTACAAAGTTTCAAGTATAGAAGATAAATAAATCCCAGGTACCTGCTTCCCTCCTCTCAAGGAGGTGCTGAAAAAAAAGAAAAGAAAGAAAGAAAGGAGGGGCTGGGAGCTTGGGTCACTGGGGGCAATGGCCAGACTGCAAACAGCCCTTAGCCCCTCACCCAGGTTGGCCACACCCTCATGGGGTGAGGGTTCCCACTGGGGGGCTTAGCCAGCCTGCAAACAGCCATAAGCCCCTCACCCATGCTGGCCAGGCACCTCAGCGGGGACCCCCACCCTGAAGGGGGTATGGCCAGCCTGAAAACAGCCATCAGTCCCTCACCCAGACTGGCTACACACCCCCAGTGGGAACCCTCACCCCATGGGGGTATGGCTGGCCTGAAAACCACCACAGGCCCCTCACCCAGGCCACCCCATACCCCAAGGGAACCCCCACCCTAATCCAGGACACCTTTCAGGGCAAACCAGCTGGCCCCTACCCATGCACCAGGCCTCTATCTATACTAATAAAAGGGTAATATGCTAATTAGACTGGGAGACTTTCTGGACATTCTTCTGGACAAAGCCATGGTAGGGGGGTCAAGGTAGAGGCGGTTAGAGGCCAAGAGGGGAGAGCAGTTGCAGGTGATCAGACTGGTGGGGGGCAGGGCCATTGGGGGTAAGCAGACCAGCAGGGGGTCCAGTTGGGACCAAGCAGGCCATCAGTGGGGGTCAGTTGGAGGTGATCAGGACAGCGGGGGCGGGGGGCAGTTTGGAGTGAGCAGGCCAGCCGGGGGACAGTTGGGGGCGAGCAGGCCAGTAGAGAGGGAAGGTGGGGGCGAGCAGGCCAGCAGGGGGGGCAGTTGGGGGTGAGCAGGTTGGCAGGGGAGGCAGTTGGGGGCAAGCACACTGGCTTTGGGGAGCAGTTGGGGGTGATAAGGCTGGCAGGAGGGCCATTTGGGGGCAAGCAGGCTGGCAGGCAGAGTGGTTAGGGGCAAGCAGGCAGGCAGGCAGGCAGGCAGGCGAGCAGTTAGGAGCCAGCAGTCCCGGATTGTGAGAGGGATGTCCGACTGCTGGTTTAAGCCTGATCCTTGTAAATCGGCAGTAGGACATCCTTTGAGGGGTCCCAGATTGGAGAGGGTGCAGGCCAAGCTGAGGAATACCCCCTCCCCCATGCACGAATTTTGTGCACCAGGCCACTAGGGCTCTACTATGTATTTAATAAAGCTCTTGAACAACAACAAAAATTCTCAGTAGTCCTACAATACGAAACTTTGTCCTTGGCCTAATTTAGTATTTCCAGAATTCATTTGACCACAGAAGTAGTTTTTCTTCTCTTGAACATCAACAATTAACAGTTGTAGGATTAGTATTCTGTGAAACATACTTTGGGGAACATTGGTTTAACCTAAGCCATAACATGAGTCATTTCAACATTTATCAAGAAACTTGAAATAATCAAATACAATTAAATCAAACACTTTAGAGATAGAAGAACTAAGAAGGCATTTGAACTCTTTTGCTAACAGATTGGTTAAGTGTTTAAAAAGGTTTGTTGCTTCCAAGTATAGGGCTTAGATTAATAAATTTGCCCTGGGCTAATTTTTAATGATCATCATCATCAAATAAAAGTTACATACTTATTAGCACCAAATACTAATGAGGATACAGATTAATGTTATTCACATTCCATGATGCCATGTAGAAAATGAAAACAGGTTTAAGAATAACTGTGGGCTCTGCATTTTTCTGCACATTTTAACATATACTAAATATAGGTAACCTTTCAACATTAGTGTGAGATCTCTAAACTGGACAGGACATTGAAGGGGTTCAAGATGTAGTGTAATAATACCCTAAACTCACCGCTTCCCATGGACACAAAAAATTTACAGATACATATGAAACAATTTTTCTCTGAAAGGAACTGGAAACTAGAGAAATAATGCCTCTAGACAAAAAGTAAAGATACATACTGAGAAAGATAGGAGAGGCTGAGACATGGCCTCTCCTGGGACCCCATCCCAGATGTCGTGACCTACAATCTGGAGGGATACCCCCAAAATGAAACTCCCCTAATGGAGCAAAGGGTTTGGCCCCAGATCAGGTACCCTGACTCTACGGGGCCACCATTGGACAGTTGAGTCTCATTTTTTTTTTTTTGTAAATCAGTGGTGTTTAAGCATAGAACAGTAGGGAATGGAGAAACTGCTCTTAAAGAGCTCATGTGCAGACTCATCATTCCCTCTCAGATTCAGTATAAAAACAATTTGAAAAGTGCCTAGACCGTAAGTGAGGGATATTCACTTACTAAACTTTAAAGCAGCTGCCCGAGACCCAGGAACCTACAGGGACTTTATCTGAGAAGGGAAGCATTGGCATATGCCATTTTTGCAATCTTATCCTAACCTGACCCTAAAATAGGATGTTATTTTTGGAGCCCTGACTCTAGCCTCTTAGCACCTGAGGACATGTTCTGTGCACTTTAGTCAGGCTGGGCTTTTGCACCAAGCCCCATACTTCCTGGGAAGCAGCTGAGCTGCAACCCAGTCAGTCAAGTACCTCAAGCCACACCCTCCATGCATAGCAACTGAGCTGCAACCAGGCTGGACAAGCACCCCAGAACCTCCATCCCCAAAGAGCAGTCAAGCCAAAACTGAACTAAGCAAGTGCCCCTTGCTCGATCTTATCCATGCAACAGCCAAGCTGCAATCAGGCCAGATGAGACCCCAAGTCCCACAAACCCTTTGCCTAGTCCGAAAGTATAACCTGGATGGGGAAGTGTCTCAAACCCTTCCATTATAGCAGGGTGGGGGAGTTGCAACAAGGCCAAATAAATGCCCAGTATCCCACCCTCCCCACACATCAGCTGCAACCCTACTACAGCCTGTGGGTGCAGGTGGCACACACAAGGAAAAGCCATAGAATGACTGGCTCTGGTGGACAAAGGAGAGGGTGCTTCCAGACTACATGAACAGGTGCTACAAAGGATCACTCCTTCAGACCGAGGGAGGTAGCTATTTTGCCTGACACATAGAGTCAAACACAGAGAGACAAGCAAAATGAAAAGAGAGGAATATGTTCAAAATCAAAGAACAAAGCAAAATCCCAGAAAAATAAATTAATGAAGTGAAGATAAGCAACTTACATGATAAGTAGTTAAAAGTAATGATCATAAGGTTGCTCACCAACCTTAGGAAAATAATGGAAGTGCGTAGTGAGAACCTCAACGGAGAGATAGAAAATAAAAGAAAGTACCAAATAGGAGTTATAATTGGACTAAAAAATACATTAGAGGATTAAACAGAAGAATGGATGGACTGGAAGCACAAAACAGAGAGCTAGAAGACAAAGCAATGGAAAACACCCAGACTAAACAGAAAAATAAATTAACAATAATTAAAATAAGTGAGGCTAACTTAATGGACCTCTGGGACAACATCAAGTAGGTTAACACTTATATATAAGGGTCCTAGAAGTAAAAAGAGAGAGAAAGGGCTGGAAAATTTATTTGGTAAAATAATGACTGAACACGTCCCTAATCTAGGTTCAGCATGCCCAGAATACCAAATAATGAGCTAAGAAAAACCCCTACCAAGACATATTATAATTAAAATTTAAAAATTAAAGGATAAAGAGATAATCTTAAAAGCAGCAAGAGGAAAACAACTAATTATGTACAAAGGAAACCCCATAGGCTATAAGCAAACTTTTTCAACAGAAACTTTATAGGACACAAGGACAAACGGCATGACATATTCACAGTGTTGAAAGAAAAAATGCCAACCAAGGATGCTGTACCTGGGATTGAAGGAGAAATGAAGTTTCCAGTTAAGCAAAAGCTAAAGTTCATCACCACTAAAGTGGCCTTAAAGAAATGTCAAAGGGACTTCTCTAAGCAACAAAAGGGCATTAATTAATAAGAAAATATAGGAAAATAAAAACCACATGAGAAAACGGTAAATAATAATAAATATAGTGTACCAAATACTTATAAAGCAAATGTGAAGGATAAATCAAATATCTGAACAGACTGATTGCTAGTAGTGAAATTGAATCAGTAATCAAAACACTCCCAACAAACAAAAGTCCAGGTCTAAATTGTTTCACAGGTGTATTCTACCAAACATTTAAATAAAATTTAATACCCACCCTTTTCAAACTATTCCTCCCCACCAAAAAATGAAGAGAAGAAACACTTTCCAAACTCATACAATAACGTCAGAATTAGCCTGACACCAAGACCAGTCAAAGAAACTAAAAAAGAGAAAGAAAATTACAGATAAATATCACTAAAGAGTATAAATGCAAACATCCTCAACAAAATATTATAAAATCTAATTTTAATAGTAATACTAAAAGGATCATACATCATTATCAAGTGGGATTTCTTCCAAGGATGCAAGGATGGTTGAACATAAGCAAATCAATCAATGTGATATATCACATGAGCAAAACAAAGGATCAAAATTATTATCATCTCAATAGATGAAGAACAAACATGACAAGACTCAACATGCGTTTATGATGAAAACTCTCAACAATCTGGGTGTACAGGGAACATACCTCAATAAAATAAGAGCCATATATGACAAATGCATACTCAATGATGAAGAGCTGAGAGCTTGAAAACTTTTCAGTAGCAAAAAAAAGAATGCCCACTTTCACCACTTTTATTCAACATGGTATTAGGAGTGCCAGGCTGAACAATTAGGCAAATTTAAGAAATAAAGGGCATCCAAATAGAAAAGGAAGAAATGGAACTGTCATTATTTGCAGATGACACGATTCTATATATAGAAAACCTTAAATACCACCAAAAATGACTAGAACTAATAAATAAATTCAGTAAAATTTCAGGATACAAAATTAACATATAGAAATATACTGCATTTCTATACACTAATAATGAAATCAGAAAGAGAAATTAAGAAAACAATCTCATTTAAAATTGCATAAAAATACTTGGGAATAAATTAAACCAATAAAGTGAAAGACCTGTACTTTGGAAACTATAGTACATCAATGAAATATTATACAAATAAATGAATATTCCATGCTCGTGGATTAGAAGAATTAATATTGTCAAAATAAAGATACTACTCAAAGCAAAGTACAGATGCAATGCAATCCCTATCAAAATATCAATGGCATTTTTCACAGAACTAAAGCAATCTTAAAATCTGTATGGAATTACAAAAGACCCCTTATAGCCAAAGAAATTTTAAGAAAGAACAGCAAAGCTGAAGGTATCATGCTCCCTGATTTTCTCAAAAAATTAAAAATAGAACTGCCATACAACCCAGCAATTTCACTTCTTGGTATTTATCTGAAGAAAACAAAAATACTAATTTGAGAAGACATATGCATCTCCATGTTTATACAGCATTATTTAAAATAGCCACGATATGGAAGCAACCTAAGTGTCTATTGACAGATAAGTGGATAAAGAAGCTATCTATATCTATATCTATATCTATATCTATATCTATATCTATATCTATATCTGTATCTGTATCTGTATCTGTATCTGTATCTGTATCTGTGTCTGTGTCTATATCTATATCTATATCTATATCATCTACATATATATGAAATATTAATGAAATATTACTCAGCCATAGAAAGAATGAAATGTTGCCATTTGTGACAACATGGATGGACCTGAAGTGTGTTATGCTAAGTGAAATTAGGGAGGAAGTTAGGAGGCAATTATATTAGTTATGAGATGTGGTGGCTTGGACAGGGAGGTATTGAGACATGATCAGCTTCTTCATATGTTTTAAAGGAACATAGGACAGGAAATGTTGATAGTTCTATTGTGGGGTGCAAGAAAAGCAAATTCACGGCTTTATCTGTGAATCATTTCCAATGTATGGCAGAGTGACTATCAATATAGGCTTTAGATTCAGACACATATGTCTTCGAATTCAGCATCATATTAACATCTTGTACAATTTATAGAACACATCTAAGTCGCATTTACTCCTATTTAGAATGAGTACCACAATATTCACCACCTGGAGTAGTCATGAGTATTAAATAAAATAATCGATAAAAACTCTTAGCACAGTGACTAACACATGATACATGATCAACATAATCATAGGGTTAATTTGTATCCAGCCTTTTCTCTCTTCAAACACATATCTTCGCCGCCAGCCAGAACAGTTTACTTCCCCGGGCCATGCTCATTCACTACTTTAAGACTTTACTCATAACACACCATCCACTGTTTGGAATCCATTCCTACTGCCTTTCCTCTCCTCCTAACTTCAGTTTGAAATCAAATCCTACCTCCTCCATGAAACTCTTCCCTTCCTTCCTTAGCTAACAGTAACCCCTCCCTTCTTTAAAATTCCAACTTTCTTTGGATTCACATTACCTATTTCACACACATTTGCTACCTTTTCGGGAATGTGGTGGAAGACAGAGGAAATTGTGTCAATAAACAGAACAGGCTATGAATATAGACCCTTCCTATTTGGGCTGGATTGCATTGCCTTAGTCAAAATATTTCATTTCTTTTTATTTAAGAAGATGACAGCAAAAACTCCATGTCTGAGATGTCATGAGAACTATATGAAATAACCTATGTACTTAATTGTGGTGAGTAATAAATAAAACAAATATCTATTTCCTTTTTCAACATATATCTTATTTCTAATCAGATTGTAGGATTCTGAATGGCATGGATTATATGTGGTTTATATTTATTTGTATCTGTGTTAGGATCTATCACAATGGCTTCAAATTATTTTGATGATAATCCATGATAAGAAAAATGCATTTCTAGCATGTCTTGGTCCATTCGTGCTTCTTATACATATAATGAACATACATCTGCATCTACACGTAAGTGGATACATATATATAATCATATACTCACATATGTATGAATACACACATATAACTGAAACAAGTTTCATTAAATAGCACCCTTACTGTGAGATGAAATCTGCTGTACTTTATTTTCCTTTATTCTATTCTTCTTTTGTCATTAAAAATCCAGTTGCTACCCATAAAACTGATTTCATGACCCACTAATGGTTTTGACTGTGAGTTTTAAACAATCAAAAACACTGGGATATCACATAGTCGACACCACATATCTGTTGAGTGAGTACTTGTAATGGGGAAATTGTCTTCCTGTCCCTTCTCCCAGTCTCCCTGGCAATCTTCTTGCCAAAAAGGATGAGACAAAAGACATACGCGTTTCCCATTTGGTAATTTGGATTCTGTATTTGAGATATGTCCTTTCTTATAAACCACACTGGAGGCCCAGTGCACAACATTCATGCATTCGGAGGGGGGATGTCCCTCAGCCTGGCCTGTGCCCTTTTGCAGTCTGGGAGCCCTTGGGGGATGTCCAACTGAGGGATTGGGCCTGCTCCCCATGGGCTCCTGCATTGAGCGTCTGCTCCCTGGTAGTCAGTGTGCATCATAGCGACTGGTCATTTTGCCATTTCATCAATTTTCATATTACCCTTTTATTATATAGGATAGCAGAAATATGCAATGGACTCTGACATCCCACTTAACAATTATAGTTGAGGGTCATTACATACTAGCCTATGCAGCCAACCTTAGAGTTCGGGGATAGTACTGGGCACTTTGTCCTTTGGTACATACATTTGACTTTTTTATTTTTCCAGAAACAATCACTTATTCCCTGCTTCTCCCCGGGTCAGTGTTAGAATTTCTGACCGGCATGGAATAAACTTGCTCTTTTCATTTTTAACCCCAACTCAAATTGAGAATCAATATTCCTTCAAAAAAAATAAAGAAGCACAAGAGAGAAGTGTTTCCACATGGGGCCTGTATACTCTTCTCATAACATCAACTCAGGCACAGGAGATGCCTTTCCCGATTTCAATGACTAAACTCCACAGAAAAATCTGAGTTTTTCTCCAAAATCAATGTCTTGAAATGAAACCGCCCCTTAAAACTTCCACCTGAGGCTTTGCGCAGTCCAAAGTGAGAAAGAAAGCATTTCAGGCACGCCTACTAATCTCTCCCACCCATTTTCAAGAGTTCTCTTCTTCTAAAATTATAGCCCCTGGCAGGAGGATCCTGGCACTGTACAGAAAAATGATTGGAGTAACTGAAATTAGAGCAATATGTGCCTGAAAATTAACTGTTTCTTGCTGTACAATAGCAATATGGAGAAAATCACTGCCCACCTGGCCTGTACCCACTGAGGTATATCAGCAGTCAAAGGAAGCATTGGTCACAAACTGCAAATAAGATTTTGGTGTATATTTGAAATAGGTTCATTTTGTCACCAGAAATAGTGTTTTAAAATGTAGAATCTTAGGACCAGGTATTCATACACAGTCCCAACTTTTATAAAACAAATTAAACAGATTTAATCAATTACATGTGTCTTGGCATTTGTCACACACGGGTAAAATGAGATTAAAAAGAAGACTGCTTTTTCTTAACATCCAGGAGTTACAAAAATTTAATCAACCTGAGTTTACTGGGTAGAAATAATTGGAAAAGAGATAAGTAAGCTTACACATATAACGGTGACTTCAAGCAGCATTTATTTCACTACTTTCATTTCTGAATCTATATCTTGCTTAACACATAGCAGGACCTCTGTCAATATTGGGTGCCTTTAAGGGTAAATTACTGACAATTTAAGCCTATATCACAAAATGCAGGCATTGGCAGTTTATCAACATTGAGGGTCTATTATGTGTCAATTATTTGCTTATTTGAAGAGAGCAATGTTCTCTACAACCCAAGAAACTCTTTTAAAAAAAATATGTTTTTATTGATTTTAGAGAGAGAAGAAGGGAGAGGGATAGAGAGATAGAAACATCAATGAGAGGGAAACATTGATTGGCTGCCTCCTGCACGCCCCTACTAGGGATCGAGCCTGCAACTGGGATATGTGCCCTAACTGGGAATCAAACCAATGACCTCTTGGTTCATGGGTTGACCCTCAACCACTGAGCCACCCCGGCTGGGCAGAAACTCTTATTTAGTAAGAAGGGTGACTATAAACAATTACAATGAGGCATGATAGTTGTTCCTGTCAGGCTATAAAGAAAGGTCTATGGCAACATATAGGAAAAATGGTGACAGAATCAAGGGAGTGATTCATAGGAGGAGGAGCATTTAAGTCAAGTCTTAACATAGATGACACATTTTTTGCACCATGCAGAAGCACAGTTTTTGACAATATGTTTCATTTTGTCACAGACACTTGATTTCAACCTCAACTCTGCCCCTTACACTACAGTCTCTGAAACTTGTGTGTGTGTGTGTGTGTGTGTGTGTGTGTGTGTGTGTGTGTGTGTGTGTTTTCACCTGAGTAATAGAGACAGAAATAGCATCCACTTCTTAGGGTTGTTGAAATCATTCTTGTGTACTGATGTTGTTGCTACCATATCCAGATACCCCTCACCAGTACTTTTTCAGTGTTCACTGGCCTAACTTCTGACCTGCATTTTTCGCTGGAGGGTGGCTTTGCTTTTTCTGGCCATCAGGGTTTACTTTGCCTGCCCACATATAGGCCAGAAGTACTGGGGAAGTAACACCTTACAGGAGTGCATACAGTCAATGACTAATGGGAGTTGTGTCATAAATACCCCAGATCCCTTGACCCTTAGGAAGGATACATTTGAAGCATGTGTGTTATACAGTCTCGGAGAGATTCTTTGCAGGATTAAGCTCCAGTTACCCATAGTAGTAGCTGCTTTTATAATGCAACTTTTACCTGCTGCCTTCCCTTCTTTGTCCCATGTCCCTACTTCCCTACCAACATTCTCTGAACCTTCCAAATGAATTACCTACTAGCATTCTTAGAATTTTATTTTCAATTACAGTTGATACTCAATATCATTTTGTATTCTTTTCAGGTGGACAGCATAGTGGTTAGACAATCACATACTTCACAAAGTGCTCCCTGATATTTCCTAGCATTTGATTCTCCAGGTTCCATGTCTAGGGAAGCCCAAGCAGTGGTCACAGTGCCTGGCACGCTGAAAAATAGTGGAGAGTGAGTGCTGTGGACTAGAAGAGCCATACCTTGATTCCTTCTGGTCAGTTGTCTCATTCAGCCCTTTGGCAGCCTCCAGGGCAGAGCCCGATGAAAAATCAGGCATAGGACACTGGAAATACGCCTTCTGTTTTCTGTACCTCGCCAAATCTTTATGGCTCCATTATAAGAATGTACACAAAGCTGCTCGTGAATAATGCTAATGGCTAGCTCTCTAGTGTGCTTTTCCTCATTTCACCTCTTGAAGACTCTTTTGTGGATTATGTGCTCATACACAAAATTGCATTACTATTTTTTTTTGTTTCCTAGCTAATATTCAGGAAAGCAGAAACTGACTTTTATCATTCACATTTGTTACCATGTCCATGGGAGGATGTAATAAATGGAAACAATGAATAGGATTATAGAACTGAAAAGAACTTGCAGATCAGGTAGTCCTAACCCATCATTTACAAATAGGAAAACTTTGATTAAGAAGTCAATGACTTGCCCATGGCAACAAGGCTAGTAAATTTATTCTGTGACTCCTTGTCCAGGACTCAGGCAGATGGTGGACTCAGGTATGCAATGACACTGTTCCACATTCTCTTCTCTCTGTTCCCATTGTTCTTCATTTTTCCCCATTTAAGATGATTAATCTGTGGATGCTCCCCTTTCCTCTATCAGAAAAGGACCTAAAATCATTCATAGTAAATGACTGGAAACAGCTTCCACTGTGACACATATCAAGGATATTTTCATTTTAGCAGGAATCAAACTGTTAAGCTAAAGGGATGGAACAATTCTGAAAATGACTAGTAGGCAGGGGAGGCAAGGGAAGAAACTAGGATCCTTCTTTGCATGCCTGACATCGCTCCATTTATTACACTCTTCCCTGAGTGTGCTGCCCAATATTAGGCATACTATGCTTAAAGAGTAATGCTATGAGATACTGTGGATAAGAAGACATTTCACTTAATGACCAAGGAAGTGTCAAAGAAATCTATAATGGAGCATCCATTTTCAGCTCACCTCCCAAGTGGGACATTGCTTTTCCCACAAAATAGATGTTTTAATGTTCTTTTTATCACCACAGTCCAGAAAACTGGAATCCTGAAGAGAAAATCCACCAAAGAGAATAAGACACTTTTAATATATAATAGAACTGTTGAGTAAGAGGAAGAAATGAAATGTGGCAGAAAATGCACAGATTCCAGACATAAAAGGCCTGAGTTCCTGAATGGTCACTTAACATTTTTAGCTTCAGTTTTCTCATCTGGCAATTAGGGCTGCTCAGCTTTGTCTTCTCTGTCTCACAGGCATGTTGTAAGAATGATATTAATTAAAGGATGAGAATAAAATGTGTGTGCATATATATACATACATATATTTGTGTGTATATATACATACATATATATGTGTGTGTGTGTATATAGGATATATATATATATATATATATATATATATATATATATATATATATAATATTTGTCCTGTTTTCTGAAGGCAGCTTTATAAGGGCTTTGTAATGTATATCTGAAATAATGCATTGTTTTTGTTAAGGTTGAATTTTGCTATCAAACAATGCAGAAACTGAAAACTGGAACCAACTATATGCTCAGAAAGAATGTAACATGTGACTTCCTATTACTATTGCTATTGAGTATTTCCATTGTCTAAGTTTCTAGTTTGGAAAGTTGTTAAGAAAAGCACAAATTGGTCATTATTGCCAGTTATAATTTCACCTACCTGTCTTCAAGTCCAGATGAGAATCAGGGGACTATAGCATTTTATAATTGAAAGGAAACTTTGCTAACTTCTGTCATTTACTACATGAGATACTGAGTGGTCGGCTGTCCTTCCTAAGGTCAATAATTATGTGTTGTTTTGGGTTCCCCCAGAAGCAAAGATGAGCACAGGAGAAAGTGGGGAAATAACAGGGAGGGTGGAAAGGCAATACAGAGTACATTGTCAAGGCAACTGGCACTGTGGGAGACAGGAGCTTAATTCTGCTGGGGAACCTCTAGGAGCCAGTGTAGATTATGTGCCTCAGAGTTATCCCACTTAGGGTGAGGGAGCTGGAGTTTTATAACCTTATTTTTTGAGCGTTGTTTCCAGAGACGATAATAGCTCAGCACTTGCAGCCTGCTGCACGGGTAGCTAGCTGAGCTCCAGTAGTACAAGAATGCTCTTAAACAAAGAGGTTCAAGTACTGGTAGACAGAAGTCAGGGCTCTGTGCACTAGGGTGGTAAGAGAGGAGACATGAGCAGGACACGGAGAATATCTGCTACACATGATGAAGTGGCTGAGCCCCCAGAACTTGAATCCAGGTCTTTAGATGCCCAGTCGAGGCACAATCCACTCTGACATGCTGCCTTCTGGTATACCTCATTCCTGCTGCCCACTAACCATATTAGGTTCTGTATTCAATTCTTGGAAGAAAGCAGAAAATATGTAAACAATTTCATAAAACAGAGTACTCTATAAAAAATATGGAGTGATTATTATGCAATGGTATTAGCACAGTGTTTTAAAGCATTTATTTTCAAGAGTGAAGTTAGGTCATTCTCACTGTTTGGGAATGTATAACTGAATTGCAATAAGCAAGTCTGTGGTTGCTTTATTGACTAAAGAGAGTATTTTTTTGATTCTTTAAAAGAATGTTGTGTCGCCCTAGCTGGTTTGGCTCAGGGGATAGAACATCAGCTTGTGGACTGAAGGGTCCCAGGTTCGATTCCAGTCAAGGGCATATGCCTGGTTTTCAGGCTCGATCCCCAGTGGGGGATGTGTAAGAGGCAGCTGATCAATGACTCTCTCTCATCATTGATCATTGCCGAGCTGGGGGGAGGGGGGGAGGCGGGGGGGGGGGAATGCTTGCGTCATCACCATGGTGATGATGCAGGCATTCCGCACTGCCCCAGCTGCTCCAGGCCTCTGGGCAGCTTGCGAAAGGCTGAAAGGCGACTCCAGCTGGAGTGAAGGCGGTGCAGGCAGTTAGGGGAAGGAAGGCCCATTTTTGCACGAATCTTCGTGCATCGGGCCTCTAAAAAAAAAAAATATATATATATATATACAATTACACACACACACACACACACACACACACACACACACATATATATATATATGTAATTGCTTACATTATTATGACTATGTAAAAATTGTTCACTGCTGTACCATGGAGGACAATTTGATTCAGGCTCTAAGACAGAAGGTAGAAGAAACAGTGGGAAAGGGGTTTATGGTAGTGGACTAGTCTTCTGGAAGATTTCCTCTCAAAACCATCTCCTAATCATCAGTCTCTGACACCTAAAGTCCCTTACTTCCTGGTATTATGCACTTCCTTTCTTCTTGATCTGCTTTGGCAAAATTAATGCACATGGGAAGGGTGACTGATGCATTGGTGCAGTAGTTCGTTAGTGTGAATTACATTCCCAGTAGACACAAAGTAGTAGTGCCAGAGTGAGAATGTAGTTACTGAAATGGAGGAAACACATGCAGAATTGAGAAGAAGGAAGATCAGAAAATAAATATTTTAAATTTGTGCTGATGTTGGGGGCAGCAGAAACTCAATGATAAGCACCAATCACTAAATAGAATTCACATGCCTGTCATAGAACTACACAACAATAAGCTCTTAGAGTTGGAAGCTTCTTATAGAGCAGGGGTGGGGAATGTCCAGCCCGAGGGCTGGCCCTGCCAAGGCATTAGGAATGAGTTAATTAAATGTTTGACCAAATATAGCAGGCCAATTTTTAAGTTGATAATTTTGTATGGTCCACCAATAATGTTATAAATATCCAAAAAGACCTGAGCAGAAAAAAATGTTCCCCACCCGTTATAGAGCATAGTGATTAAGGACCTCCTTCTACAGATGAGGAAACTGAGTCTTGAGGTAACCCTACACCATATAGCTGGTTGATGGCAGACTTGTTTCCAGAAACTAATTAATCATTCTCCCAGTCTGCTTCTGAATATTTGGTGCTGTTTCATGTACCCTTTCTTTAATGAATGCTATTAATTCTTCATGGGCAAAATCCATCCCTACTCACTGATCCCAGTAAAGCATACCCTTGCAGAGGACCCATACTCATTTCTAGTTTTCATTCTAAAAGGATTAAATATAGGCTGCCATATTTCAAACATTGCTCTTACAAAACTCTAGGTATAAGCCACTCTCTCCCACTACTAGCTGCAAATATTTAGCTAGCTACTTATTATTATCCAGACAATAAATGAATAGTTGCCAGAAAATAATGGTCTTCTCAGCATCCAAATGCTCAGCTTCCATCATCCAACAGTGATTTCTGTCCATCACTCTTGGTTTTCAACCCTGTAATTGCTCTCAAGCCATTTATTTAATGCCATGTAAATGTGTACATGATTGTCATCACATATTAATCTTTTGGATGGAATGGCATTAAGCTTTTAGGGGAAGTAAATGAGGTCTCTTAATTTGCTTTTATCTTGCTTCTTGCATTGTGCTTATTAAAATAACACATACTTATCAAGTTGGGACTTCTTTCTATAAATCAGTAATGATTTGTTAACCATTATGCATTTCTAATGCAGCATAATCCTTTCCCAGAACACTCATTCAAGTCTCTTCATGGTTTAAGATGAATCTTCTGATCTCTAAACTTTCTGATTTGCTTTTGACCTTTCCTTAATGTGATAAATTCTAGTCTTTCCCATAATGTATTGTTCTATCACAAAATGGTGTTGTGCTGTGGTCCCAGTTTTACAGCTCAGACAGCACATATGACCTCCTGTGGGGCAGAAAGAGGGATCAGGAAGCATAGGGAGAGGGGCTACACAGGAAATAACCACACCCCAGGTACTCAAGAAACCAATCAGCATACAGCCAAGATAAGTCAAGTTATAAAGTTGAGAAGCCTGGGGTCAAAGTGAGGAAGAAGGAATAGGCACTAATTTAAGAGGCTGTTTGCAGGCTGTGGTCTTACAGAGGTGGATGCAGATAGACCAGCAGTAAAGTGTGCCACTCTTATAAACCCATACCTCAAGGAGGAAAGGGGTGAATCAACAAAGGAATCTAGAATCCTGCCAGGAAAACCAGCAGGAACCAAAGCAGAGCTTTACACATCAAATGACAAGACCAGCAATTATCAAAGAAAAACAGCCCAAAGCCAAGATTCTTTTTTAAAAAATTATTTTTATTCTTGAAAGGGTTACAGACGTCCCCTTTAATTTCCTGATTGACCCCCCTCTACTCTGTTCCCACCCCATCCACATGCCTTCATCACACTATTGTCTGTGTCCATGGGTTATGTATATATGCATATAAGTTCTTCGGTTAATCTCTCCATGTCCTCCTCCCCTTCCCTCTGAAATACATCAGTCTGTTGCATGATTCTATGCCTCTGGTTCTATTTTGTTCATTAGTTAATTTTGTTAATTTTATTCCAATATGAGTGAGATCATGGGATATTTGACTTTCTCTGTCAGGCTTATTTCACTTAGCATGATACTCTCCAGGTCCCTTCATGCTGTCTAAAAGGGTAAGAGATCCTTCTTTTTTTATGGCTGAATAATATTCCATTGTATATATGTACTACAGTTTTTTTATCCATTCATATACTGATGGGCACTTCGTCTGTTTCCAGAGCTTAGCTATTATAAATTGTGCTGCTATGAACATAGGAGTGAATATTCTTTCTGACTCGTGTTTCAGGCTTCAAAGGATATATCCCTAGAAGTGGGATCATTGGGTCAAATGGAAGTTCCATTTTTAATTTTTTGAGGAAACTCGACAATGTTTTCAATAGTGGTTGTACCAGTCTGTATTTCCATCAGCAGTGTACTAGAGTTCCTTTTTCTCCACATCTGCACCAGCATTTGTTGTTTGTTGATTTATTGATGGTAGCCATTCTGGCAAGTGTGAGGTGCTACCTCATTGTCATTTTAATTTTCATCACTCTGATTATTAGTGACATTGAGCATTTTTTCATATGTCTCTTGGCCATGTGTATGTCCTCTTTGGAGAAGTGTCTATTCAGGTTTTCTGCCCATTTTTTATTAGATTGTTTGTTTTCCTTTTGTTGAGTTGTGTGAGTACTTTATATATTTTGGAAATTAACACCTTATCAGATGTATCCTTGACAAATATGTTCTCCCATACAATGGGTCCCCTTTTCATTTTGATGCTGGTTTCCTTTGCTGTGCAGAAGCTTTTTAGTTTGTTATAGTCACATTTGTTTATTTTTCCTTTGTTTCCCTTTCCCTATGTGATGTAGCTGTAAAAATCCTGCTACAAGAGATGTCTGAGATTTTACTGTCTACATTTTCTTCTAGGAATTTATGGTTTCACAACTTACATTTAAGTCTTTTATCCATTTTGAGTTTATTCTTGCATGTGGTGCAAGTTGTTGGTCTAGTTTCATTTTTTTGCATGTACCTGTCTAATTTTCCCAGCAACATTTATTGAAGAGACTGTCTGTCCTTCATTGTATGCTCCTGCCTCTATTGTGAAATATTAATTGAGCATAATGGCTTGGGAAGATCTCTGGGTTCTCTGTTCTTTTCCATTGATCTATATGCCTGTTCTTGTGCCAATACCAAGCTGTTTTGATCTCAGTGGCTCTGTTGTATAACTTGATATCCTGTATTGTAATTCCTCCAACTTTGTTCTTCTTTGTCAAAGTTGCTGCAGCTATTTGGGGTCCCTTTTGGTTCCATATAAATATTTGGAGTGTTCATTTTAGATTTGTGAAATATGCTGCTGGCATTTTAATAGGGATTACATTAAATCTATAAATTGCTTTGGGTAATATGGCCATTTTAATGATGTTGATTCTACCAATCCATGAACAGAGCATATTCTTCCACTTGTTTATACCTTTTTCTATCACTTTATTCTTCTTTTTTAAATCTTCACCTAAGGATATAAGGATATTTTTTCCAACGATTTTTCGACAGAGTGTAAATGAGAGAGGAGGGTGAGAGACAGAGACACATCAATTGGTTGCCTTTGACTGGGGCTTGGGATCAAACCTGCAACCGAGGTACATGCCCTTGACTGTGAATCGAATCCACAAACCTTTGGTCTATGGATCAGTGATCAAACCACTGAGCCAAACCAGCTAGGGTTCTATTTCTCTTTTCAATGTTCTATCCATTTCTGAGTACCGGTCTTTCACCTCCTTGGTTGAGTTTATACTTAAATACCTTAATTTTTTGTTGCAAAGGTATATGGGATTGTTTTTTTTTTTAGTTTTTCTTTCTGAGAGATCATTATTGATGTATAAAAATGCCATTTATTTCTGGGTGTTAATTTTGTACCTTGCTACACTGCTGAGTTCATTTATTAAATCTAGTGGTTTTATTGGTGGAGTCTTTAGGGTTTCCTACGTACAATATTATGTCATCTGCAAATAATAATTTTATTTCCTCCTTTGCAATTTGGATGCCCTTTATGTTTTATCCTTTCCTGATTGCTGTGGCTAAGACTCCCAGTACTGTGTTGAATAAGAGTGGTGAAATCAGATATCTCTGTCTTGTTCCTGTTCTTAGAGGAAATGGTTTCAGTTTTTGCCCATTGAATATGATGTTGGCTGTCGGTTTATCTTATATGGCCTTTATTATGTTCAGGTAGGATCCCTCTATTCCTACTTTGCTGAGAGTTTTTATCAAAAATGGGTATTGGATTTTGTTGAATGCTTTTTCTGTGTCTATTGATATGATCTTGTGTGTGATTTTTGTCTTTCAATTTGTTTACTTGATGTATAGCATTTATTGATTTGTGAATATTGTACCAGCATTGTATCCCTGGAATAAATCCACTTGGTCATGGTGTATGATCTTTTTAATGTATTGTTGGATTCAATTTGCTAAAACTTTGTTAAGGATTTTAGCATCTATGTTCATTAGGGATTTTGTCCTGTAATTCAATTTCTTTGCAGTGTCTCTTCCTCAGCTGGATGTCAGTTGGTAATTCCCGGTGAATAATCCCCATTTAGTTGTATTTCCAGTCTGTTCTGGGAGAAGGTGCAAGAAGGGTCTGCCTATTTGACCATCATGAGAACTTTCCTGAAACCAAGATTCTTTAATCTTGATCCAAGGTCAGAGTGGGACACAAGGTTGAAAACCATAGGGCTTCCAAACTCATGATCTGGAATCCTTAATTTGCCCCTGACCTGAGAATATTTTACTTTCCACCTCTACATGCTAGGGCTTGACTGAGCCTATAGATCAGGGTTAGGAAGCTTTAACTATGAGATCTGGATGACTGCTGAAAAGAGAATAGGACTGGCTGGATTATGAGCTGTAAAAGGATTCTCAGCCAGATGCTCTTTAACCTCCCTCAATGTATTCTTTAACATTCATGGAGGTAATTCATCTAGATTCAATGGTTTATTGGTCCCTAATGGTCCCATAGGGTTAACTATCTCCTCTGGGGTAAATAAAAAGCCTTTAATATCCTTTGCAGAAGAGAAAGTGAGTCTGAAGTCCCAGGTGTGACCTTTAGTTTCTCTCTCTCTCTCTCTCTCTCTCTCTCTCTCTCTCTCTCTCTCTCTCTCTCTCTCTCCTTCCTTTTCTTCCTTCCTTCTCCACCTCCTCCTCCTTTTTCGAAATTCTATAGCAAAAATTCTCAAAGGCACTACCTCTCTGTATTAGCAACTTTGGATTTTATGATCTCCCAGTAGCAATGAAATTCTTTATTTGAAGACTTCTGAAAAGAATTTTGTATAAGGTGTATTCTCGAGAAAGTGCTATTAATATTTTATTATTTCATTTCTACCTCCCTTTGCTTGATACTTAGTAAAATATCTAGACTGTTTAAGGTAGGAGAACTCAGAGATTAAAAGGTTTCATTAGAGATTTTAGCTTTTTGTGGGTCAAGGAACACTTCCAGAACCTGGTCCTTTTCAGAAGCTTCAAGGTATCCCTAATAACTGTCCATGGGCATCATGTTGAGGATCGCTGTCTGGGTCAAACATGTCGAATGTAGATGGTGAAGCTGGGATCCAGAAAGTTTGAATGGTTTGAAAACCTTGAACTCTACAGTTGGTGAGCTTCTCCCTCTCTGGGGCTCCTATGTTACCCTGGGCATAGCCCTATCTCTATTCTACCTCATGGTATTGGCCCTTTCCCTCACTAGACAGTGAGCATCTTGAGACCAAAATCCACATCTCAATATTTGTCCTGCTGCTTATTTTTATAGCTCTAGCACATACAAGGCCTGGCACACAGAAGGCTCTGAAAGTGTTTGATATTTTATTATTTCATTTCTACCTCCCTTTGCTTGATACTTAGTAAAATATCTATAGACTGTTTGAGGATCAAGTCCATATTCAATGATCCATAAATGAAAACTCAAAGGGTTGGACTTTCTGACCATTGGGAGTTATTACTTCTTTGTGTTGCCACCATCATAGGCAGGTCTGGGGTCCCTTCTGGATCCTTACTTTCTAAAAAACTTAATACAAGTTACTTAACATTCTGATTTTCAGTCTCTTCATCTTATAAGTAGGGATACTAGCATGTACTTGCATTACTGCCATGAAAACAAATTAATATTGCATGAAAAGCCCTAGACACATGCCGATTGCCTTTCTTACAACCTAGCAATTAAAATTTGGATGTAGTGTATATAAGAGAGACCACTATATGGTCTGAGAGCCCAAGCTTCAAGGCCCCGTGGAAATAAACAGCACTGAGATTAGAGATAAATAGAAAGAAAATCTATCTTCCAAATGACTCTTGCAGGTTTCTGAGACAAGCATCAAAATCAGGCTAACATTAGAATTGGTTCTCAGAGGCTCTATCTTGCATCCCCTAACCTTTCTGTTGGCCAGAGTCCTCCTTGAGCTTTTCGTCACGACTGTCTCTGTATTTGTCCTGCTGCTTATAATCCTCACCTCACTGATGTAAGCAGAAGAAAAAACAACAAAAGCAGCTGACATTTACGTAGTATTCAAAAAGTTTTCTATCAAACTCTCTTTTTTTAAAAGGCATCCTCTAACAAGCAGCCAGGAAATGAGGCAGCAAGAATAGCTATTACGATAGCTATGTGGGAGAAGATAGCTTCTCTCACCCGTTCTCATCATATTAATTGATTCAAATGATAGCTTTTGCTCCCTATATCATTCACCACAGACCTGGTGACTGGGAATGCTGAAATAGTGGCAGCCAATCAGATACCTCTGTCTGTGGACTTCAGCAACTGTGACTCATCACCAGCCAATTAAATGCCTCCAGTCCGGGGAAACTCTGCTCACCAGGGTAGAAACAAGCTCTGCACGCTGCTGACCTTTACATCAGCAACTCATGTTTCTGATAACGGTGGTGAAAGGCCAGCACTGGCCTGGGAGCCCCACCCTGCCACATGAAAAGAATGACTTTGCTTTGCTTTTGTGCAAGGGGGTTCAGGTTTTTGATGCTGTTTGTGCTTCAATCTCTTTGCCTCAGAGGCAGCTCTGAGCTCTGTTTCAGAAATCCTAATTGCTCTTTGCGGGGTAGGTTTGTTGCCTGCCTTTTTCTCTGGGGAGTCCGCAGCTATGGCACAGCGTTCAAAGCTGGGACTCACTGTGCCTTTTAAGAGAGGTTTTTCTGCTCATCCCATTAGAGATTGCACCACCCCCATCAACTCTGTGGCCTGGTTTGAACAAGGTAACTGAGACTTCTGTCTAAAGCGCTGCTATCTTGCCCATTGTCCTAACATCTGTGGCTCTAAGCCGCACTCCAGTATTGTCTGCTTTTCTCTGACACTCTCTCTCGCGCGCGTGTGTGTGTGTGTGTGTGTGTGTGTGTGTGTGTATGAGAGAGACAGAGAGAGAGAAACTGACTCCAACTCTAAACCATCTGCATTTATTTTCTGACCAGAGAATAAAAAACCAGACCTCTTACTGCAGAATTTAATTCCTCCCGAGTTTTTTATTTTTATTTTTAATATCTACTTCTTGATCTAGAGCTCCTTTTTCAGCAGCCATGCATTTGGGAGTCCTAAAGTAATGTAGAATATTCAAAGACAAGCATGGTTCACAGAATCCTAAAAGCTTTTACCGATGTCATGAAACCTGCCTCATCTTAAACATTTCACATTCAAAGGAATCCAGATCAAACTCATATAACTTGCAGGAAAATTCCTTCAGTTGCAGTGTTTTATAATGTCTTCCAATGTAGCCCCCTCTCACCATCATAATAATCAGGCCCGTAACCATGAGAAAAAGAGGACAAAGGCTATATTATATCTTCTATACTTGTTTTATATCCTCCAAAGAATATGCAGGTCCTCAAGCAAACTTACTGGTTTAATATAACATTAATGGCCTTTGCCCTATAAATCAGGTTCTCTAGAGAAACAGAACCAATAGGTTGTGTATATGTGTGTAATTTTTAAAAAGGAATTGGCTCATGCAGTTATGGTGATTGGCAAGTCCAAAATCTGATGATGGAGGTTGGCAGACTGGAGGCCCAAGACAAGCCAATGTTGTAGTTTAAGTTGAAAGACTGCTGCTTCAGAATTTTCTCTTGTTTCATGAACGTCAGTTCTTTGTTCTAGCCAGGCCTTCATCTGATTGAATGAAGCCCACCCACATTAGGAGAGCAATTTGCTTCACTCAAAAGACAATGATCTAAATGTTAATCTCATCCAAAAACACTCTCACAGAAACATCCAGAATAATATTTGACCTCATATCTGGGTACTATGGCCCAACCAAGTTGACACAAAATTAACCATAACAGTCAATAATTTGAAATTTTTCATAAATGAGGAACTAGCCTAGTCTCATATATCTAGATATTCCACATAGTTTTCCCTTATTAGGCTTATATCCTTGTGGATTGGAAAATAGGAAAACAGGGAACAATGAAATGAAGCAAAAGAATGATAGGGAATCGAGGTAGGCATCAGTTTTTCATTTTAAAACACCTTAAAATACAACTTGTGCAATAATTTTATGTTTCTGAAAGTGTGATGATTCAAGGTAGTGTGTGGACAAGCATTTTAAATTATTGCTTATTATTTTAAGGGATAGTAAAAATATAAACAGCATGTCAAAACTGTGTCAATAGATATTATTTCTTAGGATGAGGCTATGTATTAAAAAGTATCCATTAATATAAAATTTTGTAAATTATAGTACAAGAGTGACAAAAAGCAAACATTCTACTGAACATTCAAAGATGAATTAAAACCAATTCTTCTCAAACTCTTACAAAAATAGGAGGAAACACTTCCAAAATCATTTTGTAAGGCCACCATTACCTTGATACTAAAACTAGACAAAAATGGCACAAGAAAATTATAGGCCAATATCCCTCATTAACATAAATTGAAAAATCCTCAACAAAATATTAGCAAGCCAAATTCAACAATACAGTGAAAGGATCATATATCATGATCAAGTGGGATTTATTCTTAGGATGCAAGAATGGTTCAACATCTGCAAATTAATTGATGTGACACATTCTATTAACAAAACAAATAATAAAAGTCACATGTCCATCTCAATAGATGCAGAAAAAGCATTTGGCAAAACTCAACACTCATTTGTGACAAAAACTCCCAAAAATGTAGGTATAGAGGGAAAGTACCTCAATGTAATAAAGGCCATATATGACGAGCCCGCAGATAACATCATATTCAATGGTGAAAGCTCAAAGCTTTCCCTCTAACATCAACATGATATAGGAAGCCATAGCCAGAGCATTTAGGCAAGAAGAATAAAAGGCATCTGAATTCAAAAGGATAAGTTAAACTGTCACTATTTGCAGATGACATGATATTATATATTATATATAGAAAACCCTAAAGAGTCGACTGAAAACCAAAGCTGCAGGATATAAAATACATATAAAAAATCCTTTTTTATCTCTATACACTAATAATGAACTGTCAATAAGATAAGATAACAAAGCCATTTACAATTTTAATCAAAAAGAATAAAATATCTGGAAATAAATTGAAACAAGATGGAAGATTTGTACATTGAAAACCGACATTAATACAGCAGGAAGTCCGGGGAGGGTTGGGTGGGGGGGGGGTAAGATATCAACAGAAGGACTTGTATGCATGCATATAAGCATAACCAATGGACACAAGACACTAGGGGGTAGGGGAGGCCAGGGGAAGGTCAAGGGGAGAAAAAAAAAAAGGAGACATATGTAGTACTCTTTGTAATACTTTAAGCAATAAAACAAAATTTTTAAAAAACAAACATGAATGAAAGAAATTGAAGACACAAGTAAATGGAAAGATATTTTATACTCATAGATTGAAATAATTAATATTGTTAAAATGCCCGTACTACGCAAAGGAATCTACTCCCAATCATAATTTAAATCGAACTCTTCATAGAAATTTAAAAAAATCCTAAAATTCATATGGAACCACAAAAGACCATGAACAGCCACTGCAATCTAGAGAAAGTAAAGCTGTAGGCATCATGCTTCTTGATTTCAAATTATATCACAAAGCTATAGCAATCAAAGTATCACAAAGGGAATGTGGTCAGTAATATTGCAATAAGTATGTGTAGTGTTAGTTGGGTACTGGAAATATTGGGGGAAACACTTTGTAAAGTATATGATTGCCTAACCACTATGCTGTGTACCTGAAACTAATACAAAATACTGACTGCAAACTTTGATTGAAAAAAAAAAAATAGCCCGGCCAGCGTGGCTCAGTGGTTGAGGGTCGACCTATGAACCAGAAGGTCATGGTTTGATTCCCCGTCAGGGCATACACCTGGGTTGCAGGCTCAATCCCCAGTGTGGAGTGTGCAGGAGGCAGCTGATCAATGATTCTCTCTCATCATTGATGTTTCTATCTCTCCCTTCCTCTCTGAAATCAATACAATTATATTTTAAAAAATAAAACAGTATGGTATTGTCATAAAAACAGACATGTAGATCATTGGAACAGAATTGAGAGCCCAGAAACAAACGTATATGGTTAATTTATGATAAATGAGTCAATAATATAGGATGGATAAAGGACAGTCTTTTCAATAAATGATGTTGGGGAAACTGGACACCCACATGCAAACAAAAGTAGATCACCATCTTACTCAACACATAAAAATGGACTCAAAATGAATTAAAAACTTGAATGTAAGACCTGAAACCATAAAACTAGAATAGAACAGGTAGTAAGCTCCTTCAAATTGGTCTTGGCAATTTTTTTTTGATATGATACTGAAAGCAAAGGCAGCACAAGCAAAAATAAGTAAGTGGTTCTTGACCCTGGCTGCACATTCAAATCATTTACACAGCTTTTCAAAAGTGCCAAAGCCTAAGCACCACCCCACAGAAATGAAATGAACATTTGTCATGGAAAGGACCAATGTATCAGTGAAATATCTCCCAGGTGATGCCAATCTATAGCCTGGGGTGAGAATCAGAGACCTAAACATAACTAATCAGAGACCTAAACCATAACATAACTAAAATATAACCTTTAGTATTTTCCAGAAAGAGCTAAACAACATCACTTCTGGGAACTCACAGACTCATTTCCTAGACCTCCCAATGTCAAACTACATGGCTTTTCAGGCGCACTAATATTGAAATATAAATACCTAGGAAAGGAGTCTAGTACATTATTAATTAGAAGTGAAAATAAAAAACACACACATTTTTTAGAAATAAGTAACATTCCTGGAAAGTGGAGGCAGACACAGTTGTGTGACTTCATCTAATATTTTTGAGCCTTAAACAGAAAAAAAACAAAACACAATTGGAGCAATGGCTTTTGTTTTATTTGTTTTTGACTGCAGACATGACTTGTACCCAGCCTGGCTGTAGGCCCTTCTCCAAGCACTCCTCTCTTTGGGCACTTCAGGCAGTTGTCAGATAACCAACTCCAGCTTTTCCATAAGCTGTGGTTGTAGAAACAGGGACTTACCTTCCCTGATTCAAGAGTTCTTGAAATCACTCATGCCATGGGTACCTGAAGCTTTGCTTTACACATTTTCCTTTCCTATCTTTGCACTTCAGTGGTTCCGTTCAACTGCTCCTCGATGTCTCTCTTTACCCAGGCCTCATTCAGATTCACTTGGAGGTTCATGCTGTCAGCCTCCTGGCTTGCCTGCCTATTTCTCTAGCTTTTCTCCCTCCCAGCTCATTCTGACATGCTTTACCTTGTCTCAAAATGGTAAGTAGTTTTCTACAGACCTTTCAGACAGATCAGAGTTTAGGTTTCATTTTTTTTTTCCAGTCTCAAACTAGCACTTTTCTCTCCTATGTACACCTGATTATATTTTCCAGCTTCCCTCTGAGTAAGCCCCATGCTCATCTTCAATCTATAGGAATCTGTCTAGCAATTGATAGCGACATCTGGGGAAGAAACATCTTAATTGCTTTCCATTATTTGCATAAATCTTCCATAAAATACAAAATGGGTTTTTAACCTTACTAATGAATAAACATGTTAGCGCATACAGGTGAAGTGTTAATTGCTTTTCTCAGTTAACATTTTGAATGACAGCCTGATACAGGTGAGCTGTCAAATTTGGGTGTGTCTCTGAGATTTGGCTTCTTTACCCATTCAATCCCTCATTTTCCAAATGATCTAACTTGTCACAACAGCAGCTTTGAGAATTTTCATTCTTAAGGACAGAATATTTTTCCACAGAGTTGAGTTAAATTTATTCAAGAATTTGAATAAGTCAAACATCTATCTTTGCTCATTCAATCCAGCATGGACAGATACTAAGGTCTTTGTTAATGGCTCAAGGATTGTTAAAGGGTATAACATTACTCATTGTATCTTTTCTAGCAGGAAATGTATACAAACACACAAAAACACACAAATTCCAAGTAGCTGTTAATTAAATAATTATATAATTCGACTTTGATGTATTCTTTATTGTACGCATTTCTTTAAGATGACATTAAACTAATTAATGATCTCAGGACACACACAAACTGATAGTGAAGGAAAGCAACCTGAAGTATAATGAAGGATAAATGAGATTTTGGAGGATCATCCACAAAGAAGCTTAGTTATATAGAGATAATGGAAAGTTGATAGTAGTTGGTACAATTACATATTTAGAACATGTGAAAAACATGGTGACTGCCATGCCCTTATAATTGTAAATCTCAGAGTTGGAAATAGAACATTAATACTTTTGTGTTTATTAGCCAGAACTGGTTACATTATTCTAGGGGCAATGTGCCCACATCTCTCATCTCACATATTTTAGTGGTCATGC
This sequence comes from Myotis myotis, assembly GCF_014108235.1. NCBI lineage: Eukaryota > Metazoa > Chordata > Mammalia > Chiroptera > Vespertilionidae > Myotis > Myotis myotis. The sequence goes on along the minus strand of NW_023416346.1, from coordinate 119,175,485 downwards.
TGCATCATACTGTACTTGAAGTAAACCAAAATGAATCAAATGTTTCTTCACTTGTACTTCTCCCTAAGCTAATTTTCTTCCATCCTGGTTTTTAAAAATATATTTTTATAGATTTCGGAGAGGAAGGGAGAGGGAGAGAGAGAGATAGAAAAATCAATGATGAGAGAGAAACATTGAGTGGCTGCCTCCTGCTTGACCCCTACTGGGGATCAAGCCCAAAACCTAGGCATGTGCCCTGACCTGGAATTGAACCCTGACCTCTTGATTTGTAGGTTGATGCTCAACCATTGAGCCACAGCCACTGGGCTCCATCTTGTTTTTGTGCAGTTGATTGCATGGTCCCTGGTGCAATCTTTCCTTTATTCCTAACAAGTATCATTATTAACCTCTAGGGGGAGTTCTTTTACTCCCTTGCTATTCAACATGTGGTCTGAGAACCACAGCATTAGCATTTACTGGGCACTTGGTAGAAAAACCAAGAATATCTGGACCCACCCCAGTCAACAGAATCAAAATTTGCATTTTAGTAAGTTCCCCAGTTAACTTATTTTCATATTAAAGTTGGAGAAACACCTTCACTACACTACCCCTTTTTTTTCCTTTTTCAACTCTCCCTCAAGCGAGGACTACATGAGCGAACAGCATTTGATTGCCTATTCCATTAGTAGATAGATTTTTTTCAATACAAAAAGCAAAATAAGTGAAGAGTAACATCCCATATGATAATAATCTCTTCTTATGCACTTCCTTCAATGGCACAGGAGATAAGATAGCTTAGCTATATGACAATTAGATTCTGAGTTTCAGACATATTTCTTCCATTATCTTTCTATATAATGTTGGACATAGGCACTTTGCTGTGTTCCTGTGACAGACAAAAAATGAAATGGAGAGATTTAGTTTATGAAGTAAATTTATGTTGATATATATATATATATATATATATATATGTGTATATATATATATATATATATGGCATAATGGTTAAGAGCATGAACTATGAAGAAAGACTCTTGGAATCATTAATTAATTAGCTGCGTGACTTTAGGCAAATTGCTTCACCATTATACGTGTAATGGGGCTAATATTAATAGTACCTACTTCATGGGTCTATTATAAGAATAAAGGATTTGATGTATAAAATGTATAGAATCAGTGCACAGCACGTGATAATTACTTAAATTATATAACATGATTCCTATTATGGGGCATGAGGAAACCTCTATTTCCAAGAGTGGAAATAAAAAATCGAAAAACTAAAACCCTCTTAGGAAACCTCCATGTTCATTTGGAAGCCAGGTGGTCTCAGGAACTGGAATAATGATAGGCATGTATTTTAAAAATTGAGAAGATTTTAGGGAAACTCCCAAGATGTAAGAGCAGAGATCCTATGGGTGATATCACAAATTATTATGATGCCAACTGATTAGAGACAATATATCAAATCAAGGGTTATAAACCATGGTTTAAGTCATATCAGACTACATTAATGTTAAATGTGTATAGCATAGGGCTCAGCTTAAATTTATAATATATTTTTCTCCATATAGAATGGATTAGATTTGTTGCACCCCAAGATGACCAACCATAATCTAAATCCTGAGCAACCAGCTTGAAAGTGTACATTGAAGGTCAACTGCAGAATGAAAGCATATCTACCCCCATTACTGAAAATGTTAACAGAGTGCATGTCTCAGTGGTTGTGTGTTGTATATCAATCACACCTATTCTCATACTCTTGGACTCTGCCAACAATAGATGGCACTTTAAAACTACAAGGCAAGAAGGAAATACATTTGGAAGAGAAAACATATTCACCCTGCTCCCCGGAGGATACCCATCATCCAAACTTTAAACTCTGTATCCATCCTCCAGAGAGGCAGCAGCAAGCTGCTTATGAGGAAAGACAACCTACATACCAATGGCACAAAACATGGACCATTTGCAATGCTGAATGTTTCTGTTTTCATAAAGAATGATGACCCACTCTTCCCAATTTTGATTGCAGTTGTAATCTGATCAACTCAATTCTTTGAGTTCAGTGTTAGCAGACTACTTTGTGAATCCATCTCCGGGCCAGAATTTCTCAAAGCCAAAAAGAAAACCATAATAGCACAAAAACCTAAGCCCATCCTATATATTCAGAAAACAAAATGTCCAGTGGTTTTCAAGCCAAAATTGTTAGTGACATAGTTTCCAACAGCTTAGAGGCATAACCAAGAGTATCCAGAATCCTCAAGAAGTCCCCAAAGGAAGTTAACCATTTCCTTCGCTCATAACTGAGCTCACTGTGGGCTCATAATACTCAGTCATCTGTTCCCTATTCAATTTACTTCTCCAGCTTGTGACATCATTTGTAAATTGAAATGAATCAAATGCTCTCTAAACTCTTTGCTTCAATAGAAAACCAACAGAATCATAGTTGGAGTGAACATTGTGTAGCACCAGCTGCTGTAAGCACTGTCAGAATATAGCCTTCTAGTCTCAGCCCATTCAGGATTGCCTCAGTTTCAGAGAGATGTCTCATACCACATTCCTTCTAGTTGTAGCAATGGTGTTCTGGTACATATTTAAGAACCGACTCTCCAATAAAACAAACAAACCCTGATTTGTAACTTTTGCTAATTTATATTATGTAAATTCTCCATGGCTGATTTCAAGTTACCAATGATGTGATTGAATTCACTGAATGCAGAGCTGGGAATATACACAATCAGCTCATGGATGCCAGGATGAGCTAACTTCAGTACACCACTGCATGGTGGCCCATATCCAAAGACTGATTATGTGAGGGAAGGAAGGCCTGGCTAATGCAGGACAACTCAGAAGGGACTTTCCTGGGGTTGGCTGAGACTGTTGTCAGGCTGGCACAATAGCTCAACATTTCCATCTACCCAATTCTGCTTCTTTCGCCACTCTCCCCTCCACAGGGATACTGCGGAGTGTCCATGAGGACACTCCTTAATAAGTAACCTGTATGCTACATTGTGTCTGCTTCCTAGGGAACCCAACTTGCGACAATCATTTCTTTCTTGCAACAATCATTTTCTTCATCTCCATGTATACTTCCATAGATTTTCTTCTGCTTTAAAGAAGAAACCTCACATGCTTTTAAATTTTTGTAAAACCGAGAATCTAATTTAAATATTAGCAAGGCATCAGATTCATACAGAAGACAATTGCAATTACAATTACAGATATTTCAAAGCTCATAGACATCTTCCTAGGACACACAACATTCTCTAAATTCTGAGTGTCTTTTAAGACTCCTGAGTCAGAAATAACATTTATAGGATCCCGTTATAATGCAAAATACTGTCTGCCTTTCTGCAACTGCCGGCAAAAAGGAAATATTTCCTCCTTCCCCTTGTGATAAAATTTATTTCATGAGCAGTTGGAAGGGTGTGCTATGTCAAGGCCGACCACTGGAATTACATAAACGAACACCATGGAGAAAACTATCAGGCCGAAGTAGCCCAAAGCTTGCAATATGACAAGAAAGAGCAGTCAAAGAATGTTAGCCAGCAGTCAGTGGCACGTGTACTCTCCACCTACACTGGTCCTGTTCACAAGACTCTTTTGAACCTGGTGCCCATTCCCACTATGCCTGTGTCATCTTTGAGAGCAAAGATCACTCCCTTCCCAGGAAACATTCTGAGATTGTCAAAGGGCACCTCTACTTAGGCTTACCCTATAGCCACTTGAATTTCCATGCCGCTCTTGAGTGCACAAGAACACTGAACACACTCCAAATCTCTATACACAGCTCACAATCACTTCTATTATGGTGGGTTGCTGCCTCACTGGGACTCATGAGGTGGAAGTATAACCAGATTCATTCATTCTCTTAGGTTTCTTTAAAATCCACTTATCCTCTATGCCATTCATTCACGCTATTATAAATGGGGCTCTCATCAGAACATGCGGCCATAAAGTGGCACACGAGAAAGAAAGTTGGAGAACTAGATAAGCTCAGAAGGTACCTATGTAATTTGAGGTATCCCCTAAAATCTTGTTTGCAATGATTATTAATATTTGTAGGGGACCCAATGGGTGTCTAGATATCAGCCATGGAGACTGTCCTCTAGAAATTGATGTCCTTAAGGAACATCTCAGATATATGGGGATATTCAGGCACATACAATAACTTTGTTATTTACTCTGTCAGCATGTGGGTGTGTAAGAAATGTTTATAAAACTAAGGTTGCCTGGCCAATGTGGCTCAGTGGATGAGTGGCGACCTATGAAACAGGAGGTCACAGTTTGCTTCCTGATCAGGGCACATGTCCGGATTGCAGGCTCGATCCCCAGTAGGGGGCATGCAGGAGGTAGCCGATCAATGATTCTCTCTCATCATTGATGTTTCCATCTCTCTCTCCCTCTCCCTTCCTCTCTGAAATCAATAAAAATATATTTAAATATAAATCTGTATATATTTAAATATAAGTCTGTTTATATTTAAATATTACGTATATATTTAACAGACTTATATTTAAATATATACAGATTTATGTTTAAATATATTTATGTACATATATGCTAAGATTTAAAAACTCAGGGGGTGAGGGCAGCAGGGGCCAATCACAATAACAATTCAAACTGTTGGACTGATTGCAGTACCCTGCCCCTCAGCTCCAAGCTTAATTGCCACTTTCTTCATGATTTCCCCAGCTAGTAGTTATTCATTTCCTTTGAAAATGAACTTCATTCTATATTTGTCCTTCTTTTAAGACAGGCAAGTTCCTACCATACACAATATTTATGAGTTTTCATTGTTTTGCCCTTACTCAGTGAAAAGTCTTCCAAAGGCAGGATCCATATCTGATTCTGTCAGTCCCCTCACCTAATATCTTGCCCCTTATATGTAATCAGTGTATATCTGTGAAGAAATGAAACAATGACAGTAGTAATTTGGGTCTGATAGCAATGCAGCTTTCAGGAATAGCAGGCAGAGGGGACCTCATAACTAGGGTCAAAGCACTTTTCTGCTGTGAGATAGAAGCATTGGAATTCAGTGCCTCATCATTGTATTCAAGTGGAATTGTCCATTAAAAATGAATCATGCAAATACTGAAGTACTACATCAGAGTGAGTTTTATATTTTTGACATAAATTAATTTATTGACCTAGTTAATGATGACAGAAAACTCAAAGGAGCACTTGCACACTATATAAATTGATAAAGAATGCATTTGATTTCATGATTATCCATTTTCAAAAAGGAAATGGATCACACTACTAATGATGGCAATAGCAACCAGTGGCCATCTGTCTTGAGCACCTGAAAAGTGGTAGCAAATTTACATATTAATTTATTAGCTATCAGGAAAATGTTATAGTAGTTTATCTGTAAATATAAACATTACCTTATAGATGAGATGGCCTAGGTTTATAAAGAGAAGAGTTTGCCAGAGAAAGTGAGTCTGGATTACTAATAAAGTGCTCTTTTGTTGCCCTTTCTCTAGATTGGTGTTTGCCTAAGTATGGGGCAAAGGGGCTACATTGTATTTGGCAGTTGCAATACAATTCCTACAGAAACTCTCCAGTTCCTACACACACTTCCATTTCACCTCAAATAAGTTGCTTAATTGGATTCTACACACACACACACAAATCAGACACAGCAGGGCTACATGTGGCTATCTGAGAGATATGAGGCTATATAACACAGTACGTATGCTTGTATTTTATTTAGATCAAAACTAATCGATTAAGTTGCATTCAGCTTATAAACCTGAGTATATCCATAGTAATATAATAGCTAATAGAAAAGGTGACAATTCTCCCAGGTACAATTAACATACCATGTTATTAACTGTCTTAATACCACTTTTCTAATTATCCTTTATTCTATGCATGGTTTGACTATTCTTTGTTTCTCTACAGCCTTGGCCCCGTGGATCCTGCTTATTCTGTGCTGCTTTTTTAAATGTTAGTTATTATCACTGATTTCACACACTTCTATTTTTTTCTTGATACTAAAGCAGTTCTTCCTTTTCTTTTCCCTTGGCCAATTCTGTCTCCTAATATCAAAAACATTTTCGAAGCACCCTGATTCTCTCTATCTTCCTGCAATAGCCTCAGGAAGCTGATCATGACACAAATAATGTGTTGAGTCACTGTGGAAGTTCAATGAGGTACAGTGCATGTGACTAGTACTGAGGCATTTAACAAATGTTAATCTCCCCTCCCACACCCTCATTTTCCTGTTATATAAGTTATAGTTATTATTACAGTATCTGGCCCTGGCTAATCTCACCTCACTCCTTCAGAACAAAATTCTTCAGGTAAACAAATCATTCCTGTTGCACTGGGTGTATCCATCAAACAGAGCAAGACCTAAAACCATCAGTTTTGCAATGTTTTTGCATAATTTCCACAATGCTCTATAGTCCATATATAATTTTCTTATGTAATTTTCATCTGCACCTCATAGCAACATTCTGAGGTAGATAATAATGGCAAGAGAAATTGAGGCATAAATATATTAATGGCTTGTTAAGGTCACCCATGCCATTAATGGAAGAGCTGGTATATACTGTTTTCCTGTTTTTCAACTGTTCTTTCCACTAGACTGTGATGTTTCCCAAAGACGTGTTTGCAAACAACCATTGAAAATTAAAGTACACATAATACATACAAAAGCACCTAACTTGCAAAGTCTATATTGGGCATGGGGATCTCTGTTCTCAGCTGGAAAGACTCCATTTAGTAAAAGACTGGCATGGACTTTAGTGTAAACCTAATTTTAAAAAACAATATATCTAAATAGTTCTCAGTCAGAAACAACCAGGCAACAGCCCACTTGACCCAGAGCCAATTTTTTAGAGCCAATTTTTCCCCAACCACAGCAAGGCAGGAGAGAGGAGCCATAATTATTTCTATGAGATAATCCTACCACCTCAGGTCTGCTAAGGTGCAAGTGAATGCACTTAATTGCTCAGCTGTGTATTTGCTTGAATGTAATCAACCACTTACTGAGAGTTGCTGTCTAACTATTAGGATATTGGCATAAGAAGAGCTAAATAAATTAGAGAGATTCATTCTTTATAAAGCTGCCTTTTGGAAGGAAAGTGTCTTCTGTGTTCCGAGCCAGAGGAAATTGGAAGGGAATGAGGTTGGAAGTCAGGCTACAGTCATAACAAAACGCTTACTCCTCAGGGGCACTGCCTGTTCCCTGTTAACACAGAGCATGGTCCAAAGTCGTTGACCTTTGGGGACTGCTCATCTGTCATTCTGGAGCAATGGTCAGTTGATCAAATGTACCTATTACCTACGGAGCCAGCACCAGCGTGAAATGAGATTTGTTTGATGAGCAAGGAGGACAGAGGCTTGCTTTTATAGCATGAACAACATCTGTTCCTTCAAGCATGAAGACGACAAGGGGAGGAGATGACCAGACAAGGCAGAAAAATAAACATCACGGATGTTTGGTCTGGGGGGTAATTATGTTGATACCTGGAGGATTATCTTCTGTCCAGAAGGCCTCATGCAGTGCAGCTTGACCACACTCTGCTCAAGGGCTTTAGCTAAGAGAAAAGCTTGAAACCCAGGGGTTGCTTCAGTGAAAGTTCCATGGGGCTCATTGAAAAAATAATAAAAGAATAATTATGCATTTTTCCCCAAGAAGAGACCTTTCTGAGGCAAGATTGGAAGAGAGGTCACCGCAGATAATAGTCATGTTTAAAGGAGAGTCTCTAAATGTGAAATGATGGGTCTTCTAAGATTAAAGGACCCCCTGCTGAGGTTTTATTCTTGGATCTTAAGTGACTCTTTAATATGTTGATGGTTCTATCAAATGCCACCTTCTTTCACCTATTGTCCTAGACTCCAGCTCCTCTCTATTTATTAGACCTTATCCAGGACTCCAGAATTCTAGGTGCTGATTCGTTGGCTATCTGCTTGCTTGTGTGCTTGACTGCTTATTGGCTTATTTGCTTGCTTGCATATTTGCATTTAGAATTAGATCTACTTAAAACCTCATCATTTGTATGTATCATAATACATAGCAAGAACACATCTTTTGCTCAACAATGTGCTGGTCCCTTTGGCTTTTGTAGTAAAATTACATTCTTTCAAGCTTGGCCTTCAAAGTTCTCTATTCATGTGCTCACATCCTCTTCTCTTCAGTCTAATCACTTGTTGTTTCCTGATCTGTTTTAGCCAAGAAACTCAACTCTGTGTTCCTTGCTATTTTCCACCCTCAAGCAGCAACACCTATAATTTGTGGGGCACAGTAGAAAATGAAAATGTGGGAGCTCTTGTTTAAAAAGCAGGACAGAAACCGGTTTGGCTCAGTGGATAGAGCGTCGACCTGCGGACTGAAAGGTCCCAGGTTCGATTCCGGTCAAGGGCATGTACCTGGGTTGCGGGCATATCCCCAGTAGGAGATGTGCAGGAGGCAGCTGATCGATGTTTCTCTCTCATCGATGTTTCTAACTCTCTATCTCTCTCCCTTCCTCTCTGTAAAAAATAAATAAAATATATTTAAAAAAAAAATAAATAAAAAGCAGGACAAAAGTGCCTTGAAAGGCACTAAAATGTAGTATTTCCTTTCTTCTATGGTCTCACTCTCAAATGTGTCATGATGTTTTTAATTGGCTATTTAATGTTATTCTGAGTACAGCAAAATTAAACATTTTAATCATTAACCTGTATTTTTACTATTCATTCTTCTGTTGTGCAATGAGAGTCTTAAATGCAGATATAGGAACACTTAACTTGTTTACAGAATCACTGAAATGACATAATTCATCTTCATAGCTTGTACATGCTTTTATCAGAGCAGTGGAAATGCACAAACTAATGCGGCTCTTTTGTTTCACTTCTTAATACATGCACATTCTACCAACGTTTTCTACTTTCTGCTTGCTGATGAGCAAGGAAGGACTGAAAGGAAAAGGAACAACAGGTCATCCTATCTTTCCCTTTCCTTCTATGTCATCATTTTCAGTGTAAGTGGTTGGCTGATACAGGAAAGTAAATTAAGAAAGGATATGATAGGGTTCCTTGATTCCACATTTTTCTCTAGTCCTTATGCCGCTGGGTGGCCTTCCTCTCTGAGGCAAATAGAACTGTAACACTGTGGCTTCATATATGAAGGGCATGAAAAGGCTTTGAGAAATACAAAGGGCTTTCCTAATTTATGGAAGTATTATAATGCAATACATACACTGTAGTCATTCAGTCTCACACTAGATACAGGGTAATGAGGCAAAGGAGAAGTTACTGTAATCCAAAGACACAGAGGCCTTTGAAAAGTACAAAGGCTTTCACATCATTTAAACCAAAAAACAACTGAATTGATGGTTTAAGATTATACTTATTTACACTGAATTTTAAATAAAAAACTTTAAGAATTGCTTTTTTTCCCTTAAGGGCTGCAACACATATATTTCAATAATCTGTTTTTAAATAATACAGAAGAAAGAGAAGAAAGGATGTGACCCGCCTGTTTCTTAGAACTCCCTATCCTTCTTTCTGTGTGTCCAAAGCAAGGTTCTATTGCAACAGAAACCATGACCTTTCCAGGCTGTCAGCAGCCCCCACTATCCCTTGTTTACTCAGTCATAGACGTAACACACTTATCTCATACTTGTTTTGAGTCTCACTGAACTCCATACATCATGGGTCCACTGGAATTCTGTGTCCATGGGGGTATCTTGAATGCTATTTGTGAAGAGAGGAGCACAGAACAGCAGACACGCATATTGTGCATGTCTCCTCAGAGTTCACTTAGAAAACACAAGTTCAAAGATGACATTTTTATATTTTCAAGACAGTGACAGCAGAGCATGAAACCAAGCATGGAGCCCTTCTGAATGTGGGACTCCATATGACCACATAGATCGCATGCCAGTGAAGCCAATGTTTACTGTTCAGTGAAGGAAAGACAGTGGGATCACTGATAGGGTATGTTTCATGAGGACAGGGACCTCACATAACCTTACGCAGGTTTAGTACAAACATCCCATAAGTAATTGTTGAATAGGTCAAGAAATGACTAAAGCTTGACAGGAACAAATGACAGAAATAAAGAATGAAAGAGAAATGGAAAAACAGAGCTACTACAAAGGGTGGAATGATGAAGAGCATTGATTCTGAAGCCATACCTCCAGTGTTCAAATCCTGGTTCTGCCATTCACAAGTGTGTCAATGGTATATCTTTTGTTGGTCTCAGTTTACTTATCTGTAAAATGGGGACAGGAATAGTAATACCTGCCTTATATGGCTGTTTTGAGTATTAAATGAGTTCAGGTAGGTCAAGGGTTTAGAAGAGTGCCTGGTACACATTAAGCATTATGGAAGTGTTAGGTACTATCATTATTAATCAGCGTCGTCACTATGTCACAGAACTTTCTCATTTATTCCTCATAAGAAGGAATTTGCATATCCCTCTTATAGCTGAAAGTAAGGAAAGTCAGAGAATATTTTAGTAAGTGTACTCAGCTATAAGTAGTTAAATTCTGCCTGAGTCATATGTCCATACCGCATTGTAATGTAACCTCACTGTGTTCCTCTTGTTTCCCAGCTTCTATAGCATGTCTTGGTTTATTTAACAGATGTTTCTGAGAAAAGTAGAAAATACATTTTTGGTGCTCTAATCACTTAAAATATGAAGCAAACTACTTTTGGGAGTAAAACAGTGAATGCTTCTATGGATTAAATGATTGCCCCACTACAAATTTTAAATTGTAATTATTTATTAGAATTTGTTCAAAATGTAAAAAAATCTGAGTGTTTATTGTTGGAGAAAACTGAGGTGTTTCTGTTAATGTCTACCTCTTTGTTTCTCCAAAGAAACATGGTGAGCAAAACCAAGAACTCCTTCCCTTTCCCTGGAAACAACCCAGTAAGGCCTAACCATTTTATTTAGAAAGAATTGCAGTTTAGGGCTAACAAACGTGCCATCAAGATTGCCTTAGATATCTGGCCACTGAGCTCCAACCCCATTAGCCTGATGTGAGTGAGAGATATAGCTAATATGGTCTCCCAAGAATGGGATCCGATGTATATCATCCTTAATAGGCCCATTTTTATGGTGGTGAACACAAAAAAAATTTTTAAAGTGTTTCAAAAATTCACTCCCAACATTGATGCCCAAATCCTATTATTTTTTCAACTCTGTTCTTCATCTGTGTACTTCTCTTCCATGGAGGTGTAGGTGTCAAGGTCTAAGTTGACAATTAGAGAGCAACTTATTGACATGTTAAGGCAGAGGTCATTAAGAGAAAATAGCAAGATAATCCAGCACATTTATTGTGACCTAATTTGGGTCAAGAGTAGCTACAGGTATAAGTCAATGTAGGTAGAATCTATTCTGGGAGGATATGCAATAAAAGGTTAATAGCGATGATCTAGGTTATGGGAATAAAATGTCTCTGTTTTCTTATTTTTGCTTATCTTTATTTTCTAATTTTTCTTTTGTGCAAATATACTTCTTCTGTAATGATAAATATTTTTAAATAAAATATTTCTGAGGAGGTTTGCTATAAGGGAAGGGGGATATAAAAGTACATTTAATAACATTTCTTTGTCTAATGGTGTTTTCTAGGTCTCAGTGCACACAGTCTTTATCCCTCGCATTTATCTGGCATCCCTTTAGGTCCCCTGCTCCTTCACTGGCCCTGTAGATGTTGGAATCTACTTCTGTTTCTACATAAATCTCTCTAGTGTTCAGTCTATCTTCTCCCAGGCAGCTCGTACAGTTCTGTCTTTCGTTCTGCATGCACTGAGCCCCTCTACTTCACTGTCCTTGGGGCTTCGGGCTTCCACTCTGTTGGCACTGATGCTGTCTGTTCCAGGATGGTTTTGGCCTTGATAATGTTTCTTTTTGTTCTTCTATAGCAGCTCTAGCTCAAGGTCTATAGGGAAGTGTCTTTGTATGTACACACACACACACACACACACACACACACACACACACACACACGTGCACGCTATTCAATTATCTGTGGCAGAATGAGAACACGCATAGAGACAGAAATTAGATTACTGGTTGCCAGGGGCTGCCAGTTGTATGGAATGGGGGGAGGACACCTAATAATACACCTAATAATGACACCTAATAATAGTGAGGAAAACCAAGAACTTCTTCACCTTACCCAGAAACAACACAGTAAGGTTATGGGGTTTCTTCGGGGGGGATGATGAAAATGTTCTAAAATTAAAATGTGGTAATTACTGCACAACACTGTGAATATACTGAAAATCACTTAATTGTGTATTTTAAATGGGTGAATTGTACGGTATCTGAAATCTACATCAATAAAGCTGTAAAAATATCTGTCGTATGTTTTTATGACAGATGAACTTTCCGGGAAATCAACATGCTTTTTGTTCACCTGTGGATGCTGTTTTGAACTTTGAGAACATACAGTGAAATTGGCATAATGGTCTTTATGAACTCTTGTTTCTAAAATTCGTCACATTAGCCTAAAGTAAGGGTTGCTTCTCAGATAATCCCCCGCTAATTGCAAAGTAAATAGATATTTGCAGGTATATCTGGGGGTGTGTTGTGGAAAGAGCAAGGCTAAGGAGTCAGAGGTTCTGAGTTCATCTTCTGACTCTCCTAGGCCCAATTTGTGTGATGCGTGGCAAGTCATTTCATCTCTTGGACTTTGCTTTTCTATCTGTAAAATTGGTGGATCAGACCACGTTAACTGCCAAGGTGGCTTTCGACTTTCCATTTCTGTGTTCCTATATAAATGGTGAAATACATGACTGTTTTTGTAAATTAGGTTCACCTTTTAGAACATCAATGCTGAGTTCTTTCCAAATAAAATAAAACTCTTTGAAAAGTTTAGGTCTTATTTTCATGTCTTAGATAACCTCACATACATCTTAGTAAGTAAAATGCTTAAAACACGATTAAGCGCAAATTTTTGGCCATGGCAATAGTAAAAAATGTGCCTGTGATCAACCAAAGGACTTGTATGCATGCATATAAGCATAACCAATGGACACAGACATCAGGGGTTGAGGGCATGAGTGGGGGGTGAGAGACAAAGGGGGATAAGGACACATATGTAATACCTTAATCAGTAAAGAAAAAATATTAATAATAAAAAGAAAAAAATGTGCCAGTGTGTGTCTGTGTGTGTGTATTCTTGGTTTCATGCATGAAATGTCTGGCATCTCTCCAAAAAGCATCCATCTGCCTTTTGCCTAATGGCAAGGACTTTTTAAACCAAGCAGCGCTTCATCCCTTCCTTCCAGAAGACAGGAAGCAGCAGCCAGCTCAGCGGTGCCAACCTCCAATGGCCAGTCCCGTTGTTTTTGATCACGAATAGCCAAAAGCCAAGGCTGCAGAAGCTGCAGGAGATGTCAGCTCTGACACACGGGTCCCTGTTGTGCCCAGAGCTTGCACTGGCGGAGGCAAGCCTTGCAGGTGTCCTCGGCTATGAAGGCAGAAGCTGGATTCTCTGAAACAGTGTGTTTTCCAGCCCACTCCAGGGACCTTGGAGTGGTGGGGCTGGGACAGGCTGAGGATGGAAACTTAGGGAACATGGGATGGGGGCATAAATAAGGCCTTTTCCAACATTTTACTTGAGGGCTTAGTATTTTTGAATGGTTTCAACATTTCCAAAATAAGATCCCCATGCTTTCCACGCCAGAACTTTTGAACATTTTAAGCAAAAGTGCATTTGATTATGAGATTGAGCGCAACATGTTCAGAGGATTAAGTAAGGCAGCGCTGCCAAAGAATGGAAAGTAATCCTAAAACAAGCCAAGTTAACACTGTAGGATGTTCTATTCTCTTCTTTCCATCTCCCCACCTCCCATCCCTTCCACTTCTGATTGAAGCCATTTCCAATTAAAACAAAAGAAAGCAGGTCTTGCCTACCCATGTTGTTCTCTCAAACTGTCTTCAGTACACTGCCTGGTCTGTGACTTTCTAATGTATTCTAGTAAATTCTTAGTATTATTCCTTTTCCATCCCCTAACAAGCTCTCCCTTTTTGAAAATCATTCTTAATTACAGCAGTGTGATTCTGGGGTGTTGGCTAGACTGCTGAATTCAATTTCTAAGGCCATCCAGAGCAAAGCACAGAACATTCAAGGATACAGTTATAGACAAGAAAATCTAAAACTTTTATAGTTTTAAAGCATAAAATAGAGATAATCACTATATTAATGTTCAAAGGTCAACCTATACGATGGTTCACATTTATCTAAATAATTTTCTTGATTCTTTAAAACAGGGGAATAATGATTTCAAACTTCAATGACGCATCATCACTTTTGGTTATTGTGCACATACACTTTTTATACTTTTTACTTTGCTTCTTTGTGTCTATTACAAGTTACACCGAACTGTAACATGGTCAGGACAACCTCACAGAGTGATGTTAGTGGGAAGGAAGAATTGTCAGGCAGATTTCTGGGTCAAGTAGGTTGTAAAGAAAAAAAAATATCCAAACTATTCCTTTGGCTGATTACCTGTATTTTTAAAATGATGTTTTTATTAATTTCAGAAAGGAAGGGAGAGGGAGAGAGAGATAGAAACATCAATGATGAGAGATAATCATTGATCTGCTGCCTCCTGCATGCCCCTTACTAGGGATCATGCCTGCAACCTGGGCATGTGTCCTGACCAGGAATCGAACAGTGACCTCCTGGGTTTACACTCAACCACTGAGCCACACTGGCTGGGCATGATTAACTGTATTTTTTACAAAGATCTGGTGGTCATTTTGTACAGAGAACTACTTTTAGCAGTTCTATGAAAAGAGATAATAAAGATGAAAAGTACCATCAGTAATACATTGTATTATTGTTCATAAATATTTAGAACCCCTATTAGAGAAGTAAACATTACACTCTTGAACTAAGACATGGCTGTGAGTTTCTTTGGCAACAGAAGTAGCATATATCGCTTATGGATAGAACCTTTAAAAGTCAGAACATGGTTCTCCATGGTTTTTTTCCCCCCTTCATATGGAATTAATGGAAGCAAGTATCTGGAAGCCACCATCTACTGGGATCAATGAGAGTCCCTTCTGACCTGCAATAGACATGAAACATGAGTGATGAAGAAACATTGTTCTTTTAAGCTGCTGCTACTTGGGTTTTTGTTGTTTTTGTCATTAGTAGACCATAACCTAGTTTGTCATGACTGATATATCATGCCTGCCCTTGAGATTTTTAAATAATGTAGTAGGTAGGGCAAATATACATGCACATGCTGGTATAAATAATACATAAAAATGTTTAAAAGTACAAATTCAAATCATCTTAACAGTACAAATTATTAAAAGAGGAAAGATAAAGCCTGACCAGTATGGCTCAGTGGTTGAGCATCGACCCATTAAACCAAGAGGTCACCGGTTCAATTCCAGTTCAAGGTACATGCCCAGGTTTCAGGCTTGATCCCTAGTGGGGATTGTGTAGGAGGCAGCCAATCTATGTTTCTCATTGATGTTTCTATCTCTCTATCCCTCTCCCTTCCTCTTTCCCTAAAAAAATAAATAAAACATATTTGTTTTTAAAAAGGAAGGATCAGTAAGGAAACATGACATAAGGAAAACATTTCTAGATGACTTAGAGCCAGGTGAAGCTACTTCAGAAAATCCTAGAAATGAACTTTGAAGAATGTTTTAAAGATGAAGAACTAAGTGATTCATGGGAAAGGCGATGACAGTTTGTTGGAATGACAGTAAAAATGTCAAGAACTTCTTCACCAGGTTGCTGTGTTCCCATTCCTCCCTCCCCAGCCCTTTAGATTTATGAATTCTTTCTGTTCTTGCTCACTAGTGGCTATGTCTGTTCACATTATACAATATCGCCTGGCCCGATGGCTCTGTTGTGTGGGGCATTGTCCTGCACACCAAAAGGTTGCAGGTTTGATTCTCTTACATCAATGTCTCTCTCTCTCTCCCACTTCCTCATTCTCTAAAATCAATAAAAACATATCCTTGGGTGAGGATTAAAAAAATTATGCATTGTCATTAGATCTCATCCAGATTGTTGTCCTATAAAAAAGGAAATCTATTGCTTACTTAGGGAAAGGTGTTTATCCAATTAGGAACATTGTGAATCCCTAGGCATACCCCGAAGCACAGAGTAGAGCATCTGAAGGTGACTGCCATCAGTAAAGGAAAGAGCAATACTGCTGATCTACCTGATGGCTTTACTTTGGGGGCTGGCTTTTGTACTCTAATGCTGGATGCTTCTCTCCCCCATGCTGCTCTATCACGTATCCTCATCTATATTCCAGAAACCTTCATTTCAGTCTATTATTTCCTTCAGCCTTAATTTATTTTCTCACTTTTAAATTCACCATTAAAATGAAAAGCAAAGGCACGCATATTCGCCGAGCAGTTTCTCTGAGGTTCTTAGAGCCCTAATTATGATATGAAAACATGATTTCCAACTTTGCAGATGATGCTAAATTGAGAGAGAATAAAAACAAATGAGGAATAATTAGGTGGTGCAGCCAGATATAAAAGGATTTACATCATTTATGTTTCTGAACTAATAGATGGCAAATGCAGGGCTGCACAGATAAATGGAAGATAATTAGTCCTCACAAAGCATCAGAAATGGGGATCTTTGCTAAATAGGAAGGGGCTGATGGAAAGTAACGTGAAAGAGGAGAAACCCAGTGGGATGTGGGGTCAACAGGGGTGATTACAGCCTGGGGATGATTGCATCATGGAAAAACTCCAGAGATCTGGCACATTCTCCAGTTAACCTTTTAGTCTGCATCCCTCTCTCTCTCTGTCACACAGAGGCATTCTGTTGTTAACAATGTGTTTTTTTAGAACAGAAACTTACATAGAGCCTGGCTCTGTGCAGTCTTTGCATTACAGGCAGACTTGGCAAGAAGGATAACTTCAGAGGGAGAACATTTCCTTTAACCAGGGAATTTTACCTGGTGGTACATATAGAGCACAACATTTCTAGGAGTATTTAAAGGCTTATTTCTGTGGGTTAAAATGAAGTAGTCATTCTTACTGCTTTGGAAACACAAAAGAGAATTCACACACATTATTTGTTTAATTCTTGTGCTAGGAGCCTCTTTCCTCCAATGGGCCCTCATTCTCTTTGAGGGTGCCCCACACTTTAGGCTCAAGGTTCTATTCCTAGACCTAGAAGGAAATCCAACTCATCACTTTATCTCTCTCTACTTGCAATTACTCGAACTTTGGTCTTTCAGTGACAGTTATACAACACTGCCTGAGATTCCAGAACAAAAATAATAATAGACCAAGCATCAGAAGCATGTGCATGTCCCTGCAAGGTCAAAGGCTGGCCAGTCATTGAAAAATCCTCCTTCCTCACTGCCCATGACCTTTTCTGTGGCATAGACATCATTTACCAACCACCCATGAATCTCTCTAATGTCTGGTTTTCAAGATAGTATATGATGGCTACCTAATCCCATTTCTTTCTCACTCTTCCTGCTCACATTCTCGTCCTCAATGGATATTCATTAAAATATAACCCCATGTTTACAGACTTCTATGTATATGCTATTTCATAGACTGTATATATTCTCTTGGTTCCAGCAATTACACTATCATGCTATGTATGAGATTCAATTATAATTATTTGTGATCTGTGAATCATACTTGATCTTCCCCCACAAGAGTGATTTGTTACTTTAAACTTCTCTGATGCTCAAGCTACAGTTCATAAACCATTTTATACTTAAAATATAAAACATACCATTGCAATAAAAGGAAATCTTGGAAATATGACAATGGAAAGACTGTTCCTCTTTTCCTTCTGTTAATTTAATATTTAAATGAGTCCCTACTTCAGGAATATAACTGCTCCCGTAGCCCAATCTAAAAGTCCTGCCTGGGAAGGGAATTAAGCTCTTTCAATCTTTTTCTGCTCTCTTCCCACAGGTTTCTAAAAACCACTAAGAAAAGTGACTCATTTTGAGTGTCTGTATGCCCATCTATCTCCAGTCCCTAATCAGGGTTCAGTTAACTATTTTTTGTTGGTGTGGTAATTTATTTTATACTAGAGGTCCGGTGCACAACATTCGTGCACTGGGCAGGGGGGAGGGTTGTCCCTCAGCCCGACCTGCACCCTCTCACAGTCCGGGACCCCTCAGGGGATGTCTGCCTGCAGGTCTAACTCAGCAGGCAGACATCTCCCGAGGGGTTCTTAGTGCTGCTGCTGAGGCAGGAGAGGCTTTGCTTGCCAGCCGTGAGCCTGGCTTCTGGCTGAGCAGTGCTCCCCCTGTGGGAGCGCACTGACCACCAGGGGGCAGCTCCTACGTTGAGCATCTGCCCCCTGTGCACATCATAGCAACAGGTCCATTCCACCTTTCAGTCAATTTGCATATTAGCCTTTTATTATATGGGATATCTCTGCTAATACTGTTACCCCTATCCATACTCAGTCCCTCAGTTTGCTGATAAAACAAAGTATCTCTAATGTTGTAAAAATTCTGTTGTCTGTTGCTGTGGAGGTCGGGGGACTAACACAGCAGTTCAGCTCTCAGCTCAGAAAGACAGAAAATCTGAGCTTCTCTTAGATTTGGGGACTGTATTTGGTCTAATGTTTAATTAGGGTAACTATTTGGAAGATTTTTTTAGATACTACAGAATGGGCCTATTTTTCCTTTTTTTAAAAACAACAACAACTACTTTATTGTTGAAAGTATTACATGTGCCCCCCTTTTTTCTCCTATTGACCTCTTCTAGCCCACCTCCATCCCCCATCCCAGGCCTTCACCACCATATTGTCTGTGTCCATGGGTTATGCATGTAAGCATACTAGTTCTTTGGTTGATCTCTTTGCACCTCCCCCTCCACACCTTCTCTCTGAGATTCAACAGTCTTGCTTTATGCTTCTATGTCTCTGGGTCTATTTTGTTCATCAGTTTATTTTGTTAATTAGATTCCACATATGTGTGAGATTATTCCCAAGGTCTGGGAATATTGAGGAAGCCAAGATTGGAGCTGAATTTTTATAGAGACAAGGAGTTTACAAGATGGGGATCACAAAGTATTTATAGGGGCAAAAATGGAGAAACTGCACCAGCAATAGAGGAGTTAAAATTACTGGAGGAGTAAGAATTCTGATATACAGGATCTTAGAGGACACCAGGGAGGATTGTATGAGAAGATGTTAGAGAAATACGTCAGAGGCCAAATATAATGGGTATGTAGGCCATGCAAAGGAGTTTTCACTTTATAATCTATATAGCATGTGTGTGAATGTTGGGGGTGGTTGACATGGAAGTTTTCTCAAATCTCATATTTTCTCTATATTTCCCACAAAAGTAAAGGTCAGTAAATATTATTATTAAATACACACATTATGTATTTTATATTATATGATAGGATATTCAAAATTACCCATAAAGAGTTCCTTTTAAAACAAAATTCCAATGGCCAACTGTACAAAAATAATTCTGATTATACCTAGTCACATTTTGTCTTTGGTGACACTTTCTAAACTTAGAGAGTTAAGAGCACATACCCTTGTCTTCCTCTTGCTATCTGGGACAGTCAACAAATTCAGGGTAGTTGCCTATTAATTCTATCACTATGTATTTACCTAAGCCATATTAGAGGTACATATGGGTTTCTAGAATATCAAATGGATGGATGAAGGAAGCTGAGTACAGCCAGGAAAAGCAGGAACTGCTTTCCCAAAAGCTGTCCTGCATTTTTCCTTCTCAGGCTCTGCAGTCTGAGACTACCTAAAGTCTGACTGTGAGAGAAATTAGGGAAATATGTGCTGAGAGTTGGGTTCTTTGGGGATGTATTTGTTTTTATAGTCTTATATAGTTTAGTTTTTGTAGTAAAGTATATCTTTAATGTCAATGTCAAAAATAGATGTGCAATAACAGGAGTAGTAGCTTCTCTTTAGAAATTTGGTTTATTAATTTCATGACCCATGTAATCAATTATTCTCTGTTTGCTTCAATTTCCAAGCTTATACCCAAATTTATGTCCTCCTAGCAACTGTTCATGAATTCTTGTATTTGAGATTCTAATTTCCTCTATTTATATTCCAACTCTTTTTCCTGTTTCTTTATGTTCTGCTATTGTTTCTTGGAATTCTAGTTTCCCATATTTTCTTTGCAATATTAATAAGAGAATGTATGTAACATAGATGTGAATCATAATCCATAATAAATTACCCATTCACTCCATCTACCTCTGTGCTTTCCCCCAATCCCTGTAACTATTATCCTGAATTTTATCATTCCCTTATTTATTTTGTAACAGTTTTATCACATATTTATGTATTCCTAAACAACACATTTCTTTGTTTTTGTTTTAAAGTTTTTTTCCTCGCATATTGTATATACCTGTTGGGACTTGATGTTTTGTTTACTCAACATTATGTTTCTAAGACTAATCTATGTTTTTGCATGTAGCTGTGCTCATTACATATTTACTATTGGATAATAACCCATTATGCGAAAAATAAGTGTATATGTATTTAAGATTGTATTCTCTCTCTCTCTCTCTCTCTCTCTCTCTCTCTCTCTCTCTCTCTCTCTCTCTCTCTTCCTCCTTCCTCAAATCTTCAGGTATTTGGATTGTTTCTATTTTGGACTATTACAAACAGTATTCCTGTGAAAATTCCTATAGAGGTATCTTGGTGAAAATGTGCAAGAGTTCCTCTATATCACATTCCTTGATATGAAAGCATTTGGTCATAGTATATGGCAATGTTCCGCTTTGAGAGATAGAGAAAATGTGTTTTCCAAAGTCGTTCTCATCTGTACTCCAATCAGTGGAGTATGACACTGCTCCTGCTGATACACATCTTCCATCATGCTTCTTCATATTTTGCCATTCTGATGGGTGTGTAGTGCTATGTTATTTCACTCAGTTTGCATTTATATCAGTAAAATACCTGTGTCTTTTCATCTGTTTATTGCCTATAGATAGTTCATTTTATGTGAAGTGGCTGCTTTATATATTTATTCCAATTTTCTATTGGGTTGCTTGTCTTTTTCTCATTCAGTTGTTCTTTCATGTATTCTGGACATTAACCTTTGTTAGTTATGTGGCTTACAAATAGCTTCACCCAGTTAGTGGCTTCCCTTTCCCTCTCTTTCTAGTATTGTTGGATAAATAATGATAATGAACTATAAAACAATTACATTTATGCATAACTGATTTTATGTTCAGATCTTTTTGTGTCTTAAAAAACCCCTCCCCTACACAAAGGTCAGAAAGATACTACTATATTGTTTTCTAAAAGTATTACAGTCTCACATTTCATAATTGAGTCTTCCAAGCTTCTGGAATTGATTTTTTGAATTGTAGGATTTAAGGATCTATCCAAGTGCTTTAACTTTTCTACTTGGATAATCAATTATTGCCAGTACCATTACCAAAGAGTCCTTCTATTGCCTAGTTATAAGCAAGACCATGTCTGTCATATAATCAAAGTGCTATATATGCATTCACATATCTTGGTTCTATATTCTAATTCATTGGTCAATTTGTTTTAACTCATTTCACTACCACATTGTGTTAATTATAAGAGCTTTAAATAAATCATGATGTCTGGAATGGAAAACTCAACCCAGAATGACAGATGTCTGATCATTAAATTTTAGAACTGACTTGTTCTATAGTCATTGTACTTCATACAATATAATAATACAGTATGTATTCTTTTGTGCTTATCTTTTGCACATCACAATGTTTGTGAGATTTAGACATATTGTCTAAATGAGCTAGAGCTCATTTATTTTCATAGTTGTATGGTATTCTATTTTATTATGATATTAGAGACCTGGTGCACCAGTGGGGTCCCTCGGCCTGGTCTGCGCCCTCTCACAATCCAGGACCCCTCAGGGGATGTCAGAGAGCCAGTTTCAGCCCAATCACTGCAGGCCAGGCTGAGGGACCCCACCCACTAGTATGCATATAAGATCTTTGGTTAATCTCTTCCTACCCTCCCCACTTCTCCCCTCCCTCTGAGATTCATCAGTCTGTTCCATGTTTCCATGCCTGTGGTTTCCGCTCCTGTGTTGAGTGTCTGCCCTCTGGTGGTCAGTGTGCATCATAGCTACTGGTCGGTCGGCCAGTCGGCCGGTTGCTTAGGCTTTTATATATATAGATCATTTTTTCTCTATGTTTATACTAAATAGATATTTGCATTGTTTCCAGTTCTTTTTCTTTCTTTTTTTCTCTTCTTTCTTTATATTTGATTTTAAAAATTCTTTACATAATAAAAAATATGTGTCAAAATTTTCCACTAAGTGTATAATGGTGAATGTATCAGTTTCCCCATGCAATTGTGTCAACATTTTGCCTTATCAATTTTGATGTATTTGTCATGTTTATACAAGTTTAGAATTATGTTACCTTCCTGATGAATTGAAATTATTTTCAGCTTTCTGTAATGACCATCTTTATTCTTAATAGTGTGGTTTTTATTTTGGTCTTAAAGTGTGTTGGGTTAGATACTAATATAATGACCCCAGGATTCTTTCCCTTTTAACAGTATTTACCTCATCTATTTTTCTCTCATACTTTAGTTTTCTACCTTTTGCAACTCATATTTTAGGCGTGCCTATTATAAAGACCATAAAGCTGGTTTTCTTTTACTGTTTTTATACAATATGTTAATCTGCTTTTAACTGGTAAGTCTAGTCCATTCATATTTATTTAAAATACATTAGGATTTATTTCTATTGTCCTACTTTTTAATTTCTATTATCCTGCTTTAAAAAAGTCTTTTATTTTCCTCCCTTTCAATTTTGGGCTGAGGTATTTTCCCCCATTGCTTTGTCTTCACTGAATGTTAATTATATTTCTGTTCCTTTATATTCACACTTGAAATTTTACCATAGATGTTTAACTAAACAATGACTAAGTTAAACAATATCTTAACCCTGAACAAACAATATAAAGACCTTGGAACATGTTAACTCTGTCTATATCTTTCCACAACTAAATGCTGGTTCTTTTCAGTATTATAATTATGTTCTCATTGTTATTATTTTATATTGATTATTCTTGAGCTTATATTTGTTTTTTTCCTTTGTAATTGCTCAAACTGTTTCTGTAATAATATTTCTTCTTCCTGAACAACACATTTTAAAAGTTCCTTTAGCAAAGTAATTGTCAGTAAAGGTATCTTAGTTTATGCTAATCTTAAAATATTTTTATTTCATATTATAATTTTCTGAGTATGCAACTTTATGTTGTTTATTTTCTCATTCTTTTTGGTTTTGATTTGCTATTCAGTAGTCTGCTCTAATTGTCTTTTGTGGACGATCTTTCCTATTTGGGAGGGATTTTTAAAATATAACTTTCTCTTTGATATTCTGTAGGTTTTCTACAATGGGCCTGGTATGATTCTACTTTATTTATTGTGGTTTAGGATTCACTATGTTTCCATATCTATAGATCCACATTTTCCACCATTCCCAGAAAATTCACATCCTGGTCAGAATCCCAGGAGGAACGATTAGAGAAAATCAAGAAAGACTAATTGGGGATGTAGCTGCAGTTTGTGTGTATTCATAGCAGAATAGCATTCTGTGTGATTAATATACTAGTATTATCATATTTGTATTTTATAGTTATATTTTTGTATTTCTGCAAGTTTTAATTTCATTTACAAAAATTCCCAGTGTATCCCTAATGGCGTCTCATTGTTTGAAATTTTTTTTAAAAAATCATTTCAAACATAATGTTTCTATACTGTGTGTCTTGCAATTTGTGTATCAGTAGTTTTGGGAATCTTAATGTGCAGTGGTTGACTCATTGCAGTTTTTCTTCTATTTTCATTGGTGCTACTTAGTTGTGAGGTCATCGCTTGACACTAATGTCCTAAATTAAGGACATTTTCTCTATAGAGCAGCAATTTCCAACCTTTTTCATCTCATGGCACACATAAACTAATTACTAAATTCTGTGGCATACAAAAAATATGTTTTGCTGATCTGACAAAAATAGGTATAATCTTGATTCATTCACCCCAGGCATTGTGTTGGCTGTTGTCATTTTTCTATTTGACAATCAAGGGAAAAGAGGTCAGTGCCCCTGACTAAACAGTCAGGTATTACATGTTTTAAAAATTATTGTGGCACACCGGTTGAAAATCACTGCCATAGAGGATTAGCTTCTACTGCTACTATTGGCCATTGACCACCACCAAGCTGATCCACTTTAAAGCCTCAATTCAAATACCACCTTTAGTTTCACTACCTTGCTTCTGAACCAATGCTCATATAATACAGAAAGTGCTACTATAGTCATCTGTACTCAGGAACTCTCCCTATCCCAGCTTTCCTCCATTTCATATTCCCAGTTCATAACTCCAACCTCTTCTGGGGTTAGAGAGCTTCTTGGAGTATGCTCCTACCTTCTTTAAACCCAGCAATGTGTGTCCTACCCCATATTTAAATACTTTGCAATCCCTTGGAACACTTAGTCTTCTTTAATTCTAGAAGCACTGAATTTATTTCTTTTAATCAAAATGATAGACACATAGTAAAAAAAATCAAAGAAACAGAAAAGTTATAATAACAATAGTTTCCCATTCCTTACCTCTCCACCACAGCATCATTTTCCCCAAAAAACTTATGTTAAGTGTTTCTGCTTATAGAACTTATGATGGTAGCTTCCATATCTCTAAATAATATACATGTACTTCTATTTTCTTATCTATAAAATATGTAGTTTTCATTTACTAATTTCCCCCCCGTTCTTTTTTCTCCTCCAGATTTTTATATGTATTATTGAAATTGGTTATGTTATTAATTGCACTTGCAATAGTAAATAAAATAATCAACCCCTGGTTTATGAACTTCCATCAGTATCTCTCAACCGCCCCCTTATTTTGAGAATGTTAGCATGCTGACCCTTACTTCCATGAGTCCAATTACCCTGCACTCATGTTCTAATTTGAATTACATACTCTCTTGTTTACATATAAACTGTCTGCAAGTAATGTTAAACTTTCCAGTATTTTTAATAGGATAATTATAAAGTCAAAAAAATCAATAAATAGCATTTTCATTTGAGGCCAATGTAAATACTTTCAGTGCACACCAAATTCTGTATAGAGATTGCATTTCCTTCCCCTTGAGCTCAATGCTGTGATCCTTGAGCCACACAAGGGGGGATAGTTCTAAAGTCAACTACAATAGGTATTGTCTTCTTATACTTTTTAAACTGCTGAGCATCATAATACAATTTAGTTTGTTTCAAAGTTAGATCATAACTTTCTATCTAGTTTTCTGATTTTTTTCCTGGAGTTTCAAATTGCCTCTATTCCTTACATGATTTAATTTTATCATCCACTGTTTTTCCCCCAGGTGCTCAATCATATATTCTATTCTATCAATTTCTCCTATCCCCTATCCCACTACCTGGAAACTTTCCTCATAGAATCTCTATCCGCTAGATTCAAATTAGATTAGTTGTTTGCCAGACTGGCTAAACTGCTGTTATGTTGAAATGTCACTTTAGCACTCTCTTAAGTTGTATCCACAGTTTCTCAGTTCCTATAAATTCCTTCCTCTTGAAAGATTTTTTTTTTTTGGTAGTACATCCTCAATAACATATTATAAAATGTGTTTGGGCAAGACAGTTAATGAAATCCTTATATGTTTTTATTCTATACTCACATTTGATTTATGTTTCTTTTCAGTATAGGGACATAGGTTGTAATTTTGAAAGAACTGCTCCATCATCATCTACTTTGCATGTAGTGTTGCTCAGGAATCTCAATACTATTCTGACTGTTAGTATCTCTTTTTAGGTAACCTTTATAAGTACCCTTGTAACTCTTTCCCTACATTGGATTATCTACATGAAGGCATTTTTTAAAAAATCTTTCATTTGTTCATGATCTCTCCCATTTTTTTTTACTCTTACAGGTTTATTGCTTTTGTGTAACTTTATCCTCTTATTTTAGAAATAAACTTACAGGAAAATGAGGAAATATGCATTCTCTAGTCTACCATTTCAAATCTCTATCACTCATTTTCAATGTATTATGTTGCACTGTATTCATTTTGTCAGGTGCCGAAACTCCTTTTTGAAACAAATCAGGTTAAACTCTCAATGCAGTCGCTCAATAAGTTTTTAAAAGTTGAGGAGCAGGTGAGATGTTCCCCAAATTCAGACTAATACATTTTTAAATACATAAGTCTGAAAAACAAATGAGTATTTATACCCTGGGCTAGCTGAGAATAGATGCAGACCCATGGGACCTAGGGGTTCTAACAAGTCATAAGCTAAAAATTCAGAGGGATGAATAGGATCAAACAGCACCAAGCAATAAAAAAAAAACAACTTAAAAGCACCAAGGTAACTGTGATGATGGGCAGTGTTGTTGCAGAGATGCACAAAGTTTTGGAAAATATAGTTTTGAATATTTTTGCCTTAGGATGCTTTTAGACTGACAGTCAGAATCCATCTTGCCTGAAGCAAACAGAAAATTAGCAGTGGTCACAGATGCTTGGACAATAATCTGTGGTGGAAGGGAAGGAGGGAACACCCAAAGGGAGTTTAAAAGGCCCATTAAAAGTTTCTGGTTTAGGAAATACAAGTTCCATGGCCTGGCATATGTAATTAGCTCCCACAATGATAGACATCCTAACATTCTGCACCCCCTCTGAAGGCACCATACTTGGCATTAAAAGAATTGTTCAAACTTCAAAGAGAGCTTGTTTTACTTCCTTACCTTTGGCACCCTGGTAGGCCTTCACAGGAAGTTGTACTCCAAGGATGAGCTATGAACATGGCCACCAACCACTCCTAGTCTGTTTGTTTCAGGTGAGGAAGGCCTCTTGCCTAGGTGATAGATAGGTCTGTGGGAATACACAGAATGAGTGGTATTAGCCTTCTTTCTTTTACCAAACATATTTTGAAAACCTAATAAGTTTCAGGCATTGTGCAAATCATCTATCTATATATATATAAAAGCCTAATATGCAAATTGTCCCCTCAGGAGTTTGACCGGAAGACCCAGAGTTCAATCGTTCGCTATAACATGCAGTGACCACCAGGGGGTGGCGTGGAATGAAGGGAGGCCCTGGCAGGCAGCTGGAAGGCCCCAATTGGCCCTGATCACTGGCCAGGCCTAGGGACCCTACCCTTGCATGAATTTTGTGCACCAGGCCTCTAGTTGAGGATAAAATGGTGAAGATAAGACATAGACAGGTAATAAAACCCTGACCCTTGTATACAAGTAGTGGCTTGGCCTCTTATGCATCACTTCCCCAAATGACAATGCCTTACATTAAGAAAACCCATAGCATACATCCTTCTAAAGGAAAAACCTACAAGGCCAGGATAGGCATTCCTGCATTCCCTCCAGCATAATCAACACAACTGTCCTTCCATTTGGGTTATCTCTGAGAGTGTCTGGGAAACTGATAACCTTGGAAAAAGACAGGACTTGTTATTGTTCTACAGCCCAGCTGGGAAGAAAAGAAGGGATAAGGAATGGTGAAAGGAAAGAGGAAAGAATAATATATGCTAAAACTTACAAACACAGTAGACTCAAAATCAATTCATTTATTTGTCAAATATTTATTGAGATCTCACTTTGCATAAGGCATTTTTCTAGACATACGGATTTAGAAGTGAATAAAATAGACAAAATCTTGGCTTCATGGAGCTTGCATTCAAGTTGGAGAGAGGAAGACAATATAGTTTGTAAGACAGAAATAAGGGCTTAAAAACATCACAAGAAAGACATGAAGTGTTGAGGAAAGTGAGGTGCAGTGTTCGATATGTGTTCAGGAAAATCACAAGTGAGAAGATGATATTTCAGCAAAGGATGGGAGGGTGTGAGGTAGTGTGTGTAAGGCATATGAATAGCTGGAGTAAAACATTCTAGGTAGTTGGATGAAATAAAAAGAGCAACAACCCAAACGGCGTGGACATGTTTGGCATTTTCAAGGGATACTGAACCAGTAACCACATTAGAATGAGAGAAGGTGAGAGAGTCAGTTAGAAAATAAAAAGCTAGATCACGTAGGGCCTTGTAAGTCCTTTTAAGCACTGTTACTCTGAGAGAAGTGGGATCTGATGGATTTGAGGAGCGCTATAGTCTGACTTAAATTTTAAAGAATTATTCTGTAAGGGTGAAAAGGCTAATGAAAATTAATATACTGGAAATTCACACCATAAGAGCAATATAAAAAAGAAAAAAATATTTTATCATTAAAAATAGTGTCTTTCATGCTTTCCAAAGAGAGCTGTAAAATTCTGATACTATGTACAACTCTTTGCTGTCCAGAAAATGTTATTGTATTCCTAAGAGATATAAAAATTAATGATCAATAAGCTAAAAAATGGCTGAAATTTAGATCCATGAATAGCCTTTCCCAAGAAGTCACATCATTTTGTACCTCAGACTTAATTTGCTCCTTCAGCATGCGATGAGGTACAACTTTAATAGGGTGTGACAACTGACAAGAGAATTAAGTTGATGCAAATTAAAACTTTAACAATAATACTATATGGGGCTTAAAATCTTTTGCACTTTGACACTGAATTTATACCACTAAAATAAATCTGCTAGAAACCATTATGTGAAAGGGTCCTTACAGAACTACCAGCCAAGAACAATCCATTGTTTTGATAAGAAAACAATGCAAAAATTCTTAGTTTCAGTTACAGAAAGAGTTGATGAGCCGAGGATAGAAGCTTTATATCTCTTTAATCAAACCACTGCATAAATTTAAAATTACAATTCATTACTATGGAAGATAGCAATTATGACTGAATCAGGAATAGATCACAGGAATAGAATAAATGGAGACTAGGATCCAGAAACTACTGTGAATACTGTGTCCCAGCATTTTAAATTCTTTAGCACTGAAATATTCCATGATACAAATGTATCCATATACATTCATAAGCATCCAGCCGGTGTTGCTCAGTGGTTGAACATCGACGTATGAACCCATAGGTCACAATTTGATTCCCAGTTAGGGCGTATGCTAAGGTTTCAGGCTTGATCCCCAGTAGGGGGCGTGCAGGAGGAAGCCAATAAATAATTCTCTCATCATTGACATTTCTATCTCTCCCTTCCTCTCTGAAATCAATAAAAATATATTTTAAACATAAATAAATTCATAGGCATGTAAATAAGATTTATTTTTGGTTTGTGTATGTCCCATTTCTATCTCTAACTCATTTGCATTTTATCCTAATACGTTTGTGACATTTTCTTCTTTATAAAGAATATGGTATTTGTCCTATTTGATGGCTGGTATTTGCTTTAATACCACAAAGTTGGAGTATTCCTTGAACCTCTCCTCAAATTATATTTTCACTAGGGGCCTGATGCATGAAATTCATGCAAGAGTAGGCCTTCCTTCCCCCAACTGCCGGCACTGAATTCCCTCCTGCGGCCTGGGACCGGGGTTTCCCTCGCAGCCCCGGCTTTGTCCAGAAGGTTTTCTGGTCTAATTATTATAGATTGCCTCATTAATGCTATAGATTAAAATTTAGAACACTCATCTATACTTTCAAAGATTTCATAACCTATCCACTCTAGCCATCACCAGCTTTACTACATACCATGCAATCTGCTCCTATACTGAGCCAAACTAGTATGATAAAACCACAGTTTTGTAGGTTCCTCAGTGTTCACGATGCTCTCACAGGTTCATTCCTGCTTCTGAACCTTTATTCTATGATGTAGAGTCTAAACGTGTCTCCTCTCATTCACCTTCTTCTCTACATATTCTTAAAACTGAAATTCTACATCTATAGTAAAGCATTTCCCCAAATTTTCCAGCTGAATCTCATTTTCTCTTTTCCTTTTGAGAGCATTTACTTGTTCTCTTATACTTATAGCATTTATTGTATGCATTACTTAATTTAATTTAATATGGCTTTTATATTATTATCTCAGGAACAAATGTGGGTAGGATTTACCTTTGCAACAAGAGTGTATAAGTCTTAAGTTACTGGATCATTCTGATTGTGTATTTTTTAAAAAAATAACTGGTATGATTCTGCCTACACAGCATACTTGTTGGATATGGAACTACTCAAATGTTTCATTCATTCATTCATTTAATCGTAACACTTACTAATTGAAAAAGTAATAGACAAAAACCTGCTCTTTTTTGATGCATACACTCTAATTATAAAGGATGACATCTCATCTTAGAAGAAAATAGGACATATAATCATGACTAAAGTGTTTCTGAACTATAAATAATTTCCAATTACCTTCCTATCTTCTGATTAATCAAGAGTATTATTCCCAATAATTAAGACATGGAAACAACCTAAGTGTACATTGGCAGATGAATGGATGAAGAAAATGGCCTATATATAAAATGGAATATTTTTCAGCCATAAAAAGAAGATACAAAAAAAGGAGAGCAGAACAATAACAGTAAGCAATAACGTGTATGAAGAGCTGAAATATTACATGCAAAGCAATGTTTCTCTTCACTTTCTGTTTTAGTCCACTGGTAATATCCCTGCCAATGGCCAACCTGTTGCCATATTTGAGTCATCATTGCAGTTTTAAATCACATTTCTCATTTGGTTATTAGCAGTAAACTTATTGTTGTACCTTTCATCAATCTGTATAGCAAAGTGCAGAGTTAAGATGGAAGTATCAAAGTACTAATTGGAAACCCCAGATTTTGGCTGAGCTCTACAGCTCTACTTCCAACTATCTAATGGACTCTTCCATGTAGAATTGTCACAAGAATCTCAACTCAACAACATATAAAAAAGTCCCACAGTCCCAGGTAGTGGGATTGCCAGTTTCAAACACCAACATTAGCATCACTAAAAAAAATGAGCACTACCTCCTTTCTTACCCTCATTGAATTCTGCCATTAAATTCTGTCAATTCCATCTCAAAAATATCTTTAAAATTCTGGCTGGCTCCATAATGACTCATCAACACAATGGTCATAGCATATTTTTTACTTCCCTGTATATATTTCAGAAGTTCTTGCTTTTACAACCACACATTTAATTATGTTATTTTTGCCACTCAGAAACTTTCAGTGTGTGTTCATTGCCTTTATAATAGAAATCATGTGTCTAATCTTGAGCTCAAAGCTCTCCAAAGCTTGACCCCACAGACTTTTCCATCTTTTATGTCTGTCTTTGGTAAACAATACCCAGACACCCTCATTTTACCCCTAGAATAGTTCTTCAATCTTATTGCCTTTACTTAACCCTGAATCTTCTCTGAAATTTCATTTCAGTAAAGGGCCAGATAGTAAATATTTCGGGTTTCGTGGGCCATGTGGTCTTTTTCACAATTACTCAGCTCTGTCCCTTATGGCACAAAAGCAGCCAAAGATAATACATAAAAAAATTGGCATGGCCGTGTCCCAATAAAACTTTAATTACAAAAATGGGCAGAGGCTAAATTAGGCCCGTGGGCCCTGGTTTGCTGGCTACTGAGCTAGATCATAGTACATAGTGACAATTCTTTTATTAAGCAAACATCAAACAAGCATTCTATAGCTTGCATATCATGAGCAGTCACAAAATGTCTAATAATTTGAAATTTTCAAACATATTTTGGAATATATACATTTACTTCCATTAAAAATAAAAAATACATCCAATATTGTCAGTAACTATGGTTCTGGAAATTTCTTTTTCCAAAACCTCACAGGAACCTATTTCTCAGAAATATTTAACAAAATATAATGCAGGTTAAGAGATTAATTTGCCAGTAAACCTATTTCAATTACATTTGGAATCCAAGCATAGTAGTTGTGGTCCCTGAGGTTGTCGGTTACCTTTATTTTTATACATAAATTCTTTAATTTACAGTTCCCTAAATTTTTTTCCTATAACCTCTTAATTGATTTACTAGGCTTAAAAGTATTTTACTTTATATATTTGCCCATTTTACTGTACATAATAACCCGTGACCTTCTATATCCTACACATTATTCATTTAAATTTTACAATTCAAAAATTGTATATGGAAGGAAGTAAGGAAGGAGAAAGAAAGAGGGACCTCAACCTTTCTTTTCATGCAACATACAAAAATTAACTTGAAATGGATCATAGATCTAAATGTAACACTTCAAAGTATGAAACATCTACATGAAACCATAGAAGACCTTTTTGTGCCCTTGATTTAGGCAAAGAGTTGTTTTACAGAATTTAAAAATCACAAATCATGAAGAAATGATCAATTGAACTTAAAATTAAGAATGCCTGCTCTTTGAAAGCAAATGAACAGATTAGGCACACACTGGCAGAAAACATCTGCAAACAACTCTCTGATAAAAGATTTATATCCAGAAAATATAAAGAACTCTTACAACCCAAGAAAATAAATAATTTGATTTAGAATGCCCAAATATTTTAATAAATATTTTATCAAATATATATGGATAACAAGCACATACAAAGATGCTCAATATTATTAGTCATTAGGGAAATGCAAAACATGACCACAATGAGATACAATTACTGACCTATTAGAATGGCTAAAATTAAAACAACAAAACCTAACAATGCCAAGTGCTGACAAGGATGTGAAGGAACTAGAATTATGTAGATTCAGAGCAAATAGAATTCTCATACCTTGCTGACTGAAATGCAAAACAACAACAGTGTAACTACTTTAGAAAAATAATTCGGCAATTTTTAAACAAATTTAAACATACACTCACTATACGACCTAGTGATCCAACTCCCAGATATTTACCCAGAAAGAATAAAAACGTGTCTACACAAGGATTTGTAGGCAAATGTTCATAGTAGCTTTATTAATAATCGCAAAATACTGGAAGCAACTCACATGGATACATTCATGCAATGAGCTACTACTCAGCAACAGTATGGTGATTACCAGAGGGAAAGGGGAGGTGTGGACAGGTAGAAGAGGGTGAAGGGGGGGTAAATGGTGATGGAAGGAGACTTGACTTTGAGTGATGAACACACAATGCAATATATAGGTGATGTATTATAGAATTGCACACCTAAAATCTATATAATTTTATTAACCAATGTCATGCCAATAAATTCAATAAAAAATAAATAACTAAAAAGAAAATAAAATGAGAATTTCTAGAAGTGATGAAAATATTCCATATCTAGAATGTGGTTGTGGTTACATAACTAGATATGTGTGTAAAAATCCATTGAACGGTGTATCTAAAAAGGGTGAGTTTTATTTATAAGATTCTACATAAGTAAGGTAATATGGTATTTGTCTTTTACTAACTAACTTATTTCACTTAGCATGGATACATGGAACAAACTGGCAGCTGTCAGAGAGGAGGAGGTTGGGGGACTGGCTGAAAGAAGATGAAGGGTTAAGCAAAAATACAGTGTGGTGATAGCCAGAGGGAAAAGAGGCAGGATAGGTAGAGGTGGGCAAAGGGAAAAAATGAGGATGGAAAGAGACTTTGCTTGGGGCAATGGGCTCACGATGCAGTGTGCAGATGATGTTTTATTGAGTTGTACACTTGAAACCTGTACCCCAATAAATCCAATAAAAAATAATTTCTGAAATGTCAAAGAAATAAAAAGAATGGTTTATTTTATCTAAATTATACATCAACCAACATAACTTTTAAAAGATGATATTGTTCTGAGGAATACTCTATCCTCTGAATTTTATAAATCCATGAGTCATTTTCTTGAGTACCTAATCAATGCATAGTTTCATTATATATCCATCTTCAGGGATCAGACATAATTTTCCTCCACTAATTTTTCTTTCATGGTAGTGTCCTGAATCATTTTTTGAAGTTTCATCCCATGAGTTAACTCAATAATTTACCTAGTTACTTTCCTAGTAAGTTCTAAAATCAGAGTTTGCTTTCCTAGTCTGTACGTAAACATTAGATTCAATGGGTCATGTCTTAAGACTCTTTAACTCTCATACATCCTAAGCTTTACTGCAGAATTGCATTTTTTAAGTATACTCCTAGATAATAAAGTGCTTTAGGCACTTTAGTTCTTAAAATGCATAAGTTTGGGCAAGACTTAATATAGACTTTGCTAATATTTAACAATCTACTTTATATTTAATAATCTGAGTTCAATGATAGTGTTGGCTATTTGAAAATTACAAGCAAACTTAAGGACCTAGCCTTGCTGGTGTGGCCCAGTGGTTGAGCATTGACCTATAAACCAGGAAGTCACAGTTCAATTCCCAGTCAGGGCACATGCCCAAATTGCTGACTCTATCCCCACTATGGGGTGTTCAGGAAACAACCGATCAATGATTCTCTCTCATCATTTATGTTTCTATCTCTTTCTCCCTCTCCCTTCCTCTCTGAAATCAATAAAAATATATATTTTTAAAAAACTTGAGGATCCAATATCTGGCATCTCTCCCTTCACCGAAGTAGTCTAGCTGACATTTATAGGCAAGAGTGTTTACAATGTGTCACATCTCCTTTAGCACAGAGCATTGTTAACAAGGACATTACTTCAGAAATAAAGGAGATAAACCTTGTTATTTTGCTTTAAAAATATTTGCAGACAACAATGTGGTGAAGGCGGGGGGAGGGGTGGAACGAGGACTGGGTGAAGGGGGCAAAGTGGGAGAAAATGGGGAATATCTGTAATATTATCAACAATAAAAATATTTGTATTCCATACATGTTATAGTTCAGGATTTAAGAACTTTGGAAATGGCATTACCCTGTTTCAAACCTGAACCTAATTTCCCAAGCAGTTAGAATGACAAAGTAGAAAGGACAGGATTTGTAGTTCATTTCCTCTGTCAACAGATTTGGGTTCTATGTAAAGTTTGCAAAATTAAAAGCACAATTAAAGTAGATGTTTAATGAGTAATGGTGCATGTTCTATCTCTGAGATGACACATAAAATCAAGGCCCTTGGGAAAGTTGAGTTGTTAAGTAAGGAGTATTGATTTAAATTACTTAACAATAGCAAGAAGACACATGCTTTTGCCTCAAAGATTTTTTTTCTCTTTTGAGTGATTTGCCAATAGACACATTCAATCAAAATGTAAGTAGCAACAGTAGCAACAGCATAAACAAGAATGTAATATATTCAGAAAGTAAATGTTTCTAAAAATGTTGTGGCATATATTCTATGAATAGTTGTGATTTTGCAGATCCTATATAATAAAGAGCTAATGTGCTAATTAAACAGCATAGCAGAACAACCAACCGGGTGACCTTCTGATTGAAGCTGGGGCTGTGAGGGCCAAGGCAGCTGGGGCTGTGAAGGCCGAGCCCTTGCACGAATTTCATGCATCAGGTCTCTAATATATGTGTGTGTGTGTGTATGTATTTTATTGATTTCATAGAGGAAGAGAGAAGGAGAGAGAGAGATAGAAACATCAGTGATGAGAATCATTGATCTGCTGCCTCTTGCATGCTCCCTAGTGGGGACTGAGCCCGTAACCCGGGCATGTGTCCTTGACCGAAATCGAACCTGGGACCCTTCGGTCCACAGGCCGACGCTCTATCCACTGAGCCAAACTTTTTTCTCAAAATGAAATATAACAAAAAATGAACAGCTACTTTTATTGAGGAAATTCTTAACATTATGTCATAATTAAAAAACGGAAGCAAAAATATACATGTAATTCTACATTTAGATACAGCTGTTTGTTCATTAATTCTGCAAATATCTATTCAGTGTGTTCTATGTGCCAGGTGATGTTTAGTGCACTGAAGATTCAACAGTAAACAAAATTGCCTGTCCTCATTGAGTTTACAGCCATCTTTAACATTTTTCTGTATGGCCTTCAATAATTTAGATATATGTATACATGGTATGCACATATAACCACATATGTATACATAAACACACAAAAAAATGGTGTTTTTTTATAGATATTATTTGTAACCTTTTTTTAACATTACATATTACTGTGATTTTTTTTCTAGAATTTTATTGTGGTAAGGGTACAACATGAGTTCTACCTTCTTAACAGATTTTTATGTGTACAATACAGTATTATTAAACATAGGCATGATACTGCACAGCAGATTTATAGAATTGATTAATCGTGCATAACTGAAACTTGATACCCATTGATTATCAACTTATTTTATTATCACTAAATATATATTGATTCCTTTATTTTTAATAGCTTCAATATATACCATTGTAAGGGTTACCCTAAATTATGTAACAATACTCTCTTGTTGGATATTGAGGCCCTATATTTTGCATTTTAAAAGGTGCTATGGTAATATGTAAGCATGACTATAATAGCATACATTATAATCATATATATTTACACTTGTCCAACTTTTATCATGATAAATTCCTTGAAGTAGAATTTTATTTCATAGGGTATTAACAATTTTAAGGTTTGCATGATTTTCTATATGATTGATTATTTTCTTTTAAAAAAGAACACAAAATATAGCATATGTGCTTCATTAAAGGTATGAAAACAATGATATAGATGTCATTGTTTATCCTCTGAGGTTGCCATGATGATGCAAGTGTCTTAGTGTATCAGCACAATGATCAAATGTTCAATAATCTGTGGTGGAAGGGAAGGAGGGAACATGTAATTAGCATATGTTACCAATGCCATATCTCACATATCTCACAGATCAGATAAGAAATGAGAAACAGTGGTTTTAAGAACCTTTCCCAGAAGGTTAACCAGGCTTTAAAACAAAAGACAAAATTAATTGACATGTTTTAAACATTTCAATGTATATTTCATGTAAGACATCACTAGACTTCCATTCTAAACAATATCCTTTAATTCCTCCTTGCTATAATATCAAGGAAGCATCCCTGATTTTAAAGTTGGTTATTCTATAATCATTCTTGAAATGCCTATAAACCATTTTATTAAGAAAAAGCGTTTATAAAATACTAGTGTCCTGGTGCACGAATTCATGCACATTGAAAGGAAATTAATTAGAAGAAATTTTTTAATATCACTATTTGCCCTTTCTCTATAATAGAAGTGTCAACCAAATTAACGATTCACAATGACAGATCAAAACACACGCGTGCAATTGGTGCCAGTGAGAGCTTTATATGTATCGCGCATGTGCGAGTCAACTTAGTCTTTTATAGATATAGAACAAACTTGCTTAATTAGACCTGCTTTCTGATTTAGCTAAACTTTTTTCAGTCCAGTGAAGTACCCCAACTTCTCTTTCAGGTAATTGTCAGCAACACAGCAGTAAATATCAACATGAAGCAGATTATTATTATAGATCACGCAGGGAGAACAAAGGCTAAAATATTTAACTGCAGCAGTTTTTGACTATATTCTGCACAGTGAGAAAACCTGAAGTCATTCTCAAGGTCCACCATTTCTTACTTCTTTTCAGTCGTGTCAAGTTTCTAAGCTTTCTAAATCTCCATTTTCTGGCTAATGACAAGAAAATAGGATTCTACAGAATCTCCTATCTACCTACTCCAGGACTTCTGTGAGGATCAAATGAGATGAGGCATGGAAAAATGCTTCACAAACATTTGGTTAAAGTGTAAAATGTTTCCACTTGGCTATAAAGCAAGTCGTGTTCTTGGGCTGAAGAAACCCCAAGGAGGCTAATCAATAGGGAGAGGAAGCCAGGTGTTGCTATGTGACATCATTACCTGGCGCCCACAGCCACTGTTTTCGGGTGGGGCTGGGCTGTGGGCCACATTTTGCACTATGAGGTCTTGGCAGCATTGGCTGCGATTTGGTGGAGTGTCACTCCAGGGTGGTGGCGGGGCCTGTGTCCCACTTGGGGGAAGCTGAGTGTTGCTTTGTGGGTGCCAGGTCTGTGGTGCTGTTTCTCTATAAATGGCCAGTGCACATCATGGCAGCTCCCGTGTTGAGCATCTGCCCCCTGGTGGTCAGTGCACATCATAGCTACCGGTCGGACAGCCACTTGGCATATTAGCCTTTTATATATACAGATAACTACACTATAATTACAAATAAAATAACATGACATGAGCTTGTTCTTAGGGTATCTGATTTTCTGAATAATTGTGGAAACTTTAGAATAAAATTTGGTTGCTTTAACATAATGTTTACTCTTACAAGATATACTCATATATGATTTAAGAGCCTAATTAATTAATTAACTAATTAATTCATATTTTTGTTAAATTTTCTAGCTCTGAACATGAAAATTCTGTATGTAATTTACAGAAAAATAAATCACTAATTATATAAAATTAACAAACACAGGTTCATGGTAAGGAACCAAGCTACACCAAAGTAAAAAGGCAAATTTGAGAAAAGTCTGATTTAATATGAGAGTTAAAGACACTTATAATTGAATAGATTCCTTTCTGATTACAGATTATAGTAAGGAATCAGCTACAATCAATAATATGTATAAAACATTACTCCACCTATTTTAACTCAATATGATACAATGAAAACATGAGAATTATATTGATCCTGAAATTGAGCTTGATGATCTTTCAGGATGTTCAACACTCCCTGATTTCTGAACAGGGTCATACTGGGGGAGACACACACTGAATCCTGTCAGAGGTATAACTGCCTGTCTCCCATTTCTCTAGTTTATAGCATTGTTTGCTCCATATTGTATGG
The DNA here is from genome assembly GCF_014108235.1 of Myotis myotis. Taxonomy (NCBI): domain Eukaryota; kingdom Metazoa; phylum Chordata; class Mammalia; order Chiroptera; family Vespertilionidae; genus Myotis; species Myotis myotis. Next base: position 119,137,053 of record NW_023416346.1, on the reverse strand, counting down.
ATTTATGTTGGAAACTGTAGATTTTGAAACACTCAGTTCCTTATAGGAACTGGTTGCCAAGTAACATCAAAAAGATTCCAGGGCCAAAAAACATTCAATCTTCACAAAGAATTAATTTTTGCCTTATAAGTCTTAATAGCTTCTCTACTGAGTTGCACAAAAACATGATTTGGGAGAGACAGCCCTGAAAATAATAAGGGATTTATTATTGTTATTGCTGGGTGTGAAAACTACTCTAGGGATACATGCAGTGAAGAAACCTTTAGGATTCCTTTTTGTAGCACTGGCTCTCTTCAATTCTCCTTTCCTGTGGCTCCACCATTGTTGGACATTGTAAAAAAATCATAAAAAAAATGAAAGCTAGGCAAAAAAGAAAAGGCAAAGATCGAAGATCATAACTGGAAAATTTAAGATTAAGAAGATATTAAAATAAAGATAATATAAAATTAAAACAAAAAGGTAACAAATGAAAGGTCAAAGTAACAGCTACACAACTTCAAACATAAAACAGTGACTTTCAAATGATATTTAAAAATCTGCAATTTAAGGTAAAATGCCATAAATAGAGATATAGTTAGAAACACATCATAAAAGAACAATTTCTTCTAGGTATAGCTATAAGAAATTAAGGGTTTGGCTTCAAGGTAATAAGGTTTTAAGATAAGGGATATTACTAGAAAAGGTAGAGTTATACAATTTACAATATTAAAACAGCAAACTTAGGATAGTTATAAATAAATATTGCCCTGGCCAGGTGGCCCAGTCAAATGGAGCATCGTCCCATACACCAAAAGGTGGTGAGTTTGATTACTGATCAGGGCACATACCTAGGTTGAGGGTTCAATTCCCAGTCAGGGCACATGCAGGATATAGCCTATCAAAGTCTCTCTCATATTGATAGGTTTCCCTCTCTTTCTCTCCCTCTCCCTTCTCTCTCTATAAATCCATGAAAACATATCATCTAGTGAGGATTAAAAATAAATAGAAGATAGATAGATAGATGATAGATAGATAGATAGATAGATAGATAGATAGATAGATAGATAAAAGGAGAGCCAGCTGTGGGCTGACTAGTGGTAGCAGTCCTCAGCATGCTTCTCTGGCTGAACATAGCTTCCCTGGCCATGAGGGAGCATCTTCCAGCAGAGAGTCCAATGGGAAGTAGCACCCTGGAAGACCATGTCATTTGAGAAAATCCTTCAAAGTTCAGGATTCTAAAGCCCCCTGCCCTACTCTTCATAAGCTTCTGGATCTTTCACCGAAGTCAAGTATCTGATATTAGATATGTTACAAACTAATACATGAATAATGCTTTTTGGTACTCAAGTTTTCTCATCTTAGAATGTGCTGTTTTGACATACTTCCTTAGTCTTTTGTTTATTCATTCTGATATTTTAAATTTAAATTTAAAATTACATGGATTTTTATTTATAACTTCTTTGATTTTCTGAATCCTTTTTCTTACGTTTAAATCTTGTTTCCTAAATGACATTAGCATAATTACTTATTTACTTCATCCCACTACTATTTTTATATCTACATATCATAGTTTTAAAATAGCAATTCACAAAATTACTAATAATAAGCCTTTTAAACAGAGCTGAAAATTTATTTGCAATTATTTTTCCATCTAGAAATATAGAGCCAAAATACTGTTTTAAAGTCACTTGGAATCATTCTTCTCATTATGGTTATGCCACCAAATAGATATTTGAGATCACTTGTTTCAGTTTGGTTTTTCTTTTTAGAGATTGGACTTTTTTCTTCCTGACTTAACTTTTTTTATTATTATGATAACCACTTACATGATTCCAAGGTCAATGTAAAGTCAGAGAGATCTAACTTCTAATTCTGTCTCCTCTGCCATCTTCTCTCCATCACCCGTACACAACTATTATTTTTTTTCCGCTTATTCTTCTGTTTCTTTCAAAATACACAGTCATTATTGGTGTATAAAAATGGCATTGATTTCTGGGTGTTAATTTTGTATCCTGTTACATTGCTGAATTCACTTATTAAATCTAGTAGTTTTTGGCTGGAGTTTTTATGGTTTTCTATGTACAATATCACATCATCTGAAAATAATGACAGATTTACTTCCTCCTTTCCAATTTGGATGCCTTTTATGTTTTCTTTTTGTCTGTTTGCTGTGGCTAAGACTTCCAGTACTGTGTTGAATAAGAGTGGTGAAAGCAGACATCCCTGTCTTGTTCCTGTTCTTAGGGGAAATGTTTTAGTTTTTGCCCAATGACTATGATGTTGGCTGTAAGTTTGTCATATATGGCTTTTATTATATTGAGATATGATCCCTCTATTCCCACTTTGCTGAGAGTTTTTAACAAAAAGGGTGTTGGATTTCGTCCAATACTTTTTCTGCATCAATTGATATGATCTGTGGTTTTTGTCTTGTAATCTGTTTATGTGATGTATCACATTTATTGACTTGTGAATATTGTACCAGCCTTGAAACTCCGGAATAAATCCCACTTGGTCATGTTGTATGTGATCTTTTTAATGTATTGCTGGATCCGATTTTCGCTAATATTTTGTTGAGGATTTTAGCATCTCTCAGAAAGTGAAACTAAAAAAAACCCCAACAATCCCATTTACCATTTCAACAAAAAAAAATTAAGATACTTAGGAATAAACTTAACCAAGGAGTTAAAAGACCTGTACTAGGAAAACTAAAGGATAGAGATAGAGGAAGATATAAACAAGTGGAAGAATACACCACGTTCATGGATTGGTAGACTCAACATCATTAAATTGTCCATACTATCCAAAGCAATCTATAGATTCAATGCAATTCATATTAAAATACCAATGCCATATCTCACAGATCTAGAGCAAATACTCCAAAAATTTACTTGGTTCATGGGTCAATGCTTAATCACTGAGCAACACTAGCCAGGCTCTAGTCCTTGCATGGAACCAAAAAAGACCCTCAAAAGCCCCAGCAATCTTGAGAAGGAAGAACAAAGTTGGAGGAACCATAATACCAAATATCAAGTTATATTGTAAAGTCACTGTAATAAAAACAGCCTGAGACTGGCACAAGAATGGGCATATAGATAAAGGGAACAGAACAGAGACCCCAGAAGTCGACCCAAGCCATTATACTCAATTAATATTTGACAAAGGAGGCAACAGAATACAATGTAATAAAGACAGTCTCTTCAATAAATGGTGCTTGGAAAATTGGACAGGTACACGCAAAAATAATGAACTAGACCACCAATTTACACCATACACAAGAATAAACTTAAAATGGATAAAAGACTTAAATATAAGTCTTTAAACCATAAAAATCTTGGAAGAAACCTTGGACAGCAAAATCTCAAGCATCTCTCAAAGCAGTATGTTTGTGGATAAATCTCTTAAGGCAAGGAAAATGAAGGGAAAAATAAACAGATGGGGCTACATTAAAATAAACAGCTTCTGCACAGCAAAAGAAACCATCAACAAAATGAAAAGGGAGCTCACTGCCTGGGAGAACATATTTGCCAATGATATATCTGATAAGGGGTTAATTTTCAAAGTATATAAGGAACTCATACAACTTAACAAAGGAAGACAAACAATCCAATTTAAAAATGGGCAAAGGACTTCAATAAACATTTCTCCAAAGTGGACATATATGTGGACTTTAAAAACATATATTTTTATTGATTTCAGAGAGGAAGAAAGAGATAGAAACATCAATGACAAGAGAGAATCACTCATCTGCTGCCTCCTACAGGCCCACACCATGGATCAAAGCTTCATGTGCCCTGACTAAGAAGGAACCGTGACCTCTTGGTTCATGGGTCAATGCTTAATCACTCAGCAACACTAGCCAGGCTCTAGTCCTTTTCTTATTGCAGAGCTGGGAAATGCTTTTTGTTGTTGTTAAGATAATATAGATCACACAGCCACACAGATCAATCCAACTCAAATTTACTACTAAAGGATTTTTATGTCATCAAACTTACATATGCTTCTCCCTTTTCTCCTGACAGATATCTGAGTTCTGAATAACATCACCATAATTATTAATTTGCTCTTATAACCACATAGAAACTTTATTTCTTTAATATGTTCTTTCCCTGTTATTCAAATTGGCCTCATCCAGCACCTGACTCACCTGCCCCCCTTCCTCCTTGCAGGAACACTCCCTTAATCATTAAGCCCTCAGGACAATGAGGTTCTGGTCAGCATCAAATCATCTCAGGAACAAAGCCTCAGGTCTGTTGATCACCGAGACAAGGTTTTGGTCAAACTAGAGACACAATCTAGGCCTCAGTTATGCTTCAGCTCCAGGCCCAGCAAAGTGGAGACACCAGAAGAAGCCATGCCATGGCGGATCAGGTACACTGATCAGCTGCCCACTACCCTAGCACCAATCAATCAATAGAGACCACGCCCCTGACAATGGCCCTAACTGCTTTGTGACCATGATTAATGGTTTCCCCCCTATAGAACCCATCCCCTGGAAGCCACTGGGGAGCCAGGTCCTTGGGCATTAGCTCGCCTGTGACTCTGGACATGGGCCACTTCCTAAAAACAAACCCTTACTTTCTTTGCTGCAAGCTCCTGTTCATGTCTTACTGGGCTTTGATGTGGGCAGGCAAGCAGACCCCTTTATCAGGTAACAATTTATCCCACAGCACTACATGACAGTTTCAGAATAATAGTACAAACATTACCACCAACACTGTTATATTCTTTTTTTTCATTTTGTTTTGATACCTATAGATTGCCTTTTAAAAAAATTCTTTTTTAAAATTTCTTTTTTAAAAAAAATATTTTTATTGATTTTTTACAGAGAGGAAGGGAGAGAGATAGAGAGTTAGAAACATCAATGAGAGAGAAACATCGATAAGCTGCCTCCTGCATGTCTCCTACTGGGAATATGCCCGCAACCAAGGTATATGCCCTTGACCGGAATCGAACCTGGGACCTTTCAGTCCACAGACCGATGCTCTATCCACTGAGACAAACTGGTTTCGGCTAAAATTTCTTTACTGATTAAGTTATTACATGTGTCCTTATCCTCACATTACCCTCATCCCCCCACTCATGCCCTCACCCCCCTGTTGTCTGGGTCCATTGGTTAGGCCTATATGCTTGCATATAAGTCCTTTGATTGATCTCCCTCCCTTACTCTCACCTTCCCCTACCTTCCCTCTGAGGTTTGACGGTCTGATCTACAGAATATTTATATGGTTCCAAAGTCAAAACTTGGATTTAAGTTAAAATTTAATCTTTGTAAGGAAGTTGTGGCTCAAGACTTGGAAATATTCGTATTAGGAAGTATGAGGAGAAAGTAGAATAATTTAAAATATTTCATTGAACTGGCCAAAATAGAATAATGACAGGACACTTTTTATGAACATAAGAAAAGAGTGTGCCAAAGGGAATGGTTATTAATGTCAAAGTAAACAGAAAATCTTGGTAAAAGTTGACAGAGGTAAAGCTATTGGATTTCTCAATAATGAGTCTTGTTAAATTTCAGAGAGGTAAGTTTCTCTGATGAAGGAAAGCAGAGTTCCAAAGAGTAAGAAGGGATTGAGTGGAAAGGAAATGGAGAAAGCATAAAAACCTTCCTGTGATGCTATCTGTTTGAAATGTGGGAACAAGAAACTCACAGGGAGGTTACTAGCTTGAGAAATAAAATCAAATGGAGAGTCTTTATTTCCCCAATAAGGAAAATCTGGAAGTCAAAGAAAAAGCTATCAGAAGGAGAAGCTAGAAAGAGGAAAGGTAAATGCTGTAACAAATCTCTCAAGAGTCCAGAAGGGATGAATTCAAGGATAAATAACAGCTAGTAATTCAGATTCCATGTACAGAGAGACCAGGCCACTAAGTGAGAATTATGGGACATTCAGCTTATTCCAAGGAAGCTTGTAATAAATACAGACTATGCACTCTTTCTATACCAGGATTGAATTCTTCCAGAAGAGGCTGATCTTTTATCTTTTTATTGTTTTAGATTTTTAAAATTATTTTTTTCATTATAACTGACATAATATTACACTGCTTTCAGGTGTACAACATAGTGATTACAGGCTGATCTTATTTTTTTACTCAGTGAGATCCCTACAAACCAAAAAAAAAAAAAAAAATCCCATGTCAGGCTTATTTCTCCAGAGCTAGGACTCCCTCAGAAACAAAAATCAACCCAATTCACTGCTACTTTATTCTAGTAGACTGGTGTACAGCCCACACTTTCTAGTCTACTGAGAATATATTGGAGAATGGCTGCGCCTGATTATTTTGAAAGCCTTGAAACCAGATGAACCATGTTCACATCTTTGTTATCCTTGATCACTGCCTATTTTCCACAATCCTTGGATCATTCAAATCCTATCCAACTCTTATTTCCATATTGCTCCATGCCTACCTTGACTATACTTGCACATTTCTTCTTCTGAATCCTTCCTACTGTGTCCTCTGGGGACTCCTATTTCAGGGTAAACTGTCTTATATCCTCTACCTCTTTATCAGATGTTCCTCCTAACTCCTAGCTTTAATCTGTATTCACCATTGCTATTTCTAAACCATTATTTTTTTCTGTTTCTGACAACTGTTCTTTTGAGGCATATGCAATCCCGTTGCATCTGTCATTCATTAACATCCCATCTTATGTCAACTTTTCAGCTTGGTTTGTCAGTAACTTGACAGGATCAGGAAGAAGAAAATGGACATAAAGCAGATAAGTTGATGAGGAAGAGCATGGAGTACTACCTGGTGGGCAGAATTAGACCAGACATAGGGAAGGTGGATTGAGGGGGTAGGCAAAATGTGTGAACCACATTAAATTCTTTTATAATGGATAAGGTATGTGGTATGTTGGAGCTGGCTCATGCAAGTTCACAAAGAGCTGCTTGTTAAATTTTCAGAAATTTTGCAAGGCATTACTTTAGTAGCTTGAAACAGGGCATTATGGGAATACTTATTCCATGGAAATCTATAAATGTTACTCACCAGGATTCTTTTTTTTTCTGACTGAGAGCCAGTTCTTAAATATTTACCAGCACACCACTGAGTAAATGGAAGAAAGGAAAATGAAATACGAGTGGAAGTAAGGCCAGAAACATTGAAGACAAATTTTACCTAATTCAAAATTTGCCTACTACCAATATTACCCTAGCAATTGAGGCCAAGAAATAAAAATAAGGAAGATTTAAATGGTAGATCTAAGAGTGCCAGGATGAGAGACAGATTCCAAGTGAAAACAATAGGCAAATATCCTTCTTCTAGTTTAACAATCAGGTTTCATCTTTAACAATATGGCTGAATCACAACTGTAAGAAAATGAATAGAGATGATATTGACAAGTTCTCCTATTCAGTGGTTCTCAATCTTCTGGCCCTTTAAATACAGTTCCTCATGTTGTGACTCAACCATAAAATTATTTTTGTTGCTATTTCATAACTGTAATGTTGCTACTGTTATGAATTGTAATGCAAATATCTCATATGCAGGATGGTCTTAGGCGACCCCTGTGAAAGGGTCATTCAACTGCCAAAGGGGTCGCGACCCACAGGTTGAGAACCGCTGTGTGTCATTGGGTATTCATGTTGATCTTAGTAGACAGTATTTCTTTATTCTATGTTTAATTAGGCTACTGTGTAAGCTTCAGTCTTCAAAAACTTAGATGGTTCAATAACCTAGAAATCAGCAAGAATAATGAGAATATATTTGATAATGGAGGATCTATACAGTGACAATAAAAAGGGTGGAGTTGGTATCCTGTCTTTCCTTATCCACTAAACGATATCATGCAAGTCACATCACCTCTCTGGACTCATTTCCTAAGCTATGCTAACACAATGGAGATACCTATCTCTTAGAAGAGTTGTGAAAATTGCTGAAGATAATGTTTAAAGCATCGAGTCTAGTGCCTTACTCACAGGAGATACTAAAATGTTTAGGTCCCACCTCATCTATGCTCCTGAGCTTTTCTTTTCCATGAGGTAAGGCTAAATACATATTCTTGAGAGGATGAAAATGTGAAGTCAGTATTTCTCTTTTTTCACACCATTGGAAAGCTCCAATCCAGAGCTAGCAACTTTCTTTCAAGGGCTACAGAATAGATATTTTAGGTTTTGTGGTCTCTATAGTCTCTGACCTAACCACTCAACTCTACCGCTGCAGTGCAAAAACAGCCATGGACAAGACAGACAAACATGTGTGGCTGTACTCTAATCGAATTTTACTTATGAACACTGAAATTTAAATTTCAAGTAATTTCTACATGCTATGAGTATTATTTTGATTTTTCAACCAATTAAAATGTAACAATCATTGTTAGCTCATGGATCATATAAAAACAAGTGGAAGGCTGAGTTTTGCTTGGAGCCTGTAGCTGGTAGACACCTACTCTTATCTTATAGTTCAGGAATACACTAGGAGAGTCCAGTAGTTTTGAAACATATTTTAAAATCGTGATATCCATTGTTTAAAGAAAATCTTGCATGACAACCACTTGTTACCCGAGTGTCTATGAGGATAGAAATCTAGCCTCCCTCCCGCTCCCTCAAGTAGCTCCCTTCCCACCAACACTCTCACATGCACACAAAGACACACAAGCACTGGAACGGATTTAATAGGACACTTTGGTGGAAGTCTTACAAGAAACAGCAAAAAGAAATACCGACAATATTGCATTATTTGACCCCCACTCTGAGGCAAACAAAATTCAAATATGAAAAAGGCAGTGAACAGTGCCGAAAAGAGTCTTCCAAACACTACACACATATTTCAGGGGTGTTCATTTTTTGCCACATTAGATTTATTTATTCTTCCAGACACTTGTCTCTCAACTGAATCTTTCTTTCATTTGATGAGAATCTCTATAACTTTAACATTGTACATTTCTCGCCTGCATGATGGTTTGGTCTTCCCTCTTTTCTTGGTTGTACTTGTCTCTGTTACTAGAATTTGGCATCTGCTTTGGTCCTGGGCACATGGCACATGTAGTTCTCAGTCACCCTGATATTCCAAATTCCTGACCACAATAGTCAGATCCGAGTTATGAAAAATGCCCTCTAGACTAATCAATTCAGTGGGAAGAAAATCCATCAAAACAAATCCTTGTACAGATATCCATAGAGAGGTATCAAATGTCAGATTACATTGATAAAGGATGTGATGAAGGAAACAAACATTTAGTTGTCTGCTATATGCCAAGTGCTGTGCTAATAATTCATTCTAGAATTAAGATAAATTTGACAAGATAAATTTGTATACCATTCCTAATTTTTAGGAATGGTATACAGTGTACTCCAATCTTAAGAGAGAAGCTAAAATAAGTGGTTTTTCTAAGTTTTTTCCTGTTAGGTAAAGTATGAGTTCCTTCTTCCATGGAACGCTATAGACACATGTTCTAGCAAGGAACGAGACCTGGAGAAGAAATAGATCCACGCAAAAACTTCTGGAAAGCCACTAAAAGCTTCCACAGAAATCTGGGGAAATCAGACTACTTTTGGTGCAAAAGCAGATATAGACATTGAAGAAAAAACACACAATATGTTACAAAGCTCATCCTTGATCACTAATGCTAGATGATAGATGAATAGACTTTCCTGTGCATTAATCCATGCCGCATGCATGTTTGAGACCTTTTATAATGGGGCAATTCAAGATGCTATCTTTTGGTTAGAAAATAATCAAACCAAGAAAACAAAAACAAACAAACAAAACTTTTAATTCCAGAGTGGTCATGTGCATAACCTCATATGCATATGCATAATCTCAGATAATATATGATAAGTGAAATAAAATAATTGAGCAGTTATATTAAGATCTAGTGTTAGCTCCTGTAAAAATGTAAATACATTTTTTCAAGGCAATATTTGAAAGTAAGTGCTTCTAGTATCTTTCATTATCATCTACCTATCAGTCCTGAAAAGGAGTACATACGAATTGAGACTTGAGACAATAAATAAATGACCTGCATTTTAAAATTAACTACCATGTGTTTACTTTCCTAGGACTTACTCTCCCACTTTCCCCACCCTGCTTTATGCTCTGGGGGAAAGACTATAATGGACTATATCAAATGAGTTTCCTTTCCCTTTGACTTTCAGTTGGGTACAATCAATGGAAAGAACCTATTGTAGATCAGCATGGAGTGAGGTAAAGTTATTTATTTCCCTGGCGTCCTTCCTTGTTTGACAAAATTAATAGGGTTCCGTTTCTCTCCTAAAAAACTGTGACTCTTCTGTTCCAGTAACCATTCTCTGCTCCTACACCTTCAGGCCAAGTAGTGGTCATGGCTCCCTACAGTTGCTAGTTTAGGGTTCTTTATTGTACCTTGTTAATTTCCCTTAGCCCTGCTCTCATATTTGCAGGTATTTCCTTCATTAAGCTCTCCTTAATGATCCCATTAGAGCATATCATTTATCTCCCGGGCTGACCCTTAGTGATAATGCCCTGATGTTTTCACTCTTCCTTATAATTGAACAAAGAGGGTCTTATCCACTGTTTTTGAGACAACATTGTATATTGATATCCTTTACTGTACACCTGTTACAACAAGTACTAGGGAGTGAAAAGGGCCACCAAAGGGCAGATAGAGAACTTCAAATGTTCCATTCTCAAGAATGATAATTCAGGGGTATTTTTATTACCATTATTGTATATCTTACATGTGTATGATATTCTTTGTGCATATAAAATAATTCATCATAAAACGCAAAAGCAAGACAAAATTATTTGTAGTAAGGCTTTGTTTTTATTTGTATATATGCATAGAAATTGCTCTGAAAGGAATTAGAACAAAATAATATTAGTTTCATTAGATCATAAGCTTACAGGTGAATACTTTCTTAAATTTTTCAAGTTTTCTATATTTAATATAAATACAGTTTCAATATAAATATATTTCCAATAATAAACAGTAAATACCTGATAAAAATGGCAATATCATCAATCAAGTTATAGAGCAGTTATTGTACTGAATCATTTCACTGGTAATTGGATACACTCAAACGAAGAAACCCTGAATAAAAGTTCAGACACGTGACTGAAGGCAAAAAGAGGAAAATACCTCATAAACTCATAAATGATTATGTAATAGCAGAAGGATTTCAGGAGACCATTAAAATATGAATTTGCTTATAAAGCTGACAAAGGTGAACTTAATCATCCAGTCATGTTCTGTTCAGAACCATTATTTGGCTTTCGGTTGCTATGAATAGTAGCTACGTGATATAGTCATGTTTAAAGGAAGAGTGGCTACTCATTTTCATCTGCAGTTTTTCTTTCAGGCTGTTATTCATATTTCTTAGAGTTTGCAAAATGTTTGTCCCCTGAGAACTTGCAAAATGAGTATCAAGTACAAAGACTTCATTTAATATTTTTATTATATACATCCGCTAACTTAATTCTTACAATGAAGATATCATCATCATCACCATCATCATCATCATCATACACATTTAACAAGTGGGAAACTGAGGCAGAGAAATATTAAATTCGCCCAAATTTACATAGCTAATGAGCAAGGAGCTGGCATTCAAATTTGGGCCTCCTGCCAACTGTGAGTGAAACCACTGCACTGTTCCATGTTCTAACTCCTCAAGGACCACCAAGCCTATGTATATATAGGCCATTTTCCCCTAGGGGCAAGAAAAACCAGACCCTTTTTTTTCTATTAGCACTTTCATTCTGAAACTTAGAAAATATTTTTTGATGTTCAATGTCAGGGAGGACGATTCCCTTGGCTGTGCTGCAGCCTAGTAACACCAAGTCCTGTTAAGATGATATTTAATAACAAACATGGCAATCATTGATTGGAATTTTATTAACTGTCTGTATAAGTGAAGGACACACAATCAAATTTATATATATATATATATATATATATATATATATATATATATATATAATTGTGTTTGATAACATCACATTGATTAAATAAACAAAGTCTTGTCAGCTTTATTCATTATAACACAGTATACAACATTGACATTTATATTTGAGTTGGACAGTCTGATTTTATAACCTATGGTCTCACTATCATAACCCTTCCCTAGTATCTCTCAAATGATAGACTAGGCAGAGATCTTTGGTTAGCTTAACTCCTTTCCTTCAATAGCAGCACATGTGTGATCTTTCTTTAACTCTTTATACCACTCATTGTTGTGCTGAAGACATTAACAAGTGAGAATTCCAGTTAGTGTTTTCCTGATAGTTTTAGGTACAATAATTTTTAAAAATCTGGCCCCTTAAATCAATTCAATTAAACATTCCCCTTATATATCATGACTTGAGATGATGTGAAGCATGCCAGGATAATTATTTATGGACTTAATGTAATTAATTTTGAATAGGGACTCAGGAAGCATTTTATAATAGGGTGCATATATGGTTTCATAAATCATAGAATAACTGGTTTGGAAATGGTCTTAAATATCAGCTAGTCCAACCATTCAGCCAGTGCTTAAATCCCTTCTAAAGTATCTCCATCTATTAGTCTCTATTTTATCCTTGAACTGCTCCAGAAAATGACAAGATTTTTTGAGGCAACCCATTTGAATGAAATAGGAGGTACTATTTTCCATACCCATATGTATATAAAAATATGATTTAAAACATATTTATTACCCCTTATTTTAAATACTAGAGGCCAGGTGCACGGCACGGATTTGTGCACTGCTGGGGTCCCACAGCCTGGCGTGTGGGGATCGGGCCAAAACCGGCTCTCTGACATCCCCCGAGGGGGTCCTGGGTTACAAGGGGGCAGTTCTCAGGTGATGCACCCCGGAATCAGGCTCCCTCCTCTCTGAGTCTGAGGTGCAGGTGAAGCAGATTTGGGGCCGACAGTGCCCCGGCAACAACCTAACCCACGGCCGATTCCTCTACTGGTTGGAGCATCTGCCCCCTGGTGGTCATTGCACATCATAGCTACCAGGTGAACTGTCGAATGGCCAGACAGTCACTTAGGCTTTTATATATATATATATATATATATATATATATATATATATATATATATATATATATATATATATATATATATATATTTATTGTTTCAGAGAGGAAGGAAGGGGGAGAGAGAGAAACATCAATGATGAGAGAGAATAATTGATCGGCTGCCTCCTGCATGCCCCCCAATGGGGATTGAGCCTACAACCCAGGCATGTGCCCTGACTGGGAATCAAATGATGACCTACTGGCTCATAGGTCAATTCTCAACCACTGAGCCATGCCAGCCAGCCACTACCCCTTATTTTAAGCTCAGTATGGTATACGTTATTGGAAAAAAGGGCAGAAAAAAATCCTTCTCTAGTTTTCTTACAAATATTCCTTTTAAAAATAAATTCGACAGATCCTGGAAGACTCAGAGCTTTCCTCTTATTTGACCCACAAAATGAAATAAATAACAGCAAAGACCCTAGTGTCTTAGGACATACGCAAAGATCTAAAACAATAGCTCAAATGAAACATCATTTCATCTTTTCAATTTATTTTGACCACTTTTGTTTCATCCAAGCAAGTCAAGTTAAATAGGCACAGAACTTCTTGCCAAGATTATGTTCTAAATAAGAGAATACTGTTTAAGAATGACACATTGGAAAAGTCACACAGTCCTTGTAGAAGAAAACAAGACAACAACCAGAGAATCACTCTCAGCTGTTAAAGTTAAACCAATATTGCCCTACCTGGTTTTCTCAGTGGTTAGAGCAGCCGTGGGCAAACTATGGCCTGCGGGCGGGATCCGGCCCGTTTGAAATGAATAAAACTAAAAAAAAAAAAAAAGACTGTACCCTTTTATGTAATGATGTTTACTTTGAATTTATATTAGTTCACACAAACACTCCATCCATGCTTTTGTTCCAGCCCTCCGGTCCAGTTTAAGAACCCATTGTGGCCCTCGAGTCAAAAAGTTTGCCCACCCCTGGGTTAGAGTGTCAGCCCAAAGATGTTCTAATCAAGGGTTTGATTCCCATTAAGGAAACATACGTTGGTTGCAGGCTTGACCCCAGGTACCAGTCATGGTGTGTGTGGGAGGCAACCAGTTGATGTGTCTCTCTTTGTGCTTCTCCCTCTCCTTTCCACTCTCTCTAGAAATCAAAGGAAAAAAATCCTCTGAGGATTAACAACAAAAAAAGTTAAACCAATATAATATTGTATGTCCACTATAAATGAAAAATAAACTTCAAGAAAAATCTTATAAAGATCTATACTAATAAAAGGGTAATATGCTAATTAGACTGGGTCAACCAGCCATCTTCCGGATGTCTGACTTCCTTCCAGACAAAGCCATGGTGGTGGGGGCCAAGGCAGAGGCAGTTAGGGGTGTTCAGGCCGGCAGGAGAGGGGAGTTGGGGGCGATCAGGCAGGCAGGCAAATGAGTGATTAGGAGCCAGCAGTCCCAGATTGCGAGAGGGATGTCCGACTGCCAGTTTAGGCCCAAGGTGTCCCCAATTGGAGAGGGTGCAGGCTGGGCTGAGGGAACCCACCCACCCACCCCCCTGCATGAATTTCATGCACTGGGCCACTAGTTTTAAAATAAAGAGTTAACAGAACAACTGTTAAGTTTTCTGTGGCAAAAAAAAGTTTCATGGAGAAGTGATTTAGGAATCCCTGTACTCTAGCTATAGAGGGTGTTTGGTAAATCTTGGAGAATAAAATGCCTTCCTACATTTTAGAGAGGCATGGCTTTGGGACTTAAAAGCCTCTTAGTTTTTAAGATCCCCTGGCACAAGCCCCCAGCACAGACTCATTATAATGCAAAGCCTCAGTGAAGAGGTGACTGGTTTGTAATGAGATACTGAACAGGGTTTTGGAAGATAGCAGGGATCTCAGATGCTGGAATATACAGAAAAGGGAAAAGAGAGACAAATAAAATAAAGTTCATTCCCTGCTCAACTTTCCCAAGGCTAGGCCTTTCAAGGTACTTGCCTTATTTATTCTTCCCTTTGGTTTATTTTAAAAGTCTTCTTATAGGCCTACCTAAGGCCAGAGCAAAGATTGTCACGCTCTTTTCTTGAACCAAATAAGTGGAACTGAGACTCTTTTCATGAATCAAATATCAGTGGTTAAATCTTGGAAGATATTTAGCAAAATCTATAGCCAACCATTAATAGTTTTAAGGATAAGAGCTCTCTCTTACTTAGTATTATGCCAGGCACATATTAGGCACTTTATAAAAGTACTTTCCTGAGAATAGCTAAAGAGCATTTCTAATGATAAAGCCATGGTGAGTCATTCATCCAGCTACTTCACAGTCTGAAGAATTAAGTAAGAGTCATTTAGATGGAATCAATTTCTCTCTATACTTTCACTTTCTAAATTGGCAAGAGAATCTGAGATAAAGAACAGGCTTCAAAATGACTACATTAAAAGAAACAAGCTGTTGATTTTACACTCAGTTATAAATATTGTAAATAAATTTTTCATCTAAAAGCTGAAAGACTTTTGTTACTTAAGTGCTCAGGATAATAAAATGTAAAGTGTGTTCAATTACTAAAATTGGGGAGCCAGAGAGAAGTAACCAGAAAAAAAGACTTAATGATAAAGTGCTGTAATACCATAATGAAAATATGTAGGCTTTTCTAGGTTATGAAACCTTAACTGAATTCAAACTTGCAAGCACAAAGAAATAAAGTATCAAGTAATCTTATATTACATTGACCGGAAAGAAAAGCATGAATAAGCCATTAAAATGAGTTGGGTTTTGTTTTTATCATTTTCTTATTCTGGGGTTCTCCAAAATTAGAGTGTGAGACAAAGATCGCCTTGTTTCTGAAGGTTAAGAGCTGCTGTTGGCCTCTGCCATTCCAGAATCCCCCTCTTTTTCCCACTGGTATTAGGAAGTCCAATTCATTGGCATTATCTCTTTTGTCAACCCTGGCTTTCAGAGGATAACAGTGAGCCTCTCAAAGATGTCATTGCTCAATGTCAGGACATTTCTTATTACCATAGTGAAGGAACTATCCTGTGACCCTTCTGGGGAATATGGCCAAGTGGTAGGTTCACTGGTCTCACAAAATAAATCCATTCTAGCATGCCACCTCCCTAAGTCTTCTGTTCCATGCCTCACTATTATGCCCAGGTATTCTTGCATTACTACCTCATTTACTGCAGGACTTTATTGGTCAAAGCTCCAAAAAGCCATATTAGAGTATATTAGCAAAATATCAGGTGTCTTTACTAATATTTTGAACCCCAAATCACTGGCGAGTGCTTGTATGACAATGATTCCCTGGTTCAATATCCTCATTATTCACTCCCACATTAGTTCCCCTGGTCTCTGCCAATATTAATCACCCAGTCCTGCAATTCCTACAGGGTGTAAGTTTTTTGCTCACACAAGAGGGACTTTGTTTCTATGCTTGGAATGAGCTATAACCTGACCCTCATTCCCAATCAGGAAGTATGAGTGGCAGGAGCAGTTTTTGAGTAAGACATACATTATGTCCAAGTTTCTAGCTTTAGATGAGGTCTATCCAGTGTATCAGAGCAAGAGGAACTTCTCTCTTCCAGCAAAAAGCAGGGAGCTAATTCTACTAGTTGGAAAGGTTTAGTGGGATCTTGGGTTCAATATTCTCAGAGGCTGATTCATCATATGCGTCCATCCAAGTGCTATGGTTACACTCATTTCCCCTTAGAGTACTGACTTATATATAGGACACCTGTCAAGGCTGTGATTTCAATTTTCTTTGCATCTCTGCCATCTTTAAAATTAGATCTTGGGTCTGATTTTTTGCATGGTCTTTGCAGAAGCTGAAGGTGATATGGTCCTTATTTGATTCCATAGAGATTCTCTACTCACAATGTTTCTTGAGTTGATAGATGGTTGACTTGACCCTATCACTTTTTAACATAGTTCTGAAGTAATTACATTAACTATTCGCCTTTAGTATGTCATTATAATTATCATTTGACCCCATACTTTTCCTGTGATATATCTGTCACAAGACCAAATATTTCACCTTCCACCTCCACCTTGTCCCAATCCACAACAGGTCAACGTCTTAGTAATTGTGATGCTTCTAGAAGCAAGCTGAATATTATCATTAGTCCACTTTGGCACCACTTCTTTCAGCCTTGTTCCCTAAAAGCAGAATCTGAGAGAAAGACTTATGTTCAAATAGTTCATTTGATAATGTAATCATGGAGCAGTGGTTAAATGACAGGTGAGTGTCCCTCTCCTGGCAAAAAAAGGAAAGCCAGTACAGGGATGCATTATCAAGTTGGCAACCAGTAGGATGCCTGGAACTTGAGCCCAATGGACCTGCTGAGAATCCTCATGAAATCCATCTCAAAACTTCCTTTTGAGGATGAAAAGAAGAAGAAATTATCATTGGGTCCTGCCTGCCCTTCTTTCATATGGTTCTATTGGTTAAGGCCTTCTGGATTGTATATTCATGAGTGCTGAGCAGTTTCCTGTGGTGGAATGGCACTTGCTGTGGTTTCAGAGAAGCCCCAGGGCAGGAAGCAAGCCTGAGGCAAGTCACAGTCAGGTTATATGTGTCAGACTATTTGAAGCCCCTGTTGACCTGGTCACTAGAGTAGTGATTGGAGTGTGTGGTAGGCTGAGAGGATCCAAGGTGGATATAAGTGGTGTCTGATATAATTGCCAGCCACAAAAAAACCACACAAACATTTATTGTGAGTTCTTCATTTACGCAGCACTATGGTAGGCACTGGGGAGGTATGTTCTACTAACCTATCTGAGATTTACCATCTGATTTGGGGGGGACAGGATATACATATGTGAATATAATAACTATATTTTGTAACTGTGTCATGTATATAAATATATTTGTGTGTGAGTAAAGATTATAGAGGTCATTCATTTTTCTGGAGGGGCCAAATATTATTCTGGATAAAAAAAATGATCATTTCATTGTTCAAAAACTTGTATTCCATTGTTTTGGTTACATGTAAAAGTGGTTTTACTAACTATTGTTTTGGATTACTGCCATAAAGCATATTTGTGAAAAGCAACCATATGATAAAATGCCCTTGAAATTATTATCCAGATGATGTTGAGGACAATTTGTTTGATATCCTATAATGACCCCATTATTAGAA
Organism: Myotis myotis; assembly: GCF_014108235.1. Classification (NCBI taxonomy): domain Eukaryota; kingdom Metazoa; phylum Chordata; class Mammalia; order Chiroptera; family Vespertilionidae; genus Myotis; species Myotis myotis. The sequence goes on along the minus strand of NW_023416346.1, from coordinate 119,119,020 downwards.
TCCTGAAAAGAATATATCTCTTAATGCTCACAACATGAAAATATAGGTTTTCCTGGACCCAGCCTTTAAAAAATATTATCAAACTGTAAGTCTTTCAAATAATGCCATTCTCTTTGCTTTGGCCACTGGGAAGCTTAGAGACAAAAATGGGATTTTATAATAGGCATTTCTGTAAAGTAACTGTATGTTCTAGTTTTATTTTATTTGTCCACAATACATCCCTTTCCTTTGATCTGTTTATCAATTGATATTTTATTTTATTATTTATATCATAAGCCACTTCAAGTCCTTACTTATACTGAGATGTGAAAAAATTTATGTAAGTAAAACAATTTACATAGATAGCAAATAAATATACATTTAATTTATATTTTGTATTAAATGCCAGATATATATTTTTAATTTATATCTTTCTCTAAATGGCATATGAGCTTATTGAAAGTCACTGACACAGCAGTACATGGAATGGTAAAAATGAAGAGCAATCTTACACTGATAGAGACTAACTGACTCTGAAGTCATTATTTAACAAACTGTATACTTATTTTAAAATGACAGAACTAGTAAATTATACAGCATTAGAGTTGTATTTTCTTTTGTTTAATTCAAATTTATTTATTTATTTATTTATTTATTATTTTTAAGCCTTGTATTTTCTTTCTTTGTTTCAAGTCACAATAAAGTCTCACTAAGCTTCTGGGCATCAGTGTTAGTAGTGTTTTGTGAATTTGACTCCAAAGGCAAGGGAAACAAAACCAAAAATAAATCAATGAGACTACATCAAACTTTAAAGCTTTCACACAGCAAAGGAAACAATCAACAAAACAACAAGGCAACCAACCAAATGGGAGAAGTCATTTGCAAATGATATTTCCAATAAGGGGTTAATATCCAAAATATGTCAAGAATCCATATCATTCAACAACCCCAAACCAAACAATACAATTAAAATATGGGCAGAGAATCTGAATAAACATTTTTCCAAGGAAGACATACAGATAGTCAACAGGCACATAAAAAGATATTCAATATCACTAATTATTAGGGAAACGCAAATCAAAACCACCATGAGATACTGGTATTACCTTACACCTGTCAAAATGGCTATTATCAACAAGTCAGCAAAAATGTGTTAGCAAGGATGTGGAGTAAAGAGTAACCTGTATGCTATTGGGATTGTAAATTGGTGCAGACACTATGGAAAAAAATGTGGATGTTCCTCAGAAGATTAAAAATAGGACCACAATATATAGTCCAGCAATTCCTCTGCTGGGTATTTATCCAAAGAATATGAAAACACTAATTTGAAAAGACATATGCATCCCTATGTTCATTGCAGCTTTATTTACAATAGCCAAGACATTGAAATAACCTGTGTCTATTGATGGATGAATAGCTATAGAACAGTGGTTCTCAACCTTGGCTGCACATTAGAATCACCTGGGAATCTTTTAAATCCTGATTTCTGGGCCTCATCCTCCGGAAATTCTGTTTCTTTTTTATGGGGTGGGGCCACAACATTAGTAACAAAGAAACAGAATTTCCAGAGGATGAGGCCCAGAAATCAGGATTTTAAAAAGATTCCCAGGTGATTCTAATGTGCAGCCAAGGTTGAGAACCACTGCTATAGAAGATGTAGTATATATAAAAAGTGGAATACTACTCAGCCATAAAAAATGAAATATTGACATTCACAACAACATAGATGGATTTTGAGGGGCATTATACTAACTGAAATAACTCAGACAGAAAAGGACAAAATGGTATGACCACTCATATGTGGAATATCCTATATTATAAAAGCCCAGTGACTGAAATGGAGGAACAACCAGAATGACCAGAGACCTTGTCCCAGCCAGCCCCGGCCCCCAGCAGGGGTCCCTACCTTGATCCAGGCCCCTCACCCATGCACTGGGCCTCTAACTTATATAATAATCTTATATAAGGGTAATGTGAAAATTGACCCTAACAGTGGAATTACCATAATAATTGCTCTGCCAGTCACTATGAGGTACACTGATTACTTCTCGGTCCCTTTCCCTGGCTGGCAGGCTCCCATTGCCTGATGGAGAATGGGAACTGGGGGTAGGTGGTGGGGGACACAGGTGGTGCCAGGCCAAGGCCCCTGCCCCGCCAGTCGCCCCACACACAGAGGGCAACCCATGGTGGGAGTGGGACCAGCAAGTGGGTGGAATAGCCCACCTCTTTGTCCCTCCCCCGAGCCCCAGCCGGCAGGCTCAGATTGCCTGATGGTGAACAGGGAACTGGGGGTGGGTGGTGGCAGGTGGTGGGGCCAGCTGCGGGCAACCGGGGAAGATGGCCTTGATCTCAAGCCAGGCCTAGGGACCATGCTTGTGCATAAATTTCATGCACCAGGCCTCTAGTCTATAATAATAAAAGCGTAATATGCTAAATAGACCAGACAGCCGAACGACCTTCTGGATGTCCTTCCAGATGAAACTGGGGCTGCGAGGGCTGAGTCCCTTGCATGATTTTCATGCATCAGGCCTCTAGTAAAACATAAGAGTAACAAATGAGCCAAAACCGGTCTGGCTCAGTGGATAGAGCGTTGGCCTGCGGACTGAAGGGTCCCGGGTTCGATTCCGGTCAAGGGCATGTACCTGGGTTGCGGGCACATCCTCAGTAGGAGATGCGCAGGAGGCAGCTGATCGATGTTTCTCTCTCATCGATGTTTCTAACTCTCTATCTCTCTCCCTTCCTCTCTGTAAAAAATCAATAAAATATATATTTTTTAAAAAAGAGTAACAAATGAACAAACAAAACAAAAAGAAACTCATAGGTGTACAAACAACAGATTGAAAATTGCCAGAGGGCAACGGGTATGGGGGAATGAAATGGGTAAAGTGGTAAAACATATATTAAGAGATGAAAACTAGACTTTTGGTGGTGAGCACACCATAGAGTATACAAATATCAAATTATAATATTGTAGATCTGAAATTTATCTGTTATTAACCAATGTTACCTTAATAAAAAGCAAAATATTTGGGAAAAAAGAAACACTGATTTTACTCCACATGTCTCATTTATTATCTAACTATTTAGGTCAGGAAATTTATGTTTACTTAAAATAAGTATATTTATTAAGAATATTAATACTTAGGCTACAGTATGAGTTTATTTAATTTGCTATTTGAAACAATTCAATATAAAATTGTCAAATTCATAATCATGGCCCTATATAAAAACAAAAGTAAACTTATTTTTAAAAACCTGTGAAATGAATATTACAGCAAAATATAATGGGCTCAAGTACAAATGTGAAATATTAGAAGGGTTTACCTAGAAATGACAAGCTCTATTAAAGTGCTGCCTTGCAACTAGTTAGAATACCTTCATGTTTAAGAAACTATGAATGAGGAAAGAAATATAATATATAAGGACCATGAATTAAGAAAGTAGAGGATAGAAAACAATGTACCTCTAATTATCTGAACGTTTAAAATCCTGAATTATCTTATAGGATGATGCAAGAATGGAGGTATTTGATAAAACATCACAGTGCTTGTCCCAAGCTAGGGGTTACCTCCTAGGAGAAATGATGAACTCAGTGCAGCAATTAATAATGGTGATGAGTATAAAATTACAGTGACATCCCTGTGACCAACCCAGCGGAGGGTGGAGAAAGTCCCTTTGGCAGCTGTCTGCCTGTTAATGATAATAACTAATACAGAAGTCATATAAAAACCCATTGTACAGCCTTGTGGTGAAGCTACTTCCCAGCTAGTCACAAATACAGACTGGACCAGGCATTGATTCTCTATGCTTCTGGAAGATACATTAAAAGAAAATCATCAGTGAGTCTGATATGAGGGTCTTTTATCTACAATAAGTTAAATAGTAAATTTAGTTCTTTCCTAGGTATGTATAATTTAAAAATCTTAGCAATTTCGAGGGAGAGAAATAAATGTACATAAAGTAATAAATCATACCTTTACAAATACATCTTTTATTAGCCTTCAACTGGTAGTAATCATGTGAGCAACTAGTTCACGCAAGGATTCATCAGCCATTTTGGGAGAGGTGAGTTATGGGGAAGGGGAGAGAATTCTCTTAATCAAAGAAGAACTTATTAAACTGTTCCATTTTGTTATTGGTTTAGCTTGCTTATAGTAAGCACATCAAAAATTTATGGAGCACTTACCATGTGCTAAGACATGCATTCACATGGCATTTGTTCATTTGATTATCACAACAGCCCTGTGAAGTAGGTATTTTTGTTATGCCCATTTTATGGATGAAGAAGCAATGGCTAGAGTAAAGTACATGACCAATGTATAGGGCCAGTCAGAGAGTAGTAGAGTTGGGATTAAAGCAGAGATTTTCCCCCAGAGCCCAAATACTTAACCACTTATGTGATTACTTATGTGAATGCTGCCTCTGAAAACATTCTGGAAGCAATCCTTCAGGGAGTTCTATTCCTGCCCCTGGAAAAATACTGGGCATATACTAGCTGTTTTATTCAGCAGCAGAAGCTTCTGGACTATGTCAAAGGAATAAGGTATAGCTTATAATTTTATACATGGGAGACATCTTCTTACCTAGTTTCTAAGATAACATCTATTCCTCTTCGTCCCCTCTTTCCCTTGAACTTGAAAACTCAACTTTAGATCAGAAAAAGGCCCCAGAGGCTATTTTATCTGGTCTTATTATTATTTTATATTATTTTTAAGTGTTGAAACCAGTGCTCAAAGAGGTTAAATGATTTATAGTTGGTTGGTAGGGCCTCCCAATATCTGGAATCCTAACCTCGTGATTTTTCCTATTATGCCACAGCATCTTCCATCTCTGGCCCATGCTTTTCTAGCTACCTGATGCAGGAAAGGTATCATGAAAATCATGTCTGAGTCTCAGTAAAGGGAGTTTACCACTGGTATTTGGACTGCTCTCTTGTTATCATAGAAAAAATAAAAGAGGCTTTACTGAGCTTCTCTACTGCAACCACAGGCTAACGGTGACACTGGACACAAACAGTCCTGAAAACCAATTCTCAAATTTCTATTTGAACTAAAAGGAAGAAAGCAAACACATTAACGTGTCAGACTGGGGATTTAACCTGGAGAAGGAATAAAAAGCCAGACAGAAGTAGGAAATCAAGAATGAACATAGGAAATATAAAGGAAAATATAACCTGTATAAATTAGATTAACACTGTGCCCCCTGGTCATTTTTAGATTTCACATTTCTGATACATCAACCAGTTTTCCTCTCGCCATTTCTTCTGTCTCCCTACAGACCCCTTTCAGGCACCAATTTGAAAATATTATAGATTCATATATTTTACTAGAGGCCCGGTGCACAACATTCATGCACTGGGGATGGGGGGTCCCTCAGCCCAGTCTGCGCCCTTTCATAGTCCGGGACCCCTAGGGGGATGTCCGACTGCTGGCTTAGGGCTGCTCCCCACAGTCGGACATCCCCTGAGGGGTCCTTAGCACTGTCACAGAGGCAGGAGAGGCTCCCACCACTGCTGCTGCATTGGCCATCCATGAGCCCAGTGGGAGTGTCTGCCCCCTGGTTGTCAGTGTGTGTCATAGGGACCAGTCAGTCTGCCATTCAGTTGATTTGCATATTAGGGTTTTATTATATAGGATTCAAGACATTTATTGAGTGTTGGCTATGTGCTAGTTGCTAGAAGGCACATTCAGGAATCCAAACAGATAAGAATTTTGCTCTAATGGAGCATGTAAGATGGTGTGAGAGACAGATATTGATACCTATCCAGGAATATTGGGAGGGAATAAGCACTGGAGTTGAAGCTCCAGGAGTTAAGTCTTACTCCTAAACTTTCTTGCCTCATGGGAAGTTCTCTGGTCCGTAATTAGGGCTTTCATCAGTAAAATGAGGACAATAATACCCCCAGGATTATGGGTATGATTAACTGAAATATCCTGAGGAAGAGTATCAACCCAATATTTGGCACATCCTAGGTCTGCACTTCATGCTTTTAACAAAACTAAACTTCTTCGGTTGCAAAATAAAGGCCATAATATCTGCTGTGACATTCCAAGGGTGCATAATGGCAAGTGGGATCAATTAGTAGAGAAGCACAGGCTATTATTACCATCAACAGAGGAATGTGGCATGAATGCCACTCTGAATTTTTTATCCCTTTATTTTTCTGTCAGTGGGCTATATTCATAAAGGCAACATGTTCCATAGAGTATCTCTCTCCCTTTAGTCCTTGGAAAAGGCACGGATGGGAAAAAGAAGAAATGATAGTATGCATTTTTTGTGTGTCCTGAAGAAATAACCATTATTTTGATAAGACACTTTAAGCGCTATTAACATGCACACATTTTTTCCTTAGGATATATGTTTCAGAAAATACTGTTTAAAGTGAATTCGGACCAGCCTATGGACCAATATTTTGTGAAAGAGACCATAGCTCTCTTTCAAGTAAATAGAGCTTACAGCAATTTGTTCATAGCATATAGCAATGTGGTAGATGCTCTTACTCATATCTCCTTGGCTCACCTGTAAATGAACCTATATCTGTGGTGACCATTCTCAGTGCACTGACAATTTCCCACTTCAAATGCCTGTTCTCACTGCTTCTCCAACTAATACCCTCTCTGGAAACGTGAAAGCTTGCTCAGCCTGCTTTTTGGAAAGCCTAGAAGTATCTGAGGCTAACTACCCCTAGGCACTACCATCAACCAATGAGTTGGTGAGTAAATATTTTATCAAATTTTGTCCTTTGATGGAATAATTCTGAAGCATGTTCCACAGAGTTCCTCAGAGGGTTTCCAATAGCATTGACCCACAGTTAGCCACCATGATAACCTCCTCATTAAAACCATTTTTGTAGATTTTCTTTCAGTGTCTCATGTTCCCTACTTTTGTTCATGTTATAATTAGTTCACATCTTATGATTAGTTCACAAATTAACTAACTGTACTTAGTTCATGTCTCACAATGTACTTTAGGAGAAACCCAAAAATGACACCATGGTATCTAGTCTAAAATGAATTATGGCTCTGTGCTCTGTTAAAAGATGAAATAACTACCTTTTAATGCCTCTTAAAAGAAAAAGACCAAAATCAAGAATACATGCCCTAGGAAGGAAAGAATGATCTGTTTAGGATATCAATATTTTTATTTTAAACTCAATTTGAACACTGGACCATACCAATACCCACTCACTCTTGAGGGTCATTTACTTTAAAAGCAATGAACCTAAAGAATGTCAAGGTCATGAAAAAGGAAGACAGAATGAGAATCCATTATCTATCAGAGGCTATTAAGGAGACATAATGACCAAACACAATGTGATCTCCTAGATTGAATTCTGTGAAAGAAAAAGGACATTACTGGAAGAACTAGTGAAATCTGAATAAAGTCCATAATTTAGCTTTAAAAAGATCAATGTAGCATAGGGAATATAGTAAGTAATATTGTAATAACTATATATGATGTCAGGTGGGTACTAGACTTACTAAAGTGATTACTTCATAAGATATATAAATATCTAATCGCTATGTTGTATACCTGAAACTAATATAATATACATGTATGTCAACTGTAATGGAAAAAACTTAAAATTATTTCATAAATAAATAAAAGCAATGAGTTGAAAAGATTAAGTAATTTACTTTAATAAATGACTTTGTGCCTAAATGTCCTTTATCACTTTTTGATTCCTAATTGACTATATTGAAGGTATTAAGCTTAACTTGCAAATAAAGCCTAGAAGGATTGACCTACAAATGCCCCCTGTACAAGCTTCTTGGAGTGCCTCCAATAGATGCTAAACTATGTAAGCCATGTAATTAACTATCTTAGATACTGAATTAGTAAGGACACTAGACCATAAGCCTAGTGAGAAAAAAAATCTATAGTTGTTTTATTTACCTCAATACCACTAATTCCCAATCCTTACTTGTACTTACTAACTGTTCAATAAAATTTTCTTGAATGAATGTACACATAAGCAACATCCATTTATATGTCTTTTACTGTGCTTATATGTAATAAGATGAGAGAATATTTGGTATCTAAATGGTTACAGATCTAAGGAGAAAATACTAGCATGCATTTAATATTTATCTTCAGTGTGAAGTTAAGAAGCCAGAAAGCTATTTAGCCCTTTTCTGGTCCACTTACATATTCATATCTGGGAAGTTAAAGGCAAGAGAAAGCTGAAATATTACAATATATAAGTGACCCCTAAAAGAAATATTTCACCCCTACAATACTTGTCTAAGCTCACTATTGTCTGTTCTTTTAGTAAAATTGTTGTGGAGGAAGAGTATATACTTCAAATTTACAGCAACTACAAAAAAATTAATTAAATCATTGTAGATTAACATATTTCAGAAGTTGAATATATTATATTATTGATTGATGAGTGATGTACCTTGGAGCATTTTGGGTATGATATCAGTTCAGATGTAGCAATGAACTAGCAAAGAAAGTAGAACTTAACAATGTAGGCATGCTTTGCATAATAATTGAATTTCTACAGGACTCAGTATTTTCTCAGAATGTAGGAGATCAATCCTGACTCAGTCTTGTTAATTTTTTATATCATCCCTCAAAAAAAATAAAAAAACCACATTCTATCAGCCTCAGAAATTTTAAAATGTCTGCTAATACCTAGGTAGGCATGATTCTGTGCTACAATACAACTTTAGAATTTGTATTTTTTTTATTTTTTTCCTTTATTGAATAAGATATTACAAATGTGTCCTTATCCCCCCAATGTCCCCTCATCCCCCCAATCCTGCCCTCACCCTCACTCCCTGTTGTACATAACCATCACTTATGCTTATATGCATGCATACAAGTCCTTTGGTTGATCTTTCCCCCTCACCCCATCCTCCCCTGCCTTCCCTCTGAGTTTTGAGCATCTGATCGATGCTTCTCTGTCTCTACATTTGTTTTTGTTCATCAGTTTATGTTGTTCATTATAATCCACAAATGAGTGAGAGCATGTGATATTTATCTTTCTCTGACTGACTTATTTCATGTGATGACTGTTTTTAACCAGTTCACAGAAACCTACAGTATTATCATTAATATCTGATACCTATGAATTTCACAGTTTATTAGAGGAACCATGTAAATGTGTGACATAAAACAAAGGAGAAACAAGGCTTTGACTTGCCTAGGTGTAGACAGGGAAGGAAAGTCCCTCACATAAATGGAATATCTGATGGTTTAGGCATTGCACTTGAAGGTAAATTATAAAATCTTAGCAATTCTCTTTTTAAATTTATTTTTTACTTATTGTTGATACTGTTACAGATGTTCCCCCATTCCCCACCCCTTTGCCCACCTCCATCCAGCCCCCACCCTAAGTTTCAATTCCCTATTCCTACCTGGTTCAGCAGACTGGTGGTGCTTTAATCTGAGTCCAGGACATCCTGGGAATTTCCAGGTTGGCTCCCTGGTTCTCTGCCATTGCTCTGTGACTAAGGAATGCTAAGGATCTGGTTTTTGCACCTTTGGTATTCACCAACCCACTCTGACTTACGTTTCTGGCTCTTCATGAATGTACGCTGTGCCTGAAATTGAGAAGCACCTTCTCTCTTCCACTTGTTCTCTTTTCCCTTCACTACCTTTTCTTCTTGTTCGGGCCTACTTTTGAGAGCTCTCTCTGCTGGCATGTCTTTTCAAATAGTCTGCAGGCCTCTCTAGGTCTTCAACTACTAAAGAGACATTGCCTTGCTACTCAGGAGCATCCTCTGTGATTCCTTAAGGCCCAAGTCTTGTGCTCATATTTATAGAAGAAAAGGAACAGCAATTTAGCCTTTAATTATTAACTTGCCATAATAGCTTGCTTTACCAAGAGCATCTCTAACATTCAGAATGATAAGATACAGCCCATCTCCATTTCAAGGGATGCTGAGGGCATAACAATATTGCTTTGTAGGAGATAAAAAGGTTTGCCTTTAGTATCTGTACCCAACAAGGTCAAACATCTTGGTTTTTGCTTGCTTTATCTCACAGACTTCACTTTAAAAACACACATAAAATGATTGGTTATTTATGTTTTACAAAACGAAAAAGCTCATATAGCTGTAACTTAATCTTTTAGTATTTCATTTAGATGGGATACTGTATGAAATGGTTATTTGATGAAAAACTAGAAAATGAAACTCAACAATTAAGGCTTCTTGGACAAAATATCTAAAGGAGCTCTTTACTCTTCAATGGAGAATGAAGATTTAACATTAAAAATTGCTTTTACATGTGAGTAACAATGAAATTAAAGTTCCCTTGAATTTTATTTTACTTCTATCAAATGACCCTTTTCCAGGAATTCACATTACATTTAGACCTGACTGGGTACTGACTAGCTAAGGGTAATTTATTAGCACGTTACAAACAGAGCATATACAAGGCTGATAATATTTGTTTTTGTTAAAAAAAGAAAACTCTGCTCTCAGTGGTAGAGATAATAGGTTTCTTCCAATCCCCAACAGACTACTATGTGAAATATGACGAAGGGGTTTAATTCTTTAGCACTCAAATAACTTATTTAAAAAACACGAATAACATTGTAAACTTATTAGCAGCATGCATTTTATAATGAAGCAAGACTAGTGTTTTTTAAAAGGATATCTAACAGAGTTTACAAGAGAATTGTAAACTTGAAGAAAGCCAAACACAAGGGAAACGAATGTAGTAAAGACAAATGTGGTTAATTTCACCATGGTTGTCTTGGAAAGTCTTAAAGGATGCTATGAAGTAATGCTCCTTAATCTTTTCCAGGTCATGGGCCCTTTTGAGAATTTGATGAAAGTTATGGACTTTCTTCCAAGCCAGAAAAATGCATATGCACACAAAATTTTGCTATCAGTTTAGGGTAATTATACAACATTGAATCCCTCCATGAGCCACCACTGTAAAGAGAAATAGAAGTAAGTTGGAGATTATGAAGAAGAAATGACAATAATAGGCCAGGAGGAAATTTCCATTCTGAATATATGTTTCTTTTTTTTCTTTCACTTAGAGAAAGTACATCTCAGGTTTAATGGTGTTAATGAAGCTTATGTGAGTGAGGAATACAGTTAAATGTCTCACACAATATTCACAAAGATTTTTGGTGAGAAAAAAAAAAGTAATTGCAGTTGGAGTTTCATTAGGAGGACCAAGGAGATTGCATAACTGACTAGGCTGAGATTAGATTTCTGAAACAATAAGAACTACACATTCTGTTGTCTGTGTCTATGACTTTTTGTTTGTTTGTCTTATTTGTTCAGTTGTTATTGTCAGTTTTATACAGTATGGTGGTTGCCAGAAAAAAAAAAAAAAAACACGGATGGGGGTAGTGAAAGGAAGAGGGGGGTTTGAGTGTATGGTGATAGAAGGAGGTTTGACTTTGATGTGGGGCACACAATGCAATATACAGATGATATATTATAGGATTGTACATTTGAAACCTATATAATCTTATGAACAAATGTCATCCCAACAAATTCAATGAAAATACATTTTAAAAGAACTACCCATTCATTAAGGTTTTTAAATTTTTAACTTTCCTTTTTAACTTATCAAATCACATTGTTTAATTAATTCTTTTCTTGACATCATTACAACCACTTTATTAACGTCAGATGCAGTCTGACAGGAAGCCCTTCACACACCAAATAGTTCTCTACTGCTCCCACTTTTGAGAAATGTAAGAGAGGCTGGTTTGATTGATATTGATGCTGACCTTTATGTATTCCAGCTCCATTTTAAACCACTTTTGGGGGGGAACCTACAAGATCCATCCCTTGTCTCTTCCTAGGACCTGCCTATTGTTTTGGCTTCTGAGAACCTGGCTATCTTCCATGTATTTATAATCTACCACCACCTACTTTTTTGTTGTAGTTGTTGACCTCAGCTCCCCAACAAGGTCTTTAATCTAGTTTCTAGAAACAGAATAGGCCATATAAATAGCTCCAATTTAATATTTTAAAAATCATTACATCCTCCTAAAGCATAGTGTCCACATATAGAGAAAATCTAGTCTCAGATTTTCATTTCCATTTGAATTGCATGTAAGAGGAGCACTTAATCATTGTGAGGTTCACTAACATGCTTCACAGTACTCACATACTCCATGTGCAGGTTAGAAGCCAGACTAATTCTTACTTCCTCCCCAATTATTAAAAGAGGTAATGCAGCTTTATTAATGTGAGGACAAACTGAAATAATTCTGGAAAATTAATGCTCCAAATGAATGCAATTTCAGAGCTCGGTGAGTACATTATAGGCTTATTATTCTTACTCTGTATGGGATGTTATATTCATCAGTTTTGATTTCTATAGAAAGCTAGGAAAATTTCTCTGTCTACTTTGCATGATAACCTAATGACCTGGCACTTTTCCTAAAATGAAAAGGTATCATTGCAGTTCAGGATGCTATAATCTTTTAAAACCTAGTCTGCTAAAATATCACAGAGCAATGGAAAAGGATTTGGCTGTTACATTTTCTGACATAAGCAAGAGATATAGCATGCATTACACCTGTTTGTTTCTGTCTTTCTCTCTCCTCACAAACACACATATACAAATATAAATAATATACATAAGTGTATATTACACCAAGCGTTGTACAAGGTCTGAGGCATATCAGTGGTAAAAACACAATGTCTGCCTTCATAGACGTTTTTTTCCCCAGTGGCTAAAACAAAGAACACATGCAGAGGGATTGTCCTTCAGTAAGTAGAAGGCAAGACTGTTCCTAAAATTTAACAGTAGGGAAGAGGAGATCTGGTGCTTTCATAATTTAGTAGTGGGAGGAGGAGAAAATTCCCACTTGATGTTTACTATTTTTTTTTCAGTCAAGTGAGAAGTGAGGTAATAGGCTCAGAGTAAGAAGAAAGGATACAAATAAGGAGATTTAAAGAGAGAGGAGAAAGGTGATTTTGGAGACTGGAAAACTATAAAGTTACTTGGCTATGCTAAGAAAGCTCTATTTCAGTTTGAGTTCATGAAATTAAGGCAAAAACAACTTGCCAGGTTTGGGGATTCCTTCCAGCAAAGTTAAGTGTCTGTGATGCAGGAATGAAAAAGGCAAATGGTTGGCTTACACAGAGTAGGGATTTTATCAAAGTAGATACAGATAAAGAAGGATCAATGGGATTCTGCTAACTGTAAAGGAAAATGATGAAAATGGGAATGGTGGATAAAGAACTATTATTAGAAACAATGGGTTAGAGGTAGTAATTGTTCTAGTGTATTAGAGAGAAGAACTTGAAAGGAAAGAAGGCTATGCTGAGGGAGTTGGGTGTTTGCACTTTTGATGTTGGAGTTAGTGCAGTTTTTGAGGACTTAATTCAGGCTGTGATGTGGAGGAACAGGCCAATGGTGACGGGAACAGGTCAGAGAACTCAGAGTGAGTTTGGCCACATGGTTGTTGAAATTTCTAGGAATGATAAGAGCAGTTTGAGGGTGCAGAAAATATATAAGCCAGATGACAAACTCTTCAATTAAATGGAGTGACCAAGACGTCTAACAGAGTAACAGGAAGGTAGAGAAAGCCTCAGGGTGGGCTCCTCAAAGAAACACATATATTTTTAACAAAAGAGTAGGAGGAGTGTTATGCTCTGTAATTGCAAATGGAAAGGGGAGATGCATGTCCTGAAATAACTAGAAGGAGGCAGTATAGCATTGTTTCAGAGTAATATATAGTGACCCACCTCCTCCAAGGAGGAGCTAAGTTCCTGTAAAGGAAAACAGGTGGTCAGCCCAAGGAGGGTGCTTTAGTTATGCTGAATGGTTGTGTGAGAGTTAGTATAAGTGTGTGTGTGTGTGTGTGTGTGTGTGTGTGTGTGTGTGTGTGTACACACATGTATATGTGGCCTTTTATCAGAACTAAATCCTTTGGGTTTTAAGAATTTGGTAGATGAAAATAGTGTTTGACTAATGAAAAATTTTACTTATTCAGTACATCAGTATAAGTTTCAATCAAGAGTCATTAGGCATATTTGTAGATTAAGGCCGTGCATTTTCATCCTTTAGGTTCTTATGCTAAAAAGGGAAGGAAATAATACCCTAGGTCTCACAAATTTTTTTTTTAAATAATTGTGCTTATATAACTCCTAAGTGAAAGCCTTCGTGTCTTCACTGATAGAGAAGAGTGGTTGTCAAACCGAGCACCAAGGGTCCTTAGAGACATTGCTGCTTGAAGGGCCACTCTGAAAGGGCATGGGGTGAGGTGGAATGTCAAACAAGTAGGTGGTGTGGATCTACTGCATTCGTCTTTAACCAGAGCAGGTCTCTATTTTTTCATATAATGAGTTTCCACATATTAAGAATGATTCATTCTTTAAAAAGTAAGTTTGGAAATTGTAGACTGGACTGATCAGTCTCAGAGGACGTTACTAATTGATCTAGAGTGTGAACTGTAACCTTGATTCTCCCTTCTACCTGGGGCTGTCACACTTCATATCTCATCACTATAATGTCTTCATTCATGAAATGGTTAAAAGAATGCTTGTCTAGGGTTATTGGGAGGTTTCATGTGATAGTATATGGAAACTGCTTTGTTTGAGGCATATGTGATGGAATTTTATCACAATTACTGTCCAGGTGAAAGGCTTTTAATCATTGACTAATAATTCATTGGTCCCTTAGACATCTGGACATAATGAGGGCCAGTAATGAACTGCAATGTTTAGTCCATTCTTTGAGATCTTTCTTACATAGTATATGGGATAGAAATAAATCTGAAATAAAAAAGAAATGTCAATAAGTAGGCATTTTGAGAAACTACCTATAAGAGCAAAAGTAAAATTTTTTAATTGACGAGCCTAAAAGAATGTTAATTGTAATGTTCAAAGCATTTTAAAAATAGGTATTATTATTCATAATCTGATTATAAGATTTATATAATGTATATTATTGAAATTTAGAGAATAGAAAAAAGTATAAAGAAAATAAAATCTTTCACAATCTCATAAAAACATATTTTTTAACAAAGTATGTTTTAATGTTGTGCTTTAGCTTTAGTCCAATATTCTCATATGAAGCAGTGAGTTGAGGAACATTGTGTACTTTTATAAATCCCTTACTGGAAATGTTATTTATTATGTTACTCAACAGTCCTTGTATAAGGACTAATATTATATTTCTTTCAGTACCAGGAAAAACATTTGCTCCTTATGAAAAAAAGGGTATGTTTCTTTTGATCAGATTATATATTCTATTGTTTTGCTTTTTGCTATAACTGCCTGCAAATTCAGAACACAATCTAATGCTGTGTGATGATATCTATATTAACCTAGGGTCCAGTACTATAAATTTCTCTAACTATTCTCTCTCCCTCCCTCTCTCTGTTTCCAGCACACACACACACACACACACACACACACACACACACACTATTTCACTATCTCTTTCTAAGAACATTATAATAAAAGATCATTTATTTTTTAGCTATCCCCCATTATTTTTGAAAATTAAATTCATTATACCTTAAACTAGAGGCCTGGTGCATGAAATTCATGCACTGGGAATGGGTGGGAGCATCCCTTAGCCCGGCCTGTGCCCTCTCGCAGTCCGGGACCCCTCCCTCCTTACCGCTCACCTGCTTGCTGCTTCCTACCACTCGGCTTGCTGCTCCTTAGTGCTGCTGGGAAGGCTCCCTCCACCACTGCTGCACTTGCCAGCTGTGAGCCCTGCTTCTGGCTGAGTAGCGCTCCCCCTGTGGGAACACACTGACCACCAGGGGGCAGCTCCTGCATTGAGCGTCTGCCCCTTGGTGGTCAGTTCATAGTCACCAGTCATTCCACCATTCGGTCAATTTGCATAAGAGGGTTCTATTATATAGGATAGGATATTGAATGTGAACTGTAAATGAAAAATACAATTTAAAAAAGAACCAAATAAAATTTTAGATCTGAAAAATTTTTAATATATACATATATATTTAATTCTCACCTGAGGATGTTTTTAAAATTGATTTTTAGAGAGGGAAATATCCATGTGACAGAGAAATACCAGTAGGCTGCCTCTGCACCTGCTGACCCACTGGGATCTAACCTAAACCTAAGTATGTGCCCTAACCTAGAATCCAACAGGAAATCCTTTGGTGTACAGGTTGAGACTCTGACCAATTGAGCCACCTGGCCAGGGGAGATCTGAAAAAAATTTTAAGTGTACCTCCAGGTCCTGGTCAGTGTGGATCAGTAGTTTGAGTGTCCTCCCACGCACCAAAGGGTAATGGGTTCGATTCCAGGTGAGGGCACATACACAGGTTGTGGGTTCCATCCCTGTGAGAATGTTTGGGGAACTTTCTCTCTCCCTTCCTCTCTCTCTATAATCAATGAAAAAAAAAAACATATCCTTAGGGGAGGACTTAAAAAGAAAAAAAAATGCTGGTTTGGTTGAGTGGATAGTGCTTCTGCAGGCGGACTGAAGGGTACCGGGTTGGATTCCAATCAAGGGCACATACCTGGGTTGCCGGCTTAATCTGGGCCCTGGTCGGGGATTCAGCAAGAGACAACCAATTGATGTCTCTCACATTAGTTTGTTTCTTTCTCCTTCCCTTCCACTCTCCGGAAAAAAAAAAAAATCAATGCAAACATGTCCTCAGGTGAGGATTAACCAAAACAAACCAACAAACACCATCTCCAGTGTGATTATTGAAGGAGCATATGAAGTATTTGTTGAATGAGTGGGAAGGGATGGGACTTCACTTTCTAACTTTTTTAGCAACTTTACAAGTCAGAGGGTTTATTTTTTATTTTAATTGTTATTGATGGATTATTTTAGAGAGAGGAAAAGAGTGAGAGAAACACCAGTGTGTTGTTCCACTTATTATGCTCTCTTTGGTTGCTTCTTGTCTGTGCCCTGACCAGGATCCAACCCCCAACCTGGCTGTATCCGGAGGCGGTTCTAACCCACTGCGCTGCGCGCTGCCTGTCAGGGCCTCTCAACAAAACCCCTCTGGCTGCCCTGGCCCCTACTGTGGGTCAGAGCTCCTCTGCCACAGCAAAGGTTTGGGTTCCATTCTGCCAGGGCACCTACTTAGGTTTTGGGTTTGAAACCCGGTCGGGGCTGACTGCTGCTCAGGAAGCAACTGAGGACCGTGTGCTCTAGTCATCGGTGGGGAGCTGGGGTTCCATTGCCAACCTGGCCGACTGTGATCCCCGCTACCCTCACTCCTATATCAAGGACGACTTCATCTATGGCAGCTGCGTGGCCTCCACCAGCATACACATCCGCATGGGTAGGTCACCCTCTCCCTGGCTCACCAGGCGTGGCTGCTGTGCAGTCGTCCCAGAGGCAGATTTTCGGGTTCCCAGGGAGAGCGCCCTCCGCTCTGGACTCCCAGGGAGAGCGGGGTCGGAGGGAAAGCACTTCGCCTGGAGCGGAGCACCCATCCTGTGCAGGGCTTGCAGGGTTTGTGCCTCCGATCCTGCTCCCAGCCGCCCCAGCACTGTGGTGGCAGGGCTTGGTGCTGCTGGGTTCAGGGCCCCACTGCAGGTTTGTGTCTCTGATCCAGTCCCCAGGAGCCCCAGCACTGAGGTGGTGGGCCTTGGGGCTGTTTGGTTCCTGGCCTACAGGTTTGTGTCTCTGATTCTGCCCCCAGCATCCCCAGCTCCCTGATGGTGGGGTTTGGGTCTGCGATCAAGGCCCCAGCAGCCCCAGCACCACCTCAGTGGCTTTTTCTATAAATAAAGTTTTACTAGAAAATAGCCAAACTCATTTATTTGCATAGTCTATTACTGCTTTTGCACTATAACAATAGATAGTTGCAACACAGGCCTTATCACCCACAAAGCCTAAAATATTTATTATCTGACTCTTTACAGAACACATCCATAAGGCATTTGTTTGTGTATACATACTTTCATCCCTGGAAACAGTGAAAACTAACTCAGTAATCTGATTAGACAATAACTGCTGGGTCTTAGTCTTCCTCTCACATGTTCAAGATTGAATGTAAGTCTTTATCACTGAGCAAATGATGTGGTATCAGTAGAGTAGGGTGCTGTGTCTAAACCCCCAATTGTTGGATTGGAAATGGCAACAATTGAGGGTTTAATGGCAGTGGCACTGTCTGAAGTAAAAGACACTGCTTTGAGATAGCTGGTAAAAACAATGTACACTAATAAAAGAGAAAGATGCAAATTGACCATACCTTCACAACACCCACCAGGCAATCAGGAGCGAGTATTCAAATTAACCCAACAAAGCTGGTGGGTTAATTTGCATATGCAGGTGTCCCAGCCACTCCGGGCCTCTGGGCAGTGTGGGAAGGCAGAAAGGCGGCTCCGGGCCAGAGCAAAGGCAGAAAGGTGGCTCTGGCTGGAGTGAAGGCGGTGCTGGCAGTCAGGGGAAGGAAGGCCCATTCTTGCACAAATCTTCATGCATCGGGCCTCTAGTAGCAATATAAGTAGCTACTAATTTTGAATACTTACTATATGCTAGGATTTATCCTAACTACTATCCAACCAGGATTTATTCAATCTTCAGAACAGACATATGACACATCTAGTAGTAGTATCTACATTTTGGAGATGAAGAAAGGGAAATTTAAGGAGATTCTGTACCTTGCCCTTGGCTATGTAGCCAGTTAGTAGTGGAAATAAGATTGAAACCTGAATATTTTTGACTTCAAAACTCAAGCTCTCACCTACTAAGTTATACCATATCTCTGTTGGAAGAATAAAACAAGTTCATGTGTGCATTCATTGGGACATTGCTCAGACCCTCGGAATAGTGTCTATTACATTCTTATAATAATCATCATCATTTACTCCCTGTACCTGTGAGTATCTAGAATTAGGACTCTCTAATATTCATCTTGGTATATCTAGCCCTAGCACAGTGTTTCTCAATAGAATGAGTTATGAGTAAATGAATGAGGAACATTTTCTGGGGAAATATTGGCTGGACCTGGTTGAAGGGAGGTCAAGACTCATCTCCCTATTCATATCAGCATATAAAGGAAGGAGGAGAGTGGATTAAGAACATTCAGAGGGAAAGCATTCCACATCCTGGAATACTTTATGAGTCCTTCTCAAAAATTTATAACCAACCATGGTAAGAAAAATTCTGCCCATAAATTGTGCATTTGGAAGCTATTCCCTATTTTAATTAACATAATATTATGTAGTCTTATGTCCACAACTCTTCTTCTGACTAAACAGAATTCCAGAAGATGAAAATAGACTTGTCACAATAAAGAATACTTTAGTCAGCTTTATATTAGAATAAAAAACTATTCCCAACTGTTATTTGCCTCATAATAATTTGCACATGTAGCCAGGAAACAGTAGCCTGATAAATTATATCCATATACATAGAAAATGTTCAGATTACAAACCTATTTCTAAATGTCTGCATTCATATGATTACATATTCAATGAATTTCAGCATTTTCTCATGTACTAAAAAAGCATAAGAAACAATTACATATATATTTAAATAAATTGACAAAATTGTACAAAATGATTAAGGAATATGTACACTAATATACCAAATCCTTTTTAATGGATTCTAGAATTGATATACATCTGGTTTAATTAAATCTTATTATCTTTGAAAAGAAATTCAAATGATATATGATCCACTCATTTTAGAAACAGAACACTTATTTTATACTAGAGGCCCAGTGCACAAAAATTTGTGCACTCCGGAGGGTCCCTCAGCCCAGCCTGTGCCCTCTTGCAGTCTGGGACCCCTCGGGGAATGACCACCTGCTGGCTTAGGCCTGCTCCCAGGGGATTGGGCCTAAGCTGGCAGTCAGACATCTTTCTGGCAGCCTGGGAGCCCTCGGAGGATGTCCACTTGCAAGCGGGGAGCAGGCCTAGCTGCAGTTGGACATCCTTAGCACTGCTGAGGAGGCAGGAGAGGCTCCCACCACCACCACTGTACTTACATATGTAATTAGTTTAAATTACGATGAGGTCATAATAGATTAGGATGGGCCCTAAAGCCAATGACTAGCGACCTTATAAAAAGGCAATGTTAGGCAAAGAGAAGATTGTCATGTGAAGATGTAGGCAGGCGTTGGGAAAACTGGACAGATACATGCAAAAAACGTTACTTGATTCAGTGTGCTAATACTTTGTTGAGGATTTTGCATTTATGTTCATAAGACTTATTCATCTTTAGTTCTTTTTCCTTATATTTTTTTCTTGATTTGGTATCAGCATAATACTGACTTAATAGAATGGTCACTTATCTCCTATTTTTGGAAAAGTTTTTGAAGAATTGATATTCATTCTTATTTGAAAGTTTGGAAGAATTACCCTATTTATAAGACCATATGAATTGGGGTCTAATTATATTACTTATGGAGACTTATTTAGAATGTTAAAACATTCTTTTAGCCAGCATATAATTATCATTATTAATATATGTATATTATTTATATATTTTGAAAAAAATTCAAGTATAAACCTTGGCATTTATGTTTCTTCAAATGAGAGAATAATAATATTTCATAAAATATTTTGGTATATAGAACCAAAACTTATTCTCTGTGTTTATCCCAGTTCACAAGGCATGAAAAAAATGAGAAGCTTAAGAAATGCCCTGACACAGACAAGAGTATTCTATATGCTCTATTTCTGGCAGAAGATAATTAAAAAGGAACATATAATAAACATCAGATTTATTTAGCCATTTAAAAAGAAGTAAATGAAAGCATATTAACAGTGAAACCATTTAATCTTAATGCAGCTGATATTATAATGGACTTTAATTGTTTATTTACATGTTCACCCTTATTTACTTTTGAGGAACCAATTTCTGTGTTCTCAGGGTTGACCCCACGCTTTAAAAACTAGGGATGAAACAGTAATCCAAACATGGCCTATTAGAGCACCAAACCCTAGGCAGAGTCTATTTTGCTGATATGCATGTGGACTACATTGGACCAATAAGAGCTCTCTTTCACTTTGGCTAAAACAATTTGGGGAAAAGGAAAGGTTACAGGATGAGCGACTTATATAAATGAGAATTTCTCAACGTGATTATCTTTGGTACTAACTTTGCATGGGAAAAGCATGTCTGAGAGTAAAGCAAACATAAGAAAGGAATACAGAGCTAAGTTCTGAAAAGGGTCAGATAGCTGATGATGATGCATATCATCCTTGGATCGAGCCATACCTGAAGCTAGTTTATCCAAAAATGTTCCAAATTATGTTGGCTAATAAATTATTTATTTGGCTTAAGTATTTTGGAATTGGGTGTCTGTCATCTGCTGTAAAAGTGTCATTATAAATATATGAATAAAGACTTTTAAAGTGAGATCAACATTTTTCTCTGCTTATCTATAATAATAAAAGCCTAATATGCTAATTAGACTGGACAGCCGAATGACCTTGCAGATGTCATTCCAGACGTCCTTCTGGAAGAAGCCGTGGTGACGGGGGCCAAGGCAGAGGTGGTTAGGGGCAATCAGGCAGGCAGGTGAGTGGTTAGGGGTGATGAGGCAGGCAGGCCAGTGGTTAGGAG
The DNA here is from genome assembly GCF_014108235.1 of Myotis myotis. NCBI lineage: Eukaryota > Metazoa > Chordata > Mammalia > Chiroptera > Vespertilionidae > Myotis > Myotis myotis. Next base: position 119,097,588 of record NW_023416346.1, on the reverse strand, counting down.
CCAGCGATCCAAGACTGTGAGAGGGATGTCTGAGGGGTTCCAGCTTGCGAAAGGGTGCAGGCCCAGCTGAGGAACCGCTCCCATGCACGAATTTCATGCACTGGGCCTCTAGTTTCTTTATAATCAAGCACAAATGACCATCAAATTGCATGAGGATTAGATTACAGTTAAAAAATATCCTATGTAAATCTGAACATGAATATGAAAGAATAGTGGTATAGGGCTAAAAGGTACTATTAGGAACAAAAATAAAATATAATATAGTTATATTCAGTTTCAAATATAGGCCACATAAAAATACAATTTAATATGATACAAATGGAATATGAATTATTAAAATAAGAATTTAAATTATCTGAAATTTATAAGGAAGCAAAATAATCAATTCATTTATTTAACCTTTTCATATTATAATATTACTAGAGGCCCAATGCATGAAATTTGTGCAAGGGGCTCAGCCCTCACAGCCCTGGCTTCATCCAGAAGGTCCTCCGGAAGGTCATTCGGCTGTCTTGTCTAATTAGCATATTACGCTTCTATTATTATGGATTGGTTGTTTTAACAAAGGACTAAGAAGAAACATGAAGAAACTGCAACACACTGGTAAGGGAAGTGCTAATTATAGAATTGCCTTGTATAGAGTTAGAGGGAGGAGATTAAAGGATTACTTTGTAAATTATTGCTGTTAAACAAACCTAATTAAAACTTTAGGCCTTGGTAGCTTTATTAGGAAAAGGGACTTTAATAAAGGGTTCCACTTTTATGGCTTTTCCTTTAAGGATAGGTTTCGGACATAGTACTGGGCATCTAGAACTCAAATAAAATGCCACAATTTACTGGTATAATAAGTCAGAGGACAGAGTTTGGGAAACCATAGCAGCTGGAAAGTAAAAGTTAACATCTTGGGAAAGAGAGAGACATAAAAGGGAATGCCCAAACTTTGAATATAATATCTGCACAAAATTCTGGTTGATTCTTGAATTAGATGTGCTACACATGCAAGGCAGAGTGCAAGCAGCACAGCTAAAGCTAAAAGAAGTGGCAGAGATTTCAGCGTCTGCCTCCCACAGGGGAGACAGAGTTGGATATTTGAGTTTAACCAAGTTCACTGCCTGTGAAAAGCAAAAAAGTCAACACTATTCAGTGGAACATGAAGGAATCTATCATCTATAAATTGAATCAATAAAATTTCTATGATGCAATTCAAAATACAAGACATATAAAATATAGCAGCTCCTATATCCATATTCAAAGAAGTAAATGAAAATGTGCTCCTAATAAATAGGAAAAAGGAATATTTCAATAGAGATATAAAAACTACATAAAACAGAACCAAATAAAAATTCTAGAACTGAAAATTATAATATGTGAGCTAAAAATCCCCTGCAGGTGGCATTGGACTGCGGGTTTCAGCCTGATCCCTGCAGGCCACCCAGAGGGACCCCACTGGTGCACGAATATGTGCACCAGGCCTGTAGTTAGAATATATTGCTGGATTTAATTTGCTAATATTATGTAGATTAGAAATAACAGAAAAAGAGCAAGTAAATTCAGAAATACATGAAAGGAATTTTCCAGTATCATTATCTGCATAAAGGATAATATAGTAAATTAATTTATGTGGATTTGGAGGTCTAGGGGGACAGAGTAGAAAGAATGGTACAGAAAAAAAAGTATATCTGAAATATATATTTCAGGGGACTTCAAGAAATATCTGAGGCTATATTTTTTGTTTTAAACATTGTTTTAGTTATTCTAGTTCCTTTAAAAAAATCTTTATTGTTGAAAGCATTACATATGCTCCACATTTGCCCCCATTGATCTCTCCCAGACTTCCCCTGCCCCTCCACCCTAGGCCTTCACCCCCTTATTGTCTGTGTCCATGGGTTATGAATATATACATACAAGTTCCTTGGTTGATCTCTTCATACTCACCCACGCTCCCCGCCTTCCTTTTGAAGTTTGACACTCTGTCCATGTTTCTATGTCTCTGGATCTATTTTTGTTCATCAGTTTATTTTGTTCATTAGATTGACTGTTCATATAAAGTTTACAGTTATCCTGTATAAAATCCCCCACACACACACACACACAAAAACCATGCAGGGATTTTTATAGGAATTACATTGAACCTGTATATAAATTTGGAGAGAATTTACTTTACTATACTGAATCTTCAAAATGGCATATCTCTCCATTTATGCAGCTTTTCAATTTCTTCTCTTTAGAGTTCTGTAGTTTCATCATACAAGTACTGCATATTTATTGTTACATTTTTAAATATATTTTTATTGATTTTAGAGGAGAAGGGAGAGGGAGAGAGAGATAGAAACATCAATGATGAGAGAGGGAATCACTGATTGGCTGCCTCCTGCATGCCTCACACTGGGGATTGAGGCCGCAACCCAGGAATGTGCCCTGACATGGAATGGAACCTTGACCTCCTGGTTCATAGGTCGACGCTCAACCACTGAGCCAAGCTGGCAGAGCTGTTAAATTTATATATAAATATTTCTTTATTGAATAAATGTAAATTGAATTAGATTTTAAATTTCAGTTTCTACGTGTTCATTGCTCATCTATAGAAATATAACTGATTATTTGTATGTTGATCTTATATCCTGTGACCTTGCTGAAGAGACTTATTCTAGCCTTTATTTTTGGGGTGATACAGGTAGATACCCTGGAATTTTCTCTGTAGACAATAATGTTGTCTGCAAATAAGGACAGTCTTACTTCTTCATTTCCCAACTTCATACCTTTAACTTTCCTTATCTTGCCTCATTTTGCTCTTTAAGGTTTCCTGTACTACAATAAATAAAAATGGTCAAAGACATTCTTTTCTTGTTCCTCATTGTAGGGGGAAATATTCAGTCTTTCGCCATTAATTATGATATTGGCTTTAGGTTTTAGGTAGATGCCTTTATCTACTTGAGGAAATTTCTTTCTATTACTAGTTTGCTGAGCTTTTCTTATGTAATGAATGGATGTTGAATTTTGTCAAATTATTGTTCTGCATTACTTCATATGATTGTGTGATTTTTTTTCTTTAGTCTGTTGTCTGAGTGACATTGATGAATTATTTAATATTGAACCAGCATAGCACTCTTGAAATAAACCTCACTTGGTCAGTTTGTGTATATCCTATATAATAAAAGCCTAATATGTTAAGTGTCCAGTCATCCAGTGACTGGTCGACTATTCAACTAATCAAAGGGTAATATGCTAATTATATGTTAAGGCCGCTCAACCACTCACTGTGATGTGCACTGACCACCAGGGGGCAGACACTTCAACCATTAGGTTAGCTTGCTGCTGGGGTCTGGCCAATTGGGACTGAGTGAGGTGGGCTAGAAATACCTGGAACCCTACTACAGTCCCTCACCAGCTGGCCCACCTCCCACATCACTCCCCAGTCATCCCCAATTAGCCCTGCTCGAGACTGGTTGAGATGGGGCCAGACATACCCTGGAGCCCTCCTGTGGTCCTTCCCCAGCCCAGTAGTGCACTGGTGGGGTCCCTCAGCCTGGCCTGCACCCTCTCGCAATCTGGGACCCCTCAAGGGATGTTGGAGAGCCCGTTTCAGCCCAATCCCACAGGCCACTCCCCTCGGGAGAGCACCAGACATAGGGCTCATGGCTGGTGAGCACTGCTGCCATAGTGCGAGCCTCTCCTGATCAGGACCGACTGGGCTCAAGCCTGTGGCAGGTGCAGTCGGGCCTGGATGAGCGGGAGTGGCAGGTAGGAAATTCAGGTGGCTTTGGACTGTGGATTTAAGCCTGATCCCTGCAGGCCACCCAGAGGGACCCCACCCATGCGTGAATTCATGCACCAGGCCTCTAGTTAGAATATTTGGATTTAATTTGCTAATATTATGTAGAGGATTTTTTTTTATCTATGGTCATGAAGAATTTGGTCTTTGTTTTTTTTAAATTTTTTTTTTAATTTTTTATTGCTTAAAGTATTACAAAGGGTATTACATATGTGTCCTTTTTTTCCCCTCGCCCTTGACAGTCCCCTAGCCTCCCCTATCCCCCAGTGTCTTATGTCCATTGGTTATGCTTCTATGCATGCATACAAGTCCTTCGGTTGATCTCTTACCCCCCTCCCAAACTGCAGCGGGAAGGCCGGGGAAGAATTTGGTCTTTGATTTTTTACTCTGTCTTTATTGGTATCAGGTTAATATTGGCCTCATAAAGTGAAATGGAGGTATTTAGGTATTTCCTCTTCTTTTATTTTCTGGAAGAAGTTTGTTGAATTGGCATTGATTCTTCTATAAATGTTTGGTAGAATTCCCCTGTAAAAATGTCTGTGCCTGAAGATTTCTTTTTCAGGAGGTTTTAAACTATTAATTTATTTTCTTAACAGTTGTTGGACTAAAATTATTTATTTCATGTTGAGTGAGTTGGGGTTGTTGTCATTTTAAGAGTCAGAAATTTTATAATCTTTGCACTTCCTTTTATAGCTGTGATCTATTAGTATTTCTACATTTTCTCCTATCAATTTGGATATTTTATGCTGTCCTAAATGTATTCTTCCAATCCCATCAGCTTCCTATTTCCAGCTTTCTCTAAATTTTCTTGTACACAGATGATCATTTGTTTTAAGTTATAGGTGTATGTGTGCGCACATGTACATATATATGGTATATAATTGATGTACTTTTAGCTTAATTAGCATGGTATTCTATTTGATAAAATTCCCTCTACTTGTTCTTATTGCTTTCTCAATATCACTATCCCACCTCTTCATCTCCAATGATACAGCTCCTAGGGCAATGGAAAATAAAGAGAAAATGAACAAATGTGACTACATCAAAATAAAAAAGCGTTTGCACAGCAAAAGAAACCATCAACAAAACAACAAGAAAGCCCACTGCATGGGAGAACATATTTACCAATGTTATCTCCAATAAGGTTTTAATCTCCAACATTTACAGGGAACTCAATGAAATCCAAATCTTAAGGCCAATCCTAAGTATTGCCTATTTTCTGCATACCTTTCTGATTTTGCTGGTAGTTGGATGCTACCTTATAATTTTGATATAATTATTATTATTATTATTATTATTATTATTAACTAGAGGCCCAGTGCACAAAAATTCATTCACTTGGGGTGGGGGTGGGGAGTTGTCCCTCAGCCCGGCCTGCACCCTCTTGCATACTGGGACCCCTCGGGGGATGTCTACCTGCTGACTTAGGCCCGCTCCCCAGGAGATCGAGCCTAAGCTGGCCGTCAGACATCCCTCTGGCAGCCTGGGAGCCCTCAGGAGATGTCCCACTGATGGCTTAGGCCTGACATCCTTAGCGCTGCCGAGGAGGTGGGAGAGGCTCCCACCACTGCTGCTGCACTCGCAGCCGTGAGCCCTGCTTGTGGCTGAGTGGAGCTCCCCCTGTGGGAGTGCACCTACCATCAGGGGGCAGCTCCTGCATTGAGTGTCTGCCCTTGGTGGTCAGTGCGTGTCATAGTGACCAGTTGTTCCCAGTCGTTCTGCCATTAGGGTCAATTTGCATATTACTCTTTCATTATATAGGATGTTACTATTACATAGTTCACATTGTAATGCAATGGCGCTTTCTCTCATGCTAATGTCCTCATTAAGCTTTGAACCCCTTGATACTAGGGATTAAACAAGTTCCAGTTTGTAATTCCTAAGTATAGCTCTTGCAAGGCACCAAGGAGTCAGTCAATGCATTTGTTATGCTAGGCATAAATGATATACTTTTCCAGTAAACATTCTCTTTATATAACTATAGAAATAGATGCATTTAATTTTGTTGCATAGATTTTAAACTTAGCTAATTTATTAAACTTTATTTTTTTCTTAATTTATGCTGAATAACTCTAATCATGAAAACAGTTTCCATTAAAATGATTGTCTCTTTGAAGTGCAGTACAAGTGTTTCATAACCAGTATAAAGACTTTGATAAACTCCAAGATATATACATAGTAATACCATTATTACTGGAATTCAGTGTATGCATTTGTTTTCTCTATGAACCATATGCTCTCAGTTATTACTAGAACTGGTTCAGTCATTAGATAACTAATTAGGCATTTGCCTAGTCCATTTAGAGTTCTCTGAAATCCTAGGATTCAGGTATTTTTCTTACATAAGAATTAGACTACGGTAATTTTCTTCTTTCTGTAATCCATGCCTAATGCTTAGCTCTACCTGGAACATTTCATCTCATTATATTTGATAGCCATCACGTATGAAAATAATGCAAATAAAATAGAAATTTTACTAACATGGACTAACTGGTGGAAAACTAGATCTGGATTTCTGAAAAGACTGGAACTTATTAATTTTGAAAAAAATATAGCCAAGTCAAATATTCTCATGGTGCTGATTTTAATGAGGCTAACAAAGGGTGATTAAAAGGTTTTAGCTCCTCACATTAATGCAGATAAATGAATAAAACATGTAATGGTACTAGCAGGATACTTGAAACAAATTGATGTCAGGCAGGTGAAAAGACACTATCTATAACCTTTCTATACTATTTATTTGGTAATGCATTTTTATCACTAGAGGTAAACAACCTAGGCAAGCTGTCATTGAAATGATCACAAAGTATGACTTTGAAGCATTAAAAAGAGAAATATTAAGTGTATTGCAGTATGTTTATATCTATTAAAATGATAGTTTCTCTCCACCTTTATCTGGTTCAAAAATGTAGCAAGTGTAGTAAGCTGAGATAACAAAGCTCACATCATATGAATAGTTAGAATAACAGGTATAATCAATACTTCCAATACCTTTTAATTTAACAAGGCTTTAATAAAATAAAAAGCCTGCCTAGCTTAAGAATCTGATGGAATAGCTTTTCAGAGCACTCACATTAGACTCCTGTTAAAGTCTTTAATTCCGTTAATATTTACAGCTGCTGAAGCATACAGCATCCCAATGAATAAAGCAGCATTATTTAGCTCCCCAGTCACTTTCAACAGGAAAACAAATCAGCCCAATTTAATAGAAATTAGTAGTTTTCTGTTTTGTAAACGTAATACGGAAATCTTTTATTGGGTTTGTTCTAATTGACATTTATGCTTATAATCCTCTCAGGGAAGCTCTTTTGTTATAATATTCTGAAATGCTGCAGGGACTATGGTGGAATTAGCAAATGCTTTAGAGAATAATTGGGTTTGAATGCTGCTGGTTCAGTAATTTATTCAGTGGCTGACCATCGCCACATTAGTTGACCTGCCTGAAACTTGGTTTATTACTCTGAAAGGGGGTTGTAAAAATATCTGACCTTATTGGAATGTCGTGAGTGTTCAGTGAGAAAACATTGATTTGTGGAGAATACATTTCTCATCTAATGACTGTCTAACCTTGGTAAAGGTAGAGCAGGGATGGAGGAGAGAAAATTAAAGCTGAGTCAGGTATTAGCTTATTTATAGGACTCTCCCCCCCTTCATATGGTTTCTCTCTCTTTTGACTATTATTTGTTTTTAGATATTATTAATATCCCACAAATGTCTAATGGCTTACCAGATACATTTCATAACTAGAAAAATACACACATTGCCTTATGCAAATTCATCTCCTGCAAGTCCTAATGTGATATTATGACTTTATTTGTACTGTTTCTGCATGTAAATCTTTTGTTTCCAGCCAGATAAAGCCCTATTTTATAATGCTGTTTATATATTAGCACTTCCACACTCAAATGCTTAAGCTAACATTTTTTAATTCCATTGTTTCTGGTGGTAGGTAACATAAATGGAAATAGAGAAAAAACAAAGTGGTCAATACATTTCTAAAATATATTACTGTTTCTCCTAATTTATAAATATATTAAAGTTTACCCCTAATTTAATTACTATAGTTGCTTCCAAGGTTTTCTCTAAAACTGTACTGAAAACAATATTTTCATTTGTTTTTCATATGTTGATCACAAGATTCTGACAGTGATTTTGCATAAAATGGATTTTATTTTGTGAATATTCAGCAGCATCATTTAATGATTGAAATTTTGGCAACAAATCGGGAAGAATATAACAGGGATGGAATCACAAATAATGCCTAGGGATTAAGTTACAGGTGTCCTATAGAAGTTGATGAGAGCTGATAATCACAGAGGCAACAAACAAAGGTAGGCAGCAAAACAAAAGTTTTAACACCTCCCTGGCCGTTTTCTCAATGGTTAGAGTGCTGGCCTATGGACTGAAGGGTTGCTGGTTCAATTCCCAGTCAAGAGCAGGTACCTCAGTTGCAGATTCCCCAGCCCCTATGGGTGCGTAGTGGAAGCAACCAATTGATGTGCCTCTTTCACATCAATGTTTCTCTCCCTCTCCCCCTCTCCTTCCTCCCACTCTCTCTAAAAAAAATCAATGCAAAAAAAATATCCTCAGGTGAGGATTAAAAAAAAATTTGAACCTTCTCCTCCTTCCTCACCAAACACATATAGCCACACCCACACCATTTTCTGGAATACAGTAAGATTCCTATACAACATCATTAAGATCATGATATTAATTTACTATAATTTATACACACTCTTTCCTTTTGATTTTGGAAAAATTGTCAGAAAATAACAGATTTCCCTCTTTGGGATGATGATACCCAGCCAGCATGACCATGTTACAGGTACAAAAGAAAAAACAAAGAAAGTTGCGTTCAAGTCTTTTTTTCTCATTAGCCACCAATTTACATGAACCCCAACCTAATAAATAGGTCTCTCTAAACTGCTTGTTCCTGATGTAGTTTGCACCACTGAAATGTTCCATCACTCATCTATGTTTTTGCAAGTTGCACTAAATGTAGCTTTGGATTCTGTCACCCAGAATCCCTACTTGCTAATGTTGGCCAGTTTGTTTATATTCCTCCTTTGAAAGAACTTATAGCAAGGGCTGAGTCCATGTTAACTTATTAATTCACATAACAAATACTTTTGGGCACCATATATGTGCCCAGCAGTATTGCAAGTGCTGGAGACACAACAGTGACTAAAATAAAGACCCCACCCACCTCAAATGTACATTGTAATAACATTCATCATTGGGCTAATGTAGAATCCAAGAAGCTTCCTGTTCTTTCTTAGGATACGGAAGGAGTACCATAATGATCACAGCCCCAGATACCCTCTCCACTCTAGTCTTACAGTCATAGACAATAGTGTCAGAGTTTAAAATTCTAGCCACTACTCCTGTCCCAGATTCTTCCTTGGTGGTAGATAATGGGGAGAGAAAACAATGATTGATTATAGGTCCGCTAGAGGACTGATGCACAAAATTCATGCAAGAGTAGGCCTTCACAGCCTCTGTGGCTGCCTGGATCCCTCCCTCACAGCTGCGGCAGCTGCCTCCGTCCCAAGGCTGCAGCCCAGGCTTCATCTGGAAGGTCATCTGGAATGACGACTGGTCTAATTAGCATATTATACTTTTATTATTAGAGATGGTTATTACAGTTCCTTCCAAATTAGTTTCTACCACTGAAATGAGTCTAGCTGCCTGATGTTTTCATTCAACCCAGTGCCACTCTACTAACATTCTGTCTTTTTTTCTATATTTTCTAGGTTCATGTGGTTAGAACAAACTCAACCATACAATCAGTCACTTCATGAAGTTACAGGAACTTCATGATGTTTTAAGAATGCTTAAGGAAAAAAAAGAATGCTTAGAAGCATTTTAAAACTCTTATATACTCAAATTGTCATAGACAATCCCTAGTTCTAATCCTGGATCTGAATTAAGTTGAGAGCTTAAATAAAAACATGGCATAGCTCGATTTTTGTAAATAAGTATTAGAACTTAGACCCTTTCTATGCCAGATCATTTTATCTATCCTAATCTTTAATTAATATACAATATTACAGTATATATGCATTATATGTTTATAATGTGCTATATATTTATATATTATAAATACAGAACAGATTTTTGTTATAAGTATTAATTCCATTCATGTATGTAATGGTAGAAAAAAAGTTCTAAAAGGATAAATAAGTATTTTTAATAATTGTTATCTCTGGGAGGGGCATGGAAATGTAGGGAGGAGCAAAGAAAAATTTAAGTTTTTATAGTACTTCTGTACTGTATGAGTTCTTTCTTCTTTCTTTCTTTTCACAAAGGACATTCTGTAGTATACATATAATTTTTATAAATAAACTCTCCATTTAAAATAGGTCATAGAATTAATGTACTACTCATAAGGACAGATGATCTTCATGACTACCTCTTACTGTGATATATTTAAATTAATGAGGGGTCATTAAAGGGGTTCTACTAGCTTTCTCCAAGTAGGTAGGGGCCCATGAGAATGTATAAATGACCCTCTTATAATAAAGTCAGTGTTTCAGAACACCATAATTATTTTCATATTTTATATTTATTGAACATAAAAATACAATTAATAATTCTGAGCTTTAAAATTTCCTTGATATTCAAACTCCCTAGATTATTGTTTTAGTTTGTAAAATGTAAGATGACAATCATACATAATTCTGTATCTGATCAAAAAGTCAGCCTTCCTTTCATTTAACCCTAACATTGGCTCCTCTTGGCCCTAATCTTTTTAAACACCATGCTCACAGACTTTTTATTAGGGATTAAAATTAAAAATGAGATTTCTTAATAAATTGGATGTTTCTCCAAAGATGTGAACTTCTTAAGACATGCTGGTACCACTTAACCTTCCATAAACAATAGAACACATATTCAATTAATATAATATAAATGGTGACATGAGGTCACATACAATTACTAAGGATGCTTGGACTTAAACTCAGAGAAAAAACTAGTGATATGTTCCTGTTTATAACAGTTTCTTAAACATACATTAGAGTTTATGGTAATTGCTAATGCCACATTGGCTTATAGACAATAACCTCATTAAGCTGCCCCATTTCTCACAGAGCTACACTTAGTAGCTACACTGAAGTATTTGTAATTACCCTAAAAGTTACAGGAATATTTTTTTCTAGGTAGAAAAGGCACCTTTCCGGTCTAATTTTAAGAATTGATACTACCAAGTATTGTATATATTCAAAGACAGCAGGAGGAATGATTGTGTCTAAAACATGCAACTCTATTTTTCAGAGGCCTGGCATTCTAAAATTACACACTCTCTTCTCATAAGCTAAATCATTACTTTGTCTTTTACTAAATATCAAATGGCTTTTGAATAAAACATATTAAACCTAACTGGTCAATCCTACAACTCAAAGAGTTAGAAAGAGAGCAACAAGAAATCCCAGCATAAGCAGACAGAAGGAAATAATAAACCTAGCTGGTCAATAAATAAGATTGTGGTTAAGTTTTCAATTATTTTCTCTGTGAAGTTTTAACTAGTACTAAATAAAGGCAACATTAAAAATTCATCTATCTGCCCTAACTGGTTTGGCTCAGTGGATAGAGCATCGGCCTGTAGACTGAAGAGTCCCCGGTTTGATTCTGATCAAGGGCATGTACCTTGGTTGCGGACACATCCCTAGTAGGGGGTATGCAGGAGGCAGCTGACCGATGTTTCTCTGTCATCGATGTTTCTAACTATCCTTTTCCCTTCCTCTCTGTAAAAAAATCAATAAAATATTTTTTAAAAATTCATCTATCTTAGTCCTTACAAGTATTAATTAAAAATTTTAATACATTTTTATTCAATGAATTCAGTAAACTCTTATTACCCACCTACTCTGTGCCTGACACAATACTAGGAAACAAGGAAGCAAAGTTATCTAGGGGATAATCCTTGACATTAAACTCTAGAGGCAGACACATGTCCAACTAAGTAAATTAGTGTAACAGTATGGACAAAATGCTATTCAGAAAAAGAAATTCTTGTGAGATGGATGCCAGAGGGAACAGTAATTGATTTGGGCCTTGAGGTATCACTGGAAAGGCTTCTTAAGGCTGAATTTATTGTTAAAATAAAGACAATAATTCTAGTACATAGTCTAGCAAATATTAAGATCTGAAACTTAAGCTGGAAGAAACAGTGACATATTGTAACTCCTTGTTTGTTTTTATTACCAGACTAAACTTTGCAAAAGATATCTTACTTGTGTCTAATTAGCAGATTCATACATATTAAAAAATTAACTATAATAAAATACACATAACACAAAATTTACCATATCAATCATGTTTAAGTGTATAGTTCAGTAGTGTTAAGTATATTCACATTATTGTGCAACCAATCTTTGTTGTCTTGCAAAACTAAAATTCTATATCCATTAAACAACAACTCCCTACTTCACTCTCCCCTATCTCTATGAATTTGACTACTCTAGGTACCTCATATAAGTGGAATGATACACTATTTATATTTTTGTGACTGTACAGATTAAATGGCTTTACTGGTAAATTATATGAAACATTTAAAGAAGAAAATGCTACTCCTTTTCAAACTTTTCCAAGAAAGTGAAGAGGAGGGAATACCTCCAAACTCATTTTATTAACCCAGCCTACCAAGAAACTACAGCAAGATAAAGACACCACAAGAAAATAAAACTACATGAAAATATACAAGGTGAATACAGATGCAAAAATCCTCAACAAAATACTAGCAAACTGAATCTGCAGCAAACTAAAAGGACCATACCACATGACCAAGTGGGGTTTATCCTTAGGATAAAAGGAAGGTTCAAATACAAACATCAATTAATGTGATACATCACTTAACAGAACAAAGAATAAATATCACATGATCATCTCAATAGATGAAGAAAAAGTGTTGGACAAAATTCAGCACCCTTTCATGATAAAAACTCTCAAAAATTAGGAATAGAACAAAAATACCTCAACATAATAAAGGTCATATTCTATATAATAAAAGCCTAGGTGATGTCGCGCGACGTTGTCACAAGATGGCCACTGCGATGTCGTCACAAGATGGCTGCCACAAGATGGTCACCACAAGATAGCTGGCAGGGGAGGGAAGTTGGGGGCAACCAGGCCTGCAGGGGAGGGCAGTTGGGGAGGGACCAGGCCTGCAAATGAGGGCAGTAAGGGGCGACCAAGCCAGCAGGGGAGGGCAGTTGGCAGTGACCAGGCCTGCAGGGGAGGACAGTTAGGGACGACCAGGCCTGCAGGGGAGGGCAGCTGGGGGTGACCAGGCCTGCAGGGGAAGGCAGTTGGAGGCAATCAAGCCAGCAGAGGAGGGCAGTTGGGGGCAATCAGGTCGGCAGGGGAGCGGTTAGGGGGCAATCAGGATAGCAGGCAGAAGTGATTAGGGGCAATCAGGCAGGCAGGCATGTGAGCGGTTAGGAGCCAGCAGTCCTGGATTGTGAGAGGGATGTCCAACTGCCGGTTTAGGCCCAATTCCTGTGGGATTGGGCTTAAACCGGCAGTTGGACATCCCCCAAGGGGTCCCAGATTGGAGAGAGTGCAGGCCAGGCTGAGGGACACCCCCTCCGTGCACAAATTTCATGCACCTGGCCTCTAGTACAGTGGGGCCTTGACTTACGAGTGTCCCGACTAACGAGTTTTTCGAGATAGGAGCCGTCTCTTGGCTGATTTTTTGCTTTGAGTTGTGAGCTAAAATTTGGGTTATGAGCCAGCTTCAGATACCCCACCACTAGTTGGCGCAGCGAATGTAACAGTGAATGCCACATCAGCCCAGCATCACGTGTCTCACTCGTTCACAATTGATTTGACATACGAGTAATTTGAGTTATGAGCTCCGTCATGGAACGAATTAAACTCGTAAGTCAAGGCCCCACTGTATTTCATAAAAATAATAAAGCCAGATGATTTTGCAGCAAGTCTTTACTCAATATTCAGGGAACTTATACTCCTATCTTATACAAATGTTTCAAAGAACAAAAATTATGTCATTTGATGTGGCTAATATAACCTTGACAGTAAAACTGAGAAAGGACAGTAAGAGAAAAAAGTTCTAAACATTGGTACAAAAACCCTAAATACATTTCTAGCAAAGGGAATTTAGTGTTGGGCGGGGGGGAGACAATGTCTGACTAGATGTAATGAAAAAAAAAAAACCTCTCTATTTAGCTAAGAGGATAAATGTGATGCTTATGACTTACAGCCCCTGCTGGGGCCTCTTCTGTCCAACACTGGTAAGGAAGGATGCCCATTCCTTCTGTCCACTGGTCTCCCTGGGCTAGCGTGCTTAACTTTCTGAGGTGTCAAAACATTACAGTTATTTGGGATCCCTAGTGCAAATGGGTAGAATAACCCTCTCCCTACTATGTGCTACATTGTGTCCTGGACATGAAAGTAGGGCTTTTTCTAAACTAGTATTTTAGAGTCACTAGTCTATTTGACAACGGCCCCTTAAAAATAAACTGTCAAATTTGGAAATTGCTCCCTTTCTGAAGATCCCACAATTCAATGAACCACTTCCCTCCTTCTCCCCCAATTGTAGATTCATGCATTTTCCCAACTTGAGTCAATCCCTCCAACTCTAACAGCTTGTCTTCCTTAACCCAAATCCCAGCTCTGAACCCTGAGCTCAACTCCTGACCCACATTATGTCCCCAGTCTCCCAACCTACCATCAACCTCACATTTTCATATTGCAGACACACACGGTTTAACAATGTTCACAGTGCTAAGATTTCTTTTTATTAAAAGCACAAAAGTAGAAGGAGAAAGGAACCCAGAGGCCACTATTAAGTTTTTAAAGACTTGGTTATTTAAAATCCTCTAGGCTAGGACTCAGTTTCCAATTTTTAATACAACAAATGAACACACTAATGTGAATGCTACTTTGTTTTGGAAGAGGCTTTCCTCACATTTTTGAAATCAATAAAATACCAAAGTAGCTTTTCTTTTTTTAAATAAGCTTTTATTGATTTTATTTTTAAAATGTCTTGATTGATTTTATTTTATATTTTAAAATATATTTCTTATTGTTGTAGATATTTCCCCCTCTTTACTCCCCTCCACCCAGCCCCTACCTACTCCTCCCAGGTCTTCACTACCATACTGCCCATGTCCATGGGCTATGCCCATCCTATATAATAAAAGCCCAGCAACCCAATGGCAGAACAACCAGAATGACCGGTTGACCAGTCACTGTGACACACACTGACCACCAGGGGGCAGACCCTCAATGCAAGAGCTTCCCTCTGGTGGTCAGTGTGCTACCACAGTGGGAGTGCTGCTTGGCTGCTCCCACTGTGAACCCCGGGCCAATGGGCAGGAACCTGGGCTGCAATCATCATCTCCTCACCCCAGGCTCTTTCTCCTTGCTCCCTGCCACCTCCTCCAGATGCCCACAGGCCGTGCAGCACCACAGCCAGGCATGCAGAGCTGACCCGGAGACTGGGAGGTGGGTTTGTGGCCGCTGCAGGACTGAGGCCTACTCTGCCGCCTCTCAGTGCTATTGTCCCTGGGCCTGGCCTTGACTGGATCCCCTGGAGAGGCAAGTGCTCTGGCTCCACCGAAGATGCCAGACCAGCGAGCAGCCGCTCAGAGGGTGGGTCCACAACCATCCGGATGAGCGGTGCTCCCACAGTGGGCCGGTCCCGCAGGCCATGCCCCCCACCAGAGCATGAATCCCATGCACCAGGCCTCTAGTAAGTATGTAAGTTCTTTGGTTTATTTCTTCTTGTCCCCACCAAGTGCCCACCAGTGGATGAATGCATAAAAAAGCTGTGGTATATTTGCACAATGGAATACTGTGCAGCTGTAAAAAAGAGGGGTCTCTTAGGTTTGGGATAACATGGATGGATCTGGAAAATATTATGCTAAGTGAAATAAGCCAAACTGACAAAGTAGCCTTTCTTAAAGCTTCTAATTTGAATGTTAAAACCGCCTGGTTTAAAGAAGAAATGTAATGGTCTACAGTACATATCTCTTGAACCCCATGCCAGTTATAGCAGACACTATTAGTTGGTCCCTTCCATCTGGCCTTATTCTCTTCCTTTTGCTCATTTTTGTTCAGGTACCTACTCTACTCCCCAGGGCCATGTATTTTGGGAACCAGCCCTAAGAGATGTTTCTTGATTAGACTGAATCCATAGTTGTGGTACCATTTTCTTTGCATTGGACACAGATTTACTGTATACGTCTGGAGGACCTCCTTGAAACAGGAAGGATGTCAAAACAGATTTTGGAAAAATCTGATCCTTAAAAGTGGCGTTGAGCCTCTGAAATAACCAACTCTGAAGCTATCTTTTTGGTCAGTGAAATAAAATACAGAGTGTGGCAAAAGTAGGTTTATAGTTGTGAGTATGCAAAATAGTTTTATTCTTGTATTATTTATTAATTATTGTATTATTTTCCATACAAACAATTGTAAACCTACTTTTTTCCCACCCTGTATTTTCATACTTTTAACATTTATTTGAGTTCATTTTTGTTCCACCTGAAATCAAAGGTAGTCAAATTGATACCGCAGTTTTGGAATGGAAATATTATTCTGCCTTCCTCTCCTCATCTGTGCTTACAGATTTCTGAGTTAATAATACAAGTTGAGTTTTTATGCAAGAATGATTGGTATAAAATATGTGAGTTTTCATTTCAGTGATTTTGTTTTTCTTCAACAAGTGGAGCAAGAATAAGAAATCGGGATCCATAAAGACTGGAGTGCTTAATAACCCTGCCTGATGTAGAGCTATCGCCACAAAGCAGGCCGGGGAAATTCCCTCTGGATAGTTTAGGTTTTATGTATTCTTTTCTCTGTAACTCACTATCAAAGACAGAATTCTTGATTAAAAAATAAAAATGGATTCTGTCTTTAACAAGATCAGAGGCACTGACTAAAAATGATTCAAGGAACAGCCAAAGCAAATGAACACTATTTAGATGTGTGATTCGCCAGAAAAATATGAATAAGGAGGAGTTTGGCATTGTTTATTCCCAACTTTTAAAAAGTTATAATGGAAAATAAAACCAGTAAAGTAAGATCAAATTTAGAGCCTGCCAAACACCAGCTTTTTTCCATCTCTTCTTAGAACACTAAATCAAAAATGACCATTACTTTTGCCTGTGCTTATCTCAAAGACAGCCAAATAATGTGACTGGATGTAAGCTTATTCACCCTCATGAATGTAAATCCAAGATTTAGAGATATTGTACTGTCTTGTGCACTTGTCTCCTCGAAAGCTGGTAGTCTATTTTATTTAATAAACTCATACCTAATATTTACAGCAGTCAAATCTATGTGCTAAGTTTCTGAGGAGTGGAGAGGTGGATGGAAATGAGGCAAAGATAAACAAGGAAATTGATGGGTGAGAAAGCCAGTTCAAAGTTGTCTGCAAAGTTAATTAGAATGTTAGTTTCTGATGCTCTTTAATACTGAATCTAAAGACATGAAAGGGCAAGAAGAAAGAAAAGGCTATCTTCAGCCAGGAAAGGGGGAAAAAGTCCAAGAAAAGATAGCACTTGAACCTGTGAAAAAGATGTAGGGTTCCAGTAAGTAAAAAGTGGATTGAGTTTTTTCCTGTCTGAGGAAACAGGTGAAAGCTTATACTTGGGAAAAACGTCCATTATTGGGGAAATTTTAAAAACCTAATGCCCAATCTGGACCCCAAACCAGAATCTATAAGGAGGAAACCAGGCAACAGAATCCTATATAATAAAAGCCTAATAGGCTAAGTGTCCGGTCGACCATTCAACCAATCAAAGCGTAATATGCTAATGATATGCTAAGGCTGCTCAACTGCTCACTATGACATGCACTGTCTACCAGGGTGCAGACGCTTTGACCAGTAGGTTAGCTTGCTGCTTGGGTCCGGCTGATTGGGACTGAGTGAGATGGGCTGGACACTCCCTGGAGTGCTCCCGCGGTCTCTCCCCAGCTGGCCAACCTCCTGCTTCCCTCCTTGGCCCTGATCATGCACCAATGGGGTCCCTCGGCCTGGCCTGTGCCCTCTCGCAATCCAGGACCCCTCAGGGGATGTTGGAGAGCCGGGTTCTGTCCAATCCCGCAGGCCAGGCCAAGGGATCCCACTGGTGCATGAATTTGTGCACCGGGACTCTAGTTTTATATAATGTGCAACTAAGACTCAGATACTTTGGACAATAAGGACCTCTCTGATCTAGATTATACTCTCCTCAACACTTATCACCCATCACTCTTATCACTCATGGTTCTCTACTCAGAAGGGCTTCTGCTCCAGAATCAACTTCTATTTCCCTTCCTCAGAGCTTTACATGTGCCTCTTCTTCTGCCTAGAATTTTTTTTTTCTTTCCCAATATTTATTCACTGGCTAATTCTACCAGTTTTGGGGACTTAAATGTGAATTCTTCTGAAAACATCCTTAACTCCTGAATAAAAATTAGATCCTGCTGTAAATACCCATAGTTTTCCATTTGGTTCCTTCTTACTACTTGTCATAATGTAACGTGATAAATGTATTTGTGTGACTGATGGCTCAAGGTTTTTTTGCACATAACTATAAGGACCTTGACGGGGGGGGGGGGTTTGTGAGTTTTATTTATTCTTTTGTAAGCCATTTCTAACACAGTGTCTAGTGGATAGTATATGTTGCAGTAAACTTGTGGTGTGACGTGAAACTAATATAATATTGTATATCAATGGTAATTAAAAATAAATAAAGCCTGGCTGGTGTGGTGCAGTGGTTGAGCACAGACCTATGAACCAGGAGGTCATGGCTCAATTCCCGGTCAGGGCACATGCCTGGATTGCTGGCTTGATCCCAGTAGGGGGCGTGCAGGAGGCAGCCAATTAATGCTTCTCTTTATCATTGATGTTTCTATCTCTCCATTCTCTCTAAAATCAGAGGGAGATTGGAGTCCTCATGATCATTTCTTGGGCTATTGAAAAATCATCAATAGCCCAGCTAGTTGGCCAGCTGGGGAGAGACCGCGGGAGCACTCCAGGGAGTGTCCAGCCCATCTCACTCAGTCCCTCTCCTTTCTCTCTAAAATCAATAAAAACATATTAAAATAAATAAATATAAAAAAGTTGTGTGAATTAATATGTTAATGGGTACAGGAGAGAATAAATCAGATATTTTAGGGCACATGAGGGGATGTGCAAGGTGTTAATTTTGGAATGTATGTAGAAGTTTTATCAGCGAGACTGTCCCTCCTCCCCTGTAAAAACATTAGCTACCCACCCATTTGTTTACTCCCTTGTTTTATTTTTTTACAGCAGATATCACCATTGACATATTTAAACATTTTATTCATGTAACATCTGTCTCTTCCCATTAAAATTTTGAGGCCTATATAAAAAAACCTTGTCTTTCGGTTTACTGCTGAATTTCCAATATCCAGAACAATGCCTGGCACATATTCGGTGTTCAATAAGTAGTCATTAAATAAATTACATGGTGAGTGTGGGTGTGTATGTGGTGTGTTTTTGTAAGTTAAAGTGACCAATCATCCAGGATTGCTTGGAACTGATGTGGGACTTCCATTGCTAAAACCTGGAAAGTCTGGGAAAACTGGGATGAGTTGGTCATTCTAGAATGCCAGTACATTAGTAGAGGTTGGGCGAGTCAACTGGGGAAAATGAAGGATTAGACTAAAGCCAGGATGTTCAGAACCAAAAAGGTCATGGACTTGCATAGGTATAGGGGCTTTCAGGAGGATGTTAGTTAGACTATGGGAACAGTATACATGATGAATTAGATTAGAATAGTAGAGAAAGGGAACAGGTTCTTTTGAGGATGATTTTTCAATAGCCCAAGAAATGGTCATGAGGACCCCAGTAAGAAAAGGGAGCTAGAATATGAAGGGGTTGCACTGAGAGCTAACATAAGCAATGACTGGTGGTCAGAGCTAAAGGAGAGAAAACTATTTGATGACTGACTTCAGCCTTCTGTGATTGAGTTGGGTAGCGCAGTGAGATCTGGCAGCATTGCAGATCACGGTATGATAGTCATAGCTCTGTGAGGCTTCGTGATTTATCTAAGCTCCAAAAAAAATTGAAAGTGTCAGACTGGCAATGTTAAAGAGTGACTCAGGTACCTGAGTAAGGCTGGGTTGAGATTTCCTTGGAGGCATTTTCTTATCTATCTCTGCAATACATACTAGTAGGATTCTGAGAAATATATACCTATTAGAGTGTGTGGGTTTTCCCCCTCTATGCTATTGATTTAGTCAAAGCAATTTCCCAAAGCCATCCCTAGAACAATTGAAATCCATTTTATGATTTTTTTTTTTTTTGGCAAAAAGAAATGAGAATCATTTATATGAATGATGTATTCAAAGAAACTACTGAAAAATGTCTTATCCAAAAAGGCTATTTGGTTACTTGAATAGTTTTAAATGCCCTATTCTTATGTCCTGCAACTTCAAATAAGTGTCGTGTGTGTGTGTGTGTGTGTGTGTGTGTGTGTGTGTGTGTGTGTGAGAGAGAGAGAGAAGAGAGAGAGAGAGAGAGAGAGAGAGAGAGAGAGAGAGAGAGAGAGAGATTCATTGATCACAAAAATTAATTCAGATTATCTGGCTACTTTGACTGTTATTGCTTTCCTTCCTTCCCAATCAGTTTCCTCTCAAAGTTGTATGTTTAGTAGACAATGCTATTTTTAATGTGGCTTTGTAGTTCTCCCTGTTAAAGACTGAAGTCAATTTCCCAACCCCTTGATTTTACATTAGATCATATGACTTGTTTTGGCCAATGTAATAATAGCAGAATTTATGTGTGCCAACTCTAGACAAGTCCTTTTGTAACTGGGCTTCCTTTCTTGCACTTAGGACATTATAATGAGAAAACATGTCCAGGTTAGCCTGTTGACCTCAGGAGGAGTATGAAAGAGACATGGAACAGAGCTGCCCCAGCAAAATCACAACAGTCAAGCTTAGCCTAGATCAGCCAACCTAAAGCTTATCCTCAGACATAAATGAAATAAATGCTTATTATTTTATGCCACCAACATATTTTTCATTGGTTGTTACACTGCATATTGTTATAAGGGATGACTACCCAAGAAAACTAAATATAGTGGGTTTAAGGTGAAGAAATAATTTGTACCAACCAAATAAATATTAAGAACTCTAGATGTTTATAGCATTCATATGAAAGAAAATAATAAGAAGTAGTGATCTAGTTTTATGTTTATGTATCAACTACATTTTATAGAAATGCAAGTAACTTCCAAAATGTATTTTTTGACAGCTTGGAAAATTAAAAATTCAATTTATTTGGAGGGAAAAGTTATATGAAAGGCTTTAGTGAAGGTTTTAATTTTAAAAAGAAATTAGGATGTTTGATAGAAAAATGCCTAAGAGCCAATTTCCTATACATAATTAATTTGCTTACTAGGTATGTATCAACAAAGCCCCTATTTCCATGTTATCTGGGAGTTTCCTTCTTCTTTCCCCTTCCCCCTTACTCAGCTGATCTCATTATAGTAGGGGTACCCCTAGGCTTGTGAACCCCCACATAAATCACCTAAGTCTGGTTCGTATTTGTCAACAAGACCCTACAGTGGCAAAAATAGAAACAGTGATGACTGAAGGAAAAGACCAGGTAGGAAAAATAAAGAGAAAAGTACACTTGATTACCAGTCCTCATTTCTTTAATTTGGTGCTCATAAATCACCCTGTTCATTTTAGTTTCATAATCCTCATCTTACTTTTTTCTTCTCAACCCCTGCTGCTTCTATTTTGAGACCTTATTTTTCTATACCTTGCTCTTGTTTAGTCAATATCCAAGACATTGAATCCATTATATGAGGCTTAGACATGGGGAAAAGGTGAGTGTGCCCTTCTATTGTTGATGTTGATGCATTTTTGGAATGGAACTCAAATTTACTTTCTGATAGATAACCACAGGTTAGTAAATATAATCGATATACTATTTCTATATTTGTGCCTTACTTCAAAAATCCAGAAAGTATAAAAGCACAATGGCACTCAGATGTGTCATTTCGGATCTTCTATGAAAATGGCAACGAGAATATTGCAAAAATAAAGGTTAAAAGATGAAAAAAATAAGAGGTCTCTGTGAGGTCCAGATTATTAATGTTCTCAGAACAGAGAGGTGCCCAGAGGTTCAACATGTGTCCCAATCCCAAGTGCAAAGGTGAATGAAACTGAATGTTGAGATTTTATTTTTGTGAGGATGGCCTTTAATCTTTATCCAAAATCTTAGCAGATAGAATCTCACAATTAGTATATTGGCTATGGTTGTCAGCTATGTAACATGGACAACAGGAAATATTTTATGGTCTAGACCAGCGGTTCTCAACTTGTGGGTGGCTACCTCTTTGGCGGTCGAACGACCCTTTCACAGGGGTAGCCTAAGACCATCCTGCATATCAGATATTTACATTATGATTCATAAGAGTAGCAGCATTACAGTTATGAAGTAGCAACGAAAATAATTTTATGGTTGGGTCACAACATGAGGAAATGTATTTAAAGAGCCAGAAGGTTGAGAACCACTGGTCTAGACCCAGAACATACATTGGCTTCTGTTTAAATACAAGTGTTTCATAAGAATATTAATGGAAATCTAAAAAACTACAAGATATTCTTGTCTTATAAATCTTAACTTCCTTACACATTCTGTTAGAGATCAGGCAACACATCAAGTTCAAAAAATCCATCAATTCCAATTAAATTTGCAGTAGTGACATCCATATTTATAAAGTGAATTCCTCTCACAACTATCATCTTCTACTCTATTGCCTTTCAGTACATTAAGCAAAATATCACTATTCAGCTGATATACTCTGTCTATTGTCACATGTGCATTTCAATGAAAGCCTTAAAAATGCAAAGAAATAGACAAAGACAAGCCCATTTTGTAGGTCCATGACATGCCCATTTTTGTATAACCCTCTGAGATTCAAATGAAATATAAAATATGGGTTAGGATTCAAGGTTATCATAACAGTTAGTCTACAAAAAAAGGTTTAGGGACTTTCAAATTTTGTTGTTTTGGTGAAAAATTGTTATTCATTCGTTGTTTTTTGAACTCTATCAATAGAAAATCAAGTATCCGTATGTATAAGGGAAGATATGAACACATGTTATGATATCAGAGATCACAAATCTTGACTTTCCCGAATTCAAAGCTATTTTATGCTCCCAGGGATGCTACTTGCCAAAAAGGAATTCTGGTGATAGTCCTGTCAGTGGACTGTTCACCCAAGTAATAGTTTAAGTATTGTGATTTTTATCATATTCACTCATTTTTTAGATTTACTTTTTTATTGATTTCAGAGAGGAAGGAAGAGGAAGAGAGAGAGAAACATCATTCATGGGAGAGAATCATTGATCAGCTGCCTCCTGCATGCCCCACACTGGGGATCAAGCCCACAACTTGGGCACGTGCCTTTGATCGGAATCAAACCCAGGACCCTTCAGTCTGTAGGCCGACACTCCATCCACTGAGCAAAACCAGCTAGGGCAGCTTCACTCATTTTTAGTGGCTTGTGTCATCGATCTCTCTAGTGAGTCACAGTTTCCAAAATCTTTCAAATTCAGGAAGCTCCTAGCATAGGGAGTCTTCATATGCCATTATTGAAAGTAGCTCTAATATGTTTCTCTATGAATTGTGGAGACTCCCTTGCTTCCTGGAATGGTTTCATGCCCCTGGGTAGCTGAATCACCTGATATTTCTCTATTGTCACTAATTCTTTTTTGCCCCTTTATTGATTAAGATTTACAAATGTGTCCTTATCCCCCCAATGTCCCCTCATCCCCCCAATCCTGCCCTCACCCTCACCCCCTGTTGTCCACATCCATAGCTTAGGCTTATATGCATATATACAAGTCCTTTGGTTGATCTCTCCCCCTCACCCCGACCCTCCCCTACCTTCCCTCTGAGTTTTGAGCATCTGATCGATGCTTCTCTGTCTCTACATGTTTTTGTTCTTCGGTTTATGTTGTTCATTATAATCCACAAATGAGTGAGAGCATGTGATATTTATCTTTCTCTGACTGACTTATTTCACTTAGCATAATGCTCTCCAGCTCCATCCATGCTGCTGCAAATGGTAGGAATTCCTTCCTTTTTACAGCAGCATAGTATTCCATTGTGTAGATGTACCAGTTTTCTAATCCATTTATCTGCTGATGGGCACTTAGGCTGTTTCCAAATCTTAGCTATGGTAAATTGTGCTGCTATGAACATAGGGATGCATATATCCTTTCTGATTGGTGTTTCTGGTTTCTTGGGATATATTCCTAGAAGTGGGATCACTGGGTTAAATGGAAGTTCCATTTTTAGTTATTTGAGGAAACTCCATACTGTTCTCCACAGTGGCTGCACCAGTTTGCATTCCCACCAGAAGTGCAGGAGGGTACCTTTTTCTCCACATCCTTGCCAGCATTTGTCATCTGTTGATTTGCTGATGATAGCCATTCTGACAGGTGTGAGATGGTACCTCATTGTCGTTTTGATTTGCACCTCTCAGATGAGTAGTGACTTTGAGCATGTTTTCATATGTCTCTCAGCCTTATGTATGTCCTCTTTCAAAAAGTGTCTATTTAGGTCCTTTGCCCATTTTTTGATTGGGTTATCTTCCTTTTGTTAAGTTGTAAGAGTTCCCTATAAATGTTGGAGACTAAACCCTTATCAGAGATATCATTGGTAAATATGTTCTCCCAAGCAGTGGGCTTTCTTGTTGTTTTGTTGATGGTTTCTTTTGCTGTGCAGAAGCTTTTTATTTTGATATAGTCCCATTTTTTTATTTTCCCTTTAGTTTCCATTGCCCTAGGAGCTGTGTCAGTGAAGAAATTCCTTTGGCATATATCTGAGATTTTTCTACCTGTGGATTCCTCTAATATTTCTATGGTTTCCCATCTTACGTTTAAGTCCTTTATTCATTTTGAGTTTATTTTTGTGTATGGTGTAAGTTGGTGGTCTAGTTTCATTTTTCGCATGTGTCTGATCAAATTTCTGAGCACCATTTATTGAAGAGACTGTCTTGACTCCATTGTATGCTCTTGCCTCCTTTGTCAAATATTAATTGAGCATAGTGGTTTGGGTCTATTTCTGGGTTCTCTATTCTATTCCATTGGTCTATATGTCTGTTCTATTGTCACTACTTCTGAGGAACAGTTTCGGGTAGAGCTCTCTTTGAGATGGTCAGTGACAGTCACCATGCAGGGAAAGCCTTACAAGGGATTCGAAATCCTATATATTGTTGTCATTGGAAATTTTGGGTGACACCATACAGGATTACCACATCATCTATTGCTATCCTCTCCCTCCTCTTTCTCTGCTTGTGATGTGGCACCTTTATCTCAACCTTAGGATATAATGATGACTTCATATTTGCAAAGGTTGAACTCTCCAGTGCTTACAATTATACTCCTTCACTCATCTGGGTAAAAATACAAACATGGGGAGCTAGGGAACATTGATGTCACATCTAATGCCCTAAAGGACCCAGACAAGTTCTCTGACTTAGCTACCAGTGTGCTATAGTCATCAAGACAGAAGGATAACTTTACCCTGAGCTATATTGACAACTTTCAGAAATAGGTTGAGATACATGTTGGGTTTCAGATATTATTATGAAAATTCTAAAGCCTAAGGCCATAAAATTCTTCAACTTAAATCTAGATATTTGCAATCCTATCTGACTTTAGAATATAATCTGGGTTGGCAGGAAAATAGGCAAGTGGGGAGGGGAATTTGTCACCCCAGGGAAGAATGGAGATTGTGTGTATACATTTTGGTGCATGCGGTACTGTGTACTGATAAGGAATTTTTATTGATGACTAAGTTCTGAAACTGATCATGTGTAAGATCAAAAACCATCATACCACTTCAGTTGCCTTATCACTCTGACCTTTGTGGCAATTACCTATCACCCTTAATGCTGTAAATTATTATTTGGGTAGAAGTTAGCAATGGGATTGAAGTTTAGATTTAGTTGCCAGGATCTACGATATGATATTTTCATATTTTGCAGTACAGTCAAACCAAAGCAACTGAATTGAGACAGCTTATGGCCCAAGGGATTCCATGTTCCACTTTGGGAATAAATTAAAAAGTGGAATTATTTCCATCTCTTAGAAATAAAAATGTTCCTTCCTTGAGAGAAGAGGATTTCTATATAATTGGGTTTGTAATAAATTCTAAAATTAAAAACAAAAGGCAATAGGAACCTCACTATATATTGACAGATATACTGTGTTCATAGGTAGAAAGATCCATTATGGTTTAGATATTTATTATCCTCAAATGTATCTATATATCGATAGAAAAATAAAATAGTGAAACAGTCAGCAGGATCTATTGTCTAGGCAAGACTTTACATTTTAGGCAATAATGTTCCAAAGCTCTTGGTTTACTTTGATAAATCATCCACATGATTCAGCGGGGAAATATTCTCTTACATTCATACTTTTCTAACAGGCTTCCTAAAATTTTTTTCAGAATTCCAGATCCCCATGTGTTGGATAACATCATTGACTCCAATGCTTCATTCTTCCTGGTATCCAAACCCTTTGCCATGTGACTTTGTAGCTCCTTCCCTGCAGGTGTATGAGTCAACAGAGGAGATTCCTGAGAATAAGTGCTTTTTTAAGCCACTGAGTTTTGGGGTGGTGTGTTATGTAATATCATTGTGGCAATAGTTAACTAACAGATATACCCCTCTGAGGAACTTCTAGATAGCACCGTTTCCATGTATATTAAAGCAGAAAGTGTTTTGACACATGTGTGTCTACACTGTGACAGATAACATGTTATGTGAAACAAGAGACAAATTCCTGTCCTTGATGAACTTTTTTTTTAAATTAAATCTTTATTGTTCAGATTATTACATTTGTTCCTCTTTTTTTTCCCCCCATAACTCCCCTCATCCCAGTTCCCGCCCCACCCTCCGCCCTCACTCCCCACCCACTGTCCTCATCCATAGGTGCACGATTTTTGTCCAGTCTCTTCCCGCATCTCCCACACCCCTTTCCCCCCCAAGAATAGTCAGTCCATTCCCTTTCTATGTCCCTGATTCTATTATAATCAACAGTTCATTCTGTTCATCAGATTATTTATTCACTTGATTCTTAGATTCACTTGTTGATAGATGCATATTTGTTGTTCATAATTTGTATCTTTACCTTTTTCTTCCTCTTCCTCTTCTTAAAGGATACCTTTCAGCATTTCATATAATCCTGGTTTGGTGGTGATGAACTCCTTTAGCTTTTCCTTATCTGTGAAGCTCTTTATCTGACCTTCAATTCTGAATGATAGCTTTGCTGGATAAAGTAATCTTGGTTGTAGGTTCTTGGTATTCATCACTTTGAATATTTCTTGCCACTCCCTTCTGGCCTGCAAAGTTTCTGTTGAGAAATCAGCTGACAGTCGTATGGGTATTCCCTTGTAGGTAACTGAGTTTCTTTCTCTTGCTGTTTTTAAGATTCTCTCTTTATCTTTTGCTCTTGGCATTTTAATTATGATGTGTCTTGGTGTGGTCCTCTTTGGATTCCTTTTGTTTGGGGTTCTCCGCGCTTCTTGGACCTGTAAGTCCATTTCTTTCACCAGGTGGGGGAAGTTTTCTGTCATTATTTCTTCAAATAGGTTTTCAATATCTTGCTCTCTCTCATCTTCTGGCACCCCTATAATTCTGATGTTGGTACGCTTGAAGCTGTCCCAGAGGCTCCTTACACTATCCTCGCATTTTTGGATTCTTTTTTCATTTTGCTTTTCCGGTTGGGTGTTTTTTGCTTCCTCGCATTTCAAATCATTGACTTGATTCTTGCGCTCCTCTGGTCTGCTGTCGGGAGTCTGTATAATATTCGTTATTTCAGTCCGTGTATGCTTAATTTCTAGTTGGTTCCCCAATATAAGATCGAGGGTCTCATTAGTTTTCTTGTAGATCTCATTAAGTTTATCGGCGGCTTCTAAACAGTTCTTGAGAGACCTTAAAAGTGTGGTTCTGAACTCTATATCTTCCATTGACAATTTTGTCCTGTTTCTTTGTCTCCGCATTTTGTTATGCTTCCTTGGTGCACCCCCTAGTGGTCTTTGTTCGCAGTCTTATAGTTAAATCTTGATTGTTGTAGCTAATTCCAGGGAGGGTTTGACCTCCAGGCCAAGTGGCTATGAGAATCAGCTGTGTCAGCAGTGAGAGAACTTCTGTCCTCTAGGGAGGTGCTAATCTAGCCTTTGCCTGAGGCTATCCGGCAAATGCCTGTGTGCAGGGCTTGGGCGGGGCGGGTCGCACAGGATCAACAGGGTGGGCCAGAGAGAGCAGTTATGGCGGCTCTCAGTCCTGTCCCCCGGGGCTCTGCCTCTCTGAGTCCCAGCACCCACTGCAAAGCTCAGAGAGAAAGCTGCACTCGCTCTGACCGAAGCCAGACAGTCCCGCTTCTCCCCTTTGAGTCTGGGTCCCTAGAGACTCGCCCGGATCTGGAGCTCAGAGTCTGCGACTCCCTCCCGATTGAAAACGCCAACCGCGCCCTCCGCCGCCAGCCCGCTCTCACACTCCGCACCTCAGAATTTGACTTCAGCACTGCGCCTCCTCTGAGTGTCCGTATGCGTTTCTCTTTCCTCCTAGTTGTAGGACTTCCACTCAGCCAGCGTTCCTGTGGTTCTGGGTGATGTCCCTTCCGTTTTTTGGTTTCACTTTTGAAGTAGTTGTTCAAAGCAGCAAACTCCGGCATTAACCTATGCCGCCATCTTGGTTCTCCCGGGCTTTGTTTTTTCCCTTGATGAACTTTTAATCTGAATATAAGTATATTTACTCATTTAACCAATACTTATATTGAGGAAGCAGTTTTCTGTGCTATTTTATTGTAATAGCTCATGAATATGCTGCTTGGTTTTTTTAAATATTTCAGTTAGTTATCCACTTTACTGTACTTCTGCCCTGAGGCTTAATGCTATCAGCATAATTTAAAGAGAAAGAAAAAAAAGACACTAAAACATTCTTGCTGAAGTAATGATGGAGATCACCATAACCGTGTCAAGAACATGCCTGTCAGATATTTTGAATTCCAACTATACAGCCTCAAGGCAGCTAGAACAACTATGAGGAAAGCACAATCTTCATATAATGTTTATCAGTGGGCACTTTCTTTTATGAAATTTTCTCTGCCAATGTCCAGTGTCCAAAAGAACTTATTTTTTTTTAAATCTTGACTTACTATCTCTATGACTTACATAATGTCAGTAAGGTTTTAAACTTCCCAGAATATTTTTCTCAAAATTCATGAGTCCAATAAATTGGTATAATTTATATAAAATAAAACACAGAGATCTTAAATATTTGGTATGAGGAGTTTTGGCAATTGCATTCACTTGTGTAATGACCACTCAAAACAAAACAGAACATTCCTATTGCCCCAGAAAATCCTATTCTGTCCTTTTAGAGATAACCATTTTTCATTTCAAACATCACAGCTTAGTTTTGTCTGTTCTTATACTACATGTGAGTGAAATAATAGTTTTTATTCTTTTCATTTTTGCTCAATGTTTTTGTTTATTTGTTTTTAGATTCATCCATGTTTTTGTCTTTCAGTAATTTTCTGCTTTTATTGATGAATTAGTATACCACTATAAGAATTTATAATAGTAAACGCATAATATGCTAATTAGACTCAACATCCTTCCAGACGACCTTCCAGATGAAGCCGGGGCTTCGAGGGAAGCCTGGGTCCCGGGTGCCAGAGGGAAGCCAGTGCCGGCAGCCGGGGGAAGGAAGGCCTACTCTTGCACAACTTTCGTGCATCGGGCTTCTAGTATACTATAATATACTTATTCATTCTCCTGAATATAAACACTTGGGTTCTTCCATATTTTGGCTATTCTGAAAAGGCTATGAACATTCTTGTACAAGTCATGCTGCGCACATAATTTTTATTTTGTGTGTATGTGCAAACACCTGGAAGTTAAATTTTGATTAAGAATGTATTACATCTATTGATAAATTTAGAGAGAATGGACATCTCAAAAATATTGATTCTTCAAATCTGTGAACATGTTCTTTTTGCTACATTTGTTTAGATAGATGTGCTTTCATTTCTCTCAGAAATTAAGTGAAACATGTCATTCTTTAAATATTTTCTACATATTTTATTGTTTATGATCTTGTGGATCTTTAAAAATTTAATTTTGCAAATGTTTGTTTAAAGTACATATAAATACAATGAATATATATTAAGTGTATATCCTCTTGCTTTAATAAATTAACATGTTAGTTCCAGGATTTTCCTTTGAAGATTCTATAGTGTTTTCTATGTATACAATGATGTCATCTGTAAGTAGTGACAGTTTTCCTTCTTTGTTTCTAATCATTATTCTATATGTTTTCATTACCTCTTTATGGTGGTAAAGATCACTAATATAATGTTAAATATAAATGGTGAAAGCAGATATCCATACCTTCCTCCCTACTCTAGGGGGAAAGTATTTAATCTTTCACCATTAAGTATTATGTTAGCTGCGTGCTTTTTATAAATGCCCTTTACCAGGTTAAAGAAATTTCCTTCTTTTTCTTGTTTGCAGAGGGTTTCTTTTTCAAAAATCATAAATGTCATGTCTGTTGAATTTTATAAAATGTTTTTTCTGCATCTTTTAGCTAATGATTATGAGTTTTCTTCTTAATTGGCAATTAGGT
This sequence comes from Myotis myotis, assembly GCF_014108235.1. Lineage (NCBI taxonomy): Eukaryota > Metazoa > Chordata > Mammalia > Chiroptera > Vespertilionidae > Myotis > Myotis myotis. The sequence continues at coordinate 119,067,177 of NW_023416346.1, read as the reverse complement.
GCTTATATAGATTTATTTTCAAATATCAAACCAACATTGCATTCCTAGAGCCAGAACAATTATTATTACGTATAAAGAAGAAGATGAGCTAGGAACAAAGGAGTCAAACCATCAAAAATTATCAGTACCGAATTTGTATGCACCCAACAACAGAATTTCAAAATTATCAACCAACATGAGTGAACTGGCATCTTTAAAACTCTCTAACCAGTAATAATAGATGTTAGATTCTTTTTGTGTTGTTGTTGATAGTTTTTTTTTTCTACCAAGAACAGAAGAAATGTCAACCCAATGGTACATTTTGCCCTATGTTTTATTTAACTAATGAATATTTTATGTAACCAATTTGGAAATTTATTTTCTAATATTTTTGTTGATTTCAGAGAGAAAGGGAGAGGAAGAGAGAGAGAAACATCAATGATAAGAGAGACTCATTGATTGGCTGCCTCCTGCACGCCCCCTACTGGGGGTCGAGCCCACAATGCAGCATGTGCCCTTGACTGGAATTGAACTCAGGACCCATCAGTCCACAGGCTGATGATGCTCTATCCACTGAGCCAAACCAGCTAAGGCCCAATTTGGAAATTTCAAATATAGCTGAATAGGGTAAAGACTACATGGGATTTCACTGTATTATTTCCCACAACACCATGCATATCCACAGTTATAGCAAAATTAAGAGTTTAATGAGAAAGTTTAGAAAATTCTTATTTTTTCTAAGATGCCTATAGCAGTTCACACTCCCAACATCAACGTATGAATTTCTCCACACCTTTGCCAACATTTGATACTATCACATTTTTATTTTAGCCATCCTAAGAGGTGTATAGTGATATATTCTATATTACTAGAGGCCCAGTGCATGGAATCTGTGCACTGGTCGGGGGCATGGCCTGCAGGGATCAACCAACTGTGGGAGCGCAGCTCATTCCGATCAGTTGGGCAGCTGTGAACCTGCCCTCTTAGTGGCTGCTCCCACTGTGGGAGTGCACTGACCACCAGAGGGCAGCTCCTGCATTGAGCGTCTGCCCCCTGGTGGTCAGTGTGCATCATAGCGACTGGTCAACCAGTTGTTCTAGTCGTTCAGTCACTGGGCTTTTATTATATAGGATTATGGTTTTAATTTACATTTCCCTAGTGGCTAAAGATTGAACATCTTTTCATGTGCTTATTTGTTATTTGCATTTCCTTCTTCTAAAAAGGGCAACTTTTACTTGGTAATTTTTCTTATTTAGCCTGAATTACATTAATTTTTGAATATTGAACCAGCTTTGGATTCCTGGAATAAACTCCACTTGGTTATGGGGTAAAATTCTCTTTATACACTCTGAATTATATTTTATTAAGGATTTTTGTGTCTATATTTATGAAGTATATTGGTCTGTAGTTTTCTTCTTCTGTACTGTCTTTTATGTTTTCATGTCAGGGTAATACTATCTTCATTAAATGAATTAGAATGTGTTCCCTCCTCTTTTTTTTTGTCCTAAATAAAATCATATAACATTGCTGTTACTTGTTCTTTGAGTGTTAGGTAGAATTCTCCATTGAAGTAATCTGGTCAAGGATTTTCTTCGTGGTAAGTTATTTGATTACAAATTCAGTTTATTTGTTAGTTATAGGGCTATTCCAACTATATCATTCATATTGTGTGAATTGTGGTAGTTTGTGTGTTTTGATAATGAGGTCTAATTCATTTAATTTGTCAAATTTATGAATGGGAACTTATTCGTAGTGTTCATTTGTTAGCATTTTGTTGTCTATAGTATCTGCAGTGATATGTCCTGTTATTCCTGATGTTGATAATTTATGTACCTCTGTCTTTTCTTTGTTAGTCTTGTTAGAAGTCTGTCAATTTTATTCATCTGTTTAAAAAACTAGCTTTTTAAAAAACTAGTTTTTTGCTTCATTGATTTTCTCTATTGTTTTTCTGTTTTCAATTTCATTGTTCACTTCTCTTTATTATTATTTATGCTTGTATGGGGCATATTCTTCTTTTCAGGTTCTAGAAGCATAAGCTTAGATTATTGATTTGGGATTTTTCCTCTTTTTTGATATTTACATTTAAGGTTACAAGATTCCTTCTACACACTGCTATAGATGTGGCCCACAAATTTTAATGTGATGTATTTTCATTTTTAAGTTAATTCATTTTTATTGCTCTTAATACTTTGACCCATGGATAATTCAGAAGTGTGTTACTTAGTTTCCAAGTATTTGGAAACTCTTCTGTTTTCTTTCTGTTACTGATTTATAGGTTGATTATACTGTGGTCAAAGAACCACATTATTTTAATTGTTTTAATTTTGTTGATGTTCATTTTATGGCTCAGAAAATAATCTATAGAGACACGTGTTCCATGGGGACTTGAAAAGAATATATATTTTGCTGTTGTTGTATTCAAAGCTTTATAAATGTAAAACAGGTCCTGTTAATTTCTGATACTACTGAGCTCTTCTATAGCTTGGCTGATTTTCTCTCCAGCCCTCCTATTAATTGTTGAGAGAAATGTTGTAGTTTCCAACTACCATTGTGTTTTATTTCTCCTTTTAATGCTATCACTCTTGCTTCAAATAGGTTTTAATTTCCTATCGCTGCTGTGATAAATATCCATAAACTTAGTGGCTTAAAAACCCCACAAATTTATTTTCTTATAGCACTGGAGATCAGAATTCCAAGATGAGTCTTAGTGGACTATGATCAAGATGTCAGCAAGATTGAGTTCCTACTAAAGACTCTGGAGGACAACCCATTTCCTTGCCTTTTCCAGCTCCGAGGTTTCCAGATTCCTTGGTGTATGGTATTCAGTCAGCAATCACATCACCCTGATTGCTGGTTACATGATTACATCTCCATCTTTGACTAACTCTCCCGCTGCCCTCTTTCCCTTGTAAGGACTCATTGTGAGCATATTAGGGCAACCCCCACCCCCAAAATATCCAGGATAATCTCATTTGAAAGTCCTTAATTTAACTACCTCTGCAAAGTCCCTTTTGCCATGTAAGGTAAGCTAATAACAGGTTGCGGGTATCAGAACCTGAACTTCTTTGGAGGCAATTACTCTGTCTACCATAGTCTACCCTCTGGCCACCAAAGATACATGTGCATCCCACAGGCAAAATGCATTCACTCTATCCCAAGGTATTCAAAAGTCTCAACCCTTTACAGAATCAACTCAAGCCCAAATTGTTAACCTTGTCAGCTTAAAGGTCCAAATTTTCATTATCTAAATCATCTAAATTAATTTTGCGTGAGGCTGCAGGTAGAATTCATCCTGTGATATGTTTTTATCTGCATCCATTAGCATTTCTGAGTTGCCAGCTTATTCAGCTTCAATTCTGGAGCATATGAACCAAAGAGAAAATGCAGGGGACACACCATCATGCCATTCTTTAGGTCCTGGGGTGCCTAGCAGTTTTGCCATCTTCTTTCATTCTTTTAGAGTCTTATTATGCTTGTTTACATGTAATATTTAGGAGTTTTAGTTGAATTTAGTGGGAGGAAGAGGAAAAGTAGATCTACTCCATATTCCTGGAATTGCAAATCATGAAAGCATATTTGTAAAGCTTATCCAAAATACTTTACAAATGAGTATCTATTCCTGTGATTTTACTGTCAAATTCTATGTAGCTCTATTTTTGAACAAGGAGTTTCAGTTCGTTCCATTAGTCATCAGTATCTAAGTATATATTAACATTTTGATCGATAGGATTTTAAAAACCACTTTATATTGTCACAATACACTTCAGAGCATTTTGAAAAAGGTTTCTGTAGATGGTAAAAATCATATTTAATGCATCCAGGACTTTAAAACCTCTTGGTTAATGGATATTAAATTAATTTTTACGAAGTCTGTTATTTTTGAATTTATCTGGAAAGTATTCTGTAGATTAGTATTAAAATAATTATGGCCAATGCTAACTAACAGCTCCTCTAACCATTCATCATTAATTTAAAAATGTAATAAAAGTAGAGTTACTAATCAAAGTAGGTATCCCAATTTAAAGATAAATGTATTTTTTATTAGTTTGGCACAAATTATGCAGCTAGGCTTGAGGAATAACCCTTATTTGGGTTCACATTCCAAGAATGGATGCATGAGTCACAAAATTTAGCCAATTAGACTATATCTGGCACAAATTATTTTTCTAGTTATTTAGAAATATGGTGTATGTGCCAATTACTACAGTATATACAAAGTCACATGCATAGTGTTCTGTGTGTTACAGAAAGCACTGAGAAAATTTATAGAATTTTAAAAAACATTAAATTACAGATAATTATTTTACTAAAGTATTTTCTTCTAACTTTTAAGTTTTTATTTTTATTTATTTATTATTTTCATTTTTTTTAAGTTTTTATTTTTAAAAATACTTCAAACTAGCTTAAATGTTGCAGGAGTAATATAATGAATTCCCAAATACCTTTCACCTAGATTCTTAATTGTTAACATTTTGCCACATCTGCTTCCCCCATATTATACATTATATTATAAAGAACATATTTGCATATTGTAGTGTAATAAATATTATTAACATTATTGTTATTATTAGTTTTGCTGAGATTTGGATTCAATTCTTTTGTCAGCTACATGACTCTTCTTAATATTTCAGCACATATAGCTTTAAGAAAAAGCACATCTCTTAATAGTACTAGATGGAAGTATCTGATGAGATTTGGGACTTTAATACTAATGTAATATTGTTATCTAATATATTGTGCATGTGGCCATACTCAAACTTTTTCAAGTGTATTAATAACATTCTTTTTATTGCCCCACCCCCATGGTCCAGTATGTTGTCCAGCCAGGATCATCATTGCATTTAGGTGTTATGTCTCTTCAGTCTTTTTTTTAAAAAAAAAAATTTTAAATTAATTTTAGAGAGAGGAAGGGAGAGAGAGAGAGAGAGAGAGAGAGAGAGAGAGAGAGAGAGAGAGAGATTGATTGATTGAGAGAGAGAGAGAAACATTGTTATGAGAGAGAAATATTGATCAGCTGCTTCTGATATGTGCCCTGAACAGGGTTCGAAGATCAAACTCTCAATCTCGGTATTGCCCTGAATAGGAATTGAACCTGCCACCTTTTGGGTTGTGGGACAATGCTCCAACCAACTGAGCCACACCAGCCAGGGCTCTTTTTATATGGAAAAGTGCTCTAGAGTATAGAGGAGTTATTCTGTAATGTTATTCTGTTAATCTGACCCCCAAATTACATTTATATGATTCTTTCTCATGTTTAGATTCAGATTTACACTTTTTCTGCAGGGACATTATGTATATGGTCCTATTTCTTGTGCTTTGTATCAAGAGCTACACAATGTCTGTTTGTCTCATTATTGGAGACTAGAGGCCAGGTGCATGACATCCATGCACTTGGGGGGCGGGGGGAGGGTGGTCCCTTAGCCCAGTCTGTATCCTTTTGCAGTCTGGGAGCCCTCGGGGAATGTCCGACTGATGGCTTAGGCCCGCTCCCTGCCTAAGCCAGCAGTCAGACATCCTTAGTGCTGCCACAAAGGTGGGAGAGGCTCCCACCACCACCACTGTGCTCACCAGCGGTCAGCCTGGCTTGTGGCTGAGCTGCGCTCCCCCTGTGGGAGTGCAGTGACCACCAGGGGGCAGCTCTTGCATTGAGTGTCTGTCCCCTGGTGGTCAGTGTGCTTCATAGTGACCAGTAGTTCTGCTGTTTGTTTTATTTGCATATTACCTTTTTATTATACAGGATGTTAACTGTGATCACTAATAAGGGTGTATCCACCAAGTTTCTTCACTATAAATTTCTTTTGTAGTTAATAAGAAATCAGTGGGGAGATATTTTTCAACTGTGTAAATATTCTGTTAACCACCAAACTTTCAACTAATAGTATTAATATCCATTGATGATTCTTGTTTGAATAAATGATTACAATAAGGTTGAAAAATGGCCATTATCTAATGCTGTTATTTCCTCTGTATTTATTAGTTAGCATTCTCCTGCAAGGGAGAGTTTTTCCTCCTGATTTATTTGTTCATTTTGTGTTACTGTCTCTATGGACACATGAATTCTCATTTCATACAATAGGTTTTACTTAATTTCTGTTATTATTCATTTTGTTGCTCAATTTTTTCCAAATTTGGCTAGTATGAGTCCAATCAGGCAGCTTTTGTATCTTTTTGAAATGTCATTCTCTTCTAAGTGCTTCCTTAATTGATGGTCTGGATGCATCTTATTACTTGCCCCAGCCATTTCACTTTCAAAGTGGAATGGTGTTCAGAAAACAAAAACAAACAAACAAAAAAACCTGGGCACTAATTATCACAATGATATTTCTAATTTGAATTCAATGGCATGAGTATTTTTTTTTTGCCTTGCTTTCTCATACTCATGTTACATTTCTTTCATCCTAAAATGAGAGACATCTGTGAGACTATTAGTATTTCATTTCTAAACCAGATCTCAGTAATACATCAAAGCACCCATCACAGATCTGATATACTTAGATCAATGAGATTTAGAAAATAATTATCATCTATTCCCTTTTGCCTTAAATCTTTTTTAATAATTTAAAGATGTTTATACTTCCCTATCATAACAAATACCATATTGAATTAATCTTATTTTTTTACTTGTCTGTGTTCTCTGAGTCCTTGAGTAGGGAAAACAAATTTTATTAGTTGTCATATACCCAATATCTATCACAGCCTGGGTGAGAGAAATTATTTAATTATTATATGATGAAAGAATAAACCCAAATGTGTAACTTTGAATTATCTTACTAAATGATTAATGATAATCAGTGGTAAAGAGATAGGCACTAAAATATCCATTCAGACAGACATATCAGTGGTAAAGAGGAAGGGGTAGCAAGTAAACATTCCTCTATGAATGATATGAGACTAAAGACAGTAATTCATTGGATGACAGAGTCAAGATTCGAAAAGAATAAAGGCAGGTTAAAATAATGGTCTGAATCTAATGAGATGAAATTGAAAAGGAAATGGTGTGAGGGACTGTCAGTAGGTTGACCAAACCACCTGGACAGGTTTTCAACTGGCTAAGCAGAAGTTTGTAAGAAAGACTTAGGGCTTTAGATGATTACCAACAAAAGCCAACACCATTATGTGGCTACCAGAATAAGCCAGTGTCATCATGGACCTTATCAGAAGATATATATATTCTAGAATCCAGGAAACAATGGCCTTGTTCTGGGTCAGGTTGCCATGCCATCTCTGCTTTCAGTTCCAAGCACTGACATTCAGAGTACTAGTATAATGACCAGAAAATTTAGAATGTATTTGGAGGAAAGTAAATAAGGTAGTGGAAGGACTCAAATTTGCAACATGACCAATTAGGTTAGGGAGCGGCTTTGTCAAATCTTTTAGGCATAAAAATTAGCTTGATAGAAAACTTAACAAATATGAACAACATAATTAATAGCCTTAATTAATATAGCTGAAGAAGTCCTAAAAAGGTACTTGCAACTTGAATCCAGCAACATGTTAAAAAACACCATTACATGTCATATGCTTTCTAATAAGAATAAGTTCAGTACAAGAAAAGGTATGGATCACATCATTATGTCATAGAAAAATTATGATTATTCAATGGGAGGTTTCAAAGGCAATTGATAAAATAAAAGTTCCATCATGTTTTGAAAATTTAAAAAGCTCAAACTTATAAAATTAGAAACAGAAGGACCAGTTATAAACATGATGGCTTATATGTTTCTAATTCATACATATTTAATGTATTCATTATATTTCTTATACGCATTTATTGCATATTATATATGTCATATATATGTCATTTATATTTATTATGTTAAATGGTAAAATGATATATGCTTTTTAAAAATATTTTTTATTAATTTCAGAGAGACAGGGAGAGGGAGAAGGAGAGAGAGAGAGAGAGAGAGAGAGAGAGAGAGAGAGAGAGAGATCAATGATGAGAGGAAATCATTGATTGGCTGCCTCCTGCACACCCCACAATGGGGATAGAGCCTGCAACCCAGGCATATGCCTTGACCAGGAATCAAACAGTGACTTCCTGGTCGATGCTCAACCACAGAACCATACCGGCTGGGCAATATATGATTATTCACTAGTGTCAGGAATATGAGAAATATGATGATTATCATTTCCTTAACAGTACTTAAGTTGTAAAGCCAGAGAAATAAATAGGTTTTAAATACAGGAAAAGAACAGGCAACATTATCACTGATTGAAAGTTATAACATTACCTATCCTATAACAACCCAACAAAAACTGACTGAAAAAACATTTGAATTATTAAAATATTGGCAAGGTAGTGAGTTATGTAATAAATATACAAACAAACCACAAGCACGGCAGAAAAATCTAGTTAGAAGATGTAATGGAAACTATATTGTCTTCAGATTTAACAATAAAATATAAAGTATCTGAGAGTAAACTAGATAAAAAAAAATGTGCAGGACTCATAGGCAGATTATAAGACTTGGCCTAAGACCATAAAGAACACTGAAATAAATTGAAGCGAGACACACTATGTTGTTGGTTAGGAAGACCAACCCTCCCCATAGTATTCTCTAAATCAAATGTAATATCAAGAAGATAGTGATGTTTACTTCAAACTTTGTAAGATGTTCATTTAGACCAGTAAAGAAGCAGGAAGAAACAAGAAACATATTTAAAGTGGAATTTGCCTAATCAGGTATCATAGTATGTTCTAAAGTTAGAGTAGTTAAAACTCTGTCATACTATTATAGAAATAGACCAGAGAAACAGTAACATTCTAGGGGAAATGTATATTTAAGAAGGCATTATTAACATAAACTGAACCAATACAGAAATAAAATAAGCTGTAATAAATGATGCTAAAGAAGCATTACTGGGGAAAAATAACTTAATCTCTACTTAACCCCAAATTAAATTACAGGTGAGCAAATGGTTTGTAAATAGATATAGTATATTACCTCAGATCCAGGGGGATATTTCTCAGCATAAAAACAAGAAGAGAAACTATTTTTTAAAACATAAATTTAACTTCACAATATTCATTATTAAAAGTTACAAGAAAAAAAAACAAAACAAGCAGAAATATGAAACAAATGGATGCCAGGGAAATAGTTGAAAAAAATGACAAAGAATGAGTAGTGTTATATGTACATAATTCTAAAATAAAAAAGATAAATACCAGCCAATAGAAAAAAAGAAAAATAACATTAGTGGACAATGAACAAGAGGAAAATTATAATGGCTAGAAAATAAGCATATAAAATTGTTTAAATCTCACTAATATTGAAATAAATTAAGATGTTTTATCTAGCCAAAACTAGTTTGGCTCAGTGGATAGAGCGTCGGCCTGCAGACTGAAAGGTCCCGGGTTCGATTCCGGTCAAGGGCATGTACCTGGGTTGCGGACACATCCCCAGTGGGAGATGTGCAGGAGGCAGCTGATCGATGTTTCTCTCCCATTGATGTTTCTAACTCTCTGTCTCTCTCCCTTCCTCTCTGTAAAAAAATCAATAAAATATATTTTAAAAAATCTTCATATAACTTAAAAAAAGATGTTTTATCTATAGTCATTCCATTCAAAATATATTTATTCATGACCAATGTTATGCCAGGTACTTTTGTGGGTTACTATGAACAGAGAGGTGAATGAGACAATACCCCTGTCTTCATTTAAGGGAAACAGACAAGAATCTAATAAAAAATAACAACATGATTTGAGATAATGAGAAGTATATGAGGAATATAAAGTAGGGTAAATGGATAAAGCCACTGGGAGTACTATTAAAATGGGAGGAAATCAACATAATCTTCTTGAAAGCTAATTTTCCAATTGTATCAATAATTTAGGAATGATTGTACCTTTTAAAAACGTGTTACCTTGAAATAACTTAATACAAGAAGTAGCAATTATAGTACAGCATTCCTATGAGGGTTTCACCTGCCTTTCACCAATGATAACATATTACGTCATAATGGTAAAATGTCAAAACCAGGAAATTGACATGGATGCAATACTATTAACTAATCTACGGACTACATGTCAATTTCTGCAGTTTATACTGGACTCATCTGTGTTTTTGTTGTATAGGACTACAAAAATTTTTTTCACATGAATAGATTCATGTAACAACCACCACAATCAGGATACAGAAGTATTTCATCACCTCAAAAAAACATAAAACACAACAAAAACTCATCATCTCCAATTCTAACCCCTGACAACCACTGATCTATTTTCCATCACTATAATTTTGTCATTTTGAAAGTGCTCTATAAATGGAATCATAGATATGTAATCTTATGAGATTGGCAGTTTTTGTCACTCAGCATAATACCCTGGAGACCCATCTGAGTGTTTGTGGATATCAATAATTGGATTCTCTTTATGGCTGAGTAGTGTTTACATTACATGGATGAACAAGTTTCTTTATCCATTCACCCAGTGAAGGGCATCTGGGTTGTTTACAGTTTGGGGCTATTACAAACAAAGCTGCTGTGAACATTTGTGTGCAGATATTTGTGTTGATATATGTTTTCAACTCAGTAGGCTAAAGATCCAGAATTGTGATTGCTAGGTCATATGGAAAGTATATGGGATAAGTTTATATGAAACTACAAACTGTTTTCAGAAGATTATAGCATTTTACATTTATACCAGCAATGTACGAAATATCCAATTTTTCCATATCCTGCCAGCATCTGGTGTTGCCACTATACTCTAACTAAGTCACTCTGAGAGCTATATACTGGTATTGTTGCTTTAATTTGCATTTGTCTAATGTCTAATGATATTGAACATATCGTTATGTGTTTATTTGCCTTCTGTATGTCCTCTTAAGTTATGGGTCTGGTAAAGTCTTTTGCCTACTTTCTAATTAAAATGTTATCTTAATACTGAGTTTAAAGAGTTCTTTATACAGTGGTAAGAAAAATATGTTTACAGTTATAATACAAATAAATAATACAAGAATAAACTCAGAGTTTGACATATAACTGTAAACCTACTTTTGCCAACCCCTGTGTATTTTGCATACAAGTCTTATGTTGGATATGTGACTTGTGAATAGATTTTTATCATCAGCGGTTCTCATCTTCTTTCAGAGAACAACATTTTTAAAGTTTTTATAAGGACTATTGTCAATTTTTCTCTTGTGGGTTATGATTTTGGTGTCATGTCTAAGAACTCTGCCTAACCCAAATCATATAAAAGTTTAATAGCTTTACAGTTTTCATTTAGATCTCTGATCCATTTTGAGTTAATTTGGGTATAAGGTGTGAGGTTTAGATTGAGGTTTGTTTTTACCTATGAATATCCAATTGTCCCAACATGATTTATTGCAAAGACCATCCTTCCTCCATTGAGTTGCTTTTTCATTAGTGACAAAAAACACTTGAATGTACTTGTGCAGCTCAAATTCTCAACTCTCTATTCTGTTCTATTGATCTATGTGTCTGCTCATTTTTCTATGAGGTACTGCCTTGTTTTCATATCTTTTGACCCAATTTTATTTCCATAAGAGATAAAGTTAAGAATCCTCCATAAGAGATAGACATATATGGAAAAATGTACAAGTAAGGATGTTCATTGCAGCATGTTTTACATATTTAATAACTGAACAAATATAATGTCTACCAACCGAAAAAGATTAAAGAAATTATGATAGATTTCCGCAAAATAACTCACTTGGCTAGTGTAGAAACTCTCTCCCGATAAAACCTAGTGATGTTGAATAAACAAAAATGTCAAGAGTGCATGCTGATTTTTGTGTAGCCTTGGATTTGTAACTAGTCCAGTAATAATAGGGTCTTGATTTTAACACAAACAAAGGGACAGGCGATAACAGCTTTGGTCAGTCATGGTGGAACATTAAAAACGAGAACTAGGAATAACTCTGAGATCCTCAAAAGGCTATAATCCCAGCGCATGGGAAGTAAAAATGAGCCACATATCTATCTGGTGAGATGATAGCAAATTTTCAGAGAAAAATTAAATTCCTATGACGGGGCTCCACATAGGTAGCATCTTCAAAACAATAAGTTATCATAAGCATTTATACTGGGCTTTTGACACCTACCCAGACCACAAGGGATTTCTAAAAAAAAAAAAAAAAAAAAGCTTCCTTTAAGACAAACTAGCAACAAAAGTTTAAAAAAAGTTTAAAAATATAGATAGAATCAACAACCATAGCAAGTTTACCAGATACTACAAAGAAACGGATTAATACTCCAGTAATTTGGGGGGAAATATATATTTTTTTATTATGAGTCCATAACCACAATGTCCAATACAGACATATTCATACAAACCACAAGTATGAGTCGCATATACAATTTTAAATATAATTAAAATTTCACATTAAAAAGTAAAAGACAGGTAAAATTAAGTTCAATAGTTTAATATTTTATTTAACTTTAACATCCTTTTTTTATACTATGTCTTTGAAATTTAGTGTATATTTTATACTTATAACAAATCTTAATTTGGACTAGCCACATTTCAAGTGCTCAATAGCCACATGAGGCTACTGGCTGTCATATTGGACGGTGCCTGCAGGTCATAAAAATATGTATGAAATGAGTAATATGACTAATTCGTTCAACTATGATTCATTGAGCAACTACTATCTACCAGACACAAAGTAAACTGCAGTGCACTAAGTTGATAAAGTAGTCATCTGGCTCAATACCATTGTGTGAGGAAAAGGGGGAAGTGAGAGCATGGAGAGACATAATTTAAAAAAAAAATTATATATATATGGCTAGATAATGATACATGCTGTAGAAAAAAAGGAGTACTCGTGTGTGTGTGTGTGTGTGTGTGTGTGTGTGTGTGTGTGTGTGTGTGTGTATAGGGGTTGTAGAAGTACTATTTTATATAGGATAATCAATGAAGGTCTCAAAAATAAGGTAATATTTGAGCAGGGACTTATAAACCAAGAATCAAATACTATAGAATATCTGCAAAGAAATATATACTCACGGAGATATTTTTAAAAAGCTCAATGCATGGATTGAACAGAGGATTAGACATAGCTGAAGAAAAGATTAGGACTCAATTCAGAAAATACAGCACAACAAATATTTTGAAAAGTTTTCTAGGTGCAAAGTAGCTATATTTTGTTTAAATGCCCATAAACATCTTTAAAATGTATGAATCTATTATTAAAAAAAACTTAGATCAGTGCTGTCCAATCTAAATGTAATGTGAGAAATAAATGTTACATGGTATCACTTATATATGGAATCTTATTTTTTAAAAGGTCAAACTTAATAGAAACAGTATTAAAAAATGGTTGCCAAGGGTTGGGGGGAAAAGAGAGTTTGGTAAAAGGGTATAGAATTTCAGCTCTAAGATGAATGAGGTCTGAGTATCTAATGTAAAACATGGTGACTATAGTTTATAACAAAGTATTTTAAAAGTAAAAAAATATATAATATGAGGCACATGTATAATTTTATTCTTCCCAGTAGCAACATTAGAAAGTAAAAATAGGTGAAATTATTTAAGAATATTCTTTATTAGTAATTAAATATTATTTTCAACCCAATATATCCAAAATGTTATTTCAATACATTGCACTGGCCACATTTCACATGCTTAGTAGGCACAACTTATAGCTACCATATTAGATAGCACAGCCCTGGATGCTACTTATATTACTACCAACAGCCTTTTGCATGCTTAGCTAAACTCTAGGTTGATTAAATTAAGAAATAAAACAAACAAACAAAAAAAACAACGGATGCTGTGGAAAGCCTAGGAAATTTTGCATTTCTCAGAAACTTCTTTTCCTTGTGGTTTTGTGGCAATGCAGGGGTTGGGTGATATGACCTTGAGATAACTGAGAAATGAAAGAATTATCATTTCTATCCTGAAGAGAGACATCCAGAAAGACAGATACAGTGAAATACTAAGAGCAAGAGAGACAAAAAGAATGAATGTGTATGTATGGGCACACATGTAAGGAATGATGAGAGTTGGAAGACAGAGAGAAAAGGCTCTTCTTTCAACTCCAGATTAGAAACTGAACAGGGAGCCTCTTGAAGCAGAAGGGTTCTCCATTTCAAGTTGTACCTCCATGAGCACTACTCCATGGTAGAAGACACCACTGACTGCAGTAACTGGGGCCTAAAACCCATGAACCTGAACTCATTCATTTCAACCTCCAGTTGAGGTTCTGTTTCTCCAGAGAGAGCAGGCTTGAAATCAATGACTCCAAAGAGTAAATAAAGGAGCTAAACTCAGTAGAGGCATGGAGGTGGTAGCAAAGGTATTCCCTACCAGGCTTTAGAAATATAGAGTGTGATTAACCATTTCAGCCTGAGAACTCAATAAAAATAAAAGACTTTATATCCTGAGTTTCTCAGCTAGGAAATGCATATTAATAGTAAACTAAATCAATGCACATGAGCATTGTGTAAGCCTGTTTTTAAAGTCAGTTACACTGTGACAACTATTGATTGAATCATCAAATATATACTGCTTTGATATCATTCAAAAGTAAGGTTTCTGTTTGGTAATCCTAAAATGCTGAGACTTTTAGCAAGCACCCTGTGGGCTATGAATCTGAAGTCTGTTTCCTGGGACTAGTTCTATTGTTAAATACCGACATGATCCTATCAACCAATTACCCGAACGCTAAATCTTCCTTGGGTTCTTTACATTGAAAATTATTGCATTGGATGGTAGATTCACTCTTATTCCACAACCTATGGTTTCACTTTTATAGAAAAAAAAGGTGAAACAAAAATTTTCATGTTATTTTATATAGAATGAAATTGAATGAGAAGGGCATGATTCATAAGGACTTTCTAGATCTTTCCAGATCTGTCCACTGCCAGGCTACAGGATAATTTCACAAGAACTGAATTCTCAAGAAACGAAATGAACTCCAATTCTTCCATTTCAATCTATCAATATCCTTAATAGTTTAATAGTTTTTATGAATCTGTGTATGTTGGAATTTAAATGAATCATAGTTATTAGACAATGTATAAATACAAACTTGACAATTATTTAGCTTTGTGATACCAGTGGTCAGGTAACTTCATAATGAATCTAGAGAAAATTAAAATATCTATATGTACAGAATTATGTTTCCCTTTCAGTTTCCCAAAACCTTTCATAGTGGACATGTACCTTCCTTTCAAGTGTCATCTTTTCTGAGACCACATGTCACCAACTCAGGCCATGCAGGTAAGTTATCCTCAGTTTCTTCCTTACATCTGACAAATTTTCTACCTAAAATGTCACTAACATATATTGATAGATACTTAATCATGGCATGGCTTTGTCTGCTACCTTCCTAGGAGACAAAAACTGGGACACACATTTCATTTATACTATTTTGTTCTTGCAGCTGCTCAATACCAAACACAATAATATATACAATTTGGTGGTTTGTTTTAATTTGCAGACTTTAGAGAAGCTTCTGCCCAGAACCAGTAATCAGTAGGACCAGCAAAACACTGCCAGAGATTCTACAAAGGCAATTCAAACAACCCTATAATTTAACTTTTAGTTGTATGTAATAATGTTTGTGTACTATTTCAAGTTGGAATGTAATTAGTTTACAGACTTATGACACAGTTTTGAGGGCAAGCATCACTGATTTTACAAGGACAGGCAAAGGTCACCTAATATTGTCTACTACAATTAGTTTTATGATTGACAGTTAAATCTTCCCATTTACTCAGGTTTATGACACTTCCACATGTCAAGATGAAATACTATTATTCTCTGAACCATGAAATGTGAAAGGGACTGTGTTACTCTACAATCAACTGACCATATTAGGGAAGAACAGTTGAAAGCTACCTACTTTATTTTCAGCACTCACAAACTCTTAATATTGGTTCAAATAAAATTCTTGATAATGGGTAATAATATTTTAAATATCATATTACTGTACACTCTTGTAAAGCAATGTGATATTATGAGTTTTAGAGTTAAGCAGGGAATTTGAATCTTAGCTCCAATCCTATTCTGCATGATGCCTCATATAGAGTAGATGGGCAATAAATATGAATGAGAATGAGTTTGGACTTCATTTCATAAACAATGAGAAGCTACTAAAAGTACTATTTTAAATTGATAAAAATAATATGGTATTTTTGATAATTGACAAAGAAAGTATAGAGGTAGAGGCAAAAAGACTGGATAGGAGGGTTTATCAATAGGCTAGATAGGTACATCTTAATTGATTGATCTATTGGTAGTATCTGAACTATGACGGGGGAAGGAAGAAGTATTGGAAGTTATCTATCTACCTATTCACAGATCTATAATTATTTGTTAGTTCAAAAATAATATTCACATCACTAGCAAGAAGCCCATGACATAAGAGGCTATTATTTAATTTTCACAGATGAGAAAACTGATACTCAAAGACATCATGTATTTTTCTCAAGGACACTATAACTATGTAACTAATAAATGTTAGAGCCAGAGCTTAAAGACAAATGAATTACCTGTGATTATTCCTATAATACACTCTGTCCCAGGAAAACATCAGAGTATGAGGTTGCTTATTGGGTATGGATTGGGGGCCAAGGGAGGAATTACATAATATACACAGTTTAATAGTGATAACATTAAGAGAAAGAGTAAAGTCAGAAAAGGTATTGATATAGTATGGGTATGCAACAAGGACATTGATGAAATATTTAGCTTGAGATACAATTATACTGGTTTTATAGCGTGGTATTGGATGTCCAAATGAAGTTTCCAGTAGATATTTGGAAGTGTGGGCTTGCTGGAATATCTGGCCTGGCTCTGTAGAGGTGCAGAATGAGACAAGAAACTGTAAGAATAGAAGACACTAACAGTAACATAGAACATTCATATTTAGGTTAAGAGATAAGGTAAATTAATCAACCATAAGGATAATTATGAAGCAAACAGAAGTATAAAAACATATGCAGCTCAGAAACCAAGAGAATGAAAGGATTGTCATTTTTTTTAGAACCTACCAAGTTCCAAACACTTTATATATGTGCTAGCACTCAATTGGAATAAAACATAATAGATTCGTGAGGTGTGTTATTTCTATTGTTTCAGATGGAGAAACAAAGGTCAAAGAAGAAATGTAACTTGCTCAAGAACACACAAAAAAGGAAATGACACCATGGACATAGACAATAGTGACGATAATGCAGTGAAGGCCTGGGGTGGGGCAAGAGCCCAGTTGAGGGGCCAAAAGGGGGCAAATGGGGGACATCTGTAATATTCTCAACAATAAAATTTCAAAACAGGAAATGACAATTAGAATTCATATTAGCAATGCCACAGGATTGGGCAAGTAGAAAGTTTTGAGAGAACATTTGGGGTACAGCTAACATTTCAAGTAGATGGAATTGAATAGGAGATGAGAAAGTGGAAAATGTGCTGGAGACCACTTTCTGGAGTGAGGCACTGATGGCAAAGGGAAAGAAGAGATGAAAAAATGCAGGAAAAATCTGATCTGAAGATTCCACCTCTCACTTTTCTTTCCACAGCGGGTATTCAAGTACTTTTGCAACTTTATAACTTAGTAAAAGTATTAAAGTTGGAAGGTCCTTGCCAATCATATGATCCCCCTTGGGTCACACATAAGAAAATAGTTTTAGAGAACATAAATAAGGGTCCTTGACAGTCCCGTGCCTTGCAGAACTGAGTCAACAAAACCAAGTCTCTTGACTGCTGGTTTAATGCTCTTTTGGAAGGTACCGATTTGAGTAAGATACATTAGCCATTCTGCTTCTTGAAGAATTTAGCTCACACTTGGTTAAGATGTACTTCGCCTGAAAGTCCTCTTACCTATCTATCCATCCATCCATCTGTAGTTCAGATAGAAACTGAAAGATTTCTTACAAGGAGACAGCAGGGAAAATTATTAAAAGTATGGACCATAGTATGATTACCAAGGGTAAGAGGAGGGTGGATGGAGATGGAGAGGGCATAGAGGGGACAAATGGTGATGGGGAAAATAAATAAAATGAAATAAAAAAGAAAATTTAAATTAATTAATTAAAATAAAAATAAATTTAAATAAATAAAAGTATATACCTATGAGACTGCATAGTACTTACTTTAGTTAACTTTAATATTTACACAATTCCCTTTTCTGAACTTCTATATTAATAGTATACACACTACTATGTTATTTAGCACAGAATTACCATAATTATTGTATTATGTGCCAATGGTTTTATTTGACATCTTTTTCTTCCCCTTAGAGCTTGAACTTTCTTGAACCTAGAGACCATTTTATGTGCTTCTATTTTTTTTACAAGAAATAGCATAATGTTGAATATATGTTGGACAGTATATACTAGTACATAGTTGTTGAAAGACTAGTCTGTAATACACAGATTTAAAAAGTCTTTGGAACAAATTTTCCAAAGGCATGTTTTTAAGCACTCCCGGATCAATTGCCCCATGGAAAATGTTGTGTGAAATTCAATTACTTTCACATTTGAGCACCTGCTTCTCATTTGATGACTCAAATGGCCAATTCTCAATGCACTGAAACAGGGTTAAAGAGGAATTCAGGTAAAATTCTTACTTATCCACTCCTTTAGTTTACCATCTTCTACTAATAAAAATAAGACATTTTAACTGTAAGTAATGTGCGCAATGCAAGACTAAAACAAACAAGAAAATAAAAATCACTAATAAACCCATAGTCCATGGATAAACTGTAGATGGTATTTTATTTCCTTTAATTCTTCTTCATACCCATAAACCAACATTTATTATTACATAAGAGCAGTGAAAACCCATGTGAATTTTGCATATACCTTAAATTTAATATTGCATAGTGTTTTTGTATGTCACTAAATATCCTTCAACATTGATACGGGGTGGGGCAAAAGTAGGTCTACAGTTGTATTACAGAGTTTATTCTTATTTTATTATTTATTAATTACTGTATTATTTTCCATACAGACAACTGTAAATCTTCTTTTGCCCCATCCCGTATCAGTAGTATCTTATAGTATGAATGACATCATTTAAACTATTTTGCTACAGCTGGTTATTTAGATTGCTACCATGTTTTCATTGTTCCAAATACTTTTGTGAATAAAATATTTGTGCGTAAGTCTCTTGCTAAAATTTATGACAATTTTCTTAGACCAGATTCTGAGAAGTTGAATTACTAGCTCATTGAAACTTAATTCTGTTTGTTGGCTGCGGAACTATAGAAAAATATGGATTTTCCTCTCCAAACACTTCATATAAACATAAGGAGTCAAACAAAATTACATGAATGGTTTTTCTCCGATCGATGTGGCAAACTTGATCATTCATTTGGCACCTACAATGTAAGACAGTACCTTTAAATTTTCTTTTTAATTATCATGCAAGTATGATAATAAATGACTGATCCATTCTTTTCTGAGTTATTTTTCTGTTAGTAATGAGAAGAGTGTGTGTACTGTGATAGGTTTAGATTGACTCAGTCTTCTCATATGTATATTATAGGACTGGGATGTTAGAGAGGTGGGCTGTGGCTATGAAATTATCTTTCCATATGATTAGTGCCAGATTCCACAAACCTCACCACTCTAGCCTTCTCCAGAGTCATTTTTAATAATTAATCACTGTCTACAGTGTTTGCAGTTCTGAGCAGATGATGTTACCATAAGAAATAGCATACGCTGCATATAAACAGGTCAATAACCAGCTCATTTTTATATATGTCAGAAGCCTATTTTATCTAGAGACACAGTTTATCTGCCTTCAAAAATCCATTTCAGGGGAATCCTACAGGCCAAATCACAACATCATTCCAGTTAGACAGAGAAAATAACTTTAGCTACAATCTGCCTTATTGCATTCAAAGCACATATATGTTTGCAATCAAGTTCTCCCAGAGATTATACATATTTCTGCTCTGTCTGAGAAAAAGAAATGTGGGATGCTCTAGTGTGTAATTGCTAGATTTCAAATCTAGCTTGCAATAATATACATAAAGAACCAACAGAATTCCGGGTTTAAAAATATCAATATTTTAAAAGGTTAATTTTGCTTTAAAATTACATTTAATGATTTTTCTGGTTATAAAAATAATGTTAATTGCAGAAACTTTAGAAAAATATCAATAAGGGAGTTAAATTTCCTCAAATCCTATAACCAAGTAATAACTGCTGTTAATTATTTTGTGTAATATTTCAGCCATTTTTCCTTGCCTATGCATGTATGTGTATGCATGTGCGTAAAATGGGGATTATACTGTAAATAATCTTTTACAACCTGTTTTATGCTTAATAACACATCACAAACATTTACACACATTATATATGTTAATGTATACTTAATTATTCATAAGCATGTTTTCTATTGATGGCATAATATTATATAATGAGATTATATGAATTTATTTAACCAATATTCTATTTTTGAAATTAGGTTGTTCTTTATTTACTACAATTATAAATAATATTGCATTTAGCATTTTGCCTACCTCAGTATCCTTAAAATAATTTTCCAGAAATAAAATTGCAATGTTAAAAGGTTATAACCTGTTTAAAGGATTCTGATACATATTCCTATATTGCCAGTTAAATATATATTTAGGTTGGCACTCAAACGATGTGTAGTAGTCAGCTGTAGCAGACGGTGTTGGTATACTACTTATAACCTCTGGCCTATACCAGATACAGTTTTTATGTTCAGGTTCTTGTATTTGTATCTTCTGCCCAAGGCTTTCTCCTGCCTCAGAATCCTGCTCAGTCCACTGGCTGGGCAGGGAGAATGTCTGTCGAGGGTACCATCCCAATAATTACTCTCAACCATTAAGTGACATGAGTTTGTACATAAGACCCTAGATGTCTTACCTATCTGTGGAACTCTCTAAGCTGTGTTCCACATAGTCTCTTGAAGGTCCCTATTAGGATTGAGCCCAGTTGCCCACAGAAAACTACTACTATTAAATAATTGGGTTTCCCTATATTAGCTTTACAGTATTCCCTTCCCTGTCTCACTTTCTCATTCCCTCATTGTCCTTCCTGGAATCACCTCCCAAATAAACTGTTTGTATCGAACACTGGAAAGAAATAAAATAGTGTCTTTTGTAAGTCCTAGTCTCCAAAGGGCTACTTCAAATATTCACATTGCTTGAGGACAGGGAAAGGAGCTAAAATGGAAATTCAATCAAAGAAAGACAATAATATCAAGTATTTACATGGTGCTAATTATTTATCAGACACTCTTCTAAGCATTTGGTGTATTTTAACTATTTTAAAATGCATCACAATATCATCACAACATAAAATATTTAGAAATAAAATTTTAAAGGGTGTGAAAGATCTTTACATTGATAATTACAAGAAATCAAACAGGATGCAAATAAATGGAAAAAATCCTGTGATCTCAATACCATCAAAAGTAACATACCTTGGAATAAATTTTTAAAGGATGTAAAAGATCTTTACATTGAAAATGGCAAGAAATCAAATAAAACACAAATAAATAGAAAGATATCATGCAATTAGAAATTGGTATTTTTTAAAATGTCCATACTACCCAAAACCATTTTATAGATTAAATGCAACCTCTATCAAAATCCCAATGACATTTTATACAGAAATAGAAAAGACAACCCTAAAATTTGCACAGAAGTAGAAAGGGCCCACAAATAACCAAAGGAATTATCAGAAAGAACAACAAAGTTGGAGGCATCACAATTCCTGTTTTCAAACTTTACTGCAAAGCTATCATAACCAAAACAGTATGGTACCAGCATAAAAATATACACACAAACCAATGGAACAGAAATGAGACCACAGAAATAAACACACACATATATGGTCAATGAATATTTGAAAAAAAAAAAGGCCCAAGAACACTCAATGAGGAAAAAAGATGGTTTCTTCAATAAGTGCTGCTGGCAAAACGTGATAACCACAAGCCAAACAATGAAATGGGACACCTATGTTACACAACTCACAATAATTAACTTGAAATAAATGAAAGATTTAAATGTGAGATTCAAAAGTGTAAGAAACCACAAGGGGCAAAGCTCCTGGATATTGGTCTTGGCAATGGTTTTTGGATATAACACCAAAAGTGCAAGCAACAAAAGCAAAAATAAACAAGTAGAACTATATCAAACTAAAAACGCTTCTGCACAGCAAACAAAAGAATTAGCAAAATAAAAACGTAATGTATGAAATGAAAGATAATATTTGAAAATTATCTATCTGAAAAAGGATAACTATAATATATAAGGTATTCATACAATTTATAGCAAAAAAATCACATCCAATTTAAAAATAAAAATGGGCAAAGGACTTGAATAGAGATTTTTTTTCCAAAGAAGACATGCAAATGGACAACAGGTCCATGAAAAGCACTTCCACATCGCTAATCATCAGAGAAATGCAAATCAAAACAACAGTAAGATATTACCTCACACCTGTTAGCATGGCTATTATAAAAACAACAACAAAGGATCACAAGGCTGTATAGTAAAAGGAATCCTGGTGCCTGGTTGGTGGAAATGTAAATTGGTACAGTCGCTATGCAAAACTGTATGGTGGTTTTATAAAAAAAATAAAAGTACTATATGATCCAGCAGCACTTCCACTTCTGAGTATATATCCAAAGAAAATCAAAACAAGAACTTAAAGACATAGCTGCACTCCCAAGTTCATTGCAGCATTATCCCTAATAGCCAAGACATGGAAACAGCCTAAGAATCCATCAATGAATAAACAGATAAGGAAAATGTGATACACAAGACACACATACACACCCATACACAGTGGAATATTATTCGGCCATAAAAAGAGGAAACCCTGCCTTTTGCAACATCATGGATAGACTTGAGTACCTTAAGCTAAGTGAGATAAGTCAGACAGAAAAAGACAAATAGTGTATAATCACTTACATGCAGAACCTAAAAAAGCGGCATTCATAAAAATAGAGAGTATAATGGTGTTTGCCAGGGTCTGGGTGTTGGATGAAATGAGGTGTTGGTCAAAGGCTGCAAACTCCCACCTATAAGATAAACAAGTTCTGGGATCTAATGTACAGCACAGTGACTATAATTAATGATACTGTATTATACTTGAAAGTTGTCAAGAGAATAGAACTGAAATGTTATCACCACACCAATAAAATGTTAATAATGTGAGGGAATAAAAGTGTTAACAAAACTCTTTGTGGTAATGATTTTATAATATATAAGTGTATCAAATCATCACATTGTACACCTTACATTTGTATGTTATATGTCAAAACTCAAACAATAAAGCTGGAAAATTTTATTATAACCTTATGACTTATATACTACTAGGGGCCAGGTGCACAAAATTCATGCATGGGAGAGGGATGGGTCCCTCAGCCCGACCTACACCCTCCCCAATCTGGGAGCCCTCAGGGAAGCCCTCTCCAATCCGGGAGTTTCTGTCTGTCTTTGCAATCATATGAGCGAATTGTCTGAGACCCCAACCCAGTTTGGTTTGTTGCTCACAGAATAATAGAGGTCTTTTTTTTTCTTTGCTCCATTGGTGGAGTTTTCCTAGAAGTTGCAGGATATCTTCCTTTTAATTTTTCCTCAACACTCTGACTTTACTTAAGTCTCTCACCTTTGCTCTCCCTCCATCCCCCACCCGCAACAGTAACTTGCTCCAGGCTCATTTTGCTCTAGTGTCTAGGAGATCCCGCAATGCGTCTGCCACCAGAACTATGATTCCCAGCATTTGTGGTGCTCCCTGTGCTCTGGGCAACCTTATGAATTATATAATATTATTATCTTAATTTTACACTTAAAGAAACTAAGGCATAGAGAGAGCTTAAGTGACTTTCCAACACAATTAGGGAACTGCAGAGCTGGGAATTAAACCAAAGTCTGTGCTCTCAAAAACTATACTACACTGGCTTGCTCTTAGGATTTTAGAGTTATTAGAGAGGACTAGCCCCAGTATATTCTAAAAAGCAATGCAAGTCATATGTCTTGTCACAAGAAAAGGAAGTCTTTATGGGTCTTTCCTGATGAAAAAAGAATCTGGGAAATACTGGGTACCTGTGTATTCTAAATAGACCAATTCTGCCTAAAAATATTCTTCAGCATCAAATGTGAAAGAAGTCTTTCTTTCTGATCCTAGGTGATGTGTTCCAGGATGAATGATACCTATTTTTATTACTCAGGCTGTGTGTGTGTGTGGGGGGGGGCGGTAACTTAGAGATGAAGTTCTCTCTGTGATCACAGTTCTGCTCCTCTATCACATTTTGGTTTGAACTTTCATTGAACAGGTGGAGAATTAGCAATAGGAATCCACAAAGAGATTCACAAAGAAGAAAATGTGATGTTTTTCAATGGGGGTGAGGGGGTGGTGAGGAGGTAAGAAAAGGATATTCCAGTATCAAAGACAATATAATACAATGTCAAAGATGGAATACTACCTGAGCAAAACTGAAATACGTTAGTAAAGTTGGCATAGCTCACTGTTGAGGAAGTTTGGATTTCAGTGTTTGGACTCTGGCAATATTTGGCTAAACCAGGTCAAGAGGGAGGGAAATTCTTTTACATAATTGTTATGACTACTTGGATATAGACACACAGGTTATTCTACTGATTAGCTGTATTTTCAAGCTGGAGGTAGAATTATGCAGTTATTAGGTGCATAATGGTTCTATTTTAAAATATTAATTTTGTTAGAATTCGCATTTTCAAAACACTAAAACCATGCATAGCATGATATGATAGAACTTCAAGCAGTCAATGAACTTGATACAAGCAGAAAGTGGACTCCTCCATGCTAGACGTTAATCTCTAGACAAAGCTTTCCAAAATAATGATGGTATCCATTCTTTGGAATGAACCATTAGACTTGCTTTCAAGGTTGAACATTTGTTGAAGGAAAGAAAAATCATAGGACCTCTGAGAGTATAGCTTTTCTCCAGGGTCCACACCGACTTCATTCTCAGAAAAAGATATGGAAAACCAATTTCCAGTTTTTTCATGAAGAAAGATGCTAGACAAGATGACAGGGTAAGAAGAGGAAGGGAAATAGCAGGATAAATAATATGTCTGGAGTTTATAATTTGAGTGGAGGTGTGTGCTAGAGTTGATACTGGAGATACAGGCTGAGGTCATATCATGGAAGTCTTTGTGGTCCATATTAAAAGGTTTTATACTTTATCCTGAAGATGGAGTTTAAACAGGATTCAATTTACTTAGATTTGCAGTTTATAATAAAATTCTGCCAGAATTTTAGGGAGAAATTTGTGAGATCTTGAAGATCTGATTCAGGGAAATGGATTAAGAAAGTTTTGCAAATGAAATTTATTGCAATAATTTTCTGCTATTTAACTACTGAAATTGAATACCTCTTTCTTAAATTATTGAGCATAATTTCCAAATAATCTTTACTATCAAAATAGTTTTTGACATGCAAAATCACTTCTAAGTCAATTCAATATACGTAATTTTGATCTGATATAACTGATAAACAGGTAACAGTTCCTTTATTTATTTATTTATTTATTTATTTATTTTGCTCCACAGATTTTAATTTTATTTATATCGTGGTATGTATATGTTTTTTAAATTTTGTTTTATTGCTTAAAGTATTACAAAGAGTATTACATATGTCTCCCTTTTTCCCCTTTGACCTTCCCCCAGCCTCCCCTACCCCCCAGTGTCTTGTGTCCATTGGTTATGCTTATATGCATGCGTAAAAGTTCTTCGGTTGATCTCTTAACCTCCCGCCCCCCTCCCCGGACTTCCCGCTGTAGTTTGACAGTCTGTTCGATGCTGCTCTGCCTCTGTATCCATTTTTATTCATCAGTTTATAATGGTCTTTATTATCCATAAATGAGTGAGATGAGTGAGATCATGTGGTATTTTTCTTTCATTGACTGGATTATTTCACTTAGCATAATGCTCTCCAGTTCCATCCATGCTGTAGCAAATGGTAAGAATTCCTTCTTTTTTTATAGCAGCATAGTATTCCATCATATAGACGTACCAGTTTTTTAATCCATTCATCTGTTGATGGGCACTTAGGCTGTTTCCAAATCTTAGCTATGGTAAATTGTGCTGCTATGAACATAGGGATGCATATATCCTTTCTGATTGGTGTTTCTGGTTTCTTGGGATATATTCCTAGAAGTGGGATCACTGGGTCAAATGGGAGTTCCATTTTTAACTTTTTGAGGAAACACCATACTGTCTTCCATAGTGGCTGCACCAGTCTGCATTCCCACCAGCAGTGCAGGAGGGTACCTTTTTCTCCACATCCTCTGCAGCACTTGTCATTTGTTGATTTGTTGATGATAGCCATTCTGACAGGTGTGAGATGGTACCTCATTGTTTTGATTTGCATCTTTTGGATGATTAGTGACTTTGAGCATGTTTTCATATGTCTCTTGGCCTTCTGAATGTCCTCCTTTGAAAAGTGTCTATTTAGGTCCTTTGCCCATTTTTTGATTGGATTGTTTATCTTCCTTTTGTTAAGTTGTATGAGTTTCCTGTAAATGTTGGAGATTAAACCCTTATTGGTGATAACATTGGCAAATATGTTCTCCCATGCAGTGGGATTTCTTGTTGTTTTGTTGATGGTTTCTTTTGCTGTACAAAAGCTTTAGAAAGGCCTAAAAAGTGTTAAAAATTAAAAAAACACACATTTGAATCTAGATTACCTGCACTTGCTGCACCTTCTGTGAAAGCAAAATTACTACCCACATATGTAAGATGCTGAGAAAGCTGCATTATTAAAAGGTCCTGCCATTTTCTTTCAGTCTCTTCATTTAGAGTTACATAAGGCATTTCTGTGCAAAGCTGCCAGCCACCACAAACAGGGATTAAGAAGTGACTTATGGGAGTTAAAAAATAAACTGGGTATTAGATGAAAAGAATAGCAAAAAGGTTCTAGAGACAGTGCATGGCTGATCAAAAAAAGATTCTGCAAAAAAAAATAACTTACAAAGTATGACAATATTCAGAGACACGTTAATATATCTCAACATATTTCAGTGAAAAAGTAGGACAAGAGAAAAAGGACTTCTGCTAGTCACAGGAGGTGGTCTGAATGGGGAGATTTGGTGTAAAGAATAAGCAATAAATAGGAAGGGAAGACTTTTAAAAATATATATTATTCAACTTGCAGGCTGTTTTATTTTTGTCGAATTGAGGGCAGGCCATAACCCTTACCACCTACTACAGCCAGGTAAGAACATGTAAAGCATTGGCACACAGAGAACAAGCAGCAGACAGGAAATAGAGAGAGGGACGAGCCCTTCCTGGGGTGACAACCAATAGATGTTCTGCCAAGGACACAATGGAAGATCCAGCAGAGGGTGGAGGATCTGTGAATTGGAAATTCAGAGCAGCTGTTGCTGGAACTATAGAAAAATTGCTTGAACACTGTGTATTAAAGATCAAGGTTGGAGAAAAATTGGATTTGAATGTTGAGAACCTTTGCAGTGAGTATCAAAACCTGATAAAAGGAAGCGGCAATCTGATGCCCACCAGTGTGAACATTGGAAAGGCAAGGACAATCTGTGTAGCACTAGATAAGAGATATTTTCCTTTAACTCTTTCTTTAAGGGATTCACCAAGAGTTTCATGGGAGCCCTAACTGGTTTGGTTCCGTGGATAGAGCATCGGCCTGCGGACTGAAGGGTCCCAGGTTTGATTCCGGTCAAGGGCATGTACCTTGGTTGTGGGCACATCCCCAGTAGGGGGTGTGCAGGAGGCAGCTGATCGGTGTTTCTCTCTTATCGATGTTTCTAATTCTCTGGCCCTCTCCCTTCCTCTCTGTGGAAAATCAATAAAATATATTTTTTAAAAAAAGAGTTCCATGGGAATGATTTAAGGAGAATATCAGAATCAAAATATGTACTATCTGTAGTTTGTAAGATATTTTAATATAACCCTATTATATTATACACATATGCACACCCATCCCCACACATACTATTTTGAGTCACCTGTTTCATGGACTGTCTCATTTTAATTCCATACTGTGGACAGTCATTTTTAAGTATTCTGCTTTGGTCTCACATTAATAGAATATGACTAGGGGCTGTCAAAGGTAAACATTCAAAGCAAATAGCTTCAGTGATCATTGTCTTCAAGATTCTGCTGGCTAGAGAAGACATACAAGCTGAGCAGCAAAACTTACGTTCATTCACATTTCCCCAGTGCCTGGAATAGTGCCTGCCACATGCTAAGTTCTCAAGATAACTTTTGAATGAATGAATGTGTTAATGAATGGTCCTTTATTAAAGTTTATTCTTGGTCAAGTCTGCCATGTAAGTTATTTATGCATGGCACATTACAACTAGCCCCTGGGGAGAGTCCCAGAGAGCATTTTATACCTCATTTAAATAAAAGCTCATTATTTTTATCTACTTAAAATTAGATATGGCAGCATTCAAGTCCTAGATGTCATAGGAACCAAATTTAATATTTGATCTGAACTTGTGCCATAATGCTCTTTGACCTGGAAAGCAGATTTTCTTCTGCTCATCTAGAGGCATGACAATGGTCAAGACCTTTGACATCTTCTTCAGCATAAAGTGTTCATTAGGGTTGCAAGATCTTCTAGTAACAATATACTGCAAGAAATAGCTTCCAAAGGGAATAATGATGTTTTAAATGGTATCAATAAACATAGTGTTTATTGTGTTAAAAATGAAGAAGCCATGGTCCTCCTGGACACAGTATTAATACTGTCTCCACTACTGGACAACAAACTTAAAATGGGAAAATGACACTGGAGGTTGTGTACCAAATGTGACCAGGATGTTAAGGAGACTTTAAATCTTGCCATATCTATGAACTTGTGATTTGCTCCCCCTCACAAATATTTCCTTATCAGTTTTCTAAATTTCAGTAAATGACACTCCTATTGACCAAAATGCTAAAGGCCTGAGCCAGTCAGGATCACCTTTCTTTTTTCAATTGTGAATTAAATATTGGTACTAATACCAATTACAGAATTAATGCTAATGCAATTATTGCTAATAGCAGCTAACATTTACTGAGTATGTATGCTCTGTCAGGCACTGTGTTGGGAGCTTTATATGTATTCTCTTGCTTAACTTTCAAAACAATTATACCTTTCATCTTTCAGAAAATGAATTTGAGACTCAGAGCTATTAATCAATTTTTACATAATCGTAAATGGTAGACACAGGATTAAGACCTGAGTTTGTCAAATTTCATGACCTGAATTAAGTCCTATCATGTCAATCTCAAAAACTATCTTAACTCTGCCCACTTCTGTCATTCTCCACTACTACTAATCTCATAAAAACCAGCATCACCTCTTACCTGTACTATTCCAGTATAATCCTAATTGAGATTTTGTTAAGTGCTTACATATAGGGTGGGACAAAGGTAGATTTACAACTGTTCATATGGAAACTAATACAATAATTAGTGAAAAATAATGCAAAAGTAAAATCTGCGTTTCACATATTCACAACTGTAAACCTAATTTTGCCACACCCTGTATGTTATTATATCAATGATTTCTGTCTATAGGTCTGTAAGATGAGTAATCACTCATCAAAAGGTGAGGAAACTTAAACCAGAGAGGTTAAGTAAGATGTCCAAGTAACACAGCTAGTTAACAGAAGAAAGAACCAACTCTGGCATATAATACTCAATGACTTAAATTCACTCTGGAGGGGGTCGACTTGATTAACAAAGTAGAATGAAAGTAAATCATAGACTCTTTCCCCTTCCAACATTTAGTAAGATTAAAGTAATAGTAAACATTAGTAAAACGAATTATTAGTTCCAGTCAAATAAAGAAAAGAACTTGACTTAAAGCACTAAGGTTTAAAAACTTATAACCAAGGGAAACAGGCAGAATCAGAGCAGTACTGAAAATTTCCAGGCCAAAGACCCGCTCCTGAGCTACATGGATGTGTTGGAAACTCTCACAAATACTCCTAATTGGGAGAGAAGAAAACTTATTGGATGCTGTTATCATTTCCCTCTTCTGACGTGGGATGAGTAATGAAATGAAGAAAGTGTAAAATATAATTTAAATTTCTTTCTAAAGAAGTAAAGAATTTACACAATGGGGAGATATTTTGAACCCTAACTGTATTACTCCATGTAAATGGGACATAATCCTAAATGGAGAGAAGGAAGCCTGACTTAAGAAGGTGAAGGAATTCGAGAGAGAGAGAGAGAGAGAGAGAGAGAGAGAGAGAGAGAGAGAGAATATAAGTAAAGACCATATTTTCTATCAGACTGTACAGACACTCACCTGGATTTTCCCATCTTCCAAGATAACACATATCCTCAATATCTCATCTTCAAACAGATGCTCAGATATTGCAGTCAGGCAAAGAAAAAATAGAATTCTGCACCACATGTCTAAACATGGGTAAGATGAATAAAAAGATAGAAAAAAAAACTTTAAATACATAAAAATATAACAACAAACATATTACTAAACTACAGGCCGGGTACACAAAATTTGTCACTGGGTGTGGGGGTGGGATCCCTCAGCCCGGCCTGTGCCCTCTCACAGTCTGTAAGCCCTTGGGGGATGTCTGCCTGCCATCTTAGGCCTGCTCCTTACCTCTCGGCTTGCTGCTCCTTAGTGCTGCCGCGGAGGTGGGAGAGGCTCCTGCCACTGCCACTGCGCTCACCAGCCATGAGCCCGGCTTCTGGCTGACCAGCACTACCCCTGCAGGAGCGTACTGACCACCAGGGGGCAGTTCCTGCATTGAGTGTCTGCCCCCTGGTGGTCAGTGAGCATCATAGAAACCAGTCGTTCGGGTCGTTCCGTCATAATGTTCACTTAAGCTTTTATTATATAGATGAGAGAAGCCAACCTGAAAAGGCTGCATACTATATGGTTCCATCCTTATGACATTCTAGAAAGGTCTACACTATGAAAACAATAACAAAAAAATCAGTGGTAATAGAGCACAGAGAATTTTGGGGGCAGTGAAACTATCCTGTATTAGAGTAAAATGGTGGCTACATGTCATTATACAGTTGTCAAAAACCATAGAATGTACAACACCAAGAGAGAAGTCTAATATAAATTGGATTTAGGGTGATAATACTGTGTCAATGTTGGCTCATCTATTGCAAAGTGTGTGTGCATGTATATGTATGTGTGTAGGGTAATGGAAAATCTCTACTTTTCATTTGTTTGTTTTTATTATTTCTTTCTTTCTTTTTCCTCCAGGAAATCTCTACTTTCTGCTTAGTTTTGTTTTGAACCTAAAATTTCTCTAAAAATAAAGTCTATGAAAATGAATGACATAAATCTTGACAAATGGAGTAGATATAATTATTTATTAATTTAAGAAAATTTCTCTGAATTGTAAAAAAAATGAACCTAGATTAAAGGTACAAGAAATGTTCTAGGAAAGTACAAAATGTTCAAATCCTGGTAAAATTACTTAACTTTAACTATAAATAAAGGATTCTCAACTGTCTGGCAAAAGAACTTCATCTACAGGGAGGAACACATACTGTTCTCAGGTTTATCCACAACTATCTTTAATGCCAGAAGAAAATGGGGCCATGGATACACATTTTATTTTATTTTTTATTTTTGACAGTATTACAGATGTCCCTGAATTCACCCTCCCTTGCTCTCCTCCTTCCAACCCCTGTCCCACCCGAGGCCTTCACTACACTATTGTCTATGTCCATCGGTTATGCATATCCTATATAATAAAAGCGTAATATGCAAATAGACCGAACGGGGGAAGGGCCGGCAAGCAACTGGCGGCAGCCCAGCCAAGGCCCATGCCAGCGGGCAGAGGGAGGGGACGGCGATGGGAGGGGGAGGAGGCTGCAGCGACCAGCAGCAGCAGAGGGGCGATGGGGGAAGGGGGGTGGGGCGCTAGCCCCTGATCTGCTGCCAGGTCAACTCCTGCAGAGGGAGACCAGACTGCAGGGAGCAGGACTAAGCCATCAGTAAGACATCCCTGTGGGCTCCCAGACTGTGAGAGGGCTCAGGCCAGGCTGAGGAACCCCCCTCCCCAGTGCACAAATTTTCATGCACTGGGCCTCTAGTATGTATATAAGTTTTAGAAAAATAAATTACATTCTAAGAACATTATGATACGTCAAGAAGTTTTACAAATATAAAGGCAACAAGCACTAATACTCAAATAGGACAGATATATACAGTACTATAAGCCTTTCATGAAAGAACTAGTTGAAAAAATCCAGACAAGAGAATACTTAGAACGAAGAATGGTCATGGCAAGAGTCTAGGTCATGGGCATTACATTCATGTAAGTATAGAATAATACTTAATGGATGCCAAAATTAACGGTACTGAACAAAATAAAATTGTTATAAGCTTTAACAAAATAAAAAAAAATAAATTTAACTTGAAAAGCACAAAATGGGGATGTGACAGGAGGAAATGTAAGATAAATTATCTCTTTTTGTCATGCTACAAATTTAATCAAATTTGCCTAAATGTAATTAATATAGTTCAATGAAAAATCATAACTCCAACCCCTAATCGTGTTCAAAATGTATTTAATATCTAAAATGATCATTTAGAAAATCAGCTATCTTGTAATAAAGTGCAATGAAGAAAACTTATCTGAATTCCTTCAGTTTCTTTTTCTTCTGTTTAAGAAAAATAAAATTGAATACTTCATTCTAAAATCACATTTATAGTATAATTCCAATTTATAAATTACTTTGTGGTAGTTTATACTGTTCAACTTGGCTAAGCTGGACACACATTTCCCAGAATTCATTCCCTATACATTCTGGGTTCTAGCTGTCGAAATTATAAATTTGTTCAATATTTGAAAGACAGAAGTGATGCTAAAGGCACTGTTATCAGAAGGTCATGGTGACTAGATGTAGTGATAGAGACAAATGTTCTGAGTGGTTTTATAGCTTGTCCTTGAAACTGTATCCAGTTCTTCCTACTCATCAACAGCAACCCTGAACTCACCAGCAGATACTTGGTGCCAGACCATTGATGTGGAAGCTACACAAAGACAGCTTCCCACTTAACTGGACCTGCTTGGCTTTTCAGATTGGCTGGCAATTCCTCCTTTGATTTTTCCACTCCTCTCCTTTACTCCCACAACTGTGCAAGGTCAGATTTCTATAATAAAACCTCTACTTCATAACTCAGAAATTCTGATTCTTTGATTGAACCCTGCCTAATACAAACATTTTATATCATTCTGCTATGTGCATACAAAGATATCTATAATGATATCTAATCTAATATTAATGACTAGAGGCCCAGTGCACAGCATTCATGCACTGGGATCAGGGAGAGAGGTCCCTCAAACTGGTCTGCACCCTCTCGCAGTCTGGGACCCCTTGGCAGCGGACATCCCCCAAGGGGTCCTTAGCACTGTCGTGGAGGTGGGAGAGGCTCCCACCACCACAGCTGCACTCGCCAGCCATGAGCCCACTGGTGAGCCCAGCTTCTGGCTGAGCGGTGCTCCCGCTGTGGGAGCACACTGATCACCAGGGGGCAGCTCCTGCATTGAAAGTCTGACCCCTGGTGGTCAGTGTGCTTCATAGTGACTATTCATTCCATGGTGCAGTCGATTTGCATATTGGCCTTTTATTATATAGGATGGTTATTTGTGAATAGCTTAATTTTGTGATATTTAAAGTATTTTATTCTTTTATGAAATTTTGGCTTTGCTCTTAAAAACAGACCACCACCCAGCCTGGATCTTTCTGAGAAGCACTACTCAACAGAAAATGTATGGAACCTCTTCACCCTATCAAACATTATTTGCCTCTGCTTCATTTTCTCAGGAATTTTTTTCAGGGATTAAGTAGCTAATTCCTACTAAGATGTAATAATTATGGGGGTTAACATGTTATTCCTCCCAGGTAACATGTTTGCCATTAATGTAAGCTAACTTTCAACATCTTAAACCCAAGAAAAACTGGATGGGATTCCAGATAAGCTAGTTGGCAAGTACTTCACTTATGAAAGTCCAGGCTTATAATAAAATACAAGGCAGGTCCTCCCTAAATTCTGAGGAGGATTCCCTATCATTAAAAACCTATGATGATGAAATTTTAGCTGAGAATTAAATGAGGTAGTTGGTTTTTAGAATTTTAGGGTTTTGAAATTTTGCTATGATGATTTTGAAAGGCAGAGAAAAGAACATAAACAAGACCAGTTTCCAAAAAAAGAGCTTATCATAATAGGTGCTCAATAAATATTTGGTGGCTTCACAGATG
Organism: Myotis myotis; assembly: GCF_014108235.1. Lineage (NCBI taxonomy): Eukaryota > Metazoa > Chordata > Mammalia > Chiroptera > Vespertilionidae > Myotis > Myotis myotis. Next base: position 119,033,041 of record NW_023416346.1, on the reverse strand, counting down.
AAGCCAATTAGAAGTTAGGCATTCAAAATTTGTTAACCTTGCTTATTTCAGAGTTAGAATTTCCTAAACTGTAAGCATGACAGGGGTGCTTTGCTCCAAATAAGACCAAGTGCCAATTTAAAAAAATGAAACATCCAGTTAAACACAATTTAAATGTAGTTGTTTTTTTTTAAAATATATTTTATTGATTTTTTACAGAGAGGAAGGGAGAGAGAGAGCCAGAAACATCGATGAGAGAGAAACATCGATCAGCTGCCTCCTGCACACCCCCCCACTGGGGATGTGCCCGCAACCAAGGCACATGCCCTTGACCAGAATCGAACCTGAGACCCTTGAGTCTGCAGGCCAATGCTCTATCCACTGAGCCAAACCAGTTAGGGCTAAATGTAGTTTTAGTTGCAGGGATTCTTGGTATTTCCAAGGTAGAGTTCACTAAACTTGGTAGCAATGGAATGAAGAGGTTCTGGTTTTGCACTTGCCTGTGCTATTCGTCTAAGGACTTCTAAAATCTTAAAGCATAGTAGGGCAAAATTTGGCAAAGGAGGGGCATGTTCCTCTGTTTCTCTTTGTAGGTGGCTACGTTTATGGATATTTCGGTTGTGATGCAGATAGTGCAAGCTGGAGCAACAGTTTTGCAAATATTAGAGAGAACCCATAAGCCAACAGGGCTAAATTAATTAATATTAAATTATTTATTGCCTTACCTTTTTCTATTTCTATCACAATTTCTCAGTCGAAGTTTGAAATGTTGAGGGATATTTCACAAACATAATGGTATAATACATGAAAGAGAGAGCAGAGGCATTTATCTTACCTTTTGCAGAGGGAAACTGCATTTCACATTTTCTTTTTCTGTGCCCTGACAATAATCATAGATATCATTTAAAATAGAAGCTAGAAGTGTTTTCTGCCTGCTCAGGCAGTATAAAAGCAAGAGAGGTATATATTATTCTTCTTTGAATAAATGTGACATTTGAATAAAAACCTTCTCTTGATTCTTAGTTATCAGTGAAGTCCTTTGTTGTGAGAGCAAAGATCATTTCACCAGAATACAAGTACACATCAGCTCCATTCCTATTTGCTTAATGCAAACATATTTATACTCTCAATATACAAACAGCTAGACTTCATTCCTTTCCCTGTACAAAATTTATCAAGGGAATGGTGGTATCATTAAATTAAGCTGTAAATGGCAAATGAAATGATTTATTCTTTCAATCCATTTTATAGAATCATATGAAAGCACTTGACCATATCACACCATTAAACCATTTGCTTTGAAAACTAGCTCTGACACTGACATTATTTATGCCTTAAAATAAACTGAGTTTTTCTGTCTTTGAATATAATCATTCATATCAGTAATATCACAGAGATATCTTACCCCTTAGGAAAAAATAAAATGGCATTATTAATGACTAACTTAGGCATAACTTCTGAATTTTTATATTTTCATACTGTTAGAGTAAAAATAAAGTTGAAATATTACAAGAGATTTTATTCTGTAATCATATCAAATGTCTAACTTTAATTTTTAAAACTGTTCACAGAGATGGTTTCTAAAAATAAACCAATTGATTACCATATCCACAAATTTAATAGAGATTCTGTTTATGGAAGTGTTTTCCACTCATACAGTAAACTATTGCAGTCTGAAATTGTCTGCAGAGATGATGGAGTGACGTGAAATGAATATCTTACTTCAGAGCTGAATGACTAAGTTGCAACTAACAGTAACTAACTAGTGACTTTAATACTAGTAAAGTTACTAAACATCTAATATGTTCATTTTGGATAAAAATAGCAAGGTCTGATCTCTGGATCATATGGGAAGAGTATGTTTCGTTTCATGAAAAACTTCCCCTTGTCTTCCAGAGTGGCTGTATCATTTTGCATTCCCATCAGCAATGAATGAAAGTTCTTGTTGCCCCACATCCTTCCAGCATTTGGTGTGGCCAGTGTTTTGAATTCTGGCCATCGAATAGGTTGTTGTAGTATCTCACTCCTGTCTTAATTTGCAGCTCCCTAATGTATATAATGTTGAACATCTTTTCACATGCTTACTTGACATCTGTACATCTTCTTTTTGTTGTTGTTGTTTGTTTGTTTGTTTTTTAAATTTCTTTATTGATTAAGGTATTACATATGTGTCCTGTATATCTTCTTTAGTGAGGTCTGTTCAGATCTTTGGCTCATTTCTAATTGGGTTGTTTATTTCCTTATTGCTGAGTTTTAAGAGGTTTTGTAAATTATTGTTATTTAATAGTGGCATTTCATACTTCATCAAATTAGTATCATTTTAAAATGGGACACTCATTGCATGGAATGGCCCTGGTTGGACATCTAATATATCCAATTACATCAGGGAAAATGAAGGTAGATTCTCTTTGAGCCTATGTAAAACATTATATTTCCATGAAAAGGAAGAAGTCTAAGTACATTTTTTTAATTGGGAATGGGCTCCAATGAGACCAAAAAACCATTAAAATATTTTCCTTTTACAAAATCATAATATTCTAAAGTTAGAGTTAAGAAAAGCTTAAGATAAAAAAGGCTTCTTCTTATATTGGGGGGGGGGGAATCCAAATATCAACACCATTCCAAAAAATAATCATAGTTTTATATTTTCATCAACAGTTTAGTCTTGTGTCATTAATGTTTTTATTCTGATCAGCAATTGGCATTCATGACATATATCTGCTTGCAGACTAAAACGATTTCTCTAATTCTTAATAGTCCATAGTACAGCTTGAAAGTTGTCTAAGCATTTTCAGCTCGAGGTCTTCCCCAGAAGTTTATTCCTGGAAGTGTCAATAGTTCATGGGATATGGCAAAGTCCTTCCCACAGAGACCTGAGACTGGTTATTTGGGGTTGTTGTCTTTACAAATTTTAGACTAAAATCTATCCTAGAGTGGAGCTTTCATGACAGCATCAGGGGGAAGGATAACACACTTAGATAATGAGATTTGATGGCTGTGGTCAATTTAACAGAGGAACCAATAGTATAAGAACGTAGAAGAGTAAAATTCTCTTGGCATATAGCAAGTAACTATTCTTATCAAGGTCTGATTTGGGTTCCCCTGAAGGTAATATTAAACTGTTTATTTAAAAAGGTAACTCTATGTTTAACTTTAATACACACACACACACACACACACACACACACACACACACACACACAAAAGAGAAACATGCAAATTGGTGTCACTCCACTATACCTACAAGCTACACCCACCAGCCAATCAGGAGCAAGTATGCAAATTAATCCAACCAAGATGGCACAGCCATGGAGCTGGAGCCAGGCACCCCAGTGGGACCCCCACCCTGATCTGGGACACCCTTCAGGGCAAACCAGCCTGCCCCCACCCATGCACCAGGCCTCTATCCTATATAATGAAAGGGTAATATGCAAACTGACCCTAACAGCAGAAAGACTGGGAATGACTGGGCACTATGACACACACTGACCACCAGGGGCAGACGCTCAATGCAGGAGCTGCTCTCTGGTGGTCAGTACGCTCCCACAGGGGGAGCTCTGCTCAGCCACAAGCCAGGCTGATGGCTGCCAGCACAGCGGTGGTGGCGGGAGTCTCTCCCTCCTCCTCAGGAGCACTAAGAATGTCCGACTGCAGCCTAGGCCTGCTCCCCGCTAGCAAGTGGACATCCCCCATGGGCTCCTGGGCTGCTGGAGGGATGTCTGACTGCCAGCTTAGGCCCCATCCCCTGGGGAGAAGGCCTAAGCCAGCAGGTAGACCTCCCCCGAAGGGTCCCAGACTGCAAGATGGCACAGGCCGGGCTAAGGGACACCCTGAGTGCCCAAATTTTTGTGCACTGGGCCTCTAGTTTCTAAATAAAAGCATATAAGCTTTGTAATAAAATTTTCAGCATTCATTCTTTCAAATTCTCTTGGTATTTATTACCTATAAATTAACTTAATAGTCGTCCAAATATTTAAATTAATTAAAGATGTTTAAAATTATGCTTAAGCTTTCAAATTTAAAAGCATAATTATTGTTAATAGAAATAGTCTGTCAGAATGAAAAAAATTTAGTTGAACACAAATTTTTATAATTTCAAAAATTATGTAGGCATATGTAAGCTTATTTGAATATCAAACCAATATTTAGAGTTAGAAAGTTCAGAATAATTATTCTTTTTATGAAATAAAATAAATTAAAATCTTATTAAAGTCATAAAATGTCCACACATTATACCACATTTAGATAAACTCAATGAGGTATCACCTCATACCTGTCAGAATAGCTACTATCAATAAATCAACAAACAAGAAGTAATGGTGAGGATGTGGAGAAAAGGGAACCCTAGTGCAATGTTGGTGGAAATGCAGACTGGTGCAGCCACTATGGATAACAGAATGGAGTTTACTAAAAAAATGTAAAAAATGGAACTGTTTTTTTTCCCAGAAATCCCACTTCTGAGAATATATCCTAAGAATCCTGCAACACCAGTAACAAAGAATACATGCATCCCTATGTTTATAGCAGCATCATTTGCAATAGCCAAGATCTATAAACAGCCCAAGTCCCCATCATCAGATGAGTGGATATAAAAGCTGTGGTACAATTACACCATGGAATACTATGCAGCTGTGTAAAAAGAAGAAATGTTTACCCTTTTCAATAGCAAGGAGGAACCTGGAGAGTATTATGCTAAGTGAAATAAGCCAGTCAGAGACAGACAAATATAATATGATCTCACTATTATGTGGAATCTAATGAACAAAATAAACTGACAAACAAAATAGAACCAGAAGCATGAATACATGGAATAGACTGTCCAGTTCCTGAAAGGAGGGGAGTGACTGGATGAAGAAGGTGAAGGGATTAGCTAAACAACATATATGCCTACCCCATGGACATGGATAATGATTTGGTAAAGGCCAAGGGAGGGGGGCGATGGGTCTTCAGAAAAAACCATAAGCTCCCTAACATAGCATGCCAGATGTCATGCTCCACACTGCCTACTTCTCAAGCCTAACCCTATGCCATTCTCTAGGTGGCCCCCTGCATAACAGAGCCACAAATGTAGGTCAAAAAGGTTATTTTTAGCCTTATGGCTTTTTCAATTGGAGAACAATATTTTCTTTCTGAAGAGGAAAGATACGAAACTTCACAAGCAGATAACAAGACAAAAATTGTTCACAAGTATTACTTGAATAAAGTCAGTAGCTGTAGTCCCCCTACTGTGTTCATCTTTCTCTAAAGCAGACCAAGATATGTCATCCTACATTTCTGAGATATGAGTCTAGCCCCCATGGAATCATCCTAGGCGCCAGGAACCTACACAAGAACTATATGCATCTGATTTAAGGAAAAGTCAATGAGTAAATTGTCTTAGTTGCAAAGCTTCAGCAAAGAAGAAATCTTCCCCAAAGCTAGATAGACAATAATATTCACATGATAACTACATAAAATAATCTCTCTAATGCAATCTGAGTATTGTTATGCATTCTTTCATTTATCAATGCATACGAATCAACTGTATCAAAAAGGTTTCTCCTAACTCTGGGTCTTAAAATGGAAAAATTATAATGAAACCCATTACATGGAAATAATTATTCACAGTGTACTGAACAATATGATCTCTCTCGCCCCCTCCCTGTCTCCCTCTCTCTACACATATACAAATAGATTGCTAAAATATCATTTTTGATAACTTAAAATGGTAACTCTCATGTCAGAAATTTTATTCAAAATTAATGAAGGAATCAATTAAATGTTAAGACCAATTCAAAGAATGTTTAAGGTTATAACTATTTGTAGGCAATTCAATAAAGAAAGTTAGGGTAAGATGGGTAGCTTAAATACAAAACCAATAATTGTCTGCAGAGCACTAAACTGTAAGCTGTGGAGTTGTCTTTTCCACAGCACAGAAATTATTTGTATCTCTACTGAATAAAAATTTGCAATTTAACATGTAACCTCACTATGTCCAGTATCTTTAATCAATAGTCTCTATAGCATATTTGTATATAACCCATACTCATTTCATAAAATAGACATATATGAGATATAATAAATGTATGAGAGAATTATTACCAAGTGTTGCTGTGGTATTAACTCCAATCCAGACTTGTTGGAACCTAGAAAAAGCTACTAGGAGGAACTAAAGGAAATATTATGTGCTGATTTGCTTCTATCCTTATTCTATTTGTTATCCACTGATCTTTATCCATATCAAAGTCCAGTTTACCATCTATGACATTCTACAGGCAACATATATCTTCAGTTTCCTCAGAGAAATTCCCACTGACATCTCAGTTGTACCTACACTAAGCAACTGCTCAAGGAAGAGACTTAATAACAAAGACTGTGCCCATTGCATTTTAAATACCTCTGTAGCATAATTGCTAATAGTTACTTAGCATATCTGCAAAAACTCTGCATACTTTGCAAAATAGGTTAACTCTAGTTACATTTTATGTACAGGTAGGTTCCTTGTGCTCTCAACTATTGGTGGAAAAGTTGAAGAGGCCACCCTGGATTCTGGAGGAAAAAAATAATTTTGTAAAGGAGCATTGTCTCAAAACTTTTCCACTCATGGCTTAAAATATGGTAGCCCAAAACAGACTCTGGCCACGGCTGAGTGAGGAACTAGGCAAATCCTCTCTCCAAAATGCAACCAGAAAGCTGAACAAAATTAACAAAACCAACCATTTCAACACTATGGCAGCATTCAAAGGCATGTGGCAATGTAAGAAGCATTGAAAAACTGCTGACTGTTCAGTGGAAATAGTATGTCTGGCATCTTTGCCCAGGGTGCTCCCAACAACCCTCCCAGCTCCATTGACATTGATATTTTGCCAGGGCAGGGAAGACCATGAAGACTGACAAATTGGAAGGGCTCACTATATAACAGGAAAAAGTGATTTAAAGTACTCCATTTTTAGACACATACAAAAGTATACATGTTGGATAGAACAGATTAACTACAAAAGAATAAGACCGGGCTCAGATTTTTCTGCTGCACCTAAAACAATGCCTTTTACTTAGTCAACAGCAAATAAATACTTAACTGAATTAATGAGCAAAACAATAAATATATTTGTGATAACAACAAAATACAGGACTCAGAAAATAAAACATCCATGTTCTTTATTAAAAAAAAACTAATAACTTGACCATAACTTCTTAAGGGATTATTCAAATAAACCTGTCAGATATGGGGGTGTTTTGATACAAGAACCCAGGTAGACAGACCCCTCCATCGGTCTCTCATATGCTGCATGATATAAATATATTTACTTTAAGTATTGTCAGTGTAAATCCATGCCTCTTCTTCCAGTTCCAACAACTCTTCATTAGTCAGCTCCTCAGGAACCACCTGTAGGAGCTCCTCAATGCATCCTACCCACACCTAGGTTAAGGTTGTTTGCCATCTCAACTATAGTCTTGTTGATGTTTGCAACCTCTGAAGCTATGGATGAACCTCCTGAGCATCTTCTTCCACGTGCTCTTCAACACACTCCTTAGTGACATCTGCCAAAGCCTAAGCAAGGTTCTTGATGCAGTCATTGATGTTGTAATCCTTCCAGAATTGCATCACGATCTTCCTCAGTCGCAGCAATAGCCTAGGGCCCAGTGGTCGGCAAACTGGGGCTCACGAGCCACATGCGGCTCTTTGGCCCCTTGAGTGTGGCTCTTCCACAAAATACCAACTTCTGCGCATGGGCCACAAAGTTTCAATAACACTGTACGTGCGCGCCCACACATGGTATTTTGTGGAAGAGCCACACTCAAGGGGCCAAAGAGACGCATGTGGCTCGCGAAATGCAGTTTGCCGACCACTGGCCTAGGCAAAGGCCCTCCTCAGGTAATAAGCTTTAAAAGCTGCTATGGATCAAAGAGGTGTTGTTTGGAGGGAGAAACACCACTTTGACATGGGATGAAGATCGCCAATAAAAGGAAGACTTCTGGGAGCATTATCAACAATAAGCAAAATCTTGAAAGCTATATTATTCTCCAAACAGTACTTCTTCATTTTGCTGACATAGCAATTCAGGACATCATCTTGGAAGAGGCGCTGGGCCATCCATGACTTTTTAATTGCTCCTGTAGGACACTAGCAGCGTGTGCTTATTGATGTGCTTGAAGGCTGTAGGGTTCTCACTTTCGCATATCACAAAGGGTTTCAATTTATAGGCTTTATGTAACATTGCCCTTAAGCAAGACTATTATCCTGTCCTTAAAAGCCTTGAAACCTGGCATTGCTTTGGCCTCCTTCTGCATGAAAGTCCTTAACAGAGAAAGAAAGTCCAGCATCTATTTCCAGCATAGGGAGGTTTCATCCATATTGAATATTTGCTCTGGCAAGTAACTTTCCTCCATAATCAGCATATCTAGGGTTTTCAAAAGTTCCTCGGCTGCCTTCACATCAGCACTCTCAGACTCACCACTCACTTTCACATTATGTAATGAGTAACGGTTCTGGAATCCTTTAAGCACCCTGAGCTAGCAGTAAATTCAGCATTATAGTTGGGTCCAGTCTTTTCTTTAAACATCACAAACTTTTTACTTTGGCTGTGGCCATCATTGTACTAAGAGGGACATGCTCCTGTGGCTGGTCTTCAATCCAGGTCATTAGAAGTTTTTTCATGTCTGATATAGACCTTTCTTGAATTTATGTTAGTGACATTGCCTTCAATGAAGAGGATCCATTGACAGCATCCATCATTTTGTTCTTGTTCTTTAAGATCTCAGTGATGGTGGAATGAGAAATGCCTGACTGGCGAGCAATAATCATCACTGATTTTCCACCTTTGTAGTGCTTAATCACTTTTAATTTGGTTTTCGGGTCAATCACTTGATGTGGCCTCTTACTGGCAACATTAGCAGCAGATTTTGTACACTCATCATAATGAACAAAACAACATGAGATTAAGTCAAGCACAAGAGAAACTGATGTAATCAAGAGACATGGTAAACATGATGTGTGAGGCTCCTGCCAGCATAACACAGCATACTGTTTTATAGCAAACTTTCTTTTTAATAAGTTGAAAGAGTAAACTAAAATAAGGATAAAAAGTCTAGCATCAAGGAACCAAGATGGCAGCATAGGTAAATACCTGTAATTGCTGCCTCCCACAACCACATCAAAATTACTATCATCCAGAACCGAGGGAAAGCTGGCTGAGTGGAAGTATTGCAATTAGAGAAGTAAAGAAGAAAACACACTGAGACTGGTAGGAGGTGCAGAGGCGTGGAACGGGCTGGTCCGGCACCCGGGTGTGCCGCTTTTTTAATCAGAAGGGAGATTGCCTCTATGAAGGCCACCTAGAGGAGCAAGGAGTCCCAGCCCCACACCAGACCCCCAGCCCAGGGCCCCAGATCTGGGGAAAGAAGTCCCTACAGGCAATAAGAACTACAGACTGTAAAAACCAGTGAGATTGGGGCTGAGTGACACACAGGCTGCTGGAGACTGAGCTATTCCTCTTAAAATGCTGGCACTGCCAATTGAATTTACAAGCTCCCACTTGCTCTGAGCTCCAGTGCCAGCGTGAGGATCTGGGGGACCCAGACACATACAGGGAGAAACTGGACTGTCTGGCATTGGGGCAGGATCCCGGGGGCGGCTTTCTTCCAGATGGAGATGCTTGCAGAGGTCATTGTTCCCATGCTGGGACCTCCCTGGTGCAGGGCTGACTGGCAGCCATTTCTGTTTGCTCCACCCTGGAGATTCCCTGAGACCCCATCCCACCCAAATTACAATCCCATCCAACCTGTGAGCAGTGGCTTTTGCACATGAATGGCCTAAAACCTGTCAAACAAGATGCAGCTGGGTCAGGGAGCCCCAAAGCTATCAATAAAAGGCCCAAGGTCAGCACCAGGACCAGCCTACCTTGCTTCTCAGCTGGGCCTCCTCTGGGTACTTCCAAACCCAATACAAAGAGGAGGAATCTTCAGGTCTCTCTGTAGCTCCTGCTGGGTGGTCCCACGCAGTGGCTGACTTTGCACCCTCTTGGAGATCCAAGAGCCAGTGTACCCAGTGGTCAGTGTGAGACCATACCAGATTACAACTCATCACATCCATAAGTGACACACTCAAGGGGAAGACTCGGTGAATACCAAAGCCCCACTGAAGCAAGTCCTGCCCCATAAGGGTGTCTCCTACACAGCAGTTCTCCCACTATAGTCTCAGCTGGTCCCCACAGCCAACTGGCCTGGAGGTCAATTCCTCCCAGTGACACCAACAGCAATCAAGGCTTAACTACAACAAGACTGTGCACAGAGCCCACAAAGGGGTGCACCAAGAGTGTCCACCTCAGGTGACTGGGGAGGCTGAGCCACTGGGCCCTATAGGACACCTACCATACAAGGCCACTCTATCAACTCAAGGAGACTTAGCTGCTACCCAATACATAGAAATAAACACAAGGAAGCAGCCAAAATGTGGAGACAAAGAAACATGTCACAATGAATGAAATGGAAGAAAGCAAACTACTGGATATAGATTTCTAAACCACAGCTAGAAACCTCTGAGAAACTTAGTGAAACCTTCAAGGATCTTAGTGATAATGCTAAAATAAAGGGAAAAGGACCAGTCAGAAATTAAGCATACACTGACTAAAATAAAGAATAATATACAGGGATTCAACAGTAGACTAAATGATCCCAAGAATCAAGTCAATGATTTGAAATATGAGGAAGCAAAAAACACCCAACCAGAAGAGCAAAAAGAAAAAAGAAACCAAAAATATGAAGATACTGTAAGGAGCCTTTGGGACAACTTCAAGTGTACCAACATCCGAATTATGGGGGTGCCAGAAGAAGAGAGAGAGTAAGATATTGAAAACCTATTTGAAGAAATAATGACAGAAAACTTCCCCTACCTGGTGAAAGAAATAGACTTACAAGTCCAGGAAGCACAGAGAACCCCAAACAAGAGGAATCCAAAGAAGACCACACCAAGACAAATCATAATTAAAATGCCAAGGGCAAAAGACAAAGAGAGAATCTTAAAAGCAGCAAGAGAAAAACAGTTAGTTACCTACAAGGGAGTACCCATACGATTGTCAGCTGATTTCTCAACAGAAACTATGCAGGCCAGAAGGGAGTGGCAAGAAATATTCCAAGTGATCAATAGCAAGAATCTACAACCATGATTACTCTACCCAGCAAAGCTATCATTCAGAATTGAAGGTCAGATAAAGAGCTTCACAGACAAGAAAAAACTAAGAGAGTTTATCACCACCAAACCAGTTTTATATGAAATGCTAAAGGGTATTCTTTAGGAATAGGAAGAAGAAAAAGGTAAATATAAGAAATTATGAGCAACAAAGTGACAACAAATACGTATCTATCAACAAGTGAATCTAAAAATCAAATGAATAAAAAAATCTGATGAACAGAATAAACTGGTGAATGGAATAGAATCAGGGGCATGGAAATGGAACAGACTGACGATTCTCAGAGGGAAGGGGTGAGGGGGTGTGCAGGAAGACATTAGACAAAGATTTTATATGCATGTATGCAGTACCTATGGACACAGACAATAGGGTGGCGAGGGCCTGGGGTGGGGTGGGAACCGGGTGGAGGGGAGCTATGGGGGGGGGGGAAGAGGGACATCTGTAAGAATCTCAACAATGAAGATTTTAAAAAAAGAGCAATGTGGGGGGAAAGTATAGTATTAGCTCTGGCAGGTTGGCTCAGTTGGCTGGAGCATTGTCTCATAAAACGAAACATTGCGGATTTGATTCTCAGGCACATACCTAGGTTGCGTATTCCAACCCCAGTCAGGGCGTGTACAGGAAGCAACCTATCTACATGTCTCTCTTACATCGATGTTTTTCTCTCTCTATCGCTCTCCCTTCCTTTCTCTAAAAATCAATAAAAACATATTCTCAGGTGAGAGTAAAAATAAAAAGTATAGAATGATCATTTAACCAGAAACAGTCATTTATTATCATTATCAAACATTATGTGATGTACATAATTGTATGTGGTATACTTTTATATGACTAGCAGTACTGCAGATGTGTTTACACAAGCATCACCACAAACACATGAGTAATGATTTGCACTATGTCATTATGATGTCACTGGGTGATAGGAATTTTTCCAGCCCTATTATAATCTTATGGAACCACTGGCATATATGCAACTGGCCATTGGCCAAAATGTTATTATGCAGTGTATGACTGCATAGGCTTTCATAAGATTTGTAAAGCAAGCTCTCTAGAATTGGTTTATTTGCTTCCAGCAACTAAAAGGCAGAATTATCTATGTCAAACATCAACCCATTCAGCCCTACAGTTGATTACTCTGATTTAGTTGGTGACTCCATCCTTCCTGAGCCATTTGGAAAGCTGCTACCAGATGGAGAATAGTTCCTGTTAAGAGCAATTAAGACATTTCATGTGTGACTATTTAAAACGCAGAAGCTAAGACATATGTCTGTCAATTATTTTCTATAAAATGTCTTAAGGACAATTACGAAGAAGAAAGGAAGCCCAGCAGCTCTGTTTCTGAGCCTCCTGCTAAGGCTCCATCCTGAGACTGCAATTTTATCTCTTTACAGGTTTAGTTCCCTGGTAGGTTTTACTGAGAGAGATGTTTTAATAATAGAGCTCTCGCCCAAGTAGCTGATTTCATAGGTAAGCAAACTTATGTTCCGGAAGCCCAGATGCCTTTCAAAGAGTATTTAAATATTGCTTTTCAGGTTTCAGTTCATAGCCAATTCCAAAAGAAAAACAGTCTCTCCTCATGCTAAATGTTAAATGTTGGCTTTAAAGAATTTAATTTTCATTTTAACTTTAATCTGAATATTTTGTCTGGGCAGCAGTTTCTCAGAATTTGATTATAAAATAATCATCTATCCACCTGTATTGGATCAATTATATTGTAAAAGAGAGATGCCACTTTCACTTCCCTGGGTCAGCTAATTATGCAAAATAGCATTTTATTAGAAATCTGTTATATTTGTGGCAGAACAGCACTCAAGCATATGCCAGATCTTCCTTTTATTTCTCTTTTTCTATTTTATTTACTTGGGAAAAGTCTTTAAGGAAACATGGCTTTGCCTCGCCTCTTGGACTATCTTGACTTCCAGTAGAAAAAAAAAAGTGTTATCAGTTACCATGACAACCTAATTTTCCCAGAGCTCCCTGCTGTACCTCATTTGCACTAAACAGGAACAATCATTATTATTCAATGAAGGCTCTGAGAAACTTTTCTTTTTAATGGTTTGCAATATCCCTTGAAGCCTTCCTTTCTACAAAGTGATAATGGTTCTCTAAGGGAGATTCCATTGAGTTTTCCTAAGAGAATGTTACCTTTGCCATCTGTCCAGCAAGCACAGAAAGCATGTGAGTACAGCCCAAGCTATCTTTACCTTCTAGGCATTTTCGGAGAGTTCTACTGTAAGTAGACTCTGACTTAACCAAAAGTTCAGGTGAGGTTTTTAATATTTGTTAACTAACCATTTCTTCAAATTCTCTCACTTCTCTATAAGTACTAAAAGATGACTAGTTTATCACCAATATTTTATTCAAAATAACATAAAACTTTCCAAACTGGCTTACACAATGACAACTTTTAAACTTCGTGATGTCAAAAAGACCAGAGATAGAGTAAATTTTACTTGAGGATTGACCTAGAAAACATTCATTTATTTATCACTTTTTTCTTTGCCTTCCCCTGTTTCTATTTCCTTCTAAGGTTACTCTTCCTTAATGACACACAATGTCAGCCTATAGTTTCTAGAAACTCCATACTTTCTTGTTCGTGTCTGGCATAAAATGAATACATCTTATGTAGCTTCTAGAAAAAAAATCTCATATTCATTTCCCGCTTTGTTCTTTCTCAAGATTTCTTTGGATATTCTAAGTCTTTTGTGGCTCCATATAAAATTTAGACATTTTTTTAAATTTCTATAAAAAATTCTATTGGAATCTTGATGGGGATTGCATTGAATCTATAAATGGCTTTGGGTAATGTGTATATTTTAACAACATTAATTCTTCCAATCTATGATAATGGGATATCTTTCCATTGTTCATATCTTCTTCAATTTCTTTCATCAACGTCTTATAGTTTTTCAGTATATAACCCTCTTGACTCCTTGGTTAAATTTATTCCTAAGTATTTCATTATTTTTTATGCTATTGTGAATGGGATTGTTTATTTTTTTTTTCAGATATTGCATTGCTAGTATTTAGAAATACAACTGCTTTCTGTATGTAGTCCAGAACTGCCACATTGTCACAAATCCTGAACTTTACTAAATTAGTTAGTTCTAACAGTTTTTGGTGGACCTTTATGCTAAGATAGATTTTAAAAAAAGGACAAATACTGTATATTATCATTTACATGTGGAATCTAAAAAATCAAAAATCATAGAAACAGTGAGAATGGTGGTTACCAGGGACTGTGGGGTAGTGGAAATGGGGAGATATTGGGCTAAGGGTACAAGCTTCCTGTTATAAGATGAATAACTTGTGGGGAGCTAATGTATAGCATGGTGATTATAGTTAATAATATTGGATTATATACTTGAAATATGCTAAGAGAGTAAATCTTAAATGTTCTCACCACAAAAAGGAAATGGTGATTACATAACATGAATGATGTGTTAGCTAATGCTATCCTGGTAATCATTTTGCAATAAATAATTATATCAAATCAACATGTATACTTTAAACTTACACAATGTTATGTGTTAATTATATCTCAAGAAATCTGGAAATAAAAATACTTTTCCTCAGAACTAATTAAGGCTCCACAATATATGCATTTAAAAAAGCAGAGAGCAAAAATCTTAGAGTATATTGATCTTAAGGGCCTCCCTGCCCTGCCACAACATACCTCAGGCACATATGGACCCTCATGCCTTCACTAAAACATGAGTTAAACTGCTATCTTGGATATTTATATGGTACTAATAAAAGACATCTCCTGAGAGAAGTTTGAGTAATTTCTTCAGCCATTATTTGACAGAATGTACATTACTTAATTCAGTATTTTAAAATATATTTTTATTGATTTCAGAGAGGAAGGTAGAGGGAGAGAGATATACACATCAATGATGAGAGAGAATCATTGATTGGCTGCATCCTGCACTCCTACTGGGGATGGAACCTGCAACCCGGGCATGTGTCCTTGACCAGAATCCAAACTGGGACCCTTCAGTCTGCAGACCGACACTCTATCCACTGAGCCAAACCAGCTAGGGCTAATTCAGTATTCTTTTTAGTATGTTCTATGTCAGGTGGTAGCAAACTATTTCTGTCAAGATTCAGACATGAAATATTTTAGGTTTTGTGGGCCATAGGATCTCTGTACCAACTACTCAATTCTGCCATTTCAACAAGAATGTACCACAGACAACAGAAAATCCGAAAAGCATAACCATATTCCAATAAAACTTTATTTACAAGAAGACGGAAAAGACTGAATTTGCCCCATGTTCCTTAGTTTGTTGACCTTTACTCTGTATGATGAATTATAAAAGGAAATTTTTTAAATGTTGGTCTTTTTACTTGAACTTGTACACTTCTTTTTATCTGTGAAAACTCCATAAACCACCCTGCTTTGCCCTTTCCTCTGCTACCAGGAAACTCAGAGCTAAATTTAGTATTCACTTTAGTTAAGTATTGCTGTTCCCTTTCTTTGTTATATGAATCTATATCTTCCTATATGTGTCATACCTCTGCTTTTATGCCACATAACTTTCTCATTCTGTGTATATTTTAATATTATAAAAATCTTCAAAATATTTTTGGAAATAGAGGAAGCCTGTTATATTTAAATCTTGTATATTTTTATATCACACACACACACACACACACACACACACACACAGACCTCAAAGTCTCAGTATCTTTCAAACTCATTTTACAAACAAGAAAACTGAGACTCAGATATGACCATAATCATAAAACAAAGAAGTACTAGTTCCTTGACTTGCACTTTGGTCTCTGAACCCAGATTATTCTATAAATAGTATAACATAAATTAAAAGACAAATAAATAAATGTAGTCCAGAATTGTCACATTGTCATCAATCTGTTGTTCGTTTTACCTTCAACAACACACCACTAGTCATCATTCTCTTTTTTTCCTTCCCTTTCTGTAGCTTATTTTCCTTTGATTTCTGCTACACCGTTACAGTGCATTCTCACATGCCCATTTCTAATATTAAGTTTATTCTTATAATACCAGTGTTCTTCTTATTATTCTAATATTAGTATTATTCTTATGGGCTCATCTCTAATATTGGTATTCACCTGTGCTCTTAAAGTCCTTTTGTCTCCCTTCTTGCTTTGCTCTTCAGTTCTATATGGACTCTGTAGCTTTCTTTATGGTTTCTCCCCTTACACCCTTACAGGGCCTTATTTCTACGTCCTGTTCCAAAGTCCTCCCTAGCTTGTGCCGCCACTTTCAGCCCTGATTTGCTGTGATCCTTCAAATGTTCTAGAGTACAGTTTCTTTTCTGAAATTTGGCTTTGATCTATGGCTGTCAATTTCATTCTCCCTCCTGCTCCTTTGCTTCAGTAGCTGCAGTCTGGGGCCATCCTTTTTAATAATATTAGGCTAAAAATGGCCACAGGCAGACCTCATTATTGGCCTTAGTTGCCTTGGAAGCAAAAAATGCAAAGGAGAGAGAAAACAACCACACAGAAGCGTAAATCAAACAAATGCAGTCATGTTGGTGAGCACTGAGTTTAGTTCATTAGCTTTTGCCACTACCACGTCAGCTGGAAACTGTATCAACCTCTCCAAAAGACAATTGCAAGCCTATAAAACACTAGGCATTAATGTGCAGTGAGAACACACTTAATGGAGAAACTCATAATACTCTCCCCATACTAGGCTCTCTGAGATTATAAAAAGAATACAGAGAAAACGAAGCATTTTAATTTATTTTTAGGGATGATTATCGGAAAGCTCTGCAACTCTATGATTTGGACATTTTCACCAGATATATTTTAATTTTGGTTTAGAAAATAACTGCAGTCAAGTATTTCTTTTTAATGCTAAAATTTTCCAAAAGACTTAGCCTTTTCAAGTACAAATTTCATTAGGGACCAAACAAGAAACTGAGCACATATTTCACTGAAATTTTCCCCTTCCCACTGAGGCTAAGAGGATAAACTAGGTTGAAAACAAACACTTAGAAAATCGAGTAGTTTATAAAAGGTGCACTCTGAAGCTTTTCTCATACAGTTGAGACAAATTTGTCAATATCTGGTTAATGTTATTAAAAGTGAGCAAACTTGATGTGGGTACCAGCATTCATACTATGCTTTGTGCGCAGGGCATCAGTAAAGCAAGGCCCTGTGAAGGTATTTATTGAAAATATTATGAATTATATTTCAAAGAAAGCCTTAGAGTAGCTGTTTTTATAATAACAAAAATCAGAATTTTCTATCATTGAATATTGTTTTTATTGAGGAACAGTGGCCATGGAGCTCTTCTTCCAAGGTAGGGTCTCCAGTATCGTATTTTAGCCCATCCTGCATGTAAGCATGCATGCACACACATCTGAGCTAAGTAAAACTTATACTTTCAATTTTTGATTCATATGAATTTAAATTAAAAGTCATCCAATTAAAAGAATCACATTTCAAAATTTTCTAGTCCCATTGCAATATTACTCAATTAAAAAATAAACACAGCTCTGTGGGAACACTTCTGTTACATGAAGAAATTGATATTATAGCTTGCCTTATTAATAACTTTAATCCTATTGAGTATTTGAGACCCTGATTTCAAATTGCTTTATGAGTTTTCTTCAAAAAGTAAAGCTATGAATATGAACCACGTTATTAGTAGCTAGTTTAAGAAGAGAGATGAAAATTTCAAAGAGGTGAACTGCCTGACTAAATTTCAGACATGTAGGCCCATGCCCTAACCAGGATTAAAAAGCATGTTTTCAGAACTTGAAACATCCTATCTAATAAAAGGGTAATACGCAAATTAACCATCACTCTGCTACAAAGATGGAAGCACCCATGGCCACAAGATGGTGGCACCCAGTCCTCTCAGCCCCGCGCGAGTCCCCCAGTCCTGGGGTGGGGGGAGGAGGCTGCTGAGAGCAGGCAGCGTAAGCGGCCTGGTGGAATGCTTGCTTCGTCACCGCACCAGCACTGGCCAGCCCCCTAGATCCGGAGCGGACACGGACAGGGACGGGGGCTGGCCCACAGCCTCTGCAGCTGAGCGCAGGCCCAGAGAGGAGACGGCGGGCCTGCCTCCTGCGGAAGCAGCGCTGGTCCCTTCCGCCTCCCATGGAATCTGTGCAAATCCCTCCATGCTCCAACAGAAGTGGTGTGATTCCCTCCCACCTCCCACGGAATCAGCGCAGCTCCCTCCTGCCTCCCGTGGAAGCAGCGCAGCTCCCTGCATTGCACTGCGGTTCCTGCCAGCTCCAGCGGAAGCAGCGGGTGGCCTACTGCGCAATATTGAGCAATGGGCTACTAGTTTAAAAATATTATGAGTGCATAAAAACAATGATTCCCTGATATCAGAGGTAGAACCCAAGAAGAAAACCTCCCAATAGACTGTTGGAAGAGTGTGAAATGAAAATCCAAATAGTCTTATGTTTTGTTTTCATTACATTAAAAACTTCCAGTTCTCAAAGCATTCTCACAAAGGAACAGAGAATCCAGTAGTCCAGGATCAACTATCTGAATTAATTTTTACTCTTGGCTTTTCCATATTAAGAAATGTGGCAAATTACTAAAAACAAAAGAATTCTCTTTACCCATCAATATCAATAGTTGCATCTGATAGTGGTTTGTGTTTCATTACAGGGAAAGAGCTTCTAAAACAGCCATCTGATTAAGTTTGAAAACATAATTGTTTACTTTGCTTTTTTAGTTTGATACATGACAACAATAGGGGCAGAGGAAACATTCACTTTCAATAAGAATTTTAATAAACTAATGGAGACAGATCTGAAAGGGACTTCTGACAAATTCCTAGATCATAGTGTTCAGTACTCATGGCTACATGAAAGTTATAATAATAACTTGAAATTTACTTGCATTCCTTGTACATACACTAAAGCCATAAATATTGAGATTCTTGGAGAAGTATATGAAAAACTTATGGAACATTCAATCCAATTCTTCTCTCTGACAACAGCACTAATAAGCATGTTTATTCTTTTAAATGAATACCTTGGATATTTACTCATATGTGCTCAAATATCCCCATTTATTTATATACCCTCAATAGAATACACAATCTCCAGATAGCAGTTACACATTCTAAGGCCTGCTCTTCCATTATTTTGTAAACCTGTTGAAACACCGATTGATTTCACAGTGTTTAAAATGAAAATAACTGGGGCAGGAAAACGTTACCTTGCATTTCACTCTGTGTTCCTGACAGATATGCCTTCTTCTCCATGTGAAAAATATTCCCCTCTCTTTTTCTTCTCTCTTCAAAAGAATTGCTCTCCCCATTCCATTCCTTTGTTAATAGGATGTTCCTGTAATTGAAAAGAGGAATGGAAATTGATTTGACTTTGGATGGTGGGCACACAATGCAATATACAGATCATATATCATGGAACTGTAAACTTGAAATCTACATGATCCTATGAACCAAAGTCACATCAATAAATTTAATTTAAAAAAAGAAAAAAAAAGAAAGAAAAGAGGAATGACTAAGCCTAGTGACCCAAGAGCTACCAGCATGTTCTCAAAGGGTAGGACTGTCAAGGGGAAGAAAAGAGCACCATCCTTTCCTTTCACATTCTCCTCTACAATTTAAGTGCTTTCTCTTTTTAATTGCCCTGTCCAGATGAAATACTAGATAGTACTTCTTTTTACTCAGTTTCTGCTTCTGTTGCCTGGTGCTTCTGCTTCAGCTGAGGTCACAGAGATGAATGCCCAGGCTATTAATCTAGTACAGGAAGCAGCAAGTCCCCTCTCTAATTATGATGTATAATAACTATGAGTTAAGAGGAAATCTTCTGCTTTGTGCTTTATTAACTACACTTCACTTTTTATACTTACCAAACTTAGCCCAACTTAGAAATCTATCAATATTTCTTTTCTTCCTATTATCTCCTCTTCCTTTTAACTAATGTGGAAACCACTTAAAATAATTAACTGGTGGAAATTGACTTTGACTATGGCGAGTTACTTTAAAGCCCAGTTTCAGTTCAATTCTATCTTCAGATGTATGATTCTTCTTAAGGCACAGGCCTGTGGACCTGCCTGAAATTAACAGTATAGAGCAGTGGTTCTCAACCTTCCTAATTCCGTGACCCTTTAATACAGTTCCTCATGTTGTGGTGACCCCCAATTTCATTGTTACAAATTGAACATAATTAAAGCATAGTGATTAATCACAAAAACAATATGTAATTTATATATGTGTTTTCTGATGGTCTTAGGCGACCCCTGTGAAAGGGTCGTTTGACCCCCAAAGGGGTCACCACCCACAGGTTGAGAACCACTGACATAGAGCATTATTCTAGAAGTCCACCAGACTATAAACTCCAGGAAGAGAGAAACCATCCCTATCTCATTCACTATTATATTCCCAGGGCCCAGTGCTGTTAAGGCACTTGATATATCACTTCTGAGTGAATAAATAAATATCTTTCTCCAAGAAGCCATCAAAAATCATTCCAAGTAGTGTTTGTCTTTCTAATCTCACTGCACAAAACTAAATAAAGAACTTAAACTCAAGTGATATTTTATAGTAAGCTGTGAGGAGCAGGACATTCTGTATGATTAAATTATTAATATTGCTAATGTTAGAAATGTTGTTGTGATACAAACATATTACTCTCTCATCTAAATCATAACCTACATCAGAAAATTAGAGGAGAATAGTCTCTCAGAAAAGCTGTTGTTTACTTATTATTACTGGTGTTCTACATATAAATATCCAGACTCCACTTCATTGTGGGAGTAGAGTATTATTAGTACTCTGATTTCAATTGATGTTTAGTTCTTGGGAACATATTCCTAAGAGGATTTCTAGTAACATATTGTGGGGAGTAAATTATGTATAATTATTTCCATAAGCACTTACTGACCACCATTTATGTGTAGAATAATATCCTAGGACCTACTGAATTAATCCAACAATGAGGAAGGAAACACATTAGTCATTAAAGTAAGCAAAGAAAGTGAAAAACAATTTATCCACGATGAAAACCAGTACACCTTTTAAAATACATTTTGCCCTATTCTTATTCAAACTCATCTTTGTAATAATTCCAAAACTTGTATGAAGTGGGAAAATGGAAAACTTGGAAAAGTTTACTATTATTCAGTTGGAGTATGCAAGCATGCTTGTGTTAATGCAATAACTACCTGCAATTATAAATAAGTTTAAACTACTCATTATTCTATTATTTTTAACTTTTTTGTTCCTTATAAAGGGCTTGGATATGACCAGGTCCTGGAATTACTGCCTGTCTTAGCAGGAAACATTGGCAACTTCCTCATTGAGGTAGGTATCTTCATTGCTGGTTCATTTTTATTGTCCTGGTTACCCTCCCGGGGTTTTCCGCAGCCTGAGCTCCGGTTGTCTGATGGCCCAAACTTGACTGGATTTCTTTTATACTTTATTGCATTACAAAGTCTAGCATGAGATTAGCTCGGTCTCAACTGTATAAAAATGGTTTGCCTTCTGCACTTCTGCTGTCTGAGACAGGCTAGCTGGACGGGAATGCAATCAACCTGAGTGGGCACACAGGACCACATACTCAGGCCTGTTATCTTTGATCTTATGCTTCATAAGTGAAGTTCAATGGGACAATGAAGCATGTCTCTGGGCAGAGAGTATATGTGGAAGAAAGAACAAGCTTTCTATTTTAATGCCTTTATGGGACATTTTTTTGCGCTTTGTGAAAAAGAGGCCCTGCATTTTCATTTTCAACTGGCCTCTCCAAAGTATGTAGCCAGTCTTGCTCTGAGGAGAAATCTCTGAAAGTGGACTACAAACTACAATTTCCCCTAGAAAAACACACAAAAAAACTCCAGGTAACGTAATTTTTAAAACTGCTCTTTGAATACCTCAATAAAGTTTTGGTCTAGCAAATTTTTATGACAGCTACAGTAACTATCTAGTAAGGCAATTTAATTATCACAGGGTGTATTAATTACCATAATAAACTCCACTCCAATAGGACTCTAGGTAGACAAGTCTTCCAGCCTCAGGCCTCTCCTCATTAAATTGCAATTAGCATGATAAATGGGAAGTATAATTTTGTTGCAGCCAGTATTAGTCCTACTTACCAAGAGGTGACAGGGGAAGCTATCAGAGATAAGACTTAAAGATATTTAAATAAAAAAGAAAACAGTAGAGTTCCCTGTCATCTGCCCATTAGGCCAACATCTGTGTGCAGGTATACCTTACACATTTCTACTGTAATTGATGAAGAGCTCAAATAAGTACCAATGTTAATATCAGTTAGAGTAATCTGGTGACTAATTGCAGTGTGTCATTGGAAGGTCATAATATCTGTTAGAATTCAAGATAACTACACTCTTAACAAAGAATCAACTGTAAATCTTACTTATTTAAGATGGCGGCTATGGATGGCCTCTAAAACATGCTGTACTCTTAATCAGGTGATAATATATTGCACACTGGCCAAGGGTATAGCTTCAAGAGCATTGCAGAAGAAGAAGGCTTTATTGTATTTTGCTTTATTGAAACCTAAGCAAAGATAAACTACACATTTGATTTGGATCTGTTGCAATATGCTATAAACTACAGAGATCAGATTCTAGGAGAATCCCTCTACCCTTGCAGCAAAGTCACTTTTTTTTGCATACTCACTTTTAATCTGAGTTTCTTTAAATGAGTTTCTGTTCCCTAATATCAAATATTCTCCAAGATAAGCTGTTTTGAAAATTGCCATTTTAATAAATGAATTCTCAGGAGAAGGATAGCTTACTCAAAATACCATATCTAACTCTGCTAGTATTTTAAATTATTTTTTGAAAGTAGCATCTACTATATTTGATTTTACTTGGTCAGCACTACAAAGGATGGTTATTTTTCCTTCTCTGTTCTCATTCAAACATTTGATCAACTATAACCAAGGGTGTGAAATATCTATACACTGAAATATGTAGGATACTGAGGAAAAAAACTGAAGAAGACACAAATACATGGAAAGATATCCTGTGTTCATGGATCAGAAGACAATTATTATTAAAATGCTCATACTACCCATAGCCATCTGTAGATTCAATGTAATCCCTATCAAAATCCTAATGCCATTTTTAACAGAATTAGAAAAAAACAATTCAAAAATTTATAAGAAACCACATAAGACCCAAATAGCTCCCCCAAAAATCTGGAGGATAAAGAAAGCTGGTAGCTTACACTCCAGCTTCCTTCCTTCCTACCTTCCTTCCTTCCTTCCTTCCTCCCTTCCTTCCTTCTTTGACAAAGGATCCAGAAACATACAAAGGGAAAGTCTCTTCAATAATTTTTATTCAGAAAATTGGAAATCCACAGGCAAATATTAAAACTAGACTGCCACCTGATACCATACAGAAAAAAATAACTCAAAATGGATTAAATACTGGAATATAGGACCTGAAACAATAAGATACATGGAAGAAAACATAGGCACTAAATTTATGGACCTTGATTTCAGAGGAGTCTTGGTGAAAATGATACCAAAGGCAAGGAAACAAAAAGCAAAATTAATGAATTGGATTATATCAAACTAAAAAGCTTCTGCACAGCAAAATAAACCATCAACAAAACAAAAAGGCAACCAGCTCACGGAAGGAGATATTTGCAAATGATACATACAATAAGGGGCTAACACCCAAAATATGTATAAAATTCTACAACTCAACAACAGAAAAACAATCTGATTTTAAAAATGGGCAGAGGACCTAAACAGATATTTTTCCAAGGTAGGCATGCAGATGGCCAACAGATATATGAAAAAATTATCAACATCATTAGCTAGAAAGGAAACACAAATCAAAACCACAATGAGATACCACTCCACACACATTAGAATGGCTATGATCAATAAGACAAGAAATAACAAGAGTTGGAGAGGTTGTGGAGAAAAGGGAACCCTTGCACACTGCTGACAGGATTGTAAATTGGTGCAGCCACTAAGGCAAACATATTGATTTTGTCATTAAATCCTGGAAAACTGTATGGAGGCTCCTCAAAAAAAATTAAGAATAGAGCTACTATATGACCCAGGAAGCCCTCTTCTGGGTACCTACCAGATTTCAAACTATATTACAAAACTATAGTAATCAATGAGCATGGCACTAAGATTAAAACAGAAACATAGATCAATGGAAGACAATTGAGAACCCCAGAAAAAAATACTATGCATATATGGTCAAATAATATTTGACAAGGGAGCCAAGAATACACGATGGAAAAAGGATGGTCTCTTCAATAAACAGTGCTGGGGCACTAGCTGGTTTGGCTCAGTGGATAGAGTGTCAGCCTGTGGACCAAAGTGTCCTAGGTTCGATTCTGGTCAAGGTCACGTACCTTGTTGGTTGGAGGCTCCTCCCGGGCCTGGGCCCTGGTCAGGGCTCATGCAGGAGGCAACCAATTGATCTGTTTCTCTCACATCGATGTCTTTCTGTCTTTCCCTCTCTCTTCCAATCTTTCCAAAAGATCAATGGAAAAATATGCCCAGGTGAGGCTTAAAAAAATAATGCTGAGGAAAACTGCATACCTACATGCAGAAGAAAAAAAATAGGACCCTATCTACACTCATAAAGATTAACTCAATGTAGGGTAAGGACTTAAATGTAGCCTGAACCCATAAAATTCCTAGACTAAAACTTAGAAGAAAAAGTCCTTTGATGTTGTTCTTGACAATGGCAATGGCTTTTTTTGATATGACACCAAAAAACACAAACAACAAAAACAAAATTCACCAAGTAACTACATCAAACTAAAAACTTTCTGCATAGCAAAAGAAATTAACAAAATAAAAAGACAGGATGCAGAATGGGAGAAAATATTTATAAATCATATATCTGATGAGCAGTTAATATCCAAAATATATAAGGTAGTCACACAGCTCAATAGCAAAAACAATAATCTGATTTATTGTTTAAATGTATCTTTATTGTTGAAAGTATTACACATGTCCCCTTTGTTTTTTGCCCATTGACCCCCTCCACCCCACACCCATCCCTCCTAAGCCTTCACCACATTATTGTCTGTGTTCAAGGGCTATGCATATATGCATATTGTTCCCTGGTTAATCTCTTCCACCCCCTACCCACTGCAATCTGATTTAAATGGGCAAAGAACATGAATAGACACTTTTTCTAAGATATACAAATGACCAACAAGTACAGGAAAAGTTGTCCAACATCACTAATCATCAGGGACATGTAAATCAAAACCACAATGATAGATCACCTCACACCTATTAGAATAGCTGTTATCAAAAAGGCAAGAGAAAAGTGCTGGTGAGGACGTAAAGAAATGGGGTCCCTTATGCAATGTTGATGGGAATATAAATTTCCACTGTGGAAAACAGTATTGAGGTTTCTCAAGAAATTAAAATAGAACTACCATATGATCCAGCAATCCCACTTCTGGGTATTTATTCAAAGGAAATGAAAACAGAATTTCAAAGATATATCTGCACTCCCAAGTTTAATGCAGTATGATTCACAATAGTCAAAATATAGAAATGACTCAAGTTTCTATCAACAGATAAATGGATAAAGAAAATGTAGTATATATTTACAGGGGGATATTACTCAGCCATGAGAAAGAAGGAATAACATGAGTGGACCTTGAGGGCATTATGCAAAGTGAAAAAAGTCAGACAGAGAAAGCCAGATACTGTATGATCTCACTTATATGTGGTACAATCTAAAAGTAGAATGGGTGTTTCCAGGGGCTCACAGTTGAGGGAAACGAGGAGAAGTTGGTCAAAGGGTACAAAGGTTCAATTATAAGATGAATAAGTTCCCAGGACCTAAGATACAGCATGGTGAATATAACAGACAATACTGTACTGTGTACTCAAAAGTTGCCATGAGAGTAGAGCTTTAATAATCTCACCATAACAACAAAAACAAAATGGCAATTATGTGAGGTGATAGAAGTGTTAACTAACCCTAATTACTAAACATATCACAATTTATACATGTATCAAATCATCACATTGTATACCTTAAACTTACATGTTATAAATCAATCTATATATATAAAAGGCTAAGTGACAGACCATCTGACCAACTGACTGGCCAGTATATATGACACTCATTGGCAATTTAAAAATAAACAGTTGATGTATGCATGCATGATACATATAAAGCTCTCACTGGTGCCAATCGCACACATGTGTTTCGATCTGTCATTGTCGATCATGAATTTGATTGACACTTCTATTATAGAGAAAGGGTGAATAGCGATATTAAAATATTCCTTCTAATTATTTTCCTTTCAATGTGCATGAATCTGTGCACCAGGCCCCTAGTCCTATATAATAAAGAGGTAATATGCAAATTGACCATCACTCCAACACACAAGATGGCTGCCCCCATGTGGCCAAAGATGGCCACCACAAGATGGCCTGCAGGAGAGGGCAGTTGGGAGGGACCAAGCCTGCAAGGGAGGGCAGTTGGGAGCAATCAGGCCTGCAGGAGAGGACAGTTGAAGGGGACCCAGGCCTGCAGGGGAGGGCAGTTGGGGGGGACATAGTCCTGAAAGGGAGGGCATTTGGGAGCAATCAGGCCTGTAGGACAGGACAGTTGGGGCGGGGGGACCCAGGCCTGCAGGGGAGGGCAGTTGGGGGCAATCAGACCAGCAGGGGAGGGCAGTTAGGCATCAATCAGGCTGGCAGGGGAGTGGTTAGGGGGTGATCAGGCTGGCAGGCAGAAGCGGTTAGGGGCAATCAGGTAGGCAGGCAGGTGAGAGGTTGGGAGCCAGCAGTCCCGGATTGTGACAGGGATGTCCGACTGCCCATTTAGGCCCGATCCCGGTTGGAGGTCCCAGATTGGAGAGGGTGCAGGCTGGGCTGAGGGACAACCCCCTCCCCGGCACAAATTTCGTGCACTGGGCCTCTAGTTATATAATAATAAACCAAGGAAAAATAAAAATAGGAAAGGTTCCATCACTAAATAGAGGCAGCTGTCTTGGGTTTGACTGTATTGATTAACCATTAAAGTTTATTCTAGATGTGATAAAAATTTAAATATACTATTCTTTAAAACAAACCACAAAAAACATAGTATCAGGACTGTCACATATTACAAATGACCCCAAAGTCATTTGCCCTGAAATTTGTTTCTGAGATCTACACCCAGTTCCAAGCTCTGGACCAGTGACTCTATTAGCATATGCTAGAAAAAGTACCCAGCATTTTATGTCAACTGTAATTTAAATTATATATATATATATATATATATATATATATATATATATATATATATATATATTTTAAAATCTAATCAATCCTTTGCTCTCTCAGTTCATTAAAGACCAGCCATGCTGAGATTCATCTTGATTGCACTCTTTCCCAAAAATTATATTACTTTTGTCATTAAATCCTGTCAATTTTGTCTCTGCAAAATCTATCAAATTCTCCTCTTTTCCACTTCCACAGTCATAGTGGACACTTGTCTCTATAGGTTTTGTTTTAGTTTGTTAATATTTGTTCCCTCACAAAATTGTCATTCCTAGCTTTGTTTTAATCTTGACATCACCCCCTATCATTATATCATTACTTTGCACTTATGGGAAGTTTAAATATTTTAATTAAATACAACTTCAAGATTAATGTATAGATTGTTTAATTGAATTATTGCTACCTAGATTATAAATTAACATAATTAGAATATAAAAAGAGTTAAAAAATTTTTATCAAAAACAGACTTCTGCACACATTGATATTATGTCTTACTTTGAGCCTCAACTCTTAAAATAAAAACAGTAAAAAATAAGAGTAGAATGAAGAATAAGATGACATTTATTATCCAAAGGAGCAGTTAATCATTTTAGGCACTGTACTGACTTTAAGTATATTTTCTCTTATGGTCCTTATAAAAACTCAGTGAGTAGGTGATCAATCAAGCACACATTTTAGCTATACTTTTTCTTCTACACATGAAGCGACACACTGGTGCCTATTTGCTGATTTGAAACATCAGAACTTGTCTTGAAAATTTGCCATTTCTGGTGTCAAACGCCTCTAATCACAAACACCTCTAATGCTTCCTATAATTATTCTAGCGAAGCAGTGGTTCTCAACCTCTGGCCCTTTAAATACAGTTCCTCATGTTGTGACCCAACCATAAAATTATTTTTGTTGCTACTTCATAACTGTAATGTTGCTACTGTTATGAATCATAATGTAAATATCTGATATGCAGGATGGTCTTAGGAGACCCCTGTGAAAGGGTTGTTCGACCGCCAAAGAGGTCATGACCTCCAGGTTGAGAACCGCTGACTAGGGCCTTATCTCTTTTTTTTTTTTAATGGAATTCTTTATTATTTAAAGTATTACATATATCTCCTTTTTTCCCTATTGATCTCTCCCGGGCCGTTCCCACCCCACCCCCGACCCCGACCACATACCCTCACCCCCCTACTGTCTGTGTCTATGGGTTATGCATGCACACAAGTGCTTTGGCTGATCTCTCACATACACACCCCCGACCCCACCCTTGCCTTATCTCTTTATATGCTACTAGAGGCATGGTGCACAAAAATTTGTGCACTCGGGGGGAAGGGGGGGTCCCTCAGCCCAGCCTGTGCCCTCTCCCAGTCTGGGACCAATCGGGAGATAACGACCTGCTGGCTTAGGCCTGCTCCCGGGTGGCAGAGGGCAGGCCCAATCCCTAGGTGCAGCCCCTGGTCAGGCTCAGAGCAGGGCTGATTGGTGAGCTGGGGCGCCACCCCTGTCATGCACAGAGCAGGGCTGATCAGGGGTTTGGGGAGCTCCCCCCTGTCACTCATAGAGTAGGGCCGATAGGGGAGTTGGGGCACCACCCCCTGTCACACACAGAGCAGGGCGGATCAGGGGGTTGGGGCGCCGCACCCTGTCACACTCAGGGCAGGGCTGATGGGGAGGTTATGGCTCTACCCCATCACGCACAGAGCAGGGCCTGTGGGGGGGGGGGGGTGCCGCACCCTGTCACACACAGAGCAGGGCCGATCATGGGGTTGGGGCACCACAGACTGTCACACACAGAGCCGCAGGGCAATCAGGGGGTTGGGGAGCTCCCCCCTATCAGGCACAGAGCAG
This sequence comes from Myotis myotis, assembly GCF_014108235.1. Lineage (NCBI taxonomy): Eukaryota > Metazoa > Chordata > Mammalia > Chiroptera > Vespertilionidae > Myotis > Myotis myotis. The sequence continues at coordinate 119,003,838 of NW_023416346.1, read as the reverse complement.
GGCTTATCAGGGGGTTGGGGTGCCTTCCCCTGTCATGAACAGAGCAGGGCGGATAGGGAGGTTGTGGCCCTGCCCCCTGTCACACACAGAGCCGCAGGGCGATCAGGGGGTTTGGGCGCTGCCCCCTGTCATGCTGATCCCGGTGCTGCGAGGCATATTACCCTTTTACTATATAGAGGCCTGGTGCACGGGTGGGGGCCGGCTGGTTTGCCCTGAAGGGTGTCCTGGATCAGGGTGGGGGTCCCCACTGGGGTGCCTGGCCAGTCTGGGTGAGGGGCTGAGGGCTGTTTTCAGGCTGGCGGGTGACTGAAGCTCCCAACCGCTCCTTTTTTTCTTTTTTTTTTATTCTGGGCCAGCTTTAGCTCTGAGGCTCCAGCTCTTAGGCCTCCGCTGCTGAAAGCAGGTTTCTTTCTTTGTTTACCTTCTGTATTTGAAACATTGTTGCGATCCTGCTGGCTGAAGCCCAGCGACTAAAGCAGGGTTCTGGGGTTTTGTTTAGCTTCTATATTTGTAACATAGTTTCTTAGAGTTGCAGCTCAGAGGCCGGCAGCGGCAGGCGGGGAACGTTGGAGTCCTCCGTCACTGAAGCAAGCAAGCCTCATGTTAGTTTCAAGCTGCCTGGCTGCCGGCCGCCATCTTGGCTGGCAGTTAATTTGCATATCGCCCTGATCAGCCAATGGGAAGGGTAGCGGTCGTATGCTAATTACCATGTTTCTCTTTTATTAGATAGGATTGGCCTTAGTGTTACAAAGTTCCTGTCAAAGGCAAGCTGGCTTTCTCAGTGTCTTCATTTCATTGTTCTTACACCCTACCCTTCCTTCTATACCTGGCAGTAGGGTTAAAAAGATATGGGGGGCATGGTGTCAGGCAAATGGTATAACTTATACTCTGAGAGTTTTGTATTACTAAGTGGAGAGTTTTTGTCACTATAGAAAATTTGCTACTGCCACCAGTTCCTCTCTACCTCGATAAGGGTGATGAATCTGCACAGATCGATCTGTAGCTGCAGCAGACCCCGGACAGATTTTTTTTTTTTTCCTATTTGCTTCTTAAATGATTTTTACTTTCTTTTCTTTTTGAATATGCTAAAATTCATTTGAAGAGAAAAAGTCAACTAGGATTTACTGACATTTCTTTATGGTCTCAAATGAATCACATCTATTCATGTTCTATGAACATCTTCAAACTGTCACTGCATTTCATTAGGTGACAATACTTAACATTGACTCAGAAGCACAATTGTATTGGAAAAGCAAATGGGGTGGAAAGGGAATAAAATACTGACTATGGTTGACTGCTAGTCTTCCTTCTTAATGTTCTTCAAGTCAACCTTGAGTAGGTTATTCGGGATCCTAGCAAGAGGCTATACACTGAACTTAATTTTCCATTAATTGTTTCTCACACTTTCCCTTCCAAGAACACTGAACAACTTAAAGTTTTTCTAATGTGCCAAACTACTTCACATCTTGGTATCTCTGCACATACTTCTTCATTTTTTTAGGATTTTTTCTCATCCCCTTATATATCTAACAAAGGCAAGTATATTTCAGAACCTAGTTCAGGTGACTTCCCTGTTAATCTACTCCATCCTGGAAAATTAATCAACTTTGCAGTGGTTAACTTGTATCTATAGTACTACTGCTACATCATACTGGTTATAACTATCATTTCATGTACTTACATTTCTATTTCTTTTTGAGAGGAGAGTCTATACCTCACATAATTTCCTAGTACTTAGTAGTTTCAAGATTTATGAAAACATAGCTGTTGAATATTAACTAAAAGTCTCAAATTGCATCAATTTTAGGTTACAGATTTTTCTTTCCCTGTGTAGCATAATGTAACCTTTTTCAGTGCAGAGAGACTGTTTCCTCCCCTCTCCTACCTACAGTCAGAGAAATAAAGTATATGCAATGTCCAAGAAGACTGGTGATGGGTAATTACTCTTGTCAGGTGCTTTCGACTAGCATCAAAATCGGGCCCTTTATCGCACATATTCATACAAATGACAGCTCCAGTCAAACCTATCTATCTCCCTAAATAGATGAAACCATTTCCCACCCTTCAAACATTTATTTCTCTCCTCTAAGGTTATGTCAAAAATCATCATGATTAATAGTCTATATGTCCACTCTACTCAATGGCACTTCTGAAGAATTTGTTATCCTTCTTTTAGAATTATATAGGAAATAAAATCCCTCCAAAGCAACTGCATAGATCCAAAGAAATCTTGGAGGAAAACATATCTGTTATTAGCAGATATATCTAATAAATAATTTATATTATTTATATATGATATGTGCATATACATATATGCTATATACATACTATATATACATATATGCTATATATATACCATATATATTTATTTTTTTACTATATATGTATATATATAGTACAAGTATATCTGTATATGTCCAGTCAGGAGACAGAAAGCACAACAGTTATTTGAACAGAGACCATATAATCGTCCTTTAATAGAAAGAACTGTTAACTAGGTATAAAATTGTTAACTAGGTAACTGAAAGAACAAAAAGAAAATTCTAAGGTATCACATAAGTGGAAACTTCTAGAAATAGTTACCACCTATAGGGCTGGAGGAACAAAGAAAATAAGTTGGAATTGTGAAAACATAGCTACTTAGTAGAAGCAGAGAGCACAGAGGATTCGGACAGCTCATCTGATGTTGGTATCTCTAATGGTGGTACGATGAGGCTGGTTCTATGTGAATACTGGAAAACTGCAAACTGCTTTGACTGCGCCTATAGCAAGGAACTATGTGGATACTTGAGTAAAGAGTTGTTGCATTGAAGCGGAGAGGGGAAGCAAATGGATGTATGTCCCTTCTCTCTGATCCAGCTTTGCAATCTCTTTCTCTCTAGTCCCCCTATAGGCAGAGCCCATCCAGGAGCAGCTGGCAAAGCAGAAATGTGCTTGCAGAGTCCCCATCCTGGGTAACAGAGAGCATGGAAGGGTGCGTTTGGAGCTGAGAGACAGTAACTTGGTAACGGGCATGCTTCCCTTCTCAGGAAGGCAGTGACATTCCACAGACTATTTTGGTAAAACAGCTTTGTGTGCCAAAAAGTTTCAATAGATTTAATAGTAATATAGGATCTCTTTTTTCATATTTGACCTAGAGTGTTCTTCCTCAAAAGGAAATATTAGCTTTGGAAAATTATATATGTAGAAGAAGAATATTTTCAACAAGCCATATTTAAAGTAAAGGATGTCATTTCCTTACAGATTTCCATTTCATTTTCTTTCTTCCTTCTCTTCCCTTTCTTTCTTTTTTAAATATTTTTATTGATTTCAGAGAAGAAGGGAGAGAGAGAGAGAGAGAGAGAGAGAGAGAGAGAGAGAGAGAGAGAGAAAGAGAAAGAGAGAGAGAGAGAGAGAGAGAGAGAGAGAGAGAGAGAGAGAGAGAGAGAGAAACATCAATGATGAGAAAGAATCACTGATCGGCTGCCTCCTGCATGACCCTCACTGGGGATTAAGTCCACAATCCAGGCATGTGCCCTGACCGGAATTGAACCGTGACTTCCCGGTTCATAGGTCAACACTCAACCACTGAGCCATGCCGGCCAGGCCCCTTCCCTTTCTTTTCTTTTCTTTTTTTTTTCTAATTCATTACAGGAAGGGAGGCTGCTTGCTACATAACCCAGATATAAATGTAACATAACCCAGGTATAAATGTTATCAGGTCAGCAGGACTCTGCAAAAAATATCAGTGAAAAGCAAGTTGATGAGGGATATACCTGGTAGGTGAGAGATGGATGTTATGTTAAATGTCAGTTTTGGTGAAAAGTAACATTTTTACTATGAAATGCATTTCTGAAATTCTGTATAGTCTTTGTAAGATTTGGCATAATCAAACAAGTTTCTCAAGAACCATGTAGGGTATTTAGGTAAGGGAATATAAAAGAATTTTCTTTTTGAAATGGGAAGACTGACATTATATCTATTGATTAAGCATTACTTCCTGCTGTGAGGATAGGTGTTTTTCTAAGAGAAATAAATGAAAATTAACATTTATCTTTATATTATGAATAAACAAATATTTATTGGGAGAGGGAAAGATGTTCCCTCATGTCCTCCTAATCAGTTTCACACAGGAATGTTTCCAGTATACAGAAGAAATGCTCTTTAGAAAGGAAATTTAAATAAGGCTAAAAATCTGCCATGTTGTAGCTACTGTGATTTCTCAAATCAGCAACCATGCACAGAAGAGAGTGCTAAATGTGAGCCCTTCTCTCTTCCCATCCTCATCCATTTCTCTCTACTATTTAGAAGCTGACAGATAGTAAATATCTACAGAACAGAGCAAGAGCAAATGATAGATTGACTAGAGATGAGTTTCATTTGCTGGGGAAGATTTAGAAAATGTTCCATAATTCTATGTAATGCCATAGCAGCAGGTGAATCTAAAAAAAAAAAAAAAAAAAAAAAACCACAAAAAAAAACACAAAACAAAACAAAAAAAAACTTGTGGGTTTTTTAAATTCCAGACATTATTTTATTTTATTTTAGCAGATTACCACTCCTCTAAAGATGACCCTCAAAATTCTTAAATAATCATTCTTCCACTTCCTGTGACTCCTTATCAGTCTTGCTAAATTTTATAACGATTACTCTTCAACATCCCACTAAAAGTATTGCCAATTTTGTAGGTCTACAAATCAACAAGAGACAGACACACATACCCAATACCATTATGGAAAAATATTTAAATGGGCATAGGAAGGGATATGTAAATATTCAATAAATATATGAAAAGTTATTCCACCTTATTAGTCATCAGACAAATGCAAATGAAAACCACAGAAAAATATCACTAGATAACCAATAGAAAGATACATTTTTAAAAAGACTGACATTATAAAATATTATGAAGATATAGGTCAAGTAGGACTTCCATAAACTCTTGATAAGAGTTTGGTAAATGGACTCAACTTTGTAAAACTGATTGTCAGTGTCTACGTAAGTGGATCCCAGGCATATCTAATTATATTTCTAATTGAAATATATGACAAGAAATCTGTCTGCAAGAGTGTTAATAATAGCTTCATTCATAACAAACAAAAACCAGAAACAACTTAAATGTCCTGCCACAGTAGATTGCATAAATAATTGAGATAGAATCAAATAATAGAATACTGTACAGAAATAAAATTAATAATATACTGCTACACATAGCAAAATACCTTAATTTCACAACATAATGTTGTAGGGAAAGACACGCCCAAAAGAATACATGCACTATTATTACATTTATATAAAATCGAAAAAGGTATAACTATCCCTTGAGGTTAAAAGCTAAGATAGTGGTTATCCTTGATCAGGAAGTGGTGGTGGTGATCAGAAGGGGCAAGAGCTTTCCAGAGTGCTGTTCATCTCCATTTCTTTTTTCTAAATTTTGTTTTATTGCTTAAAGTATTACAAAGGGTATTACATATGTCTCTTTTTTTTCCCCCCTTGACCTTCCCCCAGTCTCCCCTACCCCCCAGTGTCTTGTGTCCATTGGTTATGCTTATATGCATGCATACAAGTCCTTCGGTTGATCTCTTACCGCCCCCCCCAACCCTCCCCGTTGCTTGTTCTGGGTAGTGTGGTTATATGGGTGTGTTCACTTTGTAAAACTCATTGAGTTGAACATTGTATTTTAAAGCTCTCTATGTATGCTATATTTCAATTAAAATATATATTAAATTCCCATCAATATACAAAGGTCCCAGTTTCTCCACATCCTTGCCATCACTCATCTTTTTTTTTTTTTATAATTGTCATCCTAACAGGCATGATGTGGTATCTCATTGTGATTATGACTTGCATTTCCCTGATGATTAGTGATGCTGAGTACCTTTTCATAGCCTATTGGTCACTTGTACGTCTTCTTTGGAGAAACGTCTTATCACTGATTTTGTAATCAGATTATTTGGAGGGTTTTTTGGGGGCTGTAGGAGATCCTTTTATATTTTGGATATTAGCTCTTCATTAGATTTTTGTTTTTCAAATGTTTTTTCTAATTTCATAGTTTGCCTTTTCATTCTGTTGGTTGCTTCCTCTGATGTGCAAAAGCTTTTTAGTTTGATGTAGATGGTTCAGTAACTATGGAAAACAGAATGGAGGTTCCCCCCAAATTAAAAGTAGAACTACCATACGATCCAGCACGATTCCACTTTGGGTATTTATCTGAAGAAATCCAAAACACTAACTCAAAAAGATACATGTATCCTTATGTTCATTGCAGCATTATTTATAATAGGCTAGATATAGAAACAAACTAGATGCCTATCAATAGAAAACTGGATAAAAAGATGTGAAAAAAAATACACACACACACACACACACACACACACACACACACACACACAATGAAATATTACTTGGCCAAAAAAAGAATAAAATCTTACCATTTGCAACAACATGGATGACCCTAGATGGTATTATGCTAAGTGAAAGAAGTCCAACAGAGAGAGACAAATACCATATGATTTCACTTATATGTGGAACCTAAAGAACAAAATAAATGAACAAACAAAACAGAAGCAAACTCATAGATACAAAGTAGAAATTCATGGTTGCCAAATGGGAAGCCGGTAGGGAGCTGTGTGAAAGAGGTGAAGGGATTAAGAAGTACATATTAGTAGTTACAAAATAGTCACAGGGATGTAAAATACAGCATAGGGAATATAGTCATTTTAACAAATTTAAGTTTTCAATGAGTAAACCCAGAATAAATCATCTGGAGACAGTATAATTCTAGATTTGCAATTTGGGTATTTTGGTCCATCTTCATCAATTATTAATCTCTTAACTTTCTTTATTTCTGAAAAAATGTATAATTGTTTTAGAGAAATATCCTATGAAGTAGATTTCATGATCATTTAGAAAATGCATTGATTAAAATGTCTTTCTTTTAGGAATTTGTTTTTCCTGATGTTGAAAGCAGAATAAAACTTTTCCATTTGCGTCCAAACATTTTTCAGCCATGCACTACATTTAAATAGAAAATAAACATAAAGCCAATAAAGGAGTTCATTATTAAATACTAACTTTAACACTGACTCATTTAAAAATTAAGTAAATTAATGGGCAAAACACTTGATTCTTGGCAAATTGCAGCCTCCCTGTCAATTAAGGACAAATGTACCAAATAAATATCTTGTAGAGATGGCAACAAAACTTTCATAATAATATAAACAAGAATGTATTTTTAAAAGAGAAGGAATTTTCTTCATAGCATCAAATATACAGTAGATATGCTATATCATTGATATTAACATACTTTACTGACATACACAAAAAGGAATAAAAAACATGGAATGTAATATTAAAGCTTAGTTTTCTGGTATTTTTAAGGTAATTTATTTGAAATCTCAATACCAGTTTCTAAGATTATAATATACAATGCTCAATGTAAATATATTTTAAGTACCTTTTTAAACACCATTTCCTCAAAGAAATCAAGTACTTTTAATTACTTTGCATTATACCATTAATTAGATTTATTTGATGATAATTTTTCTCTTATTTTTCTTTATTGATTAAGGTATTGCATATATATCCTTATCCCCTCATTACCCCCACACCCCATTCAAGTCCTCATCCCCCTGTTGTCTCTGTCCATTGGTTAGGTTTATATGCATGCATACAAGTCCTTTGGCTGATCTCTCCCCCTTACCGCCACCCTCCCCTACCTTCCCTCTGAGGTTTGACTGTCTGATCAATGATTCTCTGTTTCTAGAGCTGTTTCTGTTCATCAGTATAATTTTTAAATGCTCTATCCATTGCCAAATCTAAGATTCCATGAGAGAAGAGACTGTCTCTCATTTTGTTCATGGCAATGTCCCTAGTGACTGGGACATTATAAGTCCTCAGTAAGAAATTTGTTGGATGAATGAAAAAGTCCCTGTACATTCTATTCATTAAAATTTTGACATTCGTCATAATTCTTTGTTTTTATTTACTCAATTACTTACACTCAAATATATCCTATCTAAAAAAAGAGAAACATGGTAATTAGCGTACAACCACTACCCTTCCCATTGGCTAATCAGGGCGCTATGCAAATTAACTGCCAGCAAAGATGGCAGCTGGCAGCTAGGCAGCTTGAAGCGAACATGAGGCTTGCTTGCTTCAGTGACGGAGGAAACCAACGTTCCCCGCCTGCCTTGCCGGCCTCTGAGCCTACAGTTTGAAACATTGTAACAAATATAGAAGCTAAACAAAACCCCAGAAACCTGCTTTCAGCAAGCCGGGATCTCAGAGCTGGAGTTATACATGGTTTCGATTATAGAACCCAAACAAACCAGATACCTGCTTTCAGCAGCAGAGGCCTCAGAGTTGGAGCCAGAGCTAAAGCTGGCCCAGAATTTTTTTTTTTTTTAAAAAAAGGAGCAGTTGGGAGCTTCAGTCACCCGCCAGCCTGAAAACAGCCCTCAGCCCCTCACCCAGACTGGCCAGGCACCCCAGTGGGGACCCCCACCCTGAAGGGTGTGTGACCAGCTGCAAAAAGCTATCATCCCCATATCCAGGCTGGCCAGGCACCCCAGTGGGGACCCCCACCCTGATCCAGGAAACCCTTCAGGGCAAACCAGCCAGCCCCACCCATGCACTAGGCCTCTATCCTATATAGTAAAAGGGTAATATACCTCCCAGCACCGGGATCAGCAGAGCCAAGAGGCCTCCCAGCACCAGGATCAGCATGACAGGGGGCAGCGCCCAAACCCCCTGATAGCCCTCTGGCTCTGTGTGTGACAGGGGGCAGGGCCACAACCTCCCTATCTGCCCTGCTCTGTTTGTGACAGGGGAAGGCGCCCCAACCTCCTGATCAGCCCTGCTCTGTGCCTGATTCGGGGGAGCTCCCCAACCCCCTGATTGCACTGCGGCTCTGTGTGACAGTGGCGGCACCCCAACCCCATGATCGGCCCTGCTCTGTGGGTGATAGAGGGCGGCACCCCAACACCCCCCACAGGCCCTGCTCTGTATGTGATGGGGTAGAGCCATTACCTCCCCATCGGCCCTGCCCTGAGTGTGACAGTGGCGACACCCCAACCCCCTGATCGGCCCTGCTCTGTGGGTGACAGGGAACGGTGCCCCAACTCCCCTATCGGCCCTACTCTCTGAGTGACAGGGGGGAGCTCCTCAACCCCTGCTCTGTGCATGACAGGGGGGAACTCCCCAACCCCCTGATGGGCCCTGCTCTGTGCGTGACAGGGGAGAGCTCCCCAACCTCCTGATGGGCCCTGCTCTGTGCATGAGGGGGTGGCGCGCAACCTCCCCATCGGCCCTGCCTTGAGTGTGACAGGGGGTGGTACCCCAACCCCCCAATCGGCCCTACCCTGAGCGTGACTGAGGGTGGCATCGCAACCTCCCAATCTGCCCTGCTCTGTGCATGACAGGGGGCGGCGCCCCAACTCCCCAATCAGCCCTGCTCTGAGCCTGACCAGGGGTTGTACCTAGGGATCGGGCCTGCCCTCTGCCACCCAGGAGCAGGCCTAAGCCAGCAGGTCGTTATCTCCCGAGGGGTCCCAGACTGCGAGAGGGCACAGGCCAGGCTGAGGGACCCCCCCTTCCCCCTCAAGTGCACAAATTTTTGTGCACCGGGCCTCTAGTTAATTTATATGTATTTACAGAATTGGGGCTTCTGATTTACATTAAAATTCTACCAATCACAAAAGGTTAACCTGCAGCAAAGCAGGATATGCAAAAAAATTATTATATGCCAAATATCTCCCTTTCTGGTGCCTTATATTTCATCATTTAAGGATTTATTTCTGTTTTTCTGCACTGCTTTCCAAAATTGTCTTATTTTAGAATGCAGATTCTCTAGGGAGGGGATGATGTTCAAAATATAGAATACACTAGCACAAAATAGTTTTGCTATTTCAGTTTTCATTGGGTTTCCCTGGCAAAAACTCTAGACTGAAATGATCTTGGAGCATTTCTGTAGTCTCTTCATTGGCACAATAAAAATATATATAGGAAACAGGATGAAAGACAAATATATTGAGGAAAGGGTCATCAAAGGTTTTAGGCACTTCCTATTTGATTGATGATTTTATTTAGAAACATTTTCAAATATTTGCTCATGTCTTATATATCCTGGAGGTGATTGATTGAAGTGGTTAGTAGCTGAACCCTTCTGATCCATATTTTGGTAAAAACTTTATTGACATAATATAAATACAGAAAAGTGCTCAACTCATAAATGTACAGCTTGCTGCATTTTTGCAGTTACCATACTCATATAGCCAGCACCCCAAACACTCCCAGCCCCACAAGAACTTCCCTCATATGCCCCCTTCCAGTCATTGAGTTTTGACATCAATTATTATTTTTTTTTGACATTTTTAGCTAACAACTCTCCACAGGATGTGTGGGCACTTATAACCTATTTTTCCTCAGTTTTTGAGCTTCCGCCAAAATTCTGAGAAAATATACACAATCCCCATTGACATCCTCTGATATATTTGTACGATTAAAAGACCAATCTTCTTGGTATAATTTTGAGATCCACCCAAAGTAGAAATAACTCTAATTTATACATTTAATTTCTGATGTCTTTTCTCACAAATCGTATCAGGGAACTGATTCTATTTATTATTCTTACATGTTGCCTTTAAAACTGGGGAGATTAGCACTGAAATTTAAAAATAATTATTGTCAGAGACAGGTTCTAGTTGATTCTTTACTTTTATTGAGTTAAAGAGAAGAGACATCCAAATTCTCAAAGAACTGCAGGCTTAAAGGATCAGATCTGCAGGAGACCTTATTGACCATTCCATCCAGTCAACCCAATTTACAGATGAGAAAGTGGAGGGCCAAAAAAGCAGTGTTTCACCACAATATTAGTTAAGGCAGACCTGTCCAAGGGCCTAATTCCCCCATATCCAGTACATAGTTCCTTCCAAACTACAGTGAAAGGATGTTTCTATGGAGCGAGATGGCCTGGCTTTAAGCTCTGGAGCTTAGGTATATTGCTCGTGTCTCTAAGCCCTACTTTACTCATCTTCACAATGAGTCATTGTGTGTACTTGGCCCATAGCCAACACTCAGAAAAATGATAGTTATTGCCAATAGAAGGAAAGAAACCCAGATATGACCTACAGAGCATACATTCTCAAGTATGGGGCATTAGATGTTTTACAAAACTCTTAAGAATGTCATTGTGAGGGTGGAACTCATTATCTGACAATCTTCTGAAACATTCTGTAGTTTCCCCTAACAACCAAACCAAGAAGTTTGATAGAAGGAAAAAAAATGAGACCAAAAATGTGTTTCAGAGACACTACTCCTAACCAAGAGTTAGATATTTAGCTATGGCTGCCAAGAGACCTCAGAATAGTACTTTGGGAAGTACAGTAAAAATCAGTTATAAATGGATTGATTAGAGTATGGATGATCACCAGAAAGAAAGACTACCTCTCACCTGCTACCTCATACATACACATTTGGGACACTTTTCTCCCTTGGTTTGGGCAGTGTAGCCTAAGTAGAATTGACTTTACTGGCAGACACATTCATCATTAAATCATTTTATTCCTGCAGTCAATTCTTTTGCAAAAGTTCCATTGTTAAAGCATATCTCCAGCATTTCATAGTTTCCTTTGTATTTATCCACTAAAATTAATCTTAATTTCCTCTCATTACTTCAAACTATCAACATCATTTTAGACACTGGTTTAATATCCAGTGTTAACTACTCACCCCAGATTTTTTATATCTGAGAGTTAGTCCTCATATCTTTTGTCTCCCTCTGGGATTTTTATATTTAACAAATTAGAAGAGAAGGTAGGAATGCTGTGGAATGCCTACATCTTCTCCTATCACACAAATATTTATAAAGTCCATTTTTCAATGTACCTTGGATATAGCCATTCAAAACACTTGCAAATCTACTTATGTGTACAGTTATCCAGTTCATACATTATGCTCTTTTCATCAAGACAAAGTGATAAAAATCCTAGTCTTTACAGAAATAACCAAAAAGCTAACCCTCCATGAATTTCCCCAAATACATGCACAGTGGTTAAAATACCAACTATTTGATAATAGCCAATCACTTTAAGCTACTTCAGGTCAGGTTCCTTTTTCTAAAGCTCCTTTAGTCTCAATTTTTGTTTTGCCAACGTAGAAAAACAGAAATTTTTTGAAGTATACTAAACTCTTTCAGGTTTCATTTTTATTGACATCCAAACACATGATCCTTGAAATAAGCAAAGGACTGAAAGTATTGCTGGTAAGTTCACATACTGGAAAAAATTTTACACTCCATCCCATCCAGCAGTCCAACAGAACATTAGATTATTCCATGGAGTACACATCAGGTAAACAGCATAAGATCCTATTACACAGTTCTCAAAGGAAGTATTTAAATGCTTCAATATCATTCTGATTCAGTAAATAAATAAGAATCCTAGTAATGTGAGGAATTTTCTGCTCACATGGAGGTTTGCTTGTTCAACAATCTCTCTGGGAGTTTCAAGACACCCATCTGCAGCTGTTCTACATTTTACTGGGCTTTATGAAACACATGCTTCACAAAGAAAAAAAAATCTGCTCATTCAGGTGCAGAATAATACTGCAGCATACTTCAGGAAGGGAAGAGAAAGTGATCACCTGAAATGAATGTGGTTTTATGGGAATCAGTATAAGAATTGTATAACAACCCATCACCTGTCATTATTAAAAGCCTCAATTTATATAAGTAATGCAACTTAATAATGGTATACTGATGAATTTGTACAGACTTCAGAAATTTTATCTGAAACCAAAAGGAATTTTCTGTGATTGCTATTTTTTTATGTGTGCCCATTGTCTCTTTAGTTCAGCAGTTCTCAACCTGTGGGTCGCGACCCCTTTGGCGGTCGAACGACCCTTTCACAGGGGTCGCCTAAGACCATCCTGCATATCAGATATTTACATTATGATTCATAACAGTAGCAACATTACAGTTATGAAGTAGCAACGAAAATAATTTTATGGTTGGGTCACAACATGAGGAACTGTATTTAAAGGGCCAGAAGGTTGAGAACCACTGCTTAGTCTCTCAACTATAATGTATTCTACAATGCTAATGCTGGAACTCTGAAAACTATATTTTCCAAACCACTTTTCCAGTTGACTTCCCATTAGTTTCAACTAATAGAAGACAGTAGAGAGAGATGGGAAAGCAAGGGCAAAGACTGTGTTTTTGTTTCCCGTCTCAACATTAGCAGTTTCTTTCAGTTTAATTTCCTTTTGGAATTGCTAGAGCCAGCTTCATTGTGCCTGCTCAAAGGTACCAGAAGTAGCCAACTGTTCCTAACCCCTCAGAGATCTGAACTCCAGCTATGTAGAGTCACTCCTCCGAGATCCTATTTTACCGGAAATAGCTGGGTGGTAAAGTCTGAGTACCAGTTCAGCCAGTTCCCCTGTCTAGCTTCTAGTTTCTGTTTACCCCAATCTCTTCTCTTTCATATTCTCAGGCTTAGAGAGGATAGTTGTGTCTGTGGTTATTATCTCTAGGTTACCTATTTTCTTTTTACTCTTTCAACCCACTAACACCTGTATACCCAATTCCCTATATTAAATTCCCTCTGTTGAATACCTAGTGTGGTTTATGTATCTAAATGGATCATAACTGATACATTATAAAATGAAAATTTCCCAGAATTCCCTCTAATAAAAAGTCACTTTTGTGCACACTTGTCTGGTGGCCAAGTTCCTGAAATGATTATTTGAACCCTAAAAATGAAAACAGGCATACTTATTCAATAACTATAAATATTTACTGCAGGGAAATAAAATTTTGTTATATAATACTCTGTAATAAAGTTTGTTCTTGCTGATTGTGTAAATATTTTTCCAGTTAACAATAAGTAATAAGCCCCATACTGACAGTATGGATTTATACAAGCAATTAAGATAAGACTGATAGAGACTGTTATTTGTTACCTCCCTATATGGTAGCTGAGTACTTGCAACATGTTTCTTTAGTTTAACATTATAGAAGTCTACGAGGTAAATATTATCTCCATTTTTCAGAAGAGAAATACAGGCTGAAGAAGATAAATTACTGCCTGAGGTCACCTAGCTGGTATGGAACAGAGAGGGAACTTCAATCCATAGTCCTTTTACCATTTGTATCATATGACCTTCTTGATTAGAAGCCATGATCTCTGGCTTCAATAACTTTATAAGCAAATCACACTGTCATAAAAAGTACTTAGTATTTACAAAATTCGATATATGTATACATATAATTATCAATAGTTGTGGAGAGCAAAGACTTGATCATTTAGTTTGTTGCCACCATATATTATATATTCTCAAATCTAGTTTTATTAGGTAAAATCAAAAGATGAAAGAGTTAGTTAGAAAGAAATAATTTAATACATCCTTCTGCTATTAGACAAGTCTTCACCTAATGCCCATGATAAAGTTATTTAAACAGAAAAAGAAACAATTAGTATGGGAGAAGGAAGATAAAGCACTGAATAATTTAACTGGATTTTGTTGAAGAAATAACAGATTAAACAATAAATAGGAAAATGGTACAGTTATCTGGGTAGAATAGAAATAATAGCTGATCAGGGACACAAACACTGGGATTTCAAATCCCATTTTGTCACTTACTCACTTGGTAGCATTTGACAAGTTATAAACTGCCTGCTTTTTACTTTTCCCAAAAGAACACAGAGGGAAGATAATATAATATCAATGTTATATATCATAGAATCATTGTGAGGAATAACTATTCAAATAAATTGTTATAAAGTACTTAGACAATATCAGATACTATATAATTCAGTTCAACATACAAAATGATTCAAATTTCCAGGTTACTGTAATGTAAGCTTTAAAATGATCCTTTGAGCCCTAGCCGGTTTAGCTCAGTGGCTAGAGTGTCACCCTGTGGACCAAAGGGTCCCAGATTTGATTCTGGTCAAGGGCACATACCCTGGTTGCAGGCTCCTCCCCGGCCTGGGCCCTGGTCGGGGCACGTGTAGGAGGCAACCAATCCATGCGTTTCTCTCACATCAATATTTCTCTTTGTCTTTCTCTCTCTCTAAAAATCAATGGAAAATCACCCTTGGGTGAGGATTAAAAAAATAATAAAAAAATAAAGTGATCCTTTGAAAACAGGACAAGATACTATATATATATAATTATGTAAGGAATTTCTTTCTATTTGCATTCCAGATATATATATATACTGACCATCAGGGCGCAGATACTCAATGCTGGAACTGCAGAGCTGCAGTGACTTGGCAGAGTCGGTTCTCAGGTGACGCATCCCAAAACCAGAGAGGAGGGAGCCAATTCTTCATGGAGCTGCACAGTTCCACCCTTGGCCATGGGTTATATTGTTGCTGGGGCACTGAATCTGGTTTACTGCACACTTGCATTTGCGTTCCACACGTTGTACAACAGCAACGTTGCTGAGTGCCCTCTCGCACTCTGGGACCCCTTGGAGGATGTCAGAGAGCTGGTTTCGGCCCAATCCCCGCAGGCCAGGCTGAGGGACCCCACCTGCCAGAGGGACCCCACTCACTCCTCAGATGCCTTTCAAGCCACAGCGCCACCCCAGGTGAGGCCAGCCAGGGAGGGACCATTGGAGGTTGGCTCCAGGGCATTCCAGCCCGTCTTGCCTAGTCCTGCCCCACCAGCCACCTTCTAATTAATTTCCTTTCAATGTGCACGAATCTGTGCACCAGGTCACTAGTTCTAATAGGAAAGTCCAGCTTAAATCAGTATAAACAAATAGGAATTGTGCAAACATTTAGTTGAACCAGTTCTTCAGAGGCCATTGAGCTAAGCTTTATTGAATCAGATCCCCTAAATGTTAAGTTTTGTCCAACTCAGCCACATGTCTACAAAAAAAGCCAAAGACTATATAAAGACACTAAGAATATAATGTCTGTGAAAGTTATATAGGTGGACTCCCATATACTTCAGCAGGCACATAGCATGCTGGCAGGAATGAAATATCAAACTGGAAGGAATAAGTTAGTTGTAATGCAGGGAAGTCCTAGACAAGGAGTATTGGGGGACATCTGTAATAGTGTCAACAATAAGTAAATATAACAAAAAATAGTATCCCCAAAGTAATAGATAATTATAATCTGATCCATAATACAAGTAATGAACCATAATACAAATAAGTCTTAAATGAAATGTAAGCCTATAGCAAAATATAAGACCCAACACTCAATACAACTCACTGGATACTAATATAATTTTAGACAGATACTGAAATCAAACAGTGGTATAATCTGCAAGAATAGGCTAATGGCATGAATTTATATATAATAAAAGCATGTTTTGAGAAGTAGGGTTGCATCTGAGAACATTTATTTGAGATAAGTCAGGAAGATGTGGAATCAAGAATTCAGTCTCAAAAATAAAACTGGTTTTGTAAAGGAAGAAAATTAGGCTCTAATCAATAATCCAGAAGAGAACGCTTTATCTCTCCCTTGCTCTAGAAACTTGAGACTCAGTAGATAGGAAGATAAACCTCTAACCTCTTAATGGAAGATCAAAGGGATTGGATTCCAAAAGTGGCACTATTGTATTGAGAATGCCTAGGGTCAGTTGCTTTCCAGTCACTTAAACCTCCCTGGATTTCTGAGGACATTATGAGCCTTCTCTTTGCCCCCCTATCAGTTATTTGCAGGAATTGACAAATGTTTTTCTCAGTCTGAACTGGAATTGTTCCAAGGTCAAGGACATGAACCCAGCAGATTACTGGAAGATTAATTTGTTCAACTGAGGTGGAACATGCAATGAAAAGCAGATTGCCACACAGGATTCTTTTGTATGTGAAGTATCTATAATAATAAAAGTGTAATACCCTAATTAGACCAGATGTCCTTCCAGGCGACCTTCCAGACGAAAGCTGGGGCTGCGAGGGAAGCCCGGGACCTGGGTGCCTGCTGGCAGTTGGAGGGAAGCCTGTGCCGGCAGCCAGGGGAAGGAAGGCCTACTCTTGCACCAATTTTGTGCATTGGGCCTCTAGTACATTTATAAAACTATTTAAATGTTCTATTGAACACTGACTTGGAAATACTGGAAAGAAGTATTTCCTTAAACTTTACCGACATTTTACAAAGAATTAACACAATTAACTTAGCACTTGCCCAAGAGGAAAGAAATATGTACATGTGGGGAACAAATGCATAGAATTCATTAGCCAAAGAAGGATTGCTATCTGAAAATATTTAGCAAGCTCATGGAAAGTTTGAATAAAAGTATACTGTAGAGGACTCACTCTTAGCCACTAGAGAGGCTGTGACACAGGAACATAAAAGACAGTTGCCCCCTTAACAACACAGTGTTGAGACAGTGAGATCTTAACAAAATACTTTACATTTACTGTGTGCCATGCACTTTCTACATTTTTCACATTTAATTATTTCACATTTAATAAGTCCTCAAAACTGTTCTATGAGATGGGTACAATTTTGTCCCCATTTCAGAGGTAAACAAACTAAATCACAAAGAGTTTAAGTAACTGGCCCAAGGTCACAAATTAATAAATTGTGGTACTAAAGTTCCAATTCAGATAGCCTGATTCCAGAATCCATGTTAGTCAGCCTAGTCAAGAGCTGACTCCAGACTGACGATTCTAGTTATAAGGCAAGTTTTGAAAATACCTGACCCCATATTGATGATTATTGTTCTAGGGCAAGTTAAAACATATCCATGAAGACAACCTGGCAAAAACCATGATTTTGTCAATAATTACACTTAATTAGAGAGGCTTCCTCTTTGTAAACACAATGGAGCTTCGGAATAATGCTGATATTTGAGACCACAACTGGCATTTGAATAACAGGCAAGCCTATTCAAGTGTGGCTTTTATGGGTTTCATTAGTAGAAGCTGTGAAACAAACATTGAATAGTCTTTTTAAAATTAGGAAGAGTGAAACTCAAACCCAGTGTATTAGAAGATCATATAGAAACAATATTTAGCCCAGTATCTGTAAACCACGTAAAACTGACTCAAAGTCAATCAGTGCAAATTCTCAAAGGTGTTCAAGATTCACATACCAGTTTAACCAGTGGCCATGTCATTAGGTTCACGTAGGATCCTGTGCCTAATGCTCAGAGATTATTAGTGTCGTCATTATGCAAATGCAAAAACTGAATTAGGAACTGACTGTTCTAGGGTCAAACAAGGGGTTATATACTGGGCTGTAGACTTCAAGCCAATCATCTCACCCCTGTTCTCTGTCTTATAAGCTTGCTTCCCTACACACCTCAGTTTAAATGTTGGCCAAAAAGTGATGTCAAAAGAGAGAATGAAGATGAAAACACAAGTAATTGCTTCTTAGAACAAGCTTTAGCCTTGAAAGCTAGATAGCAATAGTACTTTTTAGCTCCTGATTTAAAGAAAGACTCTATGTAATACCATCATTGGCAATACTAATAATTTATAACTAGGTAGTTGCAGTATAAATTATTTAGTGGTATAAGACTTACCCTTTCAATTTCATGGACAATAGGGATAAAAACTATTGCCATGAAGTATTTATATTTGTGTTTGTATAAGTCAGAATTCCTAGCAAGGAATACAAATCATTCTAGTTATTTTAAGAAAAAAAGGTTTAGATCAGGGCCATAGGTGTTACAAAATATTGGAAGCAGAAATCAGGGCCATCACCGATACTCTTGTGTTTAAGAACATGATACCATAGATTTGATCCAAGGATGAGGAGGCTGCCTTTGGACAACTATCTCTGAATACCCACAAGTTACTTCATTCTGAAACCCTGATTTTGATTGATTGCCACCACTTTTTTCTAGACACTCTATTGGCCTCACAACCTCTGTAGCCAGCAGAAACAGCATCTGACTGAATCTCATATGAGTCAATCTAGTTGCAAAGAGCCATTTCATATTCAGCATCTTAGCTGAAAGGGAGTCTGAGAAATGTAGGTTTTTTTTTCTATTTCCAGCTTTTGCAGAATGGATGTTACATAGAAACACATGGGAATGAATGGAGAATTTCAATCATATTCCGCATGGTGTTAGTGTTTTTAAAATTTAATTATAGGAAAAACACATCTTAAACAAGCTTTTGAAATACCTTGTTTACCATTGCATGTGAGGAGAAAAGGAAAGGGGTGGAAGTCAAGTGAATAATGGAAACAGTCTGAGTTTATGCTGTGTTTTATTTCTGTGTCAAGCTGTGTAGCATGGAGAAAAGCCAAAAACTAAAGAATGTGTTTTTTTTTTAATTCCTCAATTTTAAAATGTTAAAAATGTTCATGTTCCTGGATGAAGCTATTTTTAAGCACCTATCAGTTAATACCTTTAAAGTTATTTACAGGATTGATAGCAGGGTACAGGGGTGGGCTTCAGAGACAAATTTCACCCATTTCATATTTTTTCCCTAAAAAATTTAATGCTAAGTGTAACTCAGACCCAGGTTCAAATACCAGACCCTCTCCTCATGTGATCTTAAACAAATTGCTTAGACTTCCAATATCTTAATTATTTTATGTTATAAGGATGATAATAGCATACTTATAACATTTTCTGATAATTACATTAACCAATTTTATAATATTTACAGTATAAATGCTAAATGACAGAGTGATAATAACTAATCCAACAGTAATTTAAAGTTGGGGGGGGGCAGGAAGAGATTAACCAAATAACTTATATGCATATAAGCATAACGCATGGACATAGACAATAGTACAGTGAAGGCCTGCGGGGGAACAGGATGGAGGGGAGTCAATGTAGGGGTAGGAGCAAAGCTGAAGTACTTTCAACAATAACGATAAATTAAACACAAGAAACACACACACACACGAAACTAACAGAAACTAAACTGTCCTAGGAGAATAACACAGTGGCAGGCAGGACCAGAGTGAGTGTAAGAGTGTGAGTGAGTGACCATGTGTGAGGGAGAGCATGTGTACATGTCTGTGTGGTGTCTGTCTATAGTGTGGGGACTTGGGGTGGGTGGTTTGGGCTCTCCTGCTGGAGGAGCCCCTGGCCACCTCTGTGCTCTGCTAGGCTGGGTGATTCTTGCCACTGGGAATTGGAGAATGAGCCATTTTGGAGGATCTACTCAGGAGGAGCCTGCTGGGAGTGACCACAATCCAGTGTCCCTGGCCTCACTGCCACTGCAACCCAGGGCCTACTGCCCCACCGCTGTGACTTAGCACCCCCATCCGGCCCCATCACTTCAACCCAGCTTGTCCACCTTGCTGCCACCACCTGGCCTCACTGCTGACTTCTGTGCCAGGCCAGGCCACACAGCCCCACGTCCCAAGTCAGGGTAGGGAACTGCCATATTTATACAGGAGGGGGCTGTCACCTCTGCCCACCCCAGGTCTTCGCTAGAACCTAGGGCCAGATGGAAACTGAAAAAGCTGCAGACATGTGGGAACTCTTAGCTGGGAACAAGACATGGACTGGACAGTGGGTTCTGGGAAGGAAGATCACTCCGGCCCAACAGGAGCGCAATGGAGGTGCACTTTCCCACACCTGCAAAACGACTGTTTCTGCCCTGCCCTGCAGTGACCTGCAGCAAGGGAAAATGGTGCTAGACTAGAAATGTATGAACCTGCAACTGGGTCTGGGGGCATGGGAAACTTGGACATTGGGTCTGGTGGATAGGATCCTGGGCAGAAGCTCCACCCAGGAGGAGCAAGAGGCACTGAAAGTTTGGAGTGCCAATCTGGGCTAAATTTTTTTTCCTGTTTTATAAATATTATTTCAGTCCCTCCTGCTTGAGGTGGCAGTGAAGGGGTGCCAGAAAGCCAGTCAGAGCTGAGACATTGGAAGGTGAAGAATTGCCTGCTCCCACTCCTACAAACTATTGACAACACTCCCAATGTGAGTTTATTCAAACCATCCTGGCCAGGACCCAGAAATCCCTGCAAAGCCCAGGTACATGGGGGCAAGTAGAACAGCTCAGAACAAAAACATTCAAGGTGTGAGACCCAAGGTAGATCCAGCCTCTGCTCTATGGAGGTCCTGCCTGCCAGACTACTTGGGGCTCTGACCTACTGGGTTTCAGTCATGTTTTCCAGGGCTAGACAGGGACAGTGACTCACACTGGCCTGCATAAGAGACCTCTGGAGAGGTGCAAAGCTGACACCGCAAGGGGCCAGGATCAACAACATCAGAGCAAAATCCAGAGAGCTCCACAAATAACAGATTCAAAGTTCATTTCGCTTCCTTATTTGGATCCATATTCTCCTTTTTGGTTCTCCCCCTTGCCCTTCCCCCCCTCCCCCGCCCGCTCACCTAATTCTTTTGGTCTCATGCCATTTAGTACCCTTTGTTTCTTCTTTTCTTTCTTTTTTTTTAACAACCCTTATTGTTGTTTTATTTTATTATGTTTAGTTTTTTTATGTTGTTATTAGTTTGGTCTTGTTTTGTTTTGTCAGCACTTATATAGTAGCTGGCAAAATGAGGTTGGGGTTGAGCCTTACAGTCAGCAAGCCTGAGGGGGAACCACACCCTTAAATGGGGCATCAGTAATCAAGAGTCAATTATAACAAAAAAGCCCAAATAACCCACACAAGAGCACCCAGCTCAGGAGATCAAAGAGGCTCCACCCCTATGTCCCACAAGACATTTTCTACATAAGGACACCCCACGAAGACTAGGAGGCATAGCAGTTCTATCTAATATATAGAAACAAACACAAAGAGATAGCTAAAATGGGTAGATAAAGAAACAACCCCCAAGTGAAAAAAAGGAGGAATCGCTGAAAAGGGGTCTAAATGAAATGGAGGCAAGCAATTTATTGGATATAGAGTTCAACATAATGATTATAAGGATGCTCAAACAATTTAGTGAGAACCACAAGCAACTTAATGAGAATATAAGGAACTTAGTGTAAACTACATATGCAGGACAAAATATATAGAAACCATGAATCAGAAATGAAGAATGAAATAGTTGAAATAAAGAATACCATGGAAAGAATCAACAGTAGATTAGAAGAAGCTGAGGGCTGAATATGCGAATTAGAAAACAAGTTAGAAAAAAAATCTAACCAGAGAAGTAATTAGGAAAAAGAAATAGAAAGAAAGAGGATAGTTTAAGGGAACCTTGGGACAAAATGAAATGTAACAACATGCACATCATAGGGGTACCAGAAGGAGAAGAGTCTAAACAAGGAATAGAGAACCTGTTTGAAGAAATAATAACATAAAACTTCCCTAACCTGGTGAAGGAAAACAGCACACAAGTTCAGGAAACACAGAGAGCCCCAAATCAACATGAATACAAAAAGACCCACACCTAGACATATCATAATTAAAATGGCAAACGTTAAAGGCAAATAAAGAATATTAAAAGCAACAGGAGAAAGAGAAAGTTACCTACAAGGGAGCTCCCATTAGACTGTCAGCTAATTTTTCAACAGAAACACTTCAGGGCAGAAGGAAGAGACATGAAGTATACAAAGCAAGGAACTGAATTTAAGACTACTCTATCCAACAAGGCTATCATTTAAAATTGAAGGCAAGATAAAGGGCTTAAAAAGAGACAAAAAGGCTAAAGGAGTACATTACCACCAAATCAGCATTGCAAGAAATGCTAAAGGGACTAATTTAAGAAGAAGAAAATGAGAGAGAGGAACAAAGGTATAAAGAAAAAAATGGCAACACGTAAGTCCCTATCAATAATAACCATAAATGTAAATGGGCTAAATGATCCAATCAAAAGACATAATAGATAAGAAAACATGACCCATATATGTGCTGTCTACAAGAGACCCACCTTAGAACAAAAGATACACAGACTGAAAGTGAAGTAATGGAAAAAATATTCCATGCAAATAGAAATGGGAAAAGAAATCTGGGGTACCAATACTGATATCTGACAAAATAGACTTCAAAATGAAGGCCATAACAAGAGACAAAGAAGGTCTCTACATAATACTAAAGGGATCAATCCAACAAGAAAATATAATCCTTGTTAACATATCCAGTACAGGAACAATTAAATATATAAAATAATCTTGATGGGCTTTAAGGGAGAGATAGACAGCAATTAGGTCATTACAGTATAGGCGACTTTAACACCACAGTGATATCACTGGATAGATTTCCAGAAAAAATCAACAAGGAAACAGTGGCCTTAAATGACACACTAGATCAGTGGTATCTAATTGATATTTACAGGACATTTCATACAAAAGCAGCAGAATATACATTACTTTAAAGTGCACATGGATCATTCTCAAAAATAGGCCATATGTTAGGGAGAAAAATAAGCCTTAACAAATTAAAGAAGATTGAAATCATATGAAGCATCTTCTCAGATCACAATGGCATGAAATTATACAAAAAAAAAAACACACCTCAAAAACACAACAGCACAGAAGGCTAATCAGTATGTTATTAAACAAAGAATGGACTACCAATGAGATCAAGGAAGAAATAAAAAACTTCCTGGAAACAAATGAAAATAAACATACAACAACCCCAAATCTATGGGACACAATAAAAGCAGTCCTGACAGGGAAGTTCATAGCATTACAGGCATACCTGAAGAAAGAAAGAAAAAAAGCTCAAATAAACAATATAACCCTACAACCAAAAGAATTAGTAAGAGAACAACAAGAAAATCCCAGAGTAAGTAAAAAAAGGAAATAATAAGGATTGGAGCAGAAATAAATGACAGATATATTAAATAATAATAATACAAAAGATCAATGAAACCAAGAGCTGGTTCTTTGAAAAGATAAACAAGATTGATGAACCTATTGCCAGACTCATCAATAAACAGAGAGAGAGGACCAAAATAAATAAAATCAGAAATGAAATTGGCAAAATAACAACTGACACCATAGAAATGCAAAGGATTGTAAGAAAATACTATGAACAAGTATATGCCAACAAACTGGACAACCTGAATGAAATGGACAAATTCCTAGAAAAATACAATCTTCCAAAACTCAATCAGGGAGAATCAGAAAACCTGAATAGGCCAATTAACAACCAATGACACTGAACCAGTAATAATTTTTTTAAAAATCCCAGCAAACAAAAGACCTAGATCGAATGGCTTCATAGGTGAGTTTTAAGCAACATTCAAAGAAGAACTAACACCTACCCTCCTCAAACAATTCAAAAAAAAAAAAATCCAAGAGGAAGGAATACTTCCAAGCCCTTTAATGAGGCCAGTACTATCCTAACTACAAAACCAGATAAGACACCACACAAAAAAAAGAAGAAAGAAAATTACAGGCCAATATCCCTGATGAATATAAATGTTAAATCCTCAACAAAACATTAGCAAATCAGATCCTGCAATACATTAAAAACATCACACCACATGACCAAGTGAGATTTATTCTGGGAATGCAAGACTGATACAATATTTGCAAATCAATAAATGTGATACATCACATAAACAAAATGAAGGATAAAAATCACATGATCATGTGAATAGGCAGAAAAAGCATTCAACAAAATCCAACACCTCTTTTTAATAAAAAAATATATCTCAGCAAATTGGAAATAGAGGGATTGTACCTCAACATATTAAAGGCCATATGTAACAAACCCACAGCCAACATCATACTCAATGGGCAAAAAACTAAAACCATTTCCTCTAGGAACAGGAATAAGACAGGGATATCCCCTTTCATTACCCTTATCCAACATAGTACTGGAAGTCCTAGCCACAGTGGTTAAACAAGAAAAAAAAAATCAAAGGCATCCAAACTTGAAAGGAGGAAGTAAAACTGCCATTATTTGCAGATGACATGATATTGTATATATAAAACCATAAAAATTCCAACAAAAATCTACTAGATTTAATAAATAAACTCGGCAAAGTAGCAGGATACAAAATCAACGACCAGAAATCTATGGCATTTTTATGCATTAGTAATGAACTCTCATTAGTTACCATTGCAACAACAACAAAAATATGATAGCTTGGGTTAAATTTAACCAAGGAGGTAAAAAACCTATACTCAGAAAACTATGGGACACTGAAAAAGAAAATACAGGAATATACAAACAAGTGGAAGCATATACCGTGATAATAGATTGGAAGAAGTAACATTATTAAAATGTCCATACTACCAAAACCAATCTATAGATTCATTGTAATTCCTATTAAAATACCAATGGCAAATTTCACAGGTCTAGAATAAATATTCCAAAAATTTATATGAAACCAATAAAGACCCTGAATAGCCACAACAATCTTGAAAAAGAAGAACAAAGTTGGAGGTATCACAATACCAGATTCAAACTATACTACAAAGCCATTTTAACCAAAATAGCCTGGTACTAGCACTAGCACTAGCACTAGTCCAAGAACAGGCATATAGATCAATGGAACAGAACAGAGAACCCAGAAAACGACCCACATCATTATGGTCAATTAAAATTTGACAAAGCAGGCAAAAGCATACAATGTGGTAAAAACAGTCTCTTCAATAAATGGTGCTGGGAAAATTGGACAGGTACATGAAACTAGATCACCAACTTACACCATACATAAGAATAAACTTAAAATGGATAAAAGACTTAAATGTAAGTCACCAAACCATTAAAAAAAACCCTAGAACAAAACATAGAAAATAAAATCTCAGACATCTCATGTAGCAGAATTTTCACCTACTAGTATACATCTCCTGGGGCAAGAGAAACAAAGGAAAAAAGGAAATAAATGGGACCACATCAAACTAACCAGCTGCTGCACAACAATAGAAACCATCAGCAAAATGAAAAGGGAACCCACTGTATGGAAGAACATATTTGTCAATGACACATCTGATAAGGGGTTAATTTCCAAAATATATAAAATATTTGTTACAGAAGACTGGAGAAGAATCAAGCAACGCTTAGAGAGATGGAGTTATACTTTATTATTCTTATGTGTGGGCCGAGAGAAAACTGTATTTCAAATTCTAGGCCCCAACATGGAGGAACTGTCCCTATTTATATCTTTTTACCTTCTTTGTCTCCCAAATATGGGGTTTTTCTGGTCCCCTTTGCAAGTTCTTAAAGAGCCCTATGTGCTGGGGCTTTGAGACCTCAACCAAAGGCTTGGCCTGGCGCCAGCACTGATAACTTTGTCTGGGGAAGGTTTATAGCCTCTCTGGAATGGGAGTAGTCTTATTTCCTTATTATTTAAGCCAGCAAGCATGTACAGAAGCCAAAATAGCAGGGTTAAAATTTCAAACAGCAGTTTTTATATAAGATGGATGCTTCAAACTCATACACTCAACAAAAGACAAATTACCCAATTTTCAAAATATGCACAAGATCTGAATAGGCACTTCTCCAAAGTGGACATATAGGTGGACAATAGACTTCTGAAAAAAACTAGAGGCCCAATGCGTGAAATTCATGAAAGGGGCTCGGCCCCCACTGCCACAGCAGCTGCCTCCTCTTCCTTGGCCCACCTCGGCCCTCACAGCCTCGGCTTCATCCAGAAGGACATCTGGTCTAATTAGCATATTATGCTTTTATTATTATAGATGCTCAATGTCACAAATCATCAGAGAGATGCAAATTGAAACTCCAATGAGATATCACCTCACACCTGCTAGAATGGCTACTATGAATAAATCAACAAACAACAAGTGTTGGTGAGGATGTGGAGAAAAAGGAACCCTAGTACACTATTAGTGGGAATGCAGACTGGTGCAGCCATTATGGAAACAGTATGGAAGTAACTAAAAAAATTATCAATGGAACTACCCTTTGACTCAGTGACTCTACTTCTAGGAATATATCCTAAGAGGCCTGAAACACCAATTAGAAAGAATATACACAACCCTATGTTCATGGCAGCATTATTTATAATAGCTAAAATCCAGAAACAGCCAAAGTGCCTATCAGTAGAAGAGTGGATAAAAAAAAACAAAAAAAACCTGTAGCACATTTATACAATGGAATACTATGTAGTTGGAAAAAAATGATTTCTTACCCTTTGCAACAGCATGGGGATTATTATGCTGAGTGAAATCAGCCAGTTAGAGAAAGAAAAATAACACATGATCTCACTTATAAATGGAAACTAATGAACATAATAAACTCACGAACAAAATATGTCCAGAGGGCTGGAGGCATGGAATAGACTGACATATCTCAGAGGGGAGGGGCAGGGAAGATGGGAAGAGATTAACTAAAGAATTTATGTATGTATATGGATAACAAATAGTGTAGTGAAGGCCTGGTGGGACAGGGTTGGAACATGGGGGAGGGGTTAATGGGGGCTGTTAATTGGGGGACATCTGTAATACCGTCAACAATAATTTAAAAAGAAAGAAAGAAAATCCTGCCACCCTCTGGCCTCAACATTCCCCTCTGTAGAATGAGGACCACCAAGGTACCTACCCCATGAGGACAACACGTTATGATACTTAAATTATCATCTGGATTCAGACTTGAGTTTAATCCTGGACTCTGCCTGTTCCCACTGAGGGATGCCTCAGTTTTCCCCTTTGGAAAGAGACAGAGTTCATTTTCTGACACCCCGGGGACTGTTTTGAGACTCAGCTGCTTCCTATAATGACCCTCATTTGTTAAGCATGTGCTGTGTGCCAGGCCCTGGCTGTGCCTGCTCCATGTGCCTGTTTGCTCATCTGAGAGAAGGAGCTAATATATAGAAAGAATTGAATGAGAGACCATGGGTGGAGCCCCCTGTGCAGTGCCCCACTGTGCCCAATGCTAAAAGCCTGCAAGCTGTGGTGAGTCCTGCCCTTCCCAGTCCTGACATCACAGTGGTTACTATTTACCATAAAGCATCCAGCACTGATCTTGCTCACAGCAGGTGCTCAATGAATGCACTTGAAGGAATTAAATAAACCTGGGCTCTAATCCTGGCTCTAGGGGCCCTGAACATGTCACATTATCCTGCTGAGCCATGGTTTGCTTATCTGAAAAATGGGCTTGCCATGGGCACTCAGCAGGTGCAACACCCAGTAGAACAGAAGAACTCAGTGGGATGACAATGTCCTTGCTCCCTGGCAGGTCAGCGGCCCCTCAGAAGGTGACACCCCTCCCCCACCTATGACCTCACTCACAGAGTGGCCAGTGGAACCCTGAGGGGTCTGTTAGGTCACCCCGTTCTGCTCCACAAAGACTCATCAGGCAACAGCCAGTGGCTTGTTTCTGTCCAAGGGACGCTTCAGAAACCCTAGGACTTGAGAGCCGTGGTCACGAAGAAGCTCCTGAGAAGGACACAGAGGGTTGGGAACCAAGGACACTCCAAGTGCTGACCCTGAGAGGCCAGAACCAGGGCCAAAGGTCTTCTGGGCTTGCGGAGTATCATTCAGCGGTTCTAGGAGGCCCACCGCTGCCAGGCCACCATGGCCCTCGGCTGGCTACTGCTTCTTGTATTGGCTCTGCCCCGGGTCACAACAGGTATCAAGGTATGCGAGTTCTGTGATATGATGAAGACCTCCACCTGTACCGGCATCAGCGTACCCTGTGCCGATGATGACCATTGCTTCACGAGCTACGGGCTAATCCCTGGACTCGGTCCCATCATCAACAAAGGCTGCAAGTCACCCAGTTTGTGTGGCTACGGTGTAGAGTATATCCTCTACAAGGATGTCACCTACAAGCTCAGCTCCAGCTGCTGCAAAAGTGAACTGTGTAACAGGGCCTACATCTTCTCTGGCAGCCTGAAGTTGGGGGCCACCACCTGCCTGGTGGTGGGCATGCTGTTGCTGCATTATTGACTGTGACCAGCATGGAGGACAAGGTGTGGGACTGGTCTCTGGGCTCCCTTGCTTCTTGTACCCCCTGCCTCCTGCTCCTTGTACCCCCGTCCCCTTCCCTTCCCCCATTAAATGGCCGGGGGCCCTAGACAACCCCTTGTGGTCCTGACTTCATCAACCACTGGTTGTCAACTGTATTTATCTTATTAGTTTCTGTTTTACTTTTACAAGCTCTTGATCGAATTCCAAAATTCTGGGAGTTTATCCTATTTTTCAAAGTATTTCCCTGAACAATACTACCTCCCTCTTAGGCTGTTACGTACACCTTGCTCCCAACTCTACTCAGAGAGTCAATGTTCACAGGTTTACCAGCCCAATACTGTCCACTGGTTGTCAGCATATTTGTGTGGAGATTGCAGTGTTGCTGGTGTCATCTTCCCTAGAGAGAAAGCAGACTGAGTTCCAAGGGCACAGATCAAGTGATTGAAATGGCTCATGGATGCCTAATTATGCATTTGGGAGCTTTTCTCCTTTTCCCTTGTCATAGATAATGGGAGAATCTAAAGATCTGCTCCTGTCCAGAAATCTTTTGTTTTGTGGCCCCACAAAACACCCTGAGGCCTGATTTAGTGGTGGGGACCAGGGGTGGGTTTGACTGTACTGCACTTCATTGGTTCTAAGGTGCGTTATCTTTTCACATTTTGATCAGGATGCTTCCTTTCATTGGTGGTACTTTCGAGTCAATAAAATATGGTAAAAATAATATTCATACGCAAGTGAAATAAGCCAGTCAAAGAAAGAAAAATAACACATGATCTCACTTATACATGGAATATAATGCACATAATAAACTCATGAACAAAAGAGGTCCAGAGGCATGGAGGCATGGAATAGACTGACATATCTCAGAGGGGAGGGGCAATTTCTTTATGAAAAAAGAAAGTATCAGAACATATAATAAAGTTGAGCCATCACAGAGTAATGAAGTAGATTTGGAGTTGTATGGGTAATAGAATTGGTAGAGAAACTTTGTAGAGAAAGGAAGAAAGTTTTAGAGATGATAGATGGGAAGAAAATGGTGAGGAGCCAGTCTAGGAACACCATCAAGAAATAAATTAGTCCTAGCTGGTTTGGCTCAGCGGATAGAGCATCAGACTGCAGACTGAAGGGTCCCAGGTTCTATTCTGACCAATGGCACATGCCTGGATTGAGGGCTCGATCCCTAGTGGGGGTGTGCAAGAGGTAGCCAATCAATGATTCTCTCTCATCATTGATGTTTCTATTTCTCTCTCCCTCTCCTTTCCTCTCTGAAATCAATATATGAATATTTTTAAAGAAATAAATTAAAATATATAAATAAATGTAAAATCTCATAACATGCTAATATAGTTAGAGTTCATGATGGTATTTACAAGTGGAGAAATGATGGGAAGTTCTCTTCTGTGGAATTCTTTTTTTCAGGGTATAGCTGGTCTCTCTAAGTTGCTTATAGAAAACAGACCTGGTTTTTTAAAAAATTATGAGACATAGCATACTAGAGAAGGTCAGTGCTAGCTATGTAATTATTATAGCATGCAATGGAGATGTTTATGACTGAAAGAACTCCCTTTGTGTAACTGATGCCTCGCATGCATTACTTAGACAACTTATATGTAAACTAGAGGCCTGGTGCATGAATTCATGCACCAGTGGGGTCTCTTTGCCTGGCCTGCAGGATTGGGCCGAAACTAGCTCTCCAACATCCCCTGAGGGGTCCCGGATTGTGAGAGGGCACAGGCCAAGGGACCCCACTGGTGCATGATCAGGGATGGGGAGGGACATGGGAGGTTGGCCAGCCAGGGAGGGACCACGGGAGGGCTCTAGGGCATGTCTGGCCTGTCTTGCTTAGTCCTGATCAGCCATACCCCAGCAGCAAGCAACCCTACCGGCCAGAGCGTCTACCCCCTGGTGGTCAGTGCATATCCTAGCAACTGGTCAACCAGTTGACTGTCTGTCCCCTGCTGGTTAGTGCATGTCATAGCGAGTGGTTGAGTGGCCTTACCATATCATTAGCATGTTAAGCTTTGATTGGTTGAACGGCCAAGCAGACACTTAGCATATTAGGCTTTTATTATATAGGATTCTAATCCCAGTCACATACTAATACAGGAAGGAAGAACTTGAGGATTGCATTGGCAGTCTCAGATTTCTCCAGGCTTCACCTGAGTCCATCAATTGCCTATGTCCTTAGAGTTATTAGTAAAATTTGATACATGTTTAAAATCTGTAGTTCTAAAGAGTCTGCTTTAACAATCTGACCTTCTACATTATGTCAGTAGCATAAATGATTCATTTAGCAGATAGTAGATGAAACATATCCATTACAGCAAGGACTTATATTTGATGTAATGAAAGGTAGTTGTTGGAAAAGGGAGTTACAATAAATTCTTGGAGAGTTTTAAATGAGAGATTTTGGATTTCATTCCATAATAAGGGTATGATAGTGGTTGATGAAAGAGAGGATGATGTGTTTCAATCTAGTAAAACAGCATGTAGGACAACAGGAAAGAGATAAGATTTTTAGGTAGAAGGTCTTCTAGATAACTGTGATAATTCAGCTAAAAGTGATTAAAACACTGAGAGGCCTTGAACAGATGTTTAAGAAATTATAATTAAAATAAACAGTTCTTAGGGATTTATTGGTTAATAAAAATGAGTTAAAAGTAGTTTTGGACTGGTTAAAAGGTAATGCCTGGGACAGAAACAGGTAGATTTAGAGTTAGTTTAACATAGAATGAATGTTAAGGACCAATGAATCAAAGGAGCTCATGGAATACACAGGTGCACACACACTCTCTCACAGACACATATATACACACAATCCATACTTGAAAATTTAGAGACATATAGTCAATTTCATAGTATAAACCAGCTACCAAGGTAATTAGCAAATCCTCTGAGAGTGAATAGGATATGTAGTGAATTTACGCATGATCAAAAGAAAAACTGCAAAATCAGAGGAGTGGTCCCAATAGTCCTTCTCCTATTCTCCCTCCTCTGCTTACAAAGCGTGAAAAATGTGAATAGTCAAATTTTAAATTATTGACTCATTTTGAACCATGATATTTCTGTGCCAAGGCCCAGTATATTGGCTCCTTGTCTTGTTTTAAAGGGGAAATTTCTAGGGTGTAAGTTGAGACTCAAAACATCATTTGAAGCAAAATACTGTGTCCTGTGATAACTCCACACTCTGGCTGCAGCTCCTTGTTCTTCACTCCACCCCTCTTATGGCCATTTGTGTCCATCAAAAGCAAATTTGTTTATAAATAGTTCATAATGCCCAAAGCTGATATATCAGAAGTGAGTCTCTCTCCCCTTGGTATACGAGGACCAGGCAGAGGAGTAGAGCATTGTGGTAAACAGACTAAGGGTTCCTTAAAGATGTCCAGGTCCTAACCCTCGGAAATTATGAATATGTTACCTTATCTGGAAAAAGGAACTTTCCAGATGTGACTAAATTAAGGATCCTGAGATTGGGAAAGTATATGAGATTTTCCAGGTGAGTCCAATGTAACCACAAGGGTCCTTAAAACAGGGCGGCAGTAGAGTTAGAGTGATATAGGAGATATGATAATAGAAACACAACTTGGAGTGATGCCATTGTGAGTAAGGAGCTAAGAACTAGGAAATACAGGCAGCCTCTAAAACTTGCAAAAGGCAGTACTCCCTTAGAGCCTCCAGAAAGAATTTCGCTCAGTGAGAATGATTTCACATTTCTGATGGCCACATACTAAATTTGTGTTGTTTTAAGTCAATAATTTTGTGGTCATTTGTTACAGCAATGATAGGAACCGAACACAGGCTTCTAATCATTTTTGGATCATTTATGTCATCCTGGTTAGGAAGACAGCATTTGGCTCACTTACAAAGAGAGAGAAAACCTTTCTCTAGACAAACTGTTCTTATGTGTAGAAAGTTATCTCTGACCCAGTGTACATTTTACATCCCAAATTTTAAAACCTGAATATAACATGACCCTTGCTACTCCCCCTTCCTCCCCAGGGTAGAAAAACAGCATTATTCTACAAGAAAGTTCCCAATTCACAGACTAATCCAAACTTATCTTTTAGCATCTCAGTCCCCTAGGACTCAGTGGTTGTCAAACTGTGGCTCACGAGCCACATGCTGCTCTTTGGCCCCTTGAATGTGGCTCTTCCACAAAATACCATGTGCGGACGCGCACGTACAGTGCTATTGAAACTCCGTGGCTCATGTGCAGAAGTCGGTATTTTTATGGAAGAGCCACACTCAAGGGGCCAAAGAGCCACATGTGGCTTGCGAGCCACAGTTTGCCAACCACTGCCCTAGGTGATTATCAAAAATGGAAACTTTTAAAGATATCCTCTTGGATAAATCAGAAGCATTAAGATTTAAAAGGCCCAAGAAAATGCCATTAACATGGCAACTGAAGTTTTACTGATGACTTTAGGGAGAACATCTCCATTTGACTTGAGGAGGAGGGACAGATCACCTTGATCAAGGAAAAGTGGTTCTCAACTGGGGGCAATTTGTCCCCCGGGGAGAAAATTTGTGTTGTCACAACTCTGATAATGATATTGGCATCTTGTGGATAGAAGCTAGGCATGCTGCTGAACATCCTACAGTACTCAGGAAAGTCCCCTCTCCCTCCAAAAAAGAATTATCCAGTCCAAAATACTGATACTGCTGAGTTGAGAAACCCTGGCATAGAGCGAGCCAGCCTGTGTGGCTATACTTATTTTTTAGAAAAGGAAATGGAAACTAAAAGAAATATTCAAATTTATGTCATTTGAGTGCTAATTTGATACTTGTTTGCAATTCCCTCTCTAAAATATATCTCTATCACTAGAGAAAATTAATATACTCTCATATATACTGAGTGTTTATAAAAGTAGAAGACTTTTCAAGTGTAGAATAAATCTCAGGGTAGCCCTTCGAAAAGTTTAATGGAAATTTGTAACTAAGAAAGAGCAAGCTTTTCTAAGTAATTTAAGTCAAGTCAGCTGTATCATTAGTTTATACAAATACCTTTTGTATGAATATAAGCCTAACTTCAGAAAGGTATAAGAAGCCTAACTTCAGAAAGAAATCACTTAATCACTTGCAGAATTTATTCTGCTGGAGAATTTGACTTCTTTGTTCAAATGGATTTTGAATTTTTACTCCTATGTGGACCATTTATTTTAATCTTGGATGACTAACAACATAATGTTATTCAGATAATTATATTTAAGGGGAAAGCAGAATCATTGTGATATATTATAGGCACTGCTATGAAACTAATACTGGGCATTAGAAAATTTTGCAAGTTAATGATAGCATATAAGCTCATATAAATGATAAGGAGAAAATAGACAATTTATTTACTTATCTAACTAGTCAGAATACAAGAATATCCTTCCATCCCTTCATTTAGGAAATATTTATTGATCATCTACTGTATGTCAGGGCCTATCCTAATTGTCCAAGAAATAAAAATGCGCATCATGGAACCATCCTAAAGAAGTGCACAGTTAAGTGGAAAAAGCAATGGGGGAAAATGAAAATTAAATTTGATAAACCATAACAGTGGTATTGCAGGATAGTTTCTATAGAATGCAGACTCATATAAGCTTAATTATGCATGAGTTTTATTAGCTAGTGCTCCATGGATCAACACCTGTGGAGGATGGGGAAGAAGAGAAATTTGACACAGGGAAAGGCTGGTCTCCCATGTAGTCTCAACAATGACCTCAGCTGACCCCAAGGGGATCTCTGAAGATGAGATAATTCTTCACAATTGTCCTAAGCTGGGAAAAGAGGTCAGGTCTGTATTAACCCATTACCAACAAGCCATAGGATGCAGTATGCCCCTGAGAAGGGGGCTAGAATTTGAGTGAGGCAGCTCTTTGCAGACAAGGGAACTATCCAAGGAGAGCTCACAGCATACACATGTGGTACCCACAAAGAGTGAAATGAGGCTTCATTGAAGGGGGTAAACTAACTATGATGTGGGTACAAAGTATAGTTTGGGTATAATGTTATTGAAGAGGTATTTGCACTAAAACTTGGACTGTGATGAATAGTATTCCAAGTAACAAAGCTAGGGAATTACTTTCCAGGCAGAGGGAACAGCATATATAAAGTAATGGAGTCAAAAGAGCAAAGAATAATGGGAAAAGTGTTAAAGTTTATTCAATGTAGAGCTTAGGATAAATGTTAGAGAGG
Organism: Myotis myotis; assembly: GCF_014108235.1. NCBI lineage: Eukaryota > Metazoa > Chordata > Mammalia > Chiroptera > Vespertilionidae > Myotis > Myotis myotis. Next base: position 118,968,962 of record NW_023416346.1, on the reverse strand, counting down.
GAGAAGGTGGGGCTAAAGAATGAGATGGGAAGTTATTTTAAAAGGTCCTGTAAACTAGGACAAGAAATGGGGAATTTCTCCTATTAAGAAATCTAGATCTAACAATGACTTTAAAGGGAAGAAGTAATGGGATTTTTTTTTAAAGAAGATAATTCTGCAAGCATTGAGGATGGGTGATTGGAATAGAAGGAAAACTAGGGCAGAACAATGCATTTACAATAACTTGAACACTAAATTGTGATGATGAGTCAAAATAGTTTTCAAGGACAAAAACAGTCTGATATAAAGTAAATGATGAAGAATAGGTTTCATGAAAATTTCAAGAGCCAATTTACCCCCTTCTGCCTACATACACTTGATACAACACTGCCCACAAAGCAGAGGTCTTTTCTAATTTTAGTACCAATATGAAATAATAAATTTTAGCATTGAGGAATTCAGATAGAAGATTTGAATATACAAATGTCTTCCAATATAGACCAAAAAGGTGCATTTGAATGGCAAACAGGTGAACATGGAGGGCAACCAACAATAATCAGTCATTTAATCCTATTAAATGGCAACTAATGGCATGGATCAAATATTTCTCACTCAATGACAGGTAAACAAGCTAACAAAACCCCATGGTACAGGATAGGAAAATATTCTGTACTAGAGTTTGACACTTGAGAAGCAGAAAAATATTTCTTATTAAGTATCTATATATATAAAAGGCTAATATGCAAAGTATCCCCTCGGAAGTTTGACTGGGAGACTGGGAGTTCGATTGCTTGCTATGACGTGTGCTGACGACCAGAGGGTGGTGCAAAACATGGCAGGAGACCAGCAGCAGTTGTGGGGCGCTGAGGGAGTGAGGGGTGGAGGAGGCGCGGAGGCAGGGAGATGGGGAGCCTGATCCACCCTGATTGCCAGCCAGGCCTAGGGACCCTACCCATGCACGAATTTCATGTACCAGGCCTCTAGTATTATATAATGCACTAGTTTGTGATGTTAATCCAAGAAAAATAGGCTTTAAAACAAGAGATAAAATATGAGTTAAAACAGCCTGACAAGAAGAATTTGGTGACAGAGAGATATTGATTCATTTGATAAATATTTGAGGCTTATGTTGGCAGGCCTAAGAGGCAAACCCTGAAAAGAGGATTCCCATACAAATGATTTAAGTCAGAGATCCCAGAAAAGACTAGTTAGGGGAGGGGTGGGAGCCAGAAATGGAAAGGGGAGAATTAAAGCAAGCTCCAAGCTTCAGCCTGAAATGTAAGTTGGACCTCCAGTATTCTCACAGAGTCTTTGGCTAAAGCTCACCCAAAGTGGCTATGTAAACTCACAGCTGCTCCAGCTCTATGTGCCTCAACAACATTCCAGTAGCCAAAGGGTTTAGACACCATGCAGGTGTTAGAAACAAAGGACAGATTAGCTGAGGGATAGGCACACAGAAACGGAAGAAGAGATTCTAGGGATCTGAGCATCTATGGCAGTGGTTCTCAACCTGTGGGTCGTGACCCCTTTGTAAGGTGAACGACCCTTTCACAGGGGTCGCCTAAGACCCTCTTGCATATCAGATATTTACATTACAATTGACCCCAATTTCCCTCTGCTAATCATCATACTGTTGTCTGTGTCAATTAGTGGTGTGTGTTTTTTCTTAATCCCTTCACCTTTTTCACCCAGCCTGCAACTCAACTCCCCTACGTAATGTAAAGGTTGTCCCAAAATGCACGCAAGAAGTAATTTTGATAGAAAATACAGGTTTATAATTAAAAATTGTAAATTTTTTATTGATTCATAAAGTATATAGTATAGGGTTATGTATGGAATAGCATATCGGGTAAATGGCCTCCACGGCTTTGCTGGCACATATGCATTCTTTTGTTGAAATTTTCCATGACTGTTTTGCATAAATGTGGCTGAATTTCGTTGATACAGCGCTCAATTTCCTCCTTTAAGGCGTGGGTGGTTGTGGGCTTGTTGGCATAAAGCTTAGACTTCAAAAAACCCCAAAGAAAAAAGTCCAACGGCATTAAATCACATGATCTGGGCAGCCAATTCTGATCACCAAAATGGGAAATTACACGACCAGGAAATGACTCATGCAGTAATTGAATTGTTTCTCGGGCTGTATGGCATGTGGCACCGTCTTGTTGAAACCACATGTCGCCCACATCCATATCTTGCAATTTAGGCACAAAAAACTGGATTATCATGTCGTGATAGCGAGCACCATTATCTGTTATTGCCTGAGCAGCCACATTTTCGAAGAATGGTCCGATGATGCCTCCAGCCCCAAATCTGCACCAGTGACACGTTGTGGATGCATTTGTTTCTCAACAATCACTCATGGATTTTCTGAACCCCAAATGCAACAATTTTGTTGATTAACCAAGCCATCAAGATGAAAATGGGCTTCATCAAAATTCAGCCACAATTATGCAAAACGGTCATGGAAAATTTCAACAAAGAGTGTGTATGTGCCAGCAAAGCCGTGGAAGCCATTTACCCGATATGCTATTCCATACATAACCCTATACTATATACTTTATGAATAAATAAAACATTTACAACTTTTAATTATAAACCTGTGTTTTCTATCAAAATTACTTCTTTTGTGAATTTTGGGACATCCTTTTATTTATGATTGAATGATTAACAAAAGAAGAAGAAATATAAAAAAATCAATATTCCTGATCCTGTCCAATTTGAAAACATAGGCTTAGTTATTTCCCAAATATATTTTGAATGACTGGGCAAAAACATTATTGATGCACTTGCAAATCAGATATAGTTTGTTGATTTTAAAAACCATTCCTATCACTCTATAGAGCTCCACTGTATGATGGGGGCATAAGGTCTGGAAACTACATTTCTCAGACTTCACTGCCAGTGGTTTCATCTAGATCCTGCCAAGGAAAGGCACCTGCAAGAGATATGGATGGCATAAGACAAGAAGAACATTATTTTTCTCTGGCAACTGCATCTGGGAAAATGGGCATCAGCAAATGCTAGATTTCCTGAAATCCACCCACCTGATTTCTTAAAAATATACTTTTATTGGTTTCAGAGAGGAAGGGAGAGGGAGAGAAAGGGATAGAAACATCAGTGATGAGAGAGAATCATTGATAGACTGCCTCCTGCATGCCCCACACTGGGGAGCGAGCCCATAGCCTGGGCATGTGCCCTGACCAGGAATCAAACCTTGACCTCCTGGTTCATAGGTTGACACTCAACCACTGGGCCTGCCTGCTGGGCCACCCTCCTGATTTTTGTTCCCCTAGGCTTCAATGGTTGTGTGAGCCTCAAAGTCCCAATAGTAAACCTCTTCCGACTAGAAATACCTATAGTAGTTGCTGTTTTCCTGAACAAAGTTTGGCCAGTGATCTAAGAGGCATAGTTAAGGACAGGAAGTAAGGATGAGTAAGATTATCCACAAGGAACTTTTAAACGGAGTCCTGACAGTAATGATTTATAGTTGGGGCTGAATGTTAAAAATTGGATTAAATATTGAGGTTCAGAAACATGAGGTCAGCAATGGAACAGCTGTTCAAACTCTGCTGAACATCTTCATTGATGCCAAGACAAAAACGGGCACAAATAGATAGATTCTGCAATATAATTAGGGGAATTTTTCAACTTATAAAAAATGGATCATCATAAATATTCTAAAAACCCGAACAAGATGTCAGACCCCATCAAATTAATGTGATCACAAACAAGATGATAAATTGGGCAAATGTCAAGTTTAAGAGCCTAAGTCATTGCCAAAACTAGGCTTATATCTATAATGAAAGGCTCTGGTGGCCATGTTAACTGATGACTCCCTAGTGATTATTTTATTTCAAGGATTTAATTGTGGCCTTTCAGATTTCAGGAAATGTGCACTATTTTTTAGATGCTGCAAATATTGCTGAACATGGACCCTGAGAGTTAAGGGAATATGCTCAAATTTTCCTTAATAGGAAAAAATGAACTCTATAATAATCAGGCCTCTAGACTATAGAGTTTATTTGCACACACACTCAAAAAACACAGTAAAACTTTTTAAGCTTTTAGAGTCTTCAATTACAAGGGATGTGGAACTCACTTGGCAGCCAATTTTAAACCCTCATAATTTAGAGCAGGGGTCCTCAAACTTTTTAAACAGGGGGCCAGTTCACTGTCCCTCAGACCATTGGAGGGCCGGACTATAGTTTAAAAAAAAACTATGAACAAATTCCTATGCACGCTGTACATATCTTATTTTGAAGTAAAAAAAACAAAACGGGAACAAATACAATATTTGTATTTGCATGTGGCCCGCGGGCCGTAGTTTGAGGACCCCTGATTTAGAGTTTCTATCCCACATCATACCAAGTACATTAGAATGTACTCATATCCCACAGTTAATATAACATTATATTTAAAGGATTTTTACAATTTAGGTTTTGAAATTATCTTTGCATCATTTATTTAATTTATAATTGGGCAATGACATCTCAGTACTTATGCCGCATACTTGAGAATTCTAGCAAAATGAGAGTTTTTCTTTTTATATTTTAGAGATAATTATTTCATATCTCAGACAATTTCATAAGCCCTTGAGAAACTGTTTGGTATGAGACCTGAGGCCCCCCTAATAAACAATTTTCAGCTTCAGTTGAGAGTATGAATTCATATGGTCATCTAACTCACCATTGACAAATTTTCTTCTTCCCAATTCAAGCTACTAAAAAGGGATGAAGAGAAAGACCTCAATTTATCTGCCCATCTCTCTTTGCATTTAGAAGTATACCTTGACTCTGGTATCGTCAAGCAATCAATCTCTCCACTCCCATATCCCATAGGTCCGTGGTCGGCAAACTGCGACTCGCGAGCCACATGCGGCTCTTTGGCCCCTTGAGCATGGCTCTTCCTAAGCCTTAGGAGTACCCTAATTAAGTTAATAACAATGTACCTACCTATATAGTTTAAGTTTAAAAAATTTGGCTCTCAAAAGAAATTTCAGTCCTTGTACTGTTGATATTTGGCTCTGTTGACTAATGAGTTTGCCGACCACTGCCATAGGTCAAAGGTGCTCTCTCTCCAACCTGGTTACTACCTGATACCCAGAAATCTTGTGGCCACTTTCTATCAGGCTTTAGAGTTTCACCCACTCCAGTTTGGCTATTAAGGAGTTGGAGTGGACGTCAACAAGGGTCTGCAGTTCAGACCACTGTCACTACTCAGATGGAAGTGCCTTGTTAAGCTGGCAGGCCTCCTGGCTGACACTACTGACCTTTTCTATTTCACTACCTTTCTTAGAGAGCAGGTGTTTTGAAAATTGCCTTCCAGGGTAGGACAAATTGGTTTCCTCCACTAGTAATCATGACTTTTATAGTACAAATGCCTGGATGGATATCAGTTTCAATGAGAAATGCTATTCTTCTCCATCTATTTACTCACCTTTCTAGCACAATAGCAGTTGATAACATGTCTGGCCCTTTATGAAAGGGAACTTTTATCAAAAAGCTACATTGGGCCTGACACTATGTTAAGGGCTTCATAAACATTCTAGTCTAATCATCATAATACAATTATATCAAGTAGATGCAGTCATTGTTCTATTTTTAAACCAAACAACAAAGTTATCAGCTGGCAAGTAGCTATTTTCCAATCTTTGGTTAACAATGTAAATCTTACAATGGGTATCTCCCTGACTTTTAGGGATTCTCAAATATATAAATTTGAATGAGAACAAACATCGTGATGCATAGTAGTTAGGCCAAAATTCAAAGAACACATCGACCAGGTGTTACTCACCAACTTAACCAGGTATTCATGAATCTCTTATGTTGTTCATCTGAACAACAATCCTATATAATAAAGAGATAATATGCAAATTGACTGTCACACCCTCACAAAAGATGGCCACCCCCATGTAGTAACAAGATGGCCACCCCCATGTGGTCACAAGATGGCCACACCCATGTGGTCACAAGATGGCCACACCCATGTCATCACAAGATGGCCACCACAAGATGGCTGGCAGGGGAGGGCAGTTGGGGACAACCAGGCTGGCAGGAGAGGACAATTAGGGGTGATCGGGCTGGCAGGGGAGGGCAGTTTGGGGGGACCGGGCCAGCAGGGGAGGGCAGTTGGGGGGTGACCGGGCCGGCAGGGGAGCAGTTAGGCATTGATCAGGCTGGCAGGGGAGTGGTTAGTGGGTGATCAGGCTGGCAGGAAGAAGCAGTTAGGAGCAATCAGGAAGGCAGGCAAGCGGTTGAGAGCCAGCAGTTCCAGATTGTGAGAGGGATGTCCCATGAGATCAGGCCTAAACCAGCAGTCGGACATCCCCTGAGGGGTCCGGGATTGGAGAGGGTGCAGGCTGGGCTGAGGGACACACCCCCCCCCCGCAGTGCATGAATTTCGTGCACCGGGCCTCTAGTATTCAAATAAAGAGCTTTTTGTTTGGGGGGGGGAACAGAATGTAAATCTTGTGATATCAAAGACCATCTGGGTCCCACTAACTTACACACTACCTCTGTTTACAAAGCACTTTTCCCCCTTTGTATTGAATTTATTGGGGTGACATTGGTTAACAAAATTATTCATGTTTCAGGTGCACAACTCCACAACACAACATCTGTACACTGTACTGTGTGCTCACCACCCCAAGTCAAGTCTCTGTCCATTACCATTTATCCCCATTTACCCTCCTCCACCTCCCCTCACCAACCTCCCCCCAGCACTATTGTCTTTGCTCAATCCCTCCACCCTGCCAATTCACATGTATTCTCTCTTTTTACAACAAAGCCAATCCCATCATTTTAAAGGGGCTAAGAGTAGTAATTAAGGTAGTAATTTTTAATTAACCTTTTTAAATATTCTGTCATAAGATACTCCATAGATACCTCAGAACTGTCCATTAAAAACCTTTATGCTGATAAAATATATTCTACAATGATTTCCTTTCTGAGCATAGTTCAGTTATATACAGAGGAAATTGAAATAGTGTCTGAGCTAAAGAAAATCATTTTGCTCTTCAGCAAGTTAAGGTGTTATAATGACTTCATGAACCATTCAAAAGATAGCATTGTCATACTGTAGATACTATATAGGACAAAAGAAATAGACTTGATAATGTCTATTTTATTTATTTAGTTAGTTAGTTATAATCCAAATTTCTTTAATTTTTTATTTTTAGCCATTTCAAAATCTTTATTGTTGAAAGTATTACAGAAGTCCTCTTTTTTACCTCCCCATTGCCCCCCTCAACTCAGTTCCCACCCCACCCCAGGCTTTTAATACCCTATTGTCTGTGCCCATAGGTAATGCATATATGCATATAAGATTTTTGGTTAATCTCTTCCCATCAACCCTTCTCCCCTTCCCTCTGAGACCCATCAGTCTGTTCCATGTTTCCATGTCTCTGGTTCTATTTTATTTATCAGTTTATTTTGTTCATGAGATTCCTTGTTTGTTTATTTTTACTTTTAGATTCAATTGTTGATAGATATGTATTTATTGGCATTTTATTGTTCATTTTCTCCTCCTCCTCATCCTCCTTCTTTTTCTTCCTCTCGATATCTTGCTTTCTCTCTTCTCCTGGCACCCCCCATAATGTGAATGTTGGTACGCTTGAAGTTGTCCCAGAGGCTCCTTACACTATTTTCTTATTTTCGGATTTTTTTCCTTTTTGCTCTTCTAATTGGGTGTTTTCTGCTTCTTCATATTCCAAATTGTTGATTTGATTTTTGGACTCCTCTACTCTACTGTTGAATCCTTGTAAATCATTCTTTATTTCAATTATTGTATGCTTAATTTCTGACTGGTCCTTTTTCATGTGTTTGATGTTCTTACTAAGGTTCTTAAAATTCTCACTAAGATCCTTGAAAGTCTAAGTCTTTTGAAGCTCTCATTAAGATCCTTAAGCAGCATTACAACATTGTTTTGAACTCTGTATCCAGTAATTTACTTCCTTCCATTTCATTGAGTTGTTTTTCTAGAGATTTCTTGTGTTCTTTCACTTGTGATATGTTTCTTTGTCTCTGCATTTTGGCTGCTTCCCTGTGTTTGTTTCTATGTATTAGGTAGAGCTGCTATATCTCCTGGAATTGGTAGAGTGGCCTTGTGTTATAGATGTCCTGTAGGGGGCCCAGTGGCCCAGCCAACCCAGTCACCTGAGCTGGGAATTCTAGGTGCCTCCCTGTGTGGGCTGTGTGCAGTCTTGTTGTAGTTGAGCCTTGATTGAGGAATTGCCCTCTAGGCCAATTGGCTGTGAGGACCAGCTGTGACTACAGTGGAGAGCCGCTGTGCAGGAAACACCCCTATGAAGCAGGACTTGCTTCAGTATGGTTTTGGTGCTCACTGAGTCTGCCCCTTGTGTCTGTCACTTGTGGATGTGTAGAGTTGTAGTCTGCTATGCTCTGAAGCTGTCCATTGGGTACACTGGCTCCAGTATCTCCAGGGAGGTGCAAAGTCAGCCGCTGCCTGGGGCCACCCAGCAGGAGCTACAGAGAAATCTGCAGATGCCTCCTATTTGTATTAGGTTTGGAAATGAAGTGTCCAGGCGAGGCCTAACTGTGAAGCAAGGCAGGCTGGTGCTAGTGAAGGGTCTTGGGCCTTTAATGATAGGTTTAGGGCATGCTGACACCAGTTGCAGCTTGTTTGAGAGATTTTAGCAAAGTCCAAAGCCTGAGCCAGGACAGGTCATTCATGTAGAAAAGCTGCTGAAAACAGGTTGAGGGGGGCTGCAAATTGGATGGTATGGGGTCTCAGGGAATCTCCAGGGTAGAGAAAACAGTGTAAGCCAGGTTGATGGGGACTGAGCTATGGCTGACAGTCAGTCCTACGACAGGAGAGGTCCCAGCACAGGAATAATGACCCCTGGGGGCACCCATATCTGAGAGAAAGCCGCCCCTGAGTTCCTGCCCCAATGCCAGACAATCCAGTTCCTCTCCATATATGTCTGGGTCCCGTAACTCCTCCTGGTGCTAGAGCTCATAGGGGTTGAGTCCCAATAAGTTTGTGTGCTGGCCATTTAAGAGGGACACCTGGATCTCTGGCAGCCTCAATCCCCACTGTTTTTTACAGCCTGAAGTTACAGGGACTTCTCTTCCCAGCTCTGGAACCCTGGGCTGGGGGCGGGGGGTTGAGCTGTGACTGCTTGCTCTTCACGGGAGGATTCTGCAGCCATGATATCTCTCCAGATAAAAAACAAAACAAAACAAAAAACGCCACACATGGGTGTCTGACTAGCCCGTTCCACACCTCCACTCCTCTTACCAGTCTCAATGTGCTTTCTTCTTTACTTCTCTAGTTGTAGGACTTCCATTCAGCCAGATTTCAGGTGGTTCTGAATGATGGTTGTTTTGTATTTTAGTTGTGATTTTGATGTGGCTGTGGGAGGCGGCAAATATTGGTGTTTACCTACTCCGCTGTCCTGGTTCTCCAATAAAGTCTATTTTAAAGTTATTATTAGTGGATGAAAGCAATACATGCTATTCTGGAAGGCATTTATCAAGAAAGCATGCTCCCTCCAAAAAGTGGAGAAATGGCCAAATAGCCCAGTTTTGTTAGCCAGAGGGGACAGCAACTTAACTGTTATATACTTATTACCAATAGCATTATTTTAGTATATGTATTTATATTATTGTACATAATGTGATATTTTAAAAATGCTTAAAATGGTTACATATAATGAAATATAATCAGGCTAGCCTCAGACATATCTGACACATCAAACAGAAAAAGACAAAGAGGGAATTTCTAGTAAGTTTTATGGAAAAAATATAATTTCAAATTTTAAAGCCAACTAAATGTTGACCTATGGATAAGAGCATCAGAAAGATGTTTGCTGGTATCGAGGGCAGACAACATGGAGTGTTCCCTGTAATTTCTGCAGAAAATACTTTGATATTTTTCCAACTTACTGAAGATTAAATAAAAAAAAGTTCACAAATGAGGAGAACGTGGAATAAAGCATTTGATATTGAACATCAAAGCTAGTTAATGTAGAAATGTATAAATAATTCTATATAATAGAGTTATACATTAGAACTTAAAAATTCACTATAACTTTTGAAATAAAGTATCTTTAATGTAAAAGAATAGTATAACAGTAATCTAACATTGAAAATGTTTTTAACAATGACCAAGAAGATGTGAACAAAGTAGGGAAAGTGAAGCATGTTAAAATTCTTGTCTCAAAGACAGAAGAGGAAAAGGCAAGAAAGTTTAGTTCCCAATGACTGATAAATAGAAATGTTAGAATGATATTAAAATAGTTAAAATTAACTTCTAAAAAGACTACAATTCAAAATATTGTTTCTATATCTCTATGTATATCTATATATCATCTATCTAATCTATGTAGATAGAAAGATATTAGAGATTAGAAATAAAGCTCTCTATGTTCTAAATTTTCCTGCCATGAGTATTGGGGTATTGGGATTTTTAAATTTATTGCTTTTATTGTTTTACCTTAAAATATTTGTATATATATATATATATATATATATATATATATATATTATTAAAATAAGAAATCCTGTAAACACCCTCTCAGCTTGCAATTTTATTAAGTGATTTATCCTAAAGATAAGAAGAATAACTACTAAAGCCTGTGTGCACAAGCTTTTTTGTGGCAATTGATTTTGTAGTACAAAAATATAAAAAAAACCCTCAAGTCATCAACAGAGGCTTGATTAAATTATGAAACAGTTAATGAATGGAATACTATGCAGTCATTGAAAACTATATATTGGCATCAAAATGTGGAAAGGCCTGTTATAACTAGAGGCCCGATGCACGAAATTTATGCAAGAGTAGACGCTCGCAGCCCCTGCTGCTGGGGCCCTTGCAGCCCCAGCTGCCTAGCGGCCCAGGCTACCTCACAGCCCTGCAGCCCCAACCCCCGCCCATACCCACCTTGGCTTGGCGCTGACCACTGCCCACATCTGCCGCCACACACCCCCAGTTCCTTGGTTCCACAGAGCCCCCCAATCAATTACCCCACAGAGGGTGGCCTGGGCCTCCCTCAGCCTCCCTCTATGGGGTGATCATGGGGCAATGATGGGCCCCCCAATCAATCGCATCGCACCCGCCTTGGTTGGCCTGGAGCCAGTGCATGTCATAGCATGGTCATCCGGATGGCCATTCCACTGTTTGACCACTCAGTCGATTTGCATATTACATTTTTATTATTATAGACTAGGGGCCCAGTGCATGAATTCATGCACCTTGAAAGGAACTATGGGCCACAAGGCTGCAGTGGGCACAGAGGCAGATCTCGGCCCATCCTCTGCACCCCCTCCCTGCCCCTCCCGCCATGGCCCCTGGTCCACTGTCTGCCGGCAGCCCTGCTCTCACAGCCACCACTCCCATGCGCTGACGACACTGGCCCTGCTCACACCCGCTGATGGCACGGAGGGATTGGGGTTGGCGCCAGTAGCAGGTGTGAGCAGCGGCTGCTGCCCCGATCACCCCTCAGGAGCAGGGGGAGGTGGAGAAGTCCTCAGGGGCTATCGGGGCTGGCAGCTGCTGCTCGCACCCTCTGATGGCGCTGAGTAATCGGGGCCAGCGCCGAGTGCCAGCAGCAGGTGCAAGCAGGGCCGGCGCAGGCAGCAGGTACGAGCACCAGGCAGAACTGTGGTGCATGGGAGCAAAGAATTTTCAGTAACCACCAGAGGCTCACCCTGATGACAGTGACTGGTGCCCCACCTTGATCTGGCGCCCCCGCTCACCTGCTCCACCATCCCGCCACCGCTGACACCTGCCATGTTCTATACTTTGTCACCTGCTGTCGACGCCTGCCATGTTTCGCGTGTGCTCCCTGGTGATCAGCCCATGTCATAGCAACCACTTGTTTAGTTGTTCAGCTGTTCAGTCTATTTGCATATTAGGGTTTTATATATAGAGATGTGTTTTCCAGTGTTGGGGAATATATGCTTAGAAAAGTCTGAAATTATAAATACCAATACATTAGCAGAGGTACTATCTGGATGATAGTTTGGTTTTCTTCCTTATTTTTCTCTATTTTCTTTTCTTTTTTAAAAAAAGAAGTAAGTGTTATTCATGTACTCAGAGAACAAACCTATTTCTGGTTTGAGAAGGAGAGAACTGAAATGAAAGGATGATATTTGTGACACTAACTAATACTATTTTGAAAAATGCTGGCATCTTAGTATTATATTCACAACATACCTTATATTTTTATTTTTTAAAACTCTGTTTATTACAGATACCCTTCCTACTATTTTCTTTTTATAGCTTCAAAAATTCAAGTTTTATTATTTTTTCAATTATGAGTTTTAAAATTTAAATGCTGTTATTACTATTTTGGTTCATAATATGAACACCTCATGTATTTGTGTGCCATCCTTGCGCAGGGGCCATGTTAATCTTCCCTGTATTTTTCCAAGTTTAGTATATGTGCTGCCGAAGGGAACATCCTCACTATTTTTCTTGCCATCGTTTTCCCATTAGCAATACAGATATCATTACACATATTCCACCTTATTTGATGGTGATGTAAAAAATTGAAATGTGATTTTTTGTTATATTGAGTATATATCAAATGTTTTACAAAATAATAACATTTCTTATAGAGACTATAGCTTATAGAACAACAAGCAAACTAGAGTGATCTATCACAATAATACTCTTATTTAAATTGCAAAAATACATATGATTTCAGCATTCAAACTACTAATTCAGGTGCATTCTGTGAGTATTCTTCCCTGGGCCTTATTACCAGACGTTGGTTCTATTTCTACTTTTGTATTGGACTGCTCATCTTATCCATGCTTTCCTCAAAGACAATAGCAATACCACAGGTGTTAATGAGCCTTTCACCAGTAATCTGCTTTCTCATATTCTGTGCCATCTTTCTTTGAATGATGCTTTACATGTATCTTCTTGTTTAAGTTATTTTTGCTGAAACACTAAAGAAAGTCTAAAACAATCCCCAAATGCCATAGAACAGAGATCGGAAACTAATAGTTTAAAGGCCTTCAGATATTTTTTTTTTTCAGAATCTCCTAACTCCTGTAATAAATGAGGTTCGGAGGTCCTCTCTTACTGTAAATCTTGAAGAAGATATTGCCTTTCATTCATTTTGGCAGTGTCTTTTCCGCAAATCCCACCTGTTTTTGTTTCCCCTTAATTAAGGTATTTACTATCCAGATGCTTTGTGGCTTTTTTTTTTTTTTGGACCATATAATCTTTCCACTTGAGTGCTAGTGAAATTTCTATCTTATAAATATAGCTGGAATGGCAAGTTGGGAATGCCCATAGTGCATCTTACTGTCTTCTTCCAGTCCTTCAATGCTTACTGAAACAAGATCTCTATTTGCACCATTGTCCTCGCTCCCTTGTACCTTTAAGGAGAAGGAATAAATAATAATAATAAAGTAATTCTGCCAGTAAATTATAATTTTTAACACACACTGCCACCTTCCTACTTGGATCTTGCCAAACTTTCTAGAATTACCTCCTACCACCACTCCCCCTCAAATGCCCCATGGCTCAAATACCTTGAATTACATGTCCTTCCTAGAATATTCTATTTCCTGCTAGATCAGCTCAGGGAAAGCTTCTATCTTGTTTACCACTGTATCCCTAGAACTCTTGGTATAGTAATAACTCCATAATTATTTGTTAAAGAAATAAATGAATATCTCTATGTCTCTTCTCGTTATATATTCATCCTTTAATGCCTTTTCTCTTACTTTTCTATCAAACAGGAATTTTCTTTTTCTTAATATTACCTTATGTCATCTCCTGAGGAGATCATATTGAAAGTCTCCAAACAGTATTAGGTGTTTTGTCATCTATTATAATGCATTTCGAAGTTTTATAACTATTCGTTTGCAAGTCTAATTTCCTACTAGCCTATCAGCCTGAGGGCAGTAACCATATTCCCTTCCTGTTTATGAACCTACATATGATGATACTTAGTAAGTGCTTAATAACTGATTGTTAGATGAAAAATCTTCTAACCCCACATTTAGTATCATTACTTATAGTAATAATAAAATAATAAATGTTGCCCTAACCGGTTTGGCTCAGTGGATAGAGTGTCAGCCTATGGACTGAAGGGTCCCAGGTTCAATTCCGGTTAAGGGCACATGCCGGTTGCAGGCTCGATCCCCAGCTGGGGGTGTGCAGGAGGCAGCTGATCGATGTTTCTAGCTCTCTATCCCTCTCCCTTCCTCCCTGTAAAAAATCAATAAAAACATATTAATAATAATAATAATAATAATAAATGCTTATTGTATCACAGTGGTTCAGAGCCAGACAACCAGAGACTAAGTCCCAGCTCTACCCCTTACTAGTTGTTATGCCCTCTCTCTCTGTTCCTCAGTTTTCTCATCTCTAAAATGAAGTTAATAATAGTATCTGCTGGATAGGATTAAATTAAGTAATATATATAAAGTGATAAAAATTGTGCCTGACATCTAAAAAACTTTCAATACCTGTTAGTTATGCTGTTGTATCCTTAAATATGACAGACCTTATGCAACAGACTTTATTGTATTCTTTATCCCTCACAACTGCGTTAAGAGGCATTATTTTAAAGATCAGAAAAATGAGGCAAAGAAGGATGATTTTGCTCAAAATCAGAGTATTAAGTGTTAAATTCTGCCTAATTCAACTCAATATTATACAAATTTCTATAAGACTTTGAACATGTGATAATTAATTGCATCAGAGTTTATATTCTACAAGTCACAAATTATTCTATTTGATTGGCAAATGCTCTTGTGTGATCTCCACTATACTGCACAGACTGCATAGTATCATATTTAAGAGCTGGCTGGGTTGCTACAGTCAGACTAACCAAGGCTCTTATTCCAGCTTTAACATTTTACTGGTTGATAATCTTGGCCAGTTGCCTAACCTCTCTAATTTCGGGTTCCTTTTGTAAAATGAGCATAATGATATCTACCTCCTCAGAAGGTTATTTATTCTGAGAATCAAATGAGATCAAATGTGTATAACATACTTAGCAAAATGCCTACTGCATTCAAAGCTCAATAAAAGCTGTCATCAACCACTGGTTGTCAACCGTATTTATCTTATTAGTTTCTGTTTTACTTTTACAAGCTCTTGATCTTATTCCAAAATTCTGGAAGTTTACCCTATTTTTCAGAGCATTTCCCTGAACAATACTACCTCCCTCTTAGGCTGCTACGTACACCTTGCTCCCAACTCTATTCAGAAACAAAAGATTTCTGGACAGGAGCGATCTTTCCATTCTCCCATTATCTATGACAAGGGAAAAGGAGAAAAGCTCCCGAATGCATAATTAGGCATCCATGAGCCATTTCAATCACTTGATCTGTGCCCTTGGAACTCAGTCCGCTTTCTCTCTAGGGAAGACGATGCCAGCAATACTGCAATCTCCACGCAAATATGCTGACAACCAGTGGACAGTAGTGGGCTAGTAAACCTGTGAAAATTGACTCTCTAGGCGGGGGAAAAAAGCCTTGATTTGTAGTTTGCCAATTTCTGTGATGTAAATATTCTGACTATGGCCAATTTCAAGTTACATATCAGCATGATGTCATTGTACAGTCATCCCATTACATAGCATTTCTACCATGCAGATGAGACAGACTTAAGCTCTAGAGCAGTGGTTCTCAACCTTCTGGCCCTTTAAATACAGTTCCTCATGTTGTGTGACCCAACCATAAAATTATTTTCGTTGCTACTTCATAACTGTAATGTTGCTACTGTTATGAATCGTAATGTAAATATCTGATATGCAGGATGGTCTTAGGCAACCCCTGTGAAAGGGTTGTTCGGCCGCCAAAGGGGTCGCGACCCACAGGTTGAGAACAGCTGCTCTAGAGCAAAAATAATATTAAAATATAGTAAAATAATTAGAGATGTATTTTGAGTATTTATCTTTTAATAATATAACTAATTATAAGCCTATGTACTTTTATTATTTTTTCAACCTATCAGTAATCCTTTTTTTTTTCTTGCCTGTCACAGTTTTTTATTTCTTTTTTATTGAAAATATTGGGGTGACATTGGTTAATAAAATTATATAGGTTCCAGATGTACAATTCTATAATATGTCATCTGTATATTGTATTGTCTGTTCACTATCCCAAGTCAAGTCTCCTTCCATCACCATTTATCCTCCCTTTACCCTCTTCTGACTAGCCCCATCTCCTTTTCCCTCTGGTAATCACTGTACTGTTGTCTAAGAGGTTGTTTTTCTTTTGCTTTATCCCTTCACCTTTTTCATCCAGCCCCATAACTCCCCTTCACTCTGACAGCTTTCGGTCAATTCTCTACCTATGAGTCTGTTTCTATTTGGTTTGTTAGTTTATTTTGTCATTAGATTCCACATCTGAGTGGAATAATATGCTACTTGTCTTTCTCTGACTGGCTCATTTCACTTAGCATAATGCTCTCCAGGTCCATCCATGCTGTCACAAAGATTAAGGTTTCCTTCTTTTTTACAGCTGAGTAGTATTCCATTGTGTAAATGTATCACATCATTTTTATCCACTCATCTACAGATGGGCACTAGGGCTGCTTCCAATCTGGGCTACGGTAAATAATGCTGCAATGAACATAGGGATGCATATAGTCTTTCAAATTAGTTTTTGGGTTTCTTTAGTTAAATTCTCAGAAGTGGAATCGCTGGGTCATAACGCAGTTCCATTTGTAATTTTTAGGCAACTCCATACTATTTTCCACAGTGGCTGCACCAGTCTGCATTCCCACCATCAGTGCACTAGGGTTCCCTTTCCTCCACATCTCTGCTAACACTTTTTACAAACATATTTTTATTGATTTCAGAGAGGAAGGGAGAAGGAAAGAGAGACAGAAACATCAATGATGAGAGAGAATCATTGATCGGCTGCTTCCTGCACGCCCCCTACTGGGGATGGAGCCCACAACCCAGGCATGTGCCCTTGACTGGAACTGAACCCAGGACCTTTCCCTCAGCAGGCCGACGCTCTATCCACTGAGCCAAACTGGATAGGATGCCAACATTTTTTGTTTCTTGATTTATTGATGGTAGCCATTCTGACAGAGGTAAAGCGATATCTCATTGTGGTTTTAATTGGCATTTCTCTGATGATTAGTGACATTGAGCATCTTTTCATATGTTTATTGGCCATCTGTATGTGCACTTTGTAGAAGTGTCTATTCAGGTCTTTTTTTAAAAAAAAAATTGTACTGCTTGTTTTTTCAATGTTGAGTTGTATGAATTCTTTATAAATTTTGGAAATTAACCCCTTATTAGATGTACCATTGGTGAATATGTTTTCCCATGCAATAGGTTCCCTTTTCATTTTGATGCTGGTTTCTTTTGCTGTGCAGAAGCTTTTTAGTTTGATGTAGTCCCATTTGTTTATTTTTTCTTTTGTTTCCCCTGCCCGAGGCAATATGTCAGAAAAAAATATTGCTATGAGAAATGTCAGATTTTACTGCCTATGTTTTCTTCTAGGATTTTTATGGTTTCAAGTCTAACATTTAAGTCTTTAATCCATTTTGAGTTTATTCTTGTGTGTGGTATAAGAAGGTGGTCTAGTTTCATTTTTTTGCACTTAGCTGTCCAAATTTCCCAACACCATTTATTGAATAGACTACATTTGCCCCATTGTATGTTCTTGCCTCCTTTGTAGAATACTAATTGACTATAAAGGTGTGGGTTTATTTCTAAGTTCTCTATTTTTCCATTGATCTATATGTCTGTTTTTATGCCAGTACGAGGCTGTTTTGATTACTATGGCCTTGTAGTATTCTTAATAGCTGTGTTTACAACCCGTTAACAAAATTCCTGATAGTGTAACATTGGTTCTCACATTGTACAAGCTGACTCCACCATACCACTGCCTTTGGAGGAAAAAAAAAAATCCTGCACAGAGACTGAAGCTTATGCAACTTATGAGCCCTCTTAAAGAAAAAAGGAATGTTTAAAATGACACAAAATGAACCTTTATTTAGAACAGAATATTTATTTTGAATGCCCACCGCCACTCTAATACCCCTGACATGAGGGAGTGGGTAGGAAAGGAACTCAGGATGTAAAGAGACAACATTAACCCATTGCACTTAAAATATGACATTTGCAAAATTTTTAAAAACATGTAATCAAGTGAACACATTGGTTGAACCTCTCCCAGTGCCTCAGGGATCACACAGAGATAAGCCTTAAAGCTTAAGCTTCATCAGCTCAGTGCTAAGTCTGTCTCTGATTCTGAGTGATCAGGATAGAGCTACTTTGACTATGTATCAGTGAGGGTACCACATACCCTAAGAAATTTTTTGAAAAATTAGGTCCCAAACTGATATACCTACAGGGACAAACAGGTCACATGAATGAGTGAAGCATGTCCCCTGAGTCCTATAGCTAATAGAGGGCACATGCCCTGCTTGAAGTAGATACCAGCTGCTCAACTCAGGGTGAGGTTTGTCATGATATACTTTGGATTCAACATTAGCAGATATTGTAGTTTTTCAGAGGAAACCATAAAGCTGGAATTTATGTGAATCTGATATTGAAATGCTAGCAACTATTTCAATTAAGAAAACACCTTAAGGGCAAACAAAATAAGGGTTGCCATTTTGCAAATTCTGCATTAGATAATAATGAGTGCATTACTTGAGTACATTGCTTTGTTGATATATTTGATCCTGGCTATCCCATAGCACCTGGGGAAATGAACACTATATTAATAATTATTAGATAGTACCGTAATTGCTTTTCAGTGGGTTTGGTTCTCAATTAAATCATGGTTCCTGAAGGTCATGACAGATATATGCTCTTCTTTGTTTTCCTGATGTACAGAATACCTGCCATATAGCATCTGGCAGGATCTGGCATGTTGAGCTGCACATTTTCTCTACTATCACATATAGAGGCAGTAGAGCATACAGATAATAAGTATGGGTTCTGGGACCAAATTGTCTGGGTTACAATTCCAGTTACTATAGATTTATTAGCTGAATGTCTTTGGACTTCACCTCTCAGTGGCTGAGTTTATAAAATGGGAATCATAACAGCCATCTCTTAGGATTGATGTATGGATTAAATGAGCTAATGCAAATGAAGGGCTTAGCACAGTGTCAGGCATATATAAAGCATTCAGTAAATATCAGTAAATACCAGGCTTTTATATATTTGTTTCTGAAATGCAAATATTCCCCTTAATTGTGAATCAAACATGAAAAGGTTATTTAACTGTTTGTTTCTAAAATTCAAACATTACTCATAATATTATTAGTAGTATAGTAGGGCCTCAATAAATATTTGTTGAGCTATGCTTTTCAAGTTCTACCTGGTGTTATTTATAATTATTTACTTTGTGATACAGAATTATACACTACCCCTAAATTGTTTTATGTGGAATTGGTAGAGTATATTTTGAAGTGAACTGTAGCATCTATAATTTGACCTGAATAAAAGGTGTAATGGAACTATAAAAACATTCTCAGGAGACACATGTAGGACTCCTTGCAAAGCTGCTTGTCAAATTCATCTGCAACATGATCAAAATCTTACTCCAAAGACATTGAGTCAAAAGTTGGAGCAATTCTTTGTCCCATGAGGGAAGGTTAGGTATTGGAGCAATATGTTTATCTTATTTTGTCTTATACATCCCTCAATTCCATTAGGCTGAGCTTTATGGCAGGTGCTAATCCATATTCCCTTTCTGAATACCTAGCAAGCATGATGTTTGCCATGTGGTAGTTCTTATTCCGTTTTTGATATAAAATGAAGATAAATCCCAAATGATTTCCATTTCCCACTGAAAAGAACCTTTGAGGAGGAGAAAAGGAACTAATATTTATTGAGCCCATAGAGTGTGTGAGATCATTTGCTAGATATGTCACAAAAAGTCATTTTAATCCTTACAAAAACCCTGATTTACTGTCTGCATTTTGCAGAAGGAAAACTAAAACTTCAAGAGGTTCACATGAATTGCTCAAGCCCTCACTGTTAACAAGGAGTTAGCATGCCAGTATGTATCCAAGCCAAAGCTCATGCTCTTTCCACCATGAACTTGCCTGTTCTTTCATATTCACTAAGCCCTGAACAATTTACTGATCAGCAACTGCATTAAAATAAAATATATTATTGAGAATAAGTTAATTATAAAAATAATTATTTGGCACTACCTTTTTGCAATTTGCATTGATGCTACTTAAAACAGCACCACTGAGATGTGTCAGAATTGGTTAGGAACATATGCTCCCCATAACAAAGTAAGTCATCTTTTTTTATGTTTTTATTGCTTTCAGAGAGAGGAAGGGAAAGGGAGAGAGAGATAGAAATATGGATAAGAGAGAAACATTGATTGCTTGCCTCCTGCACGCCCCCTACTGGGGATCTAGCCCACAACCCAGGCATGTGCCCTGACCAAGAATCGAACTGGTGACCTCCTGGTATATGGAACAATGCTCAACCAACTGAGCCACACCGGCAGGGCCATTATTTTATACTTATGTCAGATACAAGATGAAGTCAGCCTTCATCTCACCTTGTGGCTATTGTTTAATGGTCTATCTTCCTTTATTCTTTGTTAAGTATCTGTAGGCTTTGAGAGGGTACGAACAATGTGCACATTGTTCACCAGTAACTCTGCAGCATCTTATAAAATACCAGACACACAGTATGTGCATGGTGTATATCTGTTGAAATAATTTTATATGAAATAAGTAATATGCTGGCTTTACACAAGGAAAATATTAGATATAGGTATAATATTAATATCTTGTTTTGATGTTAATGGCTGATTTAGTCCATCCAGTAACATATAAGCAGATTAAAATCTCTTATACCATATACAAAAATGTACTCAAAATGGATTTAAGACTTAAATGTTAGAATTGAAACCATATAACTCCTAGAGAATACACAGGAAATAATGTCTTTGACATTAGTCTTAGTAATATCTTTTTGGATATGTCCCCTCAAGCAAGGGAAACAAAAGCAAAAACAAACAAATGGGACTACATCAAATTAAAAAGCTTCTGCACAGTGAAGGAAACCATCAACAAAACAAAAAGACAACCTACTGAATTAGAGAATATATTTACAAATGATATATCCAATAAGAGGCTAATATTCAAAATATATAAGAAACTCATACAACTCAATAACAGAAAAATAAACAACTCAATAAAAAAATGGGTAGAAGACATGAATAGAAGTTTCTCCAACAAGGACATACAGATGGCAACAGATACATGAAAATATGCTCAACATCACAGATCATCCAGGAAATACAATTCAAAACCAAACTATATTGAGATACCACCTCACACCTGTCAAAATAGCTATTATAAAATGTCAACAAAAAAACAAGTGTCTGTGAGGATGTAGAGAAAAGGGAACCCTCATGTACCCTTTGGGGGATTGTGAGATGATGCAGCCACTATGGAAAACAGGATGGAGATTGCTCAAAAAACTAAAAATAGAACTGTCATATGATTGAATAATTCTACCTCTGGGTATTTTCCTGAAGAAATCCAAAGCACTAATCAAAAAGATATATGCACGCTTATGTTCATTGCAGCATTATTTACAATAGCCAAGATAGCGAAGTAACTTAGGTGTCCATCAATAGATGAATGGATAAGGAAGATGTTATATATATAATGGAATATTATCGACAAAAAAAGAGTGAAACTTTGCCATTTGTAATAACATGGATGGAGACTATTTTGCTAAGTGAAATAAGTCAGAAGAGAAAGACAAATACCATATGATTTCACTCATATTTGGAATCCAAGAAAACAAAACAGATAAACAAACAAGACAAAATGAAATATCAAACTGATGGTTGCCAGGGGGGAGTATTGTGAGGAGGGATGGGTGGAAATGTAAAGAGGAATATAGTCAATAATACTGTGATAACTTTGCACCGTGACAGATGTTTACTAGGCTTAGTGTAGTGATCACATTGTAAGGTATATAAGTGTCAAATAACTATGTTGCACACCTGAAACTAATATAATATTGTATGCCAATGATATTTACCTTTTCAAAAATAAAATAAAAAGTTTTATATATGTTCAGAGTCATGAAGCATAGGAAGCAAGACATGCCTGCTAAGTATGTTTAGTGATTTTAGTATGTTTCAAAAGCAATACATGTTCACTCTAGGGCAGCGGCTTTCAACCTTTTTCATCTCATAGCACACATAAAATCATTACTAAAATTCTATGGCCCTCCAAAAATATATTTTTTCTGATATGACACAAAGTAGGTATACTTTTGATGATTTACACAAAAAAATAATAATAGTAATTATTTACCCATTTTGCTCCAAAGTGAATTTTTAAAAAATCAGGTGCCTATGCTTGTATATAAGGATTTCTGGTACCAAGAATTAGCCAATCACACAACCTTATTATGCAATGTGGCCAATAAGATGAAACTCTATTATATGACCTATATATTTATGGTTCAAGACAGGGCATTCACACCAGAAGGCTATTGTTGTGTTAGTTGTCATTTTTTAATTTGATAATCTAAGGGAAAAGAGGGCAGTGCCTCTGACCAATTAATCAGGTATAGCGTGTTTTAAAAATTCTTGGGACACACTAGTTGAAAATCGATGCTCTAGGGCAGTGATGGCGAACCTTTTGAGCTCAGCGTGTCAGCATTTTCAAAAACCCTAACTTAACTCTGGTGCCGTGTCACATATAGAAATTTTTTGATATTTGCAACCATAGTAAAACAAAGATTTATAATTCTGATATTTATTTTATATATTTAAATGCCATTTAACAAAGAAAAATCAACCAAAAAAATGAGTTCACGTGTCACCTCTGACACGCGTGTCATAGGTTCGCCATCACTGCTCTAGGGAATACAGAAAAGCACAAATAAGGCATCAAATATTATGTAGCTACTCATAAATACATAACTTGGCATAGTTGTTTATTCTTCGCAACCAATGTTTTTAGAAATAAAATTGGGATTATTCTTTAAAAATCTTATTAAAGATCCTTGGGGCTGGAAGAGGCCTTAGAAAGCACTGAGTTTAACTTTGTTATTCCCCAGAAAAGGGAACTGGAACTGCAGAAGTAAAACAACAGAGCTGGATTACAAGGTACCTTAGTCCATCAACAACATGTATTCACAGGACACCCTATAGCTGACTAATAATCATTCTGCTGGGCACTGGCAGATGAGGGGAGAAGAGACAGATAAGAGTGAAGTTCTTGCCCTTGAGGAGAATACAGTCTGGTTGGAGAAACAAGACTTTCATTTATCAAACAATTAGAGGATAATGAGAAAATATGTTATTAAGTCCTAAATTAGGCATAACATATGAGAAATGCTATAGCTGTTCAAAGCGAAGGAAGAGATAAATTACCAAATGAGCTCAGATTGGTAACTTATTCTTCCTTGTGTTTTTGACCATCTCCTATATCAAGGCCAGCTCCAGGAAAGGGATATTTTTGTTGCTTTAATACATCCTTTGTCATGGATAATTAATTAGTAGTTGAAGAAAATTGACTTATGTTGTCACTTGGATTTGCTAAAGGAACCCTTATCAAATTACAATATTCTCTTCCATTCAATGATGTTAAGATTTTATCAAAATAAATGAACAAAATATAGCAGTAATATTACATTCACATTTTCCAAATCCTTTTTCAAAGTGTCACCACACAGGTGATTTATTTCTGATTCCCTACACACAGCCACACCGTCACACATACATACACAGACCCCTCTTGCAAGTCTATGCATCTTTAAAAAGAACACAGTGACTGACTGCTTTTGTCTACTTAACTAAGACATTGTTCTTTAGAATGTCACCTCAAGTTCTGCAGATTTCTTCTACCCAATCCTTCAATAGGAGTGCCTCACTAACTAGTGAGCTTCAGGTAATATCCCTGATCATCACTGTAATTGCCCAGGAGTCTTGTAGGTGTTCTTATCATTTCCAGAAGCTGTGGCAGGTAAGGAAGGACCAGGGAGGTAACAGACTATCTTTTCTGTGCATACATGATTTCTCCATACTCTACACTATCAAAGTCAAACAAGAAAATAGCTCAATAGTCTACTGTCTCTTAAACCCAGTTTTTGTTCTTTTCAACCTTTCCTAAACTTCTCAGGCAAAATTAGTCATTCCACGTGCTATACACATGATGAACTGAACTGTAATGATTTGTCATCAAGTTTTGCCTTCACTAATCTATAATTTCTTGAAAAAGGATCTCTGTGTCTTGTATTTTACTCTAGCTAACTTCCTGACACACATTAGCCCCCAAACATGCTCTGTATGAATTAAACCAGAGGTGATTAGAATGTAATTTTCATTAAATGTATTTATCCAATGGCTTCTTGGTCTTTTAGCTAAGATCAAGTGTACTACCTGTTTTTATCTGTTTAAATGTCCTAATGTAATTTTTAAACAAATTTCTTAACAGTTGCCCAAGCTAATTGCTTTTCTGTCATAGGTAGTCTACTTTTGAATGGATCATATTCCTCTTCAGAAATGTATTTTTAAAATGGACTATTACATGGATATTTAATCAAAGCTAAAAATGAGAGTTCTGAAATTTTGAGCCCTAGGCCACCAGTAAATATGAAAAAAGTTTATAGAGTAAACCAGATTTTATCAAAGTTTTCCTGTAGAAAATATTGACTCCCTTCCTTCCTTGGAAGGTCTGTTCAGTGTCCCGGTATCTTGACCATTGGTTCAACCTGTTTTGAGTTGTTAGTCTGACCCTAAAGTATAACCAATAAAATATTCATAAACTTCTTTAAAGTACATTGATTTTTATTAATTTTATATGGTATATACATAGCACATAGGAAAAAAAATATACTGACATGATTCAGATTCATTGGTACCTCATGATGACTGGACCAATAAACTGAGAATGCAGTTTAATGCAGACGAATGCAAAATAATATGTCTAGAGACAATGAACCAAAACAGAGAATCCATATTAAGTGATGGCAGTGCGATGATCAGGAAAATGATTTAGGGATTCTTGGGTAATAATGCTAGAAGTTAGATGCTCAGAAAAGTTTGCTAGCTGAGCAAAAGGATTACATGATGCACTGAATATAAATCAAATTATATGAGAGCAATACTGTGAAAACAATAGAGGCACCACACCTAAACTTCCACATGTAACTCTGTCACCATTTCACTGGTGGAAAGAAGCACAACCTACTTCAGATTGGTTGGTTACAGGGAGCTATGGCAAATGAATATGTTTAAGTCCGGTATTAGGAAGAGTTTTTGCCCTATGGGCTGTAAAACATTAAAATTCTTTAGAAGAACAACAGAAATATCTTCTTTTATGTGGCATTTTCTCAGTGTTTTCATACTAACAACTTCATTTGCTCCTCAACATAAAGCTGTGGTGTACACAGGAGAAAGAGTATTTCCATTTTATAGAGAGTTATACTGAGATTTGGTAGCCAAAGAAGTGGCAAGGGTAAGGTATAAACACAGCTCATGAATATCATTCTAGTGCTCTTCCTCTACCATAAAATCTCTTTTCTAGACATTGTCAAGGGAAATTTGGAGCCCACTTCTAAGTAGATTCTCTAAGAATCATACAGAAAGCTATGCTTCCTCTATGAAAGCAGAAGACTGATTTCATTTGTTCTTAATAGTAAAATATAGCATTTAGAGCCCAGATGAGTTGAAATTTCCTAACTATAACAACAACGTATAGCAGTATATATATTCCAAACATGGCCACAACAATTCTTCCATCCCTGATGCCTTTTTGCAATGTGATCTTGATGCTACTCCCATTGAGAGATGGGTACCTATCTCCCATCTCTTTGAATCTGGGTAGCTTTGTAACCACCTAGAATGAGGCGGAAGTGACACTAAGTTTAGATCACAGAGGCAATGAAGCTTTTGACTTGTCAATGGGAACTCATGCTATAAGAAAACCCAGGCAAGGCCATGAATAGAGAATGTATAGACAAACCTGAAACTACATGATGAGAGAGATTCCTGGGAAGCCCCAAATTGCTGTAGCCCCCACTATTCTAGCTCCATCTGCCTGCTAATATGTGAGAGACCAGAGCCAGAACCGCTCAACCAATCTCTTCCTGAATTCCTAACCTGCATGAGAAATAATAAAATGATTTGTTGTTAGGCTAAGTGACTAAGTTTAGGAGTGATTTGTTCTGCCTCAATTTACTAGTAGCTGGATATACATTTGTGCAAACCCATAGAATGTACAAGACCAACAGTAAACCCTAACATAAACTATGGATTTGGGGTGATTATGATGTGTCAATGCACATTCATCAATTGTATCGAATGTACCACTTGGGTGGGGAATGTTTATAATGGGACAAGTTATGCATGTGTGGGGGCCAGAGGTATATGGGAAATCTCCATACCTTCCCTTAATTTTGCTGTGAACCTAAAACTGCTCTAAAAAGTAAAGTCAGTACAAAGTAGATTGATATCAAATCAGTAGGCCTATGGGCTATGTTAGTTGTGGAAGTTGCTTGGGTGAAGCTCTGGTGCTAGCTGAGGCCAGCTGCCAAGTGTGCTTAGGTTGGAGTCACTTGAGATGGGCTCTGGATGAGGCAGCTAGGTTAGGCAGGGTGGGACCCCAGGGGAGTGTGGGATGGGGCGATTGCTTTTAGCCAGGTTCATGGAGAGCATCAGAATTGCCCCTATCTGTCTGGACCAGCCAGGTAGAAGGTGAACACAATAAAAAAAAAAAAAAAGAAATAATGGGGCCTGCCAGCGCTTCTGTCCCCTGGAGAAAGTTCCCCCTGATCCCTGCCCAATCCAGCACTTGTACTTGTCCTCTAGGCAGTCAATGTCATTCCTTCATGTATGGCCCAGGCACTTTTCAAACTGCTGTCTCTGCACTGGTGCATGGAGTGAGTGAGTCTATGTGCAGGCCCTTTAAGAGTTAAAGCTTATTTCTTTTAGCCCTTTGGCTCTTTCTGACATAAGCCCCACTGGTTCTTATGCGGTCTTCTTTTCCCAGTGTAGGTCCCCAGGCTAGGGGGCCAGAAGTGGGGTTCAGACATCTCACTCTTCAGGGGGGACCACTGTGGTTGTGATATTCCTACCACTCGTGAATTGCCACACCAGGAGTATGGGTCCCGACCAGACCATGTCTCCTATCTGTCTCAGTGTGGCTTACTCTTTATAACCTTAGTCGTGGAAATTCTGTTCAGTTAGTCCTCATTCAGGTCATTCTCAGTGATAGTTGATTTATATTTAGTGTATAGTTTTGATGTGTCTGTAGGAGGAGAAGAACTCAGGATTGACCTACTCTACTATATTGATCCCTGAAACTACTTTTTGTTTTTTAAAACAGAAATTCTAATATCTACAAAGTAAAGTGCTGGATGGACACAGAAATGAATGAGGCACAGTTATTGCACTCAACAGCTTTAAATGTAGTAGTTTCTCATATACCTGAGTCACTAAAAAGAAGATACAAATAGTGTTTTATGAAAGTGGGATGATAAACATAGCTTCAAAGCTATGAAAAAGGAATGAGCCTTTATATTCAGAGGTGGGAAATAAGTAAAGAACCCAAGGCAAAAACATTTGAACTAAGTCTTGAAGGATGAACCAAAAGAGAAAGGGGAAAAGTTGATAGGCATAGAGAGATCAAGGCATAGCAGAAAAGGCTGGAAAAAAGTTTTCCTCCTTTAATGTACCTAAGAATTTACTGGAGAATATTTCTAAAATACAGAGTTAGGATTGCATTGGGCCTGTGGATGAGGCCTAAGAGCAAATTCAGGTTCAATATTTTGGCAAGAGTTGATCAATGGGTTTATATATTGTCAGTAATTTCTAATAAGCTCACAGGGGATTCCAGTACTACAGGTTCATGGTGGGCCACTCTTTCTGTGGCAAGGTATTAGAAAAATGTATATTAATAAGTCCATACTGTAGGGTACAGGGATTTAAAGTATGTGATGAGGCTGGTATCCAGAGGCTGAGACTGGATCATGGATAACCTAGAGCAGTGGTCGGCAAACTCATTAGTCAACAGAGCCAAATATCAACAGTACAATGATTGAAATTTCTTTTGAGAGCCAAATTTTTTAAACAAACTATATAGGTAGGTACATTGTTATTAACTTAATTAGGGTACTCCTAAGGCTTAGGAAGAGCCACACTCAAGGGGCCAAAGAGCCACATGTGGCTCGCGAGCCGTAGTTTGCCAACCACAGACCTAGAGTATCATGCTAAGGAATGTGAAGGTAGTTACTATGAGTCCTATGGACTTAAACACTAAGGAGTTTTGCTTGCTTCATCAATATCTCTTTCATACTGTTGACAGAAGTATCTTTGTATAATACAAATCTGAGCCAGGCATTTCTATTAAAAAATTCTTTGGAAAGAAACAAATGACTAAGGCAGCTAGTTTGAGCAACTGGGCAAAAAAGTGATAAAGTTGCCCAAGATAAGAACAGAGGATTAAGAGAGACAAGGCTGGGTAGGGTGTATGGAAACAGGGGAAGAAGTAGGGAAGATTAATTCATATTCACAAAGTTCATTGCTTGCTCAACTTGGTTGCACATTGGAATCCACCTAGGGGTTTTGAAAAAGTGGTGATGATTGGGTATCACCTGCAGAGATTCTGCTGTCATTAATATAGGGAATGGATTGCACACCAAGATACCTTAAGGTTCTTCTTGTGATTCTAATATGTACCCAAGATTGATAACCACTATTATCACTATGTAGCATCTGTTGAGTATAATAATCTTGAAAATTATTTTATCACTTCATTTTCATAATACTCCAATATAGGAACCAATCTCAAAAGAGCTCCCACTGACCAAAAATGGAACAGTTGGGAGTCTCAAAAGAACACCACTAAAATGGATTAAAACTTATCAAATACACTCTAAAAATCCATGTATTCATAAGGCTTCTTTCTTTCTTTTATTAATATATTTTATTGATTTTTTACAGAGAGGAAGGGAGAGGGATAGAGAGTTAGAAACATTGATGAGAGAGAAACATCGATCAGCTGCCTCCTGCACACCCCCTAGTGGGGATGTGCCCGCAACCAAGGTACATGCCCTTGACCAGAATCAAACCTGGGACCCTTCAGTCTGCAGACCGACACTCTATCCACTGAGCCAAACCGGTTAGGGCATATAAGGTTTCTTTTTGAGATAATGGAAAGGTGACACAACTCTGTAGACAAACTAAAAACCATTGAATTGTACATTCAAAAGTAGTGAATTTTTTTAGTATGTAAATTAAATTTCAATAAAGCTGTTAAAAATATTCCAGTCATTCATATGATAGTTAAAAATACTCAATGCTTACCTTTGGAGGTGTTAGTGAACCTACTCATTATTCTGAAATTGGTAACTGATGGGACAGAATCAAGCAGTTTTCCTGCCTTTCTTTCACAAAACTATAATTAAATAGCTAATGAGGAAAATTTCTCATTTATAAAAGTCTTCCACTTATTAAATTAAAAGGAATGACAAAACTATCGTATAATAATTTTGCAATGCCTAATAAAATAATGAATCTAAGCAATGATGATTAATAACTATTAAAATCATTAGGTGAGAACCTGATTATGAACTTCACAATGAATGGATCTTACTGACAATATATAAAGTCATTGATTAACTCTTGCCAAAATGTTGAACCTGAATCTGCTCAAGCTTCTTGGTTTGTCTATCAGTTTACAAGAAATACAGGAAACAGAGGAACATGAAAAACAACAATAGGAAGGGGATGCATTCAGAAAAATCCAGAATATGGGAAAGCCTATGGGAAAAAATGACCTAGTTTTTTCAACAAATGTATTTAAAAAGAAAGAAGAAGGAGAAGGAGGAGGAGGAAAAGGAAGAGGAGGAGGAGGAAGAGGAGAAAGAGGAGGAGGAGGAGGAGAAGGAGGAGGAGGAGGAGAAGGAGGAGGAGGAGGAGGAGGAGGAGGAGGAGGAGGAGGAGGAGGAGGAGGAGGAGGAGAAAGGGCATAGGGAAAAGGGATCAGTAAACTTATTCTGTAAAGGAACAAATGGTAAATATTTTGTACTTTGTAGGCCATAAAGCCTCTGATACAACCACTTAACTCCACTATTATAGGTAGAAAGGAGCCATATATAATTGTAAATAAATGGGTATGGTTGTATGCCAATAAAAATTTATTTTTAAAAAACTGGCTATGAATCATACGTTGTCAACCCCTACAATAGATTTTAAAAGAATTTAGAGGTATATCAAGCAAATACAACATGTAGAGCTTGTTTGGGTTGGAAGTCTAAAAGCATTTAAGAAACAACCATGTAAATTTGAGCACAAAGGGGATATTTGATGACGTTAGAATGATTAATATTTTATTAGAAAATGATATGGCAATTTTGTTTTTAAAAGTCCTTAGATTTAGGGATACACATTAAATATTTAAAGATAACACAAATTATGCCTGAGATTTACTTAAAAATAATGAATTGGAGAAGGGAGAGCTAGTTTAGAGAGAGGTAATAGGTCAGTGGTTCTCAAAGTGTGGTCCCTGGACCAGCGACATCAGTATCATCTGAGAACTTGTTAGGGATGCAAATTCCCTGGGTACCAATCCAGACTTATTGAACCAGAAACCCTAAGGGTGAAGTCCAGAAGTCTGTGTCTTAACAAGATCTCCAACTGATTCTGGTGCATGCTAAAATTTGAGACCACCCACATAAATAAAATAAGAATTAGCATGATGTGCTAAGTGTTGAAATTTTGTGCTGAGTATATATGGATCCACTATATTGTTCTATATACTAGAGGGCAGGTGCATGAAATTCGTGCACGGGTAGGGTCCCTAGGCGTGGCAGGCCATCAGGGCTGATCAGGACCTTCCAGCTGCCAGCCGGGGCCTTCCTTCATTCCACACCACCTCCTGGTGGTCAGCACACGTCATAGCGAGCAATGGAACTCCCGAGGGGACACTTGGCATATTAGCCTTTTATATAGATAGTTTATATTTAAAAACTTCCAGCTACTAAAGTAAAAGAAGAAATAAAAGAAAATCAAAGAAAGGAATCACCAACAGTGACTTCCTTCCAAAAAGCACAGTATTAAAAAGGAGGAGGGAGTAGCTTTATAGTGGAGGAAACCTGGAAAGCACTACCTCAGCCAGGTGACTAAGGTCAATATCATCAGGCATAAGTCATGTTGACAGCATGCATTCTTGATGTGATGTGATGTGATGTGATGAGAAAGGCACTTTACCTCTGTGATCTTCCATAACCCTAATTTAATAATAAGAAAAAACATCAGAAAACACCAACTGAGGGAAATTTTACAATATTCCTGAATAGTACTCCTCAAAACTGTCAAGGTTATCAAAAACAAGCAAAGTTTGAGAAACTGTCAGAACTCATAGGGACCTAAGGACTGATGATGGAATGGAATGTAGTATCCTAGAAGGATAATGAAACAGAAAATGGCATTAATGAAAAACTGAAGAAATCTGAAAATGTATGGACTTTGTTATTAATAATGTACCAATATTGGTTTGTTAATTGTGACAAATGTTCAATACAAATGTAAGATGTTAATAATAGGGGAAATTGGGTGTGAAGTATATGGGAACTCTATAATATGTCATAATTTTTCTGTAAGTCTAAAACTATTCTAAAATAAAATGTATTAAAAATAAAAGAAATATGCCTGTATAGAAATGCCTTGGCCTATCTAAGGATTAAGACATTTAGGCACTTGGAGTCTGGAAAAAAATAGTGAAGGTCAGAACAATTACATGGATTGGTTTTCCAGCAGCCAGGCAAGTCTGGACAATTTGAACATTGTGAATGTCAAGGACATCCACAGGTCTAACATTCAGAAAACAAGCACCAGTGAACCACAAGAGGACTAACACAGGAGCCAAGAACCAAAAAGTTTGGGAGGTGAAATGACCTGGTTCCTCTCCCTCTCCCCTCCACTCCTCTTCACTCTCCATGGTGTTCCAGCTATGTGATCATGACCAATTAGCCACTTCCTTAAGAGGGCCCCCTCAAGGTCTCTGGATAAATCATGAACTCTGCCAGTGCTTCCTGGGATCATGGCCCAAATGAACCACTGGCCCTCGAGTCCTTATCTCAGGGCCCATTTCTGGGGGGGAACCTAACCCAATACATGATCTTTCATGATCTGCCTTTTCTCCACTTCAGCCTGACCACTCCTCCCTTTTAAGCTGCAGCTATACAGAACAATTTCACATATAGCTCTCCAAAGGTAACAAGTGTCTCACACTTGGTTCCTTTGCAGATGTTGCTCACCTTATCTGGAATAATCAATTTAATTCCCCCTTTCTTCACCCAGTAAACTCTAGCCTGTCCTTCCAAACACAGCTCACTATCCACCTTTTCTCTGATCACTGTTGTCCCCTCCCCTACGTAACAGTCTCTCATATATTCTTATGTCACCCTGTGCTTACAAACCTGCTCTCCCACTGATTGTGGCTTCCTTCAGGCTCGTCTCCATCCATAGACCCATCCCCTATCCCACCTACACCCCTGACACGACAAATACTGGCAAGTCAGTAAAGGACATAGGTAGCTCTTTGGACCTACAATCCCTTATGTTCTCACCCCTAAAGAAAATGTTCAATAATGGTTTACCATCTAGGCTGAGAGACAAAACTATTTTCTTATATTTCCCAATAATTGTTGTATAATTACAAGCAATATCAGAAACTACGCTATTTGCATAAATATAGCCAAATACCAATTTTGGTGCAGCACTGTTGATAGGTTTCACCAAGATCCTTAGCTTTCTAGCACTGATGTTTTGTTATTATGTCTGCATTTCAATGTTA
Source organism: Myotis myotis (assembly GCF_014108235.1). Classification (NCBI taxonomy): domain Eukaryota; kingdom Metazoa; phylum Chordata; class Mammalia; order Chiroptera; family Vespertilionidae; genus Myotis; species Myotis myotis. The sequence continues at coordinate 118,936,223 of NW_023416346.1, read as the reverse complement.
CCTTCCAGGCTCTGCAATTAAGCAAATACTTAGGATTTTAAGCAAATAAGCTTGTACTGTTTTAAAGTGGCAGAACACCCCGGGGTACTACTTAATCCTTTGATTCTCCCTTTTGAAGGGATTTCGCAGCTGCAGCTGACAGTTTTATAACTGCAGAGCTTCATTGTCCAACAGGGCAGGGCTTTCTCTTATCCGCACCACAGTATTCTGCATCCTCTGCAGAGTGTATGTATTTGCAGCACTTCAGCAGGAAGACCCTGGGAGGATGAGTCATCATCCTTATCCAGAGAGTTGCCCTTGAGGCCACACTGAGAAAACTTTCTCCCTCTTATTATATAGAATACACCCGATCAGAAAGCAAGTGTTCTGTTTATAGTAAATTTTCCCACCTAGACAGAAAATGACACTTCAGAAAAGCTGAAAAATAAGTGGAAGGGGGATATACTATAATTCCTTGAAACTAAATGCACTGCAAGGCAATGATGTACTGAGCACCCACTACATGGATGAATCTGTGTTAAGTGCAAGGGAAGCTAAAGAATACAAGACTAGGTCCCTGCACCCCGCCCCCACACTTAGGGAAATCATTAGTTTAGTATTTTGATGGTATTTACGAATTTGCAGAGAGAATATACATCAATCGAACCACTATTGTGCTTGCATGTAAGTGGACAAATGCGGGAATACTTGAATCTATCTCTATTCTATACTACTATGCCACTAACAGATTGATGTGCTAATCAGAATCCCTGTGGGGCACTTTTGTGGAAACCCTCATTATTATATCTCCTTCTTGGTATCACTTTTGGTATCGAAATATATGAGGCAACAAGCGAATTACACAAGGAAAGCAGAAGTCAGACACAGGAAGCCAAGCTAAGACTGAGGGATAAAGACACAGAGTTAGTTGCAGGGAATAGGAGTAGGACAGGCCTGAGGATTAACTCTGGACTTCAAGAGCCTCGAACAGCACAGGAAATGAGCACAGCATGCAGGTATCAATGATATGAGGTTCAGAAAGTCCAAGAAGGCATGCTATTATCAGTAAGTAATAAAGCTTAGAGCAGCCGAATGTGCCAGAATCCAGTCAGCATGAGATGCTAAGAGTAAGAGATGCAGTAAAGGAGCTTGTGGAAAGCTTATAGCAGTGTGGGGCACTGGGTGGGAGCCAAAACTCTGGAGCCATGCAATTTCAAATCTTTATACTACCGACTACTAGTTGCAAGTTATTTCAAATCTCTCTGCATCAGGTTTCTTATCTTTAAATAAGAACAAATAATATATTATTTCCTCAATTCTAATATTACCTGGATTGCAAGATGTACCATCTTATAATTTTATTTATTCTTTTAAAATAACTCCAGGATACACACACACACACACACACACACACACACACACACACACAGAAAAGTGAATTAGAGCCCAATCATACTTACGAAGATTATCACAAAATTCTACATTAAGTACTAGTAAAAATTTCAGCAACTTCAAATATTAGACAATATGACAAGTAGAGTTTTCACTAGAATGTACTATGACATAAGTCCAATATTAATTATATATCACATAGAAAAGTCAAAGAAGAAAAACTATGTGTCAAGGAGACTTTTTTTTATAAAATTCAGTGTTTCTGAAATATTTCTTGCTAAACAAAAATGAGAAGAATGTGATCTCATTTTAGTTAAAAGAAAAAAATTAAATTAATTATTAATGAACACATAAACTATCCCATTAATTCCTAAATAAAAGTGTCTCTTTTAATTACCTTCTTACTTTTCAGTAATCTGTAAGTGCTTGACAATGTAATTAAACAGGATACAATAAGAACAATTATATCATTTAGAAAGAGACTAAAAGTTTCATATAAAACAAAAGATAATCCACTAAAAATTTCTTAAAATGAGACAAAGTTTAATTAAGTCACAAAATACAGAACAGTTATAGAAAATATAAAATATTCTATTTATCAACAAGTAATAGCTACTCAATAATAACAACAAAATACATAAATATCTCAGATAATCTTGAATATACGTATTCTGGAGGGCCAGAAAATACTATTTGCATAAATGGAGACATATATTGTGATCTGCCTATAAAGGGGGAATCATGAAAATAAGTAAATTGCTTCAAATTAATAAATTTAAGTAATCATAATATAGATTTTATTATTAACACAATGAAACTCAAATGTAAGAATATCCTCTGAAGTAATTAATTTTTTGGTAAAAAAATGGTTTCAAAAAGAGAGAACTTTCCTTATGTTAAACACATCTTAAAATTGCAACAATTAAAACAATATGTCTAGCTCATAAAATGAATTTTATAAATATTTTTTAAAAAATAGAACATGAATCAATATAATGGAAGATTTTGTTTTAAAGTGGACCCTAAAATATATGAGAATGTAGTATGTTTTTAATAAAAGGAAAACTTATGCTGTTTAAAAGGGACAAGCATTCAAAAGTCAGTGGAAATACATAAATACTAGAGGCCCAGTGCATGACATTCATGCACTGGGGCAGGGGGGTCCCCTCAGCCTGGCCTGCACCCTTTAGTACTATGGGAGCCCTCCTCAGGGGATGGCCAGCTGATGACTTAGGACCACGGGGAGCAGGCCTAAGCCACAGTTGGACATCATTAGAGCTGCCATGGAGGCGGGAGAGGCTTGAGCGGCACGTCCCCTGTGGGAGTGCACTGACCATCAGGGGGCAGCTCCTGCATTGAATACATCATAGCAATCAGTTGTTTTGCCATTCGGTCAATTTGCATATTAGCCTTTTATTATATAGGATATATTTACATATATATACTAGATATATAAAGCAAACACTAACAGAAGTAAAATGAGAAATAAATAATAATACAATAATAGTTGGGGACTTTAATACCCCACTCTATGCCATGGATAGATCATCCAGACAGTGAATCAATAAAGAAATAGTATTTTTCACCAACACTACAGACCAAAGAGACCTAACAGACATATATAAAACAATATTTATATATTCTTTTCAAGTGCACATACAACATTTTCTAGGATAGATTCTATGTTACTCCACAAATCAAGTCACAACAAAATCAAGAAAAGAGAAATTATATAAAATATCTTTTCAAATCACAATAGTGTGAAATAAGAGATCAATAACACGAGAACACTGGAAAATTCACAAATATGTGAAAATAAAACAAGTCAACGTAAACAACCAGTCTGTCAAAGAAGAACTCAAAAGGGAAATAAAAAATATCTTGAAACAAATAAAAATGGAAGGATAACATATCAAAATTTATAGGATGAACTAAAAGGAACAATTTATACATATAAATGCATATGTTAAGAAAAAAACAAAGATCTCAAATAAAGAACCTAAAATATCACTGGAAGGAACTAGAAAAAACTAAGCCAAAAGTTAGCAGAAAAAGGAAATAAGAAAGATTAGAGTGGAAATAAATGAAATACAGAATAGGCAAACAATAGAAAAATGAATAAAACTAAGAGTTGGTTCTTTGAAAAGATAAAATTAACAAACCTTTTGCTAGACTAACCAAGAAAAAATAGAGGAGTCAGATAAAATTGCAAATGAAAGAGGAGACATTACAACTAATAGCACAAGAGAAGGGCCATAAGACTACCATGAATAATTTTATGCCAACAAATTGAACCTAGAAGAAATGTATAAATTCTTAGAAACATATAACCTATCAAGAATGAATCATAAATAAATAGATAATCTGAACAGACCAATAATGAAGAAGGAGATTGAACCAGTAACTAAAGCCTCCCAACAACAACAAAAAAGCAGAGAACAAAATGGTTTTAAAGGTGAATTCTATCAAATACTTAAAGAAAAATTAAGAACAATTCTTCTCAAACTCCTTAAAAAAAACTGAGGAGACAACACTCTCAAATTCATTTTACAAGACCAGCATTATCCTGATACTAAAGCCAGATAAGAACACTACAAGGAAAAGAAAACTGCAGGTCAATATCCCTGATACATACAGATGTAATAATTCTCAAGAGTATTAGTAAACCAAATTCAACAGGGCAATAAAAAGATGACACACGATGATCAAATGGGATTCATTCCTGGGATATAGGTATGGTTCAACATATGCAAATAAATAAATGTAATATATCACATTAATAGAATGAAAGAAAAATCATATAATGAATTTCCTCTAAGATTAAGAACAACACAATGGTGCCCACTCTCACTATTCCTATTGAGCATCGTACTGGAAGTCATAGCCAGAGCAATCAGGCCAGAAAAATAAAAGTATCTAAATGAGAAAGGACGAAGATGACATTGTTGGAAGATGACATATTTTTTTTATTTATGTATCATCTTTATGAATTTTTTTTATTTTTTTATTTTATTTTTATTTTTTTATTGCTTAAAGTATTACAAAGGGTATTACATATGTGTCCATTTTTCCCCCCCGCCCTAGACAGTCCCCTAGCCTCCCCTATCCCCCAGTGTCTTATGTCCATTGGTTATGCTTATATGCATGCATACAAGTCCTTTGGTTGATCTCTTACCCCCCTACCTCCTGCCCCCCAACCCTCCCCGGCCTTCCCGCTGCAGTTTGACAATCTGTTTGAGGCATCTCTGCCTCTGTATCTATTATTGTTCAAAAGTTTATAATGGTCTCTATTATCCATGAATGAGTGAGATCATGTGGTATTTTTCCTTCATTGACTGGCTTATTTCACTTAGCATAATGCTCTCCAGTTCCATCCATGCTGTTGCAAATGGTAAGAGTTCCTTCCTTTTTAGAGCAGCATAGTATTCCATCGTGTAGATGTACCATAGTTTTCTAATCCATTCATCTACTGATGGGCACTTAGGCTGTTTCCAGATCTTAGCTATGGTGAATTGTGCTGCTATGAACATAGAGGTGCATATAGGAAGATGACATATTTTATATAGAGAAAATCCTAAGGACTTGACAAAAAATTGTCAGAATCAATAACCAAAATCAATAAAGTTGCCGGATACAAAATCAATATACAAAATCAGTTTCACTTCTATGCATTAACAAAGAACTCTGAAAAAAGAAATAAAGAAAAAAATCTCTTTTACAATATCATAAAACAATATTTAGAACTACCTTAACCAAGGAGGTGAAATATCTGTACAATCAAAAACATGACACGTATGAAAGAAAATGAAGAAGACAAGAATAAATGGAAAGATATCCCATGTTTATGTATCAGGATAATTAATACTGTTAAAATGTCCTGTACTATGCAAAGCCATCTTTAGATCTAATGCAATCTCCATCAAGATTCTATAGCACTTTGTACAGAAATAGAAAAAAAATCCTAAAGTTCATAAGGCACTGCAAAAGACCCCAAATACCCTAAGCAATCTTGGTAAAGAACAAAGTTGGAGGCATCACACTTCGATTTTGAACTATACTACAAAGCTATAGTAATCAAAACAGTGTGCTATTGGCATAAAAACAGACACAAAGTCCAATAGAACAGAATCAAGAGCCCTATGTAAAGCTATGCATAAATGGTCAACTAATCTTTGACAATTGAGTCAAGAATAGTTAATGGCAGTCAGAAAAATATAAATATCACATGATCTCACTCATTTGTGGAATGTAATGAACAACATAAACTGATGAACAAAATTAGAACCAGAGTCACAGAAGCATCAAACAGACTGTCCAACCTATGAGGGAAGGTGGTGGGAGAGGGGGTAAGAGTTCAACCAAAGGACTTGGATGCATGCATATGAGCATAACCAATGGACACAGACAGTAGGGGGGGGGTGAGGGCATGTGCTAGGGGGAGGAGGGGTGGCCGGGGAGAGGTCAATGGGAGAAAAAGGAGACTTATGTAATACTTTAAACAAAAAAGAATTAAAAATAAAAATAAATAAAAACAAAAAAATAGTTAATGAAAAGAGTTATTTTCTTCAACAAATTTTATTGTGAAAACTGGATGTTTACATGCAAAAGAATGAAACAAGACCCCTATCTTAAAATGCTTGCAAAAATTAACTTGAAATGCTTTAAAGACTTAAATGTAAGATCTGAAAATGTAAAAATCTTTGGGAAAAAAAGCATAGGAAAAAAAGTTAGACAGCTATATTGATAAAAATGAAGAGGAACTACATCAAGCTTAAAAGCATCTGCACAGCAAAAGATACAATTAACAAAATGAAAAGACAACCTAGAGAATGGTAGAGAATATTTGCAAACAATATATTTGATAAGGAGCTACTATCCAAAATATATAACTTATACTCAATAGCAAAAAATCCAAGATTTTTTGTGTTATATTCAACACAAATAATCCAATTTTAACATGAGCAAAGGACCTGAAGAGACATTTTCCTAAAAACAGGTACAGGAAAGGTACTCAACCTCACTAATCATCAGGGAAATGCAAATCAAAACCCTAACCCTATTCCCAATTCTTAAAATCTATTTATATAGAAGCCAAGTGACTGGAATGACCAGAACAACCAGAACAACCAGTCGCTATGATGTGCACTGTGGCAGGCCAACCAGCCCGATGGGGGTGGGGCCAGCTGGCCAACCTTCCACGGCAGGTGGGCCAGATAGGCCTACCTGTGCACAAATTCGTACACTGGGCCTCTTGTGTTTTTGAGATATATATCCAAAAGAAGTAAAATTACAATCTCAAAGGGATATTTACACACCCATGTTCATTGCACCATTATTTATCATAACCAAGACATGCAAATAATCTAAATGTCTCTTGGTGGATGAATAAGGGAAATGTGTGTGTGTGTGTGTGTGTGTGTGTGTGTGTGTACACACAATGGAATATTATTATTTTACTGATGAGAATACTGTGGCATGGAGATATTAAGTGATAGCCTAAAGTCATATGGTCATTAAATAACACATCAAGGATATAATACCATTAGTTTGGGTTCCAAAGTTTGTAGTTTTGTTATTTCCTAACTATAGAATGAGATGCTGAAGAGAGGAAAGATGCAATTAAATACTGTCAAGTCTGGTAATCTTGGTGATACTCTTATTGGATAATTTCTTCTTTATTCTTTTGTGAATGTTTATAAATTTTATTCGTTGACTACTTTAAGAATGATAATGATAAAAGAACCCTCAAATGTTACCAGCATATATCAGCTCATGTTGCAGACTGAGATGTGACTTGTTTATAATTCTGCACTTATACATAATTTATTGCGCATTACCTAAAGAAAGGTTAGATTTTCTATTATTTCCCATGGGAAAGGGAACATATATATCTCCCACTTCATTGTTAAGTCATGCTCCTGATTTTCTCATCAGAATGCCTGACAGATAATAATTGTCACTATTCATAGATGCATGCATTTGCTATACTAATACCCAGTGTACTGAATGTAGGACATTTGCAGTCTAAGATAACAAGTTAATGAGGTTTTTCTCCTGAGTAGCTGGCATCAGGTCCAGTACACATTATCTATTTTTGCACAATGCAGAACACATAGTAGGCATATGATACCTATAAATGAAATAATAAAGAAATAAAGCCCTCTAAACTTCAACTTGGGATTTCTGCAGAGCTGCACAATTTAAAAATGGCAATTTCATCCTACAAATATTTTCTAGCATAGGCTCTGTGCCAGGGTTAGAGAAGCAACAGCAAAACCAAGAAAAAGTCTCTGCTCTCATAGAGTCTACTAACAATTCAAACCCTAGAATAAGAATCAGCAAGCTATGGCAGGCAAGCCAAATCCAGCACACTGTCTATTTTTGCACATCCCATGAACTAAGACTGAGTTTTACCTGGTTAAATCACTGAAAAATAAAAATAAAAAAGAGAAGAATATTTTGTGAAACTTAAAAACATATGAAATTCAAATTTTGTCCAACAATAAATTTTTATTGGAACACAGCCACACCCATTTGTTTACATATTGCCCATGGCTATTTTCAGGCTATAGAGATGAGTAGCTTGGGCACAGATCATGTGGCCTGCAAAGCACCAAATATTTGGGATCTGACCCTTTACAGAAAAGGCTAGATGACCCCTGCATCCATTTTAATGAAAGACCTTTGAAGACTGAGTATTTGCCCACCCCCCTTTTTTCCCCAAAGTAGCACATGGAGTGCTAACCCTGCTTTTCAGACTTTGCTGTGCACACAAATACCCTAGGGATCTTGTTAAAAATGCAGATTCAAATGCAGCTTTGGCTATAATATAGATTCTGCATTTCTAACCAAGTCCCAGGTAGAGATTTCTGCCTAGGTCTGGAGACTTGGTCCTTTAAATCTCTTCAAGAACTTGAGTCAAAGAAGAAAAAGATATTGCAGCAGGAAAAAAGTGCCTTCAGAACCTAGCTTAATGTAATTGGTGATTTTCTGTCACAAGTTTATCGCTGTGGCAAGGATAAATGACAGACATGTAAATTTCACTTCTCAGTTGACTTACTGTCATCATGCTCTCTTAGCAGAGCTAAGATGAGCCATTTTCCAAAGAGTCAAAAGGGATTGCAGCTGTTTATTTGCTACCATTAGCTATTTGTGAAGTGAACATTGGGGAAAACTAATATTTGTGCCTGAATTCTGTTCAGAGGAAAGGAAAAAAAGACGACCTCATAGAAACACTATTAATTTTTGAAATAACTTCTTTGTTTTGTTAATAGGAATGGAATCTTAATTAAGTATCTAGTTTTATGTCCTCTCATTAAACATTATTAACAAAAAGATGATTAAAAGCTGTCAGAACATACTGCCCTAAATTTTAAAGCTTGATTATTTCCTGTAAACACTCTGATTTAAAAAAAAAATCTATATGCTCAATATCAAGCATTGGCAAGGACATGGAGCAGCTAGAATTCCCATGCATTGGTCGTGGGTATGTAAGTTGGCATAAGCACTTTGAAAACCAGTTAGCTAGTATCTACCAAAGCTTAATATGTAAGGTTCCTTATGTCTCAATAATTCTGCTCCTATTATATACTCAACAGAAATGCATGTATATTGTATATTTACAAGCCTTTTTATTGCAACACTATTCTTAAGAAACTCAAAAGCTCATAAAACAGACAACAGAATGGTGGTTACCAGAGGAAAGGGAGGTAGCAGGTAGTAGAGACTAAAGGAGGTCAAAGTTATGGTGATGGAAGGAGATTTGACCTTGGATGATAAACACAATATAATACACAGACGATGTATTATAGAATTGGACACTTGAAACCTATGTAATTGTATTAACCAATATCACCCCAATAAATTTAATTTTAAAAATTAAAAAATAAAGAAAAAACATCTCAAGGTGCTATCACCTGGAGAAATCTGGGCTACATTTAACAATAAATTTGAATTTGTATTTTTAAGAGACAATTTGACTCAGCAATAGGAATTGTTTTCCTCCCATATTTTTTGCTTATTCTTGTTCAGTCTCTTGGGTGGTCTTCTCCCCTTTAGATGTTGGTGTTATCCATGGATATGTCCTAGAACTGCTCCAGAGAGCACATAGATAGGGGAGGGGCAGAGGGTGGCAGACAACGGCCGCCAGGCCAATCAGGTCATTGCCTAGGTTTTTGTGTTGTTTTGTTTTGTGGGTTTTGTGTGTGTGTGTTTTCATAAACAAAAGTTGTATTGCAACTAGAAAAAAATTTAATGTTTCTCAATAGTAGGATGGGAGAAAATGTGATTAACACTGAGTGGCCAGATTATTATGACCACCTGACGTTTGTAGGCAAATTAGCTATATTTTCGCACTGAAGTTGCTAGAGGGCCAGACCGTTATAAGTAGGGAAGCAGGTTGTTTACCATGACAGTAGAAGTGATTTTTTTCTGAAGATATGGGCAAACAACATGATTTAACAGCCTTTGAACATGGGATATATATACATACTGAGTGGCCAGATTATGATGACCACCTGACATTTGTAGGCAAATTAGCTGTACACTGTATCATATGGGATATGGAAGCCAAAGGCTTGTTCGAACACCTTTGCTGTACCAATATAAAATGTCTCCAATTCACAGAGGAACACAAGGATTGGACAGTCGAGCATTGGAAAAAAGTCATGTGGTCCAATGAATCATGTTTCCAGTTGCATCATGCAGATGGCAGAGTGAGAATTTGGCAGAAACAGCATGAAAGCATGCACCCTACATGCATGAGTACAACCCTTCAAGCTGGTGGGGGCAGTGTTACGGTTTGGGGCATGTTTTCCTGGTATGATTTGGGCCCTTTAATTCGTGTGGAACAACGTCTGAATAGCACAACATACCTAAGTATCATTGCTGATCAAGTTCATCTTATCATGTCGATGGCGTATCCCAATGGAGATGGCTTCTTCCAACAAGACAATGTGCCATGCCACGGTGCTCCTATTGTGCAGGAGTGGTTTCAAGAACATGAGGGAGACTTTACCTTGCTTAGGTGGCCTCCACAATCACCAGATCTCAAACCAATTGAGCATTTGTGGGACGAAGTTAAAAGAGCCATCAGGCAGCTGGTTCTACAACCATCAAGTCTCACAGAACTGGACAGTGCTATTCATCAGGCAGGGTGTCAGATTCCTCGCATCGCTTTACAACATCTCGTGGAGTCAATGCCATGCCAAGAAGAATCGCCGCAGTATTGAAAGCAAAGGTGGCCTAACGAAGTACTGATGGGTTGGTCATAATAATCTGGCCACTCAGTGTATATATATCCCACGTTCAAAGGCTGTTAAATCGCGTTGTTTACCCATATCTTCGGGAAAAAATCACTTCTACTGTCATGGTAAACAATCTGCTTCCCAATTTATAATGGTCTGTCCTTCTAGCAACTTCAGCGTGAAATTATAGCTAATTTGCCTACAAACGTCAGGTGGTCATAATAATCTGGCCACTCAGTGTATGTATTATAATGAAATGTATACAGTAATGAGAATTAAAAAAAAAAAAACCACCACACAGAACTTCACTAAAGTACATGGTTGAATCCCACAGACATAAAATAAACTCTGTAAAGCTTTAAAAAGATAAAACATACCTATACTGTTACAAGTTAGATATTAGTTACCTGGGTAAGGGAATTATTAATGGGAAGTAGTCGCAATGGGGCTTCTGGTGTTTTGGGACTTGTCTGAGAAGTCCTTTGCCACTTTAGAAAAAAACTGTAATCAATCCAATAATTTTAATGAATTTATGTACACATGTAGATACCTTCTGACATAGTGATGTGGAGGGCTCATGTAAGAACTCCCCACCCAAACCCATAGGCCACCTTAGGAACACAGGAAGACTTGGATCAAAAGGACTTTCTTATAAACAATAGCCCTAGAAGGGGGAGTAGGATTCCTATCACAGTTTTAAGATCACTTTAGAGGGGACCTGTTATTCTTCTATGCTGGATCTTTTCTGCCTGTTGTGGTCATCAGGAAGTTAGCATGGCCTCTCTTCAGATTACTTCAGTTTACACAGGAGTTTTAGAAGGACAGGCCAGGAAAAAAAAAAAACTGAGAACATCTTAGATGTACTTCTTTGTACCCACTAGTGTTTATGTTTAAAAAATATAAATCACAAACAATGCTTACTTCAAGCATGAAGGCATGGTCAATGAGACATCCTTGGGAACAACCTCTTATTTCAATAATATTTATGAGATTGCACTGTAATGTCATAATCATCAAGAAAACTGGAATTGACTCAGTCCTATTTACATCTGTAACCTCAGCATCTAGCAGAGTGCCAGACACATAGAAATTGGCTGAGTGAAATATTTTGTTGATTAAAAAATTATGATTTTGAAAAATAATGATTTAGGAAAATGCTCACAACATAAAATTAAGTGAACTAAAACAGGGTATGTATAAGCTAGGTAAAGAGATAATAGATAGATAGATTTTATATTCTATTATTATTAAACCCACAAAAGGGTATGCAACTATCAAAGAAGGAAAAAGAAAAAATAATTAACTAAAAATCATGGAAATTATTGGTTATTTGTTTTCATGTTCTCACTTATTCATACTTACATAATTTTAAATAACTGAAGTGTATTACTTTTTTAATATATTTTATTGATTTTTAAATAAAATGAATTTATTAATTTAACCAACAGGAGGACAGTGTACAATGTAAGACATGTTTAAGTCCACTCATTTCACAGTAACTGCAATTACTTCTTTGCTATAAGGAACCAGAGGTTTTAAATATTACAACGGAATTTTTTTTTCTCAAGTTTTAACCCATGTAGAATTTTTTTTAATTAAATCTTTATTATTCAGATTATTACAGTTGTTTCTCTTCCCCCCCCCCCATAGCTCCCCTCCACCCAGTTCCCACCCCACCCTCTGCCCTTACCCCCCCCCACTGTCCTCATCCATAGGTATACGATTTTTGTCCAGTCTCTTCCAGCACCCCCCACACCCCTTTCCCCGCCCCCTGAGAATAGTCAGTCCACTCCCTTTCTATGCCCCTGCTTCTATTATATTCACCAGTTTATTCTGTTCATCAAATTATTTATTCACTTGATTTTTAGATTCACTTGTTGATAGATGTGTATTTGTTGTTCATAATTTTTATCTTTACCTTTTTCTTTTTCTTCCTCTTCTTAGAGAATACCCTTCAGCATTTCATATAATACTTGTTTGGTGGTGATGAACTCTTTTAGCTTTTTCTTATCTGTGAAGCTCTTTATCTGACCTTCAATTCTGAATGATAGCTTTGCTGGGTAAAGTAATCTTGGTTGTAGGTTCTTGTTATTCATCACTTTGAATATTTCTTGCCACTCCCTTCTGGCCTGCAAAGTTTCTGTTGAGAAATCAGCTGACAGTCGTATGGGTACTCCCTTATAGATAACTGACTGTTTTGCTCTTGATGCTTTTAAGATTCTCTCTTTGTCTTTTGCCCTTGGCATTTTAATTATGATGTGTTTTGGTGTGGTCCTCTTTGGATTCCTTTTGTTTGGGGTTCTCTGAGCTTCCTGGACTTGTAAGTCTATTTCTTTCACCAGGTAGGGGAAGTTTTCTGTCATGATTTCTTCAAATAGGTTTTCAATATCTTGCTCTCTCTTCTTCTGGCACCCCTATAATTCAGATGTTGGTACCCTTGAAGTTGTCCCAGAGGCTCCTTACACTATCTTCATATTTTTTGATTCTTTTTTCTTTTAGCTTTTCCAGTTGGGTGTTTTTTGCTTCTTCGTATTTCAAATCTTTGACTTGATTCTTGTGATTTCTCTAGTCTGCTGTTGGAACTCTGTATAATATTCTTTATTTCAGTCAGTGTATGCTTAATTTCTAGTTGGTCCTTTTTCATAACCTCGAGGTTCTCACTAAATTTCTTGAGGGTCTCACTAAGTTTATCAGTGGTTTCTAGAAAATTCTTGAAAAACCTTAAAAGTGTGGTTTTGAACTCTATATCCAGTAGTTTGCTTTCCTCCATTTCTGTCATTTGTGACCTGTTTCTTTGTCTCCACATTTTTTATGCTTCCCTGTGTTGACAGAGTGGCTTTCTGTGCTAGGTGTCCTATAGGGCCCAGTGGCTCAGCCTCCCCAATTACCTGAGGTGGACACTCTTGGTGCACCCCTTTGTGGGCTTTGTGCACAGTCTTGTTGTAGTTAAGCCTTGATTGTTGTAGGTATCACTGGGATGAATTGACCTCCAGGCCAATTGGCAGTGAGAGTCAGCTGTGTCTGCAGTGGGAGAACTTCTGTGCTGGAGACACCCTTCTGGGGCAAGACTTGCTTCAGTGGGGCTTTGGTGCTCACTTAGTCTGCCCCCTGAGTGTGTCCCTTATGGATCTGAGGAGTTGTAATCTGGATGGTCCCACTCTGACCACTGGGTATACTGGCTCTTGGATCTCTAAGGAGGTGCTAATTTAGCCTCTTCCTGAGACTACCCAGCAGGAGCCCAGCAATGCAAGCTGCTGTGGGACCTAGGGCCTTCTTTTGGATGTTCTGGGTTTCTCTGATCCAGCTGCAGTTTGTTAGGTAATTTTCAGATTGCAAAGGGCCAGGCCTTTCATATGCAAAAGCCTCTGTGCACAGCTTGGGTGGGGTGAGGTTTCAGGGGATCAACAGGGTGGAGCAAACACTATGGCTTCTCCTCAGTCCTACCCTAAGAGACCCTGCTTCTCAGTGTCCTGGTAATTGCTGCAAGCACCTCTGAGAAAAAGCCGCCCTGGAGTTCCAACAGATGCCAGACAGCCCAGTTTCTCCCCGTATGAGTCTGGGTCCCCAGAGACTCGCCCAGAACTGGAGTTCAGCGTGGTTGGTAGTTTGAGACTCCCTCCTGATTGAAAAAGACAGCCGTGTCCTCAGTTGCCAGCCCTTTCTGCGTGCGCCTCCATACCTCTGCACTTTACTTCCGCACCTCCTCTGAGCCTCAGTGTGCTTTTCTATTTCCTTCTAGTTGTATAATTTCCACTCAGCCAGCCTTCCTGTGGTTCTGGATGATGTCCATTTTGTCTTTTAATTGTATTTTTGAAGTGGTTGTGCGAGGCAGCAATTTCCGGTGTTTACCTATGCCACCATCTCATATTTTATTGATTTTTTACAGAGAGAGAGAGGGACAGAGAGTCAGAAACATCGATGAGAATCATTGATCGGCTGCCTCCTACAAGTCCTCCACTGGGGGTTGAGCCCACAACCCAGGCATGTGCCCTTGACCAGAATTGAAACTGGGACCCTTCAGTCCACAGGCTGACGCTCTATCCACTGAGCCAAACTGGCCAGGGCTGAAGTGTATTACTTTTTAAAATAGTTTTCAAAAAGATGAAAGTGTGTTCTATGCTTCTATGTCTCTGGATATATTTTTGTTCATCAGTCCAATTTGTTCATTAGATTCCACATATGAGTGAGATCATGTAATGCTTATCTTTCTCTGACTAGCTTATTTGCTTAGCATAATGCTCTGTCGAACCTCAGATGGAAGACAGGGGATGGTGGGTTGGTGGGAAGAGATCAACCAATGAACTCCTATGCATATATGCATAACCCATGGACACAGGCAATAGGGAGGTGAAGGCCTGGGGTGGGGGGCCAGGGGTGAGTTGGAGAGGTCAATGGGGGAAATTGGGGGACATATGTAATACTTTCAACAATAAAGATTGCCGAAACTGGTTTGGCTCAGTGGATAGAGTGTCGGCCTGCGGACTGAAAGGTCCCAGGTTCGATTCCGGTCAAGGGCATGTACCTGGGTTGCGGGCATATCCCCAGTAAGAGATGTGCAGGAGGCAGCTGATCAATGATTCTCTCTCATCGATGTTTCTAACTCTCTATCTCTCTCCCTTCCTCTCTGTAAAAAATCAATAAAATATATTAAAAAAAACAATAAAGATTAATAAAAATAATAATAAACAAAAGATGAAAGTAAGTAAGTTTGACAGACTTACAGAAACACCAACCACAGACAAGAATAAAAGGTGAAACACTTCGAGGGTCCGACACATGCACCAACTCAAAAGAATTTGTAGAATTTAAAATAAAAAAGCATTTCCTATATTACCTGGAGTTTCCAGAAGGCATTCGAGACACCTTGTGATCTCTTTTTTAATAAGGCTTGACATATCCAGGAAAAAACAAGAGGAACAATTAAGGTCTCCAGAGCACAGAAGGTATTTGGACTAACTAATGTTGCCTTTTGCCCCCTCAGGCAGTTACATAATGAGAAGAAAAACCAACGTTTAGTCCATGAAGGATTTAGGGACAGTCAGGGAAACTGTAAAAAAAGTTAAATTTATTTCACCTCCCTAATAAGCTAAAATTAGTCACCACTGAATAAATCACAAAGGCGACTGAAACCTCTTTTCAGAATCTTGCCATGATCTGATTTGTAAGGCTTTGTTATTTGTGTTTTAACTTTGGATTCATATTTGTTTGTAACATTGTTTTAACCATACTGTCTCTTCAAATAGCCACCTACAGCTATACAGATAGCCATGTTAAGACATAAGGAACAAAAGAATCAAGATTTGATGACCCTCCTGGAAAAGATTTAGTTATTCCTTCACCCCAAAGATATCTGCTGAACCTCTAAGATGCCTGGAACAGAGTTTAGGTTCAAAATTCAAAGATTAGAAAGATAGTTTCCTGTTCTCAAGGAACAGGAAATAGTTATAGTTATAAAATCCAGATGCAACATGGAAAATAAAGAATTAGAGTACCCATTTGTGCCAAATCAAACCAAGGTTTTGGGTACCAGAAATCCAACTTAAGCATCAATGCCCAAGAAAAGAACTTGGGTAAATAAAGTTATATAATAGCAACATTATTGAGAATATAGAAATGAGCCTAAAAATTGGCCAAAATGTAGGCCCCTGTCTTCTCCAGTCATTACTGTTTTTTTGTTTGTTTGTTTGTTTGTTTTTGTTTTGTTTTTTTCCTGGAAACCATTCCCTCACACCAGGCAGGAACATCAGTCCCATCATTTGGACCTGAAATTAGTCCTGTTGTAGACTCCATAGCATGGATGCATGAGGTGAGTCCTGGGTACCCAATATCTTGCCCTCACTCTTACTATGTTTGTTGATCTTGTAGCATTGAGTTTTTACCTTAGTACCATATAAGTATTGAGCACATCTCTAAACCTTGGCTCACTTGACCAGAACTCTAATTCTTTTCCAGACATTTAAGTACATCCTTCTTCCCTAGATGAATAGGTCATCTTACCACTTGTCTCCCTCTACATCCCTCCTGCAAGGTTTAGTTGTCCACCAACAACCCTTCATGTGATAAACATACCATTATGCTTTCACCCCTGCCCTTGACAAAAAGGTCCACAAGGGCATGCAAAAAGCACTGAGTTATTCTATGCAAGCCTTGTTGGTTGCATGTGCTCTAATGTTATTAAGAAAATTCAAGGTAGCTATGCATTAAGCAGATCCTAAAACACCTCTACTCTGGACAGTTAGACTATCTGAAAATAACAAAACTGTATCTTTTAAAATAATTTTGTATTTTTTTAATTACAGCTGACATATTAGTTTCAGATGTACTTTTTAAATGCCTTTTTCTTCAAAATAATTTATATTTCAGAATTACACATACTACTATATTGCTTTCCACTAAGTCAGAATTAGTACACAATTCCCATAACTTACCATCTAATCCCCTCCACCAGGAAAATGTCCTTGAATTCAAGAAAACATTGCCTTTGGGGCCTGCTTCCTTCTAGGCATCTTTATTGTCTCATTTCCAGAGGAGCTGTAGTTTTATACACATTCACCAATACTCCAAGATCAGAGTTACTTCTGGATGAAGAAATGCAGGGAGTAACAATAGGGTCTACTGTTCCAAATTCTGTCCTCACTAGGATTTTAATAAAGGACTTGTAATGTCCTCTTATTTCCTATGCTGGATAATTTTCTGACACATAATAGACACATTAGAAATATAAACATAAACACGATCAATATCTTTCTTTCAACAAGAAAAAAAAAATTCTCCCTTTTCAAGGAGACACAAGGCTGGATAGTGGCCTAATTTCATCAAGATATTCATTCCAGTTAATGAAAGAAACTCCATGAAGGAGATCATTGAGGAAGTAAGCCTCAGAGGAAGAACCTCTGCTCTCCCTTTTGCTACATGTTCCTTTGCATTTTCATTACATATTAAACAGTATTCATGTTCTTGTTTTACTTTTTTTAGTGAACTATAGGTCTCAATGAAAACAAAGTTTTGAAAATATCAAAGCCCGATGAGGCATTTTGCAGTTTGATTTCTCACTGTCATGCTCAAACTTATTCCTAGAGCAACTCATTTCTTGGCTCCTTTAAAATAGTTTGGTCATTAACTTTTGATTATCTCCTTTGGAACAAGGCTAAAAATTATTGGGCCATTATAGTACTAAGTAGGATTTTTCAGTGAATAGTACATACATTTTCATTTTCAAAATAGTGATGGTTTCTTTGTGCCCCATAATATGCAGAGAACAACACAGTAGACATTTTCCAACTACCCTACTGTGTTGTTCTCTGCATATTATGGATCATGAAGGAACCAAGTAATGGTTGCCCCCTACGAACATAATCTAAAACCCTGCAGCAGCTGTTTTTATCAAACCGTGTAGTTAGCTGCTATCCTTTAGAATAGAAATGACAAATAGGTAGTGTCAGTGTGCTGCTTCCATCACCAACATGTGACAAACACCACAAATCAGTCATAGCTCTAATAATTAATCTTTATCAATTAGACCCTGTATGTAGCTGTACCAGTTGACCAATGCGGACACCAAGATGAAATCAGCAGATCCCCGACTATTTTAGGTATCCAGTATCTAGATACATTTCCCACCAGGCAACTTATGCTCACTTTTAATCCAATTGTGCTCAGTCCATAAAGTCAAAGTAATGGGTACATGTGACCCTCAAATATGTTATCCAGTGAGGAAAATGTGAACTAAGAATTGCAAAGATCTTGAGCAATATACTCAGTTTCATGGGTTTCTCATCAACTACAACCATAGCCCCACAGTTTAAAGGGGGAAAGTTTTCCTTGAACAAAGAGCACAGACAGAGAAGCATCAATCAGACCATCAAACCTCAGAGGGAAGGTAGGGGAGGGTGGGAGTAAGGGGGAGAGATCAACCAAAGGACTTGTATGCATGCATATAAGCGTAAGCAATGGATGCAGACAACAGGGGGTGAGGGCAAGACTGGGGGGCTGAGGGGACAATGGGGGGATAAAGATACATTTGTAGTACCTTAATCAATAAAAAAATTTTAAAAAAGAGCATAACTTTCTCTAGCACAAGCCTAAGCACACAGCCAGCATAATGTTTTCTAGTGAATGAGATACTGAAAGAACAATTCACTCTGAAATTTGAGGGGCAAGATATGCTGCTTCGCCATAAAACAAATGAGTGAGAATTAACCTCATCCTACCTGGGGTGTGCACGGTAGCTAAAAATGACAAAAATCTTCATAAATGTTGTGTCTCTCTATAAAGAAAAGAAAACCTAATTTGGTCCCCTGCTCCTTGAATTATTGTATTTACAACACGAATTCTCACCATTTTATAATCCTAAGCAGTCTTAACCTTGAGATTTCAAGCGCCTGTCATAAGGCCTTATAAAGGAGCTCTCTGCTCACCCAGCATACTTCAGAAACCTACTCTGCCTTAGTTTCCATTGCTACCTATCCTCTAAGATTGCCAAGAGACTGGCAAATACACAGAGAAAAGTATACTCTTCTGGACACCTTATTCATTTTATTTCCATACAAAAGTTTTTCTTTGCAACATCATGTCTTCAAACAAAAAAATGTGTATTGCCTATCACCTATCTACCTTTCCAGTTTCCATTTTTCTCCCAAGGACATGATCTAAATCAGTGATCCCTAACCTTTTCAGGCCATCCTAATAGTCCAGCCAATCAACTGATGGTGTATAGTTTTTTTGTTTTTTGTTTCAAGAATAACACTTCCCATTGCGGACCAAACTTGCAATTATTACACTGGCCTGTATATTGGTATTTCCTTTGGAAATTGAATTTTTTTATTTTTGACAATTTCTGTGTTGTTAAACAATTCCTGCGAGTCTTTTTATGTGGCCCTGAAAAATGCCCCCAAGGTTTAGTGGAACACAGATACACAAGTTGAATAGGAATTCGCTGCAGTGGTTGGCAAACTGCGGCTCGCGAGCCACAAGTGGCTCTTTGGCCCCTTGAGTGTGGCTCTTCCACAAAATACCACGTGCGGCGTGCATGTACAGTGCAATTGAAACTTCGTGGCCCATGTGCAGAAGTCAGTATTTTGTGGAAGAGCCACACTCAAGGGGCCCAAGAGCCGCATGTGGCTCGCGAGCCCCAGTTTGCCGACCACTGACCTAAGGAATTTGAGCCGTTGTTTCTCTCTCAACTTTGTCTGCAACCATACATATCACTGATGCAATGTAGTGTGATATGTGGCAGATCAATACTGAATATACATAATTTAGATACTTTTCTGTAGGGAGCAACTATTGCGTGGTATAATCATTCATGGCATTAGAAGTTAACTGCAACTGTCATTGGTGCCAGAATAAGGCATGGAGTTCCCCTTCCTTGACCCTAAATTGAGATTGCAGAGAGATGATTCAAAAAATGTCTGATGCTACTCCTCTATCCTCATGGGCTTCGTCCATCTTGTCACAGGTCAGAGGGTACAAGCGAAGAGGGCTACTGTCTGAAGAGTCAGTCAGGTAATAAAGCCAGAAGTGAAAATCAATAATGAGTGGTCAGAAAAATCATGATGCAGAGTCAACCAGAATCCAGGAAGTCGGTGTATATTAAGACAAGCTATAATTACAGCATTGAAGGGGAAACACAGATCTGAATTTATTCCACATGGAGAGTCTGGGATTGAAATTAATTTTTATGAACTTGTAGGCTCAGTTTTCAATGGATAAACTATATGTGTTAAAGGCAAGGATAAAGTAAAAAACAATGGACCAGACAATTAATGTCTGATTTACAAAACTGTTCATTGACATAACTAACTGCATACATACTAATAATAATACACACGGCAAATATGGCATCAACTTTAATTGTTCCTTAAAAAAAAAAAAAAGGTGAAAATCTTAGCCAGCACTAACTTCTTCTCTTAGTATTTGGATTTACCATTTATTACTCTACTTTAAGGTCCTTTGCTTATTTACAAAGCAGTTTGGAATCATCTCATCTTTGTTATCGTTTAATTAAAGAACTCTACAAAACTCTCAGTCTGCCATCAATGATCCAATATTCTCTAGCTCTTGCCATTACCCTCTAGCTCCAACTCTGTTCCGTGCTATAAGAAGACTTTCTACCTGAAAACATGGGCTGCTAATAACCTCATGGTTATCTCGGAATGGTTCCTCCCTCAGAGCAGTAGTGTATGAGATGGAGTTCTCATGCTGCCTGCCCTGAATTTCTGAGGAAGAGAATATATTCTAGCATGTGCCTCTTTCTAAAGAACTCCCCAGCAGAAATCACTGCCCCTCATTTTCTTGTCACAAAATCCATCATTTGCCCTGGCTACACTAAGTCTGCCATTTAGTTATTTCATGCCCAATCCTGTGTGGGCTACAGTAGCATGAATTTTATTTTTCTAGAAAAAGGTAACGAGAGAAAATGTGGCATTCATTTCCATCCCCAGGATCAGAGATCTCGAGAGCTCTAACTTCATCTTGTCAGCTGCTCGATGCACAGTGCACCATGGGATTCTCTGTGGTCACCCTATGGGTCCTGGGAGGACGTGTGGCAGAGAAATGGGGACGGTTCTCCTGAGTCATTTCTCATCTCACTGGAATGACAGGCCCAGCAGACCCACAAAGCTTGTCCTGGGAAGGCAGACACACACTGTGGGTTATTAATTCTTTCTCTCCCAGCCCCTACCTGGCCTACCTCTTCCCTGGGCTGGTTTGTGATGTGGGGGCTGGGACTCTGCAGTCCACATTTCTGCTTTGCTGGCTGGAGCCCTATTAGCTTCTAGAAGGGACTGCGGGGCTGGAGGAAGGAGGAGGGACTTGCTCCTTCCTGTCTCTTTCTATGAGGATTTGTCCACCAACACTTCACTGCTGTGGCAGTGCCATCCCGTGACAGCAGCTCAATGCAGATTGCAGATTTTTCAACCTTTGTAGAACCACTCTCTCCCACATCAGAAACAGCAGTGTCAGTCAAGCCTTATCCTTAGAGATCCGGATTTTAATTTTATGGGACACCTCCTCCAAGCATCTAAGTTTAAATAACGTCAACCTCTTCCCTTTGACTGCCCAGCACCAGATTTGGAGGCAGTTTATGCAAGCTGCTACTTCCTTCTGCCTTTTTAGTTACTGTGCTAACATCATTTTGCCTAATTAACAATCCTTTGTACCAGGGTACTGAGAAAGAAAAGAGCAGCGCCTGCCATGTGGGAGGTGGCCTGGTCTGTCATTAGCCTCACTGGTGCTATGAGCCCACCTGGTACTCACAGTTGTGCCTTGGTGTTCTATTCAGCATAAACACTTGCAAAGAACATCAACATAAGACTAAGCAACTCTTGTGATCATGATGGAACCAGGCAATGACAAGACCACTCCACAGTCATGTCTAATTGGAGACGAAGCATAAACATTGCCTGAACCACAAAACACCAAATATTCCTTTTTCCATCTAGTATGAGTGAATGCTGCTTCTTAATTGGTAAGAGTTATTGAAATGGCTCCACTCATAGAATTGTCCCCGACTTTTAATAGCATCAAATACAGAGTGTATTGCATTTGAACTATGCCCCAAATCACCTAACCAAGGACCCAGTTCTAGAATAAATCTTTCTAATAAGTTCTCAGAAAGAGGTGTGCCCTACCCTTCACTGCAAAGAGAAGGAACCCGACTTGTTCAACTATTGGTGTGTTCCTGGCAGTGATGTGTGGATGGAGGACACGGACAGAAATAGAGAGTCATCAAGATGCAGCTGCAGAAGTCACTACCTTGGACTGGGACATTCCACTCGGTAGTTGGGCCCCCATCTCAGACCTCTTGTGTCTCTACTTATTCAATGTGCCACCTGCACTTCACTGGAAGGTAAATTCAAGTTGAACTGTGCCAACTGTTCATTGAAGCCCATCAGCACCAGATTAATTTTGTCTGACTACGAATAAGGCCACTTGGGATTTTGGTGGGGTTTTTTTTTGTATGTGTGTGATCAGATTTGTACTGTTCCTTGGTGAACTTGTTTTTTTCCAGCCTTCTAACTGCTGCTCCTATGATATTTCTTCTTCTCTGGTTTTTTAAGTGTTGGTTGCCTAAAAGACAAAAGTATATAGAGAGAAAACGGACATACTAATAGGTCCAAAAGTCCACCTTTGAGCCAGCCATAGGGGCTGAAGACTTCAGGAGCACTTCGCAGACCAGTGTCCTTTGACAATGACTCAAATTTTGCCCTGAGTCATCTTTTCAAAACCTTATAAAGACTTTACCCTCAATCTTATCTTCATGTTGCCAAGAATTGCTTTGTTTGCTTTCATCTGCCTGGAATTAAAAGGTTTTGCCCAACCCCTGATGGGTGACGACTGGTGTTTGGCCAACCTCTGGGGATAAAGAAGTCACCCAAGTCCTTACAGGCTGTTCCAGTTTCCATGGAGTATTCACAATATAACCCTGTATCTCTTCCAGGCAAAACTCCTCCTTTATAGTTTCTCGCTGCAAAACAAACTGAACACTTAGCTCTGTAACTGGTACAATTGTAACATAGACAATTAGGAACTGCAGTGGTCACTTCTGGGAGCTTTTGAGATAAGATTATTCATTTGACTGATGCTGATAATGGGGAAGCTCTGCATGTATGAAAGCAGAGAGTATATGGGAAATCTCTGTACCTTCTTCTCAATTCTTTTGTGAATCTTAAACTGCTCTAAAAAAAGTAGTCTTTAAAAATTGTTAAGCAAGAAAAAAATCAGGAGACTGAAGATGGCGGCGGTATAGGCAGACGCGTCCCAGGTCGTGTCCTGGAGCAAATGGAGTGAGCAGCTGAAACTAGTAACATCCACCCCGAATTGGCGAAACTGCTCAGCTGGTGAGACGGTTTGCAGCCGGGAAGAGCAGAACTCCCGTGGAAAGGTAAAAAAAAACAGGGATTTGGGCAGGAAAGTTTGCCAGACCTCTAAGCCCAGAGAGTCAGAGGGAGACCGCGTGGCAGACAGCCGCGTCCCTTGGGACAGGCACAGCCCCTGATAGGGGAAAGGAGAACCGCGGGATTCCTGGCGCCGCCGGGGGAATTGAGAGCTGGGTTCTGTGATCACAGAGGACTGAGCCTAAAGGGGGCAGCCTGAAGAGCTGACCAGACCATGCAGTCCCGGTAAGAGAAGAAGCTTACAGAAACCAAGCCTTTCCCGTTTCCGCGGCCGGCGTTTGTTTGTTTGTTTTCACTGAATCCTGTTCATGGGACATTTCGGATATAGACACTCACCTGTGCTGAAGAGAGGGAGAGGGTGCGGAGGAGTGGAATCTGGGGAGAGACTGAGGAGAGAAGGGGGGCCGGGAGAGGTGGCAGCGAATTGAGTGCTGAGACACCCCTGAGCCCAGGACTGGGGCAGCCATTCTCTCCAGAGAGTGAGACTTCTCCCCCCAGCCCCCAGGCAAGGAGCACAGCCACACCCAGATTCCACCCTGTATGAGATCAAGGATTAAAATAACCTGATCAGTCCCTGGGAGTTAACAGGGTCTGGCCTATAGAGGGATTTTCAATCCCAGCAACAACACAGCGCTGGTAACTAACTATTACCCAGCCAGCTCTGGGCAGTGAACTTCCACTGGACAGAGAGGCCCTATAGCCTCAGAGGCAAACCCCAGAACACTGCCACCCAGAGGCTGACCCACAAACTGACTCTTTGCTAAACACAAAATAAGGCAGTCTGGGAAACAAATGCGGCTTGCTTTAAAATAAGGACTGTGGTTTACACACAGAGGAACAGTGTATCGCAGGGAAACTCAACACTCTCCTGAATACCTGGCAGGTCTAAGGCGAGCAACACTGAAGAACAGAAGAACCGAAGGACCTTCACTGCTGCAATTTTTTTTTCTTTTTTCACCTTTTAACTAAGAAACCAATTTTTTTTTCTTTTTTTTTCTTCTTTTTTTTTTGTTCTTTTTCCATCACCTGATTTTACCCTTTTAATTACTACCTTCTTATTTTTAACCAGTATTATTACTACTACCATTTTACCATTTTTTTTAAAGTGCCATTTTATTTTCTCTTTATTTTATTTTGGGATTAGTGTTCACCATTGTATTTTCATCATTATATTATTGGTTGTTTCTAGTTTGCATTCATCTCCAGGGAGCTGTTGCTGGAATTTGTTGGGATTAATGGCAGTTCTATAGGAGGATTCTCCTCATATAAAAACGTCTCTTCCCCTCTTCCACTTCATTCTCTCTTTTCGCTCTTTTTTTTTTCTTTTCTTTTCTTTTCTCGCTTTTATTTTCGCCCCTCATTATTCCCAATTTCATTTTTTCACTCCTTTTTTTGGTCCCTAATCTTCTTTTCTTTTTTCTCTTTTATCTTTTTCTCTTCCTTCTTCCTTATCCCCTAATTCTCTTAATTCAGGTGGTCACCTTTATTTGGGGTTATTAATATCGTGAATATATTTGTGTATAGTGCCTGGTACGTGGTGCCTTGTTGTGTTGTATTTTGTGCCTTCAAATCAACGCAGCAGATCCAAGCAACAGCAGCCTCCTCAGCCCCACACCCTCTGCTGAGGAACAGCAGCTGTACGTGAAACCTCCCCCCACCAGCCAGAAGAGCCACCACACCTGTGAACAGCACCCACCAGAGGAGCTGCTGCCAACTGAAGAGCAGCTGCCACCGCAACTGCCCGAAGAGCAACCACAGACCAAGGAGTCACTGCCACCCAGGGAGCAGCCACTGAACGACTCAACGTCTAGATATGTCAGTAAGATCAAACATGGGTAGACAAAGAAACCCCCAAAGGAAAGAGAAGGACGACTCTCCAGAAAAGCAGCTAAGTAATACAGAGGCATGCAACATGACAGAAAAAGAATTCAGAATAAGGGTCCTAGAGTGCATAAACCGGATGGAGGAAAAAATCAACAACTTCTGCAAGAAGCAAGAAGAAACAGATGAAAAAGTCAACTACCTATGCAAGAAGCAAGAAGAAACAGATGAAAAAATCAATAACATAGGGAAGAAGCTAGAAGAATCAGATGAAAAAATCAACAACTTAAGTAAGACCCAAGAAGAAATGAAGAGTGATATAGCTGCAATAAAAAACACCATGGAAAGTATCAACAGTAGACTAGGAGAAGCGGAGGACCGAATTAGTGAATTAGAAGACAAGGAAGCAAAACACACCCAAAATGTACTGCAATTGGAGAAAAAAAATCAAAAGACAGGAGGACAGCCTAAGGGAGCTTTGGGACAACATGAAACGAAACAACATACGAATAATAGGGGTGCCAGAACAACAGAAAGATGAACAAGGAGTAGAAAACCTACTCGAAGAAATAATATCAGAAAACTTCCTTGAGGTGGGGAAGAAAAAAGTCACACAAGCCCAGAGAGTCCCAAACAAGGTGAACCCGAAAAGACCCACACCAAGACACATCATAATTACCATGGCAAATGTTCAGGACAAAGAGAGAATCTTACAGGCTGCCAGAGAGAGACGGAATGTTACATACAAGGGATCTCCCATTAGATTATCAAATGATTTCTCAACAGAAACTCATCAGGCCAGAAAAGAATGGACGGAAATTTACAAAGTGATGCAAAGCAAACGACTGAATCGAAGAATACTCTATCCAGCAAGGCTATCATTCAAACTTGAAGGGGAAATAAGAAGCTTCACAGACAAAAAAAGGCTAAGGGAGTTTATCACCACCAAGCCAGCAATGCAAGAAATGCTGAAAGGACTGGTGTAAAAAGAAGAAATAAAAATCTCAGAAAGAAAACAGCCACACAAAAAAAGAAATGGCTACAAACAAGTACCTTTCAATAATAACTTTAAACGTAAACGGACTAAATGTTCCAACCAAAAGACATCGAGTGGCTGAATGGATAAAAAAACATGACCCATACATCTGCTGTCTACAAGATACCCACCTCATTAGAAGGGACTCACACAGACTGAAAGTGAAGGGATGGAAAACTATCTTTCAGGCAAATGGAAAGGAAAAGAAAGCTGGGGTAGCAATACTTATATCAGACAAAATAGACCTCAAAGTGAAGGCCATAACAAGAGATAAGGAAGGCCACTTCATAATACTAAAGGGATCAATACAACAAGAAGATATAACTCTGATAAACATATATGCACCCAATGCAGGAGCACCCAAATTCATAAAAAAACTCCTGGAAGATATCAAAGGAGAGATCGACAACAATGCAATCATAGTAGGGGACTTTAATACACCACTGACATCACTGGATAAGTCCTCTAGACAAACAATCAGCAAAGAAACAGCAATCCTAGATGACTCACTAGATCAGATGGACTTAATAGACATCTTCAGAACACTTCACCCCAAAGCCACGGAATATACATTCCACTCTGATGCTCATGGGACATATTCAAAAATAGACCACATATTGGGTCACAAGCAAAGTCTCCCCAAATTCAAGAAGATTGAAATCATAAAAAGCATCTTCGCAGACCACGATGGCATAATATTAGAAATAAACTACAATAAAAACAACCCAAAATACTCAAACACCTGGAAGCTGAATAGCATGCTATTAAATATTGATTGGGTTACCAATGAAATCAAAGAAGAAATCAAAAACATCCTGGAAACTAATGACAATGAAAACACAACAATCCAAAACCTATGGGACACAATGAAAGCAGTCCTGAGAGGGAAGTTTATAGCTCTACAGGCCTATCTCCAAAAACAAGAAAAAATGGTAGTAAATCATCTAACTCTACAACTCAAAGAATTAGAAAGACAGCAACAAGAAAACGCCAGAGTGAGCAGAAGGAAGGAGATAATAAAGATTAGAGCAGAAATAAATGACATAGAGACCAAAAAAACAATACAGAAAATCAATGAAACCAAGAGCTGGTTCTTTGAAAGGATAAACAAAATTGACAAACCTCTAGCCAGACTCACCAAGAAGCAAAGAGAGAGGACCCAAATAAACAAAATCAGAAACAATAGAGGCGAAATAACAACAGACCCCACAGAAATACAAATGATTGTTAAAAAATACTATGGACAGCTCTACTCCAACAAACTAGACAACCTGGAGGAAATGGACAAATGCCTAGAAAAATACAACATTCCAAAACTCAATCAGGAAGAATCTAATAATCGCAACAGGCCAATAACTATGGAAGAAATTGAAGCAGTCATCAAAAAGCTTCCAGCAAACAAAAGCCCAGGACCAGACAGCTTCACAGGGGAGTTTTACCAAACATTCAAGGAAGAACTAAAACCTATCCTCCTCAGACTACTACAAAAACTTCAAGAGGAAGGAACACTTCCAAGCTCATTCTATGAAGCCAGCATCACCCTAATACCAAAACCAGGTAAAGACAACACAATGAAAGAGAATTACAGGCCAATATCCCTCATGAACATAGATGCCAAAATCCTCAACAAAATCTTAGCACATCGGATCCAGCAGTACATCAGAAAGATCATACACCATGACCAAGTAGGATTTATCCCAGGGATACAGGATGGTACAATATCCGCAAATCAATAAACGTGATACATCACATAAACAAATTGAAAGAAAAAAAACACATGGTCATATCAATTGATGAGGAAAAAGCATTTGACAAAATCCAACACCCATTTTTGATAAAAACTCTCAGCAAGGCGGGAGTAGAAGGATCATACCTCAACATAATAAAAGCCATATATGACAGGCCTACAGCCAACAAAAACAAAAGAAAAAGAAAGAAAAGAAAAGAAAAGAAATATTTTAGAAAACTAGGAATTTAACCCTGATGAACAGAAACCTTAAGGGGATTTGACACTGGTCCTTACATATACAAGGGTACAAGGAGAATCAAACCTATTCTGTGCAACTTCAACTTTTGCTGAAGAGAGAAAAATGCCATGAAGATGTAACTGGCAAAAGAAGAAGGATCTAAGGAAACAAACAAATCCACTATATTGCTTCCTGTGGAAATAATTGATTTATTTTTTTTTTTTATTTTTTTTTAAAAAAAGGAAAACTCTGTGGATAAGTTCATGGCTTACTTCAAACCTGCTCCCAAACTGAGCTAAAATTAGAATGAAGTGAGCAATAGAGGCACCTATGACACCCATGGTGCAGAAACACTCACTCTCAAGGTCCTGTAAAAGCCTATAGGCTCAACCTCTGAGAGTGAGTGTCACTTTAAATTTGCTTCAGAGATACCAGCTTACCTCACCCTAGTCCCAAGCCTGTGATTGGTCAGGCCATCCCTCTGTGACATCACATTAAATGTTTCCCTAGGTAACGGGTATATAACTACCTATCTACAAGTCAGTATGGTCTGTTTCTCCAGAGCCTGAAGAGAAAGAGACCTGAGGCCACATCTCCCAACTGGTGGTAGGCGATAAGTCTGTACCAATTCTACCATGTAGCAATGGCCTGGGCCCCAAAGCAGAGGTGGGCAGAGCCAAAACTAAGGGATCCCAGGGCTGGCAGGGCCTACAGAGATGGCAGGGGAGGAAGAGGTGGCAGAGGCCAGAGCTGGGGCAGCTCCTCCAGCCACCTGGAGCCTAGGGCTCCTGGCCCCCAAGGCCCTCCTCTGGTTTTTAAAATAAAAAAAGGTCTGGTTGGTACAGTGATTGGTCATGGCGGATCAAAAATAAGAGACATTCAGAGTACGACAAACACGAAAATACAGATCATACCGGTACAGGGTGATTCCGAAGCAGACGTAAACATTTTTGGCAGCAAGGATATGCAAGCAAAGGCCAAAGCAATTATAGAGGCTATTGTTGAAAGACAAGGAAGCAACTACCAATATTCAGAATGCACTGTTAGTAATGTTGCAACCCAACCAGCTGTTGCAAGAGACTTAACCACAGATAACACTGTTAGAGAAGTTCGACCATTGATAGACTGGGATCGAATTAAGGCAAGAGTGACAGACTGGGAGAAAAGAAGATGGGAAGACTTAGCACCAATTAAAAAAGACTTTTACATGGAATCCAAAGCAACAAGTTCTCTGTCTCAAATGCAGGCAGACCTTTGGAGGAAGGAACACTTCAATATAATTTGTGATGATTTGAAAGATGGTGAAAAACGGTCTATCCCCAACCCAACGATTAAATTTGAGGACGCTTTCCAGAATTATCCTGAAATAATGAAAAACATTCAAAAAGCAGGGTTTCAAAAGCCAACGCCAATTCAATCACAGGTGTGGCCAATTGTTCTACAAGGGATAGATCTTGTAGGAGTCGCCCAAACTGGCACAGGCAAAACTTTGTCTTATTTATTGCCTGGGCTTATTCACATCAGTTCTCAACCAACACCCAGAGAACAGAGGAATGGTCCCGGCATGCTAGTCCTTACACCGACTAGAGAATTAGCTCTCCAGATAGGAAATGAATGTTCTAAGTATGCATATAAAAATCTTAAAAGTATTTGTATATACGGTGGTGGAAGTAGACAACAACAAATAAAAGACGTTGCCCAAGACATAGACATCATTATTGCAACTCCTGGGCGACTGAATGATCTGCAAATGAATAATTTTGTCAACCTTAGAAGCATAACCTACTTAGTCTTAGACGAAGCTGATAAGATGCTAGACATGGGATTTCAACCTCAGATAATGAAGATTTTATTAGATGTGCGCCCAGATCGGCAAATGATGATGACAAGTGCAACTTGGCCAGATGCCATTCGTCGCCTTTCACAAACTTATTTGAAAGAGCCTATGATCGTTTATGTTGGTACTCTGGATCTAGTTGCTGTAAATACAGTGAAGCAAACTATAATTGTTACCACAGAGGAAGAAAAGCGATCTCTTATAAAAGAATTCCTACGCAGCCTGTCACCCAAAGACAAAGTCATCGTGTTTGTCAGTAGAAAAATTGTTGCTGATGACTTATCCAGCGATTTAAGTGTCCAAGGCCTGTCTGTACAATGCTTGCATGGAAACAGAGAACAGAGTGACCGTGAGCAGGCATTAGATGACTTTAGAAGTGGAAATGTGAAAATACTGATTTCTACTGACTTAGCATCCCGAGGTCTTGATGTTGATGATATCACACATGTGTACAATTATGATTTCCCAAGAAACATTGAAGAATACGTACACAGAGTAGGGCGTACTGGAAGAGCAGGGAAGACTGGCACGTCCATTACTCTGATGACGAAAAATGATTGGAAGACTGCCCCTGAATTGATTAAAATTCTGGAAAGATCAAATCAAAGTATCCCAGAAGCTCTTGTAACAATGGCCAAGAAATACAAGTTAGGTGAACAAAATAGAGACACAGGAAACAAATCAAAACTATTTCAACAAAAACCCAAGGAGTTTCATTAAGATCTGCAGTGAAAAGAAGTTGTGCCAGACTACCAGAAGATTCAAGATAAGTTCAAGATATGCAGTGTTCAAGATACTTATTGAAAAGCATTGGAAACATACTGATAGTTTGAAGACAACTGATTATTTAATAATACCACTAAGCTTTCAATATTGTGTGTAAACTCCTTAATAAAGTCAAGTGTTTTGAAAATGACGGAGTGAGAGATTCTGTGGGGGGGAAAATAGATATTATGTGTTGGTTAAAGTTTAGATTCTATTATAGCCTGCCATGTCCATCTGTGTCTTCTCTAAAAGACTTGGTAGTAGACAACAATGACACTTTTCTCGTTTTAAAATAGTTGTACTGAAATGAAACATAGTTTTTATCAAGCTTATCCCAGTCAATATATTCCATTTTCACCCAGTGATCAGTGCCACAATAATCCCTAAAACTATCTCCAATGTACTTACCTAATTATTTTAATTCATAAGAAAGCTAGAGGCCCAGTGCACAAATTTGTGAATGGGTGGGGTCTGGCCAGCCCGCCCCAATCGGGGCCATCAAGCCAGGTGGCCGGGGGTAGGCGGGGAGGGCCGTGGGAGGTTGGCCAGCTGGCTTGCCCCTGATGGGGCGGGGCCGATTGGGGATGGGGCCACCTGGGGCGAGGGGCCACAGGTGGTTGGCTGGTCGGCCCCGCCCCTGATTGGGGTGGGGGGGGGCAATCAGGGGCAGTGCCAGCTAAGGGGCGGAGCCATAGGTGGTTGGTTGGCTGGCCCCATCCCCTGGTCCAACTACTGGTCAAACTCCCAGTCAAGGGGACAATTTGCATATTAGCTTTTTATTATATAGGATAACTGCTAAATCTTCTAGAAGATTCAGAAATTCTATTTTTTTCCCAACAGATGTGACTAACAGAACAGGGTGCCTGACTCAGTGCAAATCATATTTTCATACAAATTTTGTTACCAACCACTGGTAAAAATGGTCTTGACTTTGGAGCTCTCACTTTCTTCACTAGTAAATTCAGGTGGTTATAGTAAACTAGAGGCCCGGTGCACGAAATTCGTGCACTGGGGATGCAGGGGGTCCCCTACCCCAGCATGTGCCCTCTAGCAGTCCAGAACCCCTCCCTCCTTACTGCCAACCTGCTTGCTGCTTCCTACCGTTCGGCTTCATGCTCCTTGGCGCTGCCGCGACGGCCTGGGGTCTGCTGGGTGCCGGGCCTGCGGGTTTGTGTCTCTGATACCCCCAGCAGCCCCAGCACCTTGATGGCGGGGCTTGGGGCTGCGGGTCTTTGATCAGGGCCCCAGCAGCCACAGCACCCAGGTGGTGGGCCTTGGGGCTGCATGTTTGTGTCTTCTATCAGGCCCCCAGCAGCCCCAGCACCACCTAAATAACTTAAGGGAAACTTTATTTAGTCTTCTTTTAAAAGCAATCGAGTTTAAAAATGAGTTGCAATTAAGAGAGAACAAAGAACATGGTACCTAAGAGTGAGATAGACAGACGAGGAGAGGCTGGGCACTGGTCAGGGGCTTACATGCCAACTGTTCTCCACCTGGGAAATGATGTAAAATCGGTTTCTTTAGTTTTCTGCTCAATGGTCTTCTCCAGAGAGTGGAATGGCATCTGCTCCCTTCTCCCTGGGGCCTGGCTTGGTGGTCGCCTTGGGGTCTGGCTGCGCTCCAGCGGGCATCGCACCGGCCTGCCTGCTCTGCCTGGCCCTGTCCACACGTTGCTTCCTCTGAGTCTTCCTTGGGCGCAGCCCCGGTCCATCACCTCCTCCTGTGTCTCTCACCGGCAGGGCTGATAAAGAGGCCCACACAGAGTTCAGGTCTGCAAGGAGCTGGTCCTCCGCTTTCAGAACCTTCGGGATCTCCTCTTGCAATTGTTCCCTTCCATGACCTTCCTTCCCTACCTCCGGCATCTTCCCGGAGCACCAAATGCCTGCCGTCCAGTAGAAGGCTGTCTTTGTGTGACTTTCAGGGCAGCCTTCAGGGCCTGGTGGCCTCTGCGGCCCTTCCACGTTGGGCGATGGGCCTAAGGCCCGGCCGGGAAGGCGGTGGGCTCCCCAGCAAGTCCCCCTGCACCAGGCACACGTGTGCCCGCCCTCCAGGCATGGCGGCTCCACACTGTGCTCAGGGCCTGGGAGTTAAGCAGCAGGGTGGTCCTGATGCGCCTGTGGCTGTGGCAGCCAAGCAGAGTTCCAACAGGCTGCGGATGGGGGCTGGGGGAGCCCCCTGGGTGGCGGCCCCTGCCAGCAGCTGCAGGAGGCTGGCCTAAGATTTGGACTTCAGCAAGTGGGGCAGGCAGGGCAGCAGCTGGACAGGGGGGCGGCGGTGGAGGCGGGGCAAGGGCAGGGGTGAAGGGGCCTGTGGTAAATCTAGGGACCTGGGCACTGGCTCCAGGGCGGGCACTGCCTCACGGCTCCGCTGATCCCGCTGCCTGGAGGCCTCTCAGCTCCGCTGATCACGGGGCTCTGAGGCCTCTTGGCTCCCTGATCTTGGGGCCCTGAGGCCTCTCGGATCCGCTGGTCCCAGGCTCTGAGGCCTCGTAGCTCCACTGATCTTGGGGCCCTGAGGCCTCTCTGCTCCACTGATCCCGGGGCAATGAGGCCTCGTAGCTCACTGATCTTGGGGCCCTGAGGCCTCTCGGCTCTGCTGATCCAGGGCGGGACGCCTCTTGGATCCGCTGGTCCCGGGGCCCTTAGGCCTCTCAGCTCCGCTGCTCCCGGGGCCCTGAGGTCTGCTGGCTTAGTCGATTCCGGGCCGGGAGGCTTCCCCAATCCGCTGATCCCGGGGCTCTGAGGCCTCTCAGATCCACTTATCCCGGGGCCCTGAGGCCTCGCAGCTGCTGCAATTGACCCTAGGGTGACCATAAATGATAAATATAAAGCCTACTTTTAGTTAAATAAAGAAATGAAAAATCAATCATGTAAGTACAGGATGACGAAGAATGGACTCCAATGCCCATCATATTCCAGTGAGGGGCATTGTGCCTTGACTTCAAAGGTAGAATAAGTACAACAGTCATGCTCAGTAATGAATACATATAAAGTTAAGGCCATTTCTGCTGATTTGTGTAGTTCTATGTGCCATATCACAAAAGCTCCTCAATGAATCATTCCCAATGGAGAAGGAACAGGATGATGTGCATCATGGAAACCATGACATATCAAGAAATATTTTAGAGAGCAGGGTAACAATTAAAGAAACAGCTCTGGATAGTTGACCTCCACAAACCAGCTTTAAGTGCGATAGAGAAGCCGTATAGCCTCAGAGGTCAACCCCAGAACACTGCCACCCAGAGGCTGAGCCACAAACTGACTCTTTGCTAAACACAAAATAAGGCAGTCTGGGAAACAAATACGGCCTGCTTTAAAATAAGGACTGTGGTTTACAACACAGAGGAACAGTGTATCGCAGGGAAATTCAACACTCTCCTGAATACCTGGCAGGACTAAGTGCCTGGTTCGTGGCACCTTGTTGTGTTGTATTTTGTGCCTTTAAATCAACGCAGCCGATCCAAGCAACAGCAGCCTCCTGAGCACCACACCCTCTGCTGAGGAACAGCAGCTGTACGTGAAACCTCCCCCCACCAGCCAGAAGAGCCACCACAGCTGTGAACAGCACCCACCAGAGGAGCTGCTGCCAACTGAAGAGCAGCTGCCACCGCAACCGCCCAAAGAGCAACCACAGACCAAGGAGTCACTGCCACCCAGGGAGCAGCCACTGAACGACTCAACGTCTAGATATGTCAGTGAGATCAAACATGGGTAGACAAAGAAACCCCCAAAGGAAAGAGAAGGACGACTCTCCAGAAAAGCAGCTAAGTAATACAGAGGCATGCAACAGGACAGAAAAAGAATTCAGAATAAGGGTCCTAGAGTGCATAAACCGGATGGAGGAAAAAATCAACAACTTCTGCAAGAAGCAAGAAGAAACAGATGAAAAAGTCAACTACCTATGCAAGAAGCAAGAAGAAACAGATGAAAACTCAATAACATATGGAAGAAGCTGGAAGAATCAGATGAAAAAATCAACAACTTAAGTAAGACCCAAGAAGATATGAAGAGCGATATAGCTGCAATGAAAAACTCCATT
This sequence comes from Myotis myotis, assembly GCF_014108235.1. Lineage (NCBI taxonomy): Eukaryota > Metazoa > Chordata > Mammalia > Chiroptera > Vespertilionidae > Myotis > Myotis myotis. Next base: position 118,901,247 of record NW_023416346.1, on the reverse strand, counting down.
GAAAGTATCAACAGTAGACTAGGAGAAGCGGAGGACCGAATTAGTGATTTAGAAGACAAGGAAGCAAAACACACCCAAAATGTACTGCAATTGGAGAAAAAAATGAAAAGACAGGAGGAGAGCCTAAGGGAGCTTTGGGACAACATGAAACGAAACAACATACGAATAATAGGGATACCAGAACAACAGAAGGATGAACAAGGATTAGAAAACCTATTAGAAGAAATAATATCAGAAAACTTCCCTGAGGTGGGGAAGAAAAAAGTCACACAAGCCCAGAGAGTCCCAAACAAGGTGAACCCAAAAAGACCCAAACCAAGACACATCATAATTACCATGGCAAATGTTCAGGACAAAGAGAGAATCTTACAGGCTGCAAGAGAGAGACGGAAAGTTACATACAAGGGATCTCCCATTAGATTGTCAAATGATTTCTCAACAGAAACACATCAGGCCAGAAAAGAATGGACGGAAATTTACAAAGTGATGCAAAGCAAAGGACTGAATCCAAGAATACTCTATCCAGCAAGGCTATCATTCAAACTTGAAGGGGAAATAAGAAGCTTCACAGACAAAAAAAGGCTAAGGGAGTTTATCACCACCAAGCCAGCAATGCAAGGAATGCTAAAGGGACTGGTATAAAAATAAGAAATAAAAAGCTCAGAAAGAAAAAAGCCACACAAAAACAGAAATGCCTACAAACAACTACCTTTCAATAATAACTTTAAACGTAAACGGACTAAATGCTCCAAACAAAAGACATCGAGTGGCTGAATGGATAAAAAAACATGACCCATACATCTGCTGTCTACAAGAAACCCACCTCATTAGAAGGGACTCACACAGACTGAAAGTGAAAGGATGGAAAAATATCTTTCAGGCAAATGGAAAGGAAAAGAAAGCTGGGGTAGCAATACTTATATCGGACAAAATAGACCTCAAAGTGAAGGCCATAACAAGAGATAAGGAAGGCCACTTCATAATACTAAAGGGATCAATACAACAAGAAGATATAACTCTGGTAAACATATATGCACCCAATGCAGGAGCACCCAAATTCATAAAAAAAACTCCTGGAAGATATCAAAGGAGACATCAACAACAATACAATCATAGTAGGGGACTTTAATACACCACTGACAGCACTGGATAAGTCCTCTAGACAAATAATCAGCAAAGATACAGCAATCCTAAATGACTCACTAGATCAGATGGACTTAATAGACATCTTCAGAACACTTCACCCGAAAGCCAGGGAATATACATTCTACTCAAATGCTCATAGGACATATTCAAAAATAGACCATATATTGGGTCACAAGCAAAGTCTCCCCAAATTCAAGAAAATTGAAATCATAAAAAGCGTCTTCGCAGACCACGATGGCATAATATTAGAAATAAACTACAATAAAAACAACCCAAAATACTCAAACACCTGGAAGCTGAATAGCATGCTATTAAATATTGATTGGGTTACCAATGAAATCAAAGAAGAAATCGAAACATCCTGGAAACTAATGACAATGAAAACACAACAATCCAAAACCTATGGGACACAATAAAAGCAGTCCTGAGAGGGAAGTTTATAGCTCTACAGGCCTATCTCAACAAACAAGAAAAAATGGTAGTAAATCATCTAACTCTACAACTCAAAGAATTAGAAAGACAGCAACAAGAAAACCCCAGAGTGAGCAGAAGGAAGGAGATAATAAAGATTAGAGCAGAAATAAATGACATAGAGACCAAAAAAACAATACAGAAAATCAATGAAACCAAGAGCTGGTTCTTTGAAAGGATAAACAAGATTGACAAACCTCTAGCCAGACTCACCAAGAAGCAAAGAGAGAGGACCCAAATAAACAAAATCAGAAACGATAGAGGCGAAATAACAACAGACCCCACAGAAATACAAATGATTGTTAAAAAATACTATGGACAGCTCTACTCCAACAAACTAGACAACCTGGAGGAAATGGACAAATTCCTAGAAAAATACAACATTCCAAAACTCAATCAGGAAGAATCTAAAAATCTCAACAGGCCAATAACTATGGAAGAAATTGAAGCAGTCATCAAAAAGCTTCCAGCAAACAAAAGCCCAGGACCAGACAGCTTCACAGGGGAGTTTTACCAAACATTCAAGGAAGAACTAAAACCTATCCTCCTCAGACTACTACAAAAAATTCAAGAGGAAGGAACACTTCCAAGCTCATTCTATGAAGCCAGCATCACCCTAATACCAAAACCAGGTAAAGACAACACAATGAAAGAGAATTACAGGCCAATATCCCTCATGAACATAGATGCCAAAATCCTCAACAAAATCTTAGCAAATCGGATCCAGCAGTACATCAGAAAGATCATACACCATGACCAAGTAGGATTTATCCCAGGGATGCAAGGATGGTACAATATCCGCAAATCAATAAACGTGATACATCACATAAACAAATTGAAAGAAAAAAACCACATGGTCATATCAATTGATGCAGAAAAAGCATTTGACAAAATTCAACACCCATTTTTGATAAAAGCTCTCAGCAAGGTGGGAGTAGAAGGATCATACCTCAACATAATAAAAGCCATATATGACAGGCCCACAGCCAACATCATACTCAATGGACAAAAACTAACACCATTTCCCCTAAGAACAGGAACAAGACAGGGATGCCCCCTCTCACCACTCCTGTTCAACATAGTACTGGAAGTGTTAGCCATTGCAATTAGGCAAGACGAAGAAATAAAAGGCATCCAAATTGGAAAAGAGGGTTAAAACTGTCCTTATTTGCAGACGACATGATATTATACATACAAAACCCTAGAGACTCCATCAAAAAGCTACTAGACTTAATACATGAATTTGGCAATGTAGCAGGATACAAAATTAACCCCAAGAAATCCGAGGCATTTCTATACACCAATAGTGAACTTTCAGAAAGAGAGATTATAAAAACAATCCCGTTTACCATCGCACCAAAAAAATTAAGCTACCTAGGAATAAACTTAACTAAAGAGGTAAAAGACCTCTACTCAGAAAACTACAGGACGTTGAAAAAAGATATAGAGGAAGACATAAACAGATGGAAGAACATACCGTGTTCATGGATTGGTAGAATCAACATCATTAAAATGTCCATACTACCCAAAGCAATCTATAAATTCAACGCACTTCCCATTAAAATACCAACGGCATACTTCAGAGATCTAGAACGAACTCTCCAAAAATTCATCTGGAATAAAAAAAGACCTCGAATAGCTGCAGCGATCCTGAAAAAGACCAAAGTAGGTGGGATCTCAATACCAGATATCAAGATGTATTACAAAGCCACTGTTCTCAAAACTGCCTGGTACTGGCACAAGAATAGGCATATAGATCAATGGAATAGAATAGAGAGTCCAGAAATCGGCCCCAACCAATATGCTCAATTAATATTTGACAAAGGAGGCAAGAACATACAATGGAGCCAAGATAGTCTCTTCAATAAATGGTGCTGGGAAAATTGGACAGATATATGCAAGAAAATGAAACTAGACCACCAACTTACACCATACACAAAAATAAACTCAAAATGGATAAAGGACTTAAATGTACGACAGGAAACTATAAAAATTCTAGAAGAATCCAAAGGCAACAAAATCTCAGACATATGCCGAAGCAATTTCTTCACTGATACAGCTCCTAGGGCACTTGAAACTAAAGAGAAAATGAACAAATGGGACTACATCAAAATAAAAAGCTTCTGCACAGCAAAAGAAACCATCAACAAAACAACGAGAAAACCCACTGTGTGGGAAAACATATTTGCCAATGTCATATCCTGATAAGGGCCTAATCTCCAAAATTTATAGGGAACTAATACAACTTAACAAAAGGAAGATAAACAATCCAATCAAAAAATGGGCAAAGGACCTAAATAGACACCTTTCAAAAGAGGACATTCAGAAAGCCAAGAGACATATGAAAACATGCTCAAAGTCACTAATCATCCGAGAGATGCAAATCAAAACAACAATGAGGTACCATCTCACACCTGTCAGACTGGCTATCATCAACAAATCAACAAACGACAAGTGCTGGAGAGGATGTGGAGAAAAAGGAACACTTGTGCACTGCTGGTGGGAATGCAGACTGGTGCAACCACTATGGAAGACAGTATGGAGTTTCCTTAAAAAACTGAAAATGGAACTCCCATTTGACCCTGTGATTCCACTTCTAGGAATATATCCCAAGAAAACAGGAACACCAATCAGAAAGGATATATGCACCCCTATGTTCATAGCAGCACAATTCACCATAGCTAAGATCTGGAAACAGCCTAAGTGCCCATCAGTAGATGAATGGATTAGAAAACTGTGGTACATCTACACGATGGAATACTATGCTGCTCTAAAAAGGAAGGAACTCTTACCATTTGCAACAGTCATGGATGGAACTGGAGAGCATTATGCTAAGTGAAATAAGCCAGTCAATGAAGGAAAAATACCACATGATCTCACTCATTCATGGATAATAGAGACCATTATAAACTTTTGAACAATAATAGATACAGAGGCAGAGCTCCCTCAAACAGATTGTCAAACTGCAGCAGGGAAGGCCGGGGAGGGTTGCGGGGCAGGAGGTAGGGGGGTAAGAGATCAACTAAAGGACTTGTATGCATGCATAGAAGCATAACCAGTGGACATAAGACATTGGGGGATAGGGGAGGCTAGGGGACTGTCTAGGGCGGGGGGATAAAATGGACACATATGTAATACCCTTTGTAATACTTTAAGCAATAAAAAAAAATAAAAAAATAAAAAAATAAAAAAATAAATAAATAAAATAAGGACTGTGGTTTACAACACAGAGGAACAGTGTATCGCAGGGAAATTCAACACTCTCCTGAATACCTGGCAGGACTAAGTGCCTGGTACGTGGCACCTTGTTGTGTTGTATTTTGTGCCTTTAAATCAACGCAGCCGATCCAAGCAACAGCAGCCTCCTGAGCACCACACCCTCTGCTGAGGAACAGCAGCTGTACGTGAAACCTCCCCCACCAGCCAGAAGAGCCACCACAGCTGTGAACAGCACCCACCAGAGGAGCTACTGCCAACTGAAGAGCAGCTGCCACCGCAACCGCTCAAAGAGCAACCACAGACCAAGCAGTCAATGCCACCCAGGGAGCAGCCACTGAACGACTCAACGTCTAGATATGTCAGTGAGATCAAACATGGGTAGACAAAGAAACCCCCAAAGGAA